>NC_042621.1:26539968-27784343 GCF_901001135.1 Rhinatrema bivittatum | reverse complement strand
AGGGGAAGGGAGGGGAAGGTGGGGGAAGGTGGCAGGAAAGTTCCCTCTGAGGCACGCTGCTTGGCTCGGCGTGCGCAGGTTGCACAATTGTGCACCCCCCTGCACGCGCCGACCCTGGATTTTATAACATGCGCGCGGCAGCACACATGTTATAAAATCAGACATAGATTTGTTCGCGCCGAGTTGCACGAACAAATCTGCACCCACACGTACCTTTAAAGATTTGTCACAATATGTCCAACTATTTCTGTGTTAAATCTCAATCCTTCAAATTTGGTGGATTTCAATAGAGATATTAGGGTGAAATTTAAGTAATAAATATCTCCTTACAAGATAGTTTCTCCTTAAAAAAACAACTTTAACTGTTGCCAAATCAGAAAAATATTGAGCTGTTTTGAACATCCTATTTTTATCTAAGTGATGCTCAAACAGTTCAACAGTTTTTTGATTTTGTTGACAATAATAATCAGGCCGATACATTTGGATGCGTGTTTTTGACGTGCTAGCTTTACCCCTTATTCAGTAAGGGGTAATAGCACGTCAAAAACGTGCGTCCAACCTCCCCGAGACTAATAGCGCCTGCAACATGCAAATGCATGTTGATGGCCCTATTAGTCATTCTCGCACAATACAGAAAGTAAAATGTGCAACCAAGCCACACATTTTACTTTCAGAAATTAGCGCCTACCCAAAGGTAGGCGCTAATTTCTGCCGACACCGGGAAAGTGCACAGAAATAATATCATGGCGATATTAAGTCGGAGGTCCCGAAAGTTAAAAAAAGTTTAAAAAAAAAAATTTGAAATCGGCTCGCGGGTTGAAAACTGGACACTCAATTTTGCTGGCGTCCAGTTTCTGAACCCGTGGCTGTGAGTGGGCTCAAGAACCGACGCCAGCAAAATTGAGCGTCGGCTGTCAAACCTGCTGACAGCTGCCGCTCCTGTCCAAAAAAGGCGCTAGGAACGCGCTAGTGTCCCTAGTGCCTCTTTTTACTGCTGGCCCTAATTTAAATATTTTAGTTTACTGAATCGCTCGCACAGGACACTGGCATGTGCACGCGCCGGGAGAGCGGGCACGCGCCCGCTCTCCCGCGAACTTTATTGTACTGGCTTGAATGTGCTGGATAACTGCCATACAAGTTTCAGGTGCTACCACAGCACGGAGTTTGTTTTGTTGATTGTTTCTGATGAAACAACTTGATTCTTATTCTCCCTTGCAATCCCATCAATCTCTGCAACTTCACAAGTTCCTTCACAATGCCAATGAGCATGCCTCGGATGATCTGCCATCTCCCATCAATTTCTGAGCTCCCCTCTTTGATGTTATGCTAGGTTCAGCTTTGGCATCCTGCTGAAATTACCCTGATTTTTTTACTTTTTTTATGTACTTATGTTCTCTGCCCCAAACTTTAAAGGGTGTGGGCTACAAATAACTTGTAAATAATTAAAATATTCTGTTGGCCCTGAGCACAGCGTTTAGCACAGCAGACCATGTTATTATGTTAGATCACTTGGCACAAAGAGAATATTGGTTTTAGTGATTACATGGTTTGCTTAATTTCTGTCTGGTAAGACCTTTTATGAATATGGGAACCTTTTCTTCTGAATAGTAACTGCTACCTTATAGAGACTAACAAGGGGTACTGCTCTCTCCACTCCTATTATCATCAGTAGTACCTTGAGCCTTTATTCAAGATTACTAAAAAAAAAAGTATTTTCAGATGGTTGCTAATGACACCTAGTTGTATTTTCTCCTGGGGAAAGACCTTGATGGAACACTTGGGAACTTAGATGAGTGCCTAAAGGATATTAAGCTTTGGATGGATGCAAACAAACTGAAAATAAATCACTGAAAAATAGAAATTTTATGGGTAAGGAAGAAAAGCATGTCTAGTGCCTTGTACATGTATTAAATAGGGTGGGGTTCAAGCAAAAGATCTAGCATATAGTCTAAGGGCGAACTTAGAAAATCCAGCCCTAAGTGTCCAAACTGGAACCTCTCTATCCTGGATCTAGAAATCTCCACCATTATGAAAATCTGTCTTTATTATTTGTGACAATACAGTGTTATTTGGCTATGTTTCACTCAGGCAAACTTTTTGCAAATATTGGGCCTCATTTTGCGATACCAAAAAGGGGTGTACCTTATGCTAATAAGCATGTGTATTGTGAATTGCACTATAATTTGGGCTACATTGCAGTTCATGATGCCTGAGAGAGAGAGAGAGAGCACCTTACCATAGTGCTTCCTCCCTAGACAGGTATTTGTATCCCTATGGGAGGCCCACCTAGTAACTCGAGGTGGGGATTAGGTATTAGTGTAGGGGGTTAGGGACCCCCTACACTAATACCTAATCCCCACCTTTCACATTCAACGTGAGACATACGAACAGAACAGTGGTCTCTTGTGAAGATTTGATGACCTACGGAGTGAGGAAACCCACTCAAAGATGAGATTTGTGCAATGTTCTCTCCACCTAGCTTGTTGTTACCAAGGTAGAGAGTCCATACCAGGCTCTCTCTTTCTCTTTCTCTCTCACTCTCTCACCTGCATCATACTGAAACAGGCCTGTCAGGACACATCGTGAACTGTGATAAATCTTTACTGTCCTGTAGCGAACATCGTAACGCAAATGAAAGAGGTGTAGTTATTGACCACGTTAGGAGCCGCGCTAACAGTGCGGCTGTTTCGCTGCACATGATAAATCCTCCCTACTTTACATTTGCTCCACCCCCTGAATACGAAATTAAAAATTTGCATTCACAAATCGCGTTAACTGCTGTTAGTGTGGTTTGTGGAATTATCACACTCGGTAACTCCTTGGAAAATGATGCCCATTGTATACCATTGTATTGTCATGCATTGATTTACTATAGCATCTTGTACTTGGATTTACCAACTTCAAGCTGGAGTGCTTGTGCAGGCACAATTCAGAAAATGTGTTTCACCGATGTTAACCACTCTCCACTGGTTACCGGCTGTGTAGCATATATTACATTTAAAATTTTATCTTGGCATTTAAGGCCCAGTATGATATGGGCCCTACCTATTTAGCTGAGCAGTTGATTCCATAAGTTCTAGAGATGTGAATCGTGTGATCGATCGTCTTAACGATCGATTTCGGCTGGGGGGGGGGTAGGGAATCAGATCGTCGCGGTTTTGTTTTTGTAAATATCGTGTAAATCGTAAATCGTAAATCGGGGGAGGGCGGGAAAACCGGCACACTAAAACATCCCTAAAACCCACCCCGACCCTTTAAAATAAATCCCCCACCCTCCCGAACCCCCCCAAAATGCCTTAAATTACCTGGGGTCCAGAGCGGGGGTCCCGGTGTGATCTTTTACTCTCGGGCCTGCGGTGCGTTGTAGAAATGGCGCCGGCGCTACCTTTGCCTTGTCATATGACAGGTCAAAGGTAGCGCCGGCGCCATTTTGTTTTTTGTCCCCCGATGTCAGGAGCGTAGGAGATCACTCCCGGACCTCCGCTGGACCCCCAGGGAATTTTGGCCAGCTTGGGGGGTCCTCCTGACCCCCACAAGACTTGCCAAAAGTCCAGCGGGTGTCCGGAACGACCTCCTGCAGTCGAATCGTGTTGCTGTACGGCCGGCGCCATTTTGCACAGCGGGGGTCCAGGAGTGATCTCCTACGCTTCTGACGTCAGGGGACAATAAACAAAATGGCGCCGGCGCTACCTTTCACCCCCGCTCTGGACCCCAGGTAATTTAAGGCATTTTGGGGGGGTTCGGGAGGGTGGGGGATTTATTTTAAAGGGTCGGGGTGGGTTTTAGGGTTGTTTTAGTGTGCCGGTTTTTCCACCCTCCCCCTTCCCCTCCCCCTTCCCCCGATTTACGATTTTTTTTTTTTTTCAATTATTTCTTTATTGAATTTTTTTCAAACAATATACATAAAACATGAATATGTTACTTCACAAAGTAAAATATATAATTCTAAATTTGAGAACAAATAATAATTTCCTATGATTAGACAAATAATCCTCTAATTTTCTCAAGTTAGAATTTCCAATAATGAGGGGGATCTGATTATCAAATAAATTCCCATACTTACAAATCGTGTGGAGGGACAACTACTTCTTTATTCTCTATTGTATCTCCTAGAATCATTTCTTGGTTACTTTTTGGACTTGATTTATCTTGCAAGAAGTTTTCTAATTGAGACGGTTCATTGAAACTGAATTTCTTACCCTGGAAATTAATAAAACATCTAGACGGATACCTCATATAAAACGTTGCTCCGATTTCCAGGGTTTTACTTTTCAGTTCCAAGAATCGTTTCCTACGGACCTGAGTGGACTTTGAAACATCCGGAAACATATAAATCTTTTTACCACAAAACTGTAGGTCCTTATTTCTAAAGAATTTCTCCAATAAACATTCTTTTTCACTTTCCACCATAAAAGATACAAAGAGAGTTGCTCTGTTGTTAATAATATCTATTGATTCCTCTAAAAATGTAGTAATTCCAACACTATTTTCCTCACTTAACTTGTTCTTATCGTATCGAGGTACAAAATAATGTATTTTTGAAAAAGATGGTATATCTTTTTCCTCATACATCAAGATTTCTTTTAAATACTTTATTAACATTTCTCTTGGAGATAATAACCTCGTTATTGGGAAGTTTACTAATCTTAAGTTTTTTATTCTTATCAAATTCTCCAAGTTTTCTAAATCATAATGTATTGAGGTGTTATCTCTAACTAATACATTTTCTACTTTCTGTAGGCTCTCTATTTTCCCTGTTGTTTCATTCATCAATATTTCTACAGCACTCAATCTTTTACCTTGTTCTAAAATTGACGTTCTATTAATACTAATTAGAGAAGTGAGAGAAGAATTAACTTGCATCAAATTCATGTCCAATTTCACCAGAACCCTCCACAGATCTGAAAGAGTCACTTTGGAAGGGTCCACAGCCGAAATCTGTGGACTACCAACAGTTACCACCGGATTCCTTTCCTGTGCCTCACTCGAAACGTCTCTGAGGCACACAGAAAGGTCAGATACATCCGCCGCAACTTGCAAACTTCCTGCACTTACGTTGGATGCAACTTCCCCATCCAGCTGGTCCTCTCCCGGATTCCTGTGCGGTTGAGGGGGAGTTACTGCATTGCCTGGACTCAGCGAGGCTTCCGACGAGTCTCGCAAACTGTCCATCTTTGGCAAACCCTGCCGACTTACATGGGCGTCCATGGGTCCAAGCTTAGGTGTTATTGTTGCAGGAGACGATGTAACAAATCTTGCCTTCCTTTTGCGGCCCATCAAATCGCAGATGTTTCCTTCCCAGCCAAATCCCGGTCAAAGCCGGTCTAAGCCGCGCGCGCCTTCGGCACGCGCGGCTTAGGCAGCGCGCCGGCGTCGGCTGCGCGCCGGCGTCTCTCGGGTTTTAAAGACCCGGACTCCTGATGATGACGTAAGTCCTCTGCTCAGCTGATGTTAATTGCTGGCTTTCAGTTACTCACTGCTCGCTTCTAGTTGTTTATTAGCGTGCGTTTTCACTCCGGGGACTCCAATCAGGGCGGCTAGTTGTCTCTCCAACTCTCACTCGGCCAGACCCCACTGGACTGCCGGCGTCTCTCGGGTTTTAAAGACCCGGACTCCTGATGATGACGTAAGTCCTCTGCTCAGCTGATGTTAATTGCTGGCTTTCAGTTACTCACTGCTCGCTTCTAGTTGTTTATTAGCGTGCGTTTTCACTCCGGGGACTCCAATCAGGGCGGCTAGTTGTCTCTCCAACTCTCACTCGGCCAGACCCCCCGATTTACGATTTTTGATGATAAATCGTGGGAATTCCTATTGTATCGCGCTTCTAACGATTTTTGACGATTTAAAATATATCGGACAATATTTTAAATCGTCAAAAAACGATTCATATCCCTAATAAGTTCTACCTCATTCATTGTGCTTAGAGAGGGTAATTATGAGATGATTCCATCACCAAAATATTTTAACTCATTTATTCCCATAATCACGTTTTTTCTTATGTGATTTCAAATTGGTGAAATAAGTGATTAAAAGTTACATGCTTATTAGCCATCATTTTAAAACATATTTATTTATTAATTTTTTATATTTCTCTACCACAGTTCCACTAGTCATAAGAGCTGACAATTAAAACATACAGAATTATCAAAGACAAAACATACAAAAGTAATTTATTAAATTGCATAACCCAAAAACATAATAACAATCATTAGTATAGTAATAAAGTAATAAAAGAAAATTCAGTCATAAAACATTTTATAAATCACATAGCATCGAATATAAAAGCAATAAAATAAAATGAAATAAAATATCATCTAAAATCAAATAAAATTAAATTAAATAAACTAAAATAAACTGTAGACAGATAGGAAAAAGAAGACTACATTAATTTTTTTTCTACCTGAATGATGAACCTGCTGGAGGCCCAGTGAAAATGGCCTAATTTACTTTTTTTCTATTATTTTCAGGAGGCCCGAGTGATTTTGGGGCTAGCGAGGAGTCCAAGAACATGCCTGTGGTGTGCTTTAATTTTTTTTACGTCCCAAGAGGGAGCAGGAGCTGGGTTACTTCAGTGACATTAGTCACTTGTGTTGAAAGCATTGCAAGTACCATGAATGCAGGGAGATAGCTGGTCATCGGAGAAGCAGGAACAGACAGCCTAATCAGCTGATCACTGCTACTTCTGGTTTCCCTGATTCTGGTCCTGCCTTGGAGGGGGCCATGTTTGCTGTGGGAAGCCTGGGTAGCTCCCAGCGGCAACAGAAAGTGAGCCAATATATTTGGGGGGGGGGTTCCCAAGGCAGTACTGTGAAGAAAGTCTTGACACAGGCCATAGACAAGCCCCAGAGCAATATGATCCCAGATCAACATGAGGCTGAGGTCCCATGATGATATTTATTTATTTAACAGTTTTTTATACCGACCTTCATAGTAAATAACTATATCGGATCGGTTTACAATTTAACAAGGGAATAACTGGAGTAACAATTCAAGTAAACGAAAGATAACAATAGGAAGGAATAAGTCAAAGTTACAATCAACAGGGAGAGAGAACTTGGAAGCTTACAACAAGCTGGAAAGAAGAGAGGCCGGTAATAAATAAGTAGTGTTACCATAGAGCGTACGAATTAAAAGCTTAAAAATGGTGCTTTAACCTGAAAGTCTCAGAGTCCATTTTTCGTGAAAAAGAGTGCCAGACCGGGTAGGGGTGAAGGACAACTAGTAATTGTCTGGTGGATCAGGGAAGGCTTGGTGAAAGAACCAGGTTTTAAGTCTTTTTCTGAAAGTTAAAAGGCAAGGCTCCAGTCTGAGATTTGATGGGATGCTATTCCAGATCGATGGGCCTGCTATCGAAAAAGCTCTGTCTTTGGTCGTAGCAAGGCGTGTGGCTTTAGTGGGGGGAACATTCAGAGTGCCTTTGTGAATATCTCTAGTTGGTCTGTTAGAGGAGTGGAGTTTGAATGGAATTTCCAGGTCAAGTTGAAGATGATGATGGATGGTTTTGTGGATTAAAGTGATTGATTTGTATAGAATTCTGAAATTCACTGGTAACCAATGTAGGTTCCTGAGTATGGGTGAGATGTGTTCGCCGCGGCTGGTACTGGTCAACAATCTTGCTGCTGCATTTTGTATCATCTACAGAGGTTTGGTAGTGGATTTGGGGAGTCCTAGGAAAAGGGCACTGCAGTAGTCTATTTTGGCGAACAGTAGCGCTTGGAGGACTGTCCTGAAGTCATGGAAGAATAAGAGTGGTTTAAGTCGTTTTAGAACATGTAATCTGTAGAAGCAGTCTTTAGTTGTTGTGTTGACCATTTTCTTTAGGTTTAGTCGATTGTCTAAAATTACCCCAAGATCTCTAACCTGCTTACAGGTAATGTGAGAGTTGTTTGGTGATGGTGGGGAGAGATTATTATCATTTGAAGAGATGAGGAGAAGCTCTGTCTTAGAGGCATTGAGGACCAAGTTTAAGCCGATATAATCGATGATGTCTCCAGGTGCCTAATTCAGTGCCTTTACGCACTATTTTTATTTTTTATACTTAAAATAGTGCATAAAGGCACTGAATTAGGCACCTGGAGACATGGGCAAATTTAAGGTTTTAAAACCCAGGTTTTTTTTATGACAGACAGGAGGAGAGGCTGCCACATCAGTTTCAAAGCCAAGGGAACACCATAGGACCCATAGGGAACCATAGGACCCTAAAGTCCATATTAAACTAATTGAAACAGTACTTTTGATGGTGTTGTTCAGCTGCAGGTACTTACAAAACCTGCCTAAGACCGTTTTTTAAATAAAAGATTATTTAAGGTATTTAGTATATTGAGTCACTTTACTTCCTTAGAATGAGGTAGAATGTCACTGTAAAATGAAGAATTCACCAGGGAAACCACAGGAAAGGATAAATAAGTTTTTATTAGTTGTTTTTGAGGAAAATTATTACTATAACAAATAGATGTTTACACAGGGAAGTTCAGGAACATTTCTATTAATAGAGCGATAACTCTGAGGTATGTATGAGAATGAATGGGTGAGAATGAATGGGTGAGAATGAATGGGTGAGAATGAATGGGTGAGAATGAATGTTTTTAGATTATTTTGGGACAGAAATAATTTTGTTCATATTTTATTTCAAATTTCAAGGTTGTGACCAGTAAAAATGAGATCCAACAGCTGATAGGGCATAGCAACGGGTATCCAGGGTAGCTGTTTCCTAGCAGTCAACCTAGCAATGATACACTGGTCACCCCTGTTAGGATTTGTAAGTAAGTGGACCCTTTGACCAAGGCGAGAGATGTAACCGCCCAGGGGGAGGAGCCCCACTGAGCCTCACTGTTGGGAGGCAGAGTCTCAGCTGTGGGATGAGATACAGCAGCGGGTAGAATGAAAGAGAGGGACCTCTGAAGGCAGGCCATGGAGCGGCAGCGCAGCTGCTGACGTCAGACTCAGCTCGGGTACTGAAGTAGAAAATAGTAATGGCACTACCTGAGGAGCGGGGGTGCGGTAGAAGTACAGTCACTAAGGTACACTGGGTCTGTAGAGATGGTAGATGAGAGGGTCCCTCGGTGGGAGGTCACGGTAATAGTCCTCAGAGCGGGGTACATCGGCGAGAGCTCCTCTTCAGATGTCACGGCAATGGCCCACAGAGCGGGGTCCACCGGAGAGAGTTCCTACGTAGAGAATACAACAGGAACCACAGATTAGTACTTATTTATTTATTTATTTATTTATTTATTTATTTATTTAGAATTCTTATGTACCGACATTCCTGTATGATATACAGATCACACCGGTTTACAGTACAACAGAACAGTCACGGGTGGGCGTTACATTAAAACATTAAGTTTGAGTGAAATATGAACATAAGAACATTCAAAGGAAACAATTGGGAGAGCCATTAAACATTAGAGCATTAAACATTAGGGTATTAAACATTGGAACATTAAAACTTTAGAGCATTAATCATTAAACCTTAAAAACATTCGCTTAACGGCACAACAAACATTAATGCGTTTGCGTTTGGGAAGATCAAAGGAACCGTTTGGGATGACCCAAAGGACCATTGTAGACCAGTAGAAGCTTAAAGTAGGATGATTGTGAAAAGCAGAGCAGAGTAACTAAGGTGGAAGAAATACTGACTTCAGAAACGAGTTAAGGAATGAAAACAATGAAAACATTAGATGTGTTTTCACAGACTGCTGTTTTCAGTCGCTGTGAGTAGCGACTGAAAGAAGCCTCGGGGAGCAAGGCAGGCAGGAATCCGTGTGAAGGTCCACTGAGGATCAGATAGCCAAGACCCAAGAGACGAGATAGGGCCCCCGAGGAGCGGGTACCCGATAGTTTCTAACACGGAAGCAGGAACCGGAACAGCGTTGCAGAAAGCGTAGATAATTGTAGCAAGTGAACTTGTTGCCGTCACTGTCTGTTTGGGTTGGTGAGCTTAAGTATCCAGATTGAGTGACATCATCTGGTGGGGATGCCCCTGAGGTTCCCACCATGATGTCACTAAAGCAGGTCGGGGAGCGTGTGCGCGCACCTAGGGATCCCCGCAAGTAAGATGGTGGATGACATCATCCATGCCGCTCGAGGAGGCCCGAGAACGGAGGGTGGAAGGCCAGTGGTAGCTGGCAGAGGCTGCGAGTTCTCCTAACGAAGCTAGGGCAGCAAAGAGGTGAGCAACAGCGGCCGCAGCTGCCTGCGGCCACGGAGCATAACAACCCCTCACTTTGATAAGGTTTAGAATAATAATACAAATTTTAGCCAAAGTACAATTTTGTTTAAATACATTTATATATTTCTAGGGAAAATTGAACTAATTAAACTTTTTTCATTTTGCTAATCACCTGAACCAAAGGGTTTTTGGTGGGATATTTGATCTTATAAGAGCTATCCCAGGTGGGACAGGTATTTTCCATTTTGGTGACATCACAGAAGCAATGATATTCCATTTAGTATTCCTGTCAGTGACAGTTTGTCAGAGTGTAATGCTGAGCTATGGAAGCTAACAGGAAGAAGCTGTGCTGGTGGGCTCGGTTATTTAGAATCTTATATAGTGAAAGACACCTCAAGAACATTTAGCAAACATTAGCTAAGAGTGAATGAAAGTGAGTGTGAGTTGTTGTTAATGTTTCTAATACTGGCAAAGGTAAGGAAACATTTTTAGTCAGTTTAAAATTAAAGAATAGCTGAATCATGGTTATTTTTCAGATTTTTAGATAGCTGAGTGAAAGATAATTCTGAATGTCACAACTTGGGTGTGCTATCAAGAAATTTACACCAAAAGATACATTTTAGATACATTTTAGCTAATAAGTCTAAAATTTCATTTTAAACCTGAGAAAGGTTACTGCACAACCTGTAAATAAAGTTGCTGCTTATTCCCTTAATTAATTGAATTTGGTATGTTTAGACTGGTCTTTGGGACAATTTCACTCAAAAAGAAGTCTATGTTATTCCACTATATGTAATTCCCCTGAAACATATGAATATTGTTGAAGCCAAATGTGGATGCCTGAGCTGTGCCAGTTTGAAAGGAGGGTGTTTGAAGGAATATGTGAGGTTTGTGTGCTGAGTTGCTTTGAAGTGTGTCTGATGTATATATACATACCAACTCCCACTCACAGTGAATTCCTTCTGGGACTAAAGGAAACAATTATCTTTTTATTTGAATTTAGTGAGAATATACTGGTAAGTACAATAAGATAACAAAGACTCACCTATATGTAGCAACATATTAGTAAGTGGAAGCTTAGAGGTCATAGGGAGGCAGCTTCTGTTGTTATAGAATAGTAGGAAATTCAGCTGTTCCAGAGATGATGCGATCAAGAGCAAAGAGGTCCAGAGTTCCCATCCATGCTAATAGTCAGCGGTCACAAGCATCAATAGCAAGCCACCAAAGCCACTCACCATCGCAGGGTTCCAGTGCCATGCTAGCTATCATCATTTCCAAGCCCCGCCCACAAGCAGCTTCATCACTGGAACCATAGTTAAGTGCACCAACAGTCAAGAAATATGTGTGAGAAATGTTAAAAGACATTGAGACACTGCCAAATACAAACTGTCTAATTCATCCACACAGTTAACATATTAATGAGAGTTAGCCACTAGACATACCACATATAGACACACCTAATAAACTTTCCTGAAAGTATTAAGATCCTTGCAACATCTTGAGGTAATCTGAAATGATAAAAGGGATTCATAGAGGATCAATTCTTATGATTAATTCTTGAATAGTGCAATAATATTCATAAATGATAAAGAAGAAAAAAAGTAGAATTGTATTATATTTATCTGAAGTTAACTTGTTCAGAAAATTATTTTGAAAGCTGAATTCTGAAGTAATTCATTGTAGCTGAAAAAGAGCATAATAGTTTGAAATCTGTTTAAACCTGGTACCAAAGTTCCATTTAATCTATTTGTGTTTGAAAAACTTAATTGTACCACAATTTGAGTTTGTTTGTTTTTAATGAGAGACACAATTTCTTGACTGCCAGTTTAATAAATACAACTTTATTGATTCAGAAGTTTAATTTTTTTTTTTACTGTGAAACTTCTTTGAGGGAGAGTGTAAGCTGTTACTATTTAACAACTATAGAAAAAGAAAACCCCTGAAGTCTGAACCACCCAGCTACAATGTGACCGTGCATAAAACAGTTTTACATACCTCAGATGATTTACAAAACTAGAATAAAGTAAAATAACAGAAGTGCTGCAAAGGTCATTTAAAACCATAAAATTATTTAATTCCTTCAAATGTGAGTCTAAATCGGCCATATCTTTAACATTTTCATTGGTGCTTGTGTGCCGGTGCATGCCCAGGTGCATGGTGATTTTATAACTTGTGTGCACATATGCACTCATATTATAAAGTAACCTGGTGGACATGCACACATGTGCACCAAATTTTGGATAGGCATGCATTTAGGTACGGAAAATGGCGCCGGCCATACGCGTATGGCCGGCGCCATTTTCCGTACGGAAAATGGCGCCGGCAGGAGATCGACTGCAGGAGGTCGTTCAGCGAGGCGCCGGAACCCTCGCTGAACGACCTCCTGCAGTCGATCTCCTGCCGGCGCCATTTTCCGTACGAAAACGATTCGCGGCGGGAAATCGCTCCCTGACCCCCGCTGGACCTCCAGGAACTTTTGGCCAGCTTGGGGGGGGCCTCCTGACCCCCACAAGACTTGCCAAAAGTCCAGCAGGGGTCCGGAAGGACCTCCTGCCGTCCAATCGTGTTCGTCTATGGCCGCCGCCATTTTTCGGCGCCATTTTGGAAAATGGCGCCGGCCGAAGACAACAAGATTCAGTAGCAGTAGCCCGTTCCGGACCGCTGCCATTCCGGACCGCCGCTGGACCCGCAGGTTATTTAAGTCATTTGGGGGGGGGGGGGTTCGGGAGGGTGGGGGATTTAATTTAAAGGGTCGGGGGTGGGTTTTAGGGGGTTTTAGTGTGCCGGCTCACGATTCTAACGATTTATAACGATAAATCGTTAGAATCTCTATTGTATTGTGTTCCATAACGGTTTAAGACGATATTAAAATTATCGGACGATAATTTTAATTGTCCTAAAACGATTCACATCCCTAGTAAACATACGTGGCACTGGACCTGGTGTGCATCAGATGAGGAAGTATGTACTCACACATCTTTTGGTCCTGCCCACACCCCACCCAAACCACACCACCACCTCACCCCTTTTTAAATCAGTGAGATGTGCCAATGATTGCTTTCGCCTTAAATTGTAACTTGTCTTATTTTTGTTTAGTCTGTCTTACGTTTGAATCTTTTGCACTAATTATGTTATTAAGTATATCGCTTAGGACCCAGGTACAAGCGATTAATTAATTTTAATAAATACAAAACCAATACAAATGAGTGCATACATTAGATATGCACACATTTAGGCGGCTTTTAAAATATGGTGGGCACGTGCCAGCCTGACTTGTGCATGCATCTCCTGATTTTGGTTTGTGACAGTTTTTCAAAATTCACCACTAAGTGCATAACTTTATAAAATGGGTAGAAAAAGTATATGTTTGCCTGCATTACCAATTTACATGCATACTGCATTTTACACATGTAAATTTGAGGCACATAGTTTATAAAATATTAGCATAAACCGCCGCATAATCAATTACGCATTTGGGGGGTAGATTTTACAAATTTGCGCACACGCGTACTTTTGTTTGCGCACCAGGCTCAAACAAGAGTACGCGGGATTTTGATAGATACGCGCGCAGCCGCGCGTATCTGTTAAAATCTGGGATCAGTGTGTGCAAGGCTGTGCAAAATTGGCAGCCTGCACGCGCCGAGCCGCGCAGCCTGCCTCCATTCCCTCTGAGGCCGCTCCGAAATTGGAGCGGCCTCGGAGGGAACTTTCCTTCCACCCCCCCCACCACACCTTCCCCTCCCTTCTCCTACCTAACCCACCCCCCCGCCCCCTCCTAGGCAGAAAATATATTGGCCAGTTTGCTGACACAATTTTGAAACTATGGGCAAGATTTTCAAAAGGCCCGGCAGTGCGTGTAAAGCCCCGGTACGTGTGTAAGTCCCGGGGCTTTACGAAAGGGGCGGGAAGGGGGTGGGGCAGGGAGGGGCAGGGAGGGGCCAGAGGCCAGAGGCAAGAGGCCTGCAACACAGCGGCCATTGCCGCTGTGTTGAGGGATTGTGTGCTGGCAGTCGGCCGGCAGGTGGAAAAGGTAAGATAAAAATTTTTGGGGAGGGGGTTAGAGTAGGGCTAGGGGGAAAAGTTTAGGGGAAGGGGTGGAAAGGTCAGGCTAGGGGGAAGGGAACAGGGGAAGGCAGCGCGGCTCGGTGCGCGCAAGGTGCACAATTGTGCATCCCCTTGCACGCGCCGACCCCTGATTTTATAACTTGCACGCGCCTGCCTGCGCCAGCGCACATGTACCACCATGCGCATGTTATATGTAAGCAAATACTTTTGCACAAAGGAATGCAGGACTTTTGCCCAATTCCTAAATGTATGACTTTTGGATAAAGGTTCCAAAGTATATTTTGTGGAAATTGTGATTGCATGTTTTCTCTGCTCTTTTTTCACTTCCTTAATTTTGACAAAATGAAACCTTTATGATAAAAGATGAGCTATTTCAATAATGTGCAAATGAACTGACTTGTAAGTTTTTGTTGCCCAAAATATAAGTCTGGCCTTTTATCTTCTGGTTACCTTAACTTCCAGTTATCTCTTTTGTTCTCAGTGAATAATTCTGATTGGAAAATATATGAGTGGTTTGACTTTTGACAGACTGCCATGTTATGCAAAGAAAGACAGTGTGAACTGTTTAATATAACATGACTCAGTGTCTGCTGGATCTTCTTCAGGCAATTCAATGGATGTACATGTACAATACATGAAAAGTTCATGCAATCTCGCTCTTCCATCCAGTAGTATACATATAAATTGCACAATGTTTTTCTACATTTTTCATTAAAGTTGTCTGCAAACTAAAACTATTAGAAAAGATTAACAAAAGAAGGATGTGAGTGATTCAATAGACTAATATTTTGGAAGAGATTAAACTTCATAGAAGAATAGAGTAGAAAATAATGCAACAAACCTGCCAGTCCATTTGTTTGCATAATATTTTGCAACTAAGTAAAAACTTTGAATAGGCTAACTGCAAAGGTGCAATCCTACTTTTAAGCCTGCACAAGGAAACTGTGTACATTGTGTTTCAAAATTCATTAATTATTGCAGCCAAAAGTGTATGCATAGACATATATTTCAAAACAAAGGTGCGTTAGCAACCTGTCCTTTTTTGGAAATTTAAAGGGCAATTTTATACATTTTAGTCAACTGCTTGAAAATTGCTCACCCTCAATGTAACTAAAAGTCCACATGTTCTTTCTCAGCACATGTACAGTGCATTCAGATATTATTCAGACCCCTTCACTTTTTCACATTTTGGCCTGGATTTATCAAAATGCATTAAATATTGCATGCAATAGGAAAAGGGGCATGTTTTATGGTAATAGGCTGTTTATTGCAAAGTGCGCTATCTTAGCGCTTCACATGGGTATTAGCACACACTGCGATAACTTTTTTGCACTTTGCGATAAGTGCCAGAATTGTTGTATTTCCTACCTACAACCACTGGGGAGGGGGGGGGGGGGTAGAGGGAGAGAGAGAGAGGTAATATTAGAATAATACCACCGTAATGTAGTCAGTACTGTACAGGATTCCGGCATATCGCAGAATAAAGAATAACCCTGTATATAAGGATCCACAGCTGACAGTACATATCAGATCAAAATCAAAGCCATGAAGTCAAAAGAATTGTTTGGTGACCTCTGGGACAGGATTGTGTCAAGGCAGAGATCTTGGGAAGGGTACAAAAAAATTGCTGCAGCATTGAAGGTCCTGAAGAACACTGTGGCCTCCATCATGCTTAAATGGAAGAAGTTTGGAACCAACAGGACTCTTTCTACAGCTGGCCATGTGCCCAAACTGAGCAATTGGGGAAAAGGGCCTTATGTCAGGGAGGTGACCAAGATCAAGATGGTGACTCTGACAGAGCTCCAGAGTTCTGCAGTGGAAATGGGAGAACCTTCCAGAAGGACAACCATCTCTGCAGCACTCTACCAATCAGGCCTTTATGGTAGAGTGGCCAGATGGAAGCCACTCCTCAGTAAAAGGCAGATAAAAGTCCTCTTGGAGCTTGCCAGAAGGCACTTAAAGAACTCTCAGAGCATGAAAAACAAGATTGTCTGGAAACCAAGACTAAACTATTTTTGGCCTGAATGCCAGGAATCATGGTATTTGCTAGGTGATGAAAACCAAGCACTGTTCATCACCTAGCAAATACCATCCCTACAGTGAGCCATGATGTTAGCAGCATCATGCTGTAGTGATGTTTTTCAGCTGCAGGAACTGGGAGACTAGTCAGGACTGAGGGAAAGATGAACGGAACAAAGTACAGAAAGATCCTTGATAAAACCCTCCTCCAAAGTGCTCTGGACCTTGGACAGGTGACAATTCACCTTCTAACAGGCCAATGACCCTAAGCTCACAGTCAAGCGAAAGCAGGAGAGGTGTCACACCAATTGTGTGAATGTTCTTGACTGGCCCAGTCAAAGTCCAGACTTGAACTCAATAGAATATCTCTGGAGAGACCTGAAAATAGCTGTACATCGACGCTCCCCATCAACCTGAGAGGATCTGCAGAGAAGAATAGGAGAAAATCCCTATATCCATGATGCGCTGGGAGTGGACCCTTGGCCTGGTGCAGGATTGGTACGGCCCTCAGGTCGGACCCGGAGAGCGCCTGCCACCAGTAGGCGGAGCACAAGAGGAGACAGAGACTAGCTGGAGCTTCACCATTAGCAATCCAGGGTTCCCTCAGGTTGAGCCCTTGGTTACCCGGGCTGCCTGGTCTTAGGTGGGCCTCGCAGGGTCTCCTAGAGAGGAAGTTCTAAGGAGTGCCCACCATGAACAAGGATGCATGGTCGGTGTTCAGATAAGGAGAACTGGAGGTTGCAGGAGGCCAGAATAGAGTGTCCGAGTGTATGGCTAGAATCAAGGCCAGAGTCTATATGCAGAATGGTCAGCTAGGCAGGGTCAGTCCAGATGTAGTGAGCTCAAGCAGGAGGTCAGGTTCTAGGTGGCAGATGAGAGTAGTCAGAGTTCCAGGCAGAGGTCAGGGCAGGCAGCAATCAAGGAGTAGTCAAGAACAAGCAGAGGTCAGTACCGTGAGATCAGTCCGAAAGGTACTTCCGGGAATGGAGAGACGAAGGAGCAGGAGATGCTGGGACTGGAGACACAGGAGACACTGGAACTGGAGACACAGGAGATGCTGGAATGGGAGACACAGGAGACACTGGAACAGAGAGACTGGAACAGGAGACACAGTAAATGCAGGAAGGTAAACTTGCTATCACAGAGTGATCAACCCGATTGCCATGGCAGGGATCATGGGTCTGAGCCCTGCCTTATATACCATGGATCAAAGACATCATCGAGGAGCGTCAGGTCCTGGTTTCCCGCGCTTGGCCCTTTAAAGGTCGATACACTGGCCACGCACGTGCCTAGGGGTGGAGCTGAGGAGACGCTGGATGCTGAGCCCCAGTGGGAGCTCCATTGAGAGGCCTGCGATACTGCTGAAACCGCAGCAGGTTGGGAAGAGCAACGGGGGTGGCCGGGACCTGCAGTGCAAGGGAGGCCTGCACTTGTGGACAGCCGAGAGAGGTGAGCAGGCCCGGCCGCGGAGCGTACTCGGCCGGGAAGCGCAACAATCCAGCAGTGCTAAGATTGTAGCATCATATCTATGAAGAAATTATGACTGTAATCACTGCAAAAAGTGCCTCAAAATACTGAGTAAAGGGTCTGAATACTTATGTAAATGTGATATTTCAGGTTTTTTTTTTTTAATTAATTTACACAAATTTCTACAAACCTGAATTTGCTTTGTCATTATGGTGTAGAGATGTCAATCGTGTGATTGATCATCTTAACGATCAATTTCGGCTGGGAGGGGGAGGGAATCGGATCGTCGCAGTTTGGGTTTTTTAAATATCGTGTAAATCGTGTAAATCGTGTAAATCGAAAACCGGCACACTAAAACATCCCTAAAACCCACCCGACCCTTTAAAATAAATCCCCCCACCCTACCGAATCCCCCCAAAATGCCTTAAATTACCTGGGGTCCAGTGAGGGGGGAGGGCGGGAAAACTAGCACACTAAAACAACCCTAAAACCCACCCTGACCCTTTAAAATAAATCCCCCACCCTCCAGAACCCTCCCAAAATGCCTTAAATTACCTGGGGTCCAGAGGAAGGGTCCCGGTGTGATCTTTTACTCTCGGACCTCCGTGCGTTGTAGAAACAAAATGGCGCCGTACGGCCGGCGCCATTTTGCGCAAAATGGCGCCGGCCATTCGGCAACATGATTCGACTGCAGGAGGTCGTTCCGGACCCCCGCTGGACTTTTGGCAAGTCTTGTGGGGGTCAGGAGGCCCCGCTAAGCTGGCCAAAAGTCCCTGGGGGTCCAGCGGGGGTCCGGGAGCGATCTCCTACCGCGAATCATTTTTCCATACGGAAAAACGATTCAACTTCAGGAGGTCATTCCGGACCCCCGCTGGACTTTTGGCAAGTCTTGTGGGGGTCAGGAGGCCCCCCCAAGCTGGGCAAAAGTCTCTGGGGGTCCAGTAGGGGTCCGGGAGCGATCTCCTATGCTCCTGACGTCAGGGGACAAAAAAACAAAATGGCGCCGGCCTGTCATATGACAGGTCAAAGGTAGCGCTGGCGCCATTTTGTTTCTACAACGCACGGAGGTCCGAGGTCTGAGAGTAAAAGATCACACCGGGACCCTTCCTCTGGACCCCAGGTAATTTAAGGCATTTTGGGGGGGTTCGGGAGGGTGGGGGATTTATTTTAAATTGTCGGGGTGGGTTTTAGGGTTGTTTTAGTGTGCCGGTTTTCCCGCCCTCCCCCTTCCCCTCCCCCTTCCCCCGATTTACGATTTTTTGACGATAAATCGGGGGAATTGTTATTGTATCGCGGCTCTAACAATTTTTGACGATTTAAAATATATCGGACAATATTTTAAATCGTCAAAAAACAATTCACATCCCTATTATGGTGTATTGTGTGTAGTGGGAAAAAATGCACCTCAGCAGCCAAAAACGCTGTGGGGAAACACTATCATCATGGGAACTGTGTCTTCTAAAGTCCAATATTTTTTATGAAAATTTTTCAATTGTAATTGAATTCTGGATAATTCTTATCTTGATAGTTTAAACAAGTGAAAACAATTTCAACTTCTTGCTACTTAGTTTTTCTGTAGGTGAGGAATTCAATTGGTTACCTGAAACTGACCGCATTTCGAGAGCAAAATTGGCTACTCTCTGCTTCAGGGGAGCTCACCATCTTCAAAGTAGAAATTCTGCAATGAAAATGTAGTCAATATATTCAAGCTGGAAAACTTCTCAACCACCAATCATAGATCACACTGGCCATCTTAGCACCAATCATTGCTCTGTAGCCAACCAATCACAGCTAGCACATATGCTGCTCATAAAATATTAAACCACTCAATGTCCTAATTTAAACCATTCAGAAATTTGGCTGCGCTAAATATGACTGCATACCTGTAATTTCTGTACTACAAAATTCACATGTACTACAGGTAGCATGTCCATTTAACTCATCATTGATTGACTCTGTAAGGATGAATGCACCAGCAAATCTCTCAAGTTCTTCCCTCTTGAAAAAACGAACCTAGGTTTTTCTTCTAAAACATGGTGCATGGATAACACATGCCAGTGTTGATAAATGGATTTCACTATGGGGCAGATTTTCAAAGAGTTACGCGCGTAAGATACACGTGTAAGCCCCGAAAAGCTGCCCCTGCCTGCCCGAGCCTATCTTGCATAGGCTCGGCGGTGCGTGCAAGCCCCGGGATTTGTGTATGTCCTGGGGCTTGCAAAAAGGGGCGGGGCGGGGGCAGCCTGGGGCGGTCTGGGGGTCAGGGTGGGGCCTGAGCCTCCAGGCACAGCGGCCATTTGCTGCTGTGCCCGGGATCGCGGGCCGGCCGTTGGCCGGCGCGCGTAACTTCTTCAACAAAGGTAAGGGGGGGTTCTAGGTAGGGCTGGGGGAAGGGTTAGGTAGGGGAAGGGAGGGGAAGGGAGGGGAAGGTGCGGGGGGGGCGGAAGGAAAGTTCCCTCAGAGGCCGCTCCGATTTCAGAGCGGTCTCAGAGGGAACGGAGGCAGGCTGCGCAGCTCGGCGCATGCAAGTTGCACAACTGTGCACCCCTTTGCGCGCGTCGACTCTGGATTTTATAACATGCGCGTGGCTGCGTGCGCATGTTATAAAATTGGGCTTAGATTAGTTTGTACCGGGTTGCGTGAACAAATCTGCGCCCGCGCGGTTTTTAAAATCTGCCCCTATATCCTTAGTACAATTTGTATATGGCAAAACACAAGTCAAAGGAGTTGATGTTTGAGAATCTTTTTTATAATGCGTTAAATGGGATTCTCTATCAGAAAATTGCACCAACAAATATGCTTTTCTAATAACATTGGGGGGATACCCTCTTTCCAATAAGTGCTCTCTCAAAATTTGTGACAGATATTTAAATTCTTGCAATTCAGAACATATTCATCTCACTCTAAAAAATTGACCAACAGATAGGCCATCTTTTAATGTTCTCGGGTGATAAAATGACACAGTAATAAAGTATTATGATCACTTGGCTTCCTAAATACAGTAGGTTCCATGGGTCCCTCTATTTTTCTTAAAGATACATCAAAAAACAACAAGCTCTTCAGATCAGCAGTCATAGTAAAAGATACATTTTTATCTTGAATGTTAAGCCAAACAAAAAACTTTTGCAACAGGAGAAAATCAGATTTCCAAATAAAAAATATATTGTCTACAAATCTTGTCCAAAAAACAATCAAGTAAATTTTCAAAGGCCCACGCACGTTAGTTTCAGAATTTGTTTCCCAATATCATGAACTCTCTAATACATTTAAAATCTCTCAGTCTCAAATATAGGAAATAAAATTTCAAGTGGAATCCTTGGAGTCCAAGGGGTCAATTATACCGAAATCAGTGGATACCATCTTGGCTGGACAGTTATTTCTACAAAATGAAATGGAAAACCTTGAAAATAATATATGACGCTGCAATCTTAGGATTTTAAATTTCCCAAAGAAAAGGTTCACTATACCGATTGAAATGCTGCATAGATATTTTTTAGAAGTATTGTCTATTAAAGAAAATTTGCTTCCACCTATTTCAAAAGCTTACTATCTGCTGAATGTGAAAACTGCTCATTCGAATAATGCACCTGCAGGTATTGCTCCTACTAATTTGTAGGGGTGTGCATTCATTCCCTATGAATTGGGAATCCACAACGTATAGGGCCTTATTCGTTGTCTTCATGGGGATGCGAAACGTATCGCGATTCCCCACGAATATAACGAATCTTCGCCAAATTATTCGGCCACCTTGGAGCCAATTTAAACAAACCCCCACCCTCCTGACCCCCCCCCCCAAGACTTACCAAAACTCCCTGGTGGTCCAGCAGGGGATCCGGGAGCTATCCCCTGCACTCACACACTCGGCTGCCGGTTTCAAAATGACGCCGATAGCCTTTGACCTACTATGTCATAGGGCTACCGGTGCCATTGGTCAGCCCCTGTCACATGGCCATCGGTGCCATCTTGTGCTCCTACCATGTGACAGAGGCTGACCAATGACACTGGTAGCCCCTGTGACATAGTAAGGTCAAAGGCTATCGGCGCCATTTTGAATACCGGCAGCTGAGGGTGTGAGTGCAGGAGATGGCTCCCGGACCCCCCGCTGGACCACCAGGGAGTTTTGGTAAGTCTTGGGGGGGGTCAGGAGGGTGGAGGTTAATTCAATTTTAGCCGGGAAACGAATAAGAATTAACGCATGAAAGTATAGGGGGCCCCCCCTTGCCGAATGCAATGTATCTGCCCCCCGATGAATACGAATCTGGAATGCAACGTATGGCATCCCTCTGCACATCCCTATGAAGAAATGCATTACCAGATATAGCAGTCTCCTTGATTTTTACTTAAACAGGAATTCTTGCTAAAACGTTAATTGAAATATAGTACCCCATGTTTTATATCAATATGTATAATTTAATTATAGCACATAAGGAGGCTTATGTGCTAAGAAATAGAGTTTTAACTATCTCCATTTATTAAAATGTCATTTTTCATGGCCCTATGAATACATAATTCATTTTGTACAAAGTCACACCAACAGCCAAGTGAAATGCTAATTGAAAATGCTTTCTTTTCCTTTTTTTCTCCAATTTCTTGATGATTTTCAATTAATATTGAACAGGGAAGTACTTTACCAAACTTGCCTGTGTGCCATTTATTCCTGTAATGGATAAATACTTGAGTGAAACTAATAACAAGCAATTATCATTCCGTCACTATTGCAATTTACAAAGCTTCTCTATTTCTGAAGCTAATGTGGAATTACTTTAACAGAGTTAGTCATAGCACACTGTGTAGGTAGGCTTCAACAATATGTGAAAGGAAAAAAGATGACTGAAAACATGCATAAATTTGGTAAGTTAAAATAAATAGTTTACCAAATGCAAGAGCTGTTTTGGGATACAAGAGAGTAGAAGAAATGTAGACTGAACACTGCATTGGTAGGGCAACTTAAGCTTGATATTGCAAGGGGACTCGGGCAACCAAAAAATATGGAAAAACCTAGCAGCTCACTTTGGCCTAGATTCACCAATCTCACATGGCTAATGCAGGGCTAATGCTACCGTTAGTAAAAGGGGCGTTTCCATGCAAATTAATTAGTTACCGCGTAGCTGCAAATGTTTCACGCACTGCGATGTGTAGGGCGCGCATGGGACAGGGTGGTCCGCGACTCAGTCCCGCGGGTGGCCTGAGTAGGGCGCCCTGAGGGACAGTGCCCATGTCTTCCTTCAGCCCTCGTTCCTGACTCCACCTCTGTGCATCCAGTACCTCGTCCTGAGTCCACGTCTGTGCCTGAGTCCACGTCTATGCATCCAGCACCTCTTTCCTGAGTCCACGTCTATGCCTGAGTCTACGTCGTTCCTGAAGTCTCGTCAGTATCTCCATGTTCCAGTCTTCACTGCCCTGGCCTCCATCCGGCCTGCCGCTTAGTGCTGTACCCTGCGGCAGGTCCAAAAGGGCTAGGAAAGGTTGGAGGACTGTTCACAAGACCAACATTGCGTTGTTGGGTCTTCCGAAGCGTGCAGGTCCGAAGGAGGGCCTGTCTTCCCAGTCATCTCTACAGCCTTGCTCCCGTCCAGCCCATGCTTGGGCATGCCACGCCTCCCGTGGCACCTCCTCAGAGTTCCACTGGGGTCGAGCCCTGGCCCAAGGACACACATCTCTCAGGAAGTGGGATCGCTCTCCTAGCGCTCCCCAACATCACTTGTCGTATTTCTTTCCAGATCATTTATAAATATATTGTATTATAATTATATTTTATATCTGTTTCAATGTAATGAATTGTTACACTGTAAACCGGAATGAAGGCACTCTGCTATATTTCGGTATAAAAAAGAACATACATAAATAAAATAAAATATTGAAAAGTAAGGGTCCCAATACAGATCCCTGAGGCACTCCACTGTCCACTCCCTTCCACTGAGAAAATTGTCCAGAGAAAATTCCTCCAGAAGGGCATTCCAGGCATCCACCACCCTCTCCGTGAAGAAATACTTCCTGATATTGGTTCTGAATCTTCCTCCCTGGAGTTTTAAATCATGACCCCTGGTTCTGCTGATTATTTTCCAACGGAAAAGGTTTGTCGTTATCTTTGGATCATTAAAACCTTTCAAGTATCTGAAAGTCTGTATCATATCACCTCTGCTCCTCCTTTCCTCCAGGGTGTACATATTTAGATTCTTCAATCTCTCCTCATAAGACATTCGATGAAGACCCTCCACCTTTTTGGTCGCCCTTTTCTGGACCGCCTCCATCCTGTCTCTGTCCCTTTGTAGATATGGTCTCCAGAACTGAGCACAGTACTCCAGGTGAGGCCTCACCAAGGACCTGTACAAGGGGATAATCACTTCCCTTTTCTTACTCGATATTCCTCTCTATGCAGCCCAGCATTCTTCTGGCTTTAGCTATCGCCTTGTCACATTGTTTTGCTGACTTCAGATCATTAGACACTATCACCCATCGAATACAGTTCTTTCGGATTTCCATACCCCATATGCATGACTTTGCACTTCTTGGCATTGAATCTCAGCTGCCATATCTTCGACCACTCTTCCAGCTTCCTTAAATCCCATTTCATTCTGTCCACTCCTTCCGGCATGTCCACTCTGTTGCAGATCTTAATGTCATCCGCAAACAGACAACGCTTACCTTCTATCTTGTCCGCTATGTCGCTCACATAGATATTGACATGTACTATGTCACAATCTGCACATGAGCACCTCTGGTTTTGTAAAATAAAACTGAGAAATGGTGTATGCATGCCTTGGAGAATCCACTTCCCACTTTTGAATGCTATTAAATCCTGTCCATTGACTTCCACCTCACTGGTGTAACATTCACAGGCAGAGACCACTACATGATATAAGCAGCAAGTATGTACAGTGTGAAACCATAATCATGTAGGCCAGACTACATGTACATGGATATTCCGTCAGAGGAAGGGTGGTGAAGAGAGTGTGTGAAACGTACCCACCGAGTGATGAGAGCAGGCACTGTACACCATTTGACAGTACCAACTGTCACAGACGTTTGCTGTCTGTATTAAATGTGGGTATGGAGGCAGAAAGTCCTTATTATTGGCCACATGACTGCACTGTTGGCTACTTACTTCAATAGCAGTATGGGAGAGCTTACTGTTACAGCTAATGGGTCAATGCATCTCCTTCCTCCACAGAAATTCAGTATAGCAGCATACACTCAACAAACCATGTGCATGCAACATCATAGATGACTGTTGTTTCAGGCAGCTGCAAGGACACAAGAGTTGTGTGGATGTAGGATGGCAGAGTCATAAAGACCTTCAGAAAAGTCTATGCAGCAGCAGATGCAGTTTCTTCTCATGCTCATTAATGAGGCATCATGATGTTGTAAGCCTGCTATGTGTTCCCTGCTGTGTGTTGAGCCTGTGGTATGTGGTCAACCCTTCAGTCTGCAAGTGGTATGTGTGAGAGCCAAGCTCTCACACATACCACTTGCAGACTGAAGGGTTGACAGTGTAGCTGCAAGCCACACATGACAATTATATTGAGGGCACCAAAATAAGGGCTGAGTGAAGGTGCACATGAGTATGTATGCTTCATTAGGCCTAATGCCCTTATATGAAGCACGTATATGCATATGACAGTGATGCCATTACTGACAGACAGAGGTAAGGCCTGTAAGAGGTACACATATTTGCCTTTCTGATCAAAGAGGTGAGAGCTGTGAGTGTGCTATGACGCATGAGGACAAGTGTGTACAGTACTTCCATCATTGGTGTGACTTCACTATCCATCAAGTGCTTACTCACATTGAACTGAATGACTAACACACATACAGCACCTCAGCAGTGCCTGGAGCCTGCCCTTATGCGGATAAATAGTTAGACATCTGCCTGGAGGCAGTGAATCCCTGGAAGCCATGTAGGGGTGCATGGTTTCCGAAAGGGAAGCGGTAACTCAATGCACAGTATGGTTACTAACACACCCCTCCCTATAAGCTTCAACAAAGCGGGAAGGGAAGATATAAAGGGTTACATGTCTCGAGTGTGCTGTATTGTGGGCATGTCTGCTAAATTGGTGGAAAGAAGATGCTGTGTTGTGAAGGACATGCAAGGTACAGCCCCACTCGACCAACCTCCATTCTGTGGACAGGTATGTATGTGTTTCTTGAACCTAGTGCTCCATCCTTGCTGATGTACAGAAGCACAGGGGGATGAGTTAGCCTACACTGCTTGCCCCAGAAGCATATGCTCTCGTCACTTGATGACAGTGGCCCATCTCTTTCTCTGGCTATGCTCCAGATGCGGCCATGATGGCATTGACGCCATATGGTCATACACTGGCATAGCACATATGCTTCATTTCAAAAGGGAAAGAGCCTGAAATAAAGTTAGAACATGTACACACATTCACATACATGTAGATAGTGAACAATGTAGTATGTGCACCCTGTTATGGGCCATACCCTCAAATTTAGAGGACCACCCCCAAACAGATGTTGGGTGGGCAGACTTAGCAAGTCATGCAAGTAGCATTAACAAAGAAAGGTCTGCCCAGTACATTATCTCCTACCTCGTGTGTGCCATAACTGCCCTGCTGGGGGAAGGATTTGTCCCATGCCTTCCTTAAAAGTGAGTCTGTATAAGGTGCTGGCGAAACTGGCTGCCACTGACTGTGTTCTCCTGGAGTCATGCATGCACACATGGGGGATCAGGTCTGAGATCAGGATCTATAGCCATTTTATTCCATGCTGAAGAGCCACATTATGGAAAACACAGCACAGCAAGATTATCCTAGCAGCTTTGGGGGGAGCATACATTAACACTCCCCCAGTCTTGTCCAAACATCGGAAGCGGCTTTTCAGAAGGCCGAAGGTACGTTCGATGACTGAGCGTGTGGCAGATAAGGCATCATTATAGCTCGTCTGTTGCGCCGTGGCAGGCCAGAGTATGGGGGTCATAAGCCAGGGCCTGCATCCATACCCTAAGTCTCCTGTAGCAATGACATATGCAAGCCAATACAAATGACAATGTTTGTGTCAGATGTGTGTATGTGACCACTACATGCTGTACAACTATATAGAATGAGCAAGCCCATTCTTGTTTCTTAACACCTGACTCTGGATACTACATGTTTGCTTTCGGCTACAGCAGGTGTGCTGTTATTTGGAGGTGTAGCATGATTAGACCTCCTAAACAACCACACTAATGTCACCAGTGTGTATGTGGCAGCTAACAGACCTCACTATCATTCATGCTTCAATACCTGTGGTAACAGCTTATGCATGAATTACTCCTGCCACTGTTCAGGGACATATCTGCTCAGCATAACGTTTTATCTAGGTAAGGAATCACAATTACATACATGGTAACCAGGCAGCTCATGAATGTGCAGAGCTGAATGATAGTAGTCCAAAGGTGTGAGGAGGATCATAAACCTCATGACCTCAGGTACACCTCTGGAACTGAACACACCTTACATCACAGTGAAATATTCACCGTTGACAATGGCAGGAACCCTTGCAAGAGTTGATACGTGGAGGCTGGCAACTAGTGAAGTGAAGTAAGCAATGCAGGCAACAGAGAGGCCCTTCATATTGTCCATTCTGTGGCTGGTGTGAAACTGCACGTTGGCAGCTCATAGCAACAGTTTGAAAGCAACAGCCATTCCGCCACAAAAGGTTACATTATGATGCATAGAGGCCTGGTGTGATGGCTGCATTTTACTGTATCCTGATAGGTGTAAGCATCCCATTTGGGTGGCATTACAGAAATACATATAACAGAGATGGAACATATCTAGAAAAGTGTTTCTTACCTACAAGCCAACCATCACTGTACAGGCCGGCCTCAAATTTGCAAAACAGAACAGATTGCCTGAGTATAAAGGAATTGTGCGCTGCTCACGGGGACCTGGCCATCACATTGAGGATCCGCATTCCCACATCACAGACCACTTGCACATTGAGGGAGTGGAAGAGCTTTCTGTTGCGGTATGTCTCCTCCCTCCAATGGGATGGAATGATGGCCACATGAGTGCAGTCAATAGCTCCAATGACATTAAGAAAGTGGGGAAAAGCACAGAAACCATTCTTCAAGTCCATCAAGTCCTGCCTGTTGCGAGGAAAGTGTATGTATCGAGGTATGCGGTCTATAACTGAAAAGGTGCTTTGGGACATCCCACCCACAACAGCTACTGTGGATTGGAAGGAGCCGCTTGCCATGAAATGCAGGGCGGCCGGGGACAGCATGGCTGGGGACAGCACGGCCCTTCTGGTTTGAAGGTCAAGACCACCTTGTATGTCTTCATATAATTCCAGGATAGCACAAGAGCTGAAACAATACCTGGTAATCACAATGTCCTCTGGCATACCCAGCAATGATATACGTGAAAGATAGATCCGCTGCCTGTACCTGCGGCGACGTCACGCCAGAGCCCGTACCAGCGGTGCTGGTACTTCCCGCACATGTCTTGCAAGGGCCTTGCCAGGGGTCCTGGTTGACCCTTACCCACATCCTGGCATCTGTGGCAGGCCTGCTCAGCCATGAAGTGAGCTTGCCAAGTGCACTTGGGACTTTGTAGATGTTGTAGGGAACATTGACCACTAAGAAAAGCCTTATTGGTCCAGAATGGCTTTGTAGGTGTGTAGGGATTGTTTAAAGTTTTTTCGTGCACCACGATAATACCACAGGGTGCGCTACGCGCAGTGATACTGCCTAACGCATTTGGAAAAGGTGTAGTTATTGGGCGCATTATGAGCCGCGATAAGAGTGCAGCTGTTTTGCGGATTGTGGTAAGTCCTCCCTACTTTACATTTGTCCTGCCCCAACCCCGCCCCCTGAATACTTAATTTAAAATTTGTATTCACACATCGTGATAAGCCCTGTTACCGCGGTGTGCGATTAGCCCTTAGAAAATAACTCCCTTTATTTTGATGTCAGGCTTGTGGGACAGAATCATGTATATGCATTAGGGATGTGCATTCATTTGCAACATATTGGCAATCCGCAACGTATAGGGCCATATTTTGTATTCGTGGGGAAGCAAAACGTATCGTGATTCCCATGAATACAATGAATCTTCACCGAATTATTTGGCCATCTAAAAGAGAAAATTTAAACAGAACCCCCACCCTCCTGACCCCCCCAAGACTTACCTAAACTCCCTGGTGATCCAGTGAGGGTCCGGGAGCCATCTACTGCACTCACGCTATCGGCTGCCGGTATTCAAAATGGCACCGATAGCCCCTGTGACATAGTAAGGGCAAAGGCTATCGGCGCCATTTTGATTACTGGCAGCTGACAGCCTGAGTGCAGGAGATCACTCATGGACCCCCGCTGGACCACCAGGGACTTTTGGCAAGTCTTGGGTGACCCTCCTGACCCCCACAAGACTTGCCAAGTCCCTGGTGGTCCAGCGGGGGTCCTGGAGCGATCTCCTGCACTTGGGCCATCGGCTGCCAGTATTCAAAATGGCGATGATAGCCCCTGTGACATAGTTAGGGCAAAGGCTATCAGCGCCATATTGAATACCGGCAGCCGATGGCATGAGTGCAGTAGATGGCTCCCGGACCCCCGCTGGACCACCAGGGAGTTTTGGCAAGTCTTGAGGTGGTCAGGAAGGTGCGGGGTTGTGGTTAATTAAATTTTAGCCGGGAAACGAATACGAATGGAAAGTACGAACGGATCGGGGCCCCCCCTTGCTGAATGTAATGTATCTGCCCCCCCACGAATACGAATACTGAATGTAACGTATGCAGTCCCTCTGCCCATCCCTAATATGCATGAATATCCTTGTACATACCAGAACAGCCTGTGAATTTTCAACAGGCCATATAAGTGTAATCTATGGGAATTTATCCTAGCAGTACTGAAAGTGGAGAAACAGTACTCTAAAATTAAATGTGAAACATTTCAGAATTCCTATTGGAAAATGCCTCATTTGAAGTTACCAGCTTTCTATGATCTAGAACAATTTGAATCATCATTATGATGTTGTAATCTGAAGATTAAAATCAGTATAATATCCTTATAATTATGGTGACAATCCAGCAGAAGGATGCAGTCTGTTTTGAAAGCTGTTTTGAAAGACAAATCTTTACTGTCAGGAAAAGGTGGTTTGAGAGATTTTGATAGGTTCTAAGTATGCTAATGACTTGTATAATATCAAAATAAGTGGTGAAAGAGTCAGTACTGCTTTAGATGCTACTCATGAATATCCCAAACAGCTGAGGAATATTATCTAATCAGGAGGATACAAATCAGATGTTGATGAGATCAGTGCCTTTCTGGAACCATTATGGCCAGGAAGAAAAGTCAGCATCACTTGACACTTCTAAGAGGTTATGTTATTGCTGATTTTAAATGGAAACTCCTGCTAGAGCACTATTCCTAAAATCCAAGGTCTACAAAAGGTTATGCAAAGCTAAATTTATCTGTGATTTGGAGATCAAACTAGAAGGTTTTGGTGACCGAACATTTTTTCAGGAGTGTTTCACACAATTTTTTTTTAATCTTCTACAGTGAAATAATACTGTTCCAGGAACAATAATAAGCTATTGTTCCTCTTAGCATACTTCATATCCCCGAGATTGATTGGACAATCTGTCTGACAATGTGATGGTCAGTTATCTCCTTAAGAACCCAACCCATGGATCAAAGAGCAATAGCCGCATTCAAGGCTTGCAATGAACCTTTTGCCAACTCATTGAAACATGATGCCATATACCATATTACTGAGTTCTCAGTGGAAATAAAAACTTCAAATTTGCATGGAGTATAGAAAAATACATGGCCAAAATGTGTTCACACTGTCTTGGGTTCATCAGAAATGGAAGCCATTCCACAAATCGTGACCCTCGCAAATGATGTAGGATTTGTAGACATAGGGGAACTGTATGTGGCTGAGTTGTTATAGCCTCATTGAGAAGACCTGATGCAGCCTGGAAAAGAATGAGATGCAGAGAAGGAGGAGAATATAGAAGCTTTGCCTGCCCATGTTAGCTGAACATAAATCAACTGCTCAAAACTTTTTCAGATTTTGAGGCAGGTTTATAGATCCTTATGGATAATGAACCCAGCTGTGAATGTAGCCTTGATGTTTCTAAGGGAATAAATAGCATGTTCAGCTGTAGCAGGAGATGAGGCACTCAAAGCTTCTATGTTCAGATACATTTTTTACAAAAGAAAAAATAGGACAATGAATGCTCCTATTATAGAAGAACAGGAAGCAGGTAATCAATGTAAGGCAGAAGATCAATGGAATAAGGCAGATGATCAAGTGGATGATATAAGGGCTGATGATTTTGATCTACAGGAAGCAGTAGAAGATCCAGGTGATGACACAAAAGAAAGATGATTCAAAGATTGAGACAAAAGAAGGCAAGGGATCCACAGGATGAGAACTAACCTTTTTTCATGAAAAAAAAAGTGTTTGCTTTTTTGGTTATTTTGTGTCTTTTTTAAATATATATACATAGGAGTGTATACCAAGCTTTTTAATGGGTGTCATTGAGAAAATAAGTTCTGATATACGGAGATCCGATATATGGAAAAAATGATAGAAACTCTTCTGTGTATCAAGGGATTCCTGTGGAATATTGCTCTGTGCAATGCTTTGTATAATGAAGGCCATGCTGAACTGCTGAGTCGTCTATAAAGGAATTGTTTACTTGGCTATCTAGTCTTATAGATAACCTCTGGAGAGCTGTTTAGTCATGTGAATTCAGTTGTCTTCAGTCCACATATGAATGCATTAGGAAGGCATGTAGCTTGCTATTATAGACATGCCCAAGAAAAACTAGTCAATGAGAGCTTGTTTCAAACTAAAATCTTCATGTGACCTAAAGGAATATTTAATTATTTTTAGAATCTCAAAGTAATAAATGGAGTCAATTAAGGAGTACAATAAGTTCCTTCTGAATGAGCTCAAATCCCTCCAAGAAAGCTAATTAAACACGATTGTGCTCCATTTCATTCAACCAGTTGATTTCTATCATTAACTTTCCAAATGCCTTTCCTTAAAATCCATCTTGTGTTTATTTACTAACCTGCGATGTGCATTATTAGTGAATAAGCCCCATTACCAGCAATGGGGATGTGGTAAACAATGTGTGTTAACTGGTAAAGAGACCCCTAAGACTTTTTTACCAGGACCTTTTTCAGACTCCTGGTGAATCATGGAAAGGGCAAGTTTCAGTTATTTTCTTGGGGAAAATAGGTACTTACCTAGGTAAAATGACTTGTTTGGAAATTGTCTTCCTCAGACATGGCTAAAAGTATGTATGGGCTCCATATCACATGGGAAAAGAAGTATAACTGTAGGCATGTTTTGGTCAGAGGATAAAAACAGCATGCATACATTGGATTTTCAAATGTACATGTGATATTTTGTCTTTTTCTATCACCTGCACAGGTAAACAGGTGCAAAGGGCATGGTTGCCTTAAGATGCAATTAGTAATTTTTAGACATGGGTGGTGGCTCTTTAGAAAATTAGAGTATCATAAACACTTTAAAAGTTCCCATACAATATTAAAATGTGAAGGTTATGTGGAAAATTCAACACCCCCCAACCCCATTGAGATTATTGTACTGCAGGTCTTAGGCTGAATTAATGACACTTTTCTTGTTCCCTGAATATGTTACTTGGAATAATGAGAGGAAAAAATAAATGACTAGGATTCAAATGTTTTGTATCATTGGTGCACAGTTATTTACTAGCATATGAACATTACACATTTGTTCTCTTTTCATTAATGGCTTATACTGTTTTATTGCATGGCAATTTGTGTGACTGTTGCATTTTTAATGGACGTCTTATCTGTTTTAAGTATTGCACAGCAGAAGCTAACAATAAAATTGTTTACTACACTATTACTGCCACAGATTGGAATGCTGTATACTGTTCATGAGATTATTCGATCATGTTGGCACAAAACAAGCTGTGTCAAAATTTTTTATGTGTACTGAACATATTAGCATCATAAAGAAAGTTAAACTCTCAAAAACCATTGTATTGTATGATAAAATACTGTGAGGTCAATATTCGAAGCCATTTAGATGGATAACTTACAAGCTATATCCATCTAATGGCAAGTTTTTGTATATTCAGCCCCTTTTCCAGCTAGATTTTAGCTGGATAAGTCATTATTCAGTTAAAATCTAGCTGGATAAAAAAGAGGTATTCCGGGAGTGTTTTGGGGAGGAATTAAGTTATCTGACTACCTTAGCTAATTTTTAATTATAACTGGTTAAGTTAGATTACTTTAGACCTATTTCAGAGCAGATCTAAAGTTATCCAGCTTTATGTGGCCAGATAACTACCTAAACCACATATCTTCAAAATATATCTGGTTAAGTTGTGCTTAAAAAAAAAAGATGACTTAAAGAGCCTACAGTTCAATTTTCTACCTTCTTCTACAAATATGTATAGATGCCCTGTCGGGCCATACAGCCCCATTTCCTAATCTCCATCTAAATGTGAAGGGAGTGTTTTGGGGTCTGTTGGAGAGCTCTCCTCACCCCTTTCTCTGGATCTCTCATAATGGTAATGCTGCCACTGTGCCCTCTTTACCTCCCCAAATCTGAATGTTCACCCTCCCCCCCCTCACCCCTGAAACTAAAATTCCCTGCCAGGAGTGGGATATGCAGCCTTGGTCTATGCAAGGCTGAGGCTTCAAACTGGGCCTAGGCTGAGGTGAAGGTGGTGAGACCCGGCCTCCAGGCCAGGCCCTTGCATTGGGCCTTAGTTTGGGTTGAGATCACGGCATCATCACCTGGCCTTCAGGGCGAACTGCGGCGTCAGACCTGGGCCTGTGCTCTCTCCTAGGCTGAGGCCTTGGCCTTGTGTAGGCCAAGGCTTAGGTTGCAGTGACTTATCGAATGCTTGGTCTACACAAGGTCGAGGCTTCAGCCTGGGTCTAGGCCTCACCTGCAGATCCCCATCAGATCAGGTAAGTGTTATGTTTGTGGTGAATTGGACCTGTGGTCGTATTGGAGATGACTCCTCCCACGGGAAGGAGCCCCGTGGGGAACCAATACGATAGGCTAGACTAAGATAGCAGACACGTAGTAGATGGAAGGCTTTATTGTACTGCTGTAGATAGATGGTAAGAAGCAGGAATGTAAGGCACTGCAGTCTGCGAGGTGCCAATAAGTTCAACAGTCTCTGATGTTGGAGTCTCACCCAGATGTTCTGATAGGTGGGAGCCCGCAGTGCGGGTAATGCCGAGTCTGGTGGGTGGAGTTGGAGCACCGGATCGTAGAGGTACTCACAAAAGTGTAGTGTAGGCGTCTTCCTGGTAATGAAGATGGTGGGACAGAAGGTCGCGAGGTGCAGGATACACAGACCGATAGGCCCTCGAGGAGCGAGTACCTGATAGTCCAGGAATCCTGAAATAGAAAGAGAGAGAGAGAGACCCCTGAGGAGCAGTTGTCTCGTTAGTAGTGGCCCGAAGGGTAGCTGGAAGCGATAGACCCCCGAGAAGCGGGTGCCCAGAGCTTCTTTAAGGAGCGAGGCCCAAAGTGCAGAGAGGTGTCTAAGAGGCAGCTTAGAGCAGTCAGAGAAGCTAAACCGGAGTCTTTGCTAACTCAACCACCAATGGTGAGTTGAGTGTTTAAATATCTTAAAAGGGGTGGAGTCCTCCCTGGGTACTGCCCAGGGTTTTCCGCGCTGTCCTCTTTAAGAAAGGGGCCGGTCCTGCCGCACGCATCCTAGCCGACAGGGGGAGGAGCTTCAGCGGTTGTGGTATCCCTGCCGCCGAATGAAGCCTCCCAATGCTGGAACCAACCCCGGAGGAAGCGGCCCGCTGTAGGGGAAGGTAAGCTCGGTCGACTGCTATAGACGTGGCCAACCGGCGCAACAGTAAGTGAGGACTGGGTGCTTCCTGGCCCTGGCATTTTTCTGGATGGGTGGGAGGTCTTGAGCAGCCTCGTTTTTATTTTTTTGGCCATTTTTGCTTTGGTTTTTTTTTAATGTTTGATTTGCTTTTTTTACACATTCCATGAATCTAAATTAGTGGGAAAAAAACCCTTCTGAAAATGGACTGAAAAAGGAAAGCAAATTTTTATCTCTACATATCCCTACTATTCAATAGCATTTATCTTAGTAAAAGTGCCACCGAAAGTAACTAGATAAAGTTATTCGACTAATTTTAGGACAAATTTATCTGATTAACTTTAGCTGGCCCGCACTGAAATTCAATGCTGGCTAGTTAAAGTTTAACCATGCCCCTGGATCGGCTCTAGTGCCGCCTCTTTCTATGTGGGTAACTTTTGTGCAGGCAATGATTTTACCTGCTCAGTGTGGAGATAATTTAAATCCTGAACATTTGCCTGGCTAACTCTAAATGCTAGCAGGTGAAATCTTTTGAATATGTTCACAAAGCTAAATTCATAAGCATGATTTTGCAAAAGCAATATCTAAACATACCTCAAGGACATTTAACAGTTTTTACCAATAAAGTTTGTAATTTTGCATGAACTTTATTCCTGGAAATTAGTCGTGAGCACGATTTGCATGGCCCACCTAAATTTCCCCACATTACTGGCCCTTTTCTGCTCATCCCTCTGTGGTTAGTTCTTTGACTCCCTAGTGAGTTAGACCCAAAGCAGTCTGAACATAATGACAACTTCTGCCAGAACAGCCCTTCACTAATTGGGCCAAACATGATCAGCTGCATTTGACTCTGCGACCAAGGCACCTCTTTCAAAAATGAATGATGAACAGGAGAAATGCTTTATTTTCTTTAACTATGAAAGTATATATAGGGGAGAAAAATAAAAATAAATTCCAAACCATAGAAAGTAAACGACCATGGTGGCAATGAAGAAAGAGAGGCAAGAATGATAGTATAGTAACAGACTAGGATTTCATTCTCAAACTATGCTAGCTCATTGAGAGGTTTTATTAGGCAGTACTGATGTTTAAATCTTGTTTAAAGACTTTTTTTTATTGCTTCTAAGCATTGATTTAAGATTCTTGGTAAACATTGATTTGGGTTTTATGATTGTGTGATCTACTTTTCTTTTAAAAGGGCTGTGAGAAAATATCTGGAGTGGCACTAAATTAGTAAAATGCATCTGCTATTGTTGAAAGAACATAATCTAGGGACTGCAAAGAATAGCTTCAAAGTCCTTGTCTCCTCTGTTAGATCTGAACCTCAGAGCTTCATTATTTATCTATTTCACTTTTTTTTGAAGGGGGATTGTCAGAGGAGTAAAGGAATAGAGTATTTATGATGCCAAGATGTCTGTCTTCTGTTAGTCAGTGAAATATTTATTCACACAACACTAGAATTGCCCAAAAGGTGGTGCTGCTTGTTGTCCAATAAGACAAATTGTAAAAATGCCTGGAAGACCCTCTGCATAATGACTGGCTGCTGAAGATTCCTTCCCATTGAAAAGGGAACCCAAATTTACCTTTTACTAGAGTGGGTTCCCTGAGCATTGCAGAGTCTCAAAGATACTGCCCCTGTGAATGATAAGAACATAAGAACATAAGAAATTGCCATGCTGGGTCAGACCAAGGGCCCATCAAGCCCAGCATCCCGTTTCCAACAGAGGCCAAACCAGGCCACAAGAACCTGGCAATTACCCAAACACTAAGAAGATCCCATGCTACTGATGCAATTAATAGCAGTGGCTATTCCCTAAGTAAAATTGATTAATAGCCATTAATGGACTTCTCCTCCAAGAACTTATCCAAACCTTTTTTGAACCCAGCTACACTAACTGCACTAACCACATCCTCTGGCAACAAATTCCAGAGCTTTATGTCAGAATAGGGTAGGTCTGTTTAGAGGAATTTGACACTCCTCAATAGGAGGTATCTTAGTTTAAAAAAAAACAAAACCTGTGCTCAGTAAATGCAGAGGCAGGTTCTGAAGGTCAGTCTGCAGTCTTCAGAGTGGTGCTGATTTGGGGTCTTTATCTTCACAGGGAAAGGACTAGAAGTAGGCTCTTTCTCACGAGAGGGGTACTAAAGGGAAATATTCTTATCTTGAGGCTCAAGGTCAGGATTTCCAGGAAGAAAGAAGTCTTGGGGATCAAGAGAGTAAATTCCTGAGAGGTTATGTGAAACATAAGAAATAGTGTTGAGTGTTAATGATGTGAACCTCCTGTATGGTGAGGTAATAGAGTGTATCACATGGGTGACTCAATGTGGCTATCCTGACCACAGGTGGAAGTACATGGAAGAGACCGGTGGGCACTTTACCTATACCAACTAGGGATGTGAATCGGGCTTCGGCCATCCAGTGCTCCCTTCATGTGACAGGGGCCAGCCAATGGCACGGATACCCTGTCACATGGTAAGGGCAAAGGGCCATCGGCACCATTTTGATTAGTGGCAGCCGACGGCCTGGGAGCGGGAGATCGCTCCCGGGACCCCCACTGGACCTCCAGGTACCTGTAAAATGTTTTTGGGGGGGTCGGGAGGGTGGGGGAAGCTAAGCGATTAGTTTTAAAGGGTCAGGGTGGGTTTTTTGTTTATTGGCTCGGGTGCAGCCGATAAACAAAACCGCGATCGGGCCGGACGAAAAAAAAACCCACGATGTGAATCGGAACCGGAATCAGAACCGATTCCGGTTCAGATTCACATCTCTAATACCAACCATTAGAGATGTGAATCGGAACCAGAATCAGTTCGGATTCCGGTTCAGATTTACATGTGGGTTTTTTCCCATCGGGCCCAATCGCATTTTGTTTATCGGCTGCCCAGCCGATAAACAAAAAACCCACTCGACTCTTTAAAAGTAACCCTTTAGCTTCCCCCACCCTTCTGACCCCCCCAAAACCTTTTTACAGGTACCTGGTGGTCCAGTGGGGGTCCCGGGAGCGATCTCCAGCAATCTCCCGCTCCGGGCCGTCCTCCGGCTACCGGGCCGTCCTTTGCCCTTACCTTGTAACAGGGTATCCATGCCATTGGCTGGATCCTGTCACATGGTAGGAGCACTGGATGGCCGGCGCCATCTTGTGCTCCTACCATGTGACAGGGGCTGACCAATGGCACCGATAGCCCCTGTGACATAGTATGGGCAAGGCTATCGGCGCCATTTTGGTTCCTGGCACCCGATGGCACGAATGCAGGAGATCGCTCCCGGACCTCCGCTGGACCCCCAGGGACTTTTGGCCAGCTTGGGGGTGCCTCCTGACCCCCACAAGACTTGCCAAAAGTCCAGCAGGGGTCCGGGAGCAACCTCCTGCACTCGGGCCGTATTGCCAGTATTCAAAATGGTGCCGGCGCTACCTTTGCCCTCACTATGTGACATATGAGGGCAAAGGCTAGCGCCTGCGCCATTTTGAATACTGGCAATACGGCCCGAGTGCAGGAGGTCGCTACCGGACCCCCTCTGGACTTTTGGCAAGTCTTGTGAGGGTCAGGAGGCCCCCCCAAGCTGGCCAAAAGTCCCTGGGGATCCAGCGGGGGTCCAGGAGCGATCTCCTGCACTCGTGCCGTTGGGTGCCAGGAACCAAAATGGTGCCGATAGCCTTGCCCTTACTATGTCATAGGGGCTACGGGTGCTATTGGTCAGCCCCTGTCACATGGTAGAAGCACAAGATGGCGCCGGCCATCCAGTGCTCCTACCATGTGACAGGATCCAGCCAATGGCACGGATACCCTGTCACAAGGTAAGGGCAAAGGACGGCCCGGTAGCCGGAGGACGACCCGGAGCGGGAGATCGCGGGAGATCGCTCCCGGGATCCCTACTGGACCACCAGGTACCTGTAAAAAGGCTTTGGGGGGGGGGTCGGGAGGGTGGGGGAAGGAAAGGGGTTACTTTTAAAGGGTTGGGTGTGTTTAGGGGTAATTTTTGTGTGCCGTGTTTTCCCGCCCTCCCCCAAAATGATAAGGGAAGCCCCACGATCAATATCGTGGGGTTTTCCTATTGTTTTCGGAGAGCCCCCGATTGCTGACAATTTTGAAAATATCGACGGTATTTTCCTTCGTCCGAAGCCCGATTCACATCCCTACCAACCATCGTTCCTGCAGTTGAGTCCTTGGTGTTGGAGACATGGACCCTTGAGCCGGCTTGAGAGTAGGATGGTCCACTGAAGAAGCCAACAGTGGCACTTGTAGCCGGGAGGCAGAACTGGACTAGGAGACCTGACAGGAACTTCACCTATACCAGCCCTCATTCCCCGCAGGTTGAACCCTTGGATGCCGGGGCCAGCAGTCTTAGGTGCAGATCTCCTAGAGAAGGCGGTCCGGTGGGCGGTCTGAGTCAGGGCAGGCAGATGACTGGAGAGATGAAGACGGTCCAGGAGTCGAGGCAGGCAGAAAAGGAGCAGCACGAGGAACCAGGCCAGAGGGCAGGGCAGGCAGAAGACAAGCTGAAGATAGAGAGCATGCAGAGGGTCAGTGTGGGCAGCAGACAGAAGAATCCAGGAGCCAGGCCAAGGTCAGAACCGGAGAATCAAGCAAAGACAGGAGTTGAGTCAGAAACACAGAAGCAGAGTCAGGAACACAAGAGCGCTGAAGCAGGATCAGGAACAGCAACTAGCTTACTCAGAGAGTCGACCTGTTGCCAAGGCAAGGCAGAGTTGTTTGAAGTGGCTTATATATATATAGACCTCTGAGGATGACGTCAGGTTGGGAGCTGGGCCGAGGTTTCCCACCTTGGCCCCTTTAATTCTGGGATTCTGTGCGTGCGCGCATCTAAGGGGCAGAGTCACCAGCAGCGTTCGGCGGCATCTCCCTCGTGGGGAGAACACCGAAGGAAGACCCTGCTACGGGTTGGCTCGGCACAGGGAAGTCAGCGGGGAGCCTCCGAGCCTTCGGGTAAGGGAAGGGGGACCCAGCTGCGGCTGTCTGCGGCCGGGTTTCCCAACAGTACCCCCCTCCTATGCCCCCTCCCTGGGGTTTTTGGCTTGTTCGGATGCTCTTGATGGAATTTGAGGAGAGATTTGTCCAGGATATTGGAGGCAGGCTCCGAAGCCCTCCCACAAGATCAGGTATTCCCAGCGTTGGTGATGGAACTGGACATCTAAGGTCTCCTGCATCTGATAAACAGGATCCTCATCCGCCACTGCATCCAGAGACTTCAGTGGATTATGGTGGAAGTGTGAGAGGACCAGTGGTTTAAGCAGCGAGACATGAAATACGTTGTGTATCCTTAAGCTCGATGGAAAGCGTAAGTGGTAGGAGACTGGCCCTAAGCGTTTGAAGACCGGAAAGGGGCCAATATATTTAGGAGCCAACCGCATGGAAAGAATCCATAGGTGGATATGGCGGGAGCTTAGCCAGACTCGATCTCCAGGGTGGAAGAGTGGGGACTTGCAGTGGTGTCTTTCTGTATCCTTCTTAGTGGCCTCCACCTCTCGTAGCAGATTAGCTTGAGTGGACTTCCAGAGAGAGTTCAGGGCTGTGAGTTGGACAGCAGGTAAGGGCACAGACAGAGGAAGTGGTAAAGGTGGTTTTGGTTGTTTACCAAACATCACCTGGAACGGAGAGGCTTTGGTTGCAGAGTGCGTGTGATGATTGTAGGAGAACTCCGCCCAAGGAAGCAGGGCCACCCAATCATCTTGTTTGTCTCCCATGAACATATGAAGGAATGTCTTCAAAGAGCGGTTGGTCCGCTCTGCTTGGCCATTGCCTTGGGGATGGAAGGCTGACGTGAAGTCTAGATGGACTCCAAACTTCTTGCAAAGTGCCCTCTAGTATCTTGCCGTGAATTGTGAGCCTCGATCCAAGGCGATATGCTGTGGTAGCCCGTGCAGGCAGAAGATGTGCTGCATGAAGTCGGGTGAGCTCTGGCGCTGTAGGGAGCTTGGGGAGAGCCATGAAGTGGGCCATCTTCGAGAACCTATCTTCAGTGACCCAAAATGACTTTTTTCCCCTTTGAAGGAGGTAGATCAACTACAAAGTCCATAGAAACATGGGTCCAGGGTTCTGCTTGTACGGGCAGTGGCTGTAATTGCACCCAGTGACGACCGGGTAACGGCTTCTGCCGGGCACAGATTGGGCAGGAACTAACATATGCCTGGACATCTCGAGAGACTTAGGGCCATCAATAGTGGTGGGTTAAGAATTCCAATGTCCTGACCTTGCCGGGATGCCCAGCCGTCAGGAAATCGTGTGCCCAAGAGAGAAATTTCTTTTGCAGGTGAATGGGTACCACCATCTTGACCGCCGGGACTAAATCCGTAGCTGTCAGAAGGACCTTAGCTGGGTCTAGGATATATTGCGGAGTTACTGGTGCATCCTTGAGCTCCGAGGTGCGGGAGAGGGCATCAGCTCTGATGTTCTTAGATGCTGGCCGGTAATGTAGCGAGAAGATAAACTGGCTGAAAAACAAGGACCACCGAGCTTGTTGAGGGTTCAGCTGTTGAGCCTGGCACAGATATTCCAAGTTTTTTGGTCAGAATAAATCACAATGGGATGCAGGGCCCCCTCAACCCACTGCCGCCATTCCTCAAAGGCCATCTTTATGGCTAAGAGTTCCTTTTCTCCTATGTCATAGTTTTTCTTGGCAAGGAAGAACCTTCGTGAGAAGTAAGAGCAGGGAAGTAATGTGCCCTTGCTGGAAACTTGGCTGAGAACCGCACCCACCACTAAGTCGGAGGCATCCACCTCTACAATGAAGGGTCGTGTGGGATCAGATGGCACAAGCAGGCGTCAAGGAGGAAGGCTTGTTTTAGGTCCTCAAAGGTTTGGAGAGCTTCTAGTGGCCATTCCTTGGCATTAGACCCCTTTTTGGTTAGAACAGTGAGAGGGGCTACCTTTTGAGAATAGTGCAGGATGAAATGGCAGTAGAAGTTTGCAAAGGCAAGGAAGCGCTGAAGAGCTTTAACTCCTACTGGTCACAGCCAGTCTTTTATAGCAGAGCCCTTCTCAGAATCCATGTGAAATCCAGTAATCGATACAATGTAATCCAAGAAGGGCAAGGATTCTTGTTCGAATAAACACTTTTCTAGTTTGGCGAAAAGGCGGTTCTCTCGAAGTCATTACAGAACCCTACATACTTCATGTCGATGCGTGGAGAGATCCTTAGAGTATATAAGCACGTCGTCAAGGTATACTATTACAGAGGACTGGAGCATGTCTCAGAAGACCTCGTTCATGAGGTTTTGAAAAACCGCTGGGGCATTACATAACCCAAAGGGCATTACTAGGTACTCGTAATACCCATCACGAATGTTGAAGGCAGTTTTCCATTCATCGCCTGGTCTGATCCACACTAGGTTGTATGCCCCTCAGAGGTCGAGCTTGGTAAAGACCTTGGCCCCCTGCAGACAATCTAAGAGCTCCGAGATGAGAGGCAGAGGATATCTATATTGGCAAGTATTGGCATTGAGACCTCGAGAGTCTATACATGGTCTGAGGGTGCCGTCCTTGGTGACGAAGAAAAACCCAGCCCCCACTGGGGAGCTCGAGGGACGAATGAATCCTCGGTCCAACTTTTCCTGGATATACTGTACCATGGCCTGCATCTCTGATAGAGATAGAGGGGTAAACCCGACCCCAAGGAGGTGTTGAGCCAGGGAGTAAATCTATGGCACAATCAAAGGACCGGTGATCCTGGAGAATCTTGGCCTGTTCTTTAGAGAAGACATCCTCAAATTCTGCATACTGCAGAGGCAGCGCCAGGGTGGTGGCTGCCAGGAGGACATTGGGGCATGGTAACTTGCGCAGACAGTCAGAGAAGCAATTAGGACTCCACGCCGTGATTTAGAGGGATCCCCAGTCAATGAGCGGAGAGTGCTTCTGGAGCCAGAGTAGGCCTAATACGATAGGATAGATCGCCTTCTTGAGGATATAGAAGGATATCTCCTCCTTGTGAAGCACTCCGGTGTGGAGGAACACTGGAGCGGTGGTGGCAGAAACTCAGCCTGGAAGAGGAGTGCCGTGAATAGAGGATATCCACAATGGTGGGGTATGTGGCAGGAAGGGGAGTTGTAGCTGTTCTACCACATCTGCCAGAATGAAGTTGCCCCCAGTCCCCGAATCAATAAAGGCCAGTGTGGAGAAGGAACCTCCTGGGTATGAAAGGGATACTGGAACTGTGCATTGGGGAGCAGGATTCATACAGCCTAGGATCAGCCTAGGCCCGGGAGTTTTCCGGTCGCTCATTGCATTGGGCTAGTAAATGCCCCTTGCCACCGCAATAGAGACCCAGACCCAGAGAATGACGATGCTGCCTTTCCTCTGGAGTGAGAGGACTTTGGTCCAGCTGCATGGGTTCCTCTCCTTGGACAGCTTGGTGTTTGGGTAGAGGAGCCAGCGGATGGGAGAAGGATGGGGCCAGTGGGACCGACCTCAGAGCTGGTTTCAACTCTCAGGCCTGTTGCTGAAGGTGGCAGTCTATTCGCCCGGTGAGATAAATCAGGGCTTCCAGATCCTCCGGGAGATCCCGGGACGCGAGTTCATCCTTAATCCTGGACAATAGGGCCTCCACATATATGTTTCTCAGGCTGTCCTCCCTTCAGCCCAGTTCGAATGCCAAAGTGTGAAACTCGATTGCATAGTCAAAGAGAGGCCAGGACCCCTGGCATAGGTGAAGGAGTTCAGTAGCTGCTGTGGATTGCTGAGCGGGTCATCAAACACTTGCTTGAAAGCATGGATGAACTGTTGGAGATCCCCGAGGAGGGAATCACCCCACTCCCATAAGGTTGAGGCCTATGCCAGGGCTCGGCCGTCCAACAAGGAAAGTATATAAGTTGTCTTAACCTGATTAGATGGAAACTGAGTGGGCTGCAGGGTAAAGCGCATAAAACAGTGGTTAATAAACCCCCAGCACTGCTTGGGGTCCCCGACATAATGGGGTGGCACCGGTAAATGTACAGTAATGGCAGGCCCAGGAACCGGGACAGGTGCCGGAGGTGGAGCTGCAGCTTGGGGAGCAACATCCAGGCGATTGACCAACCTTTCGACCAAGGCCGCCAAAAGATCCAAGCAGTGCTGCTGTTGCTCCAGCCGTTGGGCCATGCCTGGAATGGCCTGGAGGCCAGAGATATCCGCCAGGTCCATGGCCTTGGCAAGCTGTTGGAGACGTGGACCCTTGAGCCGGCTTGAGAGTAGGATGGTCCAAAGAAGAAGCCAACAGTGGCACTCGTAGCCTGGAGGTGGAACTGGACTAGGGAACCTCATAGGAACTTCACTTATACCTGCCCTCATTCCCCGCAGGTTGAGCCCTTGGGTGCCAGGGCTGGCAGGTCTTAGGCGCAGATCTCCTAGAGAAGGCGGTCTGGTGGGCAGTCTGAGTCAGGGCAGGCCGATGATTGGAGAGATGAAGACGGTCCAGGAGTCGAGGCAGGCAGCAAAGGAGCAGCACAGGAACCAGGCCAGAGGTCAGGGCAGGCAGAAGACAAGCTGAAGACAGAGAGCATGCCAAGGATCAGTGCAGGCAGCAGACAGAAGAATCCAGGAGCCAGGCCGAGGTCAGAACCGGAGAATCAAGCGAAGACAGGAGCTGAGTCAGGAACACAGGAGCGGAGTCAGGAACACAGGAGCGCTGAAGCAGGATCAGGAACAGCAACTAGCTTACTTGGAGAGTCGACCTGTTGCCAAGGCAAGGTAGAGATGTTTGAAGTGGTCTATATATAGGCCTCTGAGGATGACATCAGGTTGGGGGCCACGCCAAGGTTTCCCGCCACAGTCCCTTTAAATTCTGGGCTTCTGCGCACACGCGTGGCTAAGGGGCGGTGTCACTAGCAGCGGTTGGCGGCATCTTCCTCGTGGGGAGAACGCTAAAGGAAGGCCCCGCCGCGGGTCGGCCCGGTATGGGGACTTCAGCGGGGAGCCTCTGAGCCTTCGGGTAAGGGAAGGGGGACCCAACCGCGGCTGTCCACGGCCGGGTTTTCCAACACTTGGTGCAGATGGCCAGCAAAACCTAGGAAGTCCCAGGGCATGGAAGATAGGCAAGTCAAGGTCCAAGCACAGGTCAAGGCAGGCAGATAGCAGTGGAGTCCAAAAGGTGGTCCAAGGTCATGGCAGGCAGCAAACAAGCAGAATCCAGAAGATGGTCTAAAGTCAGGGAAGTCAAAGGTCAAGCAGAAGTTGGGTCCAGAGCTGGGGTCAAGCTGGGGAGACAGACAATGGCAGAAGACCAGGGACTGGACAAAGCACAACCACAAGGAACAAGAACACAGAGGCAAGGACGGCCAGATAGAGGCAGGAGAAACAAAGTAGCAACTCATACTGAGGAGGAGGCTACACAGGAGACCTCTTGACAAGGCAAGCAATGCTGATGAAAGTCACTTTTAGTAGCGGCAGGCATTTGATGTCATCAGAGGTGGCCGCCGAGGTTTCCTGCCAATGCGCGCATAAGTTGTGCACGTAGGTGTGTACACCTAGGCACTTATCTGCCGATTCCTTCTTGTGCGTGCATGGAGGCGTTTAATGGATGTTTCCTGTGGAGCGGAGGGTGTCTGTTGCCAGTAAGTTGAGGGAGGTGGCTGCGGTCTAAGATTGAGGAGAAGTTTGTCCATATTCCTCATCTTCTTATGGAGAACACTTGGAGTAATTTGGAGAACAAAAGGATTGTCCTTGGTGGGAGTTTAAAGAGAAATCTGGCCAGCTGGTTCCTAGACAGTTGATGAATGAAAAAGAGAATTGACTAGCAACTCATCTACTGTGAGATTGATTTGGAAAAAAATTGGGAGAGAGGAAGATCTACATCCAGAACAAATAGCAGAGGGATCCCAGAGAAGAGAGTTCCTTTTCCCAGAGATCTTAAATGCCACAAGATCACATTCCTTCTCCATTGTTGGTCCCATAATTTGGAACTCATTGTCTCATTTATTGAGATTTACCTTTGATATAAAGTTGTTTCGCAAGCAACTAAAGGCTTACTTACTTGTGGAAGTATTTGGTGATTTGATGCCTTAGATATTTCTCTCTTAATGTAATTGTTGATCTGATTTTATTCATTTTGAATTGTTTTATATGTTGTTTTTAATGTCTATATTTGTCAAATGTATTGCTTAAAGTTTTTACTGTAAATTGCTTAGGAAAAATGTTTGATTAAGTGGTATAGAAACATTTTAAAAATAAGAAATTGCAAGCTGTGCAGCATTTCGCTACTGTGAGAAAGTTTGTGCTTTGGACTTTATTTGCAAAACTGTTTTGTTGCATTGAACATCAGTGTTCCTGTCATCAGAGACCTGTAAAGACAGTCAGCATGGTATTTTGACTGGCTGTTACTGCCTGGACTGGTGTATAAAGAATGCCAGAGAAGAGAGGAAAACCATAAGAGCACCCTGTATGGAAAGCACCCGAGAGGTCTAGGTATTGTCATGGCTCATGACCCTCCAAGTGAGCTCTTATGCCTATGTTCAGATCAGACAGGGTCTATATTAAATTGCACCCAATGTGGAGCCTGTAGAGTTTTTGGAGCTTTTGGGATGTCAGGAGATGTGTCATTGACATGGAGAATGCACCCCAAAGATATTAGAGATTTTTGGAAAATAGCCAGAATATAATTGACCAAAGATGGCAATCCCAACTCAAGGTGGAAGAGAGGAAATGAAAAACCACTGTGAAACTCACCTAAAGGAGGAGTTCCAGGGCAAATGGTACTTGTCAGCACAGACGAGGTCCTGTGCTGACATAGAAGTGATGATGCCTGCAGTAAAGTATGTCATACTGCAGAGACAGGAAATCAACCCCTCCTGTAAGCCAAATTAGGAACTGGGAGCTGGGAGCCACCTAGCTTGAAGAAGGTGACAGGCTGCCAGCCTGGGCAGTGGGCCCTTTCAGAAACCCAGGAGCTATCTATCACTAGCATTGCTGAAGCCTGCTTGGAATCTGAGTCACTGCCTCCGGAGCTCGATGCTGCTGGTGCTTCCTTTGCAGAGGTGGATAATACAATTAAGGGGGCCTGTTGCACTGTCTCTCTGCTGACTTGAGAATGGGGAGGATGGAACAGTGGGAATCAGAGCCACTGAAGGTGCCAGAAGAGAGAGGGACTCAGGAACAGCCTTTGTTGGGGTGTTCACCTGGGAGTGGGGACGGTTAGCATGTGAAGCTAGGAGTTCTTTACCACACTGCTAACGCAAGCATAAGCCAGCATTGCTATTACCAGTTGTCTCTGGTGCTTCCCTCTTTGCTGGGAGAGTTTGCAGAGAAATGACAAGGCAGACAGAGTTCTCTTTCCCTAGGCCTATATAGGCTGAGGCTGGCAGCATGGGAAAAGCTGCCCAAGCAGGCAAAACCAGAGCAGGGAGCTGCGAGGACTGGAGGCAGCAGAAGGTAGCACTCTGAGAGAGGCCTGGTGAACTCTGGGAGCCAGCCCTGGAGTATTTTGGCTCCAAAAAGAAAAACAAAAAAAACCCCTTTTCTTTCCCTGATCTTCTGTTCATGTCTTGGGATCTTGGAGCCTTGCTGTTGCTTTTGCTGCTGCCTACCACTCAGCCTGCTCCTTATAGTTCAGTTGCCTTGTATTGTTATGTTATTGTTGCTGCCTGACATGTTCGTTCTGCTCTGCCTCTCTCTTCACTCAGAGCCCTGGCCTGTTTATGCCACTCCTTTTACTGTCTTACCCCTTAGTCAGTGCTTGGGGTTGTTGATGTCTCTCCTCTTGGTCCATCACGCCATTCTACATGCCTGGGAGTGTTGATACGATTCCTCTTGATGCCGTACCCATTTTTCAGTGTCTTGCTGTGTTGATGCCACTATGTTTGTTTCCATACCCTTCAATCTATGCCTTGGGGTGTTTGTGCCACTCTCCCTTCTTTGCGGATCTTGGGATTTTAATGCCAGTTTCTGCTGCCTTGTTTAAGAACATATGAACATAAGAAATTGCCATGCTGGGTCAGACCAAGAGTCCATCAAGCCCAGCATCCTGTTTCCAACAGTGGCCAATCCAGGTTATAAGCACCTGTCAAGTACCCAAAAACTAAGTATTTCCTAGGGATGTGCAGAGCAAAATTTTATGTTCATATTTCTTATGTCCGAAAGTGGGTCCCACTTGCGGCCAATATGGACATAAAAAAAATCTAATGAGTTGGGTATATGTACATATGTCGCCCATTAAAGTCAATGGGGGAAGGATTTCCAGCCTATTTTTGGCTGCAGAATTGTGGTTTTCTTATCAATTGGCCCAGGAGAGAGTTCCCTTTCCTTTGTGCAGGGAAGTACTCCCTGGAAAGGGTCCACCCCTAGAGTTGTGTGTACCCGGTGTTTACATTGGCGTCCAGTGAATATCGTTGGCGTCTAGTGAATTCCGTTGGCGTCTAGTGAATTCAGACGGTACTTACGCACTTCAGCAGATGACAAAGGAATTGGAGGATCTCTCAGAAATAAGAATACGTGTGGGAATACAAGGTCTGGATGAACAGGCAGGCACAGCAATGGAGTTAAAACAGCAGTAGGAACACAAGGCCTGGATGAACAGGCACTTCATTCGAGGACAGAGGTCAATCCCAGCTAGGGACACAAGGCCTGCATGAACAGGCACAGGAACTAGGTTAAAACACTGGTAGCTCGCCAGCATCTTTCTGATGCATGCTAGAATATTGGCAGCGGTATGGGCATGGTCCGTCAGGTGGGTGTGCAGTAAAGCCCACCTCCACCCTCATGCTTGTTCAGGGAAGGACTCCCTGGAACGGGTCCACCCCTAGAGTTGTGTGTACCCGGTGTTTACATTGGCGTCCAGTGAATATCGTTGGCGTCTAGTGAATTCCATTGGCGTCTAGTGAATTCAGACTGTACTTACGCACTTCAGCTGATGACAAACGAATTGGAGCCTAGGATCTCTCACAAATAAGAATACGTGTGGGAACACAAGGCCTGGATGAACAGGTACATCATTCGAGGACAGAGGTCAATTCCAGCTAGGGACACAAGGCCTGCATGAACAGGCACAGCAACCAGGTTAAAACACTTGTGGGAACACAAGGCCTGGATGAACAGGCACAGCCACTGAGTTAAAACACCTGTGGGAACACAAGGCCTGGATGAACAGGCACCGCCACTGAGTTAAAACACCTGTGGGAACACAAGGCCCGGAAGAATGGGTACAGCAACTGAGTTAAAACACCTGTGGGAACACAAGGCCGGGATGAAGAGGCGCAGCAGTCGAGCACAGAGGTCGATCCCAGCTAGGGACACAAGGCCTGGATGAAGAGGCACATCATTCGAGGACAGAGTTCAATCACAGCTAGGGACACAAGCCGCGGAGGAAAAGACACTAACCAGGATCCTCCAAGCCCTCATTTTCTCCAAATTAGACTACTGCAACTCTACATTTCTTGGACTCCCTTCCTCATACACAAAACCACTCCAAATGGTTCAAAACGCAGCAGCCCGTCTACTAACAAACACTAGGAAAAGAGACCACATTTCCCCAGTCCTAAAAGACCTCCACTGGTTACCAATTCAGTTCAGAGTCATTTACAAATCCATCACCTTGATATACAAAATCTTTCACCAACACACCATAATCGACCTACAAATTCCTCTCCGTTTATACAAATGCACAAGACCGACCAGGGAAGCCTACAGAGGATGCCTCCTTGTTCCACCCTCCAAAACCACTTATCACAGCACCTTTAGAGATTGAGCCCTTTCCACAGCAGGTCCACCGTTATGGAACTCCATCCCCCCAGATCTCAGAAATGAACCTTGCCTCCTAACCTTTCGGAAAAGACTCAAGACATGGCTTTTCAGGCAAGCCTTCCCGAACTGCACCTAACACACACCATCAATAAATTCTCAGCTCAGAAGCTGTATATATTGGACGCCATATTTGTAATGTACTCTTGTATATTTTTATATTCTACACATGTATATAATTAACCTCCTCTATCCCTCTTTATTTCTTACACTCCCAGTTCATAGCCCCAGTTAATTGTAACTGCATCTCTTCACCACGTGTATTTATGTTATAGGTTGTTTTCTTTGCACCCCTGTTTTCTGTAAAGCGACATCATGTGAACGATTTCATGAATGCCGGTATAAAAAAACCTTAAATAAATAAAATAAATAAGTAAGTACCGCAAGGGAAAGTTGAAAACAACTTTGAAGAGGGAGTTCAAGAGGGCGTGAAATTGTAAAGAGGTAAATGGGTGGGGTCCGTGCAGTCCGCCCGCAGGATTCAACCCGGCGGGTTCGGTCGGACCGGGGTTTCGGCGGATACCCCACCCCCACCCCTTTCGCGGGGGGTGGGGGGGGGGCGGGGAACGCCTCCCGGACGGCCCCGGCCCCCGCAGGGCGCATTTCCTCTGCGGCGGTGTGCCGCGACCGGCTACGGTTCGGCTGGGAAGGCCCAGGGGGGGCAGGTGGCCCGCTGCTCCAGCGGCGCGTGTTATAGCCCCCCCTCCCGGCGTTTCCTCCTTCCCCTTTGGCAACTGTTAACTTGTCTTAACCTCATTCACTACATCTATGCAGACGATGTTCAGATTCTTATTCCCATAACAGAATCTATTAACAAACTTGGCTATTCTTACAAGCCTTCCCTGATCCTTCAAACTTTCACTAGATAAGTAAAGCTACTCAGCTTTCAATATGGAACTTCGCCCCTCCAATATTCTCCTCATTTAGCTACCCTACTTATGCACTTCAGAAAATGACAAAGGAATTGGAAGATCTCTCAGAAATAATAATACGTGTGGGAACACAAGGTCTGGATGAACAGGCAGGCACAGCAATGGACTTAAAACACCAGTAGGAACACTAGGCCTGGATGAAGAGGCACATCATTCTAGGACAGAGGTCAATCCCACCTATGGACACAAGCCGCGGAGGAAAAGAAACTAACCAGGATTCCCTCCGTAACGGCGAGTGAAGAGGGAAGAGCCCAGCGCCGAATCCTTGCTCGTCCGGCGGGCGCGGGAAATGTGGCGTACGGAAGATCGCCTCTCTGGCGCCGCTCGGGGCCCCAAGTCCTTCTCATCAAGCCTCAGCCCGCGGACGGTGTTAGGCCGGTAGCGGCCCCCGGCGCTCCGGGACCGGGTTTTCTTGTAGTCTGTTTGTTTGGGAATGCAGGCCAAAGTGGGTGGTAAACTCCATCTAAGGTTAAATACCATTTCCGGCGCGTGTTATTGCCCCCCCCCCCCCCCCCCCCCCCGGCAGCAGCTTCGCCGTTTCCCCAGCCGTTTCCTCCTTCCCCTTTGCCAACTGTTAAGTAGTCAACCTCATTCACTACATCTATGCAGACGATGTTCAGATTCTTATTCCCATAACAGAATCTATTAACAAAGCCATCGCACTTTGGAACAACAGCTTACAAGCCATCACTAATCTCCTCAACAGTCAAAGCATGAGATCTTATTAAGAAACTGACATTATCCTCAACAAATTCTTACTCCTAGCAAAACCTATACCAAGTAAGTACACAGGGGTCTGTATTTTCATACCCCATTGCTTGCTGTTTGAATACCGCTCTTGCCGTACCGACCCGCAGGGTCCACCTAGGGACACAAGCTGTGGAGGAAAAGAAACTAACCAGGATTCCCTCAGTAACGGCGAGTGAAGAGGGAAGAGCCCAGCGCCGAATCCCCGCCTGTCCGGCGGGCGCGGGAAATGTGGCATACGGAAGACCGGCTCCCCAGCGCCGCTCGGGGGCCCAAGTCCTTCTGATGGAGGATCAGCCGGCGGACGGTGTTAGGCCGGTAGTGGCCCCCCAATAAAACCACCAAAGACTGCTTCTATAAACTGCAAGTTTAAAAAAGGATAAGACCACTCTTCCACGCCAAACACTTCAGAACCATCCTCCAAGCCCTCATTTTCTACTACTGCAACTCTACATTACTTGGACTCCCTTCCTCATACACAAAACCACTCCAAATGGTTGAAAACGCAGCAGCCCGTCTACTAACAAACACTAGGAAAGGAGGCCACATTTCCCCAGTCCTAAAAGACCTCCACTGGTTACCAATTCAGTTCAGAGTCATTTACAAATCCATCACCTTGATATAAAAAATCATTCACCAACACACCATTATCGACCTACAAATTCCTCTCCGTTTATTCAAATGCACAAGACCGACCAGGGAAGCCTACAGCGGATGCAATGCCGGTATAAATAAATAAAGTAAATCAATAAAATCAATAAGTACGTAAGGGAAAGTTGAAAACAACTTTCAAGAGCGAGTTCAAAAGGGCGGGAAACCGTTAAGAGTTAAACGGGTGAGGTGCGTGCAGTCCACCTGGAGGATTGAACCCGGCGGGTTCGGTGGGACCGGGGGTGGTTTAGGCGCATCCCCCACCCCTTTCGCGGGGGGGCGGGGAACGCCTCCCGGACGGCCCCGGCCCCGTCCAGGAATAAAAAAATAAAGTAAATATATAAAATCAATAAGTACGTAAGGGAAAGTTGAAAACAACTTTCAAGAGCGAGTTCAAAAGGGCGGGAAACCGTTAAGAGTTAAACGGGTGAGGTGCGTGCAGTCCGCCTGGAGGATTGAACCCGGCGGCGGGTTCGGTGGGACCGGGGGTGGTTTCGGCGCATCCCCCACCCCTTTCGCGGGGGGGCGGGGAACGCCTCCCAGACGGCCCCGGCCCCGTCCAGGAATAAAAAAAATAAAGTAAAGCAGTAAAATCAATAAGTACGTAAGGGAAAGTTGAAAACAACTTTCAAGAGCGAGTTCAAAAGGGCGGGAAACCGTTAAGAGTTAAACGGGTGAGGTGCGTGCAGTCCGCGGCCCCGGCCCCGTCCAGGAATAAAAAAATAAAGTAAAGCAGTAAAATCAATAAGTACGTAAGGGAAAGTTGAAAACAACTTTCAAGAGCGAGTTCAAAAGGGCGGGAAACCGTTAAGAGGTAAACGGGTGGGGTGCGTGCAGTCCGCCTGGAGGATTCAACCCGGCGGCGGGTTCGATGGGACCGGGGGTGGTTTCGGCACATCCCCCACCCCTTTCGCGGGGGGGCGGGGAACGCCTCCCGGACGGCCCCGGCCCCGTCCAGGAATAAAAAAAATAAAGTAAAGCAGTAAAATCAATAAGTACGTAAGGGAAAGTTGAAAACAACTTTCAAGAGCGAGTTCAAAAGGGCGGGAAACCGTTAAGAGTTAAACGGGTGAGGTGCGTGCAGTCCGCGACCCCGGCCCCGTCCAGGAATAAAAAAATAAAGTAAATATATAAAATCAATAAGTACGTAAGGGAAAGTTGAAAACAACTTTCAAGAGCGAGTTCAAAAGGGCGGGAAACCGTTAAGAGTTAAACGGGTGAGGTGCGTGCAGTCCGCGGCCCCGGCCCCGTCCAGGAATAAAAAAATAAAGTAAATATATAAAATCAATAAGTACGTAAGGGAAAGTTGAAAACAACTTTCAAGAGCGAGTTCAAAAGGGCGGGAAACCGTTAAGAGGTAAACGGGTGAGGTGCGTGCAGTCCACCTGGAGGATTGAACCCGGCGGGTTCGGTGCGACCGGGGGTGGTTTCGGCGCATCCCCCACCCCTTTCGCGGGGGGGCGGGGAACGCCTCCCGGACGGCCCCGGCCCCGTCCAGGAATAAAAAAAATAAAGTAAAGCAGTAAAATCAATAAGTACGTAAGGGAAAGTTGAAAACAACTTTCAAGAGCGAGTTCAAAAGGGCGGGAAACCGTTAAGAGGTAAACGGGTGGGGTGCGTGCAGTCCGCCTGGAGGATTCAACCCGGCGGTGGGTTCGGTGGGACCGGGGGGGCTTTCGGCGCATCCCCCACCCCTTTCGCGGGGGGGCGGGGAACGCCTCCCGGACGGCCGCAGGGCGCATTTCCTCCGCGGCGGAGCGCCGCAACCGGCTCCGTGTCGGCTGGGAAGGCCCAGGGGGGGCAGGTGGCCCGCCGCTCCGGCGGCGCGTGTTATAGCCCCCCCTGGCAGCAGCTTTGCCGTTACCCCCGCCGTTTCCTCCTTCCCCTTTGCCAACTGTTAAGTAGTCTTAACCTCATTCACTACATCTATGCAGACGATGTTCAGATTCTTATTCCCATAACAGAATCTATTAAGAAAGCCATCGCACTTTGGAACAACAGCTTACAAGCCGAAGCCACCACTAATCTCCTCAACAGTCTAAACCTGGTCCTCAATGCCTCTAAAACTAAACTCCTCTTCATTTCCTACAAGCAAGAAAACCTCCCATCTCAGATCCATCACAAACACCTTCTCACCCACAACCATGTGAGAGACCTGGGAGTAATTATAGACAACCGTCTTGACCTAAAGAATATGATCCAAACCACAACTGTAAGATATAATATTATATCTTAATGGGCCTCGACAAAGGAAACTCTTTCCTATTGATCTTGTTAGACCTTTCCGCAGCGTTCGACACGGTCAACCACGCCATCCTCCTAAACCAGCTTTCGTCCATAGGAATCAGCGGCACCGTCCGATCCTGGTTCAAAACGTTTCTCGATAACAGAGGTTACAAAGTTAAACTCCAAAACAAGGAATCCTCAAGATTTGACTCTGTCATAGGAGTCCCTCAAGGTTCTTGATTATCTCCGACCCTATTTAATATCTATCTTCTTCCTCTCTGCCAACTTCTTACCGACCTCAATCTAAAGTACTTCCTTTACGCAGATGATATTGAAATCATCATCCATATCAAAGACACATACTCTAAAACTCTTGACTACTGGGAAACATGCCACCAGAAAATCAAACAAGTAGTAAACAACCTACACCTCATCTTAAACTCATCCAAGACAGAAATCCTACTCATCTCTCCTGAAAACAATATCTCCAACACTACTCTTCCCACCAACCTACCTACCACACAAGTTACAGACTTAAGAGTGATAATAGACAACCGGCTAAACTTCAAGGCACATATCAACAAAACAACCAAAGACTGCTTCTATAAACTCCAGGTTCGGAAGAGGATAAGACCTCTTTTCCATGCTCAAGACTTCAGAACGATCATCCAAGCAGTCATTTTTGCGAAATTAGACTACTGCAGTTCCCTATTGCTAGGTCTGCCCTCATCCTATTCCAAACCACTACAGATGGTTCAAAATTCAGCAGCCCGATTACTAACAGGCGCAAGAAAGAGAGACCACATATCTCCCATTCTGAAAGAGTTACATTGGCTACCCGTCCACTTCCGTATCATCTATAAAGCCATATGTGTCATCTTCAAAACTATTCATCAACGCATCTTATGCACTTTAGCTGATGACAAAGGAATCGGAAAATCTCTCAGAAATAAGAATACGCGTGGGAACACAAGGTCTGGATGAACAGGCACATCATTTGAGGACAGATGTCAATCCCAGCTAGGGACACAAGCAGCGTAGGAAAAGAAACTAACCAGGATTCCCTCAGTAACGGCGAGTGAAGAGGGAAGAGCCCAGCGCCGAATCTCCGCCACTCCGGGTTCGGGGATCTGAACCCGACTCCCTTTCGATCGGCCGAGGACGACGGAGGCCATCGCCCGTCCCTTCCGAACGGCGCTCGCCTATCTGTTAGGACCGGCTGACCCATGTTGAACTGCTGTTCACATGGAACCCTTCTCCACTTCGGCCTTGAAGAAGAATGCTCAGTCTGTTTAAAAGAACAAAATTAACGGACCCACTCAAGGAATATGCTCAGTCTGTTTAAAATAAGAAAATTAACGGACCCACTCTGAAGGTCAATGCTCAGTCTGTTTAAAAGAACAAAATTAACGGACCCACTCAAGGACTATGCTCAGTCTGTTTAAAAGAACACAATTAACGGACCCACTCTGAAGGTCAATGCTCAGTCTGTTTAAAATAGCAATATCAACAGACCCACTCTGAAGGATAATGCTCAGTCTGTTTAAAATAACAAAATGGAACTGCCCAGCTAGGGACACAAGGCCTGGAGGAACAGGCACATCATTGGTGGACAGAGGTCAATCCCGGCTAGGGATACAAGGCCTGGAGGGACAGGCAGGCACAGCAATGGAGTTAAAACACCAGTAGAAACACAATGGCTGGAGGTACAGGCAGGAACAGCAACGGAGTTAAAACACTTGTGGGAACACAAGGCCTGGAGGAACAGGCACATCATTGGAGGACAGAGGTCAATCCCAGCTAGGGACACAAGTCGCATAGGAAAAGAAACTGACCAGGATTCCCTCAGTAACGGCGAGTGAAGAGGGAAGAGCCCAGCGCCGATTCTCCACCACTCCGGGTTCGTGGATCTGAACCCGACTCCCTTTCGATCGGCCGAGGACGACGGAGGCCATCGCCCGTCCCTTCCGAACGGCGCTCGCCTATCTGTTAGGACCGGCTGACCCATGTTGAACTGCTGTTCACATGGAACCCTTCTCCACTTCGGCCTTGAAGAAGAAAGCTCAGTCTGTTTAAAATAAGAAAATTAACGGACCCACTCTGAAGGTCAATGCTCAGTCTGTTTAAAATAGCAATATCAACAGACCCACTCTGAAGGACAATGCTCAGTCTGTTTAAAATAACAAAATGGAACTGCCCAGCTAGGGACACAAGGCCTGGAGGTACAGGCAGGAACAGCAACGGAGTTAAAACACTTGTGGGAACACTAGGGCTGCACAGTAGATGCCGGTCAGACACAGCGATTCATGTCAAGAACATGTGCTGCAGTGCTTACTGCTTACATTATCTTGAGCATAGGAGGCAATTGGAACTGCTGCAAGGCTCCTTTCAATAGCTTTTATTCATCTTGCCATTCACAAGGAAAATCGGGAAAGCCAAGCACTGGCAGGTTTACTTTCAAAAACACTAGCATTTCCATCAAGACCGGTGAAAGCCTTGAGCGGTGAGGGCTCATGATATCCCCTGTCATTGAAAAAACACGTTCACTGGGCACACTTGTTGGTGGACATGACAGATATCCTTCAGCCACTTTGGCTAGGTGTGGCCAGACAGTGGACTTGTGTGCCCAATATGCCAGCGGATCTGTCTGCGTATTCTCTATCGGCTCTGAGAGATACCGTTTCACTGACAGCTCTGCTGCTGTCTCCTCCTGTGCTTGGGAGGGCTGAGAGTCACTCAATCCAGTTACTTTCTCTCTCGCCTGTTGCACTACTGATGTATCTTTATGGCCAACATGCCTTGGGCGTTCTGACGTTGAGGTGGAGGCACTAGTAATAGTATCTGTCACTGACACAGTCCTTCTCCTGCCAGGGATAGCAGCAGCACAACTCTGTGACGTGCCTGCTGTTTCCACCTGTGCTTCAAGCCTAATCTGTCTCCGCCTATGGTGCTCCTGTTCACGGACCTGTGCTAACAACAGCTCCTTCACAAATGACAGACAATTGGTCTGTAGGGCGATTTTACCTTTCACACGGGGATCACAGACAGAGGCGAGCATGTATGTGCTGTCCTCTGTTAAAGGCCTTAATCTGTCTTTCACCTGCTTCTGCAAAACGTCCACACACTGCAGCACCTCAGCAGTCATTCCCTCTTGCCGTTTAATGCCTTCCAAATGGTCATCCAGGAATTTCACTATAGGGATGATGTCAGCCAAGGTGGAACTTCTGGAACTCAGCTCCTCCGTGACGTCCTTGAAGGGCTGCAGGATTTTTACCAGCTGACTCATGACTAACCAATCGTGATGCCCTAGGGGATTCTGTACACCTATGTCTATTGTACCAGAAAGTTCATGAAGGGGTGTCTGCAGCTCCAATAACCTCTCCAGCATCATAAAGGTGGAATTCCACTGGGTGGGAACGTCTTGAATGAGACGCTTCTCGGGCATATCCAAAGCAGTCTGATTTTCTCGGAGAACCTGCCCCGCCCTGACACTTCTGTGGAAGTGTGCTGCTATGTTCCTGCACTTCTGTATTAACCTACGCAGGTATTCAGTCTCCTTGTCCTTGGACTCCAAGCCCAAACCTGACTTCACTACCAGATGCAGAGTGTGTGCAAAACATCGGATGTTCTTAAACCGCCCATCGCTTATTGCCTTAACCATGTTTGCACCGTTGTCTGTGACAAAAAAGCCTGCCCGCGTTTTACTGTCTCGCTGGTGTACTTTCCAGCTCGCCAGCATCTTTCTGATGCATGCTAGAATATTGGCAGCGGTATGGGCATGGTCCGTCAGGTGGGTGTTCAGTAAAGCCCACCTCCACCCTGATGCTTGTTCAGTAATAGAGCTGCTGGCTGCCCCTGCCTCTGCCATGTCCCACCAGTGTGCTGTCAGAGAGAGGTAAGAGTGTGCAGCATTCATGGCGGTCCAGATATCGCAGGTGAAATGCACTCTTCCGTCTGCCTTACCTAGCAGTGCTTGCACGCGACTGACACAGTGCTTGTACAGGCTGGGGATGACCTTTCTACTAAATGTGGTTCTGGAGGGGACTTTGTAATTTGGAAGTACGACCTTCAAGAAACGTTTGAAACCCACATTCTCAACTAACTGCAGGGGCTGGTCATCAAGGGCAATCATTTCCCCAATGCTCCTGGTTACTACTTTTGCGGCTGCCTGCCTCCTACCCCGGGATAGCGTTACCGCACTCCACCCCATTTCCTCCATGGTGCATTGTCGCTTCTCCCACATGTCAGTGGGTTTCTGGCCTGCCGCCTGACTGCTAGAAGGGTATGAGGGCGTGGGCTGACTCTGCTGCTTTCCTACCACTGCACCCTGGTTGGAAGGGGAAGGGGTCCCCTGACGGAAAATGCTACCATCCCCAGATGGCAGTAATCTTGTTGGGTGTTGCCTCTTAACATGATACTCCATGCCAAAATTTGACAGATGTCCCAGTTGCTTGCCTCTGCTAATATCCCTGGCACAGTAATTACACCGAGCATAACGCGGGTCTTCTGTCACTTTAAAATGTGCCCAGATCGCAGATTTCTTTTGTGATCCTCCTCTCTTTCCCGCCCTGGGGGTGGATGGTGGCACTGGAGTTGAGGTACTACTGGGTGTGGGTGGTGCACCCACTGCACCCGGCGAAGCAATGCCAGCGGGGGCAACAGTCACCCTCTGTCTCCCTTCTGACAGCTCTTCCTCCTCCTCGATATCAGTGGAATGTCTCCCCTGCCGCAGATTTCTGGAGGTGGAGGCTAAAACAGGACTAACTGACAATTCTACCGAAGATTGCTCAGGTATAACATCTTCCGTTTCTGATGAGAATCCCATCCAAGAAGATTCTTCTTCTGAATCAGAAGCTAACAGTGCCAGCGCTACCTTGTCACCGCAAAGTTTTGCAGGACACTTCTGTCCCCTGGCTGCTCTTGGGTGTGTAACTTTTGTCTGGCTAGACTCTGCCTCCTCTTCACTCTCCTCCAAAACTACAGTGCCAGAAACAGGTGCTGGCGATTGCAAAGTTTCATGGTCTGATTTCTTTTTTTTTGCCATGGAACTGCCATCCCCTACAAAGACGTTTGATTGCGACAGTTGCCTTTTTACCTGTACTGGTGGTGTTGCGCTGGTGTCTTTTGCGGTGCCTCCGCTGCCATTCCCACTAAGTCGCTTGCATCTCCCTTTCCCTGACATTATGGATTTAATGTCAATGAGTACTAGTGGTAACACTGCCCACTGTCCCACAATAATAATGTTCGGTCAGTTTAAAATAACTAAATTAACAGACCCACTCAAGAAGAATGCTCAGTCTGTTTAAAATAACAAAATGAACGGACCAAGTCAAGGACAATGCGGTTAAGTCTGTTTAAAAATAGCAGATTGAACAGACTCGCTGAAGGCCAATCTTCACTCTGTTTACAATGCCCACTGCCTCACTGCCTGCCTGGCAATGCACGGAATGTGTCTGTCTGTGTGTGTGCAGTGAGTGCACAGAGAACAAGCTTCCTTTTCAGTAGATATGAGGCAGGGTACTCCCAGCCCTGGAACTGCTGCCCACCCAGCACTGAACCACTCAAGGACAATGCGGTTAAGTCTGTTTAAAAATAGCAAATGTAACAGACTCGCTGAAGGGCAATGTTCACTCTGTTTACAATGCCCACTGCCTCACTGCCTGCCTGGCAATGCACGGAATGTGTCTGTCTGTGTGTGTGCAGTGAGTGCACAGAGAACAAGCTTCCTTTTCAGTAGATATGAGGCAGGGTACTCCCAGCCCTGGAACTGCTGCCCACCCAGCACTGAACCACTCAAGGACAATGCGGTTACGTCTGTTTAAAAATAACAAATTGAACAGACTCGCTGAAGGCCAATCTTCACTCTGTTTACAATGCCCACTGCCTCACTGCCTGCCTGGCAATGCACGGAATGTGTCTGTCTGTGTGTGTGCAGTGAGTGCACAGAGAACAAGCTTCCTTTTCAGTAGATATGAGGCAGGGTACTCCCAGCCCTGGAACTGCTGCCCACCCAGCACTGAACCACTCAAGGACAATGCGGTTAAGTCTGTTTAAAAATAGCAAATGTAACAGACTCGCTGAAGGGCAATGTTCACTCTGTTTACAATGCCCACTGCCTCACTGCCTGCCTGGCAATGCACGGAATGTGTCTGTCTATGTGTGTGCAGTGAGTGTACAGAGAACAAGCTTCCTTTTCAGTAGATATGAGGCAGGGTACTCCCAGCCCTGGAACTGCTGCCCACCCAGCACTGAACCACTCAAGGACAATGCGGTTACGTCTGTTTAAAAATAACAAATTAAACAGACTCGCTTAAGGCCAATCTTCACTCTGTTTACAATGCCCACTGCCTGCCTGGCAATGCACGGAATGTGTCTGTCTGTGTGTGTGCAGTGAGTGCACAGAGAACCAGCTTCCTTTTCAGTAGATATGAGGCAGGGTACTCCCAGCCCTGGAACTGCTGCCCACCCAGCACTGAACCACTCAAGGACAATGCGGTTACGTCTGTTTAAAAATAACAAATTGAACAGACTCGCTGAAGGCCAATCTTCACTCTGTTTACAATGCCCACTGCCTGCCTGGCAATGCACGGAATGTGTCTGTCTGTGTGTGTGCAGTGAGTGCACAGAGAACAAGCTTCCTTTACAGTAGATATGAGGCAGGGTGCTCCCAGCCCTGGAACTGCTGCCCACCCAGCACTGAAACACTCAAGGACTATGCGGTTAAGTCTGTTTAAAAATAGCAAATGTTACAGACTCGCTGAAGGGCAATGTTCACTCTGTTTACAATGCCCACTGCCTCACTGCCTGCCTGGCAATGCACGGAATGTGTCTGTCTGTGTGTGTGCAGTGAGTGCACAGAGAACAAGCTTCCTTTTCAGTAGATATGAGGCAGGGTACTCCCAGCCCTGGAAATGCTGCCCACCCAGCACTGAACCACTCAAGGACAATGCGGTTAAGTCTGTTTAAAAATAGCAAATGTAACAGACTCGCTGAAGGGCAATGTTCACTCTGTTTACAATGCCCACTGCCTCACTGCCTGCCTGGCAATGCACGGAATGTGTCTGTCTGTGTGTGTGCAGTGAGTGCACAGAGAACAAGCTTCCTTTTCAGTAGATATGAGGCAGGGTACTCCCAGCCCTGGAACTGCTGCCCACCCAGCACTGAACCACTTAAGGACAATGCGGTTACGTCTGTTTAAAAATAACAAATTGAACAGACTCGCTGAAGGCCAATCTTCACTCTGTTTACAATGCCCACTGCCTGCCTGGCAATGCACGGAATGTGTCTGTCTGTGTGTGTGCAGTGATTGCACAGAGAACAAGCTTCCTTTTCAGTAGATATGAGGCAGGGTACTCCCAGCCCTGGAACTGCTGCCCACCCAGCACTGAACCACTCAAGGACAATGCGGTTAAGTCTGTTTAAAAATAGCAAATGTAACAGACTCGCTGAAGGGCAATGTTCACTCTGTTTACAATGCCCACTGCCTCACTGCCTGCCTGGCAATGCACGGAATGTGTCTGTCTGTGTGTGTGCAGTGAGTGCACAGAGAACAAGCTTCCTTTTCAGTAGATATGAGGCAGGGTACTCCCAGCCCTGGAACTGCTGCCCACCCAGCACTGAACCACTCAAGGACAATGCGGTTACGTCTGTTTAAAAATAACAAATTGAACAGACTCGCTGAAGGCCAATCTTCACTCTGTTTACAATGCCCACTGCCTCACTGCCTGCCTGGCAATGCACGGAATGTGTCTGTCTGTGTGTGTGCAGTGAGTGCACAGAGAACAAGCTTCCTTTTCAGTAGATATGAGGCAGGGTACTCCCAGCCCTGGAACTGCTGCCCACCCAGCACTGAACCACTCAAGGACAATGCGGTTAAGTCTGTTTAAAAATAGCAAATGTAACAGACTCGCTGAAGGGCAATGTTCACTCTGTTTACAATGCCCACTGCCTCACTGCCTGCCTGGCAATGCACGGAATGTGTCTGTCTGTGTGTGTGCAGTGAGTGCACAGAGAAAAAGCTTCCTTTTCAGTAGATATGAGGCAGGGTACTCCCAGCCCTGGAACTGCTGCCCACCCAGCACTGAACCACTCAAGGACAATGCGGTTACGTCTGTTTAAAAATAACAAATTAAACAGACTCGCTTAAGGCCAATCTTCACTCTGTTTACAATGCCCACTGCCTGCCTGGCAATGCACGGAATGTGTCTGTCTGTGTGTGTGCAGTGAGTGCACAGAGAACAAGCTTCCTTTTCAGTAGATATGAGGCAGGGTACTCCCAGCCCTGGAACTGCTGCCCACCCAGCACTGAACCACTCAAGGACAATGCGGTTACGTCTGTTTAAAAATAACAAATTGAACAGACTCGCTGAAGGCCAATCTTCACTCTGTTTACAATGCCCACTGCCTCACTGCCTGCCTGGCAATGCACGGAATGTGTCTGTCTGTGTGTGTGCAGTGAGTGCACAGAGAACAAGCTTCCTTTTCAGTAGATATGAGGCAGGGTACTCCCAGCCCTGGAACTGCTGCCCACCCAGCACTGAACCACTCAAGGACAATGCGGTTACGTCTGTTTAAAAATAACAAATTGAACAGACTCGCTGAAGGCCAATCTTCACTCTGTTTACAATGCCCACTGCCTGCCTGGCAATGCACGGAATGTGTCTGTCTGTGTGTGTGCAGTGAGTGCACAGAGAACAAGCTTCCTTTTCAGTAGATATGAGGCAGGGTACTCCCAGCCCTGGAACTGCTGCCCACCCAGCACTGAACCACTCAAGGACAATGCGGTTAAGTCTGTTTAAAAATAGCAAATGTAACAGACTCGCTGAAGGGCAATGTTCACTCTGTTTACAATGCCCACTGCCTCACTGCCTGCCTGGCAATGCACGGAATGTGTCTGTCTGTGTGTGTGCAGTGAGTGCACAGAGAACAAGCTTCCTTTTCAGTAGATATGAGGCAGGGTACTCCCAGCCCTGGAACTGCTGCCCACCCAGCACTGAACCACTCAAGGACAATGCGGTTACGTCTGTTTAAAAATAACAAATTAAACAGACTCGCTTAAGGCCAATCTTCACTCTGTTTACAATGCCCACTGCCTGCCTGGCAATGCACGGAATGTGTCTGTCTGTGTGTGTGCAGTGAGTGCACAGAGAACAAGCTTCCTTTTCAGTAGATATGAGGCAGGGTACTCCCAGCCCTGGAACTGCTGCCCACCCAGCACTGAACCACTCAAGGACAATGCGGTTACGTCTGTTTAAAAATAACAAATTGAACAGACTCGCTGAAGGCCAATCTTCACTCTGTTTACAATGCCCACTGCCTCACTGCCTGCCTGGCAATGCACGGAATGTGTCTGTCTGTGTGTGTGCAGTGAGTGCACAGAGAACAAGCTTCCTTTTCAGTAGATATGAGGCAGGGTACTCCCAGCCCTGGAACTGCTGCCCACCCAGCACTGAACCACTCAAGGACAATGCGGTTAAGTCTGTTTAAAAATAGCAAATGTAACAGACTCGCTGAAGGGCAATGTTCACTCTGTTTACAATGCCCACTGCCTCACTGCCTGCCTGGCAATGCACGGAATGTGTCTGTCTGTGTGTGTGCAGTGAGTGTACAGAGAACAAGCTTCCTTTTCAGTAGATATGAGGCAGGGTACTCCCAGCCCTGGAACTGCTGCCCACCCAGCACTGAACCACTCAAGGACAATGCGGTTACGTCTGTTTAAAAATAACAAATTAAACAGACTCGCTTAAGGCCAATCTTCACTCTGTTTACAATGCCCACTGCCTGCCTGGCAATGCACGGAATGTGTCTGTCTGTGTGTGTGCAGTGAGTGCACAGAGAACCAGCTTCCTTTTCAGTAGATATGAGGCAGGGTACTCCCAGCCCTGGAACTGCTGCCCACCCAGCACTGAACCACTCAAGGACAATGCGGTTACGTCTGTTTAAAAATAACAAATTGAACAGACTCGCTGAAGGCCAATCTTCACTCTGTTTACAATGCCCACTGCCTGCCTGGCAATGCACGGAATGTGTCTGTCTGTGTGTGTGCAGTGAGTGCACAGAGAACAAGCTTCCTTTACAGTAGATATGAGGCAGGGTGCTCCCAGCCCTGGAACTGCTGCCCACCCAGCACTGAAACACTCAAGGACTATGCGGTTAAGTCTGTTTAAAAATAGCAAATGTTACAGACTCGCTGAAGGGCAATGTTCACTCTGTTTACAATGCCCACTGCCTCACTGCCTGCCTGGCAATGCACGGAATGTGTCTGTCTGTGTGTGTGCAGTGAGTGCACAGAGAACAAGCTTCCTTTTCAGTAGATATGAGGCAGGGTACTCCCAGCCCTGGAAATGCTGCCCACCCAGCACTGAACCACTCAAGGACAATGCGGTTAAGTCTGTTTAAAAATAGCAAATGTAACAGACTCGCTGAAGGGCAATGTTCACTCTGTTTACAATGCCCACTGCCTCACTGCCTGCCTGGCAATGCACGGAATGTGTCTGTCTGTGTGTGTGCAGTGAGTGCACAGAGAACAAGCTTCCTTTTCAGTAGATATGAGGCAGGGTACTCCCAGCCCTGGAACTGCTGCCCACCCAGCACTGAACCACTCAAGTACAATGCGGTTACGTCTGTTTAAAAATAACAAATTGAACAGACTCGCTGAAGGCCAATCTTCACTCTGTTTACAATGCCCACTGCCTGCCTGGCAATGCACAGAATGTGTCTGTCTGTGTGTGTGCAGTGAGTGCACAGAGAACAAGCTTCCTTTTCAGTAGATATGAGGCAGGGTACTCCCAGCCCTGGAACTGCTGCCCACCCAGCACTGAACCACTTAAGGACAATGCGGTTACGTCTGTTTAAAAATAACAAATTGAACAGACTCGCTGAAGGCCAATCTTCACTCTGTTTACAATGCCCACTGCCTGCCTGGCAATGCACGGAATGTGTCTGTCTGTGTGTGTGCAGTGATTGCACAGAGAACAAGCTTCCTTTTCAGTAGATATGAGGCAGGGTACTCCCAGCCCTGGAACTGCTGCCCACCCAGCACTGAACCACTCAAGGACAATGCGGTTAAGTCTGTTTAAAAATAGCAAATGTAACAGACTCGCTGAAGGGCAATGTTCACTCTGTTTACAATGCCCACTGCCTCACTGCCTGCCTGGCAATGCACGGAATGTGTCTGTCTGTGTGTGTGCAGTGAGTGCACAGAGAACAAGCTTCCTTTTCAGTAGATATGAGGCAGGGTACTCCCAGCCCTGGAACTGCTGCCCACCCAGCACTGAACCACTCAAGGACAATGCGGTTACGTCTGTTTAAAAATAACAAATTGAACAGACTCGCTGAAGGCCAATCTTCACTCTGTTTACAATGCCCACTGCCTCACTGCCTGCCTGGCAATGCACGGAATGTGTCTGTCTGTGTGTGTGCAGTGAGTGCACAGAGAACAAGCTTCCTTTTCAGTAGATATGAGGCAGGGTACTCCCAGCCCTGGAACTGCTGCCCACCCAGCACTGAACCACTCAAGGACAATGCGGTTAAGTCTGTTTAAAAATAGCAAATGTAACAGACTCGCTGAAGGGCAATGTTCACTCTGTTTACAATGCCCACTGCCTCACTGCCTGCCTGGCAATGCACGGAATGTGTCTGTCTGTGTGTGTGCAGTGAGTGCACAGAGAAAAAGCTTCCTTTTCAGTAGATATGAGGCAGGGTACTCCCAGCCCTGGAACTGCTGCCCACCCAGCACTGAACCACTCAAGGACAATGCGGTTACGTCTGTTTAAAAATAACAAATTAAACAGACTCGCTTAAGGCCAATCTTCACTCTGTTTACAATGCCCACTGCCTGCCTGGCAATGCACGGAATGTGTCTGTCTGTGTGTGTGCAGTGAGTGCACAGAGAACAAGCTTCCTTTTCAGTAGATATGAGGCAGGGTACTCCCAGCCCTGGAACTGCTGCCCACCCAGCACTGAACCACTCAAGGACAATGCGGTTACGTCTGTTTAAAAATAACAAATTGAACAGACTCGCTGAAGGCCAATCTTCACTCTGTTTACAATGCCCACTGCCTCACTGCCTGCCTGGCAATGCACGGAATGTGTCTGTCTGTGTGTGTGCAGTGAGTGCACAGAGAACAAGCTTCCTTTTCAGTAGATATGAGGCAGGGTACTCCCAGCCCTGGAACTGCTGCCCACCCAGCACTGAACCACTCAAGGACAATGCGGTTACGTCTGTTTAAAAATAACAAATTGAACAGACTCGCTGAAGGCCAATCTTCACTCTGTTTACAATGCCCACTGCCTGCCTGGCAATGCACGGAATGTGTCTGTCTGTGTGTGTGCAGTGAGTGCACAGAGAACAAGCTTCCTTTTCAGTAGATATGAGGCAGGGTACTCCCAGCCCTGGAACTGCTGCCCACCCAGCACTGAACCACTCAAGGACAATGCGGTTACGTCTGTTTAAAAATAACAAATTGAACAGACTCGCTGAAGGCCAATCTTCACTCTGTTTACAATGCCCACTGCCTGCCTGGCAATGCACGGAATGTGTCTGTCTGTGTGTGTGCAGTGAGTGCACAGAGAACAAGCTTCCTTTTCAGTAGATATGAGGCAGGGTACTCCCAGCCCTGGAACTGCTGCCCACCCAGCACTGAACCACTCAAGGACAATGCGGTTACGTCTGTTTAAAAATAACAAATTGAACAGACTCGCTGAAGGCCAATCTTCACTCTGTTTACAATGCCCACTGCCTGCCTGGCAATGCACGGAATGTGTCTGTCTGTGTGTGTGCAGTGAGTGCACAGAGAACAAGCTTCCTTTTCAGTAGATATGAGGCAGGGTACTCCCAGCCCTGGAACTGCTGCCCACCCAGCACTGAACCACTCAAGGACAATGCGGTTACGTCTGTTTAAAAATAACAAATTGAACAGACTCGCTGAAGGCCAATCTTCACTCTGTTTACAATGCCCACTGCCTCACTGCCTGCCTGGCAATGCACGGAATGTGTCTGTCTGTGTGTGTGCAGTGAGTGCACAGAGAACAAGCTTCCTTTTCAGTAGATATGAGGCAGGGTACTCCCAGCCCTGGAACTGCTGCCCACCCAGCACTGAACCACTCAAGGACAATGCGGTTAAGTCTGTTTAAAAATAGCAAATGTAACAGACTCGCTGAAGGGCAATGTTCACTCTGTTTACAATGCCCACTGCCTCACTGCCTGCCTGGCAATGCACGGAATGTGTCTGTCTGTGTGCACTGCAGTGCACATAGAACTAAAGTAGATATGAGGCAGGGTACTCCCAGCACTGGAACTGCTGCCCACCCAGCACTGAACCACTGAAGGAGAATGTGTTCACTCTGTTTACAATGCCCACTGCCTCACTGCCTGCCTGGCAATGCACGGAATGTGTCTGTGTGTGTGCAGTGAGTGCACAGAGAACAAGCTTCCTTTTCAGTAGATATGAGGCAGAGTACTGCCAGTGCCAGCCCTGGCACTGCCCACCCAGCACTGAACCACTCAAGGAGAATGCTTTTAAGTCTGTTTAAAAATAGCAAATGTAACAGACTTGCTGAAGGGCAATGTTCACTCTGTTTACAATGCCCACTGCCTCACTGTCTGCCTGGCAATGCACGGAATGTGTCTGTCTGTGTGCACTGCAGTGCACATAGAACTAAAGTAGATATGAGGCAGAGTACTCCCAGCCCTGGAACTGCTGCCCACCCAGCACTGAACCACTCAAGGAGAATGCTTTTAAGTCTGTTTAAAAATAGCAAATATGAGGCAGAGTACTGCCAGCCCTGCCTGGCACTGCCCAGGATAAAATGTACAGACTCACTCAATAAGAATGTTCTTTTTTTTTTTTCCCTAACAAAGAATCTGTTCTGTGTTGTCTATCAAATCTGGTTCTGTTCTGTGTTGTCTATCAAATCGGGTTCTGCTATCTTCTCTGCCTCAGCCTGCCTAAGCCCACCCTGCACGATCCCGATCCCACCTCCCCACTGAATCGCTGACAATGTCCGTCAGTCCTCGTGCTGCTGCTGCTTTTATAGTGCTGCTGGCTCGTCAGGAAATCCTCAGAGAAGCACGGAATGACAGCGCGATTCGCTGCATTCAGTGCTTCTCTGAAAAGGTGAACGCAGATTCGCTGCGTTCCGGTATCCATGCCGACCTGTCCCACCCTTTCCTGTGAGTCACTGAGACTCACAGGACAGGGTCAGACAGGTTGGCATGGTTACCGCAGGGGCGCCGCCATTTTCAGGTAATCCGGGGCTCCGAGCTCGAGTCGCAGGTAATGGCGGCGAGAAAGCGCGCGCATGGCGATTCGCCGTATCCGACATATCTATGTTCATTTATGTCGGAAATCTGCTCGTATACGCCCCATCTTTTTTTTAAGTAAAAAAAAAAATTTGAGTTGCGTTTTCCATATGCGGTCAATCCGAATGCACATCCCTAGTATTTCCCATACTACTGATATCAGTAATAGCAGTGGCTATTTTCTAAGTCAACTTGATTAATAGCAGGTAATGGACGTCTCCTCCAAGAACTTAACCAAACCTTTTTTAAACCCAGCTACACTAACTGCACTAACCACATCCCCTGGCAACAAATTCCAGAGTTTAATTGTGTGTTGAGTGAAAAATAACTTTCTCCGATTAGTTTTAAATGTGCTACTTGCTAACTTCATGGAGTGCCCCCTAGTCTTTCTACAATCCGAAAGAGTAAATAGCCGATTCACATTTACCTGTTCTAGACCTCTCATAATTTTAAAGACCTCTATCACATCCCCCTCAGCTGTCTCTTCTCCAAACTGAACAGTCCTAACATCTTTAGTCTTTCCTCATAGGGGAGCTGTTCCATCCCCTTTATCATTTTGGCCACCGTTTTCTGAACCTTCGCCATCACTACTATTTCTTTTTTTGAGATGCGGCGACCAGAATTGTACACAGTACTCAAGGTGCGCTCTCACCATGGAGCGATACAGAGGCATTATGACATTTTCCGTTTTATTCACCATTCCCTTCCTAATAATTCCTCACATTCTGTTTGCTTTTTTGACTGCCGCAGCACTCTGAGCTGACGATTTCAATGTATTATCCACTATGATGCCTAGATCTTTTTCCTGGGTGGTAGCTCCTAATATGGAACCTAACATCGTGTAACTATAGCATGGGTTATTTTTCCCTATATGCATCACCTTGCATTGTTGTTGGTGCTCCTTTCCCCCTCTCATAACACCTTGAGGCTGTTCATGCCACTATTGTTGGTGCTCTTTCATGGTGCCTTGGAGTATTCTCACCAGTTTGTAATGTTTTGCCCTGTCTCATGGTGCCTTGAGCACCACTTTTGGTGTCTTGGATTTCTGTTCCCTCTGCTGTCTGATGCTTGCCTGGCTGCAAGTTTCATTAAACTTGAATAGAGAAAAACAATTTTTAGAGTCCAAACTAGGATGCATTGCATTCCTCCTTTGACTTTAATAGAAACAAATTAGATGACATATCACATGAAGGAACTGAAGGAAATACAATGAATAAATAATGACAAATGAACTGAAATAACAAACCAAATCAAACCTTTTTCTGTGCACGCCCCCACTCATAATTTATTTCAGCTTCAAGAACGGAGTAAGTGAATGATCTTGCTACTGATGAGCTGTGTTGGAATTTGCCAGTAATGAATTCTTTGTTCTAAGGAACCTGTTTACTGCTACTGTCTGCCTGAACCTTTACTTTGAAAGCCAGTGTATTTTGAAGTATTGAATATATTTTGGATAAATAAAATCTGGCAATATTGCGACTATGAATCTAGGTATGGTCTCATTTCCACGGTTTGGGTTCACCCGAGTATGCTGCTGCCAGCTATTTGCAAAACAAAAAAAAGACATTCGCTTAGGGCAACATCTCTTCAGCCATAGAAGGGAAAAGTTAACCCTGTCCAGTAAGGAAGATCCATCTTGGGATACTCTGAGCCTGGTCCCCTATAACCATCTGCTTGAACACATTTCAAGAACTCAAGAACTGGCCCTTTGGAAAACTGCAACCATATGCACATAAAATGACATGTATACACACACTCTGTGCATGAACTGGTAGCTCATGCTTCCGACACTGCACTCAGAGCAACATTGGAAGCCACCGAGAATGATAGACCATACCGCTAGCCTGGAGGTGAAAAGGGGTTTGGTAAGGTGGGAGGATTAGGGTTGGGGTGGAAGGAGGTTGAGGAAGGATACCATTCCAATCTTATTTAGAAAACCATTGAGGGGGGTTGGAGTCTGGCAAGCAGACCCTGACCATATCTACTTTTAAAATTTGCTTGAAGGGGTTTGTGGGCATGGGGAACTCAGCCCAGGTGGGACCATTTTTCAGACATTGGGATGGGGGCATCAGGGAATTGGGCTGCCAGGCCTGGAAGGCATTTTTTAAAGACAGTATTGCCCCTTAACTGGCTTTATTCTTTTGAACATAGCCAGTTAAGCCTAAAGTCATCCAGGAATACATAATTTTGGATCTGCTCCTGGGGCAACTTTATCCAGGATAACTTCAGACCTGCTCCTTTTCAACTGATTGCTAATCACAGAGTTAGCTGGATAAGTTTTTCAGCCAACTGATCCCTGCGCCGGCACGCCCCCAGAATGCTCCTTGCTTATTCATCTAACTTTTAGCTGGATGATTTATCCAGCTAAATTTTAACTAGATAAGTGCCAGGGACATTGAAAAGTCAGTATTTATCTGGATAATTCACAAGTTATCTAGCTAAATGCCTTTGAATATTGACCTCTTCGCACTGTTTTTAAGCTCTAGGCAAACGTGTATGCCTAAATTTAAGGGCTTAGCCTTTTTTTTTTTTATTGATCTTAGAAACTACTATGATTCAAAAAGTCAGGGTGACTTTTTGAATCATAGTAGGTGACACAGGGTGACACAGGGTTATATAACTCTGTGTTTTAAATAACCGTGTTATATTTATTTTGGTTTTAAAGCATGGCTATAAAACACCTTAAAAGCATGGATAATCATAAATCATGTTTATTTTTGAGTGAAATAGCTGAAATATAGTGGTAAATTTAGTGCTCCTTTTAGGTCTGTACTGGATGTAGAAGTAAATTTTAAGCAACTGGATATTTGATTTCAAACTGCTGAATGCCTGCTCTATGGGAGTTTGTTTCTTTGATCTCAAGGTCCTACAGAGAGCAGCTTCCTGCTGCTGTGGCATCCTCACATTTACTTTCTTCTGTGCAAATGAAAAAGACAGAAGAAAGTCAGGATAATCATATTGCTTGTCAGAAATTATGCTAAAGGCATGCTTAGACTCAGAATGAGTGAATTCTTTCACTGTGTTTGGACTTTCAAGTGTGGACCTAAGCTAATCCTTTCCATCCTTTCTGGGCTTTATTCTCAAAGAATTCCATCCAAAGCTTGAGTACCGGTACTGGCTCCAGGAAAAAGAGAGCAGATTTATAGACTGGAATTCCTAAATAGGCTAATCTGATTGGCCAGGTCACTCATCGCGGTAGACAAGTCTTCTCTGTGCCAGAGATACGTGCCAGCAGGAAATGTCTAAATTAAGTCCACTACTGTCACACACGGATTAGCAATACAAAATCAGAAAATATGATCAACTCCATTACATGAGGATTAAACAGAAACTTAGAGGTCAGAGAACTAATGTTAAAAAAAAAGTGGCTTGAGGGATTTACGCACAATTGAATGCTGAGGTTGAGCTGCATCTCCACAGAAAAAAATAATGGGTTACATTTTTATATTTATTATTGAAAGAACTTTATATTTTGAAAAGAAATTTGTTAACACATGTTTTTTGGAGTAGGATTTAAAAATTATAGTGGCACGTCTTTGAAAAAAAGCATGTACGGTCTTTAATGCTCTTCTCCACATTTTTTAGGAATGCCCACTGAAAAAAAATTGAGATTGAATTTTTTGGAGGTGTTTCTATCACTTTGATTAAGTTTTTGTATGGGCATTTCAGTGGGCATTTTTTAGGAATGCCCACTGAAAAAAAATTGAGATTGAATTTTTTGGAGGTGTTTCTATCACTTTGATTAAGTTTTGTATGATTCATGGTGGCATATTCTTGAATTTTGATACATTCCTCATCTTCACCATCTCTCCAGGGAGGCTGTTCCACTTCTCCACCTCCCTTTCTTATATTTTCAACAGATCCTGGTTGTCCAAATCAAGGAATATACAGGCACGACCCACAGTCCAGTTCATATAGGGGAAGATTTTTAAAGATACACGCGCGGGGTACATTTGTGCGTGCTACCCGGTGCGCACAAATGTACACCCGATTTTATAACATGCGCACGCTGCCACACGCAGTTATAAAATCCGGAGCCGGCGCGCGCAAGGGGGTGCACACATGGGCACCTTGCGCGCGCCGAGCCTGAGGGGAGCCCCGATGGCTTTCCCCGTTTCCTCCAAGGCCGCTCTGAAATCAGAGTGGCCTTGGAGGGAACTTTTTTTTTGCCCCCCCCCCACCTTCCCCTCCCTTCCCCTATCTAACCCACCCCCCAGCCTTAACTAAATCCCCTCCCTACCTTTGTCCCAAAAGTTGCACCAGGACTACCACCATGCCCCCGGCCACACCCCCAGACCACCCCTAGACCGCGGCCATGCCCACGGCCCCCGCCCCCGGAACGCCCCCTTTTCGAAGCCCCGGGATATATGCGCATCCCAGGGTTTGTGCGCACTGTCGAGCCTATGCAAAATAGGCTCGGCACATGCAGGGGTAGGTTTTTGGGGGTTACGCGCATAACCCTTTGAAAATCTACTCTTAAGAGCCAGAGTGCAATTTATAAATAAGAAAGTAGACAATTTTGTAAAACGTTGATACAACCCAAGTATGAATACTTTAACCCGCTGCTGCAACAAGAAAGATGAAAAGAAAATTGAACAAAGAACACAATCTTATGTTATGTATTCACTTTATCAAGATCACTTTAAAGAAAAAAAGAAATAATAATAATGTTTGCTTGCTTTCATCCACCTAGTGAATTCTGTTGAAGTCCTTATCTTCCCCTCCCTCCCCAGGATCTTCCATCATAATCAAGGCATGGTCAAGATTGCAGAATATCTTATCTATTTTCCCTTCTGGGTACAGTTTAAAAACCTCCTAAAAAACTAATTTCATCATTTTGGAAATTGGAGATGAGAAGGAAAGAATCTAATGCTAGTTCTTTGTAAAAGTGTCTGTGGTTGTAAGTAAGCAGCGAAAGGGTCTATAGGCTGCTGATGTGTTCATGAGGTCCATGACTTATTCAATTTAGACTTTATTTTTAATAAAACATCTTAACTCGCATCTTCCCTAATATATTAAGCCTTGCAGTTTCAACTTTATACAGTAATAGGTTGGCAGTAAAGTTTGTTTATTTCTGATATCAAATGAAGGCGTAGATTCATAAAATTGCTATAAATAAATATAACAGAAATAGTGACTGCGATAAAAATGGGCATGCATGGTTAGGCTAATTTCTGTCTACCACATCACAGGCAATTGTTGCAAAGTGTGATACATTGTCATGCCATGCGTAGCATCAGAATACAAAAACTGGCAGATATCACAATATATCACCAAATTTAACACAATATACTCAAAAATTAGTGACATATAAATTAATTATTATCTTTATTGTATACAAAATTTCTAATAAAACATATTTTTTTCTTTTTCTTGTCAGATACGCTGGGGTAAATTTTATAATTGTATGCAAGGGCGTACTTTTGTTCGTGCACCAGGCGCAAAAAAAAGTACGCTGGATTTTATAAGATACGCCGACCCCGGATCTTATAAAATCCGGGGTCGGTGCGCGCAAGGGGGTGCACATTTGTGCAACCTGTGCGCGCCGAGCCCAGCGCGCGCTGCCTGTTCCCTCCGAGGCCGCTCCGAAATGGAACGGCCTCGGAGGGAACTTTCCTTCCGCCTCTCCTCACATTCTCCTCCCTTCCCCTCCCTTCCCCTACCTAACCCACCCCCCGGCCCTATCTAAACCCCCCCCCTACCTTTGTTGGCAGATTTATGCCTGCGGAAAGCAGGTGTAAATATGCGCGCGCCAGTGGGCTGCTGGTGTGCCATCACCCGACCCGGGGGCTAGTCCGGAGGCCTCAACCATGCCCCCAGGCCGGCGCCACGCCCCCGGGCCCGCCCCCGAAATGCAGCGTCACTCGCGGCCCACCCCTGAAATGCCGCTTCACTCATGGCACGCCCCCGACACGCCCCTCCATGCAAGCCCCGGGACATACGCGCGTCCCGGGGCTTGCGCGCGCCACCGAACCTATGCAAAATAGGCTCGGCACGCGCAGGGGGGTTTTGGGGTAGGTTTTCGGGGGGTACGCGCATATGATACGCGCGTACCCCTTTGAAAATCTACCCCACAGAGTACATATAATTTTCCAGTAAACACCATTAATCACTTAAAACAAACATTCATACAGATATGCATACTTCTAAAAAATCTTTTTTCTTTCTCTTTCTTTTCTGATGATGAAAGTTTTCTTTTTATGTAGTGAACGTTTTCTGTAATGTTATTCAATCTGATCTTGACACTCCCTTTTTTAATAACGTTGTTCCATCAAAGGTTCACACTCCCAGGTTCACATTCCCAACATGTTTCGCCATCCAATAGGCTTCTTCAGGGGAGTATAATGCAAATCACTACTATCCCCAAAATTTCAAAATGACCTTTTCCATCAATTCACCCATGTGTATCCTCTCTATAAAAATACATTCCAAAAACCAAACATTTTTTCATTATTTCCCAGAAATACCACTTTTTTAAAACGCAGACATTTTTCAGTCAATATATGTGCGTCGAACACTATGTCGGCGCACATATACAAACCTTCATTCCCGACCTTCAATTCATCTGTGTTATCCATATTGGGAAACATTCTCAACAGTTTCTCCCAAAATGTCTCATTTATTCATGTCCTTTTTCTGAAAAAAACAAAAGACATATACCCACATGTGTAAATTCTACTCTTTCTTGCATAAACTGCGTTTAGGAAAATTGAAAGACACTCACAAAGATGCTCACTATCTTCCAAATGTTTGCATGTCACGTCTCACAGCTGTTTCAAAATGAAATTGTATTTATTTATTTTTATTTTTATTTATGAACTTAGCTACTTCCTATTTTATTTATGAACTTAAGCTACTTCCTATTGCACCTTATAATTCGAACTACAACCAATCAAAAACCTTCAATGAGGCTACATGTGATGCGTAGCATCAGAGCATCACATAGTCTCAATGCATCATTTTACGCAGCATACATTGATTTATGCGTGGTGCATAAGTTTTTGGTTTATATATACTGGCTTCCTGCAGTTGCCTCTTTGAGGGTGTGTCAGGCGGAGAGAGGAGAGGTGATGAGATTAGTGGTTTAGTGGGAATAGGAGCTTTTTTTCATTTGAATACCTGAGTGTGTTGTCTGGTCTTCTGTTGGGATCTGTTTCCCTTTACCATGATATTTTGTCTTCTTTGTTGGAATGAAAGTTTTGTTTGCTAGTCCAGTTTGTCTGTCTGGCTATCATTTTTTGCAGAGGAGTGAGGAGAAGTGGTGGAGAGGATGGAGCATAAGAGGCATGGAGAGAGAGGAGAGGCATTAGGAGAGGAGGGGGAAGAGGGAGGACAGGAGGTGGGAGGTGGGAGGATGAGGGCAGGAGTGCTAGTGAAGGAGTACGAGTAGGAGTAAGGACAGAGACAGGACAGGAGGGAAGGGATAGGAGGAGGCAGGAGGGGGAAGGGGATAGCCAGGCAGGTATGGAAGGAGGAGGACGGTAGGCTAGGGATAGACAGTAGGGATGTGAATCGTTTTTTGACGATTTAAAATATCGTCCGATATATTTTAAATCGTCAAAAAATCGTTAGGGCCACGATACAATACCAATTCCCCCGATTTATCGTTAAAAAATCGTAAATCGGGGGAAGGGGGAGGGCAGGAAAACCGGCACACTAAAACCCCCTAAAACCCACCCCCGACCCTTTAAATTAAATCCCCCACCCTCCCGAACCCCCCCCCCCAATGCTTTAAATTACCTGGGGATCCGGCGGTGGTCCAGAACGGCGGCGGTCCGGAACGGCCCCCTCAATAGAATCGTGTTGTCTTCAGCCGGCGCCATTTTTCAAAATGGCCTCCGCAAAATGGCGGCGGCCATAGACAAAAACGATTCGACGGAGGAGGTCGTTCCGGACCCCCGCTGGACTTTTGGCAAGTCTTGTGGGGGTCAGGAGGCCCCCCCAAGCTGGCCAAAAGTTTCCTGGGAGTCCAGCGGGGTTCGGGAGCGATTTCTTGCCGCGAATCGTTTTCGTATGGAAAATGGTGCCGGCAGGAGATCGACTGCAGGAGGTCGTTCAGCGGGGGTTCCGGACCGCCGCTGAATGACCTCCTGCACTCGATCTCCTGCCGGCGCCATTTTCCGTACGAAAATGATTCACGGCAAGAAATCACTCCCAGAACCCCGCTGGACTCCCAGGAAACTTTTGGCCAGCTTGGGGGGGCCTCCTGACCCCCACAAGACTTGCCAAAAGTCCAGCGGGGGTCCGGAACGACCTCCTCCGTCGAATCGTTTTTGTCTATGGCCGCCGCCATTTTGCGGCGGCCATTTTGAAAAATGGCGCCAGCTGAAGACAACACGATTCTATTGAGGGGGCCGTTCCGGACCGCCGCCGTTCTGGACCACCGCCGGATCCCCAGGTAATTTAAAGCATTTGGGGGGGGGGTTTGGGAGGGTGGGGGATTTAATTTAAAGGGTCGGGGTGGGTTTTAGGGGGGTTTAGTGTGCCGGCTCACGATTTTAACGATTTTTCACGATAGTTTACACACCCAAACGGCAACAATACGATTCCCTCCCCCTCCCAGCCGAAATTGATCGTTAAGACGATCGAGGACACGATTCACATCTCTAATAGACAGTGAGGGCAGATGGGAATGGGAGTTGATAGGGCAGGTGGTGGAGGGAAGGGAGGAGAGAGGGGAATGAGAGCAAGAGTAGAGAAAGGGAGGAAATCTCTCCAGGAGTAGAAGAGGCACCCTATTCTGGCAGCTAGGCAACAGGGCACACCCATCTGAGGGCTTTGAAGTTCAGCATGGAGAACAATGAGATGATAATCGCAGGGGTCCTGGAGAATTACGCAATACTCTTTGGCATCCGAGCCGCAAAGACATCAAGGGCATTAAAGGACCAGACCTTGTGCACCATTGCCCAGGCTGTATCCAGGTACAGTGGTATGAAACGTAGTGCGGATCAGGTGGCTCACAGGTACCGCAACATCAAGGCCCAGCTAAAAATGAAGGTGTCTAACTGGAACAAATATATGTGGCAGGCCAGAGGAGGAACCCCTTGTCTAATAGCATTGACACTGATGGAAGAGCGCTTCATCCAATACCTGGGTCCACATGTCTTTGACGGCATGGCTGAGTGGCTGGATACCACATGAGCTGGTGCCAGCAAGTTCGCCTCACCTATAAATGGCAAGGCTACTCCAGTTGTCCCTATCATTTGGCTTCAGATGCTCACATTGATGGAGATACAAAGGGGTAGATTTTAAGAAAGTGCGCCTTCGCGTACTAATGTTGGCGCACCAGGCGCAAACAAAAGTACGCTTGATTTTAGTAGATACGCGCATAGCCGCGCGTATCAGCTAAAATCCGGGATCAGCGCGTGCAAGGCTGCCGATGTCGTGTAGCCGGCGCGCGCCGTTCCCTCCAAGGCCGCTCCGAAATCGGAGCGGCCTCGGAGGGAACTCGCTTTCGCCCTCCCCTCACCTTCCCCTCCCTTCCTCTATCTAACCCACCCCCCTGGCCCTATCTAGACCCCCCCCACCTTTGTAAGGGGATTTACGCCTCCCGGAGGGAGAAGTAAATCCCCGCGCGCCAGCGGGACGCTAGCGCGCCGAGACGCGACCTGGGGGCAGTTCCGGACCGCCCCGCCCCCAAAACGCCGCGCCGATCTGAAACGCCCCCGACACGCCCCCTCGAAAAACCTGGGGACTTACGCGAGTCCCGGGGCTCTGCGCGCGCCGGTAGGCCTATGGAACATAGGTGCACCGGCGCGCAAGGCCCTGCTCGCGTAAATCCGGGCGGATTTACGCGAGCAGGGCTTTTAAAATCCGCCCCAAAGTGCACATCTCTGTGCCAAATGGTTAATGTGTACTTCTTGGTATTGGTACTTATGTCGTCTGTTTTGTTTCTTCAGCACTTGCACAGGACTCTAAAGGTCTTAGCCATCAAGCCCCAGGGACCAGCAGCCAAGCCCCAGGGATGATCAGGACTGCAGCACTTTTCCGGGCACCCTTATCCATGGATGCACAGATGCAGTTCAGCGAGAAGGAGGAGGAGGAGCAGCAGCACAAGCCTCCTGAGCACATGCAGCTGGAACCCCTTGGCTTTGCAAGCCCTCTCAATGTCAGCTTAAACATTGAGGAACCCAGCCTGAAGTGGGAGCCAATTGAGCCAGTGCAACCTCTCTCGAGCATACCATGTTGTCAGAATGAGACAGCAGGTACTGAGCAGGAGCAACCCAAAATCCCCACCATGCCACTTTTGGAGGGCCAAACTTCATCACAGCACCAGCACCAGCACCTGCAATAACAGAGACCTTGATGCAAGAACAGCTGGACCAGCTGGAAAGAAGGCATGGAGTACATATCCACCATATACTGGTGGAGGTATACCCCAATCAAACCCAGGCTCTGTATGATCAGAAAGTAGCACACATACAAGCTCTAACTATGGTGGCTACATCCTTCAATAAAATGACCAGCATGTTGACTCAGATACTACCACACAAGCTAGAACCTCTACCTGTGCCTTCCCCAGCATGCTACACCTTGCAGCAGTTCCTGGACTGAGAGACAATTCAGGGATAGGCCCCCCAAAGACATGCTGCCCCCAAGTGGCAAGCCACACCATGCCAAAGGGCCATGAAGCTGCAGAACTAGTGGCATATAACGCTAAGTAACAAGACTTGTCAAAACAAGCTTAGCTAGTCCTCTGTATAGAGTGCCTGTGCCAGATAGATGGACATGGTTTAATGGAACAAAGTCAGCATGGCTTTACCCAGGGCAAGTCTTGCCTCACAAATCTGCTTCACTTTTTTGAAGGAGTTAATAAACATGTGGATAAAGGTGAACCGGTAGATATAGTATACTTGGATTTTCAGAAGGCGTTTGACAAAGTTCCTCATGAGAGGCTTCTAGGAAAAGTAAAAAGTCATGGGATAGGTGGCGATGTCCTTTCGTGGATTGCAAACTGGCTAAAAGACAGGAAACAGAGAGTAGGATTAAATGGACAATTTTCTCGGTGGAAGGGAGTGGACAGTGGAGTGCCTCAGGGATCTGTATTGGGACCCTTACTTTTCAATATATTTATAAATGATCTGGAAAGAAATACGACGAGTGAGATAATCAAATTTGCAGATGACACAAAATTGTTCAGAGTAGTTAAATCACAAGCAGATTGTGATAAATTGCAGGAAGACCTTGTGAGACTGGAAAATTGGGCATCCAAATGGCAGGTGGAATTTAATGTGGATAAGTGCAAGGTGATGTATATAGGGAAAAATAACCCATGCTATAATTAAACAATGTTGGGTTCCATATTAGGTGCTACAACCCAAGAAAGAGATCTAGGTGTCATAGTGGATAACACATTGAAATTGTCGGTACAGTGTGCTGCGGCAGTCAAAAAAGCAAACAGAATGTTGGGAATTATTAGAAAGGGAGTGGTGAATAAAACGGAAAATGTCATAATGCCTCTGTATCGCTCCATGGTGAGACCGCACCTTGAATACTGTGTAAAATTCTGGTCGCCACATCTCAAAAAAGATATGATTGCGATGGAGAAGGTACAGAGAAGGGCTCCAAAATGATAAGGGGAATGGTACAACTCCCCTATGAGGAAAGACTAAAGAAGTTAGGACTTTTCAGTTTGGAGAAGAGACGACTGAGGGGGTATATGATAGAGGTGTTTAAAATCATGAGAGGTCTAGAACGGGTAGATGTGAATCGGTTATTTACTCTTTCGGATAGCAGAAAGACTAGGGGGCACTCCATGAAGTTAGCATGGGGCACATTTAAAACTAATCGGAGAAAGTTCTTTTTTACTAAACGCACAATTAAACTCTGGAATTTGTTGCCAGAGGATGTGGTTAGTGCAGTTAGTATAGCTGTGTTTAAAAAAGGATTGGATAAGTTCTTGGAGGAGAAGTCCATTACTTGCTATTAAGTTCACTTAGAGAATAGCCACTGCCATTAGCAATGGTAACATGGAATAGACTTAGTTTTTGGGTACTTGCCAGGTTCTTATGGCCTGGATTGGCCACTGTTGCAGGATGCTGGGCTTGATGGACCCTTGGTCTAACCCAGTGTGGCATTTTCTTATGTTCTTATGTTCTTATGAAGCTGCTGGGCCAAACCTCACTACAGTTCCTGTGCTGGAATGATGATGGGAATGTTCTGCTGTCTGCCAGTGTTGTCCTGATGTCTACTTCTAATGCCCTCCTCGATGCTCTGCTCATATTCCAGCCTCCTTGATGTGGTATCCAGTCATGGTCTAGCTGCTGTCGTTTCTCATCATGTCTCACCTTCTGCTCCTGTGCTGATGTCTCATCTCATCTTATCTCATCTCATTCTGCTGCTGCCTCCTTGCTAGTATCTCATCTCATGTCATCCTGCTGCTGCCTTCATGCTGCTGTTTCTTCTCCTGGGGCTGCTGCTTCCATGCTGTGGTGTCTTCTCCTGGGGCTTGTGCCTCCATGATGGACTCTTTGGCCCTGGTCCTGCTGCCTGCTTGTTGAAATATGCTGCCTTGGCCCTTAGACTGTCGCCTTGAGTGTACTCTTTCAACATGGACTGTGTGGGCCTTTTGGCTAACATCATATAGTTGTACTGCTATCATCTCTAACTTTAGAGCTGTACTGTAGCTATTGGGGGTACCACTTCTGCTTTCTATGTTCTTTGCTATAATTATGATTGTGCAAAAGGATAAGATGCTAATACTGATTATGTAATGTTGCCATTTGGAACATACATGTACAAGTCTACACTCAATATGCTGTTATTTCAGTTACAATGTCATCTGCAATTTGGTATCTTGTCCTTGCAGAATGTGATTACCAAAGATGTTGACTTGCTTTCAATCTGATGAAATTTGTTGTGTAATAAAGTAGTCACAGGTTTGAAAGAATGCTTTCTGGTTGACTTCATTTTGTACCGTAGGATTTAAAGTAAAGGGCTACCATATATTCTGATGTTCTCCATAGTAGAAAATGGGTTTAAGTTGTTAAAACCCCACAGTATTCATGGGTGGCTGTAGGATTTAAAGTAAAGGGCTACCACATATTCTGAAATTCTCCATAGGTAGAAAAAGATTGTTTTAGTTGTCAAAGATTTGGGATCCACTTGACCTTGTATGCTAGAGTGCCATTGGCCATTCCAACTAGGCACTTTTCTGGCAGGCAAGACCATATGGCCTACAGCATACAACCAAAAGCTAATTGTATGCTCCCAAGGAAGACAGCAAGAACTAAACAGGAAACTCCTTACTGTGGAGCAATACATTTGGTTCCAGTTACCTTCTCCAGAGAACATACTCTTAGATAACTCTTGGGTAAATGGGCATGTATGTAGGATGGCCACTAACTGGTGTTCATCTCCATATGCACTCCCGTGGAATTGGTCTAGAAATTCTTGGCTAGAGGTACACAGCTATTTCTTCACTCTGTTGGAGACCAATAGCTATGTGAAAGTCATAGTGCATCTATTACAAACCATTGGCCTCTTCCAGTGTGAAGATATATTGTCTTATCTCTGGTTCTGGCACCAAATGCTATCATGATATATGTCTTTAATCAAAGGACATAAAGCCCTAGGTGTGGTTCATTTCTAGGGAGCATAAATGTGCAGCATCAGGTGCCAGGGCCAGACATGTGTACATGTAAAGCTTATGTGGGGTTAAGGGGAAGTTAAACTAATCACCCCACAAGACTTAACATTGGGTCCCTTACTTGTGTTCTCACTTCACTTAAAAGGCAATCTGGACCTAACCCTTTCTAGGTTTCACACTAAACAAAATATGTCTTCTATTTGCAGACTGCTCTAACACTATGTCAGCATCTGAGTGACAACTGAGGAGTGAGGGAGTTGTGTAGGCTAGAGAATCCCCACAGTCCAAGAACAGACAACTATGAGGCCTGTTTCTTGGGACCAGTCAGATCTCCACAGACTGACTACCATCCATGTACTGGCCTGGCATGTGGTTCTGTATAATATGTGTTTGCTAAGTATCATCCCATGCTCTGGCTCTAGGGTATGCATATTGCATAGGTGTGATAAGAGAGGGAACTACAAGGTTAAGATCACCCTCAAACACAGATCTAGCCAGATACTAACACAGTACATAGATGCCCACAGACACACATATCTGTTGATTGATTCATAGTTGTGACAGCCTACCTCCTGTACTTTGTGCACCTATACATGGACAATGTGTATGTTCCTTGCCTGTTCGTAATCAACCATCATTGATGTCTGAGGCAGCTTGGTCTCTAACTGCTAATGAGGGAGAATCTTATCTATGCACAGAGGATTATCTATACCTGCCAGCATGACACACATCTGTGATAAGAATATATGATAAGTACTTTGTCAGAGGTACTGACATGGGCTCCTCAAGCCCTCAGGTGCCACTAAATGCTTGTCTTGCAAGAAACCAACACAGAAAGTGCATAAGCCATCATGCCAACCACATGAGACATCTGGCAGCAGTTGGCCTATACATTCATCACAGTAGCAGGTTTCAGAATGAGGCAGGATCTAGGTTCCTGAGGTCATCAGCTGATAATACCTTCTCTAGCCTTTATGCTATACACAGAACTGATGTCTATCAACACACCTGCCCTGATGACCATACACTGTAAAAGTATCAAACACCACATGAGACACAGGACAGCAACTCTTCCATCTTGGCCACAAGACATGGCAGCTATGTGGACCATCAAGGGCTTCCAACCATAAAACACCTAAAATGTAGTAACTCACCTTGGAAACTGACCATTCTGCAAGGTGTTTGCCTCATGAGTTCTCATCCTATATGCTTTAAGGGTGGCCTAAGCTAACATAGGTATGTAACTGATACTAACTATCACAACAAACTACTCTGCATGTTTTCTTGGTATATATTATATACATACAGCAGCACCACATGACTAGCCCTGAGCTGAACCAGCAAAGGGCCTTGCAGCAGTGTGACATCTCCATATTTGACATAGGCTATGTATGATGTGTCAGGCAAGGCAAATAGCTCCTAACACACCTTTGGGTTGGATTCAATGAGTTGAATCTTTTCTTAGGAGACATATGGGTGTGATTAGAGTCATTAGAAAGTAGACTCTGACCTTGACATTTTTTATTAGATGCCTTTCAAATTCAAGGAAGGCATGACATCATCTGATTCCCAATCCTGTCTCCACACAGTCTGACCAGCTTCCTTGTCTAGCCTCCCTGAGAAGCTCATACAACCAAAATGACATCCCAATGGCCAAGGCCCTCACCATCTGTATATGATAGTTAACATTTTACCTAGGTTGATGTAGCAAAGTGCATCTGTATTTGGATGCATGCAACCACACATAGGTATGCTAGGTTGCACTGATCTGTGATCATTGTGGGAATGTCACAATCTTTGACAGATGCTTTACTAAAGCCTGTAACAGAAGGCCTGCTAGGTGAACACTCTGAAGTCAGCACTGACTCTAAAACAGCTGAGTTTGTGCTGTCATCAGTGTCTTTGCAGGCCTATGTGCACAAAGCATCCAATGTACTGGTGCATAACTTTACATGCACATGTATGTCAGCTACGGGATGAGGCTATAAAATGGCAACTCTGTGATTGATACTTTTAACTGTCAACCTGTAGCTTTAGGCTGTACCTTTAAGCTTCACTGCTATTTGTGATTTACAGGATTAATAGAGCAGTTGGGCTCCATGTCTAAGGCCCTGCTGGAGTGCTATCAGACCTAAGCTATTATCTCACCTACATGTGAGGGCTAGGACAGGGTCCAAGGGGTAGGCCTGCCAAGCAAAACGCCGCAAGCCTGGTCAAGCTATGTACACTGTATTTGCAGTCCTACATGAACACTATTGTGAGACATGCCTTTTTTAGACTCACTTTCCATCGGAAAACCTTAGGGCAGCCACATGTATTTGGTGTTATCTTTACTTTGATTACATTTCTTCTACTACAGTTTGGTTCTCCATTGTCAAGATGAAGCCTAACTAGGCATACATGGTTTCTGTTACTCACTGACCCAGACAGAGGAAAGGTGAGTAAAAGAAAGATGATAGAGAGGAGATCAGTTGAAAACACTGTGCTGGGCTTGCTTCCATTGAAGGGAAAGGGGTAGTTGAAGCCTAACAGGCAAAGTAGCATTGTATGAGGTTCTTCTGAAGCTGGCTGCCACTCAGTGTGGTGTCCTCGGCTTCTGCAGGTAGACATGGGGCATCCTGGGATAGATCAGGAAGTATCTCTATTGATATCCCATGGTGTAGAGTGAGATTATGGAAGACACAGCACAGCAGCACTATCTCTGATACTCTGGGTGGGGCATACATTTTGTCCAAATGCTGAAAGTATGTTCTATGACACAACAGGTAGAACATAAGGCTTCATTGTACCTCATCTCCGCTGGTGTGTTGGGTATAACAACAGGAGTGAGAAGCCAGCTCCTGCAACTATATTCCAAATCTGCTGCAACAAAGACAGAATAACTGCATCATTCACACCACCATGCCTTTCAGATATGGCTGCCAACCCACAGCATGCTATAAGACAGTAGAAGCTAAGCTGTAGCTTAGCATGAGCTTTAAAAGCCTATTTCCCAACCCAAAGTCCATGCTACCTTTTTCTGTGACACTATATGAACAGTATAATACTAGCGTAATCTGTGTCAGATCTTCCAGAGTAGGAAACTGCATCTGGAGTTTCCACCAAATATATGCCTGTCACTTACAACCAAGCTAAGGCTACCAGTACATAGTACTCATCAAACCCTGAAGAAGTACATCAGAGTCGCCACACATGTCAGAACAGAAACATTTCTACCTCATGGTAGGAATAAGCAAGTCCCTGGCTGCTCTGTAGTATGCCCTCCAGAGACACTAATTTGACTGACCTGACACAGTTAATATGCTAGGCCCAAAAATGCACAAGCTGCAGCTTTTGGTTTACCTGTGTGATGGGCAAGACAAACTGTGCCTGACATCCTGGCTGACTCATCACTAACAGGGCACACCTGATCTGGAAATGCCAGCATTGTGGAAACTAAAAGGTTGTGATTAACTGGTAAGATTTCAACAGCTCCAAATGGGAGGGCTGGAAAAGGAAAGGGGTAGATTTTCAAGGGGTTACACATGTAACTTACGTGCGTAACCCCGAAAACCTGCTCCTGCGTGCGCTGAGCCTATTTTGCATAGGCTCGGTGATGCACACAAGCCCGGGGATGTGCATATGTCCCGGGGCTTTGAAAAAGGGACAGGAAGGGGGCTGGGTCGTGGGCATGGCGCTGGTCTGGGGACGGGACTGAGGCCTCCGGTACAGCGGCTGTGCTGAGGTATAGCGTGGCAGGCATAAAAAGTGAAACAAGGTGGGGGGGATTTAGGTAGGGCTGGGGGGTGGGATAGATAGGGGAAGGTGGGGAAGAGCAGAAGAAAAGTTCCCTTCGAGGCCTCCAAGGCCTCTGAGGCCTCGGAGGGAACGGGGAAAGCCATCGGGGCTCCCCTAGGGCTCGGTGCATGTAAGGTGCACAAGTGTGCACCCCCTTGCGCATGCCGACCCCGGATTTTATAACATGTGTGTGGCAGCGCGTGCATTTAATACAATCGGATGTACATTTGTGCGCACCGGGTAGCGCACATAAATGTACCCCATGCGTGCCTCTTTAAAATTCTACCCCAAAATGTTTAGTGAACCCATAGAAAGTGTGTAGTGGCTGGTCACACACAAAGCTTTATGGCAAGTGCATTGTTTCGCAGCACAAGATTTGCAGGCTTTTCCTGCTTGGGGAGAGAAAACCAGGCTTTGGTGCAGTGGTGTGTAGACCTAAATGTACAAGCCACTTGTCATGTAAGCGATGCTGTTATGTCTCCCCCCACCCCCACCCCCACCCCCACCCCCACCCCCATGTCATTTGCTGCAAACACATAGCCAGAGAGGGAATAGAGAAAGAAGCATCTCTTTTACCTATGAGCCAACCTCAACATTTTCAAAAAGGCCTGATTGCCTAACTATAAAGAAATCATGAGCGGCTCTCGGGTACCTGGCTACCATGTCGAGGATACGCAGTTGAACATCACAGACCACTTGCACATTGATGGAGTAGAAGAGCTTTCTGTTGCAGAAGACCTCCCCCCTATTACGGGGTGGGATGATGGCTACGTGAGTGCAGTCGATAGCTCCTAGAACAGTGGGAAAGTTAGCAATGGCAGAAAAGAATTACATCAAGTCCTGCCTGTCCTAAGGAAATGCTATGTAGCAATTCATGCGGTCACATACAGCAGTTATAGAAACATAGATTGACAGCAGAAAAAGACCAATCGGCCCATCCAGTCTGCCCAGCAAGCTCCCACACTTATTTTCCCATACTTATCTGTTTCACCAACCATCATGTTCAGGGCCCTTGTTGATAACTGTTTGATTCAAATGTCCTGCCATCCCCTGCCATTGATGCAGAGAGTAATGTTGGAATTGCATCAAAGGTGAGCATAAGGCTTAATGGTTAAGGGTAGTAACCGCCACATCAAGCAAGTTACCCCGATGCTTGTTTACCCAGACTGCACAGATCAATGCCTTGTTGGATGTTGCCTGAATGTAAATCCTCTTTTCAACATTTATCCCTGCCGTTTAAGCAGAGATCAATGCTGTATATGCATTCAAAGTGATATATCAGGCTTAATTGGTTTAGGGTAGTAGCCACCATAATAAGCAAGCTACCCCCATACTTGTTTACCCAGATTGTGAAGTTCAGACCTTGTTGGTTGTTATCTGAATGCAAATCCTCTTTTCCACATTTCCCCTTGCTGTTGAAGCAGAGAGCAATGATGGAGTTGCATTAACCATGCGAAGGCTTATTGAGTAAGGGTAGTAATCACCAGGTAGTAGCCTCCATTCCAGTAAGCCACCCCTGTGGCTCTTCTCTTCATTTTCATCCTCTAGCCTGACCCAGAAAAAGGGAAAACATGGTTTGGGACATTCCCCCAACAACCCCTATTGTCAACTGGAAGGAGACGGCTGCCATGAAATACAGGGTGGCCAATAGTTTGGTGAGCCCTGGTTTAGCGGGCGACCTTTCTGCGACCGGATCCAGATCCCTTGGATTTCCTCATATAATTCCAGGATAGCCTGCAAGCTGAGGTAATACCTGCTAACCACATAATCTTCTGGCCTGCCCAGCAATAAGGCTTGTGGAAGTAAGCTGCTCTCCCTGTATCTCCTCCACTGTGTCCGCCTGCATGCCTTGGGCTAGTAGCTCAGGATCTGGTGCAGGGACTTCCCTAGGAGGGGTTGGAACTTTCTTTTCCTGTTCTCGTGGTTGTTGTTCCTCTTATTGTTGTCATGCGACGAGCCTCCTGAAGCATCCAGTATTCCCCAACAAGTAAACTTGCCACAAACATAATAGGTTTAGGAAGACAGGCCAGGTAAGAAAAGGTGTTTTTATTGGCCCAGGAAGATGTGGTAGCTGTGTCTGATAGAAGGCCTCATTTTATCATGAGTGAAAATAGCAGTGATAATAGCCGCGATCTGTGATAATGGCTACGGTCATGCGAAAAAAACTTTTTCCCCCTCTAACACAAAAAAAAGGTAGAGTTATTTCTGATGTTAAATCCTTCACTAATGTGCATTAATCTATCGCAGAATATGGTAGGACACCCTAATTTGCATTAACTCTTCCCGCTTGGATACTCAAAATAAAATTTGCATGTTAGCTTGATTTTTTATATGTATTGCACTCACAATTAAGATCTCATTTAATGCACATTAGGGCCCTAACACATTTCGATAAATGACCCTATTAGTTAGAAATTTCTTAGAAGGAAAGGAGCAATTTAAAAAAACAAATATTACTAAAAATGTTTAAACTAAAATATTCTGAGCATTGAACCACAAAACAAAAACACTACATTTACTCTGAGTAGAAACTTCACACTTACAATTCTGCACATGTTTCAAGATGCACTTTCAAACATTTGTTATACTCAGAAGTCCATCCACTATTTGGGCTTATTGGAACTATACAGCTTGTCACTGGTCCATTGGGGCCATGTTTCAGATGCAAATTAAAAGTCCACGTTTCCCAGACCTTAGGAATAGTTATTATTAGGTTTATGCATTAAACAGTCAGAAACAGTCCGTGCTTCAACCTGTGAGCAGCATGTTTCTGCCAGTCAAGCTATGGTACCTCTGTTGAGGAACACTGAGCCATCACACATTTTCTTTTTTTCAATCTAGGTAAAAATACTGTGGGCTGAGGAATTTTGCAAAATGGAGACCTATGTGTGCTCTGTTCATTAAAGCACATTTAACATTTCAGAAGCATGCAAATGAAATCTATTTACTGCATATTTTTGTTCCAAGTTGTCAGATGCTCAGTAGGGGATACATATGTTTAAATCTAATTAGTACATCTTTTTTTTTTAACTGAAACTGGAGAATTGATATATGTGAGTAATGGCTCAGGTTTTGGCTTCCCCCATATGGGAGAAGCAGAGGGTGTGGGCTTGGGCTTTATAAAACTCCTGTCACTATCTCAGGGCATGGATTCTTAGTTCAATTTTCATTGATTTACCCTTTTGTGGGGCAGCCCTGTATGTGCAGTCCCATTTTTTTTTATTTTCCTGGGAAAAGGACTCTGAGATTCCCTCAATCAGGAAAAGCATTGGAGACAGCAAGCCTTAATTCCATATTTTGGTCCTGCATTTTTTGGAGACCTTTTGTTATCACCTTTCCTGTTTTTTCATCCTTGTTTTCCCTTTGTCAGTAAGATTTTTATGTCTGTGTTTTTATGGATTGAGCAACCTAGGGCCTTAGTAGGGACTCAGATTTTTGAGGTCCAAAGGAGAAGGGATGTAGCAGTGTCATCGAGTAAGAATGGATTCCTATCCATTTCCAGTGTGAAGGAGTTGAGAAGATTGGTGTAAGAAGTCTTGCTAGGAATTTAAGGGAAAATCCTTGTGCCAACTTCTTGCTGGTTTAATGATAAACCACTATATATATATATATATCCGGATGACATACAATTTCTGGTACCAATCAATGATACGATTAGTAATACTTTGAAATTAGTTGAGATTTATGTTTCTGCTATTAAACAATTACTAACCCCATATGAAACTCGTTTTAAATTTAAACAAAACCGAAATCATACTACTAAATAGGTAAGTGTCTTCTAACAATAGCTATTTTTAAAAAATGGACACCGACAAAATTGAATTAACTAACCATGCACAAGATTTAGGAATAATTATTGATTGTGCCTTGAGTATGAGAAAACATATTAATAGAAAAATTAAAGATGGATATAACAAACTTCTTACTTTAAGAACATAAGATCATGCCATACTGGGTCAGATCAAGGGTCCATTAAGCCCAGCATCCTGTTTCCAACAGTGGCAAATCCAGGCTATAGGATCCTGGCAAGTACCCAAAAACGAAGTCTGTCCCATGCTACTGATGCTAGTACTAGCAATGGCTATTTTCTAAGTCAACTTGATTAATAGCAGGTAATGGACTTCTCCAAGAACTTATCCAAACCTTTTTTTAAACCCAGCTACACTAACTGCACTAACCAGATTCCCTGGCAACAAATTCCAGAGTTTAATTGTGTAACTGGTTTTAAATGTGCTACATGCTAACTTCATGGAGTGCCCCCTAGTCCTTCTATTATCCGAAAGAGTAAATAACCGATTCACATTTACCTGTTCTAGACCTCTCATGATTTAAGGCGATTTAAAACCCCTTTTATCACTTGATAATTTTTGTACTGTATTACAATCTCTTTTATTTTCTAATTTGGATCACTGAAACTCACTTTTATTAGGCCTGACAGGATGTACTATAAGACTGCTACAATTGTTACATTCTGTGCGTTCGGCCCATCTTAGTGAAGTCAGAGACAGCGCTATATCAATAGCAAGTCTGAAGTTATGGAACTCTTTGCCACCAGACTTAAAAATGCAGGCTGATTTTAAATTAAAAAAAAAAAACACCTTAAAACTTGGTTATTTAAAAAATCTTTTGACAAAAGTAAGTGATATGACTGCCCTAATAAGTGAGGAATACACTTAGGGCCTCATTTTCTAAAGTATCGCAGGCCTGCAATACTTTAGGGAATGAGGGGCAGGGGGCCAAAACGGGGGGAAGGCCTGCGCTAGCTGGCAGCGATCGCACCGTCGCGGTGCGATCGCTGCCGGTTTCGCACCCAATAGCGCCACCATAGGAGGTGTAGCTATTGGGAGTGAAAGCTGCTGTGAAAAGGCACTTACCATTTCGCTGTCCGCGGCGTCGGCGCAGAGTCGGCCCCGGTGACGCCCCGACTCCTCCTCTTCCGGGGTCGACTCTGCCCCGACTCCACCCCCATCCTGGTATCGCATGCGATAAGGGACTTTTCGCGTGCAAAAGGTCCCTTATTGCGTGCGAGCGGCGCGGAAAATGAGGCCCTTAGTGAGACAAGATTAGCTGTTTAACTTGAAAAAAAAAAGTTTTGACTTAGGTGAGGCAAGGTCTGTTAATATGAGTCAGAAGAACTAAAACAAATCTCAATGAACCTTGAAGATGTACTAGGGCAAATTGACAAACAAAAGAAGAGTGCATCACCTGGACTAGATGGTATACATCCCAGAGTGCTGAAAGAACTCAGAAATGAAATTGCGGACCTGCTATTGGAAATTTGTAAACTATCAGTAACATCATCTATGGTACCTGAAGACTGGAGGGTTGCTAATGTAATGTCAATTTTTAAAAAGGTGTCAAGGGCTGATCCAAGAAACTACAGACCAATGAGTCTGATATCAGTGCCAGGCAAAGTGGTAGAAACTATCATAAAGAACAAAATTACTGAACATATAGATAAGCATAGTTTAATGGGAAGCCAAGGGAAGTCTCACCTCACAAATGTATTACTTTATCCACATGTTTATTATTACCCTCAAATAAAGTAATACATTTGTGAGGTGAGACTTCCCTTGGCTTCCCATTAAACTATGCTTATCTACATGTTCAGCAATTTTGTTCTTTATGATACTTTCTACCACTTTGCCTGGCACTGATATCAGACTCATTGGTCTATAGTTTCCTGGATCAGCTCTTGACACTTTTTAAAAATTGACATTAAAATGTCATTTCTGAGTTCTTTCTTCACTGGGATGTATACCATCTAGTCCAAGTGATGTGCTCTTCTTTTGTTTGTCAATTTGCCCTAGTACATCTTCAAGATTCATTGAGATTTGTTTCAGTTCTTCTGACTCATCATCTTTGAATATCATTTCTGGCAATGGGTAAAAGATCCTTGGAGTTAAGCTCTCCCCCCCCCCCCCCCCCATCCTACTCCCACAGGGAACCCTGGACACTCAGAGAGGTGACATTGGGGTGATAACTGTGCAATTAAATGTGAAATGTAAAAGCCTGGTGCATGCCAAAACCAGAAGATACAAGCACAAGTTGGGCCAGCTGCGCTAAATTGATTTTAAAAGTCACCCGAATGGGCATGTGCCTGCAGCTATGCGCACAATGAAAAGTTCCCAAAAAGTGGAGGAATGTGGGCATGGTCTAAGTGAGGCATGCATGTTCTTGGATTTCACATTGAAATTAACATGTAAATACTTACATGTACAGGCGTGCGCCGGAGTCCCCTACTGTGTAACTTTACTTCTGCTATGGATTAAGTTATAAAATAAAGATAAATAGACAGATTGGCAGGGTTTTAAGGGTCGGAGCTAACAGGGAAAGCTATTAAACTAAAGGGGTTGGGAAGTCATATTCTTTACCTGGGTGAACTGGAATGAACTGGTAAAACTGATAATGGCATCAGTGTGCATATCTTTTAAAATATCCCCACTTACATGGTAGAAGCTGCATTTATATGCATAGGTATGTCCACTTAAAAATTGCAAGCACGTATGCTAGTTTATAACATGCACGCATTATAAAATGGCTGCATCTCTGGGCACGGGCCGACTAATGCACACACATGTGTGCTCGCATGCCTGTTTAAAAGTTACCATCTTAGGTTCTACAACTGAGTTGTGAGCCTTTGGGTCCAGTATTCAGCATTTCCCACCCATGGGTTACATTCCAAATACTTGTTTACTGCTTATAAGTATCTGGGTAATTTCAGGGCATTTATCATTTTAGTAGAAAATATTTTGACAGAAAATGTTTGAATAATTTAATATATCTGTAGCTTTTTTTTCATATAACGTTCTCTGTCAGGAAATAATATCCTTTGCTGTTCTGAATAGAGGAATATATTACTGCAAACTGCACACTTATCAATTGACGTTATGTCATTTAGGCATTCTTTAAGACATTTTTTACTGTTGTTTGATGTTCATTGATACATTGTTCAATTTCAAATCTTGTGCTCCTACTTCTAGAACAAGTGCAGAGAAAGGCAACAAAAATGATAAAGGGAGAAAAAAAACAGCTCCCTTATGAAGGAAGTCTGAGCAGCCGACGACTGAGAGGATAAAACTGAGGTTTATAAAATCATGAGTGGGGTGGAACATGTAAATGGAGAATGGTTATTTGCCTTTTCAAATAAAAGTAAGACTAGGGATCATACCATGAAATGACCAGGTAGCAGTTTTAAAATAAATTGGAGAAAACATTTCTTTTCCCTCAATGCACAATCAAGTTGTGGCATTTGTTGCCAGAGAAGATGGTTAAAGTATCTGGGACTGCTGGGTTTAAAAGGGGTTTGGACAAGTTCCTGGAGGGTAAGTTCATAACCTATTATTGACCATGTAGATTTGTGAAAGCCACTGCTTAACCTGGAGAATTAGTAACAAGGAATGGATTTACTCTGTAGGATCTGCTGGCCACTTCTGAAACAGATTGGCCACTGTTGGAAACAGGATATAGGGCTCAATAGACTTTTGGTCTGTCCCAGCATGGCACATCTCATTTTCTTATGTACATATTGACTGACTTTATGTTTTACTCTAATCTGCTCCAAGCAGGCTAGGATAAATAGCAAAATAAGTAAATAAATAAATAAAATTAATGTGCCAAGTTTCCAACTAAGTCATCTGGTAGGTTATATCTAGAGGAACGGGGAAGAGAAATAAGCAGACTTTTTTTTTTTTTTTTTTTTTTGCCAAATGGGCTAAAAGACTAAGAGAATGGTAGGAATTTATAATAATAGGAATCAAAATAAAATATTATTCTTTGCTTCTACAGAGGGTAATTTTAGAAGATGGGGAGGCCTAAAGTCTGTGGGTACTTTATAGCTACAGACTAGCCCTTATTTTCAAAGTAGACATGCACATAAGCTCATTTGAAAATTCCAAGGTTGGCCGGGTACATGGACAGACACACATATGCAATGTTACACCTGCTTCAAATAGGGTGTAGCTTTCTTTGTGTAGATTTGTGTGCATACCTTCAAAAATCAAAAGTGTGAATGTAAGTCCTTTTCCCTCCACAACTCCACCCCCAGAACAACTTTTGCAGCTGTGCACAAAAGTATGTGCAGAATCAGGGTTTCACGCATACTTTTGTGCATGTAGGGGCCTGGTTGATTTTCAAAAGGCCATTTATGTGCAAACAATCAGGTTTTACGTGATTAATCATTTTGAAAATCAACCACTAAGAGGGTCATTTTCTAAAGGGATCGCACGCGAAAAGTCCCTTTTCGCGTGCGATAGCTAAATCAGGGCGGAGTCGGGGCGGAATCCGCACTGGAAAGGGAGGAGTAGGGGCGGCGTCGGGGCGGACTCCGCAATGACTTCGCTGACAGCGAAAATGTAGGACACCTTATTGCTGCCAGTAGCGCACCCAGGAATAACACCAACTTTCACGGTGGCGCTATTGGATGCGAAAGCCGGCAGGGATAACACCGCAGTGGTACGATTGCTGTCGGCTTTCGTAGGCCTGCCCCCCGCTTCCCCCCCCCCCCCCGCCCCCCATTACAGTGGGATTCACAAATCCCTGCGATGTTAGAAAATCTAGCCCTTAGTGTAGGAAATCCGAGATGGAAGAATGTAACAGTTTTGCAGGAAGAAATCTATACAAGTGTCCTTATATAAATGCCTTCTCATATTTGATTTTCAAAAGTTCTTCACATTTCTGCAGCACTTACTAGTGAATTCTTAACTTTAATAATATAATTACTTTCACAAAGGATGAAGACATACTAGTGACTAAACACTGCCAAGGAGTATCATACAAGGCTGAGAATTATCAGCTTTTAAGGAAACTAACATTTAATTGCCTTTAGGTGAGATATGGATTTTAGACTGCAAAAACCCTATAATTTTCCATAATAATTTTGAGCTCTCTGACCTTTTAAGTTTACTAAGGGTACACAGTTTAATTATATTCTGTAAATGATCCTGTATAATTGTATACTGTCACAAGTAAAAAAGCAAAATATTATAATCTGCAAATGTTAGTCCTGCACATAGAATATTCAGAGATATGTGTGTATCTCCAATATCATATCTGAAGCATTTATTCAGCAATATGAATTAACATTTGCAATTGGGTTTTAATGCAAGTTTAATTGGAGATGTGTGAACAATTCAAGGTCAGATTTGAATGAGGTAATTTCAGCCTGGTTTGTTGGAAAATTGCATTTCCCCCTGATCCGCTGTGAAAGTCTGCTAGATTTTTGCTAAGGGTGTACAGTCAAAAACAATTTGTGACTCGATTCAATTTCATTTTGGCCATTTTTGGGACTTTAGTTCCAAAAGTTCAACTTGATTCAATTAGTTTTCTGAAGTTATGCATATAAATAACGTTTTACATGCATAGAATCAAATGCACATTAAAGTTACATGCACAAATTTCCTCAGATGAAGTGAATGAATGTATAGCTCTAATTTTTTCCTCAGCTGGATCTAGGTAATTACATATGGACAAACTGTAACCTTCTTTGAACATTAGTTACAAATATTGTGAGATATAAAGCTAAATAAATAAAAAGCAGATCCATGAAAATTCCCAAGTGGATAAAAAAATACCAATGAAATTAACTTCATGCTTTCTGAAGATTGGAAGAATGTTTCTGAAGATTTGACACAAAATATGAGAAACCTGATCTTGCTAGCAAGTTTGAAATTTGTTTTAACTTACATAGCTAAGCCGAAATTCTGAAAATTGTTAGTATTTTTTCTAGATTTAAAAGGAAAATCTGCAAATTTTCCATTAAACCTCTTTTGGAAGACTCTTAAGTAGCTAGCCTTAATTGCAATGCTATGTTATGCTCTGTACTAGTGATGTGGAACAAAATATTAATGGAATAATCTACTACAGAGAAAACATTTATTGGCAATTAGTGCTCTGTCTGGAGAAGTTGAAGTTCCCTGGAGATTTATGAAACAATAAAGCAGTGAACTATTCAGAATCAAGCTAGACTCTGTCTTATGATTCTAAGTAAGGCTATGTAATAAACTAATAATGATCTGTGACACATTTATTTATATGGCATAGCATAATGCAAGGGTTTTCCAACCTTTTCCATGATTTCTTTCTTTTTTTTTTTTTTAAATCTCTTTTATTGAAGTATGAATAATTAAATACATAGGATACATCATTAAAAATCACTCCAACATTTTCATAACTATGTTCCCCGTAGGCCTCCCTATCCCACACCCCACCCTCCCTTCCCTCCCCTGCAGAGAACTTCAAGACCAATATCATTATGAATCACAGATAAACCATGACAACAGGTATCCCATATCCCAAGAGAAGGGGATATACAATAAATGAATCATAGCTGTAAGTGAAGAAAAGAAGAAGGCCGAGTCCATGGACCCCAGAGGAGAAACAAAGAACAAATAAACAGAGCAGTGATAAAGGGCAGGGGGCCCAAAAAGGGTCAATCCGGAAGTCAACAGTCAGTGAGCCACCATCTTCAAGGTACCTCCAAAGGGGACATTGCTTGAATAGTGAGTGGCAATGAGTTGTAGAACACCGCCCAAATGTCATAAAACAACCACTTCTTGTTGGGAGAGAAATGTTTATACATAGAACCGTGTTTCAATTAAAATAACTCAGTCATCAACGCCATCCATTGACCCCTATTGGGTGGATTCAGGTCAACCCAACACTGCAATATTCATTTTTTCGCCATTAGGCACCCTTTTCCCACAAGCATCACATTATGCACATTAAGGCTAGATTCTCCAACTTCATTATTCAGGAGACAAAAGGAGCAAGACCACTGGATATCAGCACCCAGCAGTGCTGAGAGACGTTGTCGAATACTGTTCCAAAAGTCCTGAATGGCTGGGCACTCCCATAAGCAATGGATTAAAGAAGCCCGAGGCTGTGCGCATTTGAGGCATGAAGCGTTTGTGACGAGTCCAGCTTTTTCTGCTCTTGCCGGTGAAAGAACCGTCCTGTGGAAAATGCGTTGTTGCAATTCACGTAGGTTAATATTGTTCATGAGCTTCATAATGGAAGAATAGGAGTGGTGGAGCATGGATGCTTCTAAGGGTTTCCCACAGTCCTTTGTCCATTTGGGGAGCAAAACAGAAAACACTTGATACTCATGGACAGAATTGTAAAAATTATACAAACAGGAGAGATTACAAGTCTGTGCTTTAAAGCATTTAAACAAAGACATATACTGCTCATTCTCAATATTTCCTCCCACCCCAGTCAGTAGCTGGACATATGTCGCTCTAATGTGTCCATATAGAAAGAAATGTCGGGGTTGCAGCCCCAAATGGTCTTGACATTGGGCAAATGTATAAAGAGATCCCGTAGTTTGGTCTAAAAAATCTGTTAGTAGCCAGTTAGGGGAGACTTCAAGACCATGAGCCAGAGGTAAACATAATCCAGAAGCCTGAGAAGGATCCCTCAAGGGATAATGGGGTGAGACATGAGTAGGTAGTTTTAAAAATTTACAATTATAAATCCATATGTTCCGAATCAGTCTCACCAAACCGTATGACTACTGCGAGCCATGTAAGGCACTTGGTTTAGAATGGAGTACCAAGCATGGGTCTAGGGGTGCACAAAGAGCCTGTACCAGGCGAGCATCAGTGTGATTAGAGGTGATATATATCCAGTCTCCTAAGAAACGGAGATTAGCTGCCTGGGAATATGTCATGAACTCTGGAAGGCTATAGCCCCCTTGTACCCTTGGAGCAGTAAGTGTAGTATAGGAAAGCCTAGCTTTTTTGCCTCTCCACACAAAGGACCAAATTGCCCTTTCTATAGTATGATTGTCATTACTTAACAAAAGGCAGGGTATCATCAATAGAAAATAGATCAATTTAGGAGCGAAAACCATTTTTATCACCACAATTCACCCCTGGATTGATAAGGGCAAGGATTGCCAACTCTGTAGCTGACTAATCATCTTATTAATAGCTGGAGGGAGATTTAAACCATACTACTTGTTCGGGTCCGGGTGGATTTGAATACCCAATTATTTAATTGTTGTGGATACCCATTTCACTGGATAGTCTGGCCAATCATTAATCAATATCCCCGTGAGATCCAGAGCTTCGGTTTTGTCTAAGTTTAGTTTGAATCCCGACAATAGTTGATATGTGGAAAATATTTTCAGGGCCTCTGGAAGGGCAGTGTGTGCATGAGTAAGAAGAAGTAGGATGTTGTCTGCAAAGAGAAGTGTTTTGTAAGTCTGTGGACCCACCTCAATATTCCATACTGCAGGTGTGTCATATAACTTACGCACAAGAGGTTCTACTGTCATAATAAAAAGCAAAGGGGATAAGGGGCAGCCCTGCCTGGCATCCTTCCTGAGGTGAAATTCCTCCGAGAGCAAACCATTGACTAGTACTCTCGCCATGGATTGGAATAGAGAAGGGTAATATACTCATAGATCTTCCCAACAAACCCATTTTAAGAAGTTCTTTTTTTAGAAAGGGCCACGCCACTTATCAAAAGCCTTCTCTGCATCACAGGTCACAATCAGAGGGTCTTTAAGAGATAGAATGACACTAGTTTCCAGAGCAGCCTGTAGTTTGTGTAGGCTTACCGCTGACCTTTGCCCAGTGACAAAGCCCACTTGATCTGGTGATATGAGGAAGGGCATATTAGGTTTAAGTCTAGTGGCAATTATCTTTACATACAACTTAATATCCAAATTCAACAGGGAGATAGGGCGATATGAAGAGGATTGTAATGGGTCCCGCCCAGGTTTAGGAAGAACCACAATCGTGGCAGACCGTAAAGTAGAGGGCATCTCTCTTTTGTTGGCTATAGTTTCAAACACATTTGTAAGGACAGGGGCTAGATCATCCGCCAAGGATGTATACAGGATGGCAGTCATGCCATCCAGTCCAGGGGCCTTATTGTCTTTGAGTACACGTATGGCCTCTAAAACTTCTGCAGGTTCGATAGGGCGGTTTAATCGATTTTGTTGCTCTGACGTTAACTGAGGTAATGTGATAGATTGTAAAAACGTATCTATTCCTGTTTCATCTACCCCTTGCAGAGTATAAATTATGATAATACTCAGAAAAGATTTGTGCTATCGCCTGGGAGGTAGTTTTAATTTCCCCCTGAGGATTCTGAAGATTTGCTATAAACTTCAGAGGGTCCTGTGTTTTTAAAAGGCGTGCTAGCAGATGGCCCGCCTTATTACCAAAATGAAAGAATTGGACTTGCTTAGATTTTAAAAATCGCATCACCCTTTCATGCAAAAGATTGTTAAGGGCCACTAGTGCCGCCCTATATTGGGGGAGGAGGTCTTCAGCCCCGGTAAGACTAATTTGCCGTTTAAGTTTTCTCATTTGATCTTCTAGGGAAAGAATAGCCGCGTCAGCTTTCTTTTTCTTATGGCTAGCATAGTTAATGATAGGGATGTGAATCGTTTTTGAACGATTAAAGTTATCGTCAGATAATTTTAAAATCGTCCAAAATCGTTAGATACGCGATACAATACAAATGCCCCCGATTTATCATCAGGGACATTTGTATTGTATCGTTAAATAGGGCGCGGGAAAACCGGCACAACAAAAAAACCCTAAAAACCACCCGAACCTTTAAAACAAATCCCCCACCCTCCTGAACCCCCCCCCAAAATGTTTTAAATTACCTGGGGTCCAGTGGGAGGGGGGTCCCGACGCGATCTCCTCCTGCTCTCTGGCCACCGCTGCGTTGACAAATGGCGCCGGTGGCCCTTTGCCGTTATCATGTGACAGGTCAAAGATAGCGCCGGCGCCATTTTGTTTCCTGGCTCCCAACGTCACGCGTGCTGGAGATCGCCCCCGGACTCCCGCTGGACCCCCAGGGACTTTTGGCCAGCTTGGGGTGGGCCTCCTGACCCCCACAAGACTTGCCAAAAGTCCAGCGGGGGTCCGGGAGCGACCTCCTGCACGCGGGCCGTATTGCCAATTTTCAAAATGGCGCCGGCGCGACCTTTGCCCTCACTATGTCATACGGGCGACCCGGTACTGGAGGGCTTTATGTAAAAAGTTTAAAGTACAACTCAGCTTTTCCATGGCTTTTCACCCTGAAAGCAACGGACAAACAGAGAGTATGAATCGCTCCCTGAAGACATTTCTCAGAACCTTTACCAACGACAAGCAAGACAATTGGGTGGAGTTGCTACCCTGGGCCGAGTTTTCCTATAACAACCAGGTCCACTCGGCTACGGGGGAATCTCTATTCCAAACAGTCTACGGGAAACAGCTTAAGCCACCCCTACCTGTGCCAGTGCCAGTATCTTCACCCGCAGCCCAGCTATCCGCTCAACAGTTGCAGGGGCTCTGGACTTCCATTCAACAAAGACTCTTGTCTGCGGCCCTCGCTGCAAAGAAGTACGCTGATCGTATTGTCGCCTGGCACCCACATTCCTGCCTGGGGATCGTGTCTGGCTCAGCACGAAAAACATTCACTTGAGGCTGCCTTCTAAAAAGTTAGCACCTAAGTATTGTGGGCCCTTCCGAGTAGCAGAACGAATTGGAATGGTGTCCTATCGTTTGCGCTTGCCTACCACGTTGCGCATCCACAACGTTTTCCATGTGTCTCTTCTGAAACCAGTACTCCTTTCCCGGTTTCATAGAAAACTGCCTGATGCGGTGACAACTCCTACCACCGAGGATCCCACATATCAAGTGCGAGAAGTTTTGGACATTCATTTCTTCAACCGACGCTGGGAATACTTGCTGGCTTGGGAGAGATGTGGAGCTGAAGACAACACTTGGGAACCTGCACGCAATATTCTGGACAAGTTCCTTCTGCAGCAGTTTCATCTGGACCACCCCGAGAAGCCTGGCCCTTTGAAGAGGGGGCATAAGGGAGGGGGTACTGTTGCAGTCCCGGTCGCTAGGCTAGCGACCGGGTTCTTACCTCATCGGCAGCCCTCAGAACCGCGCCGGGACCTGCCATGGTTTGGGCCTGCTAGGCCGCGTTGCAGCGGCGTCTCCATGAGGGAGACGCCGCCGAGGCCCGATCCTGGCCCCTCCCCCACCAAGCAACGTGCGCGCGCGAAGGAGCAGCATTTAAAGATCCAGCACCCAGAAGTGCTGGACAGCTCCCAAAATGACGTCAGACGCCAGCAGGGTATTTAAGCCGGCGTCTGCCTTCAGCTAATCGCCTTTATTTTATTTATTTATTTATTTAAGGTTTTTATATACCGGCAATCATGAGCACATATCTTGCTGGTTTACATGGAACGGGAGTGCATTAAATACAACAACTAGAACTGTGGTGATCGAAGGAGCAGTTACAAATAACAAGGGTAGCAGAACTTGGATAAGAAGGAAGAGATAGGAAAGAATAAACGGTTAAACGGTATACAAATAAATTAAATGCTATGTAAAAATGGCATGATTAATGGCTGAATATTTGAAGTCCTTGGTTTGTATCTATAACGTGATATTAGATTGTGTCTGGGAAAGCTTGCTTGAATAACCAAGTCTTAAGTCCTTTCCTAAAAGTTAAGAGGCAGGGTTCCAGTCTGAGATCTGTGGGAATGGAATTCCACAGAGAAGGGCCAGCAGTGGAGGTGGCACGATCTCTTAGAGTGATGTGTTTGGTCATTTTCGCAGGGGGAACTTTGAGGGCGCCTCGGTAGACATTTCTGGTAGGTCTTGTCGAGTTGTATGCTTGGAGGGGGATTTGTAGATCGAGGGAGATGCGTTGATGAATAGTTTTGAAGATGACACAAATGGCTTTGTACATGATACGGAAGTGTACGGGTAGCCAATGTAACTCTTTCAGAATGGGGGATATGTGGTCTCTCTTTCTTGCGCCTGTTAGTAATCGAGCTGCTGAGTTTTGAACCATCTGTAGTGGTTTGGAGTAGGAAGAGGGCAGACCTAGCAATAGGGAATTGCAGTAGTCTAATTTTGCAAAAATGACTGCTTGGATGATCGTTCTGAAGTCTTGGGCATGGAAAAGACGTCTTATCCTCTTCAGAACCTGGAGTTTATAGAAGCAGTCTTTGGTTGTTTTGTTGATATGGGCCTTGAAGTTTAGCCGGTTGTCTATTATCACTCCTAAGTCTCGAACTTGTGTGGTAGGTGGGTTGGTGGGAAGAGTAGTGTTGGAGATGTTGGTTTCCGGAGAAATGAGAAGGATTTCTGTCTTAGAAGAGTTTAAGATGAGGTGTAGGTTGTTTAGTAGTTGTTTGATTTTCAGGTGGCATGATTCCCAGTAGTCAAGAGTTTCAGAGTATGTATCTTTGATGGGGATGATGATTTGGATATCGTCTGCATAAAGGAAGTACTTTAGATTGAGGTTGGTGAGAAGTTGGCAGAGAGGAAGAAGATAGATATTAAATAGGGTCGGAGATAATGAAGAACCTTGAGGGACTCCTATGACAGAGTCAAATCTAGAGGATTCCTTGTTTTGGATTTTAACTTTGTAACCTCTGTTATTGAGAAACGTTTTGAACCAGGATAGGACGGTGCCGCTGATTCCTATAGACGAGAGTTGGTTTAGGAGGATGGCGTGGTTGACCGTGTCGAACGCTGCTGAGAGGTCTAACAGGATCAATAGGAATGAGTTTCCTTTGTCAAGGCCCATTAAGATATAATCTGTCAACGAGGAGAGGAGGGATTCTGTGCCTCGATTTTTTCTGAAGCCGTGTTGTGGGCTGAAGAGAAGATTGTTGTCTTCGATGAAATCTGAGAGTTGAGAGTTCACTAGTTTTTCCATGATCTTGGCGATGAATGGGAGGTTAGCTATGGGGCGGAAGTTGTTGGGTTCCTTCGGGTCAAGGTTAGGTTTCTTTAAGAGCGGTGAGATTGAGGCCATTTTGAGGTCATCAGGGCAGATTCCTTGGGCTAGAGAGCAGTTGATGATATTTGTCAAAGATGCAACGAGGTCTCTCCTTGCAACGAGGTCTCTCCTTGCAACGAGGTCTCTCCGTGTGAGTAGCTAGTTGCTCCTGGTGTTCCTGGATTTTTCTCCTGCTGTTCCTGTTCCGTTCCTGCTGTTCCTGATCCGCTCCTGCTGTTCCTGATCCGCTCCTGCTGTTCCTGAACCTGCTTCCTCTGATTGTTTCTCTGGCTCCTGAATCTGGCTTGCTCCTGATTCTCCGTATCTGCTGCCTGCCTCGACTTCCGGATCATCTTGACTTCTCTTCGCTGCCTGCCACCTAAGTCCCAGCAGTCCTGGTCTTCACGGGCTCCTCCTGGGGGGTACCAAGGACTTCCAGGGTGAAGTTCTCCTCACTTCATTCCTCGCTGGCATCTCATAAGTCCCAGCGGTCTGGATCCTCACAGGCTCCTCCTGGGGAGATCTCGGATCTCCAGGGTGAAGACTTCACTTGGTCATCCAGTCTTGTGCCGTCTCCTGGCCTTTCCTCTTCTGTGGAGCCTCGGCTCCGTCGGGCCAGCCCAAGGGTCCACCAGCAATAACAGTGAGGGCTTGTGCGTTTATGAGGAGGAAGGTTAGGTTGAACAAGCTTTTTATAGGCTTGGTGAGTTTGAGATTGTCAGGATTCGTGGGTCTTCATCAGGGATGTGGTGGAGGGTACATGTTAAGGGGCTTGACAAGGGGCAGGCCCCTTTGTCGCGCACCTTTGGCGCACGACGCCGGCGCGCGGTGCCAGAGGCGCGCTTTAGGGGATTTAAAAAATGCCCCAATCAAGTCCCATGTCGCCGCCTGGGGAGTGTTGGTGGGCAGGGTCTCGTTGTGACGGTGAAAGGAGGGGGCCAGGATCATGTGCATGGGCAAGGAGCCGTGGTTGCAGGAAGCTCACCTAGGAGGTGGGTCCAGGCTCGAGGTGCTGCAGTCTGTCTGGGGCTCAAGGTGCTGTGGTCTGTCCGGAGCTAGTTCTTGGTCCTGCTGTGGAGGTAGGGCCGGGTCGAGGCTGGGGGGGGGGGGGGGGGGGCTCGTGGCGGTGGTTCTTTGTCCCGTGGGTCCGGGGGTTGGGAGTCCAGACGGGGATCAGTGCCGGTGGAGGGAGCCACACAAAAGGAATTAGTGGCGGGCTTTGGGGGGATTTAAAAGCCCCAGAGGCGCAATTTAGGGGATTTTAAAAAATGCCCCAATCAGGTCCCACATCGCCGCCTGGGGAGGGTTGGTGGGCGGGGTCTCATCGGGACGGCGAAAGGAGGGGGCCTGGATCGTGTGCGCAGGCAAGGAGCCACACTCACAGGAGGCTCACCTAGGAGGTGGGTCCAGGCTCGAGGTGCTGTGGTCTGTCCAGAGCTAGTTCCTGGTCCTGCTGTGGAGGTAGGGCCGGGTTGAGGCTGGGTGGGCTCGTGACGGCGGTTGTTTGTCCCGTGGGTCCGGGGATTGGGAGTCCAGACGGGGGTCAGCGCCAGTGGCGGGAGCCACACGAAAGGAATTAGTGGCGTGCTGGGGGGATTTAAAAGCCCCAGAGGCACGCTTTAGGGAAATTTAAAAAAATGCCCCAATCAGGTCCCATGTCGCAGCTATAAGTGTCAGGCCATAGTGGTTAGGGATGGAGTAAGACAGGCTGCTAAAGGATAAGTTATTCTTTAGTAGTGGTGTTTGGAAAAGAGGCATAAGATCTCAGTGGAGTCATGCCCCAGTGGTGTTTGGCAAAACTACCACTGAGGCATGATTCCACTGACCTCCTTTGCAGGCTTCACCTCAACATCAGTTTGGAGTACAGCAGGCAGGGGAGATTAGTGAGTTTATACCTCAATTGTGCTATTTGGTAAACATCACCACTCAGGCATGACTCCACTGTCTTCCTCTGCCTGCTTCTCCCCAACAATTGTTTGAAGTGAATCAGGCAGGGGAAGTCAGTTCCGAAATAGCATGCCTTGGCTGTGACAGACCTCAATGGTAATAGTTCGAACATGGCATGCTGCAGCTATAAGTGACAGGCCTCAGTGGTAGTGGTTGGAACATGGCATATTGTGGATGAAAATGACAGGCCACGGTGTTTATGGTTTTAAAATGGCATGCTGTAGCTATAAGTGACAACTGTTTGGAGCAAAGGAGGTGGGGGAATTCAGTGGGATTATACCTCAGTGATGGTATTTGGTAAACACTACCACTGAGGTATGACTCTACTATATGCACTTGCCTGCTTCTCCTCAACAACAGTTTGGGTCAAAGCAAGCAGGGGAGGTCAGTGGGTTTATACCTCAGTGAGGAAATTTGGCAAACACCACTAATGAGTCATGATTCCACTGACTTTCCCCTGCCTGCTTTGCGTCAACAACTGGAGAGAAGCAGGCATGGGAAGTCAGAATAAACATACCTCTGTGGTGGTGTTTGGTAAACACCACTTCCTCCTCCTGCCTGCTTCTCCTCAACAACTGTATGGGGTGAAGTAGGCAGGGGAAGTCAGTGGAGTTATACATCAGTGGTGGTATTTGGCAAACACCACCACTATGATCTGATTCTTTTGACATCCCCTGCCTGATTTGCATCAACAACTGCTTGAAGGAAAGCAGGCAGAGGAGTTCAGTAGAATCATGTCTCAGTGGTGGCATTTGGGTAAAGGAGGCAGAGGAACTCAGTGGAGTCATGTCTTGGAGATGGAGTTTGGGGAAAAGGAGGGAGAGGACTCAGTGGAGTCATGGCTCAGAGTTTGCATTTGGGGAAAATGAGGCAGAGGAACTCAGCAGAGTCATGCCTCAGAGGTAGCTTTTGTGGAAAATGAGGCAGAGAAATTCAGTGGAGTCATGCCTCAGTAGAGTTATGATCCTGCATGTGCTTGGAACAAGACAGGCCAATAAAGGATTTATCAAACCCCTGAGGTTATGCAAGGTGTACTGCAGTGTAAGACTCCTTCTGGATGAGCTGACAGACTCCTGTGCTGTTGGGGTATGGAAGTAAAAGGCTACTAATGGAGCAATGGTAGCAATGGTAACATGGAATAGACTAAAAAATGAAATTTCAGACCTATTAGTAAAAATTTGTAACTTATCATTAAAATCATCCATTGTACCTGAAGACTGGAGGATAGCAAATGTAACCCCAATATTTAAAAAGGGCTCCAGGGGTGATCCGGGAAACTACAGACCGGTTAGCCTGATTTCAGTGCCAGGAAAAATAGTGGAAAGTGTTCTAAACATCAAAATCACAGAACATATAGAAAGACATGGTTTAATGGAACAAAGTCAGCATGGCTTTACCCAGGGCAAGTCTTGCCTCACAAATCTGCTTCATTTTTTTGAAGGAGTTAATAAACATGTGGATAAAGGTGAACCGGTAGATGTAGTGTACTTGGATTTTCAGAAGGAGTTTGACAAAGTTCCTCATGAGAGGCTTCTAGGAAAAGTAAAAAGTCATGGGATAGGTGGCGATGTCGTCTCGTGGATTGCAAACTGGCTAAAAGACAGGAAACAGAGTAGGATTAAATGGACAATTTTCTCAGTGGAAGGGAATGGACAGTGGAGTGCCTCAGGGATCTGTATTGGGACCCTTACTTTTCAATATATTTATATATGATCTGGAAAGAAATACGACGAGTGAGATAATCAAATTTGCAGATGACACAAAATTGTTCAGAGTAGTTAAATTTATTTATTTATTTATTTAACACTTTTCTATACCGACCTTCATGAAAAAATTTCATATCAGATCGGTTTACATGTAACAAAGGGTATAACTTAAGAACAATTCACTAGAAGCGGAAGTTACATATAACAAGGGTAGTTAACTTGGAGGCTAGGCTAGTCGGAGGTATATGACAGTGTAACTGAAGAGAACTAGAAAAGGCAATGAAACAAAAGAAACGGCGGCTTAATTATAATGTCTAAACATAGCGGGGCATTAGCCGGTAAAGCAGAGTCCTGTCCGGTTGACAATTAATGGCTTAGAAAGTTAGGGGAAGGCCTGGAGGAAGAGCCAGGTCTTAAGTTTTTTGCGGAAAGTTCAAAGGCAAGGTTCTAGTCTGAGGTCAGTGGGCATATTGTTCCAGATAGTTGGACCTGCCGTAGAGAATGCTCGTTCTTTGGTGTATGATAGTCACGTGGCTTTTGTTGGGGGAACTTGCAGGGTACCTTTGTACGCTTCTCTTATAGGTCTTGAGGATGAATATAATTTGAGAGGAATCTGGAGGTCTAGTTGTTGCTGATTGTATATGGTTTTATGAATTGTGGTGAGGGCCTTGTGCATTATTCTATATTTTATTGGCAGCCAGTGAAGGTTCCGTAGTATGGGAGTGATGTGCGAACCTCTGTTGGTGTTGGTTAGGATTCTGGCTGCCGAATTCTGGAGCATCTGTAATGGTTTGATGGAGGAGAAAGGGAGTCCGAGAAGGAGAGCGTTGCAGTAATCTGTTTTGGAAAAGAGCGTGGTTTGGAGGACGGTCCTAAAGTCTTGGAAATGGAGGAGAGGTTTGAGCCTTTTCATAACTTGGAGTCTATAGAAACAATCCTTGGCGGTGTTGTTGATGGATTTCTTTAGATTCAGGTGGTTATCGAGGATGACTCCTAGGTCCCTTACTTGTGAAATCTGGGTGTTGGATGATGTCTGATGGGTTAGGGCTGAGTGGTCGGGGGAAATGAGAAGTAGTTCTGTCTTAGATGCATTGAGGACTAGGTTAAAACCGGAGAGTAGGCAGTTAATAGCTTGAAAGCAGCTTTCCCAGTATGAGAGCATTTTAGAGAGTGATTCTGTTTATCACAAGCAGATTGTGATAAATTGCAGGAAGACCTTGTGAGTGGAAAACTGGGCATCCAAATGGCAGATGAAACTTAATGTGGATAAGTGCAAGCTGATGCATATAGGGAAAAATAACCCATGCTATAATTACACAATGTTGGGTTCCATATTAGGTGCTACAACCCAAGAAAGAGATCTAGGTGTCATAGTGGATAACACATTGAAATTGTCGGTTTAGTGTGCTGCGGCAGTCAAAAAAGCAAACAGAATGTTGGGAATTATTAGAAAGGGAATGGTGAATAAAACGGAAAATGTCATAATGCCTCTGTATCGCTCCATGGTGAGACCGCACCTTGAATACTGTGTACAATTCTGGTTGCCGCATCTCAAAAAAGATATAATTGCGATGGAGAAGGTACAGAGAAGGGCTACCAAAATGATAAGGGGAATGGAACAACTCCCCTATGAGGAAAGGCTAAAGAGGTTAGGACTTTTCAGCTTGGAGAAGAGACGACTGAGGGGGGATATGATAGAGATGTTTAAAATCATGAGAGGTCTAGAACGGGTAGATGTGAATCGGTTATTTACTCTTTCGGATAGTAGAAAGACTAGGGGGCATGCCATGAAGTTAGCATGGGGCACATTTAAAACTAACCGGAGAAAGTTCTTTTTTACTCAACGCACAATTAAACTCTGGAATTTGTTGCCAGAGGATGTGATTAGTGCAGTTAGTATAGCTGTGTTTAAAAAAGGATTGGATAAGTTCTTGGAGGAGAAGTCGATTACATGCTATTAAGTTCACTTAGAGAATAGCCACTGCCATTAGCAATGGTAACATGGAATAGACTTAGTTTTTGGGTACTTGCCAGGTTCTTATGGCCTGGATTGGCCACTGTTGGAAACAGGATGCTGGGCTTGATGGACCCTTGGTCTGACCCAGTATGGCATTTTCTTATGTTCTAATGGATGTGCTATCAGACCCCTATAGTGTCAGATAGTTGGAAGACATGTCAGGAGGAAGCAGGATGATTGATGCCCCAGTGTTGTTGTTGGGGAAGTGTCAGGAGGAAGCAGGAGGGTTAATGCCCCAGAGTTATTGTTGGTAACGAGACAAGAGGAAGCAGGAGGATTGATGCCCTACTGTTGTTATGGGGGACATGTCAGGAGGCAGTAAGCTGAGTCAGACCCTGGTATTGTTGATGGGGATGTATCAGGAGGAAGATTTAGGATTAATGTCCCAGTGTTGTTATTGCTGGGGACATGTCAGGAAGAAAAAGGATGACTGATGCCCCAGTGTTGTTGCTGAGAATGTGTCAGGAGGAAAAAGGATAATTGATGCCCCAGAGTTGTTGCTGTGGGCATGTCAGAAGGAAGCAAGAAGATTTATGCCCTAGTATTGTTGTTGGGGACATGTCAAGAGGCAGTAATCTGAGTCAGACCCCAGAGTTGTTGATGGGAATACATCAGGAGGAGGCAGTATTGATGCCAAAGTGTTGTTGTTGGGGATGTTTCAGGAAGAAACAGGTTGATTGATGCCCCAGCGTTGTTACTGGGGACATCGTTGGAGGAAGCAGGTGGATTAATGCCCCAGTGTTGTTGTTGTTGGGGATGTATCAGAAGCCAGTAAACTGAGTCAGACCCCAGCGTTGTTGTTGGGGATGTGTCAGAAGGAAACAGGGGGCTTGAAGCCCCAGTATGTTTGTGGGGATGTGTCAGGAGGAAACAGGAAGACTGATGTCCCAGTGCTGTTGTTTGGGATGTCAAGAGGAAGCAGGAATATTGATGCCTCAGTATTGTTGGGGACAAGTCAGGAAGAAATAAGAGGCTTGATGCCCTAGTGTTGTTGCTGGGGATGTGTCAGGAAGCAGTAAGCTGAGTGAGACCCCAGTGTTGTTGTTGATGACATGTCAGGAGGAAGCAGGAGGACTGAAGCCCCAGTGTTGTTGTTGGGAATGTATCAAGAGGAAGCAGGAGGATTTAATCTCCAGTGTTGTTCTTGGGGAAGTGTCAGGAGAAAGCGGGAGGATTGATACCCCAGTGTTGTTGTTGTGTCAGGAGGAATATGGGGGATTGAAGCCCCAGTGTTGTTCTTGGGGACATGTCAGGAGGAAGCAGGAGGAATGAAACCCCAGTGTTGCTCTTGAGTACATGTCAGGAGGAAGCATGGGGTTTGATACCTCAGTGTTGCTGTGGATATGTCAGGAGGAAACAGGAAGACTGAAGCCCCAGTGTTGTTCTTGGGGATGTGTCAGGGGAAGCAGGAGGATTTTTAGCCTTAGTGTTGTTGGGGATGTGTCAGGAGGATGCAGCATGATTGAAGCCCCACTGTTGTTGGGAATTTGTTAGGAGGCAGTAAGCTGAGTCAGACCCCAGTTTTGTGGATAGGGCAATTCAGGAGGCAGCAGGGAGTGACAGGCCCAAGTTTGGTGGATGGGGTCAGGTCAGAAAACAGTAGGAAGTGACATGCCCCAGTATTATGGATGGGGAGAAGTCAGAAGGGTAGCAGGGAGTGACAGTTCCCAGTTTGGTGGATGGGGACACCAGAAGCCAGCAGGGAGTGACAAGCCCCAGTTTTATGGGTAGAGACATGACAGAAGGCAGCAGGGAGTGACAAGCCCCAGTTTTTGAATGGGGACAAGTCAGGACACAGCAGAGAGTGACTGGCCCCAGCTTTGTGGATGGGGACATGTCAGGGGAAGCTGCGAGTGACAGGCCCCAGTTATGTGGATGTGGACAAATCAAGAGGCAGCAAGGAGTGATAGGCCCCAGTTTTCTGGATGAATACAATTCAGGAGTCAGCAGGGAGTGAAAGGCCTCAGTTTTCTGGATGGGGACAAGTCAGGAGGCAGCAGAGAATGACAGTCCCCGGTATAGATTGGCATGTCAGGAGGCAGCAGGGAGTGATGGGCTCTAGATTTGTGAATGGGGACAAATCTTTAGGTAAGCAGATTGAATCAATGCATGTTAGTCCCTGTGATGTTGGTAAGGGCAAGGCAGGTGGACTGAGTCAGTGCATGTTGGCCCCTGTGAAGTTGCTATTGACAAGGCAGACAGATTGAGTCAGTGCATGTTGGCCCCTGTGATATTTCTGGACACATGGCAGGATGAAGCAGGAGATGTGTGGCCCAATTGGCAGTATTGGTGACACAGCAGGACTTAGTATTGGTGTGGTGTGGCCCTTGGGATGGCTTTACAGGCCTGGGAGGCAGCAGCAATGTAGTGTTTGAAGTGCAGCACAACTGGCGGGACTTAACATTGGTGTGATGTGGCCCTTGTAATGACTTTTTAATCCAGAGAGGTAGCAGCAGCATGTGTTGTAGTGCAGTCACAGCAGGATTCAGCATTGATGTGGTTTGGCCCTTGGATTGGCTTTTCAGGCTTGAGGCAGCAGTAGCATGGTTGTTGTAGATTGGCCCATCTGATGGGGAAACAGCAGGAAGATACAGTCATAGTCACTGGATGTTGCTGGATGCTGAATGTAGGCCCCATTGCTGTCATTGAGGCAAGGCAGGCAGACATGCAGAGCAGCCAGCTACAGGACCTTCAAACTACTTTCATTTGTCTTGCTACTCGTATGGCAAATCTGGAAAGCCAAGAAAAGGCAAATTAATTTTAAAGAACACTAGCTTCTCCATCAAGTGTGGTGACAGCCTGAAGCGATGAGGGTTTATGATGTCTCCTGTCATGGAGAAAACACTCTTTTCCTGTGGGAACTCGGTGGACAAGAGAGATAGCACTGAGCCACTCTCACTTGGTCTGCCAGATTTTTTACTTGTGGGACCAATATGCCAGCACATCTGGCACATCTGGTACATCTGTCTCCTTTCGTGGATTGCAAACTGGCTAAAAGACAGAAAACAGAGAGTAGGATTAAATGGGCAATTTTCTCAGTGGAAGGGAGTGGGCAGTGGAGTGCCTCAGGGATCTGTATTGGGACCCTTACTGTTCAATATATTTATAAATGATCTGGAAAGAAATACGACGAGTGAGATAATCAAATTTGCAGATGACACAAAATTGTTCAGAGTAGTTAAATCACAAGCAGATTGTGATAAATTGCAGGAAGACCTTGTGAGACTGGAAAATTGGGCATCCAAATGGCAGATGAAATTTAATGTGGATAAGTGCAAGGTGATGCATATAGGGAAAAATAACCCATGCTATAATTACACAATGTTGGGTTCCATATTAGGTGCAACAACCCAAGAAAGAGATCTAGGTGTCATAGTAGATAACACATTGAAATTGTCGGTGCAGTGTGCTGCGGCAGTCAAAAAAGCAAACAGAATGTTGGGAATTATTAGAAAAGGAATGATGAATAAAACGGAAAATGTCATAATGCCTCTCTATCGCTCCATGGTGAGACCGCACCTTGAATACTGTGTACAATTCTGGTCGCCGCATCTCAAAAAAGATATAATTGCGATGGAGAAGGTACAGAGAAGGGCTACCAAAATGATAAGGGGAATGGAACAACTCCCCTATGAGGAAAGACTAAAGAGGTTAGGACTTTTCAGCTTGGAGAAGAGACGACTGAGGGGGGATATGATAGAGGTGTTTAAAATCATGAGAGGTCTAGAACGGGTAGACGTGAATCGGTTATTTACACTTTCGGATAGTAGAAAGACTAGGGGGCACTCCATGAAGTTAGCATGGGGCACATTTAAAACTAATCGGAGAAAGTTCTTTTTTACTCAATGCACAATTAAACTCTGGAATTTGTTGCCAGAGAATGTGGTTAGTGCAGTTAGTATAGCTGTGTTTAAAAAAGGATTGGATAAGTTCTTGGAGAAGAAGTCCATTACCTGCTATTAAGTTCACTTAGAGGATAGCCATTGCCATTAGCAATGGTAACATGGAATAGTCTTAGTTTTTGGGTACTTGCCAGGTTCTTATGGCCTGGATTGGCGACTGTTGGAAACAGGATGCTGGGCTTGATGGACCCTTGGTCTGACCCAGTATGGCATGTTCTTATGTTCTTATGTTCCATATCCTTGATTGTCTCTGTGAGATACGTGTCACTGAGATTTGAGCTGCCATTTCATTTTCTGGTATTGGACATGTGTCTTTCTTCCCAGCTGCTTTCTCGATCCCCTGGGACAGAAGTGAGAACTGTTTCCATTTTACTGTGTGGGAGGGAGTGCTAGGTGGCAATGATTGAATGCTGGTCTGACTTGCACTACTGTCTGACCTGGCCAATGATGGTGTTTCCTCCTGTGCTACATCCCTCCTCTGGCATTCTAGTTAACAGACCTCCTCTGTCTGCATGCTCTTCATATGTATCAGATTATTGGACTTCAGTGCAAGCCTTCCTTTCACATGTAGATCACACAATGTAGCAAGGATGAATGTCCTAGTTTCCCGATCACCTGCTTTTCCAAAGACACCAAATATTGTAGCACCTCACCTCTCATTCCCTCTTCCTGTTGAAAGCCCTCCAACTTTTCTAACATGATTTTTACTATATTTAATTTATTTATTTTATTATTTATTTAAAAACTCTTCTATACCGTCATTAAGTTAATTCACCATCACAACGGTTTACAGAAAGGCACAATAAGAAAAAAATTATAATTGGTATAGATTACAAATTAAACATGTGCCAACATAGAATGGTAACATATTTTTAATAAGAGAGACTATGGATAATATCTCCCAAGGTGGCTCTTGTGGCACTCAACTTCTCTGTGGCATCCTTAAAGGGCTTCAGGATTTTCAAAAGCTGTCTCATGACTGACAAATCATGATGCCCCAGGGGAGTGTACATACCTATCTCCATTTTCCAAGAGAGATCATGCAGGAGTGTCTGCTGTTCCACTAGCCTCTGCAGCATTGTATTGGTTGAATTCCAGTGGGTACACACATCTATAATTAGATGGAACAAAGTCAGCATGGCTTTACCCAGGGCAACAATATGGATTAGACACCAAAATAGTCCAAATATAACCTAAAAAAGGATTGATAAGTTCTTAGAGGAGAAGTCCATTACCTGCTATTAAGTTCACTTAGAGAATAGCCACTTTCATTAGCAACGGTAACATGGAATAGACTTAGTTTTGGGGTACTTGCCAGGTTCTTGTGGCATGGATTGGCCACTGTTGGAAACAGGATGCTGGCCTTGATGGACCCTTGGTCTGACCCAGTATGGCATTTTATTATGTTCTTATGTTCTTCTGATGCTTTTGAGGCATCCTGCTTTTCATGGAGAAGGATCCCCACCTTTAGTGGAATTTCCTGCATGGAATTTCCTGCATTGTTTACTAGAAATGTTTCTATACATTTCTAGTAAACCATGCATGTACACATGCTCTGGGTCCCTGGACCCCAGTCCCAGGATCTCCTTCAATATTAGGTGCAGGGTGTGAGCGAAGCATCATGCACCCTGATATCCCCCATCAGATACTGCCTTTACCATATTAGAGCCATTGCCAAATGACTAAGAACCCTACGTTAAGACTTCTGGCTCTCTGATCCAGCTGTCAGTAGGGATGTGAATCGTTTTAGGACGATTAAAATTATCGTCCGATAATTTTAATATCGTCTTAAACCGTTATGGAACACAATACAATACAGATTCTAACGATTTATCGTTATAAATCGTTAGAATCGTGAGCCGGCACACTAAAACCCCCTAAAACCCACCCCCGACCCTTTAAATTAAATCCCCCACCCTCCCGAACCCCCCCCCAATAACTTAAATAACCTGCGGGTCCAGCGGCGGTCCGGAACGGCAGCGGTCCGGAACGGGCTCCTGCTCCTGAATCTTGTCGTCTTCAGCCGGCGCCATTTTCCAAAATGGCGCCGAAAAATGGCGGCGGCCATAGACAAAAAAGATTGGACGGCAGGAGGTCCTTCCGGACCCCCGCTGGACTTTTGGCAAGTCTCGTGGGGGTCAGGAGGCCCCCCACAAGCTGGCCAAAAGTTCCTGGAGGTCCAGCGGGGGTCAGGGAGCGATTTCCCGCCGCGAATCGTTTTCGTACGGAAAATGGCGCCGGCAGGAGATCGACTGCAGGAGGTCGTTCAGCGAGGGTTCCGGCGCCTCGCTGAACGACCTCCTGCAGTCGATCTCCTGCCGGCGCCATTTTCCGTACGAAAACGATTCGCGGCGGGAAATCGCTCCCTGACCCCCGCTGGACCTCCAGGAACTTTTGGCCAGCTTGTGGGGGGCCTCCTGACCCCCACGAGACTTGCCAAAAGTCCAGCGGGGGTCCGGAAGGACCTCCTGCCGTCCAATCTTTTTCGTCTATGGCCGCCGCCATTTTTCGGCGCCATTTTGGAAAATGGCGCCGGCTGAAGACGACAAGATTCAGGAGCAGGAGCCCGTTCCGGACCGCTGCCTTTCCGGACCGCCGCTGGACCCGCAGGTTATTTAAGTTATTTGGGGGGGGTTCGGGAGGGTGGGGGATTTAATTTAAAGGGTCGGGGGTGGGTTTTAGGGGGTTTTAATGTGCCGGTTTTTCGATTTTTCGATTTTTCGATTTTTAACGATTTTTCACGATATTTTACCCCCCCAAATGGCAACAATACGATTCCCTCCCCCTCCCAGCTGAAATCGATCGTTAAGACGATCGAGGACACGATTCACATCCCTGGCTGTCAGCTCTCCAGTATTTATCTAATAGCTGCTAAAATATTGGCATAGGTATAGGAACTTCCACCAGGTGAGTGTGCAGCAAAATCCATGTGCATCCTGTTTCTCTGACCCCTATGGAGCTGCTGCCTACCCCTACCTCAGCCAGGTCCCATCAGTGTTCGGTCAGAGAGAGTAAGGAGTGTAAAACATTTGTGGGTATCCATGGCTTGTGAAATGCACACTGCTCCCCCATTCCTTTGCCAACAGCACCTGAAGACAGCTACGACAATGCTTATACAAACTGGGAATGACCTTTCTGCTGAAAGTGGTCCTGGAGGGCCATTTTTGAGTTTGGCACTAAGAGCTGCAGCAAATGCTTGAGACCATGTTCTCCATGACCTGCAGGTGCTGATCTTCTAAATTGATCATCTCACCAGTAGTCCTTGTCACCACTTTGGATGTTGCCTGCCTCTTTCCCCATGACAGTGCCACTGAACACCTCCCCATTTCCTACATTGTGGGCTGTCGCTTCTTAGATATAGATGAGGACTGCTGCTGCCAGCCTGCCACCTGACTGGTAGAAGGAGACGATGTCTTGGAAGCAGCTTCAGGAATACTAGTCCCTTTTCAAATACTAGTGCCCTCTGTTTTGTAGAAGGGGGCCCCTTGATTACTGCTATTATCAACCCCTAGTAAGTATTGAAAGGTGATGCTCTATCCCAGGACTGCTTAAGTGGCCCAGTTGTTTCCTTTGGCTGATGTATTTGCACAATAGTTACATTGCGCAAAGCGTGGGTCCTCCCTGATTTGAAAATGGCTCCAGATCACAGATTTCTTCTGATCCCATGCATCTGCATCCTTTGGGGGTGGATAATGCTGCTGGCACAGAAGTGGTGGTGAAGACAGATGGAGACTGAGGAACTGCAGCAGAAGATTCACTCATCCTCTCTTCCTGCACTGTCAATGTGGTCTGCTCTCCCTCACCAACATCAGCTCCTGCCTCTCTCTTTCCTCTGTCAGTGAAGTGAAAACTAGCATGGTACTGACTAAACCACCTGTTGCAATATGGACCCTTGGGCCAAGGCGGGGTTGACAATACCTACAGGGGTGGAGTCCTTTGTAGGTCCCCGCCATTGGCAGGTGGCCCAGGGTGATGCAGAGACCCTACCAGACCTTCACCACTACACCAGCCCTCGTTCCCCATGGGTTGAGCCCTTGGGTGCTGGGGCCAGCTGGATTTAGGCACGGGTCTCCATGCGAAGGTTCCAGGTGAAATTTGGATGAAAGCAGAGTTGGTTGGGCCAGAGTCAGGGCAGGCATTGAGCAGAGGAATCTAGGAGACTAGTTGAGATCAGAGCTGGCCTGGCAGCAAGCAGGGAAATCCAGGAAACTAGCCGAGGTTGGGACTGGCAGCAAGCAGGGGAGTCCAGAAGACAAAACAAAGTCAGGTCAGATAGCAGACAGAAGAATCCAGGAGACAAGCCGAAGTCAGGTCAGGTAGTGGACAGGAGAATCCAGGAGACAAGCTGAGGTCAGCTCAGGTGAGTAGTCCTAAGAGCAGAAAGGGAGCTGGAGCAGGAGCTGGATCAAGAACTGAAGCGGGAGCAACACACTACCCACATGGAGCTGAGCCGTTGCTGAGGCGATTCTGGGAGGGCTGAGCTGCATTTAAATAGGGCCTTCTGCTGATGTCATCAGATGGGGCCACGGGTGAGTTTCCTGCCATGGCCCCTTTAAATGTCGGGGCGAGCTGCTTGCACATACATATGGGATCCCATGGGGGAAGGTACATCAGCATCATATTGCTGTGGAGGAGGACGGCGGCCTCATTGGGCTGCGTCTGCGGGGTGAGGTACACGGCCTTGGCGGGGGGTGAGTAGGGCTGGTCACGGAGCATGGTGGCCAGTCGGCACAACACCTTTTAATACTGCGTCTTCATCTAAAGCCTCTTCTATCTCTGGTTCAGGGTAACTTCATAATTGGGTAACTATCTCTGGTTCAGGGTAACTTCATAATTGGCAACAAGATAAATTAGTAAATTGGTATTTCCTTAGGTGTTAACAATCAAATAAATTACCAAAATGAGGACTATCCAATGTAGCTATTGTAGAGCCTTTATTCTGAGGGAAAGCATCTGGAAACATAGAGCTTGCCCCAGTTGTGCAGAACTTTCTTCCTTGAAAAAGGAGCTGGCTGAAGTTAAAGCTGAATTAGTTTCAATAAAGAGAATTTCACCCACATTACATTATTCAGGAATTAATTCCCCAATATCACAGAAAAACCAGGAGTCAAGAAAAAAGAAAGATACAGTGGGCTCAGGTAGGATAAGACATGTGACCCACAGACACCCGTTCTTGACAGCTGGGCAGCCCACAAGTGTACCCCCCACTCACACAAGAAATTAAGGAACTCAATAAAAACCAGGATTACAGTGGGTTCTGGTAGAATTAGACCTGTGATGCGGAGACACACACTGTATCAAATGCAACAAGTACAAAAAGCCTTCTCTGTATTAAACACTGAAGAAGTTCTTGAGAAAAAGATTGAAGTGTTATCTGAAAAGAGAGAAGAAACCCAATGCATACAAAAATTCCAGATCAGTAACCAAAGGAAAAAGCTCATTGTGATGGATGACTCTGTCATCAGTGGCACAAATGCAAAGGAAAAGGGTGAAATGAATAACAAAACTCAAGTAAAGTCTCAAAGGACATCCAGGAAAAGCAGTAACCTTAATGAGAAAAGCTGGAAAGCTTTGACCACAAATGCTCATAGTTTGGGCAATAAAATCCCAGATCTGCAAGTCCTAATGGTGGAGGTGGACTTGGACGTTGTTGCTATCACAGAGACATGGTTCACGGAATCTCATGATTGGGATACGGCAATACCAGGCTATAACTTGTTAAGGAAGGACAGAGTGGATAGGAAAGAGGGAGGTATGGCTTTTTATGTCAGAAACAATATCCAAGCATCTGAGCTGCAAGGAAGATGGGGCAATGAAGAAGCACTATGGGCCGACCTAAAAAAAGATAATGGGGCATCCATTTATATTGGAGTGGTTTAAAGGCCTCCAAACCAAAAGGAAGAGCATGACAGATTTGGTTGAAGACATCCAAAAGATGGGAAAGAGAGGAGAAGTGGTGATTGTTGGAGACTTTAATCTGCCAGATGTAGACTGGAGAATCCATTCTGCAGAATCTAACAATAGAAGAGAAATAGTGGATGCCCTGCAAGGGGCTTTGTTCAAACAAATGGTAATGGAATCCATGAGAGAGGGAGCTATACTCGATTTAGTGCTCACAAATGTAGATAATGTCTCTGATGTCCAGGTGGGCGCCCAACTCAGCACCAGTGATCATGAAACTGTATGGGTGACTAGGGAGTTGGATCAAAGAAGAGTGCTCGACCTCATCTACTTGGATTTCAGCAAGGCTTTTGATACGGTCCCGCACAGGAGGCTGGTGAATAAAATGAGAAGCTTAGGAGTGAGTGCCGTGGTGGTGGCCTGTATTGAAAACTGGTTGACGGACAGAAGACAATGTGTGATGATAAATGGAACTTACACTGAAGAGAGAATGGTGTCAAGCGGAGTGCCGCAAGGATCGGTGTTGGGACCGGTCCTGTTCAATATCTATGTGAGCGACATAGCGGACGGGATAGAAGGTAAGGTTTGTCTGTTTGCGGATGACACTAAGATCTGCAACAGAGTGGACATGCCAGAAGGAGTGGAGAGAATAAGATGGGATTTAAAGAAGCTGGAAGAGTGGTCGAAGATATGGCAGCTGAGATTCAATGCCAAGTAGTGCAGAGTCATGCATATGGGGTGTGGAAATCCAGAAGAACTGTATTCGATAGGGGGTGAAGGGCTGATGTGCACGGAGCAGGAGAGAGACCTTGGGGTGATAGTGTCTAACGATCTGAAGTCGGCAAAACAAAGTGACAAGGCGATAGCTAAAGCCAGAAGAATGCTGGGCTGCATAGAGAGAGGAATATCGAGTAAGAAAAGGGAAGTGATGATCCCCTTGTACAGGTCCTTGGTGAGGCCTCACCTGGATACTGCACTCAGTTCTGGAGACCGTATCTCTGAAGAGACAGAGACAGGATGGAGGCGGTCCAGAGAAGGGCGACCAAAAATGTGGATGGTCTTCATCGATTGACTTATGAGGAGAGATTGAAGAATCTAAATATGTACACCCTGGAGGAAAGGAGGAGCAGAGGTGATATGATACAGACTTTCAGATACTTGAAAGGTTTTAATGATACAAAGATAACGACAAACCTTTTCCGCTGGAAAAAAATCAGCAGAACCAGGGGTCACGATTTAAAACTCCAGGGAGGAAGACTCAGAAGCAATGTCAGGAAATATTTCTTCACGGAGAGGGTGGTGGATGCCTGGAATGACCTTCCGGAGGAAGTGGTGAAGACCAAAACTGTAAAGGACTTCAAAGGGGCATGGGATAAACACTGTGGATCCATAAAGTCTAGAGGATGTGAATGAAGAGTGGGTGGCTCATGGGAACGACGGCTATTACCTGGTGATAATACCCTTATTCAATAAACATGCACATGGTTAATGTGACTCCAACATTGCTCTAAGCTTCAGCGGCAATGAGGACATTTGGAAAAAAGAATTTGCATTCACAGAAAAGCAGAGAGTAGCTTGCTTGTTATGGCGGTTACTACCCCAAACCAAATAAGCCTGATACTTCACTTTCAATGCATATACAGCATAGCTCTCTGCTTCAATGGCAAGAGAGAAAGACTGACACTGCACTTTCAATGCATATCTAGCATAGCTCTCTGCTTCAATGGCAGGGGAGAAAGTTTGACACTTCACACATAGCCAGCATGGCTCTCTGCTTCAACGGCAGGGGAGGGTGAAGAAACGTGGATCTATATTCAGGCAACAACCAACAAGGACTGAATTACATAGTCTGGATAAACAGATAAGCATGGGTGTAGCTTGCTTATTGCAGTGGTTAATACCCCTAACTAATTAAGTTATTTCACTTAGATGCAGTTCCAACACTGCTCTCTACATTAATGGCGGGGGTGGAAGGGAAATAGAATAAAAAAGGTTACTTAGAGCCAAGAGAAACAGATAAGTATGTTAGAGAAAAAAAAGTGTGAAAGCTTGCTGGGCAGACTGGATGGGCCATTTGGTCTTCTTCTGCCATCATTTCTATGTTTCTATGTTTCTATATATCCTTTGAAGGGAGATTCTTCAAGCTCTGATTTAGAAGAAGAGGATGACAAAACATCTTTTATGGCCTCTGCTGCACTAAGGGATTGTGCTGCTGGTGCTTTAGGTTTCACCACTTGTACTTCTACTTCTAAAGGCACTAGTGTTTGTGATCTATGGCTGCTATTACTAGTGCCTTCCCTTTCCCTCTTCTCTGACTGAGGAACTGATGGAACTGGCATATACACCCCAAATTTCAATTTTTTGCTGCCTGTCTCTCCTGCTGATGTTTTGGATTTGAAAAAAATCCCTCTTTATTTTGGTTGGAGGATTCACTATAATCTTGTGAGGAAATCCCCTACCAACAACTGTGGGGTTTCCACTACCTTTGCCTGACATGATGGAATTTTAACTGCTGCAGTGCTGTACAAAAGATGTTTTAATCTTTATTTCTTAAAATGAAGTGGATGTATGTGTGACACACTGACACTTGTGTGAGTACAGTGATCCTTCTGTATGTAACATTGAACAACACACAGAGAGAATGCACCACAGTAGAACTATTTTAGTATTTTGTTCTGCTGACTAGCACAATGCACACACACACACACACACACACACACATACAGAAAAAGCAAAGAATGATATAATACTCTAATATGTATATGAGTAGACAGCAATGCACTATTAAAATAACTGCAGTAACAAATTAAATTAATCTGCAAAGTGGCTGGCTGTACCTGTGGTGGTGACGAACAGACTGCTCTCTTTGTGTATGCACTGACTCTTGTTCACACACAGACCCAGACACAGAGAGTTAAAACAGCCTCTCTATCTTGGGTGCTATGGCACAGCTAGTAGCACTGGTACTACAAAAGTGAGTTAACACAGCAATAGGTTTAACATTTAATAAATTACTGCAAACAGCCACTGCCAGGCAGGCAGCAAACTGCCTTCCCCCAACAGGGGAGAAGGGAATGATAGAAAAGGCTAACCTTCCTCTAGGTCAGTGGCAGTGACAGTGAGATGTAAAAAAAATTTAAACCCTGTGCAATTTAACACAATGTGACAGCAGCTAAAAGGATTAGAAAAGATAGAATGTTTCTAATGTTGAAGAAAAGCACTGTTGCTACTGAAGACTACAGTAAAATTCAGAATTACCACATAACAGCAAAGCATGATATATCCTCAGGGAGTGAGAGATCCAAATGCAAGCTGTAACAGTCTGTGAAAACGATAAGAAGGATAGAATGATCAGTGATCCCCTGATTTAGAAAAATGCTTCCCTCTAATACATTCCCTTGCTTTGTCAGTCTAGTTTCCTTGACAAGAGATCCCGGTTCCCCTCTGACCTCACACATGTGTCATAGGGTTCAGGGCTGGTTGCTATGGAAACTTCCACATGACCTTTCCAGCCTCAGGCTCTATATTTCCAATATAGCCAATGTTTTTCATATCCTTCATTGTGGGACTTAATGATTTGTTATCAGGGGCAAACAAATCAAATGAATATAGCATATTCATTACAGATCAACCATTCATTTTAAACAAATGCACATCCTACCAGGGTGTACATGTTTAGATCTTCTATCCTGATATGGTTTAGAACAAAGACTACTATCCATATAGTGACCGCCTTCTGAACTGACTCTAACCAGTTTATATTTTTTTGACAGTGTTGCCTCCAGAATTATGCAGATTATTCAGACATAAAGGCCTACAAAATAGATGTATGTGTTAGAGCAGTGGTTCTCAACCGGTGTGTCGCGACACACCAGTGTGTCGACAAGCACACGCAGGTGTGTCGCCACACTTCCCGGTCCCCTGCTGACCCAGCTGCTCCCTCTTCCCGAGCAAGATAGGTCCTCCACCCAGGTTTAAAATGCTGAAAGCCTGGGCAGAACGTGGCAGGAGAGCTGGAGTCAGCAGCACCAGCATGCTCTCTTCTTCCCGCCTCTCCCATGGCCCGGAAGAGGAAGTGGTGATCAGCGGGTGCGTGATTGGGAAGAAGAGACCATGCTAGTGCAGGCAGCATAGGCCTGAAGAAAACAGAGGTACAGCCTGAGGAATGAGCAGCGCGGCTCGGAGAAAAATGAAGAATGTCGTCAACCCCCGCGGCCGATGGGACTCCTTGCTTGCGAGGGCTGAAAATGAAGTAGGTTGCTGCTGCCTTTAGGGTTAGAAGTGGAGGAGGCTGCTGCTACCGCTAGTTCAGGGGAGGGGGGAGAGTGAGTGAGTGAATGAACAAGCATGTGTGTTTGAGATCCTGTGTGTGTGTGTGAGTGAGATAGCATGTATGTGAATGATTGAGAGCTTGTACATGTGAAAGAGAGTATGTGTGTGATTAAGAGCTGGTTTAGGTGAGGGAGCACATGAGTATGTGATTGAGAGCCTGTGTGTAAATGAGAGTATGTGTGTGATTGAGAGCTGGTTTAGGTGAGGGAGCATGTGAGTATGTGATTGAGAGCCTGTGTCTAAATGAGAGTATGTGTGTGATTGAGAGCTGGTTTAGGTGAGGGAGCATGTGAGTATGTGATTGAGAGCATGTGTGAAAGTGAGAAAAAGACAGCATGTGTGTCTATGTGTGATTGAGAGCTGGTTTAGGTGAGAGAGCATGCGAGTATGTGATTGAGAGCCTATGTGAAAGTGAGAGAAAGAGAGACCATGTGTGTCTGTGTGTGATTGAGAGCTGGTTTAGGTGAGGGAGCATGTGAGTATGTGATTGAGAGCCTGTGTGTAAATGAGAGAAAGAGAGAGAGAACATATGTGTCTCTATATGACTGAGAACTAGTTTAGGTGAGGGAGCATGTGAGAATGTTATTGAGAGCATGTGTGAAAGTGAGAGAAAGATAGCATGTGTGTCTGTATGTGATTGACAGCTGGTTTAGGTGAGGGAGCATGTGAGTATGTGATTGAGAGCCTGTGTGTAAATGAGAGAAAGAGAGAGAGAACATATGTGTCTGTATGTGACTGAGAACTGGTTTAGGTGAGAGAGCATGTGAGAATGTTATTGAGAGCACGTGTGAAAGTGAGAGAAAGAGAGACCATGTGTGTCTCTGTGTGATTGAGAGCTGGTTTAGGTGAGGGAGCATGTGAGTATGTGATTGAGAGTCTGTGTATAAATGAGAGAGAGAGAGCATGTTTGTAAACATGTGAATGAGAGTCTGTATGTGAGAGAAAAAGACATCATGTATGTGTGTGATTGCAAGCCTGTGTGTGTAAGCCTGAAAAGATAGACAGCATGTGTGTAAATGTGTAATTAAGAGCCTATATAAGTGAGAGAGAAAAAGCATGTGCATATGTGAGCAAATGTGAGCCAGTGTGAGAGAGAGAGGAGAAAGTTCCAAGCAAACCACCACTCCTCCTGCTAATTCAAAACAATCTCAGGGCACCTGGATATCAAACGTTCCCAGGTATGCAGAGCAAAACATTTTTTGTATCATTATTTTTCATTACTGGGTCTTTGTGTCTGCTATTTTGAAATATTTTATTGGTATCTAGAAATTTTTTATATGAGTTTTTAATTATTGGATATTCCATTCATCCGCTGTTTTGAAATAATCTGTTCTTTTTGCTAGTATGGTTTTACTGCTACTGATTTTATATTTCTTGATTTGTTTTATAAGGATAGGTGATGTTTCTTTTTTTCCTTTGTTGCACTGCATACAGAAACTCTAGCTTGTTGCGGTTTCCAATTCAGTTTTTGCCTGCATGCTTCTAGTTATGCATTTTGGTCTCTTTATTCTTTCAGGTCGATACAGTACTGCTATTGGATGCGGGTTTTCCCTTACCCCTTATTCAGTAAGGGGAGGAAAACGCGCGTCCAACCCGCGGCACCTAATAGCGCCCTCAACATGCATGTTGATGGCCCTATTAGGTATGCGCGCGGGATACAGAAAGTAAAATGTGCAGCCAAGCCGCACATTTTACTTTCAGAAATTAGCGCCGACCCAAAGGTCGGCGCTAATTTCTTCCGGCACCGGGAAAGTGCACAAGAAAGCAATAAAAACTGCTTTTCTGTGCACCCTCCGCCTTAATATCATAGCGATATTAAGTCGGAGGTCCCAAAGAGTAAAAAAAGTAAAAAAATAAAAAATAAATTTGAATTCGGCCCACGGCTGTCGGGCCGAAAACCGGACGCTCAATTTTGCCGGCGTCCAGTTTCCGAGCCCGTGGCTGTCAGCGGGCTCGGGAACCGACGCCGGCAAAATTGAGTGTCGGTTGTCAAACCCGCTGACAGCCGCGGCTCCTGTGAAAAAGGAGGCGCTAAGGACGCGCTAGTGTCCCTAGCGCCTCCTTTTACGCAGATCTACCGCCGGACATAATTTAAATACTGAATTGAGTGCACCGGCGAGTGGCCGGTGCACATGCCGGGAGAGCGGGCATTCGCCCGCTCTCCCGCAGAGTTTACTGTATCAGCCAGCTTGTTAGGTGAGGGTCGGCGCATGTGATTCAGGTGAGGTTTTCTGCTGGTGTGTAGTTTCTGTGTAGGGCTCTATAGCAGCCTGACTTGATCTGTTTTTCTAATAGAGATGTATTGGTGTCTAAAGGCCTAGTGTAATATTTTCAGTGTTGCCTTTTTCTTAGGTAAGGTGGTTACTGTTAAGTGCTGGAAATTGGTGCTGTTTTGGTGTGGGATGTTTACCGTTTATGCAATTTTTGTTCAGACAGAATATGTTTCTTTTCCTTGTGTCATTCTTAAGAACATAAGAACATAAGAAATTGCCATGCTGGGTCAGACCAAGGGTCCATCAAGCCCAGCATCCTGTTTCCAAAAGAGGCCAAAACCAGGCCACAAGAACCTGGAAATAATCCAAACACTAAGAAAAACCCATGCTACTGATGCAATTAATAGCAGTGGCTATTCCCTAAGTAAAATTGATTAATAGCCATTAATGGACAATAAAAATAATATTGGACCTTTATTTTTTATTTCCGCTGTAAATTGTAATGAGCAGTGTGTCACACATGTGAGTGTGGTCTGTTAGGTGTGTCACGATGGGAAAAAGGTTGAGAACCACTGTGTTAGGGAACTAAGGCCTGGATTCATCATTCTATCACAGAATGGTGAATCCAGCGAAAATGGGGGGCGGAGCTGCGAAAGCTGGCAGCCTTCGCACCACCGCGGTGTTTTCGCTGCTGGCGTTCACACCCAATAACGCCACCGTGAAAGCTGGTGCTATTGGGTGCGCTACTGGCGACGATAACGTTGCTTACCTTATTGCCACCAGCTGAGACACCGCGAAGTCCGCCTCCTCGCTGCCCCGACTCCTCCCCTTGCCTTCCTGACTCCGCCCCAACTCTACCCCCAGCATGCTATCGCACATGCGATAAGCATTTGAAAATGACCCCCTAAGAAAGAATGAGAGTTCTCCAGTCTCAATCATCACCATTAATTGTACCAGCAAATTTTCTTAGATCCATAGCAGTAATGTTAGCACACTATTTCACTATCACTGACTGTAGCAGGAGAAGAATTTTGATTTATAATGCTACATTATTTCTTTTTTCATTATTTTTTCTAAAACAATCCCTGTATTTCATAGTTTATCAGATGCCATGCTGATGGATCATTTAAATAAAGGAAAATAAAAGACAATAAGGTGAAGGAAGGAGAGACAGGTACTATAGAGGGAGAAAACAATCTTCCTTATGGCTTGTAGCGAGTGCAGTCATGGCAGCATTTAAATGGTGATTTCTAAGTAATACAGCTGCTCCTACTCTAACCACTATGCTAAACAGCATTGCTGTCTCACAACTGCCTTCTTTGCTATTTTGTTTACCTATTGCTCTTCAAGAAAGCATTAGACAACTCATTGTAGTTGCAGAAAATAGAAAATATTTAGTAGTAATGTTTTACTCTTTCTCTTTTAGCATAACATTTCTCAACATTTTTCGACTTTTGCATGGTGCAACACTTGACCTAACGCTTAAGTTGTAATTCCATTTTGATGTATATGGAAAAGTACATTATTCTACAGCAAATAGTCTCTGGAGCTCTTCGCAGTAGACATAACTAAAAGTACACAACTCTTGCTTTACACAAGAAATTTCCCAAAAGAGAATATTTCAGATCTGAGTAAAAATAAGGATTGCATCACTTAACTGTGCTGCCATCTATGCACTATGAATTGTATCTTTTTGCAATGGAAATTCCAATGGATTTACACAGAAAAATCTGTTAAGAATTTGTCAGTGGAGACTGGAAAAAAAAATAGGGAATGACTGACACAAACCATGCAAATGTAATAATATTTAAAGCTGCTTTTGCATTCTTTGTATAACCAACTACTTCAAAACATTTTTTGTGTAGTTATCCAGCAGCAGACTATCTATAGCTCCCTGTGGAACTCATATATTGCATTCTAAGATGGCCTGAATACAATGTTATGTTGCTAATGACTTGATAAGGGCATCTAACTTTAATGTCTCAAGGCTTGAAGGATAACGTTCAAAGATCTCCACATGACCCATATATGGCTGTGAGGAGATCTACTTTGGTATTTATTTATTTACAAGCACTTACAATCCATTCATATCAGAATATCCATCTATAATTTCAAGCATACAATACAAATAAACATATAAACAAATCATTTCAAGTAATAGACATTAAAGACCTAAAATAATCCTCACTAAAATATTTAGGGTAAACAAGAAAGTTTTAAGTGACTTTCTGAACTGAGTGTAATCAAGTATATTGTAAAGCACAGAAGGCAGAGTATTCCATATGCTAGGACCCACCACTGAAATCAATCTAGAGAATGAGGACTGCAATCTCACAGGTGGTACAGAAGTAGCCGAATACCTGTTGAACACAGATTCTGAGAAGCACTGACCTGGGTGAACACAGATCCTGTGAAGCATGGCCCACTCATGGTTTTCTCAGGCCCACCCAATTTTTTCCTTTGTTTTGTCATGGAACCAATGACAAACAGACATTTTACAGCCAAAGAGTGTGCCTAGTGACGGCCTCACAAGCGGCATTGTGTGTCCCCACTGAATGCTGTTAGCATCAGTGAGGGGCCAATTGGAAGGAGTGAGGAGACGAGCTGAGCAGCCACAGGGCAGATTGGAATCCTTGCACTCAGGGGTCAAAGCTGGATCAGAGGAGCTTATGGCCGTGCTGTGGGAACTTTTCCTGCTGGTGTTAGTGACAGCAAGACAATCAGCATAGCAAGCCTCCCTCCCATTATGGAAGATCAGCATCACTGGAGAGGAAAGACAGCCTACCCTTAAGTTGCTCGTGCAAAGCTGCACTTCGTAATGCAACCAAGGCCAGCCACGGGGATCAATGTGAAAAGGATGCGGTTGCTAGTAAGAATCTGAGTGAGGGACTATACTGCTGGGCAGGGAGGTCAATGTGGGATAGCTTGAGGAGGTCTAAGATAGTGAGTGTGGGAGATTGGGAACAGAGGGAGAAGAGGAGGTGTGTTAAATTGCTGGGAATGGGTCGGGGAGGGGAAAGATATGTATGAGACTTCTGGGTGTTGTTAAGGACAGGGATGAGTGTGAGACTGCTGAAGACAGATGGGGAGGAAGAGTGGGGTGAGGGCATACTGCTGAGGATGTGGAGGAGCAGAGGGGTGAATGTGAGGCTGCCAGGGATGGGTGGGAAGGGGTAGATGGTTGAGTGTGAGACTGCTGGGGATGGGTGGATAGATGGAGGGGTGAGTTTGAGAACACATTTGGTATGGGGGAGGAGGTGAATGGTAAGACTATCGGGGATGAATGGTAAGGGGAAGAGAGTTGAGTGTGAGACTGTTGAGGATGGGTGTGGAATGGGAGAGTGTGAGTGTAAGACTGCTGGGGATGGGTGATGAGGAGGAGAGGAATGACTGTAAGACTGTCATGGATGGGTAGGAAGGGGGAAAATGTGAGACTGCCCGAGACAGAGAGAGAGGGGTGAGTGTTAGACTGTCGGGAATGGGTGGGTGGTGGGAGAAGGGTGAGTGAGAGAATACTGGCAATGGAGGAGGAGGAGCAGATGGGTGAGTGTCTTTCTGCTGGGTGATGATGGAGAAGAGGAGAGAGGTGATTGTGAGACTTCTGGACATAGGTGAGAGAAAAAGGGCAAGTGTGAGGCTATTAGGAATAGGAGGGTATAAGAAGGGTGAGTGTGAGATTGCTGAGGGAGGGGGAGGAAAGGGAGGAGGGTGAAATTATCACTTTCATGCCCTCCTGGTCCCCTGCACTCCAGCAAGTCTCAACCCCTCATCAGCTGTCTCTTTCAATGTCCCTCCTCTCTACCAGAGTCTGTCTCTCTCATTATGGCAGGATGAGCATTGAGAGAGAAAAAAACCCTAGTGAAGGAGCATTGAGAGAGAGAAAAAGAGAGAGACTGCTGGGGACCAGAGTTTAGATTACAGATTCCAATTCATGAAAATTTCTTATCCTCAGTTTGTACATGTGTTACCAAAATAATAGATAAAATGGTTAAAATAAAAGGAACATTTGTGAACAAATTACATGATTGTGATAACAGTAAAATAAAATTTCAGTTTAAAACAAGGACAATAGCAAGAACAATTCTCGGGTTCTGGTACCGATCCATATTGCAACTTGTCAGATTACATTTCTGGCTTAGACTAGTAGCTGCTGTTTCTGTTTTTGTAGTAGAGAATGGATGAACTTTTTGATTGAGGATGGTAACTTGTTAGATTATTTTCCGATGTTGTATTTTTAGATCTTTTATGCTTGTTATTGTACTTATATTCTTGTTGTGACTCTCCCAGGGTCTCCTTTAGGTGTGGAGAGTGATATATAAATCTGAATGTTAGATCTCCTAGATGTTCTTCCTGCTCTTTCATTTGTGGGAAGGGTTTGGCTTTCTCCATCATTTCTGGGAAATGTGCATCTCTGATACCTTTGTATTTTGCACAGTATGGAAGAAATGTATTTCTGTTTTTCCAATGTTGCATGCAGGCAGAGTCAGGCTTTTTGAGGGTTTCCAGTTTGGCTTTTGTCTGTATATTTCTGTTTCTAGTTTGTGGTCATATATTCTGTATTTGGTGAGGGTTTGTGTTCTGCATGTATGAGTGATAGGGATGTACAGCAGGGACGGATTCATCCCATTCGGTATTCGTATTTGTCGGGACCCAAATCCGTTGCATCTGTTCTCGAGGGACCCCGATCTGTTCATTAGTTACATATGTATTTGTTTCCCAAAACAAACCCCATCCCAACCCTTTAAATTTAATTTAGTACAACACCCCCACCCTCCTGACCCCCCCAAGACTTGTCAAAAGTCCCTGGTGGTCCAGCGGGAGTCCTGGAGCGATCTCCTGCACTCAGGCTGTCGGCTGCCGGTATTCAAAATGGCGCCAATAACTTTTGCTCTTACTATGTCACAAGGGCTACCGGTGCCATTGGTCAGCCCCTGTTACATGGTAGGAGCAATGGACAGCAGGCGTCATCTTGTGCTCCTACCATGTGACAGGGGCCGACCAATGGCACCGGTAGCTCTTGTGACATAGTAAGGGCAAAGGCTATCAGCACCATTTTGAATACTGGCAGCCGACGGCCCAATTGCAGCAGATAGCTCCAGGACCCCCGCTGGACCACCAGGGACTTTTGACAAGTCTTGGGGGGGGGGGGGGGAACTCCTGACTCGTGGATAGTAGCAGAAAATTTCAACTGTGGGTCTCAGTCATTAATCTCTTTGCCGCGGCAGCAGGACCCGAGTAGACGTCCAGGAACCCAGGAGCAAGGTAGAGCTGGGAGAGAGGCCCGCGCGTTCGGCGCTTGAGCCCATCGGGGTAAGGCCATTACTCTTGCCCTACCTCAGTGGGCCCCCGCGCCGACCACGCGGGGAAACTTGCTTCTTTCTTGATCGTCCTCGCCGCCGCTACCGCACCGACAGGCCCTCCCACCGCGAGAGGCACGTTTTCCAGCAGAGGCCTAACAGCATCATCAGGGCGCGCCGCCTACCTACCTCACTCGACGCGACCAATTACAGAATTTAAAAGACCCAGAGCGCTCCCAGGCGCCCTCTTTGCCGCGGCAGCAGGACCCGAGTAGACGTCCAGGAACCCAGGAGCAAGGTAGAGCTGGGAGAGAGGCCCGTGCGTTCGGCGCTTGAGCCCATCGGGGTAAGGCCATTACTCTCGCCCTACCTCCGTGGGCCCCCGTGCCGACCACGCGGGGAAACTTGCTTCTTTCTTGATTCGTCCTCGCCACCGCTACCGCACCGACAGGCCCTCCCACCGCGAGCCCTCCCACCGCGAGAGGCACGTTTTCCAGCAGAGGCCTAACAGCATCATCAGGGCGCGCCGCCTACCTACCTCACTCGACGCGACCAATTACAGAATTTTAAAGACCCAGAGCACTCCCAGGCGCCCTCTTTGCCGTGGCAGCAGGACTCGAGTAGGCGTCCAGGAACCCAGGAGCAAGGTAGAGCTGGGAGAGAGGACCGCACGTTTGGTGCTTGAGCCCATCGGGGTAAGGCCATTACTCTTGCCCTACCTCCGTGGGCCCCCGCGCCGACCACGCGGGGAAACTTGCTTCTTTCTTGAGTCGTCCTCGCCGCCGCTACCGCACCAACAGGCCCTCCCACCGCGAGCCCTCCCACCGTGAGAGGCACGTTTTCCAGCAGAGGCCTAACAGCATCATCAGGGCGCGCTGCCTACCTACCTCACTCGACGCGACCAATTACAGAATTTAAAAGACCCAGAGCGCTCCCAGGCGCCGCGCGACGCCCGGCGCGCGCCGAAGGAGCGCGACAAAGGGGCCCGCCCCTTTGTGCGCCCCTTCGTGCAGACCCGAAAAATAGAGCAAAACCTACATGCCAGGACCTTTAAACATTTCTGCCGCTCTTCTATAACCATTACATTGGAAGCCCGCAATCGGATATTGAACCTCGCAGACGTCCAACCACCACAGACTCTAGAGAATCTCACAGTGAGTAAAACGGAACCTAAGACCTCTTCAGCAACTCTCATACACAACGGACAGCCACCCCAGGACTCACAACGCGGCACACAGTTTAGTGCATTCACCTAACGTTCACCCATCGATACCAGCTCTCATCCTCACAGCATTCACCCAGCATTACCAGCTTTCATCAACACAGCATTCACCCAGCATCACCAGCTTTCATCATCACAGCACTCATCCAGCGTCACCAGCTTTCATCATCACAGCATTCACCCAGCTTTACCAGCTTTCATCATCACAACATTCACCCAGCATCACCAGCTTTCATCATCACAGCATTCACCCAGTCTGATCCAACGTTAGTCAGCCATTCCAGCATCCACCTAACCTCCCTACACAATCATCTGCGCACTCAAATTCAACTGAACATCCCTAATTCTACAGTTCAGAATGACCCTGAAACTTCCTATCCCAGTTCTTCAACACAACCTTCTCAACACAGGAAAAACCACAATGCCACAAAGATCTCGCAACTACACAGCCCTTATCCCTATTATGATTTCTCCTCTTACACAATTCTAGGTCTAACACTATTTTCCCTTACGCTATTCAACGCTCAATCTCTCACCAAAAAATCCCTGATTCTCAATGACTATCTCTTAGACTCCAACCCAGACATCTGTACCATAACAGAAACCTGGCTCAAACCAACGGACATTGCAATAATAAATCAACTCCCCACCGATCTCTACGACTTCTTCTCCCTCCCTCGTCTCAAAAAAAGGGGAGGGGGAATTCTTTTGGCAGCCAAAAAAGATTTGAAATTCTCCCAACTTTCAGTCAAATCAGATTCTAAACTTGAAGTAGGACTTTTCAAAACAGCCCAACTCCAAGTCCTACTCGTTTACGCCCCTCCGGGCCTTCTGGACTCAGATGCCTCCCCCTTTGTAGAGATTATAACAACACATTTGAATTTAGAATCCCCGGCTATTATTTTAGGAGATTTCAATATACATGTGGACAACCCTACACTTACCACCAATTGCGAGGCTCTACTCACTGCCCTCTCAGCTATGGGATTTAATCAGATCGTCAACAAGCCCACCCATAAAGCTGGCCACACCCTGGACCTCATCTTCGTGAATGCAGGGATCAAATACACTTCCCCTCCTTCTTGCACCCCGGTCCCGTGGTCAGATCATTCACTAATCACCGCCACTTTCTCTCTGACACAATTCAGGAAAAATCCCCCTTCGAAATTCTCATTTCTCTACAGAAGACCCTGTTCATCTAGCGACCTCAACAACCTGCTCACTTCAGAGCTTCCTCACCTTAACCTCTCTGACCCTAACTCAGCCATCCTGTCCTGGAACAACATCACCGAGGCAGTAGCAAACAAACTATGTCCTCTTTCAGCAAAAAAACTAAACACAAACTCAACAAAAAGACAACCATGGTTCTCAAACAACCTCCATAAGCTTAAACAGAGCCTTAGACACAAAGAAAACAAATGGCGTAAGGCCCCATGCCCCAGCACCTTAGCCGCCTACAAACTAGCTTTACATCACTACAAGAACTCCACCCTAAAATCAAAAAGGGATTACTATGCGAGCAAAATACATGACCTTGTATTTGATGCAAAAGCTCTTTTCGCTTACGTATCCAACCTGACTCACATCAGCACTCCAGATATTCCCATAGACCTAGCTCAATCCAAAGCCAAGGAATTAGCTACTTTCTTCCAAGATAAAATATCTAACCTGCTAAAGCGACTGACCCCCAGTAACAATCCTCTCACTGCTGCTCTACAGATTCTAAACAAAGGAACCTCCTTTGAATCATTCAAACCCATCACAGCCTCTGACATCCTTCTGTTACTTAAGAAAATGAAACCTTCCTCCCACCCCATCGACCAAATACCTACAAAGCTCCTCCTTCTAATACCGGAAACAATCTCCAAAACCCTGGCAGATATCATCAACTGCTCATTATCCCAGGGAATTTTCCCAGAAGAACTTAAACTAGCTTCTCTAAAACCACTCTTAAAGAAACCTAATCTAGACCCTAAAGACCCCAACAACTTTTGCCCGATTTCAAATCTTCCATTTATTGCCAAGTTAATGGAAAAGCTGGTCAACAGTCAACTCTCCAATTACATTGAAGACCACAAAATACTTTACCCCTCACAATATGGATTCCGTAAAGCATTAAGCACGGAAACTCTACTCATTTCCCTGACAGATAACATCATCATGGGACTAGACAAAGGCCAATCCTTCCTACTTATTCTTTTAGACCTTTCGGCCGCGTTTGATACCGTCAACCACTCCACCCTCCTCAACCAACTGTCGAACATAGGAATTTCAGGAACTGCTCTATCATGGTTCAATTCATTCCTCAGCAACAGAGGCTATAAGGTCAAGATCCATAACAAGGAATCTTCCCGCCATTCCTCATCTTTAGGAGTTCCTCAGGGTTCCTCCCTCTCACCTACACTCTTTAATATTTACCTTCTTCCACTTTGTCAACTGCTAACCCACTTGAAACTAATTCACTTCCTATACGCAGACGATGTGCAGATCTTGATCCCTATTAAAGAAACCATCACCAAAACTCTGGAATTCTGGGAACTCTGGCTTAAAGAAATCAATCTCCTCCTCTCAAGTTTAAACTTGATATTAAATATGGCTAAGACGGAACTTCTTATCATCTCACCAGAAAACAGCAACCCATCTCCGTGTCTTCCAACCAACCCACCTACCACCCAAACAAGGGACTTAGGAATAATTATCGACAACCATCTTAACTTAAAATCCTTCATCAAACAAACTACTAAAGACGGATTCTATAAACTCCAGGTACTTAAAAGAATCAAACTGCTCCTTCACGTGCAAGACTTCAGAACGGTCCTTCAAGCAGTTATCTTTTCTAAGATAGACTATTGCAATTCTATCTTACTAGGTCTCCCTTCCGCTTCCATCAAACCCCTTCAGATGCTCCAGAACACAGCTGCGAGAATTCTGACCAACACCAGGAGAAGAGATCACATTTCCCCCACTCTCAAGAACCTGCACTGGTTGCCTATACACTTTAGAATCATCCACAAAACCATCATTATTATCCACAAGGCTATACATCACCAAGCAACGCTCGATTTACAAATACCACTTAGACAACACACATCCACTAGACCCATCAGAGAAGCCTACAGAGGATCACTCCGTGTTCCTCAAACCAAAACCACTCACTACTTAACTTTCAGAGACCGAGTCTTTTCCACAGCCGGTCCTTCATTATGGAATTCTATCCCTCCGGATCTGAGACAAGAACCATGCCTTCCGACTTTTAGAAAAAGGCTTAAGCCTTGGCTATTTAAACAAGCCTTCCCAGATCCGATCTAAATGATAGCAATTTTATAAGAGATAGCAAATTTCACAAGAGACTTCGCAATATAATGTAAATAATGTAATCCTAACTGCTCGGCTCTCTTATTCTAATTCTCTTCCCAGTTTTAAGACCCTTGTTGTAATGTAACTTTTGATCTCTTTGCACTTGTTTATGTTCCGTTTTTTGTTCTCACCCCTTGTTGCATGTAAACCGGCATGATGTGGTTTCTAATCACAAATGCCGGTATAGAAAAAAGCTAAATAAATAAATAAATAAATAAATAATCCATGAGATGAAAGAATTGAGGTGTGTCCGAGTATCTCCCCAAAAAATGAAAATATCAACTATATATATCATCTCCATAAAAGTAAACTGGAGGAAAAGGGACCAAGTGGTGTCAAAATCTGCTATATATAAATTGGGATAAATTTGCATAGATTTTGTTCTTAGGGACCCACAAACTTTAACCTTATATAGTTACCCTCAAAATATTAAGGGGCCTATATTCAGCCTCAGAGCAGCTAGTTAAGTTAACCAGATATAGTAGGCATGACTCTTCTGATAAAGACATATTCATAATTTTTCATACCAGCTCAACAAAAGCATCCCTCAAACTGCAGATCAAAAAATGACACTCATCCAATGGGGAAACCACTGCTTTAACCTACTGCATAATACTGATCACCTCCACCTTTGACACAAAATGACATTCTTCCTAACTTTTAGCAGAGCTACCCTTTTGCACTGAAGATGCATGCTGAGTCTGAACTAAATCAAAACTAATTAACTTTGTGACCTTACTCTCACAGAAATGTTTTAGAATCAAAAGCATCCTTCTGGTTGGTTCAGATTATACAATATGTATAAAACAGCCTCCCAAATATGCACATATGATTCAGTATGCACAAATATTTGTAATGCACTGAAAGCACATTCTTTCTCTACCTGTTTTTTAAACATACATGCGTATATTTTACATGTACAAAAATATAACTTGTATGCATAAAACCTTGATTTACTAGTTTGTTGATATAGCCACCAGTTTACTCAGTCTGTCTCTTCACCAAGACCCTCCTACTACTTCACCCTGGACTCCCCCCAATTTACCAAGACTTCCCATCCAAAAATAACAAACAACAGATGAGTCTGATATGAATTGTGCTAATTAGCAGGTGTAAAATTGTATGAAAAGGTTGCCTAATGTATTCACATAAATCTCTTATAAAATAACAACTTATGCGCAAATTGCACATACCTCTTGGCCTATCCCATGAATGCCCCTAGATCACCCATTTTTGGGGAGGTAAATGCATATATGAAACCGAAAATATGCACCTGCTTTGAATGTTTAAAAAATAGCATGTATGTGAATAGAAGCTACTTACACGTGTATATACTAATCTATGCGGGACACGCCTTTGAAAATCTACTCATTATCAAGCACTAACGGCTTTATCTCCTTTTTCATTTTCCCAATCAGTTTCTATGGGACAAAAATTTAGTAAATCAGGCCCTAAAGACCATAATTTTAAGTGAAAATTTGAAAGTTCTGCCTATTCTATGGTAATACTTTCTTGGACTGAAACATATGAGTCTAAAATTTTAATCATTTGTTTTTTATAATATTAATAAAGTCTCTCTTCCAACTTCATTGCATGTTCTCCATAAACTACAAAAACCCAAAATAAAATACAAAATTCTGAATATCTCAGAATATAAGCATCGGCAAATCTATACCTCTTTGACCTTTCAAATGTGTCCATACATTGCTTAAACATCCTGAGAGCAGCATGCACTGTACAAGCCACCACTATTTTGTCAACTATTTCCATATGTTTTCTTTTTGTTTCATTTTTTTTATAAAGAAGAGGATTTAATTATTTTTCTCTAGGGTAAAAACTGTTCCAAATTTATCAATGAAAGTATTATAGCATTTACAATGGTAAACCACCATAGCAGAATAGCAGCAATGATTGCCCTGGAGCAAAAATATTTTCCTGCTCTCTCCTTCACACTGGGGGTAATTTTCAAAAAGATTTACATATGTAAATATAGCTACTATACTAGTAATATTCAAAAGCCATTTACCTGCATAAAGTGCACTTATGCAGGAAAATCTTAAGGACATTCAATGGCAGATTTTATGGCAATTTTCAAAACCCAACTTACATGGGTAAAGCGCATTTACATGTGTAAAACCCAATTTTAAGTGTGGAAATACTTTCGAAAATTAGGACCACTGAGCAAAGTTAATCACTAAGAGGTAGATTTTAAAAGCTTGGCTTGCGCACATGCACCCTCCAAATTTTAAAAGCCACCCAGATGTGTGCATATCTCCCACTGCACGCACATCTCAAAACTTTTCAAAAAGGGGCAGGGAATGGGCATGGTCTGGGCAGGACATAGGCATTTCAGGACATGGACAAGAGATGTGTGCTTAAATACTTCCATGCCTGGGCATATTCCCAGATCCCTTGCTGTATAAGTTTACTTCTGCTAGGAACGAGTTAAAAAAATTAAAAACTAGCCATATCTGAGAGGTTTTAAGGGTCTAGGGTAACTGGGGGGAGTGTTAGCTATTCAATCAGGGGGTTTGGAGGACCTAGCTGTTAACTGGGCGAACTGGTGAAATTGGCAATGGTGAGGATGCACACCCCTTTTATAATTCTCTGACTTACGCAGTAGAAGTGGGATTTAAAATTGGGCGCACACATATGAGCAGTCAGGCTATTTTATAGCAAGGGTTCATTTACACATGCAAGTTATAAAAGGGCTGTGTATCTGGGCATGTGCCAATGTACACATAGCAAAGTGCGCCTGCGTGCAGATTTGAAAGTTATTGTCCTCAGACTAGGTCACTACTGTACATCTGTCTAGAGTTACAACTCTAGCTGGAGGTAAGAATTTAAATCAAGTATCAAGCTAATTCCTAATATTTGTCCATTTCATCTTACATATCTGTCTGGTGTATTTATATTTGTCAAGTAGAGAATTATTATATTGATTACATTGCAGCTCACAGGATCAAAAATTGGGATGTTGCTGTGCTGCATTAATCTTCCATTGGTTGCCACATATTTTGCACATTTTAAACTCTGCAAATTGTTTTGCTTCAGCAATTTTTAATGCAGTATTTAGCCCATTAACTACCTAATGATTTTGTGAGATAGGAAAATATTTCTACTCTGCCTTGAAATAAGTTAATAACCTCACAGAGAAAGATGCCAAGAATTGTCAATAGCATGCTCTGCAAATATAAATTTGGGAAAGCATTCAAACTATGTGGGACAACAAGCATTTATCTATTAAAAGTGGTAACAATTAACCTGTAAAAGTGGCAAAAATCCTACAACATCCACAGTATATATTTTGTGGTTTTCTTTGTGTACTTTGTTCATTAAAAAGAAAGGCCAAGTGGAAATAATAAAAGATGTGAGCCAATACATTTCATCAGATATTAAGACCCACAATGCAGGCAAGAGAACCTGCTCTCATGCTTTTTCTCTCTCACTTATATAGGCTCTTAATTATACATTTACACACATGCTGTCTATCTTTTCATGCTTACACACACAGGCTTTCAATCACACACATACATGCTGTCTTTTTCTCTCACACACAGACTCTCATTCACATGCTTATAAACATGCTCTCTCTCTTTCTCTCATTTATACACAGGCTCTCAATCACATACTCATATGCTCCCTCACCTAAACTAGCTTTCAATCACACACAGACACACATGCTCTCTCTTTCTCTCATTTACACACAGGCTGTCAATCACATACACATGCTCTCACACTTAAACCAGCTCTCAATCACACAAAGACACACATGCTCTCTCTCTTACTCTCATTTACACACAGGCTCTCAATCACATACTCACATGCTCTCTCACCTAAACCAGCTCTCAATCACACAAAGACACACATGCTCTCTCTTTCTCTCATTTACACACAGGCTCTCAATCACATACTCCCTCACCTAAACCAGCTCTCAATCACACACATACAGGCTCTCAATCATTGACATACATGCTATCTCACACACACACAGGATCTCAAACACACATGCTTGCTCATTCACTCACTCCCCCCTCCCCCCCCCCCCCCCGAACTAGCGGCAGCAACAGCCTCCTCCACGTCCATCCCTAAAGGTAGCAGCAACTTACTTCACTTTCAGCCCTCGCGAAGGAGGAGTCCTATCGGCGGTGGGGTTTGCCGATCTTCTTCATTTTCCTTGGAGTCGCGCTACACATTCTTCAGGCCGCGCCTCTCTTCTGTTCTTCGGGCCGACGCTGACCACACTAGCATGGTCTCTTCTTCCCGTGCACGCACTCGCTGCTCACCACTTCTGCTTCCGGGCTGCAGGGAGGGGGGGCATGAAGAAGAGACCATGCCGGTGCCGCTGACTCCAGCTGTCCTGCTGCGTTCTGCCCACGATGACAGCATTTTAGCCCGGGCAGAGGAGGACCGGGGAGCAGCTGGTTCAGTGGGGACTGGATCCTATGACGGCATTGCTCCGAAAGGCCTCGTCAAGAAAGATTTGGTGCAAGGGGTTATCCCACAAGTATATTGAAGAAGGCTTATAAAAGAGCTCGATATATTAACAGAGACTTACTATTACATCCGAAGCCGAAACAAAACACACCAGCTTTAGTATGTGTTTTACCCTATTCTAATCGAGTAGGGGATCTTATACAGGTTGTTAAAAATCATTGGCATCTTGTGAGTGGTTTTGTGGGTATGCAGGATCCCCCAATGTTTTCTTTTAGGAGATCTAGGAATTTAAGGGATGTTTTAGTTCATTCGGATTTGGGTGATAGTGAGCAATTAAATGAGAAAGCTGGTGGTCATTACCCTTGCACTAAATGTAGTGTATGCAAACTTTGTTTATCATTAAAGGATTTCTCACATCCTGTGTCTGGAAAAAAGTTTTTCTTAAAGCATTTTACTACATGTCAAACAAGTTCGGTAGTATATGTTGTGCAATGCCCATGTGGGCTGCTATATGTAGGAAAAACATCAAGGATGGTGAGACTTCGAATCCTAGAGCATTGTAGCAGAATTAGAAATGTTGTGGAGACAGCTCCCCTAGTGAAACATTGGCGAGAGTATAATCATGCGGTAGAAGAACTCCGTTTTTTTGTATTACAAAAGGTTTCTGTTAGACGGGGTGGTAATATAAATAAAATATTACTACAAAAGGAACAGCGATGGATCTTTAATTTACAGACTTTGTGGCCAAAAGGATTGAATGATAAAATCAATTGGGTAACATGTTTTTAGAGTTTTTTTGATCCTGGCTGTAGAGCTTAACTAAATGCTTTTTGCTGATAGGCTTGAATTTGGCGGGCTTGAGGGGGTGGTAATTGTTTAGAATGGTAGCACCATTGATTGGTTCGGATGTAGCGAACTTTAAAGGGTGGAGATAGTGTTAAGCTGAGGTTTTTTGATTGGTGTAGCGCGGTTTAAAAGGACGTAGGAAGAGAGAAAGCTTACTTCCGTTGATCCACTCGATGGGAGCGTTTCTTTCTGAGATGAGGTGATGGCGTTTTTCTGCCTAAGATAAGAAAGGTAAGGATCTTTGGTTGTCATGCATGTTGGTAGGTTCTTGAGAGAAGTTCATTTACTTTGATTTTTTCTGATTTGTTCTATTTTTAGTCTAAACAAATTTGAGATGTGTGTTCCATATATTTGAATGGTTGAGACGTTATGAAGTAAGAGTCGGGGATGTGCTAAGCTGTGCGTCTGGGCAAGCTCTTTGGGACGTACAGGTATGATAGTATTTGGAAATCTTTATAAAGTATCAAGTTGTGAAATGTGTCAATTTAAAAATTATGAAGTGTTAAAATGTTTTTAGAAAGCCCTGTTGATAGATGTTGGATACATGAGCAGTGGGAGATTGTTTGGAAAAGCTCTCCTGAAGAAGCCTGAGGGAAGGCGAAACATGTAGAGAGAACATAAAGAGATCAAGAGGATTGGCGTTCGTGTAACGCATAAATTAATGTGTAATATGACTCTTTCTGCTTACAAAGTGAATTGTATCTACACTTGATAATGTGTTATGAGAAGATTTGTATTTCATGTTGAATTTGAATGTTTAGAAATCTGGAAATGGTTTTTTTATGTGAGGTTGAATGAAAAATGTATGAATGATATGTGATGGATGGGTGGTGTATGAGTATGATGTAATGTTTTATAATAATATATAATATCTATTGTGTGGGGTATTTTGGACAAATTGTGGATGTTTTTTATGAAATTTTCACCAATAAAGATTGATAAAATTGGATTGATGTCACAATATATGTATTAGCTGTCATATGACAGGGCAAAGGTAGCGCCGGTGCCATTTCTATCAACGCAGCCATGGCCCGAGAGTGGAAGATCACACCGGGAACCCCCCCACTGGACCCCAGGTAATTTAAAACATTTTGGGGGGGTTCGGGAGGGTGGGGGATTTATTTTAAAGGTTCGGGGTGGGTTTTAGGGTAGTTTTAGTGTGCCGGTTTTCCCGCCCTCCCCCTTCCCCTCCCCCCTCCCCTGATTTACGATTTTTGACGATAAATCGGGGGAATTCCTATTGTATCGCGCCTCTAACGATTTTTGACGATTTAAAATATATCGGACGATATTTTAAATCGTCAAAAAATGATTCACATCCTTAGTGGCTATGCCACTGCGTTCCTAGCAAACTCCCCCTACTTACGTAGTTGAAATGGCATTTGCGAACACATGTGCGCCCATATAAAATTGAGCACGCATGTTTGTGCATACTGCCGATTTTATAACATACATGCATGTATGCGCATAAGGTATAAAATGGCTGCATCCATTCACACATGTCTGTGTGTCTGTTTTATAGTTATGTGATAGAGCACATGACAGAAAGCCTCAGACTACCTTAAGGGACCAGCTCCAGCTATCTGGCCTGGTCCACCTTTAGAGAGAAAGGAAAGGGATCTTTGGGAGGGGCATTTCCCTGAGGTAGGGGATAATAGGTGAGGCCCTGAGAGAGAAGGAATGCCCCTGGAAGAAGAAGAAAGCTGTCATTAAGTGCTGTGTCTGTTTTGGAAGTTTTTCTTTTGCTTATCAGTCTGCTGAGGTAAGCAGCCATTTTCTTCTGTTCTGTTATATACTAGCAACAGTAACATGGAATAGACTTAGTTTTTGGGTACTTGCCAGGTTCTTATGGCCTGGATTGGCCACTGTTGGAAACAGGATGCTGGGCTTGATGGACCCTTGGTCTGACCTAGCATGGCATGTTCTTATGTTCTTAAATCTGAAAATAAACCATGAAAAGAGTCCAGCCTGGTCTGTTCTCCGGCCTACCCCAGTCCCAGGCCACTCCAAGGGCCTCACATATGGTAGCAGCAGTGGGATTACCTGCTCTAAGTGCCTGCACAGACAGGGACCCACACTAGGAGATACATTTTTTATTTTTTTTATTTTGGGGCTCGGCTGCAGTAGCAGCCGCACAGGATTTTTTTTTTTTTTTTGGGAAGTTTGATTTGTTTATTGGTACTGGCTAAGGAGAGAAGATCCACCAGAGTGAAGGAACAAAAGAAGTGAGTCAGAGCTGGAGAAGCAGGCTTTCTTTTGTTTGTTTATTTTCATGAAAGAAGGGGAAAGGTTTCTAGCCTTGAAGGGGCAGGAGCTCAGAATAGCCTTTGCAGGAACCTCCCTGAGAAATGGAGCAGTTATTGCAAGCCCTGGTGGAGGGACAGCAACAGCTCCGGGCAGCTGCTCAGATTCAGTATGCGCAGTAACAGCAAGGGGTGTGCATTCGTTTTCAACATATTGGCAATCCGCAACGTATATGTCCCTATTCGTTGTATTCATGGGGGAAGCGAAATGTATTGCGACTTCCCACAAATATAATATATCATCTGTTCCATACGTTTGGCACCACACACTTTTCTTCACCGCCATTTGTAATCGGAGAATGCCATTTGGGTGTATCCATAGCCAAAAACCAGCCCTTTCCTGTGAGTCATCAGTGACCTCACAGCTCTGTCAGAGTGGGTCGGACAGGTTGGCAAGGAGACCAGAATGCAACGTATCAGCAATAAGAAGTTTTGAAATGCAGCCAATCGCGCTCTCACTCAGTGGTTGGTGACGCTTTTCCTGATGACCCAGCACTATATCTACTTAAGCACGCGGCGGGTCATACACTTTCTTTGCAGGGGTGGTGTGGGGAGGTGGTCTCTGTGGAAGGTGGCTGTACTCAGAGCTAGTCTGAGTTCTCAAATCTGTATTCAATTGCTAGCTAGGCTAGTTACATAGAAAGAAAAAGATATGTGTTCTTTATTTGGCTGCAGTGCCAGCTAGCCCTGATTTTTTAAGCACTTTTTTTTAGTTGATCTGAGACGGTCTCTCTGTGCCAGGGAGAGAAGCTGCTAGCAGTGCCATTTTGTTTAATTCACCCTCTGGGCTAGTTTGCAAGCACCATTTGGGTGTTGTGTGCGGGAGAGATATATTCAATTTTCAGCTAGCTTGCTAGAATTTCAATTGAAAAATATATTTCATCGATTTTCCTGCTGTGCTAACAATTCCAGCTTTTCTAACTGCATTTGTTTAATTGAACTCACTCAGTCTCTCTGTGCACTGGGCATCAGTGGCAGTGGGCACAGGGTAGTTTAGCAGACTCCAGTATATTATTGGTACAGTCTGTGCAGTGAAATCTCCAGTATGCCTCTTTTGTAGTTACAAGCTTGGTGTGTGCACACACATTACATTAGTGCATATCAAGGCACTGTGCCAGTGGGCAGCCAGTAGGCACTAGGCAGTGATATTAAATCCATAATGTCAGGGAAAGCTAGATGTGGTCGAGTGATTGGGAATGGCAGATGAGGCACTTCAAAAGGCACTAGTGCCTGTCCCCCATTAAAGATAAAAAGGGACCTATTGCAATCTAAACTCTTTGGAGGGGCAGGCAGTTCCATCCTGAAAAAAATGAAATCTAAACATGATGCATCGCCACCACCTGTTTCTGACCCTGTAGTTTTGGAGGTGAGGGAAGGGGAGGCTGAGTCATGCCAGACAAAATGCCGACACCCAAAAGCAGCAGTGGGACAGCAGTCTCGACTTAGCGTTGACAATGTAGCACAGGCACTGTTTGCTTCTGATTCAGATGAAGAATCATCTTTTGTGGGATTCTAATCAGAAACGGAAGAAATAATAGATGATGAAGATTTAGGAGGATCAGTTAGTCCTGTCTTAGCCTCCACTTCAGTGCAGCAGGGGAGAGATGAAACTGATGATGAGGAGGAAGAAGAGCTGTCAGCGCAGGCACAGAGGGTGACTGAGGCCCCTGGCATTGCTTCTGCGGGTGCACCCACTACTTCAGCTCCAGTGCCAGCATCCACTCCCAAGGCTATACAGAAGGTAGGATCACGAAAGACATCTGCGATCTGGAGCCACTTTAAAGTGATGGAGGACACGCATTATGCTCGGTGTACTTACTGTGGCAGGGCTATTAGCAGATGCAAGCAAATGGAACATATGACGCATCATATGAAGAGGCAACACCTAACAACATTACTGCTATCTGGGGATGGTGGCAGTACCAGTCAAGGGATCCCTTCCAAGCAGCGTAAAGTGGTTGAAAAGGAGCCGAGTCAGCCCATGCCCTCATCCCCTTCTAGCAGTCAGGTGGCAGGCCAGCAACCCCCTGACATGTGGCAGAAGCGAAAACCCTCCATAGAGGAAATGGTGTGGAGTGTGATAATGCTATCCCGGGGTAGAAGACAGGCAGCCTCAAAAGTTGTAACCAGAAACATTGGGGAAATGATTGCCCTTGATTAGCCCTTGCAGTTAGTGGAGAATATGTGTTTCAAGCATTTTCGGAAGGTCGTAGTTCCAAATTACAAAGTCCCCTCCAGAACCTCATTTAGCAGTAAGGTCATCTCCAGTCTGTAAAAGCAGTGTCACAGTCGCATCCAAGCGCTGCTAGCTAAGGCACAGGGGAGTGTGCATTTCACCTGTGATATTTGTTGCAACCATCGCTGACCGACGGCTTCACTCCACCTACCTTTCTTTTTCTGTGACTCCTCCTGCTCCTTGTGGATGACTGGCTGCCACGGCATCTGCCTGTTGTCCTCTACGGAGTTCCCGGACTGGCTTGGGCACTGCCTTCCGCCATGCTCCTCAGGTACCTTAGGGCGCGCGCACAACGCAGCCCTCATTCTTATTTCCTCTATGGTGCGAACCTCTAGGGTATCCCCCTGTGATGACGTCACGCTGCCCAGATATTTAAGCCTGTTGTTTATTTGCTAGCCTCTGAGTTAGCAAGGGATTTCCTATGGATGGGATTCACTCTCCATACCCAGCTACTCTGCCTCCAACTTCTATTTGGACTCTTTGCTGTTAACGAGGCACCCGCTCCTCGGGGGCCTCTCTGCTTCTTTCAGGTCGCTATCAGGAACCGGTACTTGCTCCTCAAGGGCCCATGTTTCCTGACTCGCTGCCTGTGTCCATCTCCTCTTCTACTTGGAAGAAGTCGCCTCAGACACCATCTGTGAGTACTATTACCATCTACTCTTCAGAGCTGTTTCCGTGGAACCAGGTACTCTCTCCTCGAGGGCCTGCTTCCGTTCTAGCACCAGTGCCATCTTCTACGGAGAACTTCTGCGTGAGTACTTACCAACGAGTCTCTGCACCCAGGGATCTGGTACTCGCTCCTCGAGGGTCAGCTCTCCCTATCTCGGGGTTTCTCCATACTGGGGACTCTGTGAATATCTCAGTGTACTCATTTTCTCAGTTCTTCTTCCTATAGCACTGCTACCGGAGAAGCCACTGTTCCAGCGCCCTGAGGAATACTAGCCCATCCGGGCTCCATCTTCTACTCACTTCCGCCACCTCTGGTGGCTTCACAAACTGTCTAATAAAAGATATAATCTGTGTTTGTGTGTCCAGAGCTGAGCCTGACCTGTGGCCCTTCACGGGACTTCCCCCCGTGGGTGAGGTCAGCTGCCACAGTGTCCAAGGGTCCACCCAAACCCTACAAAACATAACAATATCTGGACCGCCATGAATGCTGCACACTCTTACCTCTCCCTGACAGCACACTGGTAGGACCTGGCTGAGGCAGGGGCAGGCAGCAGCACTATTACTGAACAAGTATCAGGGTGGAGGTGGGCTTTACTGCACACCCACCTCACGGACCAGGCCTATATCTCAGCCAATATTCTAGCATGCATCAAACAGGTGCCGGAGGGCTGGCAAATATACCAGAGAGACAGGAATCCTCAGGCAGGGTTCTTTGTCACAGACAATGTTGCAAACATGGTTAAAGCAATAAACAACGGGCTCTTTAAGAACATCCAATGTTTTGCACACACTCTGCACCTGGTAGTGAAGTCAGCTCTGGGCTTGGAGTCCAATGACCAAGAGAATGAATACCTGCATAGCTTAATTCAGAAGTGCAGCAACATAGCAGCACACTTCCACAGAAGTGTGAAGGCGGGGAAGGTTCTATGACAAAAGCAGACTGATTTGGATATGCCTCGCAAGCGTCTCATTCAAGATATTGCTACCTGGTGGAATCCCACCTTTATGATGCTTGAGAGGTTAGTGGAGCTGCAGACACCCCTTCATGAACTTTCTGTTACAATGGACATAGGTGTGCAGAATCCCCTAGGGCATCATGATTGGTTAGTCATGAGTCAGCTGGTAAAAGTCCTGCAGCCCTTCAAGGATGTCATGGAGGAGCTGAGTTCCAGAAGGGCTACCTTGGCTGACATCATCCCTATAGTTAATTTCCTGGATGAAGATTTGGAGGCCATTAAACAGGAAGAGGGAATGACAGTTGTGGTGCTGCATTGTCTGGATATTTTTCAGCAGCAGGTGGAAGAGAGATTAAGGCCATTAACAGAACATAACACATTAGGGATGTGCAGAGGGACGCCATACGTGTGTAAACCACAAAGTCTACATAGGTTGATATTGTAGAATTGGACTTGAATAGCGGTTTTCTTATTTCTGAGAGCTCTTCATGTTCCTTTGTCAGCAGCTGAAGTGCATAAGTACAGTTAATAGCTTCTGGGTATTCAAAAATAATCTCCAGCTCAGTTCTTGCTTCACAAATGGCAGTCTATATTGCTCTAAAAGCATCCTTTGTTGAATTATCTTTCAGAAATGAAAAAGATGCCATTTTCGTCTGGCAGTGAACCAGTTCAGGAAGAAGTGACAGGTCAAACCACAACATACCTGCACAAAGGAAATCCTCTAATGCTGTGCCTGTCCGTCCAGACCTTATGTCCCTACGTGGGCTTTACCTCTGTCCTCGATTGCTGTGCCTGTCCGTCCAGGCCTTATGTTCCTACGTGGGCTTGACCTCTGTCCTCCAATACTGTGCCTGTCCATCTAGGCCTTATGTTCCTCGTGGGCTTGACCTCTGTCCTCAATTGCTGTGCCTGTCCATCCAGGCATTATGTCCCTACATGGGCTTGACCTCTGTCCTCGATTGCTGTGCTTGTTCATCCAGGCCTTATGTCCCTACAAGGGTTTGACCTCAATTGCTGTGCCTGTCCATCCAGGATTTATGTCCCTACGTGGGCTTGACCTCTGTCCTCGATTGCTGTGCCTGTCCGTCCAGGGCTTATGTCCAGTCCTAACGGCTAAAACCTCGTCGCAAAGGAAAACCTCAGTCTCTGGCAATTCGAACTAGTAATCATTCACAGCATGGATCCTTAAATAAAACAGTTTTAGGGCAGAGAGGAGAACTTCCTCCATCTTGCTTATGAAGTCATGATCTGTTTGCAAATGCTTAAATCCTAACAATTTGTACCATTATACACTCTAGGGGCCAACCCATTCCATGGAGCCCTTTCCTGCTCAAAGGAAAGGGAACTCTCTCCAGTGTTGCAGCCTATCTCTTAGCACCTGTTGACTCATGTTCAGAACGAGAAAAGATCTCCAAGGTACTTAGACTGTGGCAAACACAGTGAGACCCTGCTCCAGGTCACCACGCTTTGAAGGCTTGTGCTCACTCTAGGGGCCAACCCATTCCATGGAGCCCTTTCCTGCTCAAAGAAAGGGAACTCTCCCTGGTGTTGCAGCCAATCTCTTAGTACCTGTTGACCCATGTTGAACCGCTGTTCACATGGCACCCTGCTCCAGGTCGCCACACTTTGAAGGCTCGTGCTCCACTCTAGGGGCCAACCCATTTCGTGGAGCCCTTTCCTGCTCAAATAAAGAGAACTCTTCCCGGTGTTGCAACCTATCTCTTAGTACCTGTTGACCCATGTTGAACCGCTGTTCACAGTGAGACCTCTTCCACGTCACCACACTTTGAAGGCTCGTGCTCCACTCTAGGGGCCAACCCAATCCAAGGAGCCCTTTTCTGCTGAAAGGAAAGGGAACTCTCCTCGAGTTTAGCCAGCCTGTATCTACCCTCTGACCCATGTTGAACCACTGTTCACATGCACCCTCTTCCATCTCGGCCTTGAAAACTCTCGTTTATATATCAGCTACGTCCACCAGATTTTAAAAGACCAGCGAGAGCTCACGACGCCAATAGAAACACCCCACTCTTGGGGCGAACCCATTCTAGGGAGCCCTTTCCAGCGCAAAGGAAAGGGAACTCTCCCCAGGTGAAGCCAGCCTGTATCTACCCTCTGCCTCTGTGCCTTGCTGCCATACACTAGATGACTCACTCAACTCCTTGTGGTGTTCTTGCCACTATCATGGTTGCTCAGTGTGTTGGTGCTAGTTTTTCTGCTTGCTATGTTCCCCGTTCATTGTGCTGTAGGATGTTGATGCCACTTGTCTTGCAGCTTTGCCTGTGTGCTGCCTTCGAGGGTTAATGCATCTGTTATCGGTGCTCTCTTTTGAAGCTGTGGTGTGTTTTTGACACTCTCACTGCTGCTTTGCACCTCTATCAAAACACTCTTCTTGCCACTCCTGGTACCCCTTTGCCCCTTTAAAGTACCTTAAGAACATAAGAACATAAGCAAATGCCATACTGGGTCAGACCAAGGGTCCATCAAGCCCAGCATCCTGTTTCCAAGAGTGGACAATCCAGGCCATAAGAACCTGGCAAGTACCCAAAAACTAAGTCTATTCCATGTAACCATTACTAATGGCAGTGGCTATTCTCTAAGTGAACTTAATAGCAGGTAATGGACTTCTCCTCTAAGAACTTATCCAATCCTTTTTTAAACACAGCTATACTAACTGCACTAACCACATTCTCTGGCAACAAATTCCAGAGTTTAATTATGCATTGAGTAAAAAAGAACTTTCTCCGATTAGTTTTAAATGTGCCCCATGCTAACTTCATGGAGTGCCGCCTAGTCTTTCTACTATCCGAAAGAGTAAATAACCGATTCACATCTACCCGTTCTAGACCTCTCATGATTTTAAACACCTCTATCATATCCCCCCTCAGTCGTCTCTTCTCCAAGCTGAAAAGTCCTAACCTCTTTAGTCTTTCCTCATAGGGAAGTTGTTCCATTCCCCTTATCATTTTGGTAGCCCTTCTCTGTACCTTCTCCATCGTAATTATATCTTGTTTGAGATGCGGCGACCAGAAATGTACACAGTATTCAAGGTGCGGTCTCACCATGGAGCGATACAGAGGCATTATGACATTTTCCGTTTTATTCACCATTCCTTTTCTAATAATTCCCAACATTCTGTTTGCTTTTTTGACTGCTGCAGCACACTGCACCGACGATTTCAATGTGTTATCCACTATGACACCTAGATCTCTTTCTTGGGTTGTAGCACCTAATATGGAACCCAACATTGTGTAATTATAGCATGGGTTATTTTTCCCTATATGCATCACCTTGCACTTATCCACATTAAATTTCATCTGCCATTTGGATGCCCAATTTTCCAGTCTCACAAGGTCTTCCTGCAATTTATCACAATCTGCTTGTGATTTAACTACTCTGAACAATTTTGTGTCATCTGCAAATTTGATTATCTCACTGGTCGTATTTCTTCCAGATCATTTATAAATATATTGAACAGTAAGGGTCCCAATACAGATCCCTGAGGCACTCCACTGTCCACTCCCTTCCACTGAGAAAATTGCCCATTTAATCCTACTCTCTGTTTTCTGTCTTTTAGCCAGTTTGCAATCCACGAAAGGACATCGCCACCTATCCCATGACTTTTTACTTTTCCTAGAAGCCTCTCATGAGGAACTTTGTCAAACGCCTTCTGAAAATCCAAGTATACTATATCTACTGGTTCACCTTTATCCACATGTTTATTAACTCCTTCAAAAAAGTGAAGCAGATTTGTGAGGCAAGACTTGCCCTGGGTAAAGCCATGCTGACTTTGTTCCATTAAACCATGTCTTTCTATATGTTCTGTGATTTTGATGTTTAGAACACTTTCCACTATTTTTCCTGGCACTGAAGTCAGGCTAACCGGTCTGTAGTTTCCCAGATCGGCCCTGGAGCCCTTTTTAAATATTGGGGTTACATTTGCTATCCTCCAGTCTTCAGGTACAATGGATGATTTTAATGATAAGTTACACATTTTTACTAGGTCTGAAATTTCATTTTTTAGTTCCTTCAGAACTCTGGGGTGTATACCATCTGGTCCAGGTGATTTACTACTCTTCAGTTTGTCAATCAAGCCTACCACATCTTCTAGGTTCACCGTGATTTGATTCAGTCCATCTGAATCATTACCCATGAAAACCTTCTCCATTACGGGTACCTCCCCAACATCCTCTTCAGTATACACCGAAGCAAAGAAATAATTTAATTTTTCCACGATGGCCTTCTCTAAGTGCCCCTTTAACCCCTCGATCATCTAACGGTCCAACTGACTCCCTCACAGGCTTTCTGCTTCGGATATATTTAAAAATGTTTTTACTGTGAGTTTTTGCCTCTACAGCCAACTTCTTTTCAAATTCTCTCTTAGCCTGTCTTATCAATGTCTTACATTAAAGTTGCCAATGTTTATGCTTTATCCTATTTGCTTCTGTTGGATCCTTCTTCCAATTTTTGAATGAAGATCTTTTGGCTAAAATAGCTTCTTTCACCTCCCCTTTTAACCATGCCGGTAATCGTTTTGCCTTCTTTCCACCTTTCTTAATGTGTGGTATTTTTTAGTTCCTTCAGAACTCTGGGGTGTATACCATCCGGTCCAGGTGATTTACTACTCTTCAGTTTGTCAGTCAGGCCTACCACATCTTCTAGGTTCACTGTGATTTGATTCAGTCCATCTGAATCATTACCCATGAAAACCTTCTCCATTACGGGTACCTCCCCAACATCCTCTTCAGTAAACACCGAAGCAAATAAATCATTTAATCTCTCTGCGATGGCCTTATCCTCTCTAAGTGCCCCTTTAACCCCTCGATCATCTAACGGTCCAACTGACTCCCTCAAAGGCTTTCTGCTTCGGATATATGTTAAAAAGTTTTTACTGTGAGTTTTTGCCTCTACAGCCAACTTCTTTTCAAATTCTCTCTTAGCCTGTCTTATCAATGTCTTACATTTAACTTGCCAATGTTTATGCTTTATCCTATTTTCTTCTGTTGGATCCTTCTTCCAATTTTTGAATGAAGATCTTTTGGCTAAAATAGCTTCTTTCACCTCCGCTTTTAACCATGCCGGTTATTGTTTTGCCTTCTTTCCACCTTTCTTAATGTTTGGAATACATCTGGACTGTGCTTCTAGAATGGTATTTTTTAACAATGACCACGCCTCTTGGACATTTTTTACTTTTGTAGCTGCTCCTTTCAGTTTTTTTCTAACAATTTTTCTCATTTTATCAACGTTTCCCTTTTGAAAGTTTAGCACGAGAGCCTTGGATTTGCACAGTTCCTTTTCCAGTCATTAAATCAAATTTGATCATATTATGATCACTATTGCCAAGCGGCCCCACCACCGTTACCTCTCTCACCAAGTCCTGTGCTCCACTGAGAATTAGATCTAAAATTGCTCCCTCTCTCGTCGGTTCCTGAACCAATAGCTCCATAAAGCTATATTTTATTCCATCCAGGAACGTTATCTCTCTTGCGTGACCCGATGATACATTTTCCCAGTCTATATTGGGGTAATTGAAGTCTCCCATTATTACTGCACTACCAATTTGGTTAGCTTCCCTAATTTCTCTTAGCATTTCACTGTCCATCTCACCATCTTGACCAGGTAGACGGTAGTATACCCCTATCACTATAGTCTTCCCCGACACACAAGGGATTTCTACCCATAAAGATTCAATTTTGTATTTAGTCTCATGCAGGATGTTTATCCTGTTGGACTGTATGCCATCCCGAACATAAAGTGCCACACTTCCTCCCGAGTGTTCCTCTCTGTCATTGCGATATAATTTGTACCCTGGTATAGCACTGTCCCATTGGTTATCCTCTTTCCACCATGTCTCTGAGATGCCAATTAAGTCTATGTTATCATTTACTGCTATACATTCTAATTCTCCCATCTTACTTCTTAGACTTCTGGCATTAGCATACAAACATTTCAAAGTTTGTTTTTTGTTTGTATTTTCATTCTGCTTTTTAATTGATAGGGATAATTTAGAATTTTTTAGCTCTGGGGAGTTTTTAGTTACAGGCACTTGGACTACTTTTCTAATTATTGGAACCTCTCTGTCGGGATGCCCTAATTCTAATGCATCTTTAGTATCCTTTAAAGATACCTCTCTCCGAACCATGCGCTGCTGAGCGACTGTCGGCTTTCCCCTTTGTTCTAGTTTAAAATCTGCTCTATCTCCTTTTTAAAGGTTAGCGCCAGCAGTCTGGTTCCACCCTGGTTAAGGTGGAGCCCATCCCTTTGGAAGAGACTCCCCCTTCCCCAAAAGGTTCCACAGTTCCTAACAAAACTGAATCCCTCTTCCTTGCACCATCGTCTCATCCACGCATTGAGACTCTGGAGCTCTGCCTGCCTCTGGTAATCTGCACGTGGAACAGGGAGCATTTCAGAGAATGCTACCCTGGAGGTTCTGGATTTAATCTTTCTACCTAAGAGCCTAAATTTGGCTTCCAGAACATCCCTCCCACATTTTCCTATGTCGTTGGTGCCCACATGTACCACGATAGCCTGCTCCTCCCCAGCACTGTCTAAAATCCTATCTAGGTGACGAGTGAGGTCCGCCACCTTCGCACCAGTTAGGCATGTTACCAGGCAATCCTCACGCCCACCAGCCACCCAGCTATCTACATTCCTAATAATTGAATCACCAACTATGACGGCCAACCTAACCCTTCCCTCCTGGGCAGTAGGCCTTGGGGAGATATCCTCAGTGCAAAAGGATAATGCATCACCTAGAGAGCAGGTCCTTGCTACAGGATCCTTTCCTGCTACACCTGGTTGGTGCTTTCCCATCATGAGACCTTCTTCCTCCAAGGCAGCACCAGGGCTGCCAGTCTGAAGTTGGGACTTGACTACTATGTCCCTGAAGGTCTCATCTATATAGCTCTCTGTCTGCCTCAGCTCCTCCAGGTCTGCCACTCTAGCCTCCAGAGATTGGACTCGTTCTCTGAGAGCCAGAAGCTCTCTTTCTTTTTGTATTGTTATTGCCAGCAGCCTGATTCTATTCTGGTTAAAGTGCTACCAAGGTGATTAAGTTTGACAGAATGCACAAATTTGGCATTTTTTTACTTCTTGCCCTTAGTTCACAATGACATGGTTTGGCAAGCAAACTCCATATTCTTTTTTCACCTTTTCCAGAGGGAACCAACAAGAGATATGGATTAAGGATGTGTTTACCTTTGAAGCAAAATTTCCTTTTGCCTTTCATATCGTTGCAACGGCAAGCTCCCCTGGCTCCCATTCCCTGCCCCCACTACAAAAATTACAATTATAAAAAATAAAACAAAGTTCCACTGGGTCTTTTCAGCATTCCCTCTATTCATCTTATCTTATCTGCAGTTAAGATTGCTTATCTGTAATCTTAACTGTCCTCATTGGACATAAGCAATCTCCAGATTTGTCTGCCCTGCTAGTGTGTGTATGTGTGAGTGTGTGTGTGTGTGTGTGTGTGTGTGTGTGTGTGTGAGTGTGTGTGTGTGTGTGTGTGTGTGTGTGTGTGTGTGTGTGTGTGTATGTATGGTGGTGGTGGTGGTGGTGGGGGGGGGGGGGGGGATGGAGAGCACTGAGCCCAATGCCTTTTTATTGCACAGAGGTACTTATTTATTTATTTATTTAGAACTTTTCTATACCGACTTTCCAATAACAGAATTACTGATCAATTCGGTTTACATTCTGAACAATAACAGTGACAAGTAAATGTCTTACAAGGAACAGGTAGAAGTAACTTGGAAATAAATATATGGGGTTAATAACATAAAAGTACATAAAAGTACATGATACAGAGATCTGTAGAGAGTTACAGATTACCTTTGCACCACTGGGATAGGAGCATCTGGGGATTGCTTCTGACCTGTGAATATACTTATGTAACCTTTAGTGGGGTGTTTTAAGTCCCAAGGGCAAACAATCTTATTTATATCTTCTGGGGCTGCTCTGGATAACCATTCACTCCCACACTGACTCTTAATCCCTGGGGAGGACTCTTTTTATGGGGGAAGCTCTCGCTTATGGCCCAGTCGATGAAAAGACATCACCAGTGTGTATGCTGTACTTTAGGTGCTCCCAAATGGTAAGAGGCTGTAAGAACTCAGACAGGACCAAGACTGGGAGTTAAAATAAAATTTATTAATTCTTAAAGTCAAATTAAAGCCCATTGTCCAAATTGATTAGTGTACATCTGACTATAGTTACAGGGTTCTTGCTGAGTAGCTGATATCCTTATTATAGACCTCTGGGTAAAGCTCAAGGTGATTTTAAATGTGCTTACTCTCCCAGTGGCTGTGCCGTGTGAATCCTAGTGGAGGGTTCCCATTTGCTTTGCAAAAATCCTACCTTTAGAAATCTTCTCTCCCATAGACACCCAACCTGGCCTGTTTCCTAGGGGGAAAATCTGGATGGGATCTGTTATGGTTTTGAGGTGTTGGATTGGATTCTTGGGTACTGCGGTGATGGCCACTCCCACGGGGAGGAACACCGTGAGGAACCACAGTACTAGGCTAGACTTATACACGCAGACACAGAGAATTTGTATTTATTATACAGCTTGATGGTACTATCCGGGGAGCGGACAGCAATAAGGTAACCCAGTAGAAGTAGTCCAGGGGTCCTCTGCAGAGGAGACCAGTCCCACACTCGAGTAGATAATAGGCAACGCAGGATAGCCAAGGAAGGTCCCGGATGAAGACTCCCAGTGCTGAAGCTGAAGGTGAGACAGACAGGGTTAGTACCACTGAAGTAGATAGCTGTGTTGATGAAGATCCTGGTAGGCAGATGTAGTTCAGTAGTAGGCACCAGAGTAGGGAGAGCAGGCGCTCGAGGAATGAGTACCCGATATCCCCAATAGGTACCTGAAAGAGAGCATAAGCGCCCCCGAGGAGTGGGTTACCCAGGTTAGCGATGAATTAACCCAAGGGCAGAGAGAGAGAGAGCTTCCTGCGGCAGCTAGGAAGTGGCAGAGCTGCTTAGACCGGAGGCAATCCAATCCAATCTTTGCTAACTTGGTTTGTTAGCAAATGAAGGGCAGGCTAAATACCAGGATGTGATGATGTCACTCGGAGGGGGATGCCCCCAAGGTTCCCACCATGACGTGGATAAAGACATGGGTGGCATGCGCGCGCGCTCCTTAGGATGCCCTCAGGAAAATCATGGTGAACACCATCACCGTTGCCATTCCGGGGATGCCGGAGAGAGCGGCATGAAGATGTGGTAGCAGCCATCTTCCCGGGGATTGAGGAGAGAGAAGGGTGAGGCACAGAGGTCGAAGCCGTCTGATACCGATGGACGCAACAGTACCCCCCTTCAAAGGGTCCCCTCCAGACCCCCTACCTGGTCTTGGTTTTCGAAGATGCGATCAATGAAATAGATGAAGCATCTCTTTGTCCATGATATTAGCCAATGGTTCCCAAGTTTTCTTCTGGTCACTTCACGTAGAAACTATATAAATGACTATGTTTTTAATACATGGTCATTTCTTGTTGTGGGATTATCAAATTATTCAGTATAGTTAATGCTGATTTCACATTATAGAATTTTTCAAAAGTATATTTACAGTAATTGTTTATTTCTTTGTTCATTGATCTTATTAAGATTTATCTTATAAATATAAATGGTTTGGTTTTTATAAAACACAATTTTCATTCAGTTTTATTTTTTATTTTATTTGATCATATTTATTTACATTAAATGTTGTCCCACATGTAGATTCAATCATTCAGCAATTTATTCATTTAGTTTTATGTTAATAGTATTAGTGATATCAGCTGCATGACTTGATCATTGTATCTGTTGAATTCTTAAGTTTTTAGATATCTCATAATGATTAGATTTAGACAAATAGTATTGTTAGTTTTTATAAATGAACACAACTCAATTGTTCTGTATATAGGTTTTATTATTATATTATATATACTAGATCAACAATGATTTTATTTTAATATTGTTTATTTCATTTCAACTTCTTCATTCACACACTTTTATAGATTGAACATTGTTGCAGACTATACAGATGCAACCACAATTAACAAATAAGTTCATGACTTGAACTAAATCAAGAGCCCATGATTGTACATACAAGGTAAAATAGTCCCTTAGTATTCGGATGATTGTATTAATACACAATACCAATATTGTTTTATTTAGTTAGTACATTTGTATTAACCGTGAAGACTTTTTAAGATTTACTATAGACTTTTCCATATGTCACCGTTTTTATAATATTCTTAAATAAAAAAATAAAAAAAAGTTTTTATATACAAATTTTGAATTCTTGTATCTATTAATTTCTCCATTTATTGTTGTATGATTGGATTCTTTGTAACATTGTTTTATATTATTCATTTTTTAGCCCCTGAGGTAGCCGTCACAAGCGGCGAAACTCGGCCAGAATCGGGCTATTATTTTTTACGTCTCCACTTCAATAAAGGAATTGAAAAAGACTACAGGCATCTATCTCTTTGTATTTCCTAACAGCTTTCATAGTTCGCCTTCCTTTGTGCTTTTTGGGTCCATATCCCTCCCATGACAGGAGGTATTCCCAAACTCTGCCTCTCTTTCTTACATCAAGGATGGCATCAACCTTGTATTCGATGTCTTCTTCTGCATCAACAGGAGTAGGTTCAGGTGTCTAGGTGGAAAACCCGCTATGAACAAGTGGTTTTAGCAGTGAAACATGAAATGCATTATGAATCTTCATAGCTGGAGGGAGTTTCAGACTATAGGTATACAATTGTCGGAGAATTGGAAAGGGTCCGACAAAGTGTGGAGCAAATCGAGCAGATGAAAGCTTAAGTCTTAGATGTTTGGTAGACAGCCAGACTATCACCAGGCTGGAATTCAGGAATGGTGAGCGTCATAGCCTTTCTTTGCTCTTTGTCCTGCTTTATGGAGCATTTCTTTAGTCTTTCTCCAGAGCTGCTGTATATCTTTGGCAGTAGATTGAGCTGCCGGGGACGACACAGAAAGTGGAAGTGTTAAAGGTGGTAAAGGTTGTCGTCCGTAGACCACTTCAAAAGGTGTAGATCCAGTAGATGATGCTGGATGCAAATTTTTGGCGAATTCGGCCCAGGTCAACAGTTCAGCCCAGTCATTCTGTCATGAACTGACATAGGTGCGGAGGAACCATTTGAGAGTTCTATTCATTCTCTCAGTTTGGCCATTCGACTGAGGATGGTACGCAGAGGTGAAGTCAAGTGTGATGTCGAATTTCTTACACAAGGCTTTCCAGAACTTAGCTGTAAATTGAGCTCCTCTGTCTGAAACAATGTGTTTAGGTATGCCGTGTAGGCGAAAGATGTGACTGATGAATAATTTAGCAAATTCCATGGCTGATGGCAAGCCCAGAAGAGCCACGAAGTGAGCCATCTTCGAAAATCGATCCACTGTAACCCAAATGGTATTGTTACCTCCAGAAAGTGGCAGGTCCACCACAAAATCTGTTGCAATGTGGGTCCAGGGCTCATCCGGTGCTGGCAAGGGTTGAAGCAGGCCCCAAGGATGTCCAGGCGGAGGTTTCTCTCTGGCAGAATTGGAACAGAAGGCTACGTACGCAAGAGTGTCTTCTTTCATGGTGGGCCACCAATAGTACTTTTGTAGCTTAGCCAGTGTTCGCCATTGACCAGGGTGTCAGGCCAGTTTCGAATCGTGAGCCTAGGTTAGCAATTTCTTAGATTGCAGGGTACAATGGTCTTACCCGGGGGTATCGGATGTGTAGCTGTGAGAATCACTCTCTTCAGGTCAATGATATGTTGGGGTTCATCAGGTACGTCCTCTGAGAGGAAGGAGCGAGATAATGCGTCTGCTCTGACATTCTTGTCACCAGGGTGATATTTCAGCACAAAGTCAAATCTGTTGAAGAACAGAGACCACCTCGCCTGTCTATGGTTGAGGCATTGAGCGTGATGGAGGTACTCCAGATTTTTGTGATCAGTGTAAACAGTGATCTGATGTTGTGCACCTTCAAGCCAGGGGTTCCATTCTTCAAATGCCATTTTTATTGCCAACAGTTCTCCACTGGCGAGAAGCGTTGGGAAAAGAATGAACAGGGGTGCAAGATCTTAGAATCACTGGTCTGGCTTAGCATGGCCCCTACACCTACATCAGAGGCATTGACTTCCACAATGAAGGGTCATGTAGGATCTGGATGACGGAGACATGGTTTGCTTGAGAAGGCATCTTTTAACTTCTGAAATGCTGTTAATGGAACAGTCAATGAAGAGTAATTTTTTATAAAGGTCCGGTAGTAGTTCGTAAATCCCAAAGGTCCGGTAGTAGTTCGTAAATCCCAAAGATCATCTTAGAGCTTTTAGGCCAGTGGGTTGTGTCCATTTTTGAACACTCTCAAACTTCTGAGGGTCCATTTGGAAACCTTTGTTTGTGACAATGTACCCTAAGAAGGGCACGGATTCTTTGTGGAATTCGCATTTAGTCAACTTGGCGTACAAGCGGTTCTCGCAAAGTCTCTGCAGAACTCTTTTGACATCTTCCTGATGGGATTGCAGGTCCTGAGAAAATATCAAGACGTCGTCTAATTAGACAACGACACATTGGTAGAGTAAATCACGCAGAATATCGTTCATCATGGTTTGGAATACCTGGTAATGCCCTTCGGCTTGTGCCGAAGGGCATTACCAGGTATTCAAAGCGTCCATCCCGGGTATTAAAAGCTGTCTTCCATTCATCGCCAGAGTGGATGAAATGGTTAGGTTGCAGAGAAAAGTGCATGCAACATTGATTAATAAATCCTCTACACTTCCAAACTTCACCCGTGAAGCATGTTGGGGCAGATAGAGGCACTGTTGCCTTGACCGTCACTTCTGGCGGTGTAACTTCTTTACCTGTGGTAGTCGGTGTATTCATCTGTGCGTGTAACTGGTTAAAGGCAACAGTCAAGTTGTCCAATGAATTCTGTTGTTCGGAGATTCGCTGGGCCAGGACCAGAATGGCCTGCAGAGTGGTGAGCTGAGCCGAATCCATGGAGTTAGCAATCTGTTATGGTTTTGAGGTGTTGGATTGGATTTTTGGGTACTGCGGTGATGGCCACTCCCATGGGGAGGAGCCCCTTGAGGAACCGCAATACTAGACTAGACTCATACATGCAGACACAGAGAATTTGTATTTATTATACAGCTTGATGGTACTCTCTGGGGAGCGTACAGCAGTGAGGTAACCCAGTAGAAGTAGTCCAGGGGTCCTCAGCAGAGGAGACCAGTCCCACACTCGAGTAGATGATAGGCAACGCAGGATAGCTGAGGAAGGTCCCGGATAAAGACTCCCAGTGCTGAAGCTGAAGGTGAGACAGACTGACAGGGTTAGTACTCACTGAAGTAGATAGCTGTGTTGAAGATCCTGGCAGGCAGAAGTAGTTCAGTAGTAGGCACCAGAGTAGGGAGAGCAGGCCCTCGAGGAGCGAGTACCTGATATCGCTGATAGGTACTGAAAGAGAGCATAAGGGCCCCCGAGGAGCGGGTACCCAGGTTAGCAATGAATTACCCCGAAGGGCAGAGAGAGAGCTTCCTTCAGCCGCTAGGAAGTGGCAGAGCAGCTTAGACCAGAGGCATTCCAATCCAATCCAATCTTTGCTAATGGTAGGGAGAGCTGCGTTAGTGCCGGGTGCACCCGTGGTTGCCGCATGCACAGTCCGGCTCACCTACTGCTCGATACTGTATGTAAATAGCTTGCAAATGCAAGCTGCGTCTAAGAAGCGTCCGTGAAGCGTTAGGCCTGCGCAACCCATTTTACTGTATAGAGTGCTATACAGTATCCTGGGTGCGCTGGCCTAACGCTTCACGGACACGCTGGTATCTGTCATTTCAAATGTCATTTCAAATGACATTTGAAATGACAGGTACCAGGAAGTGGACGGTTCTCCTATGCTCGGGATTGCCAGTCCTCTCTCCTCTCCTCCCGAAGCAAGCAACGAAAGTGGAAAAAACGAAAAAAAAAAAAAAGTAGCAAGAGAGAGAGGGGAGAGAGGATGGGCAATCCTACGCTCGGGATTGTAAGTCCTCTCTCACCTCCTCCCGAAGCAAGGCGCGAAAAGCAGCCTTGCTTTTCAGGAGGAGGGGAGAGAGGACTGGCAGTGAAAAGCAACGAAGCGACTTACTTTTTTTGCAGCCCCCCTCCGGAGATGGACATCGGCGACGAGGGACCGCGGCTCCCCTCCCCTGCCTCCAGCTGCCCGTGAAGATAGACGCATCGCACAGGTGAAAGCGGCCCCTGTGCGTGCAATTGGCCGCTCAAGATGTGATGTCACATGCCGTGACGCCAAACGTCGTGACGTCACATCTTGAGCGGCCCAATTGCACGCACAGGGGCAGCTTTCGCCCGTGCGATGTGTCTATCTTCGTGGGCAGCTGGAGGCAGGGGAGGGGAGCCGCGGTCCCTCGTCGCCGATGTCCGTCTCCGGAGGAGGGCTGGACAAAAAGTAAGTCGCTTCGTTGCTTTTCACTGCCAGTCCTCTCTCCCCTCCTCCCGAAAAGCAAGGCTGCTTTTCGTGCCTCGCTTCGGGAGGAGGGGAGAGAGGACTGGCAATCCCGAGCGTAGGATTGCCCGTTCTCTCTCCCCTCTCTCTCTTGCAACTTTTTTTCGCTTTTTTCCGCTTTCGTTGCTTCGGGAGGAGGGGAGAGGACTGGGGCTGCCCCGGAGACCAGCACCCATGGATGCGGCCAGGGCAGGTGAGTGGGGGCTGGGGGAAAGTTTGCCGCCTACCCTTACCCCTGCCTCTAATGCAGGGGTAAGGGTAGGCGGTAAGTTAGCAGGTTAAACGCGCGGCAAAACGGCAGGGTAAAAAAGCGATAGTCGGGGGCGCGTGTTACTGTATGGGAGGGAAAAGCTAATTGGATTGTTTACATGTAATATACATGCCGTGGGCAGAAGGGGTTACCCAGTGATTTAAGGACCTGGTAAGAGTAGGTTAAAGGGGATTGTGTATTGCAGGAAGAGCTAACGCGGCCGAAAAGTGGGTAGAAAGCGGGTTAGGAGCAGGGTAACCGCGGCCGCACTTTACTGTATTGACCTGTCGGTTTGTTAGCAAATGAAGGGCAGGCTAAATACCAGGATGTGATGATGTCACTTGGAGGGGACGCCCCCAAGGTTTCCGCCATGACGTGGATAAAGACGTGGGTGGCATGTGCGTGTGCACCCTAGGAGGCCCTCAGGAAAATCATGGCGAACACCGTCGCCGTTGCTGTTCCGGGGACGCCGGAGAAAGCAGCATGAAGACGCGGCAGCAGCCATCTTCCCAAGGCTTGAGAAGGAAGAAAGGTGAGGCACAGAGGTCGAAGCCGTCTGAGGCTGACGTACACAACAGGATCTTGTTCTCTTGCTCTTCCTTGGATTCAGTTGTTCATTCTTCTTATCTGTTACTTTAGGTGATTTCTCTGGTGGAAAAATCTGGGGACCAAGCTATTCACAGCACTGCAATTCTAGTGGGGAAAGGGGATCAAAATACTTTAACTCCTAATCTGGATAGCTTTTCTGCTCTCACTGTCTCTTGTAGCAGGATCCATCACTGGTGCTTGGCTACCTAGGGAGTAGAGTAGGCTCACTGGTCTCCTGAAGAGAGCCCTTTGTCCCAAAGGGTCAGGAATAAAAGTCTATCTCCCTGTAAATTATAAAAAGGACCCTCTGGCAGGGAGTGCACGGTGAGGAGTCTCTTCTAAAAGAAACCTCCTTTGGGCATGGCCAGGAAGCCCTACCAGAGTGTGGAAAAAATGTTGTCTCTGCAGCTGCTCTCTCTAACTGCACCCCCTGAGTCTTAAAATGGCTGGGCTAAATAGCACTGAGTCATCCAATCAGAACCTCCAGGTGGGAGGGGCTGAAGGGTATGTATGGTTCCCTTTCTAAGTGTATTATAAGGACAGGGACAGTGGCATCTAGTAGCCAGACCTGGTAGGGGTGCTACACTTACACTGCGGGTAAGCTTGAGGTGAGCTCTTGGGGGATAGGGCAAAGGCCGAGCAGGACTTTATTTTAATTGTTAGAATTATGATTTTTGCAGTAGGGGGAGGGAGGCTGCTACTGCCTTTTTAAAATGCAAAAGAAAATGAAATGTTAAAAGCAAAGAAAACAGAATGATAACCCCTACTAGTAAAACAAAACAAAAAACCTCTTGCACATCCTTAAAAGTGAGTCTCATACATACATTTTAATACAGGCCAATAATGCATTTCATTCAGCCCCAAACATCTTATTATTGACCTATTTTTAGCTATTCAGCTTCCTGATTTTTCAGACTCAAGATAGTGTTTTAAATATTCACTCAGTCATCTTAAATATCTATTCACTAAGGCCTCTCTTCTGGCCTGTAAATGGATGAATCGAGCCCTGTATTTTTCTGTTCATTTTCATTTTCTACTATTGAATAGGAAGATGTTTGCTCTACTTGCAATTTTTGTATTACTATCAGCCACAAAATGATAGAATTTTGTAACCTAATCTTCAGTCTTATATTTAGTTGACTCTGATACCTCAACAGCTGAATCATATCATTTCTGCTGGTGCTATCATGAGTTCCATGAGAGGAATGTGAGATGTCCCAGCATTAATAGAAATCTATTTTGGCAGTGCTACATTGTACAAAACACTAATATTCCCAGTGGCAGACAGTTTTCCTCTTTGAGCAATTTTCTGTCTGCCACATAATAATAATTATTTGGGTAATTTAATCTGTACATTAAACTGAATTTTTGACGATGACAATGCAGAAACTGCAATGCTCTCTCTCCTGCCTGTCTTGAAGCATTTATTTTTGGCTGTTTGACCAGTTTACTCCAGACAGAAGCAGAGATTGGTGAATTAAATTGTCATAATGAGAAAACCGTCATGAAGAATGGCACATGATCTCTGTCTCTCTTGCAGGCTGATGTACTAAGGCAAGATAAATTGTGGAAAGCATGTTTTACATATAAAAAAATGGAAAACATTTAATGTTATTTGTAATAGAGTTCACTATTTTCCCTTTTCGTGCATAAAGCAGACTGCAAAATGTCTCAGATTTACCAACAGTAAATTTTACATGTGTAATTGTTTTTCTAAATGTATACTTAGTGAGTTTTTGCAATTCTAAATAGCATAAAGCAGCCTGCTATTATGCACAGTAAAACTACATGCAACATGGGCTAAGAAAGGCTCATTTCCCAAAATCTATAGCTAGCTATAACTCAATGAGATGTAAAGTTCTTGCAAAGTTTCTCATAGAGAAAGCATGCATGCTATGTTTTCTACTAGACCTCTTTGCATACAAGTCCAGGTATGGGGCTTATGGTTAGGGTGCGGACTTAGGCAGCCATCAGGGGAAGGAGCTCCAGCACATCCTCTCAATAACTTACATTTTAAGCCATTTCCCATGCCTCTAAATCATGCTAGCCACTAGTATTGTTGTTTTCTGTCACCGAGTAGTTTGCTCGGCTGTGCAAGGGCAGGAGCACAAAACTGACAAAAGGAAGCTGTGAATGAAAAGCTGTAAGCATGAAAATGGTGGTGGCTGATGGCGGTGAAAATGTTCTTGTAAGTATTTCTGAATAAGTCATACAGCAACGGGCGGATTTTAAAAGCCTTGCTCGCGTAAATCCGGGCGGATTTATGCGAGCAGTGCCTTGCGCGCCGGCGCGCCTATTTTGCATAGGCCGCCGGCCCGCGCAGAGCTCCGGGACGCGCATAGGTCCCGGGGTTTTCTGAAGGGGCGTGTCGTGGGCGTGTCAGGGGCGGGGGCCAAACGACGAGGCATTTTGGGGCGGGACGTGGCGTTTCGGGGGCGGGCCCGGGGGCGTGGTTTCGGCCCGGGGCGTTCCATGGGCGTGGCCTCGCCCTCCGGAACCACCCCCGGGTCGGGTCTCGGCGCGCCAGCAGCCCGCTGGCGCGCGTGGATTTACGTCTCCCTCCGGGAGGCGTAAATCCATGGATAAAGGTAGGGGGGGGTTTAGATAGGGCCGGGGGGGTGGGTGGGTTACGTAGAGGAAGGGAGGGGAAGGTGAGGGGAGGGGGAAAGAGAGTTCCCTCCGAGGCCGCTCCGATTTCGGAGCGGCCTCGGAGGGAACGGAGGCAGGCTGCGCGGCTCGGCGTGCGCCGGCTGCCCAAAATCGGCAGCCTTGCGCGCGCCGATCCAGGATTTTATAAGATACGCGCGGCTACGCGCGTATCTTATAAAATCCAGCGTACTTTTGTTTGCGCCTGTTGCGCCAACAAAAGTACGCGAACGTGCTTTTTTTAAAAATCTACCCCCATATCTCCAGTGGCATTACCTCAGCCCTGAATGAGCGTTTGGTAACAATTCAAGTTGCAATGGATGAAATAAAGGCTGGAATGGAAAACCATACTAAACAGATCAAGCGGAGCAGTAAATCTCCACAAAGGATGATAGGTTGGTGGAGGCAGAACAATGTTTAACCGCATTACGTGATGAAAATGCTGACCTTCTTGTTTGTATAGAAGACCAAGAAAATAGAAATAGGTGGAACAATCTAAAGATTATTGGTCTGCCGAAAACATTGCATGAAGATGAACTGTACAGTTTTGTTGAGAAATGGCCCCCTGAATGTCTGGGCCTAGCTGACTTAAGCAACAGCATATGCTGTGAAAGAATTCATCGTGTGGGACCTCTGAGAGATAAAGGGGAATGACTAAGGCCAGTGATAGCTAGGATTTTGAACTGGTCAGACAAAACTAAGCTGCTCAGAGCTTATTGACAGATTGAAAAGTTGGAAAACATGGGAAATAAGGTTCTCCTGTTTAACAATTTTTCTGTCCATGTGGCGGCCCAACAAAAAGAAATGATACCTTCCTGCACCGAGCTGCATCGTAGAGGGATTAGGTTTTTTCTGCTTTTTCCTGCTAAGTTACATGTGCAATATCAGAATAAGGTATTGTTTTTCCCTACAAAAATGGAGGCTTCTGCATTCATAACAACACTGGACACCACTGCTGGGGGAATTTAAAAATATGGTGAGATGAATAAATATCATCTTATAAAAGTGGCTGCCAACAAACATAAAGAAATAACAGAGCTGAATGCTCAAAAGGTTAGTTGTGGCCAAGGAACTGATGCTCACATGTTATTGTACAAGGTGGAATTTGCCTCCAATTGAATTGGCTGTGGATATGTTTGCATTTGTGTAACGTTTGGTACATTATTTTTGCTTTCTAGCCTTACATTGGCTCTTAATAGTTTGCTGTATTCAATAAGATTGAGCTTTACCTGCTTCTTTTCCACACAAGTTCAGGAGACCAACAATGAAGAGGTACAGCTTCAGTGAGAACGATCTGTTCGATTGAAACTGTGGTTATCTTTTATTTTTCTTTTAGTACTCCACCATACTTTGGATGGATTTGTGAGGACAACTGATTTACAAGGTCCACCCGTGAGCAGGCTCTGATGATATTTATTTTTATTATTTTTTATTTGAGATTTTTAACACAGGAGTGTTTATGAGTATAAAGTGCTGCAGAAGTTCTCCTACAGCTCTTGTTTGTCTTCAAGTTTTCACTATGCACCAACAGACCTCGTTCCCTCTATCCAGAAATCATCAACAACCCAACGTTAAGGGAACTCCTTAATACATGGTCAACTGTGCGGTGGCTTTTACCTAGGACAAGTCTTTGTTGGTTGTCCTGTTACTCGGCCACCGTAATTTATTCTTCAATTATTTTATTTCAAATTTCTTTTTTTATATTTTTATTTTTTGGATTGTTTTGGTTTTCTGTGCTTCCTTATTCTCTCTTTCCCCCCGGCGTTTTATCCGACCCACCTAATATTTATCATTTCTTTGTTGGCATTTGTCTAAAGGCTTAAAAGCTATTAATCACTTAATACCACTCACTTGGGTCCGGTTCCGCCCGCCCGACATTGGCCATGTTTCGGCAGCGTACTGCCTGCTTCAGGGGCCGCAGGGGCAAATTGTAATGTGTCCAAAACTCGGGTCCACGCTTAATGAAGCACATCAATTTTTATTTGTAATATATATCAACGTTTATGTGAGGGAGGATGAAGGCGCCGCTCACATAAACGCTGAAAGGAAAGGGCTGGTTTATGCTATGGATACTCCCACATGACCTTCTCCTATTTCAAATGGCTGCTAAGAAATCACTGCAAACCAAAAGATTGAAATTAATATGATATGTTTTATTCGTGGGGGATCGCCATACATTTCGTGAACCCACGAATACAACGAATAGGGACTTATGCGTTGCGGATTGCACATTCGTTGAAAACAAATGCACATCCCTAGGAACTACCATGAACCCACTCCGGGCTTATCACAATGTATGCTATGAGATATTATTCAGCTTTTGTTACGGAGAACACTAGAGAAATTAGGACAGGTTCTTAATGAAAGCAATGTTGTAAAACCTGGACTAGATTAGCTTGTCTCCCTTGAAAAGGAGCTATTTGCTTACCCAAGGCCTAGCTCCTCAGCCTCCTCCCACCTCACAAGGTCCCCAGCAGATATGAAATATCATGTGTCCCTGCAGTGCAAATAACATTGGTGGTCTCTGGTTTATTTCATGTATCTAGACACTTTCCTGATTCTTCCAAGGACAGGGCCTTGTGTTTGTGTAACTGGTAGACTGTGGCCCAATTTAGTGCAGCACATGCTCTGTCTCCTCTGAAAATCATATTCCCCAAGTGTCTGCTGCCTGCCTTAAGCCCTCCCTCTGCCATAAGGAAAACCACCTGGAGTGTAAAGCTGGGTTGGTGGCTATATAGAATGCCTGGGCCATTCATAGCTCAATACCACAGGAGTAGTAGTTAGGTCTATCTAGTGTAGCTTGCATCCCATATGAACCTAACACACCGATTGTCAGTGTGTGCTAATTGTTTTATGCTCTTTTTTGGGGGAGCCAGATGATGAGTGTCCTGGACCTGCACCTAGATGACCCCAAAGGCTGTACCGTAGTCTGCGGGTAATCCAAGACTCCTCGGATGAGGACAAAGGGGGAGCCCGTGAACAGCTGGAACAGCCTGAGGAGGAAGAGGAGCAGCAGTGGCAGGGAGAGGAACTGGAGGACACACTGGCTGATCTGTTATAGGATCAACCACAGGACAGCAGTGCATCGGACCAGCCCGAACCTGAACTGGTTGCCAGTGAGGCTGAGAGACTGTTATTACAGCAAAACGCCAGCCTCTTGGACGCTATCTCAGGCCTGCCTGATGTGGTGCGTCAGGAAGCAGAGTCCCTCCATGATATCATCAGGGAGGAATCACAAGCCCTCTATGATACAATCAGGGAGGAAGGACAGGGGATTCAAAAGGTGATACGGGACCTTTGCCAGGCTACTGATGAACAAACGGAAGTGTAGACGGAGATGCTACAGCGGTTGCCTCCTGTGCAACCGCAGCCACCAGTGGCGCCATGGCCTTTCACAGGGCCCTGGATGCATTACCCTTCACCATATGGGCCACCCTTCCCATGGATGGCACCTGCCCATGCTGAAGAGCCCACTGTGGGACAGCCACCCCCACCTCAGCCTGCACCATGCTATCCGTGGATGGCACCCCCACCCCCACCTGCACCAGAGCTGCTGCTGCCACCAGCTGTACCTTCCTGCAGCCATGAACTTGAACTACACCAACCTCCTTTGCCCTCTGAGGGTAGCGTGAGCAATGGGAGAAGGCCACTGCACAGGAGCTCCAGGTTGGGGCAGTCTATGCTTCCAGAAGCCAGAAAGAAAGGACAGCTAAGGAAGTGATCTTTTAGTTTCTTCACTTTTATTTATCTGCACTTTTTGTACATACATGCACTATATTTAAATACACACTTTATTGTAAATAAATCCACTATCAACTTATGAAATGGCTTTCTATGAGCGTGCTCCTTTGTTGTATAGCCTGCCTTTGACTCAAGAGATGTATTTCCTGCAATTCATCCTGAGTCAGATGCTCTTCCTCCTCCTCATTCTCTTGAGGGGCCTCCTCTGGTGAAGGCATGTGTCTGTTAAGTGCAAGGTTATGTAGCATACAGCAGACTAGAAAGATCTCACACACTTTAGGGGGACTGTAAAGAAGATATCCTCCAGATCTTTCTAGACAATGGAAGTGTGATTTAAGTAAGCCAAATGTTCGCTCTATGACTGCCCTGGTCTTACGGTGTGCCCTGTTGTAGCGAGCCTCAGCAGCAGTTACAGGGGAGGCTATGGGGATCAAGAGCAAGGTTTTTAGTGGATAGCCTCTGTCACCTGTGGGAAAGGACCCAGAAAATCTGAGTTACATATACTTTCTGCTTTTCATTGTAGCACAGCTCACAGGCCAAGTAAGCAGGAACCCTGCTATGGCACCATAAACATAAGGGTCACAAGAAGAAAGCTGGCAACTATGTATGTTAGAAGGAGTGGTTAGCTTACTACCTAGAAGCCATCCCCCACTGATGTGTCCTTGCTGGAAGTGGTCATGAATTCTGGATTGTGATAGAATGTAGGCATCATGAGTGGATCCGGGAAAGCAGAGCACCACATTCATGGTGATGCCCTTGGCATTGCAGACCACTTGCATGTTTAGGGAGTGGTATCCCTTGCAGTTGCGATAAGTGGCCTCATCTCCTCCTGATGCCCTTAGGGGCACATGAGTGCAATCAATAGCTCCCAAGACTGAGGGGAAGCATGCAATTTGATAGAAATCAGTCATTATTTGTTGTTGTTCCTGTCTTCTGAAGGGGAAGGAGATAAAGTGTTGTGTTTTCCGGAGCAAGGCATCCAGGACCTGCTCTAGACACCTTGAGGTGGCAGACTGAGTGATTCCAGATGTTATTCCTAGCGGTGTTTGGAAGATGCCAGTAGCAAAAAAGGCCAAGGCGGTAGTCACCTTGATGTGTACTGGCAACGCATGGCCCCTTTGGGCAATAGGTAGCAGTTCAGGCTCTAACATTTGGCAGAGGTACAGTATAGTTTCCTTATTAAATCTGAACCTGCGCATTACTTCCTCCTCAGACAGATCCAGAAATTGTGTACGAGTCCTGTAAACTCTATGTAAAGGGTACCTCCTCAGTATCAGCATTCTTCTTGTCCTCTCTTTCTCTTCTGAGCCATATAGATCGGAGGACCTATGCAGCCATAATAATCATGTGGAGATACAGAAATGCTAAATATGCCACACAATTGCTGTTCCTTGGATTTATCACCTCCTGTTGCTATCTGTTTCCGTTGGACTTTAATCAACAATGCCTAGGTAAACACTTCACCGTTTCCCTGTTACCACCAGTAAGTCCCACTAGATCTTCCTGTCTTCTGCCTTCCTCCAGAATTGAGTGACCGAGAGCGAGGAGGCCCAGAAAGCTGAAATATCTGATGAAACTTGAAAGTAAGCAGTCGCTTGCGCATACAGACCGGCAGTAGTAAATATTAGGGATGTGAATCGTTTTACGACGATTAAAATTATCGTCCGATAATTTTAATATCGTCTTAAACCGTTATGAAACACAATACAATAGAGATTCTAACGATTTATCGTTATAAATCGTTAGAATCGTGAGCCGGCACACTAAAACCCGCTAAAACCCACCCCCGACCCTTTAAATTAAATCCCCCCCCCCCCTGAACCCCCCCCCCCCAAATAACTTAAATTACCTGGTGGTCCAGCGGCGGTCCGGAACGGCAGCGGTCCGGAACGGGCTCCTGCTATTGAATCTTGTTGTCTTCAGCCGGCGCCATTTTCCAAAATGGCGCCGAAAAATGGCGGCGGCCATAGACCAACAGGATTCGACGGCAGGAGGTCCTTCCGGACCCCCGCTGGACTTTTGGCAAGTCTTGTGGGGGTCAGAAGGCCCCCCCAAGCTGGCCAAAAGTTCCTGGAAGTCCAGCGGGGGTCAGGGAGCGATTTCCTGCCGCGAATCATTTTCCGTACGGAAAATGGCGCCGGCAGGAGATCGACTGCAGGAGGTCGTTCAGCGAGAGTTCCGGCGCCTCGCTGAACGACCTCCTGCAGTCGATCTCCTGCCGGCGCCATTTTCCGTACGGAAAATGATTCGCGGCAGGAAATCGCTCCCTGACCCCCGCTGGACTTCCAGGAACTTTTGGCCAGCTTGGGGGGGCCTTCTGACCCCCACAAGACTTGCCAAAAGTCCAGCGGGGGTCCGGAAGGACCTCCTGCCGTCGAATCCTGTTGGTCTATGGCCGCCGCCATTTTTCGGCGCCATTTTGGAAAATGGCGCCGGCTGAAGACAACAAGATTCAATAGCAGGAGCCCGTTCCGGACCGCTGCCGTTCCGGACCGCCGCTGGACCACCAGGTAATTTAAGTTATTTGGGGGGGGGGGTTCAGGAGGGTGGGGGATTTAATTTAAAGGGTCGGGGGTGGGTTTTAGCGGGTTTTAGTGTGCCGGCTCACGATTCTAACGATTTATAACGATAAATCGTTAGAATCTCTATTGTATTGTGTTTCATAACGGTTTAAGACGATATTAAAATTATCGGACGATAATTTTAATCGTCGTAAAACGATTCACATCCCTAATATTTACTACTGCCGGTCTGTATGCGCAAGCGACTGCTTACTTTCAAGTTTCATCAGATATTTCAGCTTTCTGGGCCTCCTCGCTCTCGGTCACTCAATTCTGGAGGAAGGCAGAAGACAGGAAGATCTAGTGGGACTTACTGGTGGTAACAGGGAAACGGTGAAGTGTTTACCTAGGCATTGTTGATTAAAGTCCAACGGAAACAGATAGCAACAGGAGGTGATAAATCCAAGGAACAGCAATTGTGTGGCATATTTAGCATTTCTGTATCTCCACATGATTATTATGGCTGCATAGGTCCTCCGATCTATATGGCTCAGAAGAGAAAGAGAGGACAAGAAGAATGCTGATACTGAGGAGGTACCCTTTACATAGAGTTTACAGGACTCGTACACAATTTCTGGATCTGTCTGAGGAGGAAGTAATGCGCAGGTTCAGATTTAATAAGGAAACTATACTGTACCTCTGCCAAATGTTAGAGCCTGAACTGCTACCTATTGCCCAAAGGGGCCATGCGTTGCCAGTACACATCAAGGTGACTACCGCCTTGGCCTTTTTTGCTACTGGCATCTTCCAAACACCGCTAGGAATAACATCTGGAATCACTCAGTCTGCCACCTCAAGGTGTCTAGAGCAGGTCCTGGATGCCTTGCTCCGGAAAACACAACACTTTATCTCCTTCCCCTTCAGAAGACAGGAACAACAACAAATAATGACTGATTTCTATCAAATTGCATGCTTCCCCTCAGTCTTGGGAGCTATTGATTGCACTCATGTGCCCCTAAGGGCATCAGGAGGAGATGAGGCCACTTATCGCAACTGCAAGGGATACCACTCCCTAAACATGCAAGTGGTCTGCAATGCCAAGGGCATCACCATGAATGTGGTGCTCTGCTTTCCCGGATCCACTCATGATGCCTACATTCTATCACAATCCAGAATTCATGACCACTTCCAGCAAGGACACATCAGTGGGGGATGGCTTCTAGGTAGTAAGCTAACCACTCCTTCTAACATACATAGTTGCCAGCTTTCTTCTTGTGACCCTTATGTTTATGGTGCCATAGCAGGGTTCCTGCTTACTTGGCCTGTGAGCTGTGCTACAATGAAAAGCAGAAAGTATATGTAACTCAGATTTTCTGGGTCCTTTCCCACAGGTGACAGAGGCTATCCACTAAAAACCTTGCTCTTGATCCCCATAGCCTCCCCTGTAACTGCTGCTGAGGCTCGCTACAACAGGGCACACCGTAAGACCAGGGCAGTCATAGAGCGAACATTTGGCTTACTTAAATCACACTTCCATTGTCTAGAAAGATCTGGAGGATATCTTCTTTACAGTCCCCCTAAAGTGTGTGAGATCTTTCTAGTCTGCTGTATGCTACATAACCTTGCACTTAACAGACACATGCCTTCACCAGAGGAGGCCCCTCAAGAGAATGAGGAGGAGGAAGAGCATCTGACTCAGGATGAATTGCAGGAAATACATCTCTTGAGTCAAAGGCAGGCTATACAACAAAGGAGCACGCTCATAGAAAGCCATTTCATAAGTTGATAGTGGATTTATTTACAATAAAGTGTGTATTTAAATATAGTGCATGTATGTACAAAAAGTGCAGATAAATAAAAGTGAAGAAACTAAAAGATCACTTCCTTAGCTGTCCTTTCTTTCTGGCTTCTGGAAGCATAGACTGCCCCAACCTGGAGCTCCTGTGCAGTGGCCTTCTCCCATTGCTCACGCTACCCTCAGAGGGCAAAGGAGGTTGGGTGTAGTTCAAGTTCATGGCTGCAGGAAGGTACAGCTGGTGGCAGCAGCAGCTCTGGTGCAGGTGGGGGTGGGGGTGCCATCCACGGATAGCATGGTGCAGGCTGAGGTGGGGGTGGCTGTCCCACAGTGGGCTCTTCAGCATGGGCAGGTGCCATCCATGGGAAGGGTGGCCCATATGGTGAAGGGTAATGCATCCAGGGCCCTGTGAAAGGCCATGGCGCCACTGGTGGCTGCGGTTGCACAGGAGGCAACCGCTGTAGCATCTCCGTCTACACTTCCGTTTGTTCATCAGTAGCCTGGCAAAGGTCCCGTATCACCTTTTGAATCCCCTGTCCTTCCTCCCTGATTGTATCATAGAGGGCTTGTGATTCCTCCCTGATGATATCATGGAGGGACTCTGCTTCCTGACGCACCACATCAGGCAGGCCTGAGATAGCGTCCAAGAGGCTGGCGTTTTGCTGTAATAACAGTCTCTCAGCCTCACTGGCAACCAGTTCAGGTTCGGGCTGGTCCGATGCACTGCTGTCCTGTGGTTGATCCTATAACAGATCAGCCAGTGTGTCCTCCAGTTCCTCTCCCTGCCACTGCTGCTCCTCTTCCTCCTCAGGCTGTTCCAGCTGTTCACGGGCTCCCCCTTTGTCCTCATCCGAGGAGTCTTGGATTACCCGCAGACTACGGTACAGCCTTTGGGGTCATCTAGGTGCAGGTCCAGGACACTCATCATCTGGCTCCCCCAAAAAAGAGCATAAAACAATTAGCACACACTGACAATCGGTGTGTTAGGTTCATATGGGATGCAAGCTACACTAGATAGACCTAACTACTACTCCTGTGGTATTGAGCTATGAATGGCCCAGGCATTCTATATAGCCACCAACCCAGCTTTACACTCCAGGTGGTTTTCCTTATGGCAGAGGGAGGGCTTAAGGCAGGCAGCAGACACTTGGGGAATATGATTTTCAGAGGAGACAGAGCATGTGCTGCACTAAATTGGGCCACAGTCTACCAGTTACACAAACACAAGGCCCTGTCCTTGGAAGAATCAGGAAAGTGTCTAGATACATGAAATAAACCAGAGACCACCAATGTTATTTGCACTGCAGGGACACATGATATTTCATATCTGCTGGGGACCTTGTGAGGTGGGAGGAGGCTGAGGAGCTAGGCCTTGGGTAAGCAAATAGCTCCTTTTCAAGGGAGACAAGCTAATCTAGTCCAGGTTTTACAACATTGCTTTCATTAAGAACCTGTCCTAATTTCTCTAGTGTTCTCCGTAACAAAAGCTGAATAATATCTCATAGCATACATTGTGATAAGCCCGGAGTGGGTTCATGGTAGTTCCTAGGGATGTGCATTTGTTTTCAACGAATGTGCAATCCGCAACGCATAAGTCCCTATTCGTTGTATTCGTGGGTTCACGAAATGTATGGCGATCCCCCACGAATAAAACATATCATATTAATTTCAATCTTTTGGTTTGCAGTGATTTCTTAGCAGCCATTTGAAATAGGAGAAGGTCATGTGGGAGTATCCATAGCATAAACCAGCCCTTTCCTTTCAGCGTTTATGTGAGCGGCGCCTTCATCCTCCCTCACATAAACGTTGATATATATTACAAATAAAAATTGATGTGCTTCATTAAGCGTGGACCCGAGTTTTGGACACATTACAATTTGCCCCTGCGGCCCCTGAAGCAGGCAGTACGCTGCCGAAACATGGCCAATGTCGGGCGGGCGGAACCGGACCCAAGTGAGTGGTATTAAGTGATTAATAGCTTTTAAGCCTTTAGACAAATGCCAACAAAGAAATGATAAATATTAGGTGGGTCGGATAAAACGCCGGGGGGAAAGAGAGAATAAGGAAGCACAGAAAACCAAAACAATCCAAAAAATAAAAATATAAAAAAAGAAATTTGAAATAAAATAATTGAAGAATAAATTACGGTGGCCGAGTAACAGGACAACCAACAAAGACTTGTCCTAGGTAAAAGCCACCGCACAGTTGACCATGTATTAAGGAGTTCCCTTAACGTTGGGTTGTTGATGATTTCTGGATAGAGGGAACGAGGTCTGTTGGTGCATAGTGAAAACTTGAAGACAAACAAGAGCTGTAGGAGAACTTCTGCAGCACTTTATACTCATAAACACTCCTGTGTTAAAAATCTCAAATAAAAAATAATAAAAATAAATATCATCAGAGCCTGCTCACGGGTGGACCTTGTAAATCAGTTGTCCTCACAAATCCATCCAAAGTATGGTGGAGTACTAAAAGAAAAATAAAAGATAACCACAGTTTCAATCGAACAGATCGTTCTCACTGAAGCTGTACCTCTTCATTGTTGGTCTCCTGAACTTGTGTGGAAAAGAAGCAGGTAAAGCTCAATCTTATTGAATACAGCAAACTATTAAGAGCCAATGTAAGGCTAGAAAGCAAAAATAATGTACCAAACGTTACACAAATGCAAACATATCCACAGCCAATTCAATTGGAGGCAAATTCCACCTTGTACAATAACATGTGAGCATCAGTTCCTTGGCCACAACTAACCTTTTGAGCATTCAGCTCTGTTATTTCTTTATGTTTGTTGGCAGCCACTTTTATAAGATGATATTTATTCATCTCACCATATTTTTAAATTCCCCCAGCAGTGGTGTCCAGTGTTGTTATGAATGCAGAAGCCTCCATTTTTGTAGGGAAAAACAATACCTTATTCTGATATTGCACATGTAACTTAGCAGGAAAAAGCAGAAAAAAACCTAATCCCTCTACGATGCAGCTCGGTGCAGGAAGGTATCATTTCTTTTTGTTGGGCCGCCACATGGACAGAAAAATTGTTAAACAGGAGAACCTTATTTCCCATGTTTTCCAACTTTTCAATCTGTCAATAAGCTCTGAGCAGCTTAGTTTTGTCTGACCAGTTCAAAATCCTAGCTATCACTGGCCTTAGTCATTCCCCTTTATCTCTCAGAGGTCCCACACGATGAATTCTTTCACAGCATATGCTGTTGCTTAAGTCAGCTAGGCCCAGACATTCAGGGGGCCATTTCTCAACAAAACTGTACAGTTCATCTTCATGCAATGTTTTCGGCAGACCAATAATCTTTAGATTGTTCCACCTATTTCTATTTTCTTGGTCTTCTATACAAACAAGAAGGTCAGCATTTTCATCACGTAATGCGGTTAAACATTGTTCTGCCTCCACCAACCTATCATCCTTTGTGGAGATTTACTGCTCCGCTTGATCTGTTTAGTATGGTTTTCCATTCCAGCCTTTATTTCATCCATTGCAACTTGAATTGTTACCAAACGCTCATTCAGGGCTGAGGTAATGCCACTGGAGATATGGGGGTAGATTTTTAAAAAAAGCACGTTCGCGTACTTTTGTTGGCGCAACAGGCGCAAACAAAAGTACGCTGGATTTTATAAGATACGCGCGTAGCCGCGCGTATCTTATAAAATCCTGGATCGGCGCGCGCAAGGCTGCCGATTTTGGGCAGCCGGCGCACGCCGAGCCGCGCAGCCTGCCTCCGTTCCCTCCGAGGCCGCTCCGAAATCGGAGCGGCCTCGGAGGGAACTCTCTTTCACCCTCCCCTCACCTTCCCCTCCCTTCCTCTACGTAACCCACCCACCCCCCCGGCCCTATCTAAACCCCCCCCTACCTTTATCCATGGATTTACGCCTCCCGGAGGGAGACGTAAATCCACGCGCGCCAGCGGGCTGCTGGCGCGCCGAGACCCGACCCGGGGGTGGTTCCGGAGGGCGAGGCCACGCCCATGGAACGCCCCGGGCCGAAACCACGCCCCCGGGCCCGCCCCCGAAACGCCACGTCCCGCCCCAAAATGCCTCGTCGTTTGGCCCCCGCCCCTGACACGCCCACGACACGCCCCTTCAGAAAACCCCGGGACCTATGCGCGTCCCGGAGCTCTGCGCGGGCCGGCGGCCTATGCAAAATAGGCGCGCCGGCGCGCAAGGCACTGCTCGCATAAATCCGCCCGGATTTACGCGAGCAAGGCTTTTAAAATCCGCCCGTTGCTGTATGACTTATTCAGAAATACTTACAAGAACATTTTCACCGCCATCAGCCACCACCATTTTCATGCTTACAGCTTTTCATTCACAGCTTCCTTTTGTCAGTTTTGTGCTCCTGCCCTTGCACAGCCGAGCAAACTACTCGGTGACAGAAAACAACAATACTAGTGGCTAGCATGATTTAGAGGCATGGGAAATGGCTTAAAATGTAAGTTATTGAGAGGATGTGCTGGAGCTCCTTCCCCTGATGGCTGCCTAAGTCCGCACCCTAACCATAAGCCCCATACCTGGACTTGTATGCAAAGAGGTCTAGTAGAAAACATAGCATGCATGCTTTCTCTATGAGAAACTTTGCAAGAACTTTACATCTCATTGAGTTATAGCTAGCTATAGATTTTGGGAAATGAGCCTTTCTTAGCCCATGTTGCATGTAGTTTTACTGTGCATAATAGCAGGCTGCTTTATGCTATTTAGAATTGCAAAAACTCACTAAGTATACATTTAGAAAAACAATTACACATGTAAAATTTACTGTTGGTAAATCTGAGACATTTTGCAGTCTGCTTTATGCACGAAAAGGGAAAATAGTGAACTCTATTACAAATAACATTAAATGTTTTCCATTTTTTTATATGTAAAACATGCTTTCCACAATTTATCTTGCCTTAGTACATCAGCCTGCAAGAGAGACAGAGATCATGTGCCATTCTTCATGACGGTTTCTCATTATGACAATTTAATTCACCAATCTCTGCTTCTGTCTGGAGTAAACTGGTCAAACAGCCAAAAATAAATGCTTCAAGACAGGCAGGAGAGAGAGCATTGCAGTTTCTGCATTGTCATCGTCAAAAATTCAGTTTAATGTACAGATTAAATTACCCAAATAATTATTATTATGTGGCAGACAGAAAATTGCTCAAAGAGGAAAACTGTCTGCCACTGGGAATATTAGTGTTTTGTACAATGTAGCACTGCCAAAATAGATTTCTATTAATGCTGGGACATCTCACATTCCTCTCATGGAACTCATGATAGCACCAGCAGAAATGATATGATTCAGCTGTTGAGGTATCAGAGTCAACTAAATATAAGACTGAAGATTAGGTTACAAAATTCTATCATTTTGTGGCTGATAGTAATACAAAAATTGCAAGTAGAGCAAACATCTTCCTATTCAATAGTAGAAAATGAAAATGAACAGAAAAATACAGGGCTCGATTCATCCATTTACAGGCCAGAAGAGAGGCCTTAGTGAATAGATATTTAAGATGACTGAGTGAATATTTAAAACACTATCGGCAGGAGATCGACTGCAGGAGGTCGTTCAGCGAGGCGCCGGAACCCTCGCTGAACGACCTCCTGCAGTCGATCTCCTGCCGGCGCCATTTTCCGTACGAAAACGATTCGCGGCGGGAAATCGCTCCCTGACCCCCGCTGGACCTCCAGGAACTTTTGGCCAGCTTGTGGGGGGCCTCCTGACCCCCACGAGACTTGCCAAAAGTCCAGCGGGGGTCCGGAAGGACCTCCTGCCGTCCAATCTTTTTCGTCTATGGCCGCCGCCATTTTCGGCGCCATTTTGGAAAATGGCGCCGGCTGAAGACGACAAGATGCAGGAGCAGGAGCCCGTTCCGGACCGCTGCCGTTCCGGACCGCCGCTGGACCCGCAGGTTATTTAAGTTATTTGGGGGGGGGTTCGGGAGGGTGGGGGATTTAATTTAAAGGGTCGGGGGTGGGTTTTAGGGGGTTTTAGTGTGCCGGTTTTTCGATTTTTCGATTTTTCGATTTTTAACGATTTTTAACGATTTTTCACGATATTTTACCCCCCCATACGGCAACAATACGATTCCCTCCCCCTCCCAGCCGAAATCGATCGTTAAGACGATCGAGGACACGATTCACATCCCTAATAATAATCATATAATTAGGAAAAAACAATCAAATATATAGTAAGCAGTATTATAAAAAAAAAGTTATATATGTTCAAACACTAATAGCACAAGCTGCCTAGAACCTTTTCTACAGTTTATATAGAAATCCATCACGTCTTTCATCCCTATATTTTCTCATACTCCACACTTTAACATACCCACACACACTTACACATCACATTCCTACAGCAGAACCTGCAACTCCCATAACAATAGATGGTGGTGGAGAGGTCTTTTTCCTCTCTGTGACTAGCAATTGCCAAGAGATTGGGCTTGGCTATGCCATGAATTGAAAACTGTCATGACTGGAATCTGCTAAGTCAACACCTCTGACTGTTTTATACCACTCTTTCTCTTTATCATTTTTGGCCATTGTCCTTACTGCAACCTGCTCTTTAAATTCAGCATAACCTCACAATGCCATTGTTACTGTTTAAATTGTGATAATTGGAAGCTGTGACGGGACTCCCTGCGGGTAGAGGGCAAACACAGTTTTGCACCAGAAGGTGCATTTAAATGTGCAAGTTTGAGTTTTTATTTCAAAAAATGTACAAAATAAACGTGAAAGTCCAAAGGCTTAGTAGGTTTTGCTGTCCTTCAGGCACCGCTGATTGGTCACTGCACAAGTGGTTAAACAGATTGTTAGTTTAGGAGCAGCTTAGAGATTTGCTCTACTCATGGAGTATGCTGGGCCCTTGGATTTAAGTCTAAAAGCTCCTACATGCCTTGGAATGACAGCAACATTTTTCCCACTCAACCAGAATCTTTCTCCTGGCTCTCTCATCAGATCTGCTCCAGGGCTCTTTTTCTTCCTGTGTCAGGCTACTGGTTAGCTTTTTTTTTTTTCTTTTGTTTTGTTTTTTTAGATATTGTTGATTTATTTCACTGGGCCAAGCCTGCCAGATTGGAGCTTTAGACTCAGTTTTTTGCAAGAGCTGTGTCCCAGGAATCCATTGTCAAGCACAGACCAACCTTTGCCAAAATATTTGGAGACTGGGTTCGCTTTGAGGCTGCTCTCATTATGCATATTCATTTACTAATCTTGTGCAAGGTCCATTCAGGCTGTCACAGACAAACATATCATATTCCAAACCTTTAAATTGAATAAAATGCAAAAACACTTTATTTCAGTATGTTACCATTGATAGATATTCAGCATAAATTGCAAAGTACACAGCAATTAGGATCACAAATGAAGTAATAAGCCTGCACAAGTTTAATAATTTATTTCATTTGAAAAAAATATTCTTTAACTGCAGTAGGGAGTTTTAGAGATTCATTTTCTTGCTCTTCTCCTTTTCTCTGTTTGTATACATATAACGTCTACAATTGCATTCGGATACCTGAGCTTTCCCCCCTCTTCTACCCATACCTGAGTCTACACTCACTGCCAAACAGTCCCACTCATACTTTACCTTTTCCTCTGTGCTTTTGTCAGCTTTCATGGACACAAATTACTTGCAGAATCAAGCAAGGTGACATATAACAATATAGCTGCAGCTTTATTACAATCATCAGAATTTATAATCTGGTGACCATACACAACACAGTGGCTATAGTTTTATTATCATATCTGCCAATTATGTAGTGCAGACTAGATGTGAAGAGGCTTTATATTTTTCTGCTTGTGCCAATATTAGCTCTACCAGCTACTTCCTAGCTGTGAAGAAGCTTGGTAGGTAAACCTCCTCTTCCCACTAATTTTGCTCTGAGTCCTGCATTCAGAGAACCCCACCTCAGGCATCCAGGTAGTACAGCTCAAGGGTGAACACAATTGTGTGAATTTCCACAAAAAGATCCTTCTCTACCTCTCCCCCTTACCCTCCTAGCAGTGATCTGATTATCTTTGTCCTCCCTACATCTCAGGAGGAACAAGAGGGTAGGAGAATGAGCAGGAAGAAAAGGAAACTTGGTAAGAGCTGTGGGATCTTATGGCCTGCCTAGGTTCCTTACCCTATTTCACTCCTATTGGCTGGATTTCTATTCCCCTCTCCCCTCATGACTCCACTTGCATAGGGAGGTACTCTGAGCTAAAGAGATGAGACCTTGTGGGAGCTGCGGGATCCCATTCCACCCAGTGGCCCAAGAGAAGAGAAGACCCTTTGCCTGCCTCATGGATCCTATCCCACCTGGCAGCCCAAGAAAATAGGAAGCCCCATGGCCAGCAGGGATCCCATCTATCCCAGCAACCCAACTGAAGAGAAGGCCCCATGACCACTGGGGGTATCCCATGGCCATCAAGGCATCCCCCATCCCCCACAGTGGCCTAACTGAAAAGGAGAACTAGGGCTCCCTTGGGATCTCATCCTAGTAGGCAACCCAAGTGAAGAAGAGACTATGGGGCCTCAAAGGCCAAAAAGAGATCCCATGTGAGAACATTTAAGTGTATATATGTGTGTGTGTGTGTGTGTGTGTGTGTGTGTGTGTGTATATGAGTATGTGTAGGGCCAGTGGAAGCCTTAGGCAGGATAGATTGCATCCTAGAGTACCAGGGCAACAGAGTAGTTGGTAAGGATGGCAGTTTGAAAGGACGAACGAGATGAAGAGTGGTGCGGGAGAAGCGTGGAGCTGGAGATCATTTTCCATTTTTGGGTATGTATTTGAGGAGCTGGAACGTGATAGCTGCATACCCTTCCACTGTCACTGTGTGTGAGAGGGAGCATTCCTGTGTGTGTGTGTGTGTGTGTGTGTGTGTGTGTGTGTGCATACCTGCGGGAGAGGGAACATATGCATGTGAAAATGTATGTCAGAGAAGGAGGGTGCAAGTTTGTGTGAGCATGTGAGAGTATGAGAGAGAGAGGGAGGGGGTGTGCGAGTATGTGTGAGAGCATTTGTGCCTGTGAGAGAGGAAGGTTATGTATGTATCAGCATTTGTGAAAGAGGAAAAATGTGTGTGAGGAAACATGAATGAGAAACATAGCATGTGTGTGTGTGAGAGAGAGAGAGAGAGAGCAAGCATATGTGAAAGAGGTGGTAAATATGTAAGAGAGGATGAGCATGTATGTGTATATGAGAGAGGAGAGTTTGTTACAGTTTGCAGTTCAGTTTTTGTCTGTACACTTTTATTTATGCTTTATGGTCTGTTTACTCTGCATTTGGTGAAGGTCTATCTGTGCTCTATGAAGTAAATTTTGAAAGCTGAGTATGCGCCAAAATTTGAAGATATGCGTGTATGTAGATCATGCGCTTTTCCACCTAATTTTAAAAGCTGCCTACATGCATGAGCAAAAAGGTGTCCTGAAAAGCTGAAAGCCCAGGGTCTAGGGCAAAGGCTTTTGACTCATTTATTATTACACACATTTATTACACATTTATGTATTGCCTGATGCCAAGGCTCTAAGTGATTTACAGTAGTAAAATACATAATAAAATCAGAACATAAAATTGGAAATACACCAATAAAACTGTAAAACAACATTAAAATGACATATGCTTAAACTAATAAAATACATTAATACAAAATAACAATATAAGACCCAGAGTAAAATTCAGAGATGAAAAATCATTACATCAGCACTCATATAAAAGCCCAATGGAAAGCCAAAGCTAATCAAATGCCAATCGAAACAGATATGTTTTCAGCAGGGATTTAAATTTTTTGAACATGATGCCATTCTTAATTCAAAGGGTAGGCTGTTCCAAAATTCAGGGACAGCAACAGAGAATATATTTTCATATGTAGTGTCAAATCTGGCCACTTTAAAAGAAGGAATATCTAGTAGGCCTCTTTGCGCTGATCTGAGATTACTTCAAGCACATAAATTCTCAATAGAGAATTTACTCAGCCAGTAAAAGCCCTGCTGTAAGTTTAGGGGTGCAGAGACCTGTCTGTTACAGGAGACTTCCAGATTCCTTCCAACTTCACTTCACGATCCTAAGTTCAGGAAAAAAAACTTGTTCTCCTCAGAATTAGACTTTTATCTATCATATATGGCAGGATTTAGCATTTATATTATTATCCACCCTTGTCAAAAATTATATGTTGGAAAAATTACATGTATGAGAAAGACACGACTAATTGAGCACTGGTCTAACATTAATAATCATTGTGATAATGCCCCCTTGGTCACACATTGGGTTTCATATTCCCATTCATTACTTTAAATTTTTTTGTCATTGACGTGCTATCTCCCCTGTCTTGAGGAGGAAACTTTTCAGAGATGCTCATTTGCAAAGAGCAGACATGGATTTACATCCTTGATAGTCTTGTTCCGAATGGTTTAAATAATGAAATCGAGTGGAGTTATTTTACTTAACTCCGCTATTTCATTTTTACTGTTCTTGCAGAGATTTGATTGGCTGACTTCACTTCCTTTGAATTCTTCTGATTAGCTGCCTGCTTTTGCACCTTTTTGACAGCATTTAAATGGCTTCCTTGTTTTTCGCTCTTCAAGCTCCCTGTATACTGATGTTAATATTGTTTAAGATATGTATTCATTTTCACTGTATCAGCTTATCCCATCATTTTGCAGTGCTATTCTATGATAACATCATTTGTTTAATTTTCAGATGTGACACTACTTTATTATTGTCCTTCCCAACACATCCTTGCGGAGAAACATGGGGTCCATGTCGGGGGACCCTTCCAAAGTGTTATCTGTATTATCAGACAGTGGAGTTGCTACACCAAGTAAAGATTATTGTTAATACACAGTGGGTTGTGTTTGGACCCTTATTCTCTGCATTCTCTTCATTTGCTGCTTGATCGCTGAGTGCAGAGTTGCTCTCTGCTTCTGTCTGAGGATTTAGCATTTAAAATATAACAACACTTCCTGTCTCTATCATGCTGTCCACTAAGCACCAATTTACCCTAAAGGTTCTGTACCATTGGTGGTTACAAACATGCCATAAACCTTAGCCTGCTTAATATATTAATACTTATAGCTAACTTACTTATCCCTGGTCCAACTTCAGTTGAAATCCCTCTGAAGCAGCTCTGGCTAGAGGTCTGGAGAATGTGGGCATGGGAGAAAACTGCTTTCTGGGTCTGGTACTGGCACAGCTACCGGGCTGCCCTCTGCTCCTCACTGCCTTAGACTGTGTGTCACTGTCCAACTCTAGGCAGGGCATCTTTTCTCTCTGGTCTCCTGACCATCCCTAGTCTTCTTCCTCCTCAATAGCAGGTGGTGCTGAGTTGCTTCGGGCTCATTCCTTTTCCTCCTTATTTGCCCCATGTCTTATACTTTCCAGCTGAAAAATATGCATAAACTCATACATAATCATGTGATGGATGGAGGGTCTTTGCCATATTATAGGTCTTTCCCCCTCCCCTTTTCTTTGGGGAGTCCTGCCACATCTGTATGCCAAGCTATGTGCCAGAGTCAATGTTTTCTCCATTTTAGAGTGCTCCTCCTTCATCCAAGGGTGGGGGTCCTTCTGGCCTTTGGAGATCCCTTGGCCAGTCTATGACTCCTGCTTATGAGCTTAAGTGGCTGCATTGTCTCCCTGCCTTAGTTTTATTTGCACAGGCTCTTACTAACAGGCAGATCATGATAAATATCTTTCAGTTCTGGTTTACAGTTCTCATCTGACCAAAGTTTCTTTTCTTTAGCTGTAACAGTGTTTTGGCCTGTCAGCACTTTGGTTCTCATACTTCTTTGGCTATTATGATTCATATTAGGTGCTTTCAATGGTAAAACATGGGATATCTCCCTACATTGCCTAGTGGAGATTGTTGCTATTTTAGGAAAAATCTGTTTATGGAGCAAAAGGCTTTACAAAGTTAACAAATTCAACTCTTCAATTATAAAAAATTACTAATGTAATACAAAGCAATATTTCTAAAAATTAAATATGGATCTTCCTCAAAATGCACATCTAAGGTCAACCTCAGTGCCTATTTCCCTTTTATCCCCCCTTTTTTTCCCACCTTAACCCCTCCAGATGATCTTCATATACTCAATGCATTTACAATCATCGTGTGGATTCTAGTATAATAGTTAGTTATCCCCAAGATAACCCTTTTACTCTTAAGTAACTGGACCTCCACCACATCCCTCCTGGCTCAGTGACCAGTAGCCTTGTTCCACCTCCTCTTACCACCCTAGCCCCCCACCCTCCTTTTTTCCTGTGTCCCTTTTTCCCTGCTCTGGTTGAACATCTCCACTGGCACTTTAGTCCCCTGCCTCCTCCTCCCCTTCCCTGCCTTCATAATGGCAAGCTACCCTATCCCTCGTTGGCAGTAAACTCCTACTGAAACCTACTGAAACTTCTCAGCAAACACCCACCTCAAAGCTTTCCATCCAGAGCTTTCTCAGCTATACCACTTCTCTCCTCAATCTACCTCCCACATCCCAGATCCCTTTCAGAAGTAGTAATTTTACAGCTCAGCAAGATAAGCACAGTTACAAGCCACCTCCCGAGTTTAAGCCTCTTGCCAGCACCTGTGATTACTCCACCCACTCCCGAATTTCTATTCCCCGTATCATAAGAACATGCCATGCTGGGTCAGACCAAAGAAACTCACATCCTCAATGATTATCTTCTAGACTCAAAGCAAGACATCTGTGCTATCACGGAAACCTGGCTCAAACACTCGGACATAGCCCTGATAAATCAACTACCAAAACATCTCTACGATATTTTCTCACTTCCTAGACAAAAAAAAAAAGAGGAGGCGGCCTTCTTCTAGCCACCAAGAAAGAGCTAGGCTAATCCTACAGCCTGTCAATATGGCTTCTAAACTACAATTAGGCTTCTTCAAATCCAATCAGCTTCAAATCCTGCTCATATATGCCCCCCCCCCCCCCCTGGGCTACTATACATAGATGCCTCCCCCCTGATAGAATCCATGGCAAAATACATGAACTCACCAGCTATGATCTTGGGGGATTTCAACCTTCACGTCGACTCAACGCTGCCCTCCTCCAACTGTGAAGCTTTCTCACCTCCCTCATGGCCATGGGCTTTAAACAAATCATTAACAAGCCCACCCATAAAGCTGGCCATACTCTAGACCTTATTTTCATAAACTCTGGCCTCTCGCACCCTATCTCTCCAGACTGCATCCCAGTCCCTTGGTCAGACCACTTGTTGATACCCGCCACCCTCACGGTGAAAGAAAGTCTGACCTCTCCCCTCCTCTAATCCACCATTCACTTCAGGAAACCGTGCACCCCAGATGTCCTCAGCGAACACCTATCCAAAGAACTTCTTAACCGTGATGTTTCAAACCCTAACTCAGCCCTATTCTCCTGGCACAATATCACAGAATCGATTGCCAACAAATTATGTCCTCTGTCAGTCAAAATAATCAACCTGGCCCTGAAAAGAAAACAACCGTGGTTCTTCCCTGAACTTCAGAAGCTTAAGCAAGACCTCAGACACAAGGAATGCAAATGGCGCAAGGCCCCATGCCCCACCACCCTGTTCACCTACAAATTCTCCCTCCACTGCTACAGGAGCTCCATCTTATGAACAAAAAGAGACTTTTCCGCCCGCAGAATTCACGACCTCCAATTTGATGCCAAGGCTCTGTTTACTTACGTGTCTGAACTCACAAAACCTACTGCCCCGGCCATCCCTGACAATCAAGCACAAACTAAGGCCAACAAACTCACAACCTTCTTTCAGAAAAAAATCTCTAGCCTTCTTACACTCCTCCCCCTCAGCACGACTTCATCTGCTATCTCTTTCGCCACATCATCTTATGCTGGAGCTAACCTACGTCCCCATTGGAGATCAAATCCTTACTAAAGAGATTGAAACCATCCGACCACATCCTGACAAAACTACTCTTATCGGTTCCGGACACTATCTCCAAGCCTCTGTCAGATATTATAAACTGCTTCTTATCACAAGGAATCTTCCTAGACACACTAAAACTCACCACCCTCAAACCCCTTCTGAAGAAACCAAACCTAGACCCCAGAGAGCTCACCAATTCCTGTCCTATTTCCAGTCTTCCTTTTGTTGCCAAACTCATGGAGAAACTGGTCAATACTAGGGATGTGAATCGTGTCCTCGATCGTCTTAACGATCGATTTCGGCTGGGAGGGGGAGGGAATCGTATTGTTGCCGTTTGGGGGGGTAAAATATCGTGAAAAATCGTGAAAAATCGAAAAAACGTAAAATCGCAAAACCGGCACATTAAAACCCCCTAAAACCCACCCCGACCCTTTAAATTAAATCCCCCACCCTCCCAAACCCCCCCCCCAAATGACTTAAATAACCTGCGGGTCCAGCGGCGGTCCGGAATGGCAGCGGTCCAGAACGGGCTCCTGCTACTGAATCTTGTTGTCTTCAGCCGGCGCCATTTTGGAAAATGGCGCCGAAAAATGGCGGCGGCCATAGACGAACACGATTGGACGGCAGGAGGTCCTTCCGGACCCCCGCTGGACTTTTGGCAAGTCTTGTAGGGGTCAGGAGGCCCCCCCCAAGCTGGCCAAAAGTTCCTGGAGGTCCAGCGGGGGTCAGGGAGCGATTTCCCGCCACGAATCGTTTTCGTACGGAAAATGGCGCCGGCAGGAGATCGACTGCAGGAGGTCATTCAGCGAGGCACCGGAACCCTCGCTGAACGACCTCCTGCAGTCGATCTCCTGCCGGCGCCATTTTCCGTACGAAAACGATTTGCGGCGGGAAATCGCTCCCTGACCCCCGCTGGACCTCCAGGAACTTTTGGCCAGCTTGTGGGGGGCCTCCTGACCCCCACAAGACTTGCCAAAAGTCCAGCGGGGGTCCGGAAGGACCTCCTGCCGTCCAATCGTGTTCGTCTATGGCCGCCGCCATTTTTCGGCGCCATTTTGGAAAATGGCGCCGGCTGAAGACAACAAGATTCAGTAGCAGGAGCCCGTTCCGGACCGCTGCCGTTCCGGACCGCCGCTGGACCCGCAGGTTATTTAAGTCATTGGGGGGGGGGGGGTTCGGGAGGGTGGGGGATTTAATTTAAAGGGTCAGGGGTGGGTTTTAGGGGGTTTTATTGTGCCGGCTCACGATTCTAACGATTTATAACGATAAATCGTTAGAATCTCTATTGTATTGTGTTCCCTAACGGTTTAAGACGATATTAAAATTATCGGACGATAATTTTAATCGTCCTAAAACGATTCACATCCCTAGTCAATACTCAACTTTCAGACTACCTAGAAGACCATAAAATTCTCTATCCAACTCAATACGGTTTCTGCAAATCGCTAAGCACAGAAACCCTCCTTATCTCCCTCATGGACCATCTCATTATGGGCCTAGACAAAGGACACTCTTTCCTGCTAGTACTTCTCGACATCTCAGCAGCGTTTCATACAGTGAATCACTCTATCCTTCTAAATCGACTATCAGACATTGGTATATCAGGAACGGTCTTCAGATGGTTTGATTCTTTCCTCAGTAATAGAGGCTTTAAAGTTAAAATTAACAACAAAGAATCCTCTAGCATCAAATCATCACTAGGAGTACCCCAAGGCTCTTCACTGTCTCCCACCCTCTTCAATATCTACCACCTACCCCTCTGCCAGTTGCTAACAAACCTAAAATTTAAACATTATCTCTACGCCGATGACGTGCAGATTCTGATCCCTATAACAGAATCCCTTCCGAAAACACTCACATTCTGAGAAAGCTGCCTCCAATCTATCAACCTCCTCCTCACCAGTCTAAATCTTGTCCTCAACTCAGCCAAGACGGAACTCCTCCTCATCTTCCCTGACCACATCGACTTTCCTCTACAGACCCCTCTCAACACCATGGTCACTCAAGTAAGAGACCTAGGAGTGATACTTGACAACCGTCTGAACTTAAATAAATTCATCAATCACACAACCAAGGACTGCTTCTACAAATTACAAGTTCTAAAAAGACTTAAACCACTCTTCCATTTCCACGATTTCAGGACAGTCCTCCAAGCCACTCTATTTTCCAAGATAGACTACTGTCACGCCCTCCTATTAGGTCTCCCCGCTTCCACCACTAAACCACTTCAGATGCTCCAGAACACAGCTGCCAGAATCCTGACAAATACCAACTGAGGAGATCACATCACACCCATCCTCAGGAATCTGCACTGGCTCCCAATATGTTTTAGAATCCTACACAAGTCCTTCACTATCATTCACAAAACCATTCACAATCAGCTCCCTCTTGACCTTCATATCCCATTTAGACTCCACACCTCTACAAGACCAATCAGAGAATCTTTCAAAGGAACCCTGCACGCCCCTACAACCAAATCAACCCTTCATACAGCCACCAGAGAACGGGCCTTCTCGACAGCGGGACCAGTTATCTGGAATGCCATTCCTCCAGATCTCAGACAGGAACCCTGCCTGTTGACATTTAGGAAAAACTCAAGACCTGGCTGTTTCAACAAGCCTTCCCTTAACCGAGCCCACTCCCCCCCCTCCCCCCCAAACTCCTCGACCCCAGCAAGCCTCCCCCTCTCTCTTGCTAATCCCGCCTTATTGACATTGTTTCACTTTCGTAGCTAGTACGGCTCGTATATAAGTGCCACTTGTACAGAGCACTCTATATCTGACACAAGGCACTTCCAGTATATCCTTGTTAAGTTTACTACCTTAACCCTCTGCCTCTGGCTTCTTCTGCTCCCAAGTTCCCACGACCTTGTTTTATTGTAACTTTTGCTTCTTCTTCAATGTTAATGTTATAACCCCCTTGTTCCTTGTGAACCGATATGATATGATTTATATCATGAATGTCAGTATAGAAAAGAGCTAAATAAGTAAATAAAATAAATAAATAAATAAATAAATAAATAAATAAATAAATAGATAAATAGATAAATAAATAAGTAAAGACATAGTATTAAGTGATTTTAGGTATGGATCCCAAATTTTTAGAAACGTTTTACATTTGTTTATAGTACTTTTAAGCACTGTTAATCTTTCCATAAGTAATATATTGTGCATATGGTTATGCAACATTATCCAAAGTAGGAAAATCACCAGATATGCATTGCATTAATATACACTTTTTTATCATGCAAACGGCTTTCTCATAAACACTATCAAATTTGCTTCTGTTATATCACAGTCATCCAATATCCAACAAAAATACTGGGTCATTCATCAAATTGCGTTAGAGCCCAAGCGTATGTTAAAAGGGGTTTAAGACAAATTGTGCATGCAATAAATAGTGCAATGCAAATTAGAATGCAAATTTAATTTTAGTATGCAAGTGGAATGAGTTAATGCAAATTAAGGTGTGTTACCACATTCTACTATAGAATAATGCACAGTAGCATAGGATTTAATATCAGAAATAACTACACCTTTTTTTTGCAGTAACAGGACAAAAAACTGTTTATCGCACATCCACTGCCATTATCACAGACCGCAGCAATTATCGCAGGTGAAGATACTTTATCAGATACACGTACCTGGATCTTCTGGGCCAATAGAAACACTTATTCTCACCTGGCCTTAACACACCATGCCTGCCTTCTCCGTGCGCTGACCATTGCCTTGACTGACCATGCCTGCCTTCTCCATGCACTGACCATTGCCTTGATTGACCACGTCTGCCTTCTCCATGTCCTGACCCTTGTTTTGAATGACTACGCTACAGACTATCCTGTGTCCAGAGTTCTACATTGCTTTCCACAACTTACACTTGCCGCCGACTCTGATCCTCGCCTGTCAGTGACGCCTCCTTTTGCCTATTCTCTGGACGTGGACTTACAAGGCTTAGGCCTTCCTTTGCTCAAGCACCTTCAGTCACTCATTTCTCCTTTGGCACCTGAGTTCCAGTACTGAATCCTGTCCAGGATAGGACTACGCCATCTACCGGCTGCTGTCTCTGGGCTGAATCACCTTCCATCTCTAACTAAGAGGCCCACTAGCCCTGAAACCCGGCCCCGGCACCCAAAGGCTCAACCTTTGGGTGCCTGCTGACAGTGGGGACCCATAGGTCCTTGCCTATGGGTTGCGTCAACCCCACCTCAGCCCAAGGGTCCACCTCCAATGCAACAAGGGGCTGCCACACATTTGGTAGAATCCCCAGACATAATATATTAGCCTGGAAATGTGATCTAGATCCAGCAAATCCTATACTGGTCATATAGAATTCCATAGAAAGGTGGTATGCACCTGGGTATGGGAATAGGCTTCTAAGGCTGAGGCTAAGTTACAGGCAAGCTTCTACCGTCTTACAGCATGCTGTACTTTGACAGAAAGATGACAAAGTGACTGTGGTGTGAATGATCCCCCCATTCTGTCTTTGCTGTATGTATGTATGTATGTACCTAGAAAATATGCTGAGTAGACATGTGATTCTGCCGAACCTTTTGGTTTGGCCTTCGTTATTGGCCTGCCGCGGGAAATTTTGTTTTCCCGCGGTTCAGGCTGATTTCTTTTGGCCGCCCTGAATTTCAGGGTCAGTGCGCGCTAACATTTCAATGGGAAAATCCACTTCGTTTCTCAGGGTGGCTGAACCAGGACGAATTAGGCAATTTCATTGAAATTGCCTAATTCGTCCAGGACAAATGCACATCCCTAATGCAGAGTACTTTGCTTGTTGTGATAGCTAGTATCAGTTACTGTCCTTATGCTATCTGTGGCCACTATTAAAGCAAATAGGCTGAGGACTCCTGGGGCAAACAGATTGCAGAATGGTCTGTTTTCAAGGTCGGTCATCACTTTTCAGGGGTTTATGGTTTCAGGCCTTTGCTGATCCACATGGCTGGCAGGACTTGTGGCCAAGCAGCTAGAGTTGCTGTCCTATAGGCTGTCCCTCATATGTTGTTTTTCACTTTTACAGTTAGTGTTGAGCATGGCAGGTGTGCTGATAGATTCTCACTCATAAGCTCTGTGCATTACATAAGGGCGAGAGAAGCTGTTGTCAGCTGATGAATTCAGGTACAACCTGCCTCATTGGGAAACCTGTCACTGTACTGAATGTCTGGGGGAACTGCTCCAGAGGTGCCATGTGGTTGCCATGATGGTTTATGCACTTTCTTTGTTGGCCTCTCTTAAGACAAGCATTTCCTGCCCTCTGAGGGCTTAAGGGGCCCATGTCAGTACCTCTGACATAGTGCTGATCATATATGCTTCACACAGATGTATATTATGATGGCAGGTGTTTCTAATCTTCTATGAGTATTTTGCACTCTTAATCCCTTATCACTTAGGGACCAGGCAGCTAGAGATAGCACTGATGTAGGATTACGGACATGACAGGAACATATTTATTGGCCATGTATATGTGTGAATGTGGGCACCTGGATGAGTGACGTGCTGCGTTAGCCTTGGTCTACATCTGTGTCTGGGGGTGATGTTTGCCTCGTTGTTCCCTCTATTACCACACCTATGAATACCCCAGAGCAGGCAGTGTGTACATCCATTTTGTACAGACTGTCTTTCGAAACAAGTGATCCTGTGCTTCCACTGTTTAGAATGGGGGCCTCAGAGATATGATTGTATCATTGGACGAGAAAATATGCTCATGCTTACTCACACTCTTTATTCCTTGTGTTGATTAGGGGGACAGGGGATATGAAACTTGACAGAATCAGACCTCAGATATGGTGGGTCACATTTCTGGATGAGTAGATTTCTGCCTGTAATGTACCTGTCCCACCCCCGAACTCTAATGCTCTTCCACCTAGTACTTAGAATGGACTTAATTTTCCTGTAATTTGGAGGTGTGCTAGCATTCCTATTAGAGGTTCCATTTTTCAAGACTGTGGCCTATTTTTCCTCCTCTCTATAGAACAGATTCTGGACCCTCCACAGAGAACAGGCCACAACAGGCCACATCTTTTGTACCTTACTCTGCCAGATGTTTAGGCTGGCAAATGATGTCTACAAAGATGCTGCCATCTATAGCTTGATATGTTTAGTGTGCATACTTATATATGGTGATATATTTCTGCAGTTGACTTTTGGGGATTGGGTTAGCAGGCAATTTTACCAGCATGACTTGTCCTGTACACAACCTGTGCATTATGCACCTCTGTCTACTTGCTGGCTGCTCTAACACCCTGTTAGCAGCTGTGTGACAACTGAGGAGTGATGGATTTATGTAGGTTAGACCAACCCCACAGCCCAAGAGCAGACAGCTCAGAGGCCTTCTGTTGCTTGGGTGCAAGCAGACATCCATGGCCAAGTCGCCTCCCCTGTACTGGCCTGGCATATGGATCTGTATAATACCTCTTAGCTAAGGCTGATATTTAAGAAACAGTATTATATGGATCTACATGCCAGGCTAGTACAGGGGACTCAGCCAGTCTGTGGATGTCTACCTGCTCTCAAGCAACAGCAAGCTTCTGAACTCTCTGCTCTTGGGCTGTGGGGTTGGTGTAACCTATAAACTCCATAACTCCTCCTCAGTTGTCACACAGCTGCTGAAACGGTGTTTTATCATTTCCCTGTAGGCCACTACTAGACATATAGTGAATTCACTATCACTAATACATTTAAAGGACATTAATTATACACATTCCTACTCCCATAGCAACCTAAAACTTAAGTAGGAACTGAACAAATTTGAGATGAAGGCAACAGTCCAGCAGCAAGAGGGGGGCTTCCCAGTCTTTTGCATCGAGTGTCACAGATTGTGATAAATTGCAGGAAGACCTTGTAAGACTGGAAAATTGGGCATCGAAATGGCAGATGAAATTTAATGTGGATAAGTGCAAGGTGATGCATATAGGGAAAAAATAACCCATGCTATATTTATACAATGTTAGGTTCCATATTAGGTGCTACCACCCAAGAAAGAGATCTAGGCATCATAGTGGATAACACATTGAAATTGTTGGTTCAGTGTGCTGTGGCAGTCAAAAAAGAAAACAGAATGTTGGGAATTATTAGAAAGGGAATGGTGAATAAAATGGAAAATGTCATAATGCCTCTGTATCACTCCATGGTGAGACCGCACCTTGAATACTGTGTACAATTCTGGTCGCCACATCTCAAAAAAGATATATTTGCGATGGAGAAAGTACAGAGAAGGGCGACCAAAATGATAAGGGGAATGGAACAGCTCCCTTATGAGGAAAGACTAAAGAGGTTAGGACTTTTCAGCTTGGAGAAGAGATGGCTGAGAGGGGGATATGATAGAGGTGTTTAAAATCATGAGAAGTCTAGAACGGGTAGATGTGAATCGGTTATTTACTCTTTCAGATAATAGAAAGACTAGGGGGCACTCCATGAAGTTAGCATGTGGCACATTTAAAACTAATCGGAGAAAGTTCTTTTTCACTCAACGCACAATTAAACTCTGGAATTTGTTGCCAGAGGATATGGTTAGTACAGTTAGTATAGCTGTGTTTAAAAAAGGATTGGATAAGTTCTTGGAGAAATCTATTACCTGCTATTAATTAAGTTGACTTAGAAAATAGCCACTGCTATTACTAGCAACAGTAACATGAAATAGACTTAGTTTTTGGGTACTTGCCAGGTTCTTATGGCCTGGATTGGGCACTGTTGGAAACAGCAGCTGGGCTTGATGGACCCTTGGTCTGACCCAGTATGGCATGTTCTTATGTTCATTAAAAATTCCTTATTAATCTGTATTAATTTATTTTATACTTATTACAGTTTATAAAAATACAAGTATATCATGTAAAAAGCAAAGAAAACAAACAGATCCATCCAATCTATATAAATAAAAATGTTAAATACTTTGTACGTCGTCGCTAATCTTGCCAACCACTTAACTGAATGCGTTCAAATTTGCACACAACATTCACTTCCCATATGGGAAGGATCTTATACACTTACATTACATATAGGTCACACCTGTGACAGGTAATACAAGTTTAAAAATTGCTTACACATAACAGCGACATCTGGTGGCCGTCAGCGCAAGTGCAACCTCTTACACTTTTCACACACACTCACACACCCCACCCCACCCCCACACTCCCTCATAACACACAGAAATCCACACTCATCACACCACACACCCCCACCCACACGCCTGCCAATGTCACTTACTTCACCCACCCTCCCAAAACACACCAAAACACGGATTCCTGGCTGCTACATTGGGAAGCTACGCATTTCACACACCCTCCGAATTTAAATTAAAGTACCCTCTTCCACCCACCCACGCACTGCACTCCGATCACACACACTACACCTGTAACAAGTCTGTGCTTCTCCGCCAGCACCACAGGAACGGTCCGGGACACAACGCATTCATTAGGGCCGTCGGATGCCAGCAACAAAAATGGCGCCGGCGGACCTTGCCCTTACTATGCTATATGTAGACAACAATGACGTCGGTACACCATGTGACATAGTAAGGGCAAGAGCCCGTCTGCGCCATAACCTCAGCGGACATTTGCCCTTACTAGGTCAGGAATCCTGACGCACATCTTTCACCGGTGAAGTTTTGCAACATGGCAGCCGGCGGAACAAACCCTAGCACACACCCTCGCCACCGGCTGGCAGTTTACACAGGTAGCCGGGGAGGAGCACGGTGGGGGACCGTTCTTATTTTCCGCCGCGCATTTTTCACAGGGGAGGGGGGGCACTGATTCTCCACATCTCCCGAGAGGGGCTGTAGCGTGGGTTGCTCTATTTCGCCGGGTTGGGGGGGGGGGCCAGGAAGGTGTGCTTGCATATTTAAACTATTCTTTGCTGGAGCTGTTCATATGGGGGCGGATTTTAAAAGGAGCGCGAATAGCCTACTTTTGTTTGCGCTCCAGGCGCAAACAAAAGTACGCTGGATTTTAGTAGATACGCGCGGAGCCGCGCGTATCTGCTAAAAACCTGGATCGGCGCGCGCAAGGCTATGGATTTTGTATAGCTGACGCGCGCCGAGCCGCGCAGCCTACCCCCGTTCCCTCCAAGGCCGCTCCGAAATCGGAGCGGCCTCGGAGGGAACTTTCCTTTGCCCTCCCCTCACCTTCCCCTCCCTTCCCCTACCTAACCCACCCGCCCGGCCCTGTCTAAACCCCCCCCCTTACCTTTGTCGGGGGATTTACGCCTCCCTCTGGGAGGCGTTAATCCCCGCACGTCAGCGGGCCTCCTGCGCGCCGGGACGCGACCAGGGGGCGGGTCCGGAGGGCGCGGCCACGCCCCCGGGCCGCCGCCACGCCCCCGGGCCCGCCCCTGGAACGCTCCCGACACGCCCCGAAAACGCCGCGCGGTTCGGGCCCGCCCCCCGACACGCCCCCTCCGAAAACCCCGGGACTTACGCGAGTCCCGGGGCTCTGCGCGCGCCGGTAGGCCTATGTAAAATAGGCTTACCGGCGCGCAGGGCCCTGCTCGCGTAAATCCGCCCAGTTTTGGGCGGATTTACGCGAGCAGGGCTCTGAAAATCCGCCCCTAGGGGTACAAAAAAAAAAAAAAAACCCCACACAAACTGTAACCTTTACTGCTCTGTTCTGTTTTTTCAACTTAACCAGGCTCAGCCACAGCAACGCGTGACCCGATTGCTTTCAAATTTGGACACAAGCTTCACCTCACATACGGCAAGGTTCTTCCACACTTACATTACATATATGTCACACCGGGGGCTGGTAAAAAAGTTTTAAAATTTGGTTCCACAAAACATCAACATCTGCTGGACGTAAGCGCAAGCTCTTACACCTTGAACAAACGCTCACACCCCACACACACGTGACCAATGTTTGGGATTCACACACCCTCCGACCAGACACAATTCCACCCTCCTCACACACCCTCGCACACGTGCCAATTGTACTTACTTCACACACCCTCCCAAAACACACAAAAACCCACAAAATTCCAGCATGCTACACCAGGAGGCCACTCACATGCCACATGTTTGCTATTCCCACACCCTACGAACTCACACAAAAACACCCTCCTCACACCCCCCACGCACATGACTTTTCTACTTACTGCCCACACCCTCTGAACGCACGCAAAACGGCAGAATAGTTCGGGCTGCTCCAGCGGGGGGGGGGGGGGGGGGGGGCAACACTGCTCGGTTGGTCCCTGGCTCTTCACGGCTGGTCCCAGGGGCTGCACAGCTGGGATCAGCAGAGTCCTGGGTGAGAGCTATCTAAACAAAGAAGAAGACAAAGGTATCAAAACCAAGAGGTACACACATGACTGTTTAGCATGAGATGTGAACTTTGCATATCCGTCAAAGTGAGCACCTTATGCCTAATGATGTGCACAAGTGTAGCAGCCTTGGCATTTACAGATGAGGTGAACTTACTGGCTGCGGCTCGCATGGAGTCCAGCCACTCTGCCATGCCCTCGAACACGAGTCCCGGCCATTGCAGAAGGCGCGCCTCCATGGACTTCAGCACAATCGGACAAGGGGATCCACTGCTGGGCCTCCGGATGTACCTGTTGTGATTCACCATCTTGGTCTTTAACTGGGCCTTTATGTCCCAGTATCTGTGGGCCACCTGCTCTCCATTGCATCTTTCCTCACTCTTGCTCCCACTCCTCTCTCTCCCTTCCTTTCCTCTACCACTCCTGCACCTGCCTTACTAACTCCCCTCCCCTTTATTCTCCCACCTACTGCTATCCCTTGCCCCCTCACTATCACTCCTGTACCCAACCTTCCTCCTCTCCTCCTCCTCTCCTTTTTTCCTCATGCCTCTCCTCTTTTCCCTGCCTCTCATGCTCTATCCCATCTACTCCTCAATACCACCATGCTTCACCACTCCTCACCTCCAAGCCTCACTGCCAATCCTTACCACTCCTCCTCTTCCTCACCACCATGCTTCACCACTCCTCCTCCTCACCATCACTCCTCACCACTTCTCCTCTGCCTCACCACCATGCCTTACCACTCCTCCTCCACCTCACCATCAAACCTCTCACTCCTCCTCCACCTCATCACCACATTTTACCACTCCACATCCTCCTCTCCACCAATACTCATCACCACTCCTCTACTTCACCATCATGCCTCACCATTCCTCCTCCTCCTCATCATCATCATCATCACACCTCGCTACTTCTCCTCAACACGCCTCATCTACTTCACCCAAACTAAAAGATAGACAAACAGGACAAACTAACAAAAACTTTCACACTCACAGATCAAGACAATAGAACAAGGGAAAGGGAAACAGATGATAAACAAGCCACAGCACTCAGATATCACTATCTGCTACTAACTATCACCAGTTCACCTACTCTCCTCTCCTCTCTCCAAAAGCCTGACACACCCTGAAAGAGGCAGCTGTAGGAAACTATTCTATATAAACTAGAAAAATAACATGCCACACACTAATCTATATGCACGGTATAAAATGATGCATGACGCGCTGACGCAATACAGTACGTGCTGATGCAATGCACAATTGAATAATGCAATATGCCATTCATAAGAACATAAGAAATTGTCATGCTGGGTCAGACCAAGGGTCCATCAAGCCCAGCTTCCTGTTTCCAACAGAGGCCAAACCAGGCCACTAGAACTGGCAATTACCCAAACACCAAGAATATCCTATTGTTACGCTTGGGCTCCGGTCAGGAGTCGTGAACACCACCCAGCAGGGTGGCTCCAGGTGGAGAGAGACAGGAAGCTAGAAACAGTGTCAGGTTCCAGGCTGGGTCAGGGCAGGCAGCAAGTATCCGAGTCTGGGTTCAGGCTGGGTCAGGGCAGGCGGCAAGTAGCAGTGTCTAAGTACAGGCTGGGTCAGGGCAGGCAGCAAGTAGCAGTGTCTAAGTACAGGCTGGGTCAGGGCAGGCGGCAGTCAGCAGTGTCTGGTTCCAGGCTGGGTCAGGGCACAGTAAGCAGGGCAAGGCAGGTCAGAAGGCCCGTAGGCCACACACACACACACACACAGAAGGCCCGTAGGCCACACACCAATAGCGGGGCAAGGCAGGTCAGAAGGCCCGTAGGCCACACACACACAGAAGGCCCGTAGGCCACACAGCATAAGCGGGGCAAGGCAGGTCAGAAGGCCCGTAGGCCACACACACACAGAAGGCCCGTAGGCCACACACCATAAGCGGGGCAAGGCAGGTCAGAAGGCCCGTAGGCCACACACACACAGAAGGCCCGTAGGCCACACAGCATAAGCGGGGCAAGGCAGGTCAGAAGGCCCGTAGGCCACACACACACAGAAGGCCCGTAGGCCACACACCATAAGCGGGGGCAAGGCAGGTCAGAAGGCCCGTAGGCCACACACACACACAGACAGAAGGCCCGTAGGCCACACACCGTAAGCAGAGCAGGCAGGTCAGAAGGCCCGTAGGCCACACATACACAGAAGGCCCGTAGGCCACACACCGTAGTCAGGGCAAGCAGGTCAGAAGGCCCGTAGGCCACACATACACAGAAGGCCCATAGGCCACACACCGTAAGCAGAGCAGGCAGGTCAGAAGGCCCGTAGGCTAGGTAAGAAAAGGGAGGAAGAAGGCCCGAAGGCCGCGCAAGGCAAGGAAAGGCCCGAAGGCCGCGCAGGGCTAGAGCAGGGAGCCCAGGTGAGCTCGGTGCCGAAGCCCCGAGGGAACTGTCAGGCAGGGTTATAAGGGCAACCCAGAACATAGAGTGGACAGGGGAGATGGCCTGGGCCTGTCAGGAGAGCCAGCACTAGTGGGGCCCCTGGTGGTGAGGCGGTTGCACTGCAGCCAAAACTGTAACAGTACGCCCTCCGCAAGGCCTCCCCCTCCTCCTGGGTCCCATCTTAGCAGGGGGTACTCAAAAATGAAATCAGACCCCTCCGAGGGCAGCAACAGCTGGAGCAATTCAACAGGCTCAGATGGCTGAGTCAGAAAGTCTGTTAGTGGTACCGGTTTGAGCCCCTCCAGGGGTGGCAGCAGGACCGGTTTAGCAGGCTCGTCTCGGGGTAGTGCAGCAGGCTCGGGCCCCTCTCGGGATGAAACAGCAGGCTGGAACACCTCTCCGGGCATTGTAACAGGTTCGGACCCCTCTCGGGGCGATGAAGCAGGCTCAGACCCTTCTCGGGGCGATGAAGCAGGCTCAGACCCCTCTCGGGGCGATGAAGCAGGCTCGGACCCCTCTTGGGGCGTTGTAGCAGGTTCGGACCCCTCTCGGGGCGATGAAGCAGGCTCGAACACCTCTCCGGGCGTTGTAGCCGGTTCAGACCCCTCTGGGGGCGATGAAGCAGGCTCGAACACCTCTCCGGGTGTTGTAGCAGGCTCGGACCCCTCTCGGGGCGATGAAGCAGGCTCGAACACCTCTCCGGGTGTTGTAGCAGGTTCGGACCCCTCTCGGGGCGATGAAGCAGGCTCGGACTCCTCTCGGGGCGATGAAGCAGGCTCGGACCCCTCTCAGGGCGATGAAGCAGGTTCGGACCCCTCTCGGGGCGTTGTAGCAGGCTCGAACACCTCTCCGGGCGTTGTAGCAGGTTCGGACCCCTCTCGGGGCGATGAAGCAGGCTCGGACCCTTCTCGGGGCGATGAAGCAGGCTCGAACACCTCTCCGGGCGTTGTAGCAGGTTCGGACCCCTCTCGGGGCGATGAAGCAGGCTCGAACACCTCTCCGGGCGATGAAGCAGGCTCGAACACCTCTCGGGGCGTTGTAGCAGGCTCGAACACCTCTCCGGGCGTTGTAGCAGGTTCGGACCCCTCTCGGGGTGATGAAGCAGGCTCGGACCCTTCTCGGGGCGATGAAGCAGGCTCGAACACCTCTCGGGGCGTTGTAGCAGGTTCGGACCCCTCTCGGGGCGTTGTAGCAGGCTTGGCCCCCTCTCGGGGTGATGCAGCAGGCTTGGATCCCTCTTGGGGCGATGCAGCAGGCTCGGACCCCTCTTGGGGCGATGCAGCAGGCTTGGATCCTCCTCGGGGCGATGCAGCAGGCTTGGCCCCCTCTTGGGGTGATGCAGCAGGCTTGGCCCACTCTTGGGGTGATGCAGCAGGCTCGGGCCCCTCTTGGGGCGATGCAGCAGGCTCGGGCCCCTCTTGGGGTGATGTAGCAGGCTCGGCCCCCTCTTGGGGTGATGCAGCAGGCTTGGATCCCTCTTGGGGCGATGCAGCAGGCTCGGCCCCCTCTTGGGGCGATGCAGCAGGCTCGGCCCCCTCTTGGGGTGATGCAGCAGGCTTGGATCCTCCCCGGAGCGATGCAGCAGGCTTGGCCCCCTCTTGGGGTGATGCAGCAGGCTTGGCCCCCTCTTGGGGCGACGCAGCAGGCTTGGCCCCCTCTTGGGGCGACGCAGCAGGCTCAGATGGCAGAGCAGCAAGGTTAGAAGCAGTGCACATAGAAGACACAGATTGCACTGCTGTGGGCTTGATACCCCGAGCCAAACTCTGAGGCTCCTTATTTTGTTTCTGGAGGAGCAGTTTAGAGAAGGCACAGGCAGTTCTAGGACGTCTAGGGAATGTGCTCGTTAGTGTCTCAACAGCAGCTGTGGGAAGCAGAGCCCTGCTAGAGTTAATCAACTCTCTCCGTTTGAGAGAAACCTGTTCCTGAGGCTCTAGCACTGGTGTCACAGAAACCTTCTTGGCCAGGTAAGTCCTGGGTTTTTCTATCCACAAACTGCCAGCTAAAATGTCTGTTTTAGTAGAGCCAGAAGCAGAATACCGGTTAGGAGAGCTGATTGTTTTTTCTAATGGAACAGCTGATCCTAAAGCAGAACAACGGGGGCAGGGTTTGCCTGGTGGTAACAGACACGGAAGACAGGAGCATTTCCACCACCCTGGTTTAGGATTTAAACAATTTAAACATTCCTGATAGACTGAGACGTTCCTCTTATGACAACCACTGCATACCCAGTGTTCTTGGTCTGAGAGTTGACATGCAAGACAGTTCTTGTAACTGAGATAGTTCAAAGTCTGGCAACAAGCACAGACATAAAAACTTGGAGGCTGAGGCATAATGTGAGTAGAGGTAAAAGAAAAATTGGCTCACCGGTAGTACCAAGACCTATCTCTTCCCCTGGAAAATTGATGGCTTCGGCATACTGTTACGCTTGGGCTCCGGTCAGGAGTCGTGAACACCACCCAGCAGGGTGGCTCCAGGTGGAGAGAGACAGGAAGCTAGAAACAGTGTCAGGTTCCAGGCTGGGTCAGGGCAGGCAGCAAGTATCCGAGTCTGGGTTCAGGCTGGGTCAGGGCAGGCGGCAAGTAGCAGTGTCTAAGTACAGGCTGGGTCAGGGCAGGCAGCAAGTAGCAGTGTCTAAGTACAGGCTGGGTCAGGGCAGGCGGCAGTCAGCAGTGTCTGGGTCCAGGCTGGGTCAGGGCACAGTAAGCAGGGCAAGGCAGGTCAGAAGGCCCGTAGGCCACACACACACACACACACAGAAGGCCCGTAGGCCACACACCAATAGCGGGGCAAGGCAGGTCAGAAGGCCCGTAGGCCACACACACACAGAAGGCCCGTAGGCCACACAGCATAAGCGGGGCAAGGCAGGTCAGAAGGCCCGTAGGCCACACACACACAGACAGAAGGCCCGTAGGCCACACACCGTAAGCAGAGCAGGCAGGTCAGAAGGCCCGTAGGCCACACATACACAGAAGGCCCGTAGGCCACACACCGTAGTCAGGGCAAGCAGGTCAGAAGGCCCGTAGGCCACACATACACAGAAGGCCCGTAGGCCACACACCGTAAGCAGAGCTGGCAGGTCAGAAGGCCCGTAGGCCAGGTAAGAAAAGCGAGGAAGAAGGCCCGAAGGCCGCGCAAGGCAAGGAAAGGCCCGAAGGCCGCGCAGGGCTAGAGCAGGGAGCCCAGGTGAGCTCGGTGCCGAAGCCCCAAGGGAACTGTCAGGCAGGGTTATAAGGGCCAACCCAGAACATAGAGTGGACAGGGGAGATGGCCTGGGCCTGTCAGGAGAGCCAGCACTAGTGGGACCCCTGGTGGTGAGGTGGTTGCACTGCAGCCAAAACTGTAACACCTATGCTACTGATGCAATTAATAGCAGTGGCTATTCCTTACGTAAACTTTATTAATAGCCGTTAATGGACTTCTCCAAGAACTTATCCAAACCTTTTTTGAACCCAGCTACACTAACTGCACTAATCACATCCTCAGACAACAAATTCCAGAGCTTTACTGTGCGTTGAGTGAAAAAGAATTTTTTCCGATTACTCTTAAATGTGCTACTTTTTAAGTTCATGGAATGCCCCCTAGTCTTTCTATTATTCAAAAGTGTAAATAACCGATTCTACTCATTCAAGGCCTCTCATGATCTTAAAGACCTCTATCATATCCCCCCTCAGCCATCTCTTCTGCAAGCTGAACAGCCCTAACCTCTTCAGCCTTTCCTCATAGGGGAGCTGTTCCATCCCCTTTATCATTTTGGTTGCCCTTCTCTGTATCTTCTCCATTGCAACTATATCTATTTTGAGATGCGGCGACCAGAATTGTATACAGTATTCAAAGTGCGGTCTCACCATGGAGCGATAGAGGCATTATGACATTTTCAGTTTTATTAACTATTCCCTTCCTAATAATTCCTAACATTCTGTTTGCTTTTTTGCCTGCTGTAGCACACTGAACTGATAATTTTAAAGTATTATCCACTATGATGCCTAGATCTTTTTCCTGGGTGGTAGCTCCTAATATGGAACCTAACATCGTGTAATTACAGCAAGGGTTATTTTTCCCTATATGCAACACCTTGCACTTGTCCACATTAAATTTCATCTGCCATTTGGATGCCCAATCTTCCAGTCGTGCAAGGTCCTCCTGTAATGTATCACAATCTGCTTGTGATTTAACTACTCTGAATAATTTTGTATCACCCTCAAATTTGATAACCTCACTCGTTGTATTCCTTTCCAGATCATTTATATATATATTGAAAAGCACTGGTCCAAGTACAGATCCCTGAGGCACTCCACTGTTTACCCTTTTCCATTGAGAAAATTAACCATTTAATCCTACTCTCTGTTTCCTGTCTTTTAACCAGTTTGTAATCCATGAAAGGACATCGCTGCCTATTCCATGACTTTTTAGTTTTCTTAGAAGCCTCTCATGAGGGACTTTGTCAAATGCCTTCTGAAAATCCAAATACACTGCATCTACCGGTTCACCTTTATCCACATGTTTATTAACCCCTTCAAAAAAATGAAGCAGATTTGTTGGGCAAGACTTCACTTGGGTAAATCCATGTTGACTGTGTTCCAGTAAACCATGTCTTTCTATATGCTCTACGATTTTGATCTTGTAAATAGTTTCCACTATTTTTCCCGGCACTAAAGTCAGGCTCACTGGGCTATAGTTACCTGGATCACCCCTGGAGCCTTTTTTAAATATTGGGGTTACATTGGTCACTCTCCAGTCTTCAGGTACAATGGATGATTTTAATGATAGGTTACAAATTTTAACTAATAGAACAGAAATTTCATTTTTTTAAGTTCCGTCAGTACCCTAGGATGCATACCATCCGATCCAGGTGATTTGCTACTCTTTAGTTTGTCAATCTGGCCTACTACATCTTCCAGGTTCACAGTGATTTCATTCGGTTCGTCTGACTCATCACCCCTGAAAACAATCTCTGGAACTGGTATCTCCCCAACATCCTCATTAGTAAACACGGAAGCAAAGAATTAATTTAGTCTTTCTGCAATGGCCTTATCTTCCCTAAGATCCCCTTTAATTGCTCAGTCATCTAATTGTCCAACTGACTCCCTCACAGGTTTCTTGCTTTGGATATATTTTAAAAAGTTTTTATCATGAGTTTTTGCCTCTATGTCCAACTTCATTTAAAATTATCTCTTCGCCTATCTTATCAATGTTTTATACTTAAATTGGCAATACTTATGTTTTATCCTATTTTCTTCAGATGGATCCTTCTTCCAATTTTTGAAGGATTTTTTTTTGGCTAAAATAGCCTCTTGCACCTCACCTTTTAACCATGACGGTAATCATTTTGCCTTCCTTCCACCTTTCTTAATGGGTGGAATACATATGGACTGCACCTCTAGGATTGTATTTTTAAACAATGTCCATGCCTGTTGAACACTTTTAACCTTTGCAGCTGCACCTTTCAGTTTTTTTCTAACTAGTTTCCTCATTTTATCAGTTTCTCTTTTGAAAGAGTGCTAGAGCTGCAGTTATTAGTTTACATTTTATCATGTTATGATCACTGTTGCCAAGTAGCCCCACCACAGTTACCTCTCTCACCAAATCCTGCATTCCACTAAGAATTAAATCTAAAATAGCTCCCTCTCTTGTTGGTTCCAAACCAATTGCTCCATGAAGCAGTCATTTATTACATCCAGGAACTTTATGTCTTTAGCAAGTCCTGATGTTACATTTACCCAGTCAATATTGGGGTAATTGAAATCTCCCATTATTATTGCACTGCCAAATTTGTTAGCTTCCCTGATTTCTCTTAGCATTTCATGATCTGCCTGACCATTTTCTCCAGGTGGATGGTAGAATACTCCTATCACTATACTCTTACCCAATACACATGGGATTTCTACCCATATAGATTCTACTGAGCATTTAGTGTCTTGTATGATCTTTATCCTGTTGGACTCTATACCCTCCCGGACATAAAGTGCCACACCCCCACCAAGTTGATCCTCCCTATCATTGCAATATAATTTGTACCCTGATTGGTTATCCTCCTTCCACCAAGTCTCTGTCATGCCAATTATGTCAATCTCATCATTTGCTGCTATACACTCTAACTCTCCCATCTTACTTCTTAGACTTCTGGCATTGGCATACAGACATTTCAAAGTGTGGTTTTTGTTTGTATTAACCTGCTTTTTAGTTGTTAGGGATAATTCGGAAATCATTAGCTTCGGTGATGTTTTACATATAGGTACATGGACTATGTTTGCTTTTAATGGAACCTCTCTGTTGGGATGCCCTAACTCTCCTGTTTCATTAGTATCCTTCAAGGATAAATTTCTCCGAACCATGCACTGCTGTCCGCTTTCCCCCTTGTTCTAGTTTAAAAGCTGCTCTATCTCCTTTTTGAAAGTTAGTGCCAGGAGCTTGGTTCCACTCTGGTTAAGGTGGAGCCCATCCTTTCGGAAAAGACTCCCCTTTCCCCAAAAGTTTCCCCAGTTCCTTACAAAGCTGAATCCCTCTTCCCTGCACCTTCGTCCCATCCATGCATTGAAACTCTGGAGCTCTGCCTGCCTCTGAGGACCTGCACGTGGAACAGGAAGCATTTCAGAGAATGCCACCCTGGAGGTTCTGGATTTCAGCTTCCTACCTAAAATCCTAGGATGTTTCGCTCCCTCGAGCCACTGTCGCCATTCCTCAAAGGCCATCTTAATGGCCAGTTGCTCCTTGTCCCCAATGCTGTAATTCTTCTCTGCCAGTGTGAACTTATAAGAGAAGTAGGAGCAAGGTAACAAGGTCCCTTTGCTGAAGTGTTGGCTGAGAAAGGCCCCCACCACTATATCAGAAGCGTCCAATGGATGTGATGGATCTGGATGTCAGAGTCAGGTCTCATGGAGGAAGGCTCGCTTCAATTCCTCAAAGGCTGTGAGTGCCTCCAGTGACCAGTGTCTTGCATTGGCTCCCTTCTTCATAAGGGCAGTGAGAGGTGCCACCAGGTGTGAGTATTGAGGAATAAAATGCGTATAGAAATTGGTGAAGCCAAGGAAGTGTTAAAGGGAGCGGATCCCCACGAGCTGGGGCCAGTCCCGAATACTGGAGATTTTCTCCGGATCCACATGGAAACCTGCGGTTGAAACAATGAAGCCCAAGAAGGGGAGTGACTTTCCTTCAAAGAGACATTTCTCCAATTTGGCAAAAAGCTTGTGCTCCCTCAGGCATTGCAGGATGCATCGAACTTCGAAGTGGTGAGTGGGCAGGTCCTTTGAATAGATAAGGATGTCATCCAGGTAGACTATAACATTGGTATGGAGCATATTACAAAAGACCTCGTTCATGAGGTTTTGGAAGACTTCCAGGGCATTGCATAGGCAGAAGGGCATCACTAGATATTAGTAGTGGCAATCTCGTGTGTTGAAGGCGGTCTTCCACTCATCCCCGGGTTTGATGCGAACCGGGTTAATGGCCCCACAGAGGTCCAGTTTGGTAAAAATCTTTGCCCCTGAAGGCGATCCAGATGTTCTGGAATGAGCAGGAGCAGATATCTGTCCCTACGGATGATGGCATTTAGATCTCGGTAATCTATGCAAGGTCTTAGAGTGCCATCTTTCTTTGCCATGAAGAAAAACCCGGCTCCGGCTGGTGAAGTGGATGGGCGGATGAAGTCCCTGTCGAGGTTCTCCTGAATATATTTATTTAACATATTTATATACCGTTTTACCAATCAAAGATTGAACAAAGTGGTTTACAGCCATAAAAATAAAAATACAAATAAATAATAATAATAAATTCAAATAAACTAAAATATAAAGATAGAATAAAAAATACAAATAATATCTTGATCAATAAAATTAAAATCTCTAAAAGGAATAGAACTAACTATTACATTATTAAAAAAACACAGAGAGAATTTAATAACGTAAGAAGCTTAAAATAGATAAATACTCAAACGGCTAAATTCCCTGAGTTAATCCACTATTGTGCCTGTTCTGAACTCCCAAAAGCTTCCTTGAACAAATAGGTTTTTAAAGCTCTTTTAAACTCCTTTCTATTATAAATGTCTCAAGTCATCTGGTAGATAATAATAATAAAGACCGAGCGTTTTCTATAGCAGTCCCATCAATCTGGAATAACATCCCCTCAGACCTCAGATTGGAACCCTGCCTTTTAACATTCAGGAAAAAACTCAAGACATGGCTCTTCCACCAAGCCTTCTCTGACCCCCCAGACACACACTAGTTTGCCCTTATTCTATACCTGAACTATGGTCTTTTTCTCCTCCTGAACGATGGACTCTGGCACCTCAAAGCACATTATGCTTTTAACCCGTCTTCTCTATTGTATTATATTTATATTACTGCCTGTTTTAACCTCTCTTTCTAGCTGATTAAGCTTCCAAGTTCTTACTTCTTGTTGAATATAACTTTGCCTCTTCCACTTCAATTGTTTATTTACTTAGTTGTCGCTTTAGTTTTTTACCCTTGTTCGATGTAAACCGATCCGATATGGTTATTACTATGAAGGTCGGTATAGAAAAGTGTTAAATAAATAAATAAATAGATGATGGGGCCGGCCACTGAAAAAGCTCATTGTCTCGTTATATTAAGGGCTGCCGATTTTACTGTGGGAACTTCTAATACATTTTTTCCTGCTGATTTAAGGTCTCTTGAGGGTTTGTGAACTCATAATGTAGAACAGAGCCAGATGGAATCAATATCATTTAACAGAGAATGAATGACCATAAGAATTTTATACATTATTCTAAATTTAACTGGTAGCCAGTGTAATATGCAAAATTGGAGTAATATGCTGTTTGATAGGTGTTGCAGTAAGAAGCCTGGCTGCTGAATTTTGGATTAGCTGCAAAGGTCTGATAGTCGAATCTGGTAAGCCCAAATACAATCCGTTACAATAATCAATTCCTGAGAAAATTAGTGCTTGCAAAACTGATCTATAGTCATGTGAAAATAATAGGGATGTGAATCGTTTTTTGATGATTTAAAACAATCGTCAGATATATTTTAAATCGTCAAAAATCATTAGAGCTGCGATAAAATAACAATTCCCCTGATTTATCATCAAAAATCGTAAATCGGGGGAGGGCGGGAAAACCGGCACACCAAAACAACCCTAAAACCCACCCCGACCCTTTAAAAGAAATCCCCCACCCTCCCAAACCCCCCCAAAATGTTTTAAATTACCTGGGGTCCAGTGGGGGGGGGGGGGGTTCCCGGCGCAATCTCCTGCTCTCGGGCCACGGCTGCATTAAGAGAAATGGCGCAGGTGGCCCTTTGCCCTTACCATATGACAGGGCAATGGTAGTGCCGGCGCCATTTTGGTTCCTGTGACCCGACGTCACGAGTGCAGGAGATCGCTCCCGGACCCCCGCTGGACCCCCAGGGACTTTTGGCCGGCTTGGGGGGGGGGGTCTCCTGACCCCCACAAGACTTGCCAAAAGTCCAGCGGGGGTCCGAGAGCGGGGGTCCGGGAGCGACCTTCTGCCCTCGGGCCGATTTGCCAATATTCAAAATGGCACCGGCACTACCTTTGCCCTCACTATGTCGACATAGGATAAATGTGGAGGATTTATTTTAAAGGGTGATAAATGTTGGAGTAAGGTTTTTGGCGGACAATAGGTTAGGACCAAATTAAAGTAATTTGTGGATATAATTAAAAATTCAAATTGTTTAGACATAAGCTGTTAACTAAAACAGAGTCAGATTCAGGTAACCAAGACTGTAATTAATAAACAATCTGGCTTTTTATCATTTAGCAGATCTGTAAAAATGGGAACCTTTTGTCTAATAGACTGTGCATTGCAATAGAAGACTGATAAAATCGGCAGTATAACCGAAGATAACATCATAACAGTGTTAATAATTTTTAACGAAGATCTGTATATCTTTGCTCGTATGTACTGCAACACAGCCTGAGTTTCAGGGATAGACAGTGGGTATACCCGACCCCGAGGGGTTGTGGTATCAGGAAGAAGGTCTATGGTTCAGTCGAATGGACGGTGCTGATGGAGTGTCTCCACCTTCTTCTTGGAGAACATGTCCGCGAAGTCAGTGTACTGGGTTGGCAGGACCGAAAAGGATCAGGTAATATAATATTAACCAAACTCGATTCATCAGAACTGCTAGTAATAACATCATACTCAAGTCTCTTCCTAAGGGAACATCCATTATCAAATCTTTCCACAAAAGTCCATAAATTTACCCCATCTGAGTTTAATCTCATCTTAGATCTCTCATCCATCATCCAGAATTGCTTCAAGGGGTCATCCTTTGATGCAGAAAAGGCAATTAAAGCATCCCCCATTGAACAAGGAGAGCTCAAAATGCCATCCCATGCCTGAGATTGCAAAGGGGGAATATTACTACTAGAGCTTAGATGACATTGATCCCTTTCCTAATGTGCCCATATTGGCTGGGCGATAAGTGGGTCACATGTGCAACAATAGGATCACCCAATACTAAAACAAAGGTTGGAGGCTTGTCCTTTCTGCTTTTGCCCATAAATAAGATGAAATCCCCAAACAAAAAAAATCTATTCTAAGCGGCATGCCCCTTAATTGTGCGATTTTGGCACATTTAAACGATCCTGTGATCCTGAGAGATCATCGTCAGGATGAGGGAAGGGATTGCATGCTGGCACTGATCTTGAAGTTCCTGCTGTTTTGCAGCCACTTCTGCCTCTCCTAGACAAGCTTCCCACAGTATGGTAGGGTCATGCCATTTTTAAAGGATCCTGCAGCCCATAGAGATGACATCACCAGCTCTTTGACAGGGTGGAGGAAGGGCTCACACGCCAGCTCTGATCTTGTGGCTCTTGCTGTCTTGCATTCACCTCTGCCTCTCCTAAACAAGCGTCTCCATATCAAGCTATTTCTGAGGGGTTTAAAGGGTACTGGGAAAACTGGAGGGGGGGGGAGTGTAGGCTATCAAACCAGGGGGCTTGGAATACCAATCTGTTAACTATGTGTACTGGTGGACAAACTGGTAAAGTGGGAATGGCATGTGCCCCTTTTAAAATCCACTGATTTGCATAGCAGAAGCAGGATTTCCATGCACATGCATGTGCCCACTTAAAATTTGGCAGACATGCGTGTACAGCCAGGCTGTTTTTTAACATGTGCACTTATACGCGCAAATGTGTGCTTGTGCACTGCTTTGAAACTAACATCCCTATTTTTTAATTATGTATTCCTTTATTGATTTATTAATAGATTTTTAATATATTCTTTACACACATATTCTTTATACAATCCACTCATAATTTCTTGGTTGTCCTTTGTTGCGATTGGATCAGCAATTGTTTTTTGGCTTTTTTGGTTATTAAAAAGGGAAAGATATGAACAGAGAAGAATGCCATTATTCAACTGGGAACCAATGACCTGGCTCAAAACAATATTTCTGCAGTAAAGATAGATTTCTAGTTTCTAGGGGAGAGACTTAGGAACGTGGTGAAAATTATAGCTTTATCAGAGGTATTACCTGTTCACGGAAAAGGAGCAGAAAGGCTGTGTTGTATAGATAACTTCAGTAAGTAGCTCAAAAGGAAGGTGTTCTAGAGGCCCCGCACCCTTTGCAGTAGAAGAGGACCAGAAGGCTCATCTGCATGTTGTTCCCAGAGGTCTCAGCAAGCGATTCAGACTTCAAACTCCACAGCCCCACCTTCCAAAGGTCCCACACCCTTTGCAGTAGAAGGCGTCATCCTGGGCCTTGCCCACGGACCCCACAGGTCTGGGTGGTGGGGTCTGGGGAGGAGGATTGTGGCCCTGGCATTTTTTGGGTGGAGGCAGGAGGCCATATGAGTTCAAATTTCCTTTTTTTTTTTTTGGGGGGGGGGGTAATGTTTTGATTTTTTTTTTTTTTAAATGAAAGAAACAACTTAAGCATTGAACGAAGAGGAATTTCTAGGGCAAGGCCTTCTGAAAACAAAGTGAAAAAATGAAAAAGATTTTTTGCTCCTGCACACTCCTAATTATTTCAGATATAATTCTAGCAGAAGATCAAACATGGGACACAGTCAACATGGATTTACCCAAGGGAAGTCTTGCCTAACAAATCTGCTTCATTTTTTTGAAGGAGTTAATAAACATGTGGATAAAGGTGAACCGGTAGATGTAGTGTACTTGGATTTTCAGAAGGCGTTTGACAAAGTCCCTCATGAGAGGCTTCTACGAAAACTAAAAAGTCATGGGATAGGAGACAATGTCCTTTCGTGGATTACAAACTAGTTAAAAGACAGGAAACAGAGAGTAGGATTAAATTGTCAATTTTCTCAGTGGAAAAGGGTAAACAGTGGAGTGCCTCAGGGATCTGTACTTGGACCTGTGCTTTTCAATATATATATAAATGATCTGGAAAGGAATACGACGAGTGAGGTTATCAAATTTGCGGATGATACAAAATTATTCAGAGTAGTTAAATCAGAAGCAGACTGTGATACATTACAGGAGGACCTTGCAAGACTGGAAGATTGGGCATCCAGATGGCAGATGAAATTTAATGTGGACAAGTGCAAGGTGTTGCATATAGGGAAAAATAACCCTTGCTGTAGTTACACGATGTTAGGTTGCATATTAGGAGCTACCACCCAGGAAAAATATCTAGGCATCATAGTGGATAATACGTTAAAATCGTTGGCTCAGTGTGCTGCAGCAGTCAAAAAAGCAAATAGAATGTTAGGAATTATTAGGAAGGGAATGGTTAATAGAACGGAAAATGTCATAATGCCTCTGTATCGCTTCATGGTGAGACCGCACCTTGAATACTGTGTACAATTCTGGTCGCCGCATCTCAAAAAAGATATAGTTGCGATGGAGAAGGTACAGAGAAGGGCAACCAAAATGATAAAGGGGATGGAACAGCTTCCCTATGAGGAAAGGCTGAAGAGGTTAGGGCTGTTCAGCTTGGAGAAGAGACGGCTGAGGGGGGATATGATAAAGGTCTTTAAGATCATGAGAGGTCTTGAACAAGTAGATGTGACTCGGTTATTTACACTTTCGAATAATAGAAGGACAAGGGGGCATTCCATGAAGTTAGCAAGTAACACATTTAAGACTAATCGGAGAAAATTATTTTTCACTCAACGCACAACAAAGCTCTGGAATTTGTTGCCAGAGGATGTGGTTAGTGCAGTTAGTGTAGCTGGGTTCAAAAAAGGTTTGGATAAGTTCTTGGAGGAGAAGTCCATTAATGGCTATTAATCAAGTTGTCTTAGAGAATAGCCACTGCTATTAATTACATCAGTAGCATGGGATCTTCTTAGTGTTTGGGTAATTGCCAGGTTCTTGTGGCCTGGTTTTGGCCTCTGTTGGAAACAGGATGCTGGGCTTGATGGGCCCTTGGTCTGACCCAGTATGGTAATTTCTTATGTTCTTATGTTCTTAAACATCAACTTTTTCACTGATTAATTTTTTCCACATATTTTATTTTAAAGTCACTTTACAAATATTTGTTCATACATTGCATTTTTTTTTTTTTTTTGCAGATAAAGATAGCTATAACAGTGATGAATCTGTCATTGGGATATCCATAAAAGTCCAGTTGACCCAGGGCCACTGAACAATGGGCCAAAATATTCTAACGAGAGCCAGATGGGTAAATGAATCAAACTGAAGCAGTAATGTTTTAAGTGATATAATACTAACACATTGGATAAGTTTAACTTATTTGATTTTTTTAGTTGCTTTATCAAGATTTTTTAAAAAAAATGTAAATGCACTGGTCGTAACTTGTTTGAACATATGATTATAAACATGACAGATAACAATATTAATGGTGTTTCATTGATACCAATTATAAGCAAAAGATTATTTAGATTAAAATTGTGTCTCAGCAGGAGATTTGATTTTGTTCATTGTTCCTTTTTTGTTTGTTAAGTTTTTGTTGCGCTTGGAGGTGGACCCTTGTCTTGAAGCAGTGTCTGAAGGCTCCCTGGTTGAACCCAGGAAGCTCCTGCCACAGGAGGCAGAGCACAGGAGGAGACAAAGGATAGCTGGAGCTTCACCACAGGAAGCCCGCGGTCCCCCCGGGTGGAGCCCTTGCGGACCCAGACTTAGGTGGGCCTCGCAGGGTATCCCAGAAAGGAGTTCAATGGTGTGCCCACCAGGATCAAGGGTGAGCGGTCAACGTCAAAGGTGGAGGTCTGAGGAATCAGAGAAGGCCAGAATTGAGGATGCAAGGTCAGTAGGAGCAGAGGTCAAGTTCCAAAGGTCAGTCCGAGAGTAGTCAGCCAAAGCAGAGGTCAGGTTCCAGAAGTCAGATGTGGTCGAGAAGACAGGCCAGGGGTCAGTATCCAGGCAGTGATCAACGTAGTCAAGAGCAGGCAGAGGTCATTACCAGAGAGTCAGTCCAAAAGGTACTACCTGGGGGAACGTAGAACAGACGGACACTGGAACAGAAGGATGCTGGAACAGAAGGACACCAGAACAGGACTGGAACAGGACTGGAACAAGGCTGGGACAAGACTGGAACAGCGAGGAGACAGGGAGGCAAACTAGTACACACACGGTGTCGACCCAATTGCCAAGGCAAGGAAGTGCATGCAGGCACTTCCTTTAGTACTACGTTCAATCAGGGCGTGCCGCGGAGCTAGGACCCGCCCCTGGCCCTAGAATGGACCGGGCAGTCCCCGTACGTGTGTGCCTAGGGGCGGGGCCGATGCCATGGAGGACGCTGAGTCCCACCTTGAGGCCTGGTGCGCTGAGGAAGGACCGCTGCTGCGGGACACCGAGGCCTGGAGGAGCTTGCAGCTGCTGCTGGAGAGGCTGACCCGGGACCTGCAGGAGAGTTGGAAAGGTGAGCAGGCCCGTGCGCAGGCCGAGCGTGGATGGGGTGTGCAACAGTACCCTCCCCCCCCCTTTTAGGCCTCACTCTCCGTGGGCGAGGTTTCTCAGGGTGAGTCCTGTGGAAGGCCCTGAGGAGCTCCTTGTCCAGAATGTTATGGGTCGGCTCCCATGAATTCTCCCCGGCTTCATAACCCTCCCAGGCCAAGAGATATTCCCATCAGCCTCGACGCCGATGGACATTGAGGACCTTTCTTACCTGTGGGGGTGGAGTCTGGTTCTGTGGAGATCCAAGGAGGCGAGGGATCTCTGCAAGAGGGCCAGGAGAGGACTAGTGGCTTCAGCAGGGAGACGTGGAAGGTATTATGAATACTCATGGCACGTGGCAGTTGTAGTTGGTAAGAGACTGCTCCCACTCTTTGGAGGACCGGGAATGGACTTATGTACTTGGGTGCCAGACAATGTGAAGCCTTATGTTGCAGCCTTATGTGTCAGGTGCTTAGCCACACTTTCTGGCTAGGTTTCTATGGGTATCTGAGGAGCGCTTGGAGCATTCAGCGGCTTGGTTGATCCGTTCTTTCACTTGGTTCCACACACGACGAATGGTATGAGTCGTGAATTGAGCAGCTGGTGATGGGACTGAGAGAGGTACTGGTAGTGGTAAACGTGGTTGTCGACCAAACACCACGGAAAATGGTGATACTTTGGTGGTAGTAGAGGTGGGTATTATGCGACAACTCGGCCCTGGGCAGTAGATCGGACCAGTTGTTCTGTTGGTCATTCACATATGAACAGAGGAAGGTCTTTAGGGTCCGATTTGTTCTCTCTGCTTGGCCGTTGGCCTGTGAGTGATAGGCCGACATGAAATTCAGTGTGATGTCGAACTTCTTACATAAGGAGCGCCAGTACCTTGTGGCAAACTGTGGTCCTCGGTCTGAGATAATCTCTTTTGGGAGACCGTGAAGGCAGAAGACATGCTTCAGGAATAGTTTGGCCAGTTCTGGGGCCAATAGGAGGCCTCGCAGAAGGATAAAATCACCCATTTTTGAAAAACAGTCAATGATGACCCAGAGAACGGTGTTTTGGGATGGTGGTAAGTCCGTGATGACATCCGTCAATATACTTGACCAGGGTTCAGTGGGAGCTGGAAGCGGTTGGAGAAGGCCCCATGGTCGCCCCATTGGAGGTTTCTGTTGGGCACAGATTGGGCATGAATCAACGTAGTTGCGGGAGACCTTCACCATACTGGGCCACCAGTAAAACCTTCGTAACATCTCAAGGGTTCTTGTATGGCCAGGATGTCCTGCTAACTTTGAATCATGGGCCCAGTGGAGAACATGCTCACGTAATTGGTGTGGAACGATGGTCTTTCCGGCAGGTACCGTGGTGGTCACTGAGAGAGCTACACAGACTGGATCGATGATATGTCTCGGAACATCAGGGATATCTTCTGGTTCAAAGGATCTGGATAGTGCAAGTCTGCGGAGGCATTTTGAGGCCGGTGGGTAGCGCAGTTCAAAATTAAATTGTTCGAAGTACAGCGCTCATTGGGCTTGCCACGGATTCAGGAGTTGTGCTTCTTTTAAGTGTTCGAGATTTTTATGATCAGTGAAAATGGTAAATTTGTGTTGCACCCCTTCCAACCATGGGCACCACTCTTGTAGGGCCAACTTGATGGCCAGGAGTTCCCAATCTCTGACTGTATAGTTCTGTTCTGTAGGTGAGAATTTGTGTGAATAAAATGAGCATGGTATGAATGTACCCTTGGGAGAAAATTCGCTTAGTACTGCTCCAGCTCTGATCGCGGATGCGTCAACTTCTACAACGAATGGCCGTCTTGGGTCTGGGTGTCGCAGGCATGGGCCAGAGCAGAAGGCCTCTTTCAGTGCATGAAAGACGGCTTGCGCTTTAGGAGTCCAAACACGGCTGTTAGCCCCCTTTTTTGTCATGGCGGTGAGCGGAGCTGCTAGGGTAGAATAATTGGCAATAAAGCTTCTATAATAGTTCGTGAAGCCTAGGAAATGTTGTAAGGCATGGAGACCAACTGGCTGGGGCCAATCACGAATGCCTTGAAGTTTCTCTGGGTCCATTGAGAATCCTCGATCGGAGATGATCTACCCTAGGAAGGGCAGGCGGTTTTGCTCGAAGATGCATTTTTACAGCTTGGCGTAGAGGTGGTTCTCTCCCAGGCGTTGAAGTACGATCTTGACATGAGTTTGATGTGACTCTAGAGCCTTTTGAAAAGATCAGGATGTCGTACAGGTATACGACCACAAATGAATATAGGAGATCTCGAAGAATTTCATTAATAAGACGTTGAAAGACTGCAGGGGCATTACAGAGGCCGAAAGGCATAACAATGTACTTGTAGTGGCCATTCCTAGTGTTGAACATGGTATTCCAAATATATTCCAGTTGGATGCGCACAAGATTGTACGCTCCCCGTAGATCCAACTTCATGAAGATCTGCACCCCTTGGAGGTGGTCAAACAGCTCGCTGATGAGGGGCAATGGGTAGCGATCTTTTCGGGTTATAGTTTAAGCCCTCTATAATCAATGCAAGGGCGCAATCCTCTGTACTTTATCTTGACGAAGAAGAAACCCGCTCCTGCGGGAGAGTCGGAGGGTCTAATGAAACCTTTTTCAAGGTTTTCTTTAATGTACTTGGACATGGCTAAGTTTTCTGGACGTGACAGTGGACAGGTTCTGCCCTTGGGAGGCATCGTGCCAGGCAGATGCTCTATCGGGCAATTCAGTTTGCGGGGTGGAGGTAACGTGTCTGCCTTTTGCTTCGAGAAAACATCCTCAAACTCGGCGTACTGGGTTGGCAACCCGGTGAGGGTGGTGACTTTAGGACAGTTACCAATGGAGACACTTGCCTTAAACAGGTCTTCCGGCACTTGGGACCCCATTGCACCAACTGTAGGGAATGCCAATCGAATTGAGGTCTGTGTACCTGGAGACAGGCAATCCCAGGATGACTGGATGTGTGGAACATTTCAGAATGTAGAAAGACATCTCCTCCTCGTAGAGAGTTCCCATGGTGAGGCAGACGGCCGCCGTTTGGTGGGTGATGAGTCCTGGGAGATGTTCCCCTTGGATGGACGTGATGCGCAGAGACACCTCGAGGGGCTGCAGAGGAATGTTCAGGAGCTTGACAATGTCATCCATGATGAAGCTGCCACTTGCCCCAGTGTCGACAAGGGCAGTGGTGGCAAAGGCACGAGATTCGATACCCAGGGAGACTAGAAGTTTGGGGCCGGTGACAGTAGTGCCCAAGCTCGAGACCCCCGCCAGGCTCAGGCGTTGCAGTTTCCCGGTCGAACTGGGCAGGACTGCTGAAGATGTCTGGAGGTACCACAGTAAAGGCAGATACTTTCCTTTCTCTACCAAAGGCATTTGGTTGGAGATAGTCGCCCACGGTTGACCTGCATAGGTTCTTCAGCAGGAGGCGGTGGTGTCGATAAAGCCTTAGATGGAGGACTTTCGGCATGTGTAGGGCATGGAGTAGGAGATCGAGAGGCCTTTACTTCTAGGCACCATTGCTGGAGTCGGTCATCAGTCTTCCCGATTAGGGAGATCAGGTCCTCTAGCGACGTGGGAGTCTCACAGACTGTGAGTTCATCTTTGAGAGCACTGGAGAGACCATATAGGAAGATGGCTTGCAGACAATCTTCTTGCCGCCCGAGCTCAGTAGCCAGGGTCCTGAATTCCACCGTGTACTTGGAGAGGGTTTTCCACCCTTGACAGAGGTGGAGGAGGTTATGGCTGGTTACTGCTTGATGGCCAGGGTCTACGAAGGTCCGCTTGAATACAGTGACGAACTGTGACAGCTGGGAGAGCAAGGGGTTGGAGCATTCCCATAATGGAGAAGCCCATGCTAGAGCCTTTTCCTCTAAGCTAGAAAGGATGAAAAGTCACTTTCGTGGCCTCCTTCAGGAATAAGGAGGGTTGCAGTGCAAATTGTATGAAGCACTGGTTGAGGAAGCCTCAACAGAGGCATGGATCCCCGTTGAAGCGAGGAGGTGCTGGGAGAGCCAATGACACTCTGGGTAGCAGGTTATCCGATACAGCACTGGCCAACCCAGTGGTCCTATCTTGCAACTGGGAATGGAGTACTTCAACCGAAGAAGCCAATTACTCTAAGGCTTGTCGATGCTCTTGGACAGTTGGGGCCAGACCCGGTAGGGCCTGGGAGGCGGGAGACTCTGCCGAGTCCATGGCCTTGGCAACCTGTTGCACTTGGAGGTGGACCCTTGTCCTGAAGCAGTGTCTGAAGGCTCCCTGGTCGAACCCAGGAAGTTCCTGCCACAGGAGGCAGAGCACAGGAGGAGACAGAGTCTAGCTGGAGCTTCACCACAGGAAGCCTGCGGTCCCCCCGGGTGGAGCCCTTGTGGACCTGGGCCGCTTGGACTTAGGTGGGCCTCGCAGGGTCTCCCAGAAAGGAGTTCAATGATGTGCCCACCAGGATCAAGGGTGCATGGTCGACATGAAAGGTGGAGGTCTGAGGAATCAGAGAAGGCCAGAATCGAGGAAGCAATGTCAGTAGTAGCAGAGGTCAAGTTACAAAGGTCTGTCCGAGAGTAGTCAGCCAAAGCAGAGTTCAGGTTCCAGAGGTCAGATGTGGTTGAGAAGACAGGCAGGGGTCAGTATCCGGGCAGCGAGCAACGTATTCAAGAGCAGGCAGAGTCAGTACCAGAGAGTCAATCCAAGAGGTAGTACCTGGGGGAACGTAGAACAGATGGACACTGGAACAGAAGGATGCTGGAACAGAAGGACGCTGGAACAGAAGGACACAGGAACAGGACTGGAACAAGGCTGGAACAAGACTGGAACAAGACTGGAACAACAATGAGACATGGAGGCAAACTAGTACACAGACAGTGTCGACCCGATTGCCAAGGTAAGGAAGTGCAGGCAGGTACTTCCTTTAGTACTGCGTTCAATCAGGGCGACCACGGAGCTAGGACCTGCCCCTGACCCTATAAGGGACCGGGCGGTCCGCGCGCGCATGCCTAGGGGGCAGGGCCGATGCCACGGAGGATGCTGAGCCCTGCCGTGAGGCCTGGTGTGCTGAGGAAGGCCCGGTGACTGCCACCGTGGGACGCCGAGGCCTGGAGGAGCTTGCGGCTGCTGTTGGAGAGGCTAACCCGGGACCTGCAGGAGAGTTGTAAAGGTGAGCGGGCCCGTGCGTGAGCCGAGCGCACATGGGGGCGCGCAACAGTTTTGTACTGGGGAAATAGTATTAGTCTTCGTATTGTTTTTGGGTAGAAAACACATTTGTTGTCAGAGGATGTGGTTGGTGCAGTTAGTGTAGCTGTGTTTAAAAAAGGATTGGATAAGTTCTTGGAGGAGAAGTCCATTAACTGCTATTAATCTTACTGACTTAGGGAATAGCCACTGCTATTACTGGCATTAGTAGCCTGGGATCTAATTAATGTTCGGGTGCTTGCCAGGCAGTTACTTGTAACTTGGATTGTCCACGGAAACAGGATGCTGGGCTTGATGGACCCTTGGTCTGACCCAGAGTGGCAACTTTTTATATTCTTATGTTCTTAGGTATATATAGGAGGCTGGGGCTGTATATGGAACAATAAAAGTCTATGTGCTAGAGAAGTCCTATAATTTTCTTTGGAAATGAAGAAATGGGGTAACCTGTGGTAACTTTTAGTGCAACATTTCTCCATGAGAGTAACCTGCACAGAGCAGCAGTTACCCCCATGCCTTTGTTTAGGGTTGTAACCTGCATGGAATACCTTTTGGAATGCTAAACACCTTGCTCAGCAGATTGGATGGATCATTTTGTTCTTTATCTGCCATAATCTACTCTGTTGCTATGAGTATAAACTAAATAGAGGATCTTGTATGCTTTTTTACTTAATGCATGCAGTCATGCATACAAAATTAATTTGTATACCACCTTGAGCTTTTAAGATGAATAGATAAATAAGCAAAATCTACCTAAGATTTTGGTGGACAGAGGAGGAAAATGACAGCATCTGTTTTGCATAGAAATAATGTTTAGCAAACCTTTATCTCTGTGCGTTCAAGTGGACTAATATGGTAGCCAAACTACTTTATCCAAAATCTGTTTTGGATAAAGAGTGATATCTTAAAAACAGTCATGCTCTATGGCTGGCAGCTGGTAGATATCCTTGGAAGCTTGGACAGGGAAAACTGGTCAGACTGGATAAGCCAGATGGTCTTTTCACCTATCATCTATTATGGTACTACATACATAATATGTTGTGGTGATACATTGGTCTTTGCTTCAGATGTTCTTTACTTTGTGTTGAAAAGAAGGACAAAACAAGCATCGTGGCTTCCCAAAGGGAAACTTTAAAATCTTGAGAATCCAATCTTTACCATTACTGCATCATTTTGCAACCTAACAATTTAGAATATTTGAAAGAAAACAATCATCCCTCCAATGAAGTTTATAAGTAGTGTACACTTATCTTCAGCAGAGGAAAAATATTATAATTCCATGTGATGGTTACCCCGGCTGTTTAAAATGAGGACTCAAACATGGTTGTCTCAGCTTCATTAATTCTAAACTCCACATGTGTTGTCACTTTACCTTGTAACTACTATAATCTATAATGCTGTAGAAATTAATGCTTGAAAGTTTAAAATTGGAATGGTCTTTGCATTAAATAGTATTGCACTGTATTTCTAATGGTGCTAGAGAAAACATCCCAGCAGAATAATGTATGCATCTAAATTGTGATTGTTTTACAGGTCAAGTTTTGCCAATACATAGAAATGTCCATCTTTGTCATTTCTTTTTTACTGAAGTCAATATAAATGACAAAATAAAATGGTGGTTTATCTGCTAAATGTACTTTTAGGAAATAATGATCTATTTCTCTCTGCTTTTACAATAATGATGTTATTTTATGAGCAATGTGAGGGACAGGAACACAAAGAAGAAAAAAAGTATTTATAAAAGTGACAGCAAAAAAAAGAGTCTTAGAAAAGCCCCTCATACTAAAGTATATTTAGGATAAACAATTGTAGTTTGTGGCAAAACTGGAAGTTTCTTATTTGACTTTCTTAAAGTTTAAAGACCTGTTTATTTGCAGAAAAAACAAATGCAAAATTCTGTTTATATTATGTTTAAATATTTGGAAAATATGATTAGTGAAATACCAACAAAAGAATAATTTTTAGTCATATCGGCAAACTTTTACTGCCTTTGTCAAAGTTATAGCAAAACTATAAAAGTCTACAGTGATGGTGTTTCCACAAGCATCCTGCTATGGGGACCTATATACAGTTGGTTTTCTCACATTTTGTGTCTTAGGAAAATATGCTTAGTACATTAGGGATGTGCATTGGTTTGAAGCAAATGGGTTAAACACAACAAATGAATCCATATTAATTCCATCTGTTCACCCCTAGAAAGAATAGAGGTCAACAATTAAAAATATTTGTCTGTTTATGTTTCCTATTCACTTCTATGGCCTATTAGTCTGTGGCTGTGTAGTACTAAGCCAAAAAAAAACCTGTCAACTATTGCAATCAACTCTTGCCGGTCAACTTGTCAGAGCTCAGGCAGGACAATTTGGCAAAGAAACAACAGAGAGGACAAATCATGATTTGCCATCTTTTAAAATAATCTATAGCTGCTATCTAGATTAAGGATGTTGACCATTCCCACTCTAGAGTCTGAGCATATGCAAGAAGTAGTCTGCATTTCCTCTCTGGCTGTTGGCAGAGAAAGATATATTTGTAGAAGCTCTCAGAGTTTTGTTTTTGTTTTTGTTTAAAGTTTAGAAACTTTTGGATTTGGCACTGGCAAACAGCTGCTTCTGATCTTCTTTCTGCTAAAGTGATCTCTCTCACTCACTCTCCCAGAATGACAAAGGTGTTGCGTTCCCTGGCCGCAGCAGGCCCACGGCTGGGTTCACTCACCCCCAATGCCAGGCTTCCTTGGTGGTGGTGGTGGGTACTGTATCCGAGCCCGTTGTTATGTCTGTCAGCCGAGGAGGCTGACTCAACTTACCCTCTCCGCTCACGATCTGACACGCTGCCGATTCACGGGGGTTGCTGTGAGGTCAAGGGGCATGCGACCACGTTGGAGATGCAGCAGAAATGAAGACTCTGCTTCCAACATCCTCTAGATGCATGCAGCAAAGCCAGCCCTGGTTTTAAAGAGGAACAACTCAGGAAGGGTGGCCCTTACCAGTGACTCTGCCCCTTCCTGGGAGAATATTAGTTGGCTTCACTGCTGACTGAATTGAGTTAGCAAGGACTCGCTTGGTCTTAGCTTCTCTGCCGCTCCCACTGTTACTGGAGGTTCTCTCCACCCTCCGGGGGTTTTTCCTTGTGTACCCGCTCCTCTGGGGCCCTATGCTTACTTTACCTATTTTGTTTATTTCAGGTACCTACTCTCTGTCCAGGTGCTTGCTCCTCGAGGTCCTGAGTGCATATCTTGGTATCTGCTTCATCTACCATCTGCTGGGACACCATCCTCACAGCTATAAGAAGAGTGAGTAATTACCACCATCTTGCAGTCATTCCTTCAGCCTATCTTGCTATCTGTATTGGAACTGCCTTTCCTCCATTGTGGAACAAGACTCCTCAGCACTGCTGTAGATTCTACTCACTGCTGCCCTCTGTGGTTGCCTGTCTCTGCTGGACTGCAGCTTCAAGTATTACTCACTACTGCCACCTCTGACGAACATTATGAACTGTTAATAAACTCTTTTTCTGTGTGGGTGTCTCCAACACTGAGCCTGACCTGTGGCCCCTCTCGGGACTCTTTCCCCAAGGGCATGGTCATCTGCCACTGGTCCACGGATATACCCACAACCTTTACAGATCATAACAGATTGCTAACTCCATGGATCCGGCTCAGCTCAATGCATTGCAGGCCATTCCAGGTCTGGCCCAGAAAAGCCAAGAACAGGAAAGGTTCTTGGAGACGCTATCAAATGCTGTAGACCATCTGAATATTCGACTGGATGCTCAAGCCAAAGAGTTGAAGATACTCCAGTCTCTACCAGGCCTTATTTCCAAGGTACAGAGTCTTCAGAATTCTTTAGAGATAGTGCTGATGGATGTTCAGCATTTAGCTACTCGCCAAGATCTCCGGAGGCAATGTGAGGCTTCACCATCTTTAACCAATTCTTCTGATACCTTCGGATTTAATCAGGCTGTGATTTCCCTGTCCAAACCTCCTCACTATTCTGGAGATCCGAAAGGCTGCCGAGGGTTCTTAAACCAATGCCATATGCATTTTACTCTTCAGCCCACTTTGTTTCCGAATGACATAGTAAAAACTACGTTCATCCTTTCTCTTTTGGCTAGAAGGGCGTTGGCATGGGCTTCTCCACTGTGGGACATTCGGACCCTTTATTATCAAATCTAACCCTGTTCATTGCTGCTTTTAAAGAGATTTTTGAAGAAGCCGGCAGAATACCTATGATAGGATCCGATCTGATCCACCTTCGGCAAGGGTCTGGCTCCCTGGGCGAATACGCTGTAGAGTTCTGCACACTGGCTACTGAACTCAATTAGCAAGGACATTTTGTTAATGCCTTGTTTTTGGAAGGATTATCTCCACAAATCAGACAAACTTGCAGTCCAGGAACTCCCCACCTCTCTTCAGGCTCTTATAAACCTTACAGGCAAGATTGATTGGAGACTCCAGGAATGAGCCCGAGAAAACCATGCTAGACGAAGGGGCCATTTCCCCAACTCTCCTCTTCTGGTTGTCTCTTCTGGGGAGGAACCTATGTAGTTAGGACAAGCCCAGGTTTCGGCAGCTGTAACTACTCATCAGCCACCGGAGGATATCAGTGACCCCAGTTTTTCCACCTTCACCCTTTCAGTGCAAAAAGGGTGTCTTGATACTATGAAGGGTGTCAACCATGATCCTATAGTGGCTTCACCTTTATTTTTGTTACCTGCCTTTTTGGAGTTGCCTACGTCCAATAACCTTACACAGGCCTTGGTGGATTCAGGCGCTGGAGCTAATTTCATTCAACAAGGTATTGTAGAATATTATCAAATTCACATTTCACCAGTGAATCCTCCAATAGTTCTTTTGTCAGTGCATGGAGACCCTCTTCCGGGAAAAGTCAGTCGCATTACGCAATTACTACCTATGAGGATTGGAACTCATCATTTTGCATATCTTTCCTTCTTCATTCTACCTGAAGCAGTGAGCCCTATAATTTTGGGATTACCCTGGCTACAAATACATCAGCCTCAGTTTGATTGGTCTTCCCCTGATCAGATCCAATGGGATCCATCCTGTTCAACGACTTGTGTAAAGACATTCGGACCACCCAGGGCCATGTCTGATTCTAAGAGACGATCTGTGTCATTCTTCGTCATCTGAGGAATCTGTTGCGCAAGACGAATTTGCACAGAAGGAATTGAGGGACAAGGAACTGATGAAACCTCAGGGTCTAACCACGCAAGGTCTTCTAGCTGTACTGGAATACAAGGAACGTGAGATTCAGCACCTGCATGCTCTTTTACACCAGATGCATCCTCCTTTACAGTCTTCTGATACCCAAGTACTAGAGATGGATGAGGAGGGTTGGACTACAGAGGAGGAGGAGGAGATTGATGAACCGTCTGGAGGGGCCTTTGAAGATGGGGTACTGTTATGTCTCTCAGGTGAGGAGGCTGACTCAACTTACCCTCTCTGCCCATGATCTGACACACTGCCGATTCACGGGGGTTGCCGCGAGGTCAAGGGGCATGCGACCATGTTGGAGACGCAGCAGAAACGAAGACTCCGTTCCAAACATCTTCTAGACGCATGCAGCAAAGCCAGCCCTGGTTTTAAAGAGGAACTACTCAGGAAGGGCGGCCCTTACCAGTGACTCCGCCCCTTCCTGGGAGTATATTAGTTGGCTTAACTGCTGACTGAATTGAGTTAGCAAGGACTCGCTTGGTCTTAGCTTCTCTGCCACTCCCGCTGTTACTGGAGGTTCTCCCCACCCTCCGGGGGTTTTTCCTTGGGTACCTGATCCTCTGGGGCCCTATGCTTACTTTACCTACTTTGTTTATTTCAGGTACCTGCTTTATTTCCAGGTGCTCGCTCCTCGAGGTCCTGAGTGCATATCTTGGTATCTGCTTCATCTACCATCTGCTGGGACACCATCCTCACAGCTATAAGAACATAAGAACATAAGAAAATGCCATACTGGGTCAGACCAAGGGTCCATCAAGCCCAGCATCCTGTTTCCAACAGTGGCCAATCCAGGCCATAAGAACCTGGCAAGTACCCAAAAACTAAGTCTATTCCATGTAACCATTGCTAATGGCAGTGGCTATTCTCTAAGTGAGTAATTACCACCATCTTGCAGTACTTCCTTCAGCCTATCTGGCTATCTGTATTGGAACTGCCTTTCCTCCATTGTAGAACAGGACTCCTCAGCACTGCTGTAGATTCTACTCACTGCTGCCCTCTGTGGTTGCCTGTCTCTGCTGGACTGCAGCTTCAAGTATTACTCACTACTGCCACCTCTGGTGAACATTATGAACTGTTAATAAACTCTTTTTCTGTGTAGGTGTCTCCAACACTGAGCCTGACCTGTGGCCCCTCTCAGGACTCTTTCCCCGAGGGCATGGTCATCTGCCACTGTTCCAAGGATCCACCCACAACCTTTACAGATCATAACACCCGTGCTTCCTCTGTGCTCCCCAGGCCTTCCAGCATGGCAGGGGGTTCCCTTGGGCCTGACTAGGCCTCCTCTTCTACCACATTAGGAGATGCTGCCACCACCTCTCTTCTGGCCCGACGGCCCTAGGTGCATGCCTGAGCGCGTCTCTGCTGAATTGAAAGGGGCCACGGCAGGAAGGCCTTCCACGGCCCTTACTGATGACATCGGCTTGCTCCACTATTTAAGGCAGGCTCTGGCAATCAGAAGCTTGCCTTGGCAACAAGTCTCCACGCTGTCCTGGTTTGTGCTACATTGCCAGTTCCAGTTCCTGCTCCAGTTCCAGGTCCTGCTCCAGTTCCAGCTACCAACCCTGTGTTCCAGTTCTGCTCCCTTCTCCTTTGTTCCAGCCTTCCTCTCCTTTCAGATGGATCTCCTTGGCTTTGACCCGGACTTGGACCTGACTTCGAACTTTGCTGCCTGCCTCTGACCATTTGTCTGGGCCTGTCTGTGAGCCACGCCACATGCCTCTACCTCTGCTGGGACTTTCCGTTAGCCGCTGTCCTCTGGTGTACCACCCTCTGGCCAACCTTCGGGATCATCCATAAGGAGGCCCACCTAAGTCCAGCCAGCGTCAGCACCCAAGTGCTCAACCAGCGGGGTATGAGGGCTGGTGTTAACATATGGAAACATAGAAATGATGGCAGAAAAAGACCAATGGCCCATCCAGTCTGCCCAGCAAGCTCCCACACTTATTTTCCCATACTTATCTGTTTCACCGACCACCAAGTTGAGGGCCCTTGTTGGTAACTGTTTGATTCAAATTTCCTGCCACCCCCTGCCATTGATGCAGAGAGTAATGTTGGAGTTGCATCAAAGGTGAGCATAAGGCTTAATGGTTATGGGTAGTAACCGCCGCATCAGGCAAGTTACCCCAATGCTTGTTTACCCAGACTGCACAGATCAATGCCTTGTTGGATGTTGTCTGAATGTAAATCCACTTTTCCACATTTCTCCCTGCTGTTGAAGCAGAGAGCAATGCCTTATATATTCAAAATGATGTATCAGGCTTAATTGGTTTAGGGTAGTAACCGCCGCAATAAGCAAGCTATCCCCACGCTTATTTGTTTACCCAGACTGTGTAGTTCAGTCCTTGTTGGATGTTGTCTGAATGCAAATCCTCTTTTCCAAATTTCCCCTTGCCGTTGAAGCAGAGAGCAATGTTGGAGTTGCATTAACTGTGTGAAGGCTTATTGAGTAAGGGTAGTAATCACCAGGTAGTAGCCTCCATTGCAGCAAGCCACCCCCATGGCTCTTCTCTTCATTCCCATATTCTAGCCTTTAAGGATCCATAGTGTTTATCCCATGCCCCTTTGAAATTCTTCACAGTTTTAGTCTTCACTACTTCTTCCAGAAGGGCATTCCAGGCATCCACCACCCTCTCCATGAAGAAATACTTCCTGACATTGGTTCTGAGTCTTCCTCCCTGGAGTTTCAAATCGTGACCCCTAGTTCTACTGATTTTTTTCTAACGGAAAAGTTTTGTTGTTGACCATGGATCATTAAAACCTTTCAAGTATCTGAAAGTCTGTATGATATCACCCCTGCTCCTCCTGTCCTCCAGGGTATACATATGTCGGATCTTCAATCTCTCCTCATAAGTCATTTTATGAAGACCATCCATCTTTTTGGTCACCCTTCTCTGCACCACCTCCATCCTGTCACTGTCCCTTTGGAGATACGGTCTCCGGAACTGAACACAGTACTCCAGGTGAGGCCTCACCAAGGCCCTGTACAAGGGGATCATCACTTCCTTTCTCTTATTAGATATTAGAGATGTGATTTGGCCGAACCTTTTGGTTCGGCCTTCATTATTGGCCCGCCACGGGAAATTTCATTTCCTGTGGTTCGGGCCAATTTTTTTTCGGTGGTCCCAAACCGAAAAAAAATCAAACACCCCAGCCTTTCAGATTTATTTATTTATTTATTTTATTTAAAAACTTTTCTATACCATCGCTAAGTTATATACCATCGCAACGGTTTACAAATAGGCACATAGACTAAGGTAAGTAAATGTAGGATATCGTACATTCTAACAGGTGCCAATAAAGTTCGGTTACAATTTCATAAATAAAATCATTATTTGAGTAATGTTGGTCAAGTCCAGGTATATTATTGAGTTACTATCTCTTTGAGAAATTACTTCTTAAATGTAGGATTGAGTAAATTCATTGTCATCTGCACTACCCTGTACTTTCATTCTCTACCCTCCACACTCTTTAGTGAAGGCTTTTTTAAAGAGCCATGTTTTAAAATTTTTGTTTAAAGTTTTGAGATTATTCTGTAATCTGAGTTCAGGGGGCATTGTGTTCCATAGTATGGGCCCAGCCAATGATAAAGCCCTTTCTTTCACTTGGGTTAATTTTGCTGACTTTACTGAAGGGATTGTTAGTAGAGATGTGCTTCGTTTTTTTCTACCGGGTCGTTTTTTGACTCGGATACTTCGTGGTAAATTTCGGGTTTCCTCGTTTCGTTTTTTTGAAAAACGAAACGAGGAAACCCGAAACCAGGCCAAAAAACGAAACGGCAAAGGAAGCTTAAAAAAAACCCACCCCAAGCATTTAAAATCATTTTTTTACATACATACACTACCCCCCCCCCATCCCGATCCCTCCCCAAGACTTACGAAGTACATCCCTGGTGGTCCAGTGGGGTCCCGGGTTCCATTTGCCCTCCGTGCCCATGCTACTGCAAGCCGTGCTCTTTAAAATGGTGCCGAATAGCCTCTGAACTACCATGTCACAGGGGCTACCGGCGCCATTGGTCAGCCCCTGTCACATGGCCATCGGCGCCATCTTGTGCTCCTGTCATGTGACTGGAGCTGACCAATGGCGCCGAAAGCCTCTGTGACATAGTATGGGCAAAGGCTATCGGCGCCATTTTGATTACTGGCAGCCGACAACGAAATAGCTCCCGGACCCCCGCTGGACCCCCAGGGATTATTGGCAAGCCTTGGGGGGGTCAGGAGGGGTCAGGAGGGGGCTCCTGACCCCTCCTGACCCACGGGCATGGAGGGCAAATGGAACCCGGGACCCCGCTGGACCACCAGGGATGTACTTCGTAAGTCTTGGGGAGGGATCGGGATCAGGGGGGGGTGTTGTATTTTAGTTAATGTAAATGTTTGGGGTGGTTTGGGGTGGTTTTTAATTTAAAAAAAAAAATTGTGCACCTCTCCCCAGGCAAACCCGAAAAATGAAATTTCCCCGAAATTCGGGGAAAATTCTTTTCGGGTTTCGGGGCCTCCGAAACAAAAACGAAGTAGGAAATTTCGGGTAATTTCCTATTTCGGGCGAAAAACGAACCACATCTCTAGAAAGCACCACCGGTTTCAGTAATGACACATGGAACACGTTGTGCATGTGTAACGTGGTGGGAAGGCGTAGCTATGCGAAACGGTCCACAATACCTGGGCGCCAACTTCCGAGACAGCACTCGAAGATGGAGATTCTCCGCACTTAACCAGACCTTGTCGCCGGGTAAGAAGACAGGTGCGGGTCACCGATGCCGATCAGCGAACTTCTGCGCAAGTCTGGCCGCTTTGGTGAGCTTCTGTTGTACCGAGCTCCAGAGGTTATGCAGTTGCATAGCGGACAGTTGGGCCACTGGTGATGGAACAGATAACAGTAATAGAATCGGAGGACGGAGTTGTCATCTGAATACTATCTGGAAAGGTGATCTCCCGGTAGCAGAATGTGTATGATTATTATAAGAGAACTCGGCTCAAGGCAGGAGCACTGTCCAGTTGTTCTGCCTCTCGGTGGCAAAGCTGCGGAGGAATGTCTTCAGAGAACGATTCATTCGCTCAGTCTGCCCATTACTCTGGGGATGGAAAGCTGTGGATAGGTTTAATTGTACCCTGAATTTCTTGCATAGTGCCCTCCAGTATCATGCAGTGAACTGGGGTCCACAATTGGAAACAATGCTCTGTGGAAGGCTGTGGGCTCGAAAGATGCGCTGTGTGAATAGTAGAGCCAGTTCTGGTGCAGAGGGTAGTTTTGGCAATGGAACAAGGTGAACCATTTTAGAAAAGCGATCCATGGTAAACCAAATAACCGTGAGTCCTTCGGAGGGTGGCAGGTCCACCACAAAGTTGGTGGCTATGTGGGTCCAGGGCTCCACAGATACCAGTAGGGGCTGTAAAAGACCCTAGGGTCATCCATTTAATGGCTTCTGTCTAGCACAAGTGGGACATGAACTTGCCTTAAGTTTGGCCACCAGTAGAAATGGTTTAAAAGATCAAGAGTTCTTTCTCAGCCCACATGGCCACCTGTGAGAGAATCATGAGCCCAACTTAGGACCCTCTTACGATCTCCGCGAGGAACGACAGTAGGGATGTGAATCGTTTTTCAACGATTAAAATTATCGTCCGATAATGTTTATATCGTCTTAAATCGTTATAGAACACGATACAATAGAAATTCTAACGATTTATCGTTAAAAATCGTTAAATCGTGTTAGTGCGCACTAACTCGAGTTAGTGCGCACTAACTCCCCGTTAGTGCGCACTAACTCGATTTAGTGCGCACTAACTGAAAATGATACAAATAAACACTTTCCAGGTCACTGAAGGTCAGTTAGGAATGAATATGTGTTCCTATTGGCTGGCTGCCCTCTTATCTATTGATGTTACCAAGGTTACCACTGAGGTGATGGTTGGGGGGATGGGAAATGGAACTGGAAACTAACGAACACCAACAGAAAATGAAACAAAGTGTTCACACTTCCCAGGTCAGTAAAGGTCACTTAGGAATGAATATGTATGTATGTATTCCTATTGGCTGGCTGTGCTCTTATCTATTGATGTTACCAATATGGTTGGGGGGATGTGAAATGGAAACAGTTGGAAGCTTGACAAAAAAAGTAATGTAATGATCAGCACTCACGTGACTAGAACTTGTTTGTTTATTATTTTTGTTAGCAGGCACCTGAAATGCTAGTGCATGTTGAATTTGCCAATCACTGTGCATTTTAGAAAGGTGGTCCTGGCTGGAACTGTACACAGTTCAAATATATGTAATTGATTGTTGGTAAGTGTATTTTTTAAGTAGCCACACTGGCACCAGTATGTTTACTTTTCCTCCTACTTAACTCACTAGCTCAGCTTTGTAAGAAGGGCTTCTCTGCTTGTGTGTTGTTTTTGTTTGGTGTGAGGAGAGCAGAAACATCAGATCTTTATTCAATCTACTACAGTCATCTCTTACAGTGCCCTATCCCTATTAATACCAGGAGTGTTGTGATCTTCCTGCACACAGTGCCCTAACCCTGATACCAGTCTGAGACAGCTCCCTCCCTGCATTACTAGTGCGAGGCTGGCTTCACAGACAGGGGGGAGCTGCCTGACCCTCACTCCTGACTTCCCCCATGTCCCAGCTAGTGAATGGTGTGTGGGTGAGGGGGGGGGGGGAGGATGGTGAAGTCTGAGACAGCTCCCTCCCTGCATTACTAGTGAGAGGCTGGCTTCACAGACAGGGGGGAGCTGCCTGACCCTCACTCCTGACTTCCCCCATGTCCCAGCTAGTGAATGGTGTGTGGGTGAGGGGGGGGGGGGGAGGATGGTGAAGTCTGAGACAGCTCCCTCCCTGCATTACTAGTGAGAGGCTGGCTTCACAGACAGGGGGGAGCTGCCTGACCCTCACTCCTGACTTCCCCCATGTCCCAGCTAGTGAATGGTGTGTGGGTGAGGGGGGGGGGGGGAGGATGGTGAAGTCTGAGACAGCCCCCTCCCTGCATTACTAGTGAGAGGCTGGCTTCACAGACAGGGGGGAGCTGCCTGACCCTCACTCCTGACTTCCCCCATGTCCCAGCTAGTGAATGGTGTGTGGGTGAGGGGGGGGGTGGATGGTGAAGTCTGAGACAGCTCCCTCCCTGCATTACTAGTGAGAGGCTGGCTTCACAGACAGGGGGGAGCTGCCTGACCCTGACTCCTGACTTCCCCCATGTCCCAGCTAGTGAATGGTGTGTGGGTGAGGGGGGGGGGAGGATGGTGAAGTCTGAGACAGCTCCCTCCCTGCATTACTAGTGAGAGGCTGGCTTCACAGACAGGGGGGAGCTGCCTGACCCTCACTCCTGACTTCCCCCATGTCCCAGCTAGTGAATGGTTAGTGCGCACTAACTCGAGTTAGTGCGCACTAATCGGAAAAAACGATTTTTAACGATTTTTTAACTAAAAAATCGTGCCTAAGACGATTTTCTTGCCCTGCCACACGATTTCTATCGTTAAGACGATATGGAAAACGATTCACATCCCTAAACGACAGTCCTTCCGTGAGAACTTACAGTGGTGCCTGACAGGTTGACCTTTGCAGGATCTATAATGTACTGTGGAGGATCGTCACTCTCTTCCAACACTGAATTGCGAGACAAGGCGTCCGCTTGGATATTCTTAGCGGCTGGTCGATAGCGGAGAACAAAGTCGAACCGATTGAAGAAGAGTGGCCAGCGAGCCTGTCTGGGGTTTAAGCATTGAGCTTGACACAAAAACTCTAAGTTCTTGTGATCAGTATACACAGTGATGGGGTGACTGGCTCCATCCAGCCACTGTCTCCATTCTTCAAAATCCAACTTGATGGCTAATAATTCTTTGTCTCCTATACTGTAATTACACTCCGTAGGAGAGAACTTCTTGGAGAAGTAAGAGCAAGGCAGTAGATGGCCGTAACTAGAGCTCTGGCATAGCACCATGCCTACTGCTATGTTTGACGCATCCACCTCCACAATAAATGGACAGAGAGGGTCTGGGTGATGTAAGCACATCTCTAGCAAAAAGGCCTCTTTAAGGCTTTCAAAGGCTTGGCAAGCCTCGCTGGACCACTCCCTAGCATCCGCTGCCTTCTTAGTAAGAGCAGTGAGTGGGGCCACTAAACATGAATACTGAGGTATAAAGTGTCTATAGAAATTTGCAAACCCCAGGAAACGTTGCAAGGCTTTCAACCCCATGGGACGAGGCCACTTCCTAATGGCAGATATCTTCTCAGGGTCCATATGAAACCCAGTCGCGGAAAAGATGTATCCCAGGAATGGTAGAGACTCCCTCTCAAACATGCATTTCTCCAATTTTGCGTATAAATGATTTTCCTTCAGAACCTGTAACACTTGCTTGACATGTTGGCGATGAGAGTTCAAGTCACGGGAGTAAATTAGAACATCATCAAGATACATGATCACAGAAGAATATAGCATCTCACGAAGTGCCTTGTTCATCAAGTGCTGAAAAACTGCTGGGGCATTGCATAACCCAAAGGGCATTACCAAGTACTCATAGTGCCCGTCCCGGGTATTAAAAGCAGTCTTCCTTTCATCCCCAGGATGGATCCAAACTAGGTTGTATGCGCCTTGTAAGTCTAGTTTGGTGAAAATCCTTGCTCCTTGAAGTTTGTCCAGGAGTTCTGGGATTAAAGGAAATGGGTAACGATCCCTCTTGGTAATGGCATTTAAACCCTAGTAATCGATACAAGGCCTCAAGGAGCCTTTCTTCTTCCCTACAAAAAAGAATCCTGCCCCGGCAGGAGACTTGGAGGGGCGAATGAACCCCTTGGCAAGATTCTTGGAAATGTACTCCGACATCGCCTGTGTCTCTGATCGAGATAACGGGTAAACCCTTCCTCGGGGTGGTGTAGTTCCGGGCAGAAGCTCTATGGCGCAGTCGAAGGAGCAATGCTGTGGCAGGATCTCTGCCTTTTCCTTTGAAAACACCTCCACAAACTCCTCATAGGGCGCGGGCAGCAGGATAGCGGTATGTGCCAGTGACACTCGTGGAATACGGGGTGTCTTGATGCAATTATTGAAACAGTAAGAGCTCCATTGCGCGATCTGTAGTGAATCCCAATGGATTACCGGAGAATGTCTCTGCAACCATGGCAGACCGAGAACCACCGGATGTACAGCCTTTTCTAGAATCAGGAAGGAGATCTCTGAATGCAGCACTCCAGTCTGAAGTGTGAGAGGAGCGGCGGTAGCCAAAATGCTTCCGAGAAGAACAGTACCCCGAATGGATGTGATTCGAAGTGGCGGAATACGAGGCAGCGTAGGAATCTGGAGCTGTTGCACCAGGTCATAGAGAATGAAGTTCTCCCCCGCACCGGAATCAATGAAAGCAAGAGTCTCGAAAGACCCTCCCGGATACTTCAGGGTAATAGGCACAGTACATCGAGGAGCAGAGTTAACACAGCCTAGGAGTAACTCCCCTGTTTCACCTAGGCTTTGGTGTTTTCCGCCCGTTCCTTACATTGGGCCAGGAAATGCCCCTTACCGCCACAGTAGAGGCATAGCCCCAAGGCTCGACGGCGTCTTCTCTCCTCAGGAGAAAGCGAAGTATGCCCCACCTGCATGGGCTCTTCAGTTGAATCCTCCGTGTGTGTAGAACTTGTCTTTGCTGAAGACGTCATTGGTCTGGAAAAGATGGGAGCCAAGGGAACCATTCGATGAGGGGGTCGTCCCTCCCTAGACCTTTGCTGAAGGCGCAGATCAATATGCCCCGCTACGCCAATTAACACATTGAGGTCCTCCGGGAGGTCCCTGGCAGCTAGCTCGTCTTTAATTCGTGCAGAGAGGCCCTCCAGAAACACTCCTCGCAAGCTGTCATCACGCCACCCAACCTCTAGCGCCAGTGTATGGAACTCTATGGCATATTCTGCCAATGGGCGGGATGCTTGGCGTAGCTGCAATAGTTCCGAGGTGTCGGTAGTCATGTGTGCCGGTTCGTCAAAGGCCTGTTTAAAGTTCTCCAAAAACAGGGACAGATTGTTCAACATGGGATCACTCTGCTCCCACATGGGAGACGCCCAGCTCAGGGCCCTTCCATCCAAAAGGGAGAGAATATAGGCCACCTTGACCGAATCCGTAGGGAACTGTCCAGGAAGCAAGGAGAACCGTATAAAACATTGGTTCAGAAACCCCCTGCAAACCTTGGCATCACCTGAGTAGCGAGACGGTGCTGGTAACTGAGTGGGAGTGTTTACACTGACCACCGGAGCTGGAGGTTGCACTATCACAGGTTCTGGGGGATTGGCATCCAGGCAGTTAGCCAAGCGCTCTACCATAATGGCTAAGACATCCAGACAGTGCTGTTTCTGCTGTAAGCACTGAGCCATACCGGGGATGGCCTGGAGACCCGGAATGTCCGCCAGATCCATGGCCTTGCAAACTGTTGTGCTCGGAGGTGGATCCTTGGTCCGACCGGATGGAGAGAATCTCCGCTGATGGAAGTAGGTCAGAAGGCAGAACTGCAGCTGAAGACTGAAGAGAACTTCATCCTGGAAGCCCGTGATCCCTCCAGGAGGAGCCTGTGAGGACCCGGGCCGCTGGGACTTAGGCGCTTCACCCTGGAAGCCGAGATCCCCCCAAGAGGAGCCCGTGAGGATCCGGCCGCTGGGACTTAGGAGAGTCGGCGTGGATGCAAAGACGATGAGACGGACCAGGATCAGGACAAGGTGAGGAGCAGCACACGAGAAACTGAACCAGAGTCGAGACCAGAAAGACAGTCCGAAAGGAGATAGTCCAGGACCAGGGACTGCGGCCAGACCTCAACAAGGCAACAGCAGAGTGGGTCCAGAGGAACCGGAGGACCGCAGGACTGGCAGCAGAAGCAAGGAAGACCTGGAGCTGGGACGGAGGCTGGAACAGGCTGGAAAAGGCAGGAACAGGCAAGAACAAGCAGGAATGGCTGGAACAGGCTGGAATAGGCAGGAACAGGCAGGAACAAGCGGGAACAGGCAGGAACAGCAACTCTTCACTCTCTAGGAGTCGACCGAGTTGCAAGGTAGGGATTTTCGGTCGGGTTTAAATCCCCGCCGGCATCTGATGTCAGGAAAAGGGGCCAGCCGTGCTTTCGCGCCAGAGGCCCTTTAAAAGGGTTCCCTCTGCGCGAGCGAGAGCCTAGGGGGGGTGGGGCTACGGCAGCGTTCGGCGGTGTCTCCCTCGTGGAGATGCCACTGTGTAGGCCCGAGCATGCCCGGAGGACGCGCGGCTCTTGCTGGCCTCCCTCCCGACCGCAAAGGTAAGGATCCGCAACAATATGTGAAGGTAGAGATTGTAAACTTGTCTTCAGGGACTTCCACCATAAAATATGCAAGAGAAGTATTTGTGTACCCTACCTCATTTGTATGCCCATATATCTTATGCATATTCATATTCTGAAATATTATAGAGTCAGAAAGAGCAAAGAAATATTTTCACCCCTAAAATCAATCTTATGGCCAATATGCCTGATACAATTTCATGCTGGGTAAATTGTCCCCTAGATTGATATATGAGATTTGATATGTAATTCAATAAATCAGACTAGGAGACTTTTTTGACATCTCTTTTACATTGTAAAAGCTATAACTGCTTTGGTGTATCATTTGTGTTGAATCTTGCAAACTGCAGTTTTTGTCTTCTATTGCTTTGTTTTTACTTTCCTGGATATTAAACTATATGAGAAATGCCTAAGAGACTGTAATAATAACCTGCTTCTTTCAACACCCCATACTCAGACTACAAAAGAGGTAAGTAAGAATGACTCAGTGAATCTCAATATGAATAATAAAGAATTTATAAGCAGGCACTTTGTTGTAGGAAATATGCACAGTTATCTTGGGAAAATATCATATGCAGTTCAATTACAGAAAATAAATCAGTGTTATGACATTTATTACTTTATTTTTAGTAAATTAGAGTCATGTGTTTAAGGTTGCTAAGAACATAAAAAGAACATAAGAACATGCCATGCTGGGTCAGACCAAAGATCCATCAAGCCCAGCATCCTATTTCCAACAGTGGCCAATCCAGGCCATAAGAATCTGGCAAGTACCCAAAAACTAAGTCTATTCCATGTTACTGTTGCTAGTAATAGCAGTGGCTATTTTCTGAGTCAACTTAATTAATAGCAGGTAATGGACTTCTCCTCTAAGAATTTATCCAATCCTTTTTTAAACACAGCTATACTAACTGCACTAACCACATCCTCTTACATCAAATTCCAGAGTTTATGCGTTGAGTGAAAAAGAACTTTCTCCGATTAGTTTTAAATGTGCCACATTCCAACTTCATGGAGTGCCCCCTAGTCTTTCTATTATCTGAAAGAGTAAATAACTGATTCACATCTACCCATTCTACACCTCTCATGATTTTAAACACCTCTATCATATCCCCCCTCAGCCATCTCTTCTCCAAGCTGAACAGCACTAACCTCTTCAGCCTTTCCTCATAGGGGAGCTGTTCCATCCCCTTTATCATTTTGGTTGCCCTTCTTTGTACCTTCTCCATCGCAACTATATCTTTTTTGAGATGCGGCGACCAGAATTGTACACAGTATTCCAGGTGCGGTCTCACCATAGAGCGATATAGAGGCATTATGACATTTTCCGTTTTATTAACCATTCCCTTCCTAATAATTCCTAACATTCTGTTTGCTTTTTTGACTGCTGCAGCACACTGAGCCGACGATTTTAAAGTATTATCCACTATGATGCCTAGATCTTTTTCCTGGGTGGTAGCACCTAACATGGAACCTAACATCGTGTAACTACAGCACGGGCTATTTTTCACTATATGCAACACCTTGCACTTATCCACATTAAATTTCATCTGCCATTTGGATGCCCAATCTTCCAGTCTTGCAAGGTCTTCCTGTAATGTATCACAATACGCTTGTGATTTAACTACTCTGAATAATTTTGTATCATTCGTAAATTTGATAACCTCACTCATCATATTCCTTTCCAGATCATTTATATATATATTGAAAAGCACCGGTCCAAATACAGATCCCTGAGGCACTCCACTGTTTAACCTTTTCCACTGAGAAAATTGACTATTTAATCCTACTCTCTGTTTCCTGTCTTTTAAACAGTTTGTAATCCACGAAACGACATCGCTTCCTATCCCATGACTTTTTAGTTTTATTAGAAGCCTCTCATGAGGGACTTTGTCAAACACCTTCTGAAAATCCAAATACACTACATCTACCGGTTCACCTTTATCTACATGTTTATTAACCCCTTCAAAACAATGAAGCAGATTTGTGTTCCATTAAATCATGACTTTCTATATGCTCTACGATTTTGATCTTGAGAATAGTTTCCACTATTTTTCCCGGCACTGAAGTCAGGCTCACTGGTCTATAGTTACCCAGATCGCTCCTGGAGCCTTTTTTAAATATTGGGGTTACATTGGCCACCCTCCAGTCTTCAGTTACAATGGATGATTTTAATGATAGGTTACAAATTTTAACTACAAGATTATAAATTTCATTTTTTAGTTCCTTCAGTACCCTAGGATGCATACCATCCGGTCCAGGTGATTTGCTACTCTTTAGTTTGTCAATATGGCCTACTACATCTTCCAGGTTCACAGTGATTTCGTTCAGTTCGTCTGACTCATCACCCCTGAAAACCATCTCCGGAACTGGTATCTCCCCAACATCCTCATTAGTAAACACGGAAGCAAATGTTATGGAGTCTCAGTTTAGTTGACCCTTGGGCCGACCTGCAGTTGACTGGGAAAGGTGGTCAATGTCCCTAGTATGTGGCAGGCTGGGAGGCAGATGTAAAGGCAGGACATAGAGGTGCTCTTTACCCTGGAAGCTGGTATTCCCCCGGGAGAAGCCAATAGGAACCCAACCACTGGGACTTAGGCGGCTTCACCCTTGGAAGCCAAAGCCCCCCCCCCCCGGGAGGAGCTCGTAGGGGCCCGGCCGCTGGGACGTAGGTGGGTTGTTCATCAGGACTGAGAACTGGAACCAGACTAGGACAGTAGATAAGTACTGTAACAGGGCTCGGGTACTGGAACCAGGCAGGAACTGTAGCAAGACTCGGGTACAGGAACCAGGCAGGAACTGTAGCAAGACTCGGGTACTGGAACCAGGCAGGAACTGTAGCAGGCAAGCAGGAACCAAGCAGGTACTGTAGCAGGCAAGCAGGAATGGAGATAGTAGCAAGGCAACTCACTCCGGGGCACGACGCAACAGGGAACCAAGAGGTAAACCCGTTGCAAGGCAAAGACTGAGTGTCCACGGCCGGCTTATCAAGACCGCGGCGTCTGACGTCGGGAACTGGGCGGAGTCACCGCTGGCGGGAAACGGCCTAGAAAAGCATCCAAGTGACGTGCGCGCACTCGCGTCTAGAAGCAGGGCATCCAAGAGAAGCTTCCCGGCAGCATGGCCACCGCGGGGACGCCGCCAAACAGGGCGCAAAGCAGGCCTTCAGAAGCGGGGATTAGGTCCAGGAGCACGTAGGTAAAGGTCTGGTCGTGGCGCTCGCAGCCAGAACCGCAACAGTACCTCCCCTCTTATGCCCCCTCTTAGCCTGTCCGCGTTTACTTGGGTGGTCCAGATGGAACTGCCGTAATAAGTCCTTGTCGAGGATGTTACGGGCCGGTTCCCAAGAATTATCCTCGGGTCCGCAACCCTCCCAGGCAAGCAAGTACTCCCAGCGACGTTGATGAAACCGGACATCCAAGACCTTACGTAATTGATACGTAACCTAGTCCGGTACTGAAGGGTCCGATGGTTCAGGATCCCGGGAGTAGTATCTGGATAAAACAAGAGGCTTCAGCAATGACACATGGAACACGTCATGTATGCGCATGGAGGAGGGTAGGCGTAATCGGTATGAGACTGCTCCCACTCGTTCGGTGACTCGAATAGGCCCACAGAATCTCGGAGCTAGTCTTCGAGACGGAATACGTAGCTGTAGATTTTTGGTACTAAGCCAGACGCGGTCTCCTAGGAGGAAGATGGGTGCTGGCTGATGATGCCTATCTGCCCATTTCTTGGCGGACTGGGCGGATTTACGGATCTTTCCCTGGATAGAAGTCCATAAGGAAAGAAGCTGGCGGGCTGAAAGTTGCACTGCCGGAAGTGCACTGGGTTCATGTTAAGGCAAGGGCGGTAGAAGTTGCTTCCCATAGACAACGAGGAAAGGCGAACTTCCAGTAGCAGCATGTGTGTGATTATTATACGAGAACTCCTCCCACAGGAGTAGCTTGGCCCAATTATCTTGTCGTTCATTCACGAACAAACGGAGAAAAGTCTTCAAGGTTCAGTTAGCCCGTTCCGTTTGCCCATTACTCTGGGGATGGAACGCAGATGAAAGACTAAGTTGCACATTGAAGCGTTTGCAAAGTGCTTTCCAATATCGAGCAGTAAACTGTGGTCCTTGATCAGAGACTATATCCTGCAGGAGACCGTGAAGTCTGAAGATATGCTGAGCGAAGAGGTTAGCAGGTACAGAAGGCAAATTTGGCAAGGGGACAAAGTGTGCCATTTGGAGAATCGGTCTACGGTCACCCAAATGACCGAATTACCTCCTGAGACGGGAAGGTCCACGACAAAGTCGGTGGAGATGTGTGTCCAAGGCTCCACCGGGATGGGCAATGGTTGCAACAGGCCCCTGGGCCTCCCGATGAGCGGCTTTTGAACGGCACAGGTAGGGCAAGAGCCCACAAAAGCTTGGACGTCCTGTCTGACCGTCGGCCACCAGTAGAATCGGTTCAACAAGTCTAAGGTCCCTTTACAGCCAGCATGGCCCCCAGTGAGGGAGTAATGGGCCCAAGTGAGAACTGCTCTCCGGGAGTGATGTGGAACGACGGTCTTCCCTTGGGAGGACACCAAGGTTGCTGCAAGGCTCACTTTCACAGGATCCAAAATATACTGAGGAGTGTCAGGAGTTTCTTCGACCTCAGAGGAGCGCGAGAGCGCGTCGGCTCGAACATTCTTAGAGCCGGGTCGATAGCATAAGGTAAAGTCGAACCGATCAAAAAACAGCGACCACTGGGCTTGCCTTGAGTTCAGGCGTTGGGCTTGCCTCAAGAATGCTAAGTTTTTGTGATTGGTGTAAATCGTAACCGGATGCTTGGCTCCGTCCAACCACTGTCTCCATTCCTCCAAGGCAAGTTTCACAGCTAGCAACTCTTTATCACCAACACAGTAGTTGCTCTCTGCCGGGGAGAATTTCTTTGAGAAATATGAACAGGGTAACAATTGTCCAGAATCAGAGTACTGCTCAGCACGGCCCCACGGCCACATTGGAGGCATCGACTTACATCACAAAGGGCCGGCTGGGATCCGGATGACGAAGGCAGGTGTCTAACAAGAACACTTCCTTAAGGGCCTCGAAGACTTGGCAGGCAGGAACAGGCCAATCCACCACATTGGCCCCTTTTCGAGATGAACTGTTGTAAGTTTGTTAGTGAAGGATCATTGTTTTCCCAAAGGGGAGAAGCCCATATTAAGACTTTCCCATCATCAGGGACAGAATATATGCCACTTTCACTGCATTCGAGGGGAACTGCCTAGGCAACAGAGAGAACCGTATGAAACATTGGTTCAGAAATCCGTGGCAGGTCCTTGAATCTCCAGCGTAGCGGGAGGGTGCCGGTAGCTGAGTCACAGAAGAGCTGTGTCCCTCAGGGACCCTGCCAGCAGGAGGCAAGGACTCCAGGTGAGAGGATAGCCATTCCACCGAGGCTGCCAGAGTATCATTGCAGCTCTGGTGCTGTAGCATCTGCCGGGCCATCCCGGGCAGATCCGAGGGAGCGGACACATCCGCCGAGTCCATGGCCTTGCAATCTGTTATGAAGTCTCAGTTTAGTGGACCCTTGGGCCGACCTGCAGGAGACTGAGAAAGGTGGTCAATGTCTCTAGTATGTGGCAGGCTGGGAGGCAGATGTACAGGCAGGACGTAGAGGTGCTCTTCACCCTGGAAGCTGGTACTCCCCCGGGAGGAGCCCGTAGGAGCCCAACCGCTGGGACTTAGGCGGCTTCACCCTTGGAAGACGAAACCACCCCAGGAGGAGCCCGTAGGGGCCCGGCCACTTGGACTTAGGTGGGTTTTTGATCAGGATTGAGAACTGGAACCAGACTAGGACAGAAGATAAGTACTATAACAGGGCTCGGGTTCTGGAACCCGGCAGGAACTGTAGCATGGCTCGGGTACTGGAACCAGGCAGGAACTGTAGCAGGCAAGCAGGAACCAAGCAGATAATGTAGCAGGCAAGCAGAACAGAGCGAGTAGCAAGGCAACTCACTCCGGGGCACGACGCAACAGGGAACCAGGAGGTAAACCCGTTGCAAGGCAAAGACTGAGTGTCCGCGGCCGGATTATCAAGGCCGCGGCGTCTGATGTCAGGAACTGGGCGGAGTCCCTGCAGGCGGGAAACGGCCTAGAAAAGCGTCCAAGTGGCGCGCGCGCCTAGAAGCAGGGTGTCCAAGGGAAGCTTCCCGGCGGCATAGACCCCGCTGGACGCCGCCAAACAGGGCACAAACCAGGCCTCCAGAAGTGGGAGTAGGTCCAGGAGCATGTAGGTAAGGGTCTAGTCGCGGTGCTCGCGGCCAAAACCGCAACAGCAAAGAATTCATTTAGTCTTTCTGCAATGGCCTTATCTTCTCTAAGAGCCCCTTTGACCCCTCTGTCATCTAATGGTCCAACCAACTCCCTTACAGGTTTCTTGCTTCAGATATATTTTTAAAAGTTTTTATTATGAGTTTCTTCCTCTATGGCCAACTTCAATTCAAATTCTCTCTTCGCCTGTCTTATCAATGTTTTACACTTAACTTGACAATGCTTATGATTCATCCTATTTTCTTCAGCAATTTTTGAAGGATTTTTTTGGCTAAAATAACCTCTTTCACCTCACCTTTTAACCATGACGTTAATTGATTTGCCTTCCTTCCACCTTTCTTAATGTGTGGAATACATATGGACTGCGCCTCTAGGATTGTATTTTTAAACAATTACCATGCCTGTTGAACTCTTTTAACCTTTGCAGCTGCACCTTTCAGTTTTTTTCTATTTTCCTCATTTTATCAAAGTTTCCCTTTTTAAAATTTAGTGTTAGAGCTGCAGATTTACTTATTGTCCCCCTTTCAGTTATTAGTTTAAATTTGATCATGATATTGATCACTGTTGCCAAGTGGCCCCACCACCGTTACTTCTCTCACCAAATCTTGCGTTCCACTAAGAATTAAATCTAAAATAGCTCCCTCTCTTGCTGGTTCTTGAACCAATTCCTCCATGAAGCAATCATTTATTACATCCAGGAACTTTGTCTCTAGCAAGTCCTGATGTTACATTTACCCAGTCAATATTGGGGTAATTGAAATCTCCCATTATTATTGCACTGCCAAATTGGTTAGCTACCCTGTTTTCTCTATGCATTTCATCATCTGTCTGACCATTTTGTCCAGGTGGATGGTAGTATACTCCTATCATTATACTCTTACCCATTACACATGGGATTTCTACCATATAGATTCTACTGAGCAATTATTTATTTATTTATTTTATATACCGACATTCAATCGAGATATCACATCGGTTTCCAGGTAACTGAGAGAATAGGGCGAGTGCTGCCCTATTTTACATTATAACATGATAACGATTATAACATGGTAACAATTGTAACAGAAATACGTGGAAAAATAAAATTATAGCATATAACATATATACATTATAACTTGTTGATAAAATAATTTAGGTATCAGGGTTGATTGGAGGGAGGTAAGAGAAGGGTGGAGGGGGGGGTTGGGGGAAATTGTTAGTCTCTTGTATGATTAGTCTCTTATATGATCTTGTAGTAATTAGTCTCTTGTATGATCTTCATCCTGTTGGATCTATACTAGAGATGTGTATTCGTTTATGACGAATTAGGCAATTTCAAAGAGATTGCCTAATTTGTCATGGTTCGGGGGCCCCGCCCCCAAAACAGATTTTCCCCGAACTCCGACAAAAATGTTTTTCAGGTTTGTACGGGAGGGATGGGGCACATTTTATTTTTTTAAATAAAAAAACACCCCAAGCATTAAAATTTAGTATAATTCAACCCCCCCCCCCCCCCCCCACATCCCGATACCTCCCTAAGACGTACTAACATTCCTGGTGGTCCAGCGGGGTCTCGCGAGGAATTTCTTTTGGCCAGCTTGGGGGGTCCTCCTGACCCCCCTAAGACTTTCCAAAAGTCCCTGGGAGTCCAGCGGGGGTCCCAGAGCGATCTCCTGCCTTCAGGCTGTCGGCTGCCAGTAATAAAAATGGTGCCGATAGCCTTTGACATACAATGTCACAAGGGTTACGGGTTCCATTGGTCAGCCCCTGTCACATGGTAGGAGCAAGGCCGGCGCTATCTTGTGCTCCTACCATGTGACAGGGGCTGACCAATGGCACCAGTAGCCCCTATGACATAGTATGGGCAAAGGCTATCGGCGCCATTTTTATTACTGGCAACCGATGGCCCGAGGGCAGGAGATCGATCCGTGACCCCTGCTGGACCCCCAGTGACTTTTGGCCAGCTTGGGAGTCCAGCTTGGGGGTCCGGGAGCGATCTATCCGCCGGCTGCCAGTAATCAAAATCATTTAATCTTTCCATGATGGCCTTATCTCGATCATCTAACATTCCAACTGACTCTCTCACAGGATTTCTGTTTTGGAAATATTTTTAAAAGTTTTTATTGTGAGATTTTGTCTCTACAGCCAACTTCTTTTCAAATTCTCTCTTAGCCTGTCTTATCAATGTCTTACATTTAGCTTGCAACGCTTATGCATTATCCTATTTTCTTCTGTTGGATCCTTCTTCCAATTTTTGAATGAAGATCTTTTGGCTAAAATAGCTTCTTTCACCTCCCCTTTTAACCATGCAGGTAATCGTTTTGCCTTCTTTCTACCTTTCTTAATGTGTGGAATACATCTGGACTGTGCTTCTAGGATGGTATTTTTTAACAATGGCAATGCCTCTGGCTCACTTTTTACCTTTGTAGCTGCTCCTTTCAGTTTTTTCTCTAACAATTTTTCTCATTTTATCAAAGTTTCCCTTTTGAAAGTTTAGCACGAGAGCCGTGGATTTGAAAATTGGTGCAAAGTCCATGGGTGAATAAAAAGAAATGCCCTATACACTTTGTCATAATATGGAGAATTTGAAAATGGTCCCATTCCCCTTAAATTAGGCAATATAACATGTTAGGAGAAAATAAAAAGAAATGAGACTGAATTGGAAGTATTCATAAATAAATGGATAAGGAAATATGTTGAAGTATCTAGGTAGTATCATTACCCATTTGGGGGGTCCCGTGGCTAACGTGTGGTACATGGGAACATGCGTCAGTGCTCATTATTTGCTGCAGCTCCTACTATGCCATGCCTTAGGAAATAAACCCCATTATTTTTTATGTCATTCATTTTCTAAAGCAAAACCAGAAAGACATTATATTCCCTAACTGTATTCAATACATTGCTCTTGCATTTTCAAATGTGCCCTTCACCTGTTCCTCAAGTCCTCATTCTGTTTCTTTTCCCATAGTTTTTCTTGAAACACAGATCTCTTTGAGTTTCATTTATTCCTAAACAGGGATCACTTATCAAAGCTTCACTATAATTTTATGCTGTTGCATTTTGTACATTATTCATGTCTGTTCTTTTTGATTTAGTAATGGAAACATCTGGGTTGTTTTAATCCACTAGAGGAGTATCTAAAGAGTTTACAGAAATTTGCTAAATAAAATATTCTGCTTATGTCTTCTGATTTAATAAATGTACATTCTACAGATGTTTCAAAGAATTTACATAGTATTGCTGTGTTTTTCCTTTTTCAAATTACTTTCATGCTCCATTTCATCAAGAGTTTTAGTCAATGCCAATTGATTAATTATCATATACCTTGGTTAGCCTTTTGTTAAATGCTCATAATGAGCGGATTCAGTTTGGGCAATAGTACAAATAAATAATGCATTCACGGTTGGTGCTTTTAGAAGCCTGTTAATTTGAAGCAGCTACTGACAAAACAAGAGATATTTGCAAGCCACTCACAGCTAATAGTCTATCATTATTGTTATCTCAACTGAACCAATGGATTACATCAGTACTTCTCCATTTGGTATGGTAGCTTCAGTCCTTTAACCAACTGAAGTGTATTTTTCATTACTGAGTTCTAGTGTCCGTAACTTTGTCTTGCTTAGCTGTTGTGATTCAGAACAATGAATGATACTTTTCATTACATCAATTGACACCTTAATAAAAGCTGTTTGATTTTAAGATTCTCTAACATGAACCATTTGTGACTGATATTTTTTTTAACACTATGATCATATCAAGAAACTAGCTTGGCCTGATGAAGTTTGTTATGCTGTTCCATTGTTATTGTGCATCTTCAAGTGCTCCTAGACTATAGGAAGGGTGATTTTCAAAGTGACTTCTGTGGATAAAGTACTGCTTTTCCTGCAGAAATGGCTCTTTATAAAATTGTGCCACTGATACATGAGTAAAATCCTGAGCATACATATAGAGGCATTCAAGGAAGGTGGAGGAGACTGACTGAGCTTGGGGCATACTTTTGATTTTTAAAATGTATGTCTGTGAATTCTCTGAACAAAACTACTTGTGTGTACAGGGCCACTACAAGAGTATTTGGCACCCTAGGTGAACCTTTGGTCCTGAGCCCCCTCTCCCTTAATTCACCTCCAGCACAGTACTTCCTCCAATTGGCTGCAGTAGCTAGGACACTACACTCCCTTCTCTGGCAGTATTGATTCTAGCACAGCACCCCTTTGGGCTTCATACTGGCATGACTTTGCTGCCCCAAAGGTTTTGCTGCTCCAAGCGCCCACCTAGTTTGCCTAATGGAAGCACCAGCAGATGTAATTGTATGTAAAGAAGATTTATGCATGTACATTTGCTTTGAAAATTGATGTAACTTATGTACATATTTGCCAGCTAACTTATGTGTGATGCTACAAAATTCTTCCCATTATGTGTTCTATCCTATGTGTGCTTCCTTTAAGCTTCTCAGGGTCTAATCAGCAACTCTGCTATGCATGCCAGATTTCTTTGGGTGTCTGGATGGCGTCTTGTCTATCCTCCCCAAAGAACAGGCAAGTGAGTAAGTTATTCACTCATCCTTAGACAGTCTTTTGTTGTAGTTGGAAACTAACTGCAAGAAAAGCATACAGAAATTTGAACAGCTACTGCCTGTGCCTGTGCCCCTGAATCAACAGAGGACTTCAGTACAAAAAAAAATAGAAACACATAGAAACATAAAATATGAAACCCGATAAGGACCATAGGTTCCTTCTAGTCTGCCAAATTTCATTCCTGGTGCAAAGCCATAGATCTCAAATCATCATTGCCTCAACTTTCACTTCTTGACAAGCAGGATACCTCTGTGTTTTTCCGATGCTTTCTCAAATTCTGTTTTTGTCATAATAAACTACATTGCACACCATTCCAAGCATCCACCCCCTTCCTGGTGTTGCTCCTGAATTTATCCTGCAGATGTTTGATCTACAGCTTTCTTTTATCTGAAAAAGGTTTGGTTGTTGTGCATTATCTATATCTTGACTTATTTGAAAGTCTCTGCTGTGTCCTCCCTTTCCCTCCTCTAGTATGGAAAATTAGGTCCTTAAGTCTTATATCATCAGGGCCAGATTTAGGCATAGAATACATAAGTATGTACCTAGGGCACCAGGTTTTAGAGGAATCATAAACTGGGTCTCCTTCTGATGCTCTCTGATTACTGGTGGCAAAACCACCCACACTCTGCCAATGGGCACCATAGTCTTAAATCTGGCTCTGCATATTATATGGCTTTTTTGTGTAGACCCTGTACTGTTTTGTTAGCTTTTCTCTCAACTACTGTATCTCTTCCTTGTCCATATTCATTTGGAGGTACAGCATACAATGCATATTTCATAAGCATTATGCTTTCTATATAAGAAAAAAAACATAGGCAGTATATGGCCCTAATCTGCAGAATAAGCCATGTCACAGGTGTATTCTGTTAATGAAATATTGGAAACACAAAGTCTGAATGTTTAAAAAGTGCTAGGTGCCTTGATTTAGGTGCTTAAGTGATAATCCAAGCTTCCATATTTAGCCATTTGCAGGTACCTAAAATTGAGACACCTTAAAATCTAATGCTCCTAAACCTGAGACACCTAAACTTATTTAATGGATTTATAATATACACTTTAGGGATGTGAATCGTGTCCTCGATCGTCTTAACGATCGATTTCGGCTGGGAGGGGGAGGGAATCGTATTGTTGCCGTTTGGGGGGGGTAAAATATCGTGAAAAATCGTGAAAAATCGTGAAAAATCGTGAAAAATCTAAAAATCTAAAAATCGCAAAACCGGCACATTAAAACCCCCTAAAACCCACCCCCGACCCTTTAAATTAAATCCCCCACCCTCCCGAACCCCCCCCAAATGAGTTAAATAACCTGCGGGTCCAGCGGCGGTCCGGAACGGCAGCGGTCCGGAACGGGCTCCTGCTCCTGAATCTTGTTGTCTTCAGCCGGCGCCATTTTCCAAAATGGCGCCGAAAAATGGCGGCGGCCATAGACGAACACGATTGGACGGCAGGAGGTCCTTCCGGACCCCCGCTGGACTTTTGGCAAGTCTCGTGGGGGTCAGGAGGCCCCCCACAAGCTGGCCAAAAGTTCCTGGAGGTCCAGCGGGGGTCAGGGAGCGATTTCCCGCCGCGAATCGTTTTCGTACGGAAAATGGCGCCGGCAGGAGATCGACTGCAGGAGGTCGTTCAGCGAGGGTTCCGGCGCCTCGCTGAACGACCTCCTGCAGTCGATCTCCTGCCGGCGCCATTTTCCATACGAAAACGATTTGCGGCGGGAAATCGCTCCCTGACCCCCGCTGGACCTCCAGGAACTTTTGGCCAGCTTGTGGGGGGCCTCCTGACCCCCACTAGACTTGCCAAAAGTCCAGCGGGGGTCCGGAAGGACCTCCTGCCGTCCAATCGTGTTCGTCTATGGCCGCCGCCATTTTTCGGCGCCATTTTGGAAAATGGCGCCGGCTGAAGACAACAAGATTCAGGAGCAGGAGCCCGTTCCGGACCGCTGCCGTTCCGGACCGCCGCTGGACCCGCAGGTTATTTAACTCATTTGGGGGGGGTTCGGGAGGGTGGGGGATTTAATTTAAAGGGTCGGGGGTGGGTTTTAGGGGGTTTTAGTGTGCCGGCTCACGATTCTAACGATTTATAACGATAAATCGTTAGAATCTCTATTGTATTGTGTTCCATAACGGTTTAAGACGATATTAAAATTATCGGACGATAATTTTAATCGTCCTAAAACGATTCACATCCCTAATACACTTATCCTATGGTTCAAGGTAGGAGACAGTATGAAAAGGCATAAAAGTTTAATAGTGCAAAACCATAAAAACCCATAACAGTAAATAACAGAGCTTTCTTGTAATCCAAATATTAGCCGCCTAATGCTGAAAATCCACCCCACCAATCTTGCCTGGCAAAAGTTAAAAAATTGAGGGGGCACATTGCACCTCTGCTCCCCACTCCCATTGGATGTACTAGCTTTTTTTTTTAATCTTTGGGCTGGTGGGAGTAGGAAGCAGAAGGGCTGTGGGCCCCCTTAGCTTATTTAACTTTTGTCAGGCAAGAGCTGGATTCGTGAGGCTGTTGGCACTGCAATCTGTATCTTTTACGTGGGGTTTAGTGGCCAGATTTAGACCTACTCTGGCCTAGATTTGATCCCTAGTGCTAAAAATCAGTGCCAGGAACCTAATTTCCTTACCCTGCCTTGACTCCCTCAAAGCCCACCAATTTTGTAATTTAAAAGTCTAGGCTCCTAGTGTCTTTTGAATATCAGGTATAGTGTATTTTATGCCTGCCTACTTACTAGCTTTTTCTTTTTACTAACTTTATGAGACAATGTACACAGTATGAAATAAAAAGACAATTGTAAAACAAAAGAGACACACAGTTTATCTGACTCTTAAATCTTCACTGGGATACCAAATGTATTTAAAAATAAAGTATAGATTTGAAGGCATTCCCATATTTATATAACCCCACATACTATATGTAGTCAGTTTTTCTTCTCTGCTACTAGTAATTAATAGAATACTTATAGGTGACAATAACCAAGTTCTACCAGTATTTGAAAATGTTATCCTTCCAAATATTTAGAATCATTTTACTAGCAAATCTAACAATTTTCTCTTTAAATTTGATAATATAGATTGGAAAATTGACTTATTTCCCTATAATTCTTTTAATCCTATTCCACACGCCCGTCTAATAACTTTTAATAGTTTCACCTTTATATATCATTATGAGAAAATGTCCTCATTGCTTTGTTGCAAAACCAGCACTTAATATCAATTTGTTTATTAAGTTTTGCAATCTTTACAGGCTTCCAGATTGCTTGAAGTGCTACAAAAAAAACAAAAATTGAGTAACAGAAGCACACAGTGAAATTCTCATAAATTTATCTCTAAGTATTTCTAAATTATTGAAACTACCCATCTGTCTGAAGTCTTTTCCCTATATGCGTTCTAACCCTTTGAGGTCAGTTATCTATGGTTTTCAATGAAGCCATCATTGTTTTCCATAGTTCTGCACAATCTGGACTATCCTTTGACTGAGCCAGATATATTTTTCTTGGCATACTATAATATTTCAATTAATTAATTAATTAATTAATTAATTAATTAATAGACATTTGATGTTCTGCCTTTTACCAAGATGGGCCGCAAGGTAGATTACAACAAATTTAATCATTGAATACCATTTGAATTAGCTATATTACAGTTGGCTTTGCATTAAGCAATACGTTTCCAATGGTGTATCATTTGTAGTTCTTATTCGAGTTCAGGTAGTTAGGTTGGAGGACTGAAGATATCTGCAAGAAAAGCCTGGGTGAAGATTCCTTCCTTAGCTTTCTTCCTAAACATGAGATAGGATGCTTCAAGGCATAAGAGCAATGGTACCTTTTTCCAAATTTTTGGTGCATAACAGTTGAAAGCCCAAAGTCTAGTACATGACAATCTGGCAGAGGCCAGTGAAGGGGAGATAAGGAGAGTCATTTATGAAGACTGGAGTTATCTTGTGGGTGTGCAAGGGAGAAGAAGTTGGGAGAAATGCATTAGGGCTTGTTCATTGATGCACTTAAGACAAAGCAGATAGGGCCGGATTTTAATATCAACACGCGGGCGTAGATTTGTGCGTGCAACCTGGTGCGCACAAATCTACGCCTGATTTTATAACATGTGCCCGCCGAGCCCTAGGGGAGTCCCAATGGCTTTCCCTGTTCCTTCCGAGGCCGGATTAAAAACAGGAAATCTCTGGAGGCATGGGTCCTACAGGACCTGGAGCATTAGGACCAGAAACAAGACAGAACTTGGGACACAAGGAGACTTGGAACATCAAGGAAGCTTGGGACATCAAGATACCTTGGGACATCAAGGATCTTGGACATAACTGGAATGGAGTCGTAAACGTCTCTCTGGAATCGAATCACGGACGTCTCTCTGGACTCATGGACGTATCTCTGGAGTGGACTCATGGACATCTTGGAATGAACTCACGGACATCTTGGAATGGACTCATGGAGCATAGACATCAGAACATGGAACGAACATCAAGACATGGGACAGACATCAGGAACTGGAAACTTGGGCCTCAGGACTTGGAACAGGCATCAGGCTGAAGAGATGTCTTCATGAGCATTTGGATAGATGCGAATACAATGAAGGAATGAAGCAAAGCCTTCTTATAGTGCTGAGAGGGCAACTCCCTGGGAGGAGCTGCCTAGAGAACCACACCTCTCTGGGAAGAGAGCTGCAGGCCTGCCCCCTAGGAGGGGCAGGAAACAGGAAGTCCAGGACCATGGACAGTGGTGTCCCCGCCGCAGATGAGCAGGGGAAAGCCAGACCTAAGGGCAGGCCCCGATAGACGGCGGTGCACTGCTGCTGAAGGAGGATGCTCCAGGATGGCTTCCCAGCCACAGGAAAGGACCCAGCTGTCGCAGCCTCTGGGCCCAGCCACAGGAGAGCAGCAGTGGCACGATAGCAGCCTCCAGGTCGCGAGGTGAAGGCCCGGCATGGCTCCTGCTATGCCAGGAAGATGGCGGTCGGGCCGTGGGACGGTGGAGGTAAGGTCCAGTCTGCAGACACCGAGGGCATGGACTCAATAGTACCCCCACTCAAAGGCCCCCTCTTTGGCTCCTTCTTGCTGGCTAAGGTAGGAAGGCAATTGGTGTGTTGAAAACTCGGAGTTTCACACTTCCCGGGCTGGAAAGCTGAAATGATAAGAAACAGCTTGTCATTGACATATCATAGTACAGTTCAAAAGGAGACAAGACCTCCGTGGAATAGGGGGCACTGAAGTATCAGTGAATGCCCCTTTCAGTTCTAATTGACCCTAGTGGTAGATGGGCCAATTCGCTGCAATTTCTTCTGGAGGAAAGTGTCTAGATGTTGACTGAGACAATGGTATAGAATCTGGAACCAGGTTGATATCTTTACTCAATGGTCCTCAGTATTGACACTAGAGGGCAAAGCCAGATCTGGGGTGCAGGTGCCTCCTGCTGGTCATTAGACCCAGAACCTGGATGCTAGAAGACACTCAAGGTTCAGTCCTGGAAACTGAAGGATATTGGATCAAATAATAGTGAGAGAACAACCTGGGTGCAGGCGCCTCCTGAAGGTCATTGGAACAGAAGAGTAGCGAAGGTCTTGGATTAATGTAGACACCTTCTGTTGGTTAGATGAACTCCATGACTTGTACTGGCTGGTAAGAACAGATTGCAGGCACTTCCTGCTGGTCGAAGGGAACTATGGAACTGGAACTAACTGGTGGAAAATCAGATTGCAGACGCCTCCTGCTGGTCATAGAAAACTCTGAGGCATGAGCCGGATGGTAGAGGATCAGATGGCAGGTGCCTCCTGCAGGTCGCTAGAACATACAAATCTCTACTGCCAATCAAGAAGAACATGGGAACTGAAGTAACTTAAAGATATAGATGCAAGTCTTTAGCGGGGTAGATCCCAGACGTACTGAAGAAGGCAAGTGAGCAATTTTTTTTTTATGGAAAACAGAGTATTTAACAACAAGGCAGTCCATAGAAACTCTAGGAACTAAGGACAGGGAACAGACAGGGAAATTGAAAAAGTTTTATACCAGGCTTCTAGATGGTCAAAACAAAAAATGTCCAACACTGAGCCCAGCAAACCACACCATACTCTGGTCTTCACATTCTGTTTTGAGCACAGCCTTCAGAGCTGATGGTGTAGGCTTGGCGCACATCACTTGGATCATAGGAGAGCGGAGCCCCTGGGCCACGGAGTGGCTCAGATCGGGACATGAGTCGCACCTGTGGTGAGGTGTGTGTGTGTGCAGAAATGGGCGGCACAGGAGCAGGGCTGGACGGAGCTTGGAAGACTGGACATAGACGTGTAGACTTGGACATAGACCTGGAGACTTGGGAGTAGACTTGGAAATGTAGACATGGAGACTTGGATGTAGACTTAGATGTAGACTTGGAACAGGAGATGAAGACTTGGAACTGAAGAGATGAGGGGACGAGGACTTGGAACTGAGGAGACAAGGACAGGAGACATGGAGGGATGAGCAAGACCCTCAGGCACCCTACACAGCACGTAGGGCTGGTCGTGGACCACACTGTCTCCGCCACGCCCTACATAGCCAGATGGCTGGTCACGGACCATGAGGAGAATGGGACAGCCTCAGGAAGTCTCTTAGCACAGGGTTGCGGAGACCCCTCAGATCCTCTGGAGTCGGGACTTGGGAAGACAAGCTAAAACCTTGGAGCTTGACAACTCGGATTAAAAACAGGGAATCTCTGGAGGCATGGGTCCTACAGGACCTGGAGCATTAGGACAAGAAACAAGATGGAACTTGGGACACAAAGAGACTTTGAACATCAAGGAGACTTGGAACATCATGGAGACTTGGAACATCAAGGAAGCTTGGGACATCAAGGAACTTGGACATAACTGGAATAGAGTTATGGACGTCTCTCTGGAATGGAGTCACATACGTCTCTCTGGAATAAAGTCACGGACGTCTCTCTGGAGTGGACTCATGGACATCTTGGAATGGAGTCACGGACATCTTGGAATGGAGTCACTGACATCTTGGAATGGACTCATGGAGCACAGACATCAGGACATGGAACGAACATCAAGACATGGGACAGACATCAGGAACTGGAAACACGGACCTCAGGACTTGGAACAGGCATCAGGCTGAAGAGTCACGGACATGAAGACATGGACCGGACTTCAGGACATGGAACAGGCATCAGACTGAAAAGACATCTTCAGGAGCATCTGGATAGATGCGAAGACAATGAAGGAATGAAGCAAAGCCTTCTTATAGTGCTGAGAGGGCAACTCCCTGGGAGGAGCTGCCTAGAAAACCACACCTCTCTATCCCTTTAAGAAGGGAAGACAGCCACAGGCCTACTCCCTAGGAGGGGCAGGAAACCGGAAGTCCAGGACCCTGGGCAGCGGCATCCCCGCCGCAGACGAGCAGGGGAAAGCCGGGCCTCAGGGCAGGCCCCAACGGATGGCGGCACACTGCTGCCGAAGGAGGAGGCTCCAGGACGGCCTTCCAGCCGCAGGAAATGACCCAGCTGCGGCAGCCTCCGGGCCCAGCCATGGGGGAGCAGCAGCAGCATGATGGTGGCCTCCGGGCTGTGAGGTGAAGGCCCGGCACAGGTAAGGCCCTGTCCGTGGGCACCGCGGGCAGGGGCGCAACAAAGACACACAGAGAGTCTTTTCTATTCTAATTCAGAAAGGAGAGGCTCAGGTGTGCTATTTTTTTCCTCCAAAGCTAGCAGACTTTTTTTAATTTTCTTTTATATTTTCTTCATTTTTTTTCTCATTTCCTTTTTTTTTTTTCATTTTAAATAAATGAAATGAACAACCAATGAAATGATAAATAAGGAAAAAAATGCCAATGCACACCCCTAGTATTCTCTGATATGCTTTGAGGAGGTACATAGGGTAAATATTGTAGGGGTAGAGGGGAAGCTATGTCTTTTCCTATTTTTAGCCAGCTAGGGTGATCATCCAGAACAGAGACTGATAGCCATAAACCACCTTACTTAGGACTTCATTCACTAAGCATTTTTCTCCATAGACACAGAATGGGAGAAAAGCCTTAGTAAATCAGGTCCTTACGATTTATACCTGATTATAAGCAAGCAATTTAGGAAACATTAATACTGCCTTTGTCACCTGCTGGCTAAAGCTATATCTAGGGACCTTTGTTTTCAGTGTTTTAAATTTTTACCAGGAATTTATCAGTGTTTATTATAATAAACAAGAAAGGGAGAAAATTTAGTAGAAAACAATAACTGGTGAGAACAAATGAAGCTGCAGGGCCAAGGAGCAGAAACAAGGAGTGAGGACTGAGTGTACTGGTGCCTAGAGCTTGTGGTGCTGGCCAGCAAAGCCAGTCAACCAGAAGTATTTGGAGGTCTAGGTCAGTGGCAGTGCATAAGAGGCAGCCAGAGAAGGTCCCTTTACCTCTCATGAGCCACTAAGGGTGGGTGGGTGAGTTATGCATGGCTTGGACTGAGTAACAAGTACACCCCCATTACAGGTAGCATCTGTGCATGCCAATGTGGTGGCCACCCATTTGTGTTCTTTTTAATTTTAAAGATTGCATTAAGAAATTAATACTTTTATTAGTTTCAGCAAAATATATGGATTTTTGAGTGAATACTATTTTACCTGCTTTTTGATTCAATAAGTGATTGCATCCATGTGTTAACTTATAAAACCTCATTAATAAAACATTATCTCTTCCTTGAATATGTTGGTTCTCTGATTTCTTTCTTTCTAGATTTTTTTCCCTAATTCTATTTCTTTTTTTTTTTTGCTGAGTATCCAATTACCGCCCTCTGTGTTGCCTTCAGGGCATCCCATTTATTTTCCATGCAAACATTCATATTCTTATTGTGGTTGAAATAATCATTGCTATCTTATTGCATTAGCCCTCTAAACTCTTGATCTTCTAGAAGCCCTACATTAAACTGCTAGTTTGACCTAGCATAACCTTTAAAATCCCATAAGAAACTAAGTACTATTGCTGTATGATCTGACATAAACATATTGCAGATAATCTGCTGACATAACTTTAGGAGAAATTGAATTCTTTAACAAAAGATATGCATCTTAAAAGATAGACTCATGTCCTCGAAAGCACGTTTCGATAAATTGGTTAGTCTATAAGTACTACCAGCCTATTTGTCATATCAAAAGATATATGAGGAAGCTAACAAGAAGTAAAGTCACATTCTGTGGATGCACAAATCTACCAGCAGCACACTTTCTGGTAATCTTACCTGCCCACACTACCCTATTATCTCCTGAGTGACCACACTGACAAGGATTTCTGAAAATTCTAACAGTTTAGATTGGAAATGCATGATTGCAGCATAAGAACAGAATTCAAGGGTAAGCCACTGAAGCCCAAACCCTCCAACATCCAGATGTAGAGTGTCCATCAGAAGTTCTCCATATTGTTTTCTTCACCATTTAGCCTGTTACAGTATAGGTGGAGGCCCAAGCCTATCATTTCAGAGTGAGTGGTTTGCCTTCCCCACAGTTTTGCCTTTTGCCCAGTTGATTGGGGGGGGGGGGGGGGGGGCTGACTCTAATCTGACCAATGAAGCTGATGTATGGACAGACTGCCACTTCCCTACTGCAACCAAATTACACCTACAATCATGCTGCTGGTGATGAGAGGCCAGAAGTAGACTTTTAGGATGACTTCAGTCCCAGTCTTCTCACCACATGCTGCTGGTTTCAGCTGCGTATAGTGACCAGGTGCTTCAAAACTACTACAGGCCCCAGTGATGACTCCTGACTTAGCGGGGTCTCCCTCTTATTCCTACAGCACTTTTGGCCATGCTTACCCACTATAGGCATTCATATGATTTCTGAACCACATTATTTACTGTATACAGAAACACACTACTGAGCAATACACTCCATTAACCAGAACAAGGAAGGACAGAGATCAATGACAGGAACTGCTATATTGTCTGTGTTGTATATGCAATAATTTATCACTCTTGTTTTGTTTTGACCACCACTCAAATAAAATACTGACCAGTGCCATATTCAGAATGGCATAGGGCAAGAAATTACTAGGGCATTGAAATGATAGATATCGAAAAACTGTGCAATTAGAGAAGCACACACCTTGATCATGTACGTCAATCTGATTCCAATCCCCTATGAAAGAGATTTCTTCAACAGGATATCTACAGAGCACAGAGGGAGAATTATGAAATTTTAACTGAACTGAAGGAGACTTATGAAATTTTGACAGGTTTGAATGAGAAATGAGAAGGGTTGCAACACTACTGATTGTAATACCAGGAAAGATCATTACAGGATTATGGATGCACTCCACAGGCTTTTTTAACTTACAAGAAATGTGATATATGAATTTTTCCTCTTCCACATATGTGTACAGTTGTCTGCAGAGGCAGTAGACCAATATATTGCCAGAAGGAATAAAATGGATAGTTTATGTGCATAAGTGATTTTTAAAGAGAAATTGATCCATAAACAGTTACTCATGGGCATGGAAGACATGAGAGCTCAGATCAGAATGCACATTAATCCTGTCACAAGTCTATTGATACATAAAGCAAGGAACGAGCACACATTCAGATTCAAAGGATGGGTGCATCAGAACCTGAAACTGTGCATTATGAGAGCAAAATAATGATAAAGGTCAGATGAATTGCAGAAAGCAGCATAGTGAGAGAGCCAGCCAACTGTGCACTGAAAACTATTGCAATTGTAAGGCATGACATGCATCTCTCAAATGCCCAGTTCATGCCACAACCTGTAAAAAAAAATGTGGAAAGAAAAATCATTATGCAGGCACTTATAGGCAAAGACAGCAAATGACAATGGCAAATGATAAACTAAGCAGCTATCTTGGCAGTGAAATCCCATCCATAGACAAAATCAATGCCACACAGGAAAAAAATTCAATATAATAACATCTTGTAAAGCAGCAAGAATATCACAGGCAAGCAAAAGATATCGGCTGCCCAATAAAATCGTGGTCCATCTTTGAATGTGAATGGGCTCTAGAAGTTACAACCAAATCAAGCCTGACTGATGCTATATTATGGTGCCATCATCACACCTGTACACAAAGTGTTTAATATACAGTACAGCTGGAATCTCAAGTTCTAAAAGTTATACGGAAACCACTTTTCCCAGCCACCACCATTGAACACATGAAATAAACTCACACCCTAATGAAGGCAGCACACAATAATAAATACAACAAGGATGTTTTGCTGGACTGGGATATCTCCCACACACATTAAATCCAAATAGATCTATTCTTGATGCGATGCCTATCATGCCTGGTCACAGTTTTCCTAAAAGAGAAGTAAGGAAAGCTGTGTAATAAATGTAGAAAGGAATGACCTCATTACCATAGTGGCAGAGTCCCATAGAATGGATAAGAAACTTTGGAGCCATTTACAAGCCAAGAAGATTCCACATTTGTATAAATCCAAGTAATTTAAATAAGACACACTTCAGAGCTCTTTACTGGTTTATCAGGCTTAGTGACATAAAAAGTCATTAATGTAACATGATCAAATTTGAACTAATGACTGGAAAGGGGACAATATGTAAATCTACAGCTCTAATGCTAAATTTTCAAAAGGGAAACTTTGATAAAATGAGGAAAATAGTTAGAAAAAGTGAAAGGTACAACTGCAAAGGTTAAAAGTGTACAACAGGCGTGGACATTGTTTAAAAATACAATCTTAGAAGCGCAGTCCAGATTCCATGCATTACAAAAGGTGGGAGGAAGGCAAAACAATTACCGGCATGGTTAAAAGGTGAGGTAAAAGAGGCTATTTTAGCCAAAAAAGCATCCTTCAAAAACGAAGAAGGATTCATCTGAAGAAAATAGGAAAAAGCATAAGCATTGTCAAGTTAATTGTAAAAGATTGATAAGGCAGGCTAAGAGAGAATTTGAAATGAAGTTAGCCGTAGAGGCAAAAACTCATAATAAAAACTTTTAAAAATATCCGAAGCAAGAAACCTGTGAGGGAGTCATTGGACTGTTAGATGACTGATGGGTTAAAGGGGCTTTTAGGGAAGATAAGGCCACTGCAGAAAGACTAAATTAATTCTTTGCTTCTGTGTTTACAAATGAGGATGTTGAGGAGATACTGTTTCCAGAGATGGTTTTCAAGGGTGATGAGTCAGATGAACTGAACCAAATCACTGTGAACCTGGAAGATGTAGTAGGCCAAATTAAAGAGTAGTAAATCAGCTGGTGTTGTGCTTCCCGGCCGTGTGGGTGCCATGACCAGGCCTGCTCACCTCGTGCTGCCCTCAACTAGCTCTGGTCTTGCCGCTGCAGCCAGCTCCCGCCATCCCCATCACTCACCCGGCCCTCTCCAGCTTCCTCCATGCCGCAAACCTCGCAATGGAGCTCCCGTCGGGGCTCTGTATCTTCGGCCGCCTCAGCCCCGCCCCTAGGTACGTTCGTGGCCGACGTCCTCAGATTTAAAGGCCCAAGCGCAGGAAAACTGATGTGGGTGCAGATTGATGACATCACATGAAGGCCCTATATATAGCAAGGCCCTGTCCTCAGGCAATCGGGTCGACACCATGGTGTAGCAGATTGCCGAATCCTGTGTTCCAGTGTCTCCTTGTTCCAGTGTCTCCTTACACCTGTATCCTTACTCAGGTAGTACCTTTAGGACTGATCTCTGGTACTGACTTCTGCCTGCCTGACCATTCTCTTTGTCTGCTGCCTGGAAATGACCACTGCCTGCCTGACCATTCTCTTTGTCTGCTGCCTGGAACTGACCACTGCCTGCCTCACCACGCTCCTTGTCTGCTGCCTGGAACTGACCCTTGCTTGCCTTGACTACGCTCAGACTGACCTTGATATTGAACCCTGCTTTGGCTGACCACTTCTGGACTGATACTCTGGCTCTGACCCTTGCGCTTCACTCGGACACTCTCTTCTGGCCTACTGTGACTACCAGACCAACCTGCTTGGAATCTACCCGTGGCCTTCACCTGACTAGACCCACAGGCACTGCCTGCCTCGCCCGGAGAACCTTCCTGAACTGTTACCTCCCTGAGGTCTCCGGAGCTTCCAGTTCGGGTCTGGTCCATCCTCTCTGCATCAGCTGCGTACCCTTGCTCGTGGTGGGCACACCCCTCCGTTACCTCTCCGGGAGACCACCTGAGGCGCACTTAAGTGCAGGCAGTCTGGGTACCCAAGGGCTCAACCTGCAGAAACCTCGGACTGTTATTGGCGAAGCTCCAGCTAGCCTCTGTCTCCTCATGTGCGCCACCTCCTGGTGGCAGGCGCTCTCTGAGTCTGACCAGAGGGCCTTACCAATCCTGCACCAGACCAAGGGTCCACCTCCAGTGCAACAGGTTGCTAAGGCCATGGACTCGTCAGAGTCTCCTGCCTTGCAGGCCATCCCTGGTCTAGTCACTCATGTCCAAGAGCAACAACGGATCATGGAAGCATTGGCTTCCTCCGTGGAAAAGATGCGTGCTCAATTTGAGGAATCTACCATGTTCAACCCAGGGGCTCTTGCCCATACCTTACCCTCATGGGCACCGCTGGCCCTTCCAGCTCCACCCCGTTTCAATGGGGACCCTCACCTCTTTCGAGGCTTCATAAATTAATGTTATATGCAGTTCTCACTGCAACCCTCACTTTTTCCCGATGAGGCAACAAAAATTACATTCATCCTCTTGCATCTTGAGTGGAAGGCCCTGGCATGGACTTCTCCACTCTGGGAGCGTTCTGATGCAATCCTTCGTCAGCTCCCTCAGTTCATCTCTGTCTTCAGATGCACCTTCGAGGACCCAAGCTGATAGGCGTTCGCTGGCCACCACCTACTCCACCTCCGTCAAGGCTTGCACTTACTCGCTGAATATACAGTGGAGTTTAGAACTCTAGCAATTGAGTTGAGTTGGTAAGAAGACTGCCTGTGGGCACTCTACCTCGAGGGACTGTCTCCTGCCCTTAAGGATGAACTAACCGCCCGCGGGATCCCCATGTCTCTGGAAGACCTGATCTCCCTGGTCGGTAGAATTGACTACCGCCTTCGACAATGGCATCAGGAGGTAAGGGTCCTTCAACCTCCTGCCCCACGATCACCTGGTTCGGCAAGTCCTCGGTTGAAGGCCTTACCAGCGGCCCCTCAACCTCCCGAGGAGCCTATACATAAGAACATAAGAACATAAGAAAATGCCATACTGGGTCAGACCAAGGGTCCATCAAGCCCAGCATCCTGTTTCCAACAGTGGCCAATCCAGGCCGCCTGACTCCAGAGGAACGCCTCCAGGACAGAAATTCTGGTCTATTTATATTGCGGTGGTTCCAGACACCTTCTCCAGACTTGCCCTGTGCGTCCAGGAAACTCCAAAGCCTGAGCCCGGCGAGGGTCCTGAGCTTGGGCACTACGGTTTCTGGCCCTCAACTGTTGATGCCTATCTCCCTCCTTAGGGAGTCATGTTCATTCTCCACCACCACTCTCATGGACACTGGGGCAAGTGGAAATTTCATTATGGAAGAGATCGTCAAGCTCCTTCAGATACCAGTCCAACCACTGGTGGTACCACTACATATCACCTCAATTCAAGGAGAGCCTGATCGTATCACTCACCGTACCATGGCCATTCGACTCAAGGTTGGGACCCTCTGTGACGAGGAGATCTCCCTCCTGATCTTGAAATGATCAACACACTCCAAAGCCCTTGGACTTCCTTGGCTCCAGTTACATGCACCCCACTTCAACTGGCAATCCAGTGGGGCCCTCGATGTCAAACCCACTGTTTACTGCAAGTGTCTCCATTTGTGACAGTTCTAAGCTCTACAACCCTTCCTGGGTTACCTGCTCCCTACTCGGAATTCAAAGATGTGTTCTCCAAACAAAACGCTGATATCCTGCCTGCACTCCGGAAGTTTAACTGCTCCATAGAACTTCTACCTGGAACCATGCCTTCCAAGGGCAGAACCTATCCTCTTTCACTCCAAGAAACCCAAGCGATGCCAACATACATCAAGGAAAATTTGGCCAAAGGGTTCATAAGACCCTCTACTTCCCCAGCAGGTGCCAGGTTCTTCTTTGTAAAGAAGAAGGATGGCAGTCTAAGACCATGCATAGACTAAAGAGGTCTGAACACAGTAACCCGTAAGGACCGTTGCCCACTGCCACTTATCAGTGAACTGTTTGACCGCCTACAGGGCGCACAAATCTTTACTAAACTAGATCTACGGGGGGGGGGGCATATAACCTAATACGGATTCGACTGGAAGACATCTGGAAAACCGCCTTCAACACAAGAGATGGCCACTACAAGTACGTAGTAATGCCCTTCGGGCTTTGCAATGCCCCTGCAGTCTTCCAGTGGCTAATGAACGAGATTTTCTGGGACCTTTTGTATTCATTCATCATAGTGTATCTGGACGATATATTAATCTTCTCCAAAGACCTGTAGTCTCATCATTCCCATGTTCAAACAGTCCTCCAATGCCTCAGAGACCACCATCTCTATGCTAAATTGGAGAAGTGCATTTTTGAGCAACCCAGTCTCCCATTACTAGGCTACATTATCTCTAGCTGTGGGTTCACCATGGACCCCGACAAACTCCAGGGTATTCGAGATGACCTCAACCAGTGGGCCTCTGAGCCCTACAAAGATTCCTTGGATTCACAAATTACTATTGAAACTTCATCGCCAATTACTCCACGCTGGCCGCTCTACTCACCGCTATGATAAGGAAGGGATGTGACCTTCGAGTGTGGAGCCCCAAGGCCCAATCAGCCTTCCATGGCTTGAAAGAGGACTTCTATACCGAGCAGTGTTTACGTCACCTGGATCCTAACCACCCCTTCATAGTCGAAGCCGACGCATCCGCCATTGGAGCAAGAGCGGTCTTGAGTCAATACTCCACCAAGTGAACCCTAGTTTCATGTTCCTTTTCTTCACATAAATTCTCTTCCACAGAATAAAATTATACCATAGGGGACCGCAAACTCCTAGCAGTGAAACTTGCCTCCAGGAATGGCACCCCTGGCTTAAAGGGGCCCAACACAAATTCACAATATTTACCAACCATAAAAATCTGGAACACCTGAAGGAGGCCCAGTTACTTAACCCAAGACAAGCTAGCTGGGCCCTGTTCTTTGAGTGCTTCAATTTTGAGCTCCGTTATCACCCAGTAGCGAAAAATCTTCTTGGAGATGCTCTCTCTTGCTCCATAGAGCCAGAAGACGCACCTGAGACTCCCAGGCACATCATTACAATGTTATTTATACATATATATAACTATCTGATCTTCATTTCCCTTCTCATTCCAAGTTATTGTTTTCCTTGTTATATGTAACTGCTTTTCTGCACTATTGTTTAAATGGTAAAGTTTTTTATAATTACACCCCTGTTTCTTGTGAACCAGCATGATGGGACCACAGTCTTGAATGTTGGTATATAAAAAAGTTAAATAAATAAATAAAATAAATTGATCCAGCTTGCATATCTATTGCAGTCACCACCACAGTACCAGCTGGGAAGACAGTGGTCCCCCACCATCTCTGTGAACACGTGCTCCGTTGGGTTCACGACTCCAAGCTGGCCGGTCACCCCAGACAAGCCTGAACTCTCAAGATGCTCCTCAGGCACTATTGGTGGACTGGTATGGTAAAGGACTCCTGTGAATATGTGGACTCCTGTCCGGTTTGTGCACAGCAAAAACCCCTGACTGGCCACCCATGGGGACTTCTTTAAACACTTCCGGTGCCCACCGAGTCCTGGTCAAGCCTTTCCACAGATTTCATCGTGGATCAGCCTCCTTCAAAAGGAAATACTGTATTCTTGGTCATAATTGACCACTTCTCAAAAACGGCCCACTTTGTCCCCTTTTCTGGACTCCCATTGGTTCCAGAGCTAGCTCGACTTTTCTTAACCTACATATTTCGTGTACATGGACTGGCACAAGAAATTGTCTCCGATCGTGGCCCTCAATTTGCCACTAAATATTGGAGGTCCCTCTGTAAAAAGTTCAAAATTACGTTAAATTTAACATCAGCCTATCATCAGCAACCAAATGGCCAGGCCGAGAGGACTAATCGCTCTTTGAAAACCTTTCTTCGATCATGTCAACGACCAGCAAGATAACTGGGTTGACCTCTTGCCATGGGCAGAACTATCCAATAAAACCCATATCGCCCCTGCCACAGAAGTTTCACCCTTTGCTGTAGTCTTTGGCCATCAACCGCGCCTACCCCTGCCAGTTCCACACAGTGTACCCTCACCTGCAGCCCAATCTACAGCACAAACCATACGCTGTCTCTGGAACCAAGTAAGGGAGCGACTTGGCCAAGCAGCTGATGGGGCCAAATATTTCAAGACACCCATTGTCGGACCGCACCTCTGTTCCTGCCTGGACAAAATGTCTGGCTTAGTACTAAGCATATAACCAGAGCTATTGGTGCACTAATCGTGCACTAATCCCCTACAGGGATCGGACTTTGCCTGATGGGTAATTAGTTAATTAATGGTGTCTGGACACGCCGTTTGCGCGCCAAAAAAGCCTAAGTAAGAGTTTAAATTTGAGGCTGTGATACAGTGTCTCTGTGCTCCTGTAAAATATACGATTGAACACCACACAGGTATGTGAGTTTCCATTGTACTGTCTGCTTTCTGGGTAGCCTATGTTAAATATTTGGTCTTATTTTTACTATTTCGATTTTTAGAATTGTTAAAGAAAAGGGGTCGTGAGGAGAGTGGACGTTTACCTTCATTGCAGCTGCTTGAGCCCGAGGGTAGGAGAGTGCTGCCCGAACGGAGCCTCAAACCATCTGCAGCTGTGATTTTTTCCTGTTGACGCCGGAGGGGCGTGTACTAGGGGCGAACCCGGAAGTCCTGCCTACTTAAGAGAGCCTGCAGCGATACCTCTCTGGGTCGTGAGGAGAGTGGACGTTTACCTTCATTGCAGCTGCTTGAGCCCGAGGGTAGGAGAGTGCTGCCCGAACGGAGCCTGAAACCACCTGCAGCTGTGATTTTTTCCTGTTGACGCCGGAGGGGCTTGTACTAGGGGCGAACCCGGAAGTCCTGCCTACTTAAGAGAGCCTGCAGCGATACCTCTCTGGGTCGTGAGGAGAGTGGACATTTACCTTCATTGCAGCTGCTTGAGCCCGAGGGTAGGAGAGTGCTGCCCGAACGGAGCCTGAAACCATCTGCAGCTGTGATTTTTTCCTGTTGACGCCGGAGGGGCGTGTACTAGGGGCGAACCCAGAAGTCCTGCCTACTTAAGAGAACCTACAGCGGCGCGCAGACGACGCCGGCGCGCTGCTTAAGCCGCGCGCGCTAAAGGGGCGCGCTGTCGAGAAGGACTTTGCCGGACTTCGCCGAGATTCGCCGGGATAAGCTAACCTAGTTGTATTGGACATATTTCCTGCTTTATTGGCTACGGATACAAATCCCTGGTACAACGGCGCGCCTCCAGGTAGGACTGAATTTATTCTATCTCTCCTCACGATCTCCAAAGTGGATCCTTCTTAAGTAAACATACATCGAACCTCCAACACAAGTTTGTCCCTGATTAGATTCCTGGTTTACTATCGTTTAAAATGCCACACACAAAAAGGAAGGCGAAAATAAAGCCTTCAAGTGATGTGGCTGATACTTTTACTGGACAAAAAACTGTGCTGGATTGGTTAGACCCATTGAATACCCCGGTAGGGCAGGCCACTGGAGGGATAGCACTGGAACGGAGTACTACCTCCTTGGCCACTGAAATATCATTGAGCCCTGGGGCGCCGGTTCCTCCATCTCCACCTGGGAAAGGGGAAGGATTCTCCCCAGAAAACCCGAGTGGTTTATCAGAGGAAAATGTGAGCTCTGTGGATTTTAGAGAGGGATTGGAAAAACAAATTGAGAAAATGAACCCCATTGACCAGGAAAAACGTGACGAAAAATCAATGGAAATGTTGGAAAACTTTACACAAATACCGAGGGAATTTAGTACGCCAAGAAATGTTGACCCTATCAATAGCAATAAAGAAAAGATTGAAGTAATAATTAAAATGGATACTTTACCAAGTAAACCTGTAAATGTAACATTAGAGAGCTTATGGAATTACATGGAAAAGTTAGATGTTTCTTTAAATAAATTGACGGAAGTAGCTATTAAAACTTCTAACTCACTAGCTCAACATACAACAGAGCTGGGAAAACAAAGAGAAGAAATGAAAGTCATGGATAAAAAGATACTCCAGGTTGAAAAAATTCAATGTCATCAGATGGTAAAGGAGAATGAAGTAGATTTAAGACTGGAAAACTTAGAAAATACAGTTAGATCTTTAAATTTAAGAATTAATAATTTCCCAGTGATAAGAAAAATGGATCCTATTGAGTTGTTTAAGAGCTACTTAAATCAAGTTTTAAAAATATCTGAGAAATGTATGCCAGTAATTGTAAAGGCTTTCTATTTGGGAGTAAGGAAAAAAGAATGTGATTTAGAACATCAAGTTAAAAATGGTAAAGAGATAGAAGTTGGGGAAAATTCCATAGATTTATCTGACCTACAAAAATCTCAGGAGGATATTGAAATAAAAACAAGGGAAACCCTTTTAGTGCAATTTGCTTTTGCTTCAGATAGGGACAACACAATGAGATTTTTCTTTCGTAATAGACTCCTAACTTTTTACGGTCAAAAGGTGTGGGTTTTCCCAGATCTTGTTAAAAATACCCAAATTCGTAGGAGGAACTTCCTACAATATAGGAAAACAGTGCAAGAAAAAGGGGGGAATTTTACATTGAAGTATCCCTGTAAATGCATTATTAAATTGGAAGGGAAAATCTATGTATTCCATGATCCACAGGGTCTCAAAGATCTCCTCGTGATTAATGACCAGCAAGATAAAATTAGGTCTTAGACAGATGTATATTTTCACTGCTATGTCTTTTTTTTATCCTTATTACCGTTCAATATTTTGAAGTATCCACTTTATTTCCTTAAAATATCTTGAATGAAAGATGAAAGATAAAGATGTTTCAAGAAATTGTAATTTGATATGTATTTAATTCTGACATTCAAGACAATTTTCCAATGTAAGTTTGTTTATTGTATTAAAGATGAAAGCAATAAATAAAGAATTAAAAAAAAAAAAAAAGAATTGTTAAAGAATCCCCCCAAAGCAGCCGACAGGCGAAACACGGGACCGTGTCGGGGACTGCTGTCAAAATTGAAGTTTAAATATTGTGGGGTATAAGAAAAGAGTCACCGTTTCTAATAATAAATGCAATAATTTGAAGAATTTTGACCAAATCAAGGTGTGAGTGCACTTTTTTGACTGCAATGGCTTAGTACTAAGCACATCCAGCTATGATTGCCTTCCCAACAGCTAGCTCCCAAATTTATTAGTCCATTTCCCGTCCTTCGATGCATAGGAGCAGTCACCTACCAATTAAAACTTCCAGCTTCCATGGGAATTCACAACCCATTCCATGTGTCGCTACTCAAACCATTGGTCCTATCCTAGCCTTCCTGAAGGCCTCCTCCACCTACGCAACATTCAGCGAAACCTGAGAACACCTTACAAGTGTTGCGTTCGTGCCTGTTCTTGCCCTCGCTCCACCCTCTCTACCTCTGCGGCGACTCCCTTCAGGTCTGATGGACAGATGCTGCCGTGGTTTCTCCTCGCCGTTTCTTCCTGGAGTCCTAGGGCTGGCCTGAAGGTGCGGATCCGCCATGTTCCAGATGACGTAGGGCACATGCTCGCATGTTCCGAAGTTTGTTCCAGCAAGGGAGCGAACCTCGAGGGCGTCCGCCCATAGTGAAGTCATCTACTTCCAACATAAAAGGTCTTTGCTTACGCTTGCGTATTGAGTTAGCAAGGGGTTTGATTGCGGGGATCATTCCGACCCACTTCATCCTCCGCAGCTCTGCCTCTTAGAACTTACCAGGGGTACCCGCTCCTCGGGGGCCCCGCTCTCTCCTCTTGTTTTCAGATTGCTAAGACGGGATCTGGTACTCACTCCTCGAGGGCCTACGTCCCTGAATGCTCAGAAGACTCCCTACTGCCTGGAAGTGATCGCAGACATGAACATTGTGAGTTTCCTTTCCAGTCGCATATAGGAACCGGTACTCGCTCCTCGAGGGCCCATGTTCCTAGAACTGAAGAATCTCTTCTGTCTAAGACGCTATCACAGGTACGGAGATCGTGAGTTATTACAATTGCAGATAGGAACCGGAACTCGCTCCTCGAGGGCCTATATTCCTAAAACCTTATGAAGACTCACTTCTATTTCAGAAGCTATTTCATTTACAGATATTGTGAGTTCTTATTATGGTCTGCCTAGAAACCATTACAGAGATAATTACCTGTGAGTTACCATCGCTCTCTCAGAGCTGTTCCTGGAACCAGGTACTCGCTCCTCGAGGGCCCTACTCTCTCCAGCTACTGAGCTTTATTATAATCTATGTGAGTGTATCATCTACTTCTGGTTATGTATCCAGCATACCCTGTCTACTCACTATCTATGAGTCTCTCTCTACAGCTCAGCTAACTCAGAGATTGCAGTTCCTGGATCTGAGGAACTTCAGCCCTGCCTGGCACATCAGATCACTACTGCCACCTCTGGTGGTTCTACTACCTGACTAATAAAGAACTATCTGTGTCTGTCTCCATACTCCAGCCTAGTCGGTGGTCCCTCTCTTGATATCCTCTTGAGGGCGCTGTCATCTGCCATCGACCCAAGGATTCACCATTCTACATTAGAGTGCTCATCTCTCACACTTCAAGAGCTGAGTACCTTACAGTCTACCCTCAACTGTTGCTAACATCTTCTTCCTCAGGAACTATATCATAACCATTTGCTACTTCTAAGCAGGAACCATACAGAGGGCCTACTCCCTCCAGGGAGACTCTTGTATATCAGGTTGCCACTCTGTACGGAGATTCATAACAGATACTATTTCCTCCTCTCTGGAAGAACAGATCTTGATGGTTGCTGACCTCTCCTCTCTGGGGAGCAACTCCATAGCAGCTCCTATTACAGATTGCTACGCAGCAGTCTTAACCTATAACAGACTGTTAACTCCTAGCAGACACTAACAGCTTGATCATTCCGCCTCCTGGCGGGGTAAGCCATAACAAACTGCTAACCCTTTTCTTCTACAAGAGTCAGATTACAACAGATTGCTATTCCGCCCCCCTGGTGGGATGATCTATAACAGATTGCTAACTTCCTAGCAGAATCGATAACAACAAATCATAGAAGTCCTGGATGTTCAACGCCGTCAAGGCCACTGGGAGTACTTCTTGTCATGGAAGGGCTTCGACCCAGAAGAGAACTCTTGGGAGCCCTCTCACCACATTCTTGACAGAATTCTGCTCCTGGACTTCCACCGAGATCATCCAGAGAAACCCAGACTGGTAAAGGGGAGGAAAAGAAGGGGGGGAGGGAACTGTTGCGCGTCCCGGCCTCGTGGGTACCACTACCGGGCCTACTCACCTCGCGCTGCCCTCAACTAGCTCTGGTCTCGCCTCTGCTGCCAGCTCCCGCCGTCCTCCACCAAGGCCCTCTCCGGCTTCTTCCACGCTGCAGGCCTCACAGCGGAGATCCCGTCAGGGATCCGCATCTTCGGCCACCTTGGCCTTACCAATAGGCACGCGCGTGGCCAACGTCCTCAGATTTAAAGGGCCAAGCGCGGGAAAACTGATGTGGGTGCAGATTGATGACATCACATGAAGGCCCTATATATAGTGAGGCCCTGTCCCCAGGACCTTGCCTTGGCAATTGGGTCGACACCGTGGTGTAGTAGTTTGCCGAATCCTGTGTTCCAGTGTTTCCTTGTTCCAGCGTCTCCTTGTTCCTGAGTCTCCGTGTATTCCTGTATGCTTATTCAGGTAGTATTTTTCGGACTGATCTCTGGTACTGACCTCTGCCTGCCTGACCATTCTCTTTGTCTGCTGCCTGGAACTGACCACTGCCTGCCTGACCATTCTCTTTGCTGCCTGGAACTGATCACTGCCTGCCACACCATTCTCTTCGTCCACCGCCTGGAACTGACCACTGCCTGGCTGACCACTCTCCTTGTCTGCTGCCTGGAACTGATCCTCGCTTGTCTTGACTACATTCAGACTGACTTTGGTATTGACCCCTGCTTTGGCTGATCTCTTCTGGACTGATACTCTGGCTCTGACCCTTGCGCTTCACTCAGACATTCTCTTCTGGCCTACTGTGACTACCAGGCCAACCTGCTTGGAATCTTCCCATGGCCTTCACCTGAATAGACCCGCAGGCGCTGCCTGCCTCACCCGGAGAACCTTCTTGAACTGTTACATCCCTGAGGTCTCCAGAGCTTCCAGTTCAGGTCTGGTCCATCCTCTCTGTATCAGCTGCACACCCTTGCTCGTGGTGGGCACATCCCTCTGCTACCTCTCCGGGAGACCATCTGAGGCCCACCTAAGTCCAGGCTGTCTGGGTACCCAAGGGCTCAACCTGTGGAAACCCTGGACTGTTATTGGCGAATCTCCAGCTAGTCTCTGTCTCCTCGTGTGTTCCACCTCCTGGTGGCAGGCACTCTCTGGGTCCGATCAGAGGGCCGTACCAATCCTGCACCAGGCCAAGGGTCCTCCTCCAGCGCAACACCTGGACTGAATGGTATGCACCCCAGGGTTCTGAAGGAAAGCAACAATGAAATTTAAGATCTATTAGTTAAAATTTGTGACCTATTAATTGAAAACATAGAAACAGAGAAATAAATGACGGCAGAAGAAGACCAAATGGCCCATCCAGTCTACCCAGCAAGCTTTCGCACTTGTTTTTTTTTTTTCTCATACTTATCTGTTACTCTTGGCCCTTAGTAACCTTTTGTTTCTATTTCCTTTCCACCCCAGCCATTAATGTAGAGAGCAGTATTGGAACTGCATCTAAGTGAAATATCTAGATTAATTAGTTAGGGATAGTAACCACCTCAATAAGCAAGCTACTCCCACAATTATTTGTTTACCCAGCCTGTGTGCAATTCAGTCCTTTTTGGTTGTCTGAATATAAATCCACCTTTCTTCATCCCCCCTGCCGTTGAAGCAGTGAACTGCGCTGCATATATATTTCAAGTGAAGTATCAGGCTTAATTGATTCGGGGTGGTAACCGCCATAACAAGCAAGCTACACCCATGCTTATTTGTTTACCCAGACTATGTAATTCAGTCCTTGTTGGTTGTTATCTGTATATAGATCCACTTTTCTTCATTCCCCCCCTGCCCTTGAAGCAGAGAGCTATGCTGGATATGCATTGAAAGTGAAGTATCAGGCTTATTTGGTTTGGGGTGGTAACCGTCATAACAAGCAAGCTACTCCCTGCTTTTTTGGGTATACAAATCCTTTTTTCCACATTTCCTCTTGGCGTTGAAGCTTAGAGCAATGTTGGAATTGCATTAACCATGTGTATGTTTATTGAATAAGGGTATTATCTCCAGGTAGTAGCCATCATTCCCGCGAACCATCCTCTCTTCATTCACATCCTCTAGACTTTATGGATCCACAGTGTTTATCCCACGCCCCTTTGAAGTCATTCACAGTTCTGGTCTTCACCATTTCCTCCAGGGCATTCCAGGCATCCACCACCCTCTCCATGAAGAAGTACTTCCTGAGATTGGTTCTAAGTCTTCCTCCCTGGAGCTTCAAATCATGACCCCTGGTTCTGCTGATTTTTTTCCAACGGAAAATGTTTGTCGTTATCTTTGGATCATTAAATTGGATCATCATTAAATTAGAACATCATTAAATTGGATCATCCATTGTACCTGAAGACTGGAGGGTGTCCAATGTAATCCCAATATTTAAAAAGGGTTCCAGGGGTGATCCAGGAAACTATAGCCCAGTGAGCCTGACTTCAGTGTCGGGAAAAATCATGGAAACTATTCTAAAGATCTAAATAACAGAGCATATAGAAAGACATAGTTTAATGGAACACAGTCAGTATTGATTTACTCAAGGCAAGACTTGACTCACAGATCTGCATTTTTTTTGAAGGGTGTTACTAAACATGTTGTTACGATGCTGCTTGAGGGCCTAGCCTCAAGCAGCCTCTCACCTCTTAACGCGGCCTGATTGCTGCCGCCTGTTCCTCGTGGCGGGCAGGGCTAACGCTGCCACTGCCACCCACGCAGCCCTCATGCCACTGCTGTCTGATCTTCACGGCGGGCAGAGCCACTGCCACCATGCTTCCTCGCAGCAGGAAGCCACCACTGACCTGCTGCTTCTTTGCAGCGTGGAGCCGCCGACATGTGGGCCCTGTTTCACGGCCTAGTGCCACCTCCAGTCCTGATCTTTGTGGAATGGACACCGCCATTGCTGTCCCCGGTCCTGGCCTCCCTTTTTGTGCGTGGCCGTGCCTCTCTCAGTTACTTAAAGGGCCGGCGGCGGGAAAAGCCCCGCAGTTCCACCTGATGACATCATTTGGGCTTCTCCTCTTCAGTCCTATAAATGGACTCCTCATCAGTCCCTCGTTGCCTTCGCAAAGAGCCAGTCCGCTCCTGGATTCTTCATCTGTTCCAGCTTTTCATTCCAGGAAGCTCCAAGGTCCATCTTCACTTGTTCAAGGTCCTCTGTTCTTCGTGGGAGCTCCCATGTCTTCATCGTAGTTCCTGGTCTCTCATCAAATCCTGCGTATTTTTCCATCCTGTCTCCAGATGTTCCTGTCTCCAGATGTTCCTGATATTCCTGATGTTCCGCTTTCCAGTCCTGATCCTGATGTCCTCATCTCCGGCTCTTCGTCCTGCTTCCAGGTTCCTACTTGTTCACCTTTCCTGGCATGCCACCATCGTGGTCCGTGACCAACCCATGGGGGACTGCGAAGGGCGCTTTGTGGCACAAGGCCTATCTTCACATCTACAGCACAGGTCTCCAGAAGGCTCTTGTTTTTAATGCCTAGGTCTGTTCCTGAATCTAAGATCTGAGTCTTGAATCCTGTTCTTGGTCTTCGGAGTATCTTGTACCTGCTTCCGTCCATGTCCAAGACTCAAGCCAAAACCTGGTCTGCGACCAGCCATGGGCAGCTGTGTAGGGTTTGCTTCAGTGCAGGCATCTCCTGAATCTTCGACATGTTTCCGGTTCCAAGTCTTCACTTCCTCACCTAGAGTCTGCTTCACTTCCGGCGTGGTCCGCAACCAGCCATGTATGGCTGTGTATGGCGAGCTGCAGTGCAGTACTCAACCTGTATTAGTGCCTATATCCTGAAACCTTGTCCAAGAATCCTGAAACTTTGACAGAGTCTTCCAAGGATCCTGATACCTTGCCTAAGTCTCAGAGTATCCCAAAACCTTGTTCAAGTCTCCATGTCTCATCCAAGTTTCCAAGCGCCTATATCTCATCCTTGTTCAGTGCCATTGCCTGTCCTCAACCTCTGTCCATCCTGTCGCACCTGCCGTTCCCAGGCAGCGTGTCTGAAAGGGCTATTGAGTGGCCAGAGGGCTATTCCAGAGACCAGCATTGCATTGTTGGGTCTCTTCTGGTGCGTTGGGTTCGGCAGAGGTCAGGGCCCTTAATCTTCAGCCTGTCTGCCCATGCTCGGATACGTCTCGCCTGCCATGGTGCTTTTTCAGAGTCCCCTCTGGGGTCGTGCCGTGGCCCAAGGGCACAATCTCTCTCCCAGATCGGGACTACTCCCTAGAGCTCCCGCAACACATGTGGATAAAAGTGAACCAGTAGAGATCGCTCCTGGACCTCCGCTGGACCACCAGGGACTTTTGGCAAGTCTTGGGGAGGTAAGGAGTCCCCCCCCCCCCAAAGACTTGCCAAAAGTCCCTGGTGGTCCTGGAGCCATCTCTTGCACTCGGGCCATCGGCTGCAGGTATTCAAAATGGCGCCAATAGCATTTGCCCTTACTATGTCACAGGGGCTACCAGTGCCATTGGTCGCCCTTGTCACATGGTAGGAGCACAAGATGGCATTGGCCGTCCATTGCTCCTAGCATGTGACAGGGGCCGATCAATGGAACTGGTAGCCCCTGTGACATAGTAAGGTCAAAGGCTATTGGCGCCATTTTGAATACCGGCAGCCAACGGCGTGAGTGCAGTAGATGGCTCCCGGACCCCCACTGGACCACCAGGGAGTTTTGGTAAGTCTTGAGGGGGGTCAGGAGAGTGGGGGTTTATAGTTAATTTAATTTTAGACAGGAAACGAATAAGAATGGAACGCATGAAAGGATCAGGGCCCCCCCTTGCCGAATGCAATGTATCTGCCCCCCCCCCCCACGAATACGAATACCGAATGTAATGTATGCGGTCCCTCTGCACATCCCTACCATATACCCCACTCCTCCAGGTACCCTTGGCAAATACCTTTAAGTATACTGTTAGTAGGGATGTGCAGACCAAAAGTTTATGTTCATAAGTCCATAAGTCGAAAGGGGGGGTCAATTTCGGTCAATATGGACATATGTAGAATTCCATAAGTTGAGTCTATGTCCATACGTGCACCGATTCCCTAAATAAAAATTGAAACCCCTCACCCTCCTTAATCCCCCCCCAAGACTTACCAAAACTCCCTGGTGGTCCAGCGGAGAGTCAGGACGCCATTCCTGTATTCCTTTGCGAGGAGCACGTGATGTCGGTGTCACGTCGGAGTGACGCGGACGTCACGTGATTCCCCGCGCGTCCGCTCCCGGACCCTCGTTGGACCCAAACGGAACTTTTGGCCAGCTTGGGGGGGTCCCCCCGTCACGCGCGGGGAATCACGTGACGTCCTCGTCACTCCGACGTGATGCCGATGTCACGTGGTCCACCGCGGTTCCGCTCCCGGACCCCTCGTTGGACCCAAACGGAACTTTTGGCCAGCTTGGGGAGTTTTGGTAAGTCTTGGGGGGGGGGGATTAAGGAGGGTGAGGGGTTTAAATTTTTATTTAGGATCAACAATCGCGATTTCCAACTTATTCAACATAGCTATGTTGAATAAGTTGGAAATCTGATCGTTTTCGCCTCATCACTTTTTTAAGTTAAAAAAAAAAATTACGTTGCGTTTTACATATGCGTTGAAAACGAATGCACACCCCTAACTGTTAGCATTCCAGCATCCATGTTGACAAGGCCTCTGTTGAAGTGGAACAACCCAGCAGGCCTACAAGGACTCATTTCTACCTGTGTCATCAAAATCCCAATTCAGAGTCACACAGTTCTACTCAGAGATCAGTCATGTATATCACAGGGCACACTCCCCAGAGGTCATCTCTCCATACAGTTACTTAGAGAGAGCCTAGAAGAATGCCATAACCTCTACTTTTGGTTATGTTGCGATTGTGCTGTTTCAGAAGAGTAAGTGATAATATTGGACCAAGGTAAAAAGAACACATTATTGGTGGCATAAGATCAGAATTTAGGGCCTGGGTAATAAACATTAGGATGCAGAGATACTATGGAAGAAGCAGAGCAGATCATGACTACAGTTCCTGAGGAAATGCTTAGAATGAACTAGAGAAATTAAACCCAAACTCAACAAAATAAAATGTTGAGACTATGCTCTGAGGAATTTGCTACTTGGGACCTCCCAGTGCCTGTTCCAAAGCACTGAGTAAATAAGGACAGCACAGCAAATACCCACCTGTCTAATGCAAAGTCACTGAAATGTCTCTTAGGTTGTATTAACTGCCTAGCAAAATACCTGCCTTCTTTATCAGTTGCATGTGATTAAGTTTTGCTAGATGCAGGCACAGCATAGGCTTGGTAAATACAATGTGACCACTCTCAACCAAGTCAAAGCAATTGCTTGTCAAGCACTCTGCATTTTGGAACAGTTTTCCTACAAAGCACATATTCAGTAGCTTTTTATCTAGACCTTCAGCTGGATGGAAATATTTACAAATTGAAAAGATCATCTAGCAATTGTATTTGCATGTTAAAGGTTGACCTGACTACTAGAGGACAAATGAATACACATAGAAACTAAACACAAACCACTTGATGTCATTTTTAAGACACTGCTGCTTGACAGCTACACAAAATGCCTGCAGTGCTTGCCCCTCTGACTACTGCATTACTATATAAATGCAGCCTACAAAAGAGGAACAAAAACACACATTGAAGACTTCTTACCGACAGCTGTTTTGTAGCAGCAACTGAATAGAAAAGGAACAGAATAGGAGCAATTCTAAACTGCTAGAACAGAGAGGAACACAAAAGGGTTTTTCAACCCAGTCAATTTTATGTATATCTCATAGCAAGGACTAGAGAGTGACCTAGGAGAAACACTATTGGATAAAGAGCCACAAAACTTGACATCTGTTTTGAATGGATGGCCAGACCTCCATGAAAAAGTTCCTAAGGTCACATGACCATACTGGAATATCATATTCTAAATGCAACAGAATTATCATACTTTCCTCTGCTGACAGCTCTGTCTGAAACCTTTTTTTTTTTTTTGATGCAGCAAACTATTGCCAGGGAGTGTCTGGAAATAATAATGAGAAAATGCAATTATCTCTGTCATTTTCAGTGACAGCAATGAGACAGGAGAATAACAACAGAACTCTGCCTGCCTAGTACATATGTCACCTGGTTCAGTCATGAATAGGTAACAGAGTACCCACTGGGGATCCAGATTCAAAAGAAGTAGTCTTCTGTGGCACCGACCAAGAAAGATTGGAATGTGAACCAGGCACCCCAATAGCTGCTTTGTACTCCTTATCAACTGTGAGCCATGCACTGGACTCATCTGGGGAGTTGCTGCCAAAATAAATACAATAAAAAATAAAATAAAATAAAACCCCTCTATCCTCAAAGCAGACAGGATTCATGGAGGCAGTATATGACACCAGGGATTGTGAATCTTTGCTGACACAAATCACCCATTCAAGGGGTTTAAGGATGTGCTGTCATTTGTTTTATTTTGTTTCATTTCAATTAGCGTGCACTCATTTTTGTAGTACATCTTAATTTTTTAGTGCACACTATAAAAACTAGTGCATGCTAAATCAAATTAGTGCACACTAACTGAAACAATAAACAAAACAAAATGAAATGAAACAAACAATATTTTTGGCTGTGGGGGTGGGAGTGTGTGGGGTAGGGAGAAACATTAAGTGAGATGGCATTGACCCTACATAGATCAGAGATGCATCATGTAAAGAGGACTCTGGCAAGCATAGGTGAAAGTGATCAGAATCCAAAATTTGTGTAGCCAGAGGACGTCTGTATGCTGATATAGACTTCCCACCATCCCCAAGGAGGAGGGCGGGACCATCTGGCAGGAGGTAGGGATGTGCATTCGTTTTGAATGTATGAGCAATCTGCAATGGATAGGTCCCTATTCGTTGCATTTGTGGGTTCGCGAAACACATGGCAAACCCCCACAAATGCAACGTATCATTACTGAATTTACCCCCACCCTCCTGACCCCCCTCAAGACTTTCCAAAAGTCCCTGGTGGTCCAGCGGGGGTCTGGGAGCAATCTCCTGCACTTGGGCTGTCGGCTGCCAGTATTCAAAATGGCGCCGATAGCCTTTGACCTTACTATGTCACAGGGGCTACCAGTGCCATTGGTAGGCCCCTGTCACATAGTAGGCGCAATGGACGTCCCACGATGGTGCCAGCCATCCATTGCTCCTACCATGTGACAGGGGCTGACCAATGGCACCAGTAGCCCCGGGGATATAGTAAGGGCAAAGGGCCGTTGGCACCATTTTGGTTATTGGCAGCCGATGGCCCAAGTGCAGGAGATCATTCCTGGACCCCCGCTGGACCACCAGGGACTTTTTGCAAGTCTTGGGGGGGGGGGGGTCTGGAGGGTGGGGGGTTGTAGTTAATTAAATTTAATGGGTCCAGATGGGTTTTTTTTTATTTTTCCAACTTTAATGGAAAATGAATACAGAATGTAACTAATGGACAAATCGGGTTTCCCCCTATGAAAATGGATGTAATGGATTTGGGTCCCGGCGCAACGAATACCGAATAGCAACGTATTTTTCCTTCTGCACATCCCTAGCAGGAGGCATTGGCTAGTCTTCTTCCCCTAAGCAACTGATTCATCTCCTTTCCTCTAAGCAACTGGTTCATTTCCTTGTCTCTAACTCCATCTGAAATGGCTAAAAGAAAAGTAGATGAACCAGAGCTGGACAAAATGTAGAGAAATTGGCTCCAGATTCAGAACAGGTGTCCACCAAGTGCCACTGTCCCCAAGTACCTGGGTAATGAAGTATAGTGAGACCCCCAATTCACTGGTGCTTCTGAAGCTGGGGTGCTACATTGTTCCTAGGGCCTTATCTTCCTTTCTGAACACTCAGATTTTTCCACTGGGATGCCAGGTTCATCCGGCGATGAGGACATTTATACCTCCGGGGCCCCTGGTGCAATGATGGGCAACACAACCCAATCCAATTTTGCACAAACGGATTATGGAGTAATCATAGTTGCTGATCTTATTTTATAGCTAAAGTATTCTTGAAAAAAAACATGGAGGCAGTTGTTGGTGTTCAACTGAAAAAAACCCTACTTTAACTTAAAAAAAATATGATCCAAGAAAGTATTGCAAAAATCATTAATAGTGAAATAAAAATCATAACCAGGAAAACAATGGGTTTTTTTTATCCATGGTACATTTTTTAGTTACTCTCCTTCCTCTAGTGACCTAGCCTCCAAATTCTCCATTATACCTTCCTCACTGAAGGTGGGATGATCATCCTCAGCAATAATCAGAAACAAGGAGGAAAACAAAACCTCTGATCTTCCAAGAATATATGTCTCAACATTTATTCCAACAATCCTTTCCAAACTTCAGGAGCTTTACCCACTGTTTTCTGGCCATGGATAAAAAACAGCCAACCTCCACTGTGCACAGCAAGGGAATACTGGCCTCACTGGGAAAACTGGTCTTAAAAATCCTTCAAAACTTCTAATTAAAAGTTATTCACAAAAATCTTCACTCTTTGCTACAAGGCAGGAAGCAACAGATTTTCTTTGATGATTATTTGTCATGCTGGTCGAATGTAGCACGTGCTGTCCCACAAGGGTTTATATTATCTACAACCCTATTAAACATTTATTTGTACCATTTGGAGCAGATTTTAAAAGCCCTACGCACGTAAATCCAGGAGGATTACGTGCACTGGGCCTTTTTTCAAAAGGCCCGGCGGTGCGCATAAAGCCCCAGGATGCGTGTAAGTCCCAGGGCTTGAAAAAATGGGCGGGGACGGGGCGGTCCGGGGTGGGGGCGTGGCCAGAGGCCTCTGCAAGGCCGCTGGGCCGGCGCACACAAGTTACACCTGCCTCTGGCCTATTGCAACACTTTAGATCTGGGTCTTTCCACCTCACATCTTAAAGCGATTGAAGTATTTCATAATTCTGCCACTTGTTTGATTTTATGTGGTCAGCCTTAGGAACATGTAACCCCACTATGCTGCCAACTGCATTGGCTTAAGGCAACCCAAATGGATCAAATGTTAAATTTTAGTTTTAATTTTTAAATCATTAAAGATGTTTATCTATCGTGATTATTATTTTATTAAACCCAAACCAAAATCTTTGGTCCCAGGGTAAAGGTTTATTATCAGTTCTTGGCTTGAAACAGCTCACTTTAAAGAAACTAGTTCTCGAGCTTTTTCAATACGTGATCCTGATTTGTGGAACTTGCTCCCCAAATCTTTACGGACTTTAAATGATCTTAGTCTTTTTCCAAAAAAAAAATCTTTTTATTCCAGGAATCTTTGGGCAGTTAATGGGATTGGATTGCTATGTTTTATTTTATTAGGTAGAATAATGTCAAAGGCAGTAGTTGCATAATAATGTTTTTTTAATTGTATTTTTTATTTGTTTTGTAATCCTCTTAGCATGGGTTTCCATTATAAGTGGACAATAAATCTTTTAAATAAAACAATCAAATACATACAAGGTGAGAGCAAAAGTAAAAATCAGAATCCCAGCCCTTCAAAAGCAGGGTTTTTCCTGTCCATCAGGAATCACAGGGTCAAAATAGAAAAAAAAACTTCCTCTTCACTCCAAAAATTCTTGAAAAAATACAAACTCCATGAACTTCTCAAAACCTCCTACTCCTAGGTCAGTCGACTGTGCAGCAGCAAAGACCTCTCTTTGGTCAGTCCACCAGGGACGCAGAAAGACCCTTATCAGTCCTCTAGGTATAAGGAAATAGGAAGAGATGATCAGTCTGCCAGGGAGGCAGAAAGACCCTTTGCACATGCTTGAGGAAATTTATATCCCTGAGACACATCTCACAAAAAAAGTGGGGTAAAAGCAAAGGGAAGATCCCAGAAATGCTCAAAAATAGGGCAAAAATAGTAGCAAGGGCCACAGAAGTATCATCTGCTGGACAAGCTCCTGTCACCCCGAGAATCAAGGGCTGCCAAATCAAGTGAAAAAAAAAACAAACCCAAAAAACTGCAGGCCCTGGACCCCAGCTAGTTGCCCATCCTTTTTAATTTATTTTAAAATAAGACCATCACCTGTCTACCATGCCAGCAGATCCCATTGAACGGATTAATAAAATGATACACATTAAAACAATTTGACAAAGAAACTCACACAAAAGCCTTCCCCCTCCCCAAGACCCATCATTCATTTCTTGATATATTATCTATTAGGGATGTGAATCGTTTTTTGACGATTTAAAATATCGTCCGATATATTTTAAATCGTCAAAAAATCGTTAGGGCCACGATACAATACCAATTCCCCCGATTTATCGTTAAAAAATCGTAAATCGGGGGAAGGGGGAAGGGGGAGGGCAGAAAAACTGGCACACTAAAACCCCCTAAAACTCACCCCCGTCCCTTTAAATTAAATCCCCCACCCTCCCGAACCCCCCCCCCCCCAATGCTTTAAATTACCTGGGGATCCGGCGGTGGTCCAGAACGGCGGCGGTCCGGAACGGCCCCCTCAATAGAATTGTGTTGTCTTCAGCCGGCGCCATTTTTCAAAATGGCCGCCGCAAAATGGCGGCGGCCATAGACAAAAACGATTCGACGGAGGAGGTCGTTCCGGACCCCCGCTGGACTTTTGGCAAGTCTTGTGGGGGTCAGGAGGCCCCCCCAAGCTGGCCAAAAGTTTCCTGGGAGTCCAGCGGGGTTCCGGGAGCGATTTCTTGCCGCAAATCGTTTTCATATGGAAAATGGCGCCGGCAGGAGATCGACTGCAGGAGGTCGTTCAGCGGGGGTTCCGGACCGCCGCTGAACGACCTCCTGCACTCAATCTCCTGCCGGCGCCATTTTCCGTACAAAAACGATTCGCGGCAAGAAATTGCTCCCGGAACCCCGCTGGACTCCCAGGAAACTTTTGGCCAGCTTGGGGGGGCCTCCTGACCCCCACAAGACTTGCCAAAAGTCCAGCGGGGGTCCGGAACGACCTCCTCCTTCAAATCGTTTTTGTCTATGGCCGCCGCCATTTTGCGGCGGCCATTTTGAAAAATGGCGCCAGCTGAAGACAACACGATTCTGTTGAGGGGGCCGTTCCGGACCGCCGCCGTTCTGGACCACCGCCGGATCCCCAGGTAATTTAAAGCATTTGGGGGGGGGGGTTCGGGAGGGTGGGGGATTTAATTTAAAGGGTCGGGGGTGGGTTTTAGGGGGGTTTAGTGTGCCGGCTCACGATTTTAACGATTTTTCACGATAGTTTACACACCCAAACGGCAACAATACGATTCCCTCCCCCTCCCAGCCGAAATCGATCGTTAAGACGATCGAGGACACGATTCACATCTCTATTATCTATCCAATGCGTTCCTGAATTCTGACTCCACCACTTTCACTGGGAGATTGTTTCAGGCATTTGCCACATTTTCTGTGGGGAAATATTTCCTTACATTCACCCTTTCAGCCCCATACCATGACACTTGCTCTAGAGCTTCCTTTTCACTGAAAATTTTTATTTTATTTATTTAACAGTTTTTTATACCGACCTTCATAGTAAATAACCATATCGGATCGGTTTACAATATAACAAGGGAATAACTGGAGTAGCAATTCAAGTAAAATGACAGATAACAATGGTAGGAATAAGTCAAAGTTACAATCAACAGGGAGAGAGAACTTGGAAGCTTACAACAAGCTGGAAGGAAGAAAGGCCGGTAATAAATAAGTAGTGTTACCATAGAATGTACGAGTTAACAGCTTAAACGGAGCTTTGACCTGAAAGTCTCAGAGTCCATTTCGTGCAAATGATTGCCAGACCGGGTAGGAGTGAAGGGCAACTCTTGTGGATTATTTTGTGGTTTGAAGATGTAAAGAAGGTAGGCCCCTGGGGTGACTGCTGAAACTGGTGGTGCATCATAAAATTTGCTGCTGCCAGGTGCCCACCCTCCTACATTACATTGTGAATACTACTTTCTTTGATGCAAAAACTGTATCAATTTTATGTTCAGAGCAACCCAATCAGAGGGAAAATTAGCTAAAGCCATCCCCTAAAATAATCGCTTAATCTACTAACATCAGTTACAATTATGTGAATGAAAAACATATTTTCTGCAAGAACATTCAAAAACATTTTTCTGCATACAAATGAAATTAATAAAGAGCAAACCTGTTTAAAATAGAAAAGAGAAAGTGAGGACCATAATGCCAGAAAAGCCTGTGATGATAAGTACCATAATTTTCACACCAAAAATTAAAGTTACACAAGAACTGAACCTTTAAAATACAGACAAACCCTCACCAAATCCAAAATAGAAACGTGCCAACAGCAACCGTACTGGAAACCAGTATTTAACGTCTTTACATAATAATTTACATTTTGATGGCTTTAATTTCAGGCCAGTCTCTTCTAATTTTGTAAATACTATATCTAGTCTCTTCATGTGTGTTTCAAAATCCTTAGAGAAGATCAATATGTCATCCAGATATAATAATAATATCTCAAATACATAGTCACTTAAAACAAGCTCCATCAAGCGTTGAAATGTAGCAGCGGCATTGGTTAAGCCAAATGGCATTCGGGTCCATTCGAATAATCCAAAGGTTGTTGTTACTGCAGTCTTTTGTTGGTCTTCTTTCTTCATTGCTACTTGAAAATACCCAGAAGTTAGATCTAATGAAGAAAATATTGTGGCTTGGCTCAATGCATCCAGTGCCTCATCAATCCTTGGTAGGGGGTACGCATCTTTTACTGTGACACTGTTCAGTTTTCTATAATCACAGCAAAAGTGTATGCTTCCATCTTTTTTTTTTTTTATTACTACTGCAGGTGATGCCCGTGGACTTTTGCTTTCCTTTAACACACCTAAAGCAACAAGGCTTTTTACATGTTGTTTAAACTCCTCAAAAATATGAGGTGACACTCTCCTATATTTTTGTTTAATTGGTGTGGATAGTCCTGTCTCTATACAATGTTCTATTTTGGTTGTATAACAATATCCGTATCACTATTTGAAAACACTTTTTGATATTTTTGCAACAAATTCTTTAACGTTTCTGCTTGTTCTGAGGTTAAACTTTCCCAGTCTACCTTTATAGGAATATTTATTTCTTGAGTAGTCTTTTCATTTGAAACAATTTCAGTTTTTCATTGGGTATTATTAAAAAGGGAGAGTAACCCATGTAAACCGCCTTTACATGGGTTACCCTCCCTTTTTAATAATACCCAGGCCGAGGGAAGGATATAGGTAACCTTGGTGTTAATAGTAAAGAGGTATATATGAAAATCCTCTTTCCTTATCAGGTAATTTATAATGGATAGAGTGAAATGCACTCTATCATCTGATCAGTTATACTCCTGCTGATTAGGAGAGGAACGAGGTAAATAAAAAAAAGGATAAAAGCCAAAGTTGTGATTATTATTATCTTTTACCTTAAATGTTTTATTTTTTTCTTTTCACCAAACAATACTTCAAATACCTTAAACATCCATTAACCTCTTTAAAAAAATTCAGATAAGTATAACTTATAACCATTACTATTATAACTTTACATCAGGTTTTCTTTTACTTATATCTTACAATTACTTTAAAACTCTTTTCATTAAACAAGTCCTTCTGTTCATTCTCTGTTATTCAGGTGAGTCACGTTTCTTTACTTTAAACATTGTTTATAAACAAGCTTGTTTATGTATTTACTTAACTTTAGTTCTCTTTAGTTCTTCTTCTTATCTTTGTTTTATCTTTTTCTTTTATTTGTGTGCGATGCTTGAGTACGATGAATAGCTTTGTTTCTTCTTCTTTGCTTTGAATAGCCTTGCTTCTTTTTCTTTTCCTTCTTTTAACTGTTAATGCCTACTTCCTACCTTTAACAAATCAATAAGAGATACTATCTCCCTAATAAAGGAGTTTCTGTACACTAAGTCAGTGTGTTACCTTATTGTTGGTGTTGCACCTTATTGTAACATAATTCTAGCTAATAAAAATCAAAATATAATCAAGTTTTCCCTACCTTGGCAAGTTTTCTTTTTAATAACTAGTGGGTAGCTTTTGAATATATTTTTGGTGACTTTTAGTATAAATTCTCTTCTTTAGCTTCACATTTAACTTATTTGTATTGTCATATACTCGCTCTCTCTCTCTCTTCTTCTTCTTTGCACAAACGATACATAGCTTTCTTTTATTTGGCTCAATTCCAAATATTAAACTGTTATCGCCTCTGTGCATTAATTATATAAGTTCCATGTTATTTCAGTAACATTGGATAAATCTATGGCATCATCCCATAGTATATTTGTAATACAGCTGTTGTATCTCTCTCACGAAACAGCTGAACATCAATAGGCATATTAGGCATATCATTAATGCTTCTCTAATATTAGTCACCTATTTTTATCAAAAACATAAATTATTATTATTATTTTATGTTTTTCAAATGCTTACCCAATTATTCTCTCTTAAAATACTTGCCATTCACTAATTCTAAACATTCTTTTCTATTTTAAGCAGATTAGAATGTACACATTAAGGAGTACTAACACAACACCTCCTTACTCATTGATGTCAGTCTAGGTTCTGCCTATGCTTTTCTAACTGCCACTTACTTTCTTAAGGGATTTAGATACATGCTCTCTGAGGTCACTTGCACTATGGGGCAGATTTTATAAATCTGCGCACACTCGTACTTTTGTTCGCGCACCAGGCGCGAACAAGAGTACGCGGGATTTCAATAGATACGCGCGTAGCCGCACGTATCCATTAAAATCCGGGGTCGGCGCAAGCAAGGCTGCCCAAAATCGGCAGCCTGCACGCGCCGTGCCGCGCAGACTGCCTCGGAGGGAACTTTCCTTCACCCTCCCCCCACCTTCCCCTCCCTTCCTCTACCTCTATCACGAAAGTTACGCCTGCTCGAAGCAGGCGTAACTTTGTGTGCGCCGGGCTGGCTGCTGCGCTCCATGTTCCGGTCCAGGGGCTGGTCCAGGGGCCGCTGTCACGGCCCCGGAACGCCCCCGGAACGCCCCCGAAATGCCGCGTCACTCCCGGCATGCCCCCGACACGCCCCCCGATATGCCCCTCCATGCAAGCCCTGGGATTGCGCGCGTCCCGGGGCTTGCGCGCGCCGCCAAGCCTATGCAAAATAGGCTCGGCGCACATAGGGGGAGTTTGGGGTAGGTTTTCGGGGGGTACACGCGTATCTTACGCACGTACCCCTTTGAAAATCTACCCCTATTTGTTTAAATAAAGTAAATTATTTCTTAACTTTTTTATTTAATATTCTTTCCTTCGACATTCTTTTCAAATATAATTTATTATAATTCTTTTTTATTTTCAACTCAGTATAACTTTTAAATTATTTTCAGTGCTTTGACCTCTAATAGTATCATTACTCCGGTCTTTTCACACGTAACTAAGGAAGCTATATTGATGTCATTCTTAGATACCATCAGGAAACTTTGATAACTACTATAGCAACCGGATTAAACCAATACATGTAGGGGAGCTCAGCCTATTCTAATTATATAATCGTCTAATTTTAAATAGATTTCTGATATAAAAAGTACCTATCTAAATAAAAACAAATATGTATTTCTATTTTTAATGCCCTTCAAAACTCTTTATTTGTTCAAAAGCACTTCAGAAATAGTTCTACTAGATTATCTCTACTGTAACTTAACAGGTAAACTTCCCTCTGTCTTTCATTCTATTTACTTTTAAAGCTGTGTGTTTTCCTGCCATGTCTTTGACACCACAGCTAAACAGCTGTCTATGTCTAAATGGCAACAATTTTATCTCTTACTGTGTCTACTCAAACACAGCCCCCTCCCCATTTGATTGTTTCTTCTGCTGAGGAAGCTCAGTCAGAACCAAAGCTTCAAAATGGCACTTCAGCTGTCTTTCTCCATGGCAACCAGATACCTCTGTTCTATCTACTAAGTTACATCCCTAATAGAAACATTCCCATGCCTCTTCAGGGCAGAACAACTACCTTAGTTAACTCTTTCCTATCTCTCACCTTTCCAGGATCAAAGCAGCCCCCAGAAACACCATGACAGTCTTTCTTTAGATCTGTGTTTGCCCTTAGTGACCACCAAACCCCCTTCTCTTCTACAGCCCTTAGTGATCAAGGATGTGCAGCACTATGCTGTACTGGCAACCAGTATCACCATGCTGGCAACCAGTATCACTATGCTATACTGGCAATCAGTATCAATTACTTAAATAAAATTAAAGTCTAGTTTTATATATATCTTGCACCCCCCGCCCCCCATATATACTCTATCACCCCCCCATATATATTTCCTAAATAATACTAATCACTGTGTATTTTCCAGCATCATACTTATTCATGACATGTGTGTTACAAACAACAACCTTATCTAAAAACTGATTCTTAGACAAAGCTCTATAATCATACATGTATGTATCACCAGCTTAGCTCTCCTTATTAATAAGGATACGAAGTAGTCAACTTCATTTCTATACATTTTTAATATAAACAATAGTTTTCTTGTAAATATCTTGGTATTTTTCCTTTTCCCTCTCTCATTGACTTTCTTACTTCTGTTGACTCAGTTTCCTCGTTATCATCAATTCTTACATTTTCTTCTATAAACATTTCTGTTGGTTCCAGTATATCTAATCTACTATTAATTACTGGATCTTCAATAAGACACCAAAGTGTTTCATAACTTTCTTCTGGCTTTTCTATAGTTTCTAACACTTCTAAATCTGTATTTTCATTGGTTAACATTTCTTTATCTGGTGTAAATGGGAATGGGCACAACTTAATATCATTTCTATGTACTGTTTTAATAACTCCTTTATTCGATTTTAATTGATAAGTACTACCTTCAGGTTCTAATATATCTATTATAACCTAAGGTTGTTCTTCCCATGTATCTTGTATTTTATACTGGCCTCTGTGTTTTCTGATTCTCAATAGAACCAAGTCTCCCATTATTAACAATGTTACTTTGGATCTCTTGTCAAAATGTCTCTTCCGTATATCAAATTTATTTCTGGAATGTGATGTGGCTATCTGACAAGCCTTCCTCATTTTTTTATGTTGCTCCAGTACCCAGTCATCCAGGTTTCTATTATCTTCTAAGTTTTCTACTTTTGACTGTAGATCATGGGGTAGTCTTGAATCTCTTCCAAACATTAAATAAAATGGTGATTATCCTGTTGATGCATGAATATGACTGTTATACGCGAAAACTAATTCTGGTAAATATTCAACCCACTTTCTTTTTTTTTCTGATGATAATGTTTTTAGCATATCATGATGCGTACGGTTAAATCTCTCACAATTATTCCTCGCAAACATCAAGCTATAAAGTCAAGAAATATAAAACATCATTCATAAAATTAAAACCATGATAATAAAAAGGATAAATGTCAACACAGCCGACGAACATCCAATAATGTTTAAAACTTGCATTAATTTGTTCTAGTATTTCCAAAACATTAATAAAATATTTCAAAACATCTGATGAATAAAACATCCAATAATTATAAAATGTTCTATCCCCCCACCCAAAAAAAACCCCAATAAAATGTTTCAAAACAATAGAAACATCAAATTTCACCCAATAATTAAAAATATTGAGGATTAAAACATTTCCTACACTCTATACCTTGGACCTTTGGATTTCCACTCACCCTGGGCCAAACAAACAATCTCTTCTCTCTCTCATTCACATACACATATTAACACATTCATTCTTTCACACATTCCCTTTCTCATATACATGACAATGCTCTCACACACACTCCTCTCTCACAAACACAGGCTCTCTCTCTCTCCTACGTTGCCTACCTGTGAGAGCCTGTGTGTGACATATTAGACCTTAGAACACTAACACACCACCTAATGGGCAAACAGAACTACTCAGACTGCTAAAAATCCCTACAGAGAAACTACATGCTATTAAAAATACTGCACCTCTGTCACACATGCACATCACATACAGACCCTTACCTAATACAGAATAAGAGATTAAAAATTTGAAACAGACATTTGCAGTCAAAACCAGACTCTATGAACTCTAGTCACACTACAAGGGCCTGACCTCATTGCTTGTGCCTGTCTGTCTCGCGCCTTATGTCACACTACAAGGGGATGACCTCATTGCTGTGCCTGTGTGTCATGCGCCTTATGTCACACTACAAGGACCTGATGTCATTGCTGCGCCTGTCTGTCTCGCCCCTTATGTCACACTACAAGGGCCTGACCTCATTGCTGCGCCTGTCTGTCTCGCCCCCTACGACACATTAAGAACATAAGAACATGTCATACTGGGTCAGACCAAGGGTCCATCAAGCCCAGCATCCTGTTTCCAACAGTGGCCAGTCCAGGCAATAAGAACCTGGCAAGTACCCAAAAACTAAGTCTACGCCATGTTACTGTTGCTAGTAGTAGCAGTGGCTATTTTCTAAGTCAACTTAATTAATAGCAGGTAATGGACTTCTCCTCCAAGAACTTATCCAATCTTTTCTTTAAGCACAGCTACACTAACTGCACTAACCACATCCCCTGGCAACAAATTCCAGAGTTTAATTGTGTGTTGAGTGAAAAAGAACTTTCTCTAATTAGTTTTAAATGTGCCACATGTTAATTTCATGGAGTGCCCCCTAGTCCTTCTACTATCCGAAAGAGTAAATAACTGATTCACATTTACCCATTCTAGACCTCTCATGATTTTAAACACCTCTACCATATCCCCCCTCAGCCGTCTCTTCTCCAAGCTGAAAAGTCCTAACCTCTTTAGTCTTTACTCATAGGGGAGCTGTTCCTTCCCCTTTATCATTTTGGTCACCCTTCTCTGTACCTTCTCCATCCCAACTATATCTTTTTTGAGATACGGCGACCAGATATGTACACAGTATTCAAGGTGCGGTCTCACCATGGAGTAATACAGAGGCATTATGACGTTTTACATTTTATTCACCATTCCCTTTCTAATAATTCCCTACATCCTGATTGCTTTTTTCACTGCCGCAGCAAATGAACCGACGATTTCAATGTGTTATCCACTATTATGCCTGAATCTTTCTTGGCTGGTAGCTCCTAATATGGAACCTAACATTGTGTAATTATAGCATGGGTTATTTTTCCCTATATGCATCACCTTGCATGTATTCACATTAAATTTCATCTGCCATTTGGAAGACCAGTTTTCCAGTCTCACAAGGTCTTCCTGCAATTTATCACAATCTGCTTGTGATTTAACTACTCTGAATAATTTTGTATCATCTGCAAATCTGATTACCTCACTCGTCATATTCCTTTCCAGATCATTTATAAATATATTGAAAAGTACAGGTCCCAATACAGATCCCTGATGCACTCCACTGCCCACTCCCTTCCACTGAGAAAATTGTCCATTTAATCCTACTCTCTGTTTCCTGTCTTTTAGCCAGTTTGTAATCCACGAAAGGACGACGCCACCTATCCCATAACTTCCTCTCATGAGGAACTTTGTCAAACGCCTTCTGAAAATCCAAATACACTACATCTCTCGGTTCACCATTATCTACATGTTTATTAACTCCTTCAAAAAAGTGAAGCAGATTTGTGAGGCAAGACTTGCCTTGGGTAAAGCCATGCTGACTTTCTTCCATTAAACCATGACTTTCTATATGTTCTGTGATTTTGATATTTAGAACACTTTCCACTATTTTTCATGGCACTGAATTCAGGCTAACTGGTCTGTAGTTTCCCGGATAGCCCCTGGAGCCTGTTTTAAATATTGGGGTTACATTAGACACCCTCCAGTCTTCAGGTACAATGGATGATTTTAATGATAGGTTACAAATTTTTACTAATAGGTGTGAAATTACATTTTTTAGTTCCTTCAGAACCCTGGGGTGTATACCATCTGGTCCAGGTGATTTACTACTCTTCAGTTTGTCAATCAGGCCTACCACATCTTCTAGGTACACCGTGATTTGGTTCAGTCCATTTGAGTCATTACCCATGAAACCTTCTCTGGAACAGATATCTCCCCAACATCCTCTTCAGTAGACACCGAAGCAAAGAAATCATTTAATCTTTCCGCGATGGCTTTATCTTCTCTAAGTGCCCCTTTAATCCCTCGATCATCTAATGACCAACTGACTCCCTCACAGGCTTTCTGCCTCTACGGCCAACTTCTTTTCAAATTCTCTCTTAGCCTGTCTTATCAATGTCTTACATTTAACTTGCCAATGCTTATGCATTATCCTATTTTCTTCTGTTGGATCCTTCTTCCAATTTTTGAATGAAGATCTTTTGGCTAAAATAGCTTCTTTCTCCTCACCTTTTAACCATGCCAGTAATCGTTTTGCCTTCCTTCCACCTTTTTTAATGTGTGGATAGTGAAGAAAAAGCAAACTACAAATATATAAGAAATGCTCATTCCCAAAGCTGGCATATTCCAATTGATGAAAGGCAAAATATTTTTTTTACCTTTGTTGTCTGATCTTATTTTTCTAATCAGTTGGTCCCAGTTTCTTTTTTCCCCTTCTCTGTCTTTTTCTTATTCCTTTTTCAGGAACTCTTATTCTTTCTGTTCATTCTCTCTCCTCCTGTTCTAATCTTACTACACACACACACACACACACACACACAAACATACAAGCTCTCTCTCACATGCATGTTCTCACCTCAAGCTTTCTCTCACACAGGATCTCACTCTCATATGCTCTCTCTCACATGAAGACTCTCGCTCTCACATGATCTCTCTTACACACAAGCTCCCATTCCCACACACACACACATGCAAGCTCTCACTCTTTCATGCTCTGATTCATACATAGGCTCCCACTTACACACACACACATACATACAGGCTCTCACACTTACATGCTCTTACACAAATGTTCCCATTCTCACACAGGCTCTCAGTCTCACACACAGGTTCCCATTCCTCCTCAGACACACACGGGCTCTCACTCTTACATGCTCTCTCACACAGAGACACACATGCTGTCACATACAGTTTCCCACTCCCATACATTCATACACAGACAGGTTCTCACTCTCACATGCAGACTGCCACTTTCTCACTCTCTCTCACACACACACACACACACACACACACACACACAGGCTTTCACTCTCACATGCTGTCTCTCACATGCAAGCTCCCATTCCTCCCCAAAGACACACACATTCTCTCTCACACAGCTTCATATTGCCACACAAACACACTAGCTCTCTCACATGCTCTTTCTCATATGCAGTCTCCCACTCCCATACATACATACACACACACACACACATGCTATCATTCTCATGCACATGTTCTCACTACCACACAGCAATACACTCGCGTGCATGTTATAAAATCAGGGGGCCGTGTGCATATGTGCACAGAATTTTACAATCCGTGCATGCATGTGTGGGTGGCACGCACAAGGGGGGGGGGGAGTGTCAATTTTTGCAATTTCTATGCGGAGACGCAATCGGGCCTTCCTCAGTTCCTTCCCAGTCCACTCCAATTAAGGAGCGGACTGGAGGGAACATCCCTACCTGCCTACCTGCCTACCTAAACTCCCTCCCTCTTCCCCTTTCCTCCCTACCCCTAAACCCTACCGATCTATCTATTTTTTTTTGCTTTGCAACTTACTTTAGGCCCGGAGCTGAAGTAAATTGTGGATGTCGGATGACTACCAGTGTGAGTCATTGGGATAGCATACAATGGTGCTGTCCCAGCTTGCCCCCCCACCCCGCCCCTTCCCTCCCCACTCCGCCCCTATCCCCATCCTGCCCCTTTGAAGAGGCCCTTGTGCACATTTTGGGGTTTATTTGTGTAGCTGGGCCCCTTTGAAAATTTGTGTGGCGCGCACAAGGCCCAGCCACGTGCGTGAACCCTGGGATTTATGTGCTCATGCCTTTTAAAATCCTCCCCACAGGTTCTCACACCCACATGCTCTTTCTCTCTCTCTCTCCCTCCCACACACACACTCACTCCCAGGCAGGCTCCCATTCATACACACACACACACACACACACAGGTAGGTTACCATTCACACTTCACACACACTCACATCCAGGCAGTTTATCTTTCACACACACACACCCAGGAAGCTTACCATTCATAGGCAGGCTCCCCATCGGGTCCAGAGGGTCACCAGTGGATGAGAAGAGTAGGAGGCCTGGGAGATTGCCGGCAGCTAAGAGGAAGGAACCCGTTCTCCCACTGCTCCTTATGCGCCTGCCCTGCGCCATTCAAAACTTACGCGGCTAGCACTTCCTCTATGCTGATCTCATGATGCATGAGATCAGCACAGAGTTTACACTGGCTGGCACATAAAGATGGAGAATGGGATTCTTCCTCTTCTCAGCTGCCGGCGGCTTCCTGGGCCTGCTACTCTTCTCGGCCGCTGGCAGCCTCCTGGGCCTGCTACTCTTCTCGGCCACCGGCAGCAACTAATGAAATGGGGTCCACCTGCAGCATCCCAAGCCTCTTCCTCTTTTCGGCCACTGGAGAGCTGGAGTTCGCCAGCAGCCTCACGGGTCTCTTTCTCTTCTTGGTCACTGGCAAAATGGGCTCCACTGGCAGCCTCCTGGGTCTCTTCCTTTTCTTGGCCACTGGCGAAATGGGGTTTGCCAGTGGCCTTGTGGGCCTCTTCCTCTTCTCAGCCACTCGAGAGATGGGATTTGCTGGTGGCTTCCTGGGCCTCTTCCGTTTTGCGCTGCTGCTCTTTTGGTGTGCACACAAGTTCAAGGTCAGTTCAAGGCAATCTGCTGCCTGAGGAGATGGATGAGATGGCACTACCCCTCCCCCCAAGACATGGCACAGGTCAAATCACCAAAAGACCAAGAGGCGAGTAACCCATGGAGTCTAGCACTTTTAATGATTTAAAATGATGGGAAAGGGGGAATGCAGGCACCAGGGTTCTCAGAGGAGGGACAGATATACTGACAGTAATAATATTTCTAGGAAGTTGTCAACCCTGCCCCACTCCAAGGCATCCTACTACTTACCTCCCACAGTTCCCCAGCATTTTCACCCTAGGGAAGTGGAAGATGGGTGAATGGTAAAAGTCTGTGTGAGGCCAGTGCTCCCCTACCCAACCCTCACCACACACAAAAATTATGCACAATTTTACATGAAAAAGAACATTCCAAGTACAATCTGCTGAGTTAAAAATATCACTTACAACATGTACATTATGGGGTAGGTTATCAAACATATGCTCGTGCGTCCATGTGTGTGCGCGGTCCCCAGCATGCACACATGGATGCACTGATTTTATAACATGCATGCACATGTTATAAAATCATGGGGCCACGTACACATGTGCGCCAGATTTTACAATCCACGCGCACATGTGCGGGTGGCGCACACAAGGGCTGTCAAAGTTTGCAAATTACATGTGGCGACGTAATTGGACCTTCCTCAGGTCCCTCCCAGTCAGTTCCAATTAAGGAGAGGACTGGGAGGGAATTTCCCTACCCCCCCTATCTAAACTCCCTCCCTCTTCCCCTCTCCTCTCCTCCCTACCCCCTAAACCCTACCAATCTATTTTTGTTTTGTTTCGCAACTTACTTCAGGCTCGGAGCTGAAGTAAGTTGCATGCACCGGCAGGCAGTGAGTGCGCAAGTCATCAGGATAGCATACAATGGTGCTGTCCCGGCCCACCCCCCACCTCTCCCCACCTAGACCCCACCTCCCACCCTGAAGAGGCCCCGCACTTGTGCGCGTTCTAAGGTTTACGCACTTGGCCAGGACCCTTTGAAAATTTGCGCGGCACGCGCAAGGCCCAGGATTTACATGTGCAGGCCTTTTAAAATCCTCCCCACTATTTTCATGTACTGCTGTGGTGCCAACAAGGCCTATATTGTTTAATTCCCTGAACAATGAGCTGGAAGAAGTGGAATACAAAAACTATTAAATTATATAAATCAATATAGGTCTATTGTAAAGTGCATTGGGTTTAAGCTTGGCCTTTAGAAAGCCATGAATAAAATGAACTACAAATTACAATATAATAAACTTCCCATACAAAAACTTCCCTAACTGCCAGCACAAACAGTAAGAACCCTACATGTGAGAATGCAACACTGCAAATATTTCACCAGCCTTAAAACAAAAATATACCTCCTATTAGGAAAACAGGACAAGCCAGGCTGCTGTAGATCCCTCACAGTAGCAGAATACCTCACCTCAGACATGCACCAGAACACAGACAGACCCTCAGAATAAAGACACCATAAAGTATAAATAGAAACGAGCAGACAAAAATTGAACAAGAACCTGCAAAAAGTCAGACTCTGTATGCAGTACAACAATGATAAAATAGAAACATTGCTAAACATCATAAAACAATAAAATTAGGAACTATAAAACATCAATCATGGGGACAAGCTGGCACCCTGAGAGGAGTTGATCGAGTGAGCTGCTCAGTTACCGAGAGATACTACGGCATTTTTTCTAAGTTTCCTCATGTTCTTTTTCAAGAAATATAAGAATAATGCCGGCGAAACAGAAGGGAAAAATAAGAGTTTTCTCTTCAATATCGACTCAACGTACAGAACAGAAACTCATCACCACCTTCACGACTCCAGGAGCAGTGAGAAACGGGGGGTGTAGCCTCGCTGCAGTGGAGGAGAGTCGGTCCCGCTTGAAGCAGAGGTTTTCCTCAGCCTTCCGAAATCAGACCACTGGCTGAGAGGGGTGTGTCATCGCTAGAGGACCTGCAGGAGATGATGTCGGCATCTCAGGAAAGCAGGAAGGAGGATGTGTGGTGGCTATACAGCCGGAAGTGGTGAGGGAGCCCTTCGGGGAGACTTCGGAGGCAACTGGCCAAATGGAAGCCACGCTAACAAGCACCGGAATACCAACTTTACTGGGTGAGCAAATAGCAGCCCCCATTAGACCAGCGGTGGTCATGATGGAGACTCTATGGGACCTTACAGCTGGACTTTCAGTTGCAGTTAGAACCAGTACCTTAAAAATGGAACAATTAGCTACCTCTTTGAACACAAAAATAACTGAACAAAGTCAGTCCCTGCAAATTGTTAAAACAAAAGTGGAAAAGATGGAATCCAAGTTAAAAAATATCCAATAATTCAACCAGGCTACTATGAAAGACAAAACAGCATTGTCCCGAAGATTAGAACTTTTAGAGAATTGGAACCAGAGATTAAATCTCAAATTGATAAAGTTTCCTAAAATAATGGGGGAAATGCCCATAATGACCTTTAAAAGATATCTCCTGGAGACCCTTCTTATGACGGACTCTGAAATGCCTTTGATTAATAAGGTTTATTTTATTCCTAGATCAATAGCTGAAAGGGGGGAAACTGTAGGTCAAGAGCAAAATCTGATAGATATTGATAATTTGACAATGTTTCTTAAATCCTCTGCAATTGAAATTATAGAGTGTTCCACAATGATTGTGTCTTTGGTAGCAGAACAGTATGTTAGCAAAATTATGACTAGATATTTTCAACATTTAAATACACCCTTTCATGGATTAATAATATGTATGTTTCCAGATATTTTCAAGATAACGCAAGAAAGGTGTTAAGGGCTTTCCTGCAATGAGGCAGGAGATAGTATCATTAGGCGCAACATCCATGTTGTGCTATCCTTGCAAATGTGTTGTCAAAATGGGAAGTAATTGTTTTATATTCTTTACTCCTGAACAACTAAGAGCTTTTATTGATTCTTTTCTTCTTAGTAGTAGTATGTAGAGACCTAAAATGATATAGCACTGCTTTTAGTTCAGGGATATAACAATTCCTTACGATTTTCCTGTTTAACTCCTCTTAGTCTGATCCCCCCAACATAAAGTGTGTTGAGATATAGGATTAAGACACTAAAATATTGTGGATTTATTTGATTATGCTATATTTTGTATAAGGTTGCAATAATGCTTAATCAAAGTTTTCTTTTTGCAAAATACTTTATATGTATTGTTAAAATTTAAAAAAAAATCAATCATAATTGTAAAACCACACTAATAAAACAAATAAACATGACAAAACAGCTTATGAAAAGAATAACTTTCTATAGTTATTCATATATACATTTTTAAAAAGTTCCAAAACAATAATAAATATTTCAAAACAGCAGACACATCAAATACCATCCAATAATGATTAAAACAAATAAGGATATAACAAATTCCCAGCTTTCCATACCTGGGAACTTTTGATTTCCAGTCACCCTAATATTGTCCCGAATTAATAGGGGAAGGGGGCTGCACACAGACTTTGTCCACTCTCATATATACACAATCTCTAACATAAATATGTTCATTCACACACACACACAAACACAAATGCTCTCTTCTTGCTCACACATAACACAAATCTCTCTCTCTTTCTCTCAGTCACTCTCACACACACACTCACTTTTCTCCCCCTCTGGACTAGACAAATGGCAGCAGCCTCTAGCTTCAGCTTAGACAGCTTCTCTTTCCTCCCAGGGCGAAGGCTAATGCTATTCATTTCTTCTGACCATGTGAGCCAATGCTGATCCTGCTCATCAGAGTCACATTTCAGTCACAGTTACATCTTCTTCTTCCCACGCTCACAGACCCAGTTGACACAACTTCCTCTTCTGGGCTCATGCAGGAGGGGAGAACAAGGAATCACAATCTTTGCAGTCCTACCCTCCCAAAACTGTGGCATTTTAGGTGGCCATCTTATCCGCCTTGGCTTCCACTGGCCCTGAACTCTCTCCCATCCACACACACCTAACAGTGTTGCTTCCTCTCTTTCCCACCCTTTCCCCCCTCTTTTTTCATCTCACTCCCATCTCACTGATATTCAGTTTCCTTTTCTTCCTTCTCACATATCCTCTTCTCTTCCTTTCCTTTCCATTCTCTCCCTCCCTCCCTTCTTACTCACCCCTTCTATCCATCCTCTTACAATCTACCCTTCACTTCCTCTCCCAGACAATCACTTCCCTTTTCTCCATCACTCGCCCTCTTCTCTCTCACTCACTTACCCTCATCTCCTTTCACTCCCCCTCCCATCCTCTCACACTCCCCTCTCACTCACTCCTCCACCCCTCATTTCTCTTCTCTTCTCATCCCTCCCCTCACACCCCACCCACTGGAACCCCACTGCTGTTGCATCTTCTTTTTGCTCGTGAGGTCAGGGATCCCCACAGGCATGTCATCAGTTCACAGCAGCTGTAGGACTATGACATAAGAAAATGCCATACTGGGTCAGACCAAGGGTCCATCAAGCCCAGCATCCTGTTTCCAACAGTGGCCAATCCAGGCCATAAGAACCTGGCAAGTGCCCAAAAACTAAGTCTATTCCATGTAACCATTGCTAATGGCAGTGGCTATTCTCTAAGTGAACTTAATAGCAGGTAATGGACTTCTCCTCCAAGAACTTATCCAAAACTTTTTTAAACACAGCTATATTAACTGCACTAACCACATCCTCTGGCAACAAATTCCAGAGTCTAATTGTGCATTGAGTAAAAAAGAACTTTCTCCGATTAGTTTTAAATGTGCCCCATGCTAACTTCATGGAGTGCCCCCTAGTCTTTCTACTATCCGAAAGAGTAAATAACCGATTCACATCTACCCATTCTAGACCTCTCATGATTTTAAACACCTCTATCATATCCCCCCTCAGTCGTCTCTTCTCCAAGCTGAAAAGTCCTAACCTCTTTAGTCTTTCCTCATAGGAGAGTTGTTCCATTCCCCTTATCATTTTGGTAGCCCTTCTCTGTACCTTCTCCATCGCAATTATATCTTTTTTGAAATGTGGCGACCAGAATTGTTCACAGTATTCAAGGTGCGGTCTCACCATGGAGCGATACAGAGGCATTATGACATTTTCCATTTTATTCACCGTTCCTTTTCTAATAATTCACAAAATTCTGTTTGCTTTTTTGACTGCCGCAGCACACTGCACCGACAATTTCAATGTGTTATCCACTATGACACCTAGATCTCTTTCTTGGGTTGTAGCACCTAATATGGAATAGGGATGTGAATCATTTTTTGACGATTTAAAATATCGTCCGATATATTTTAAATCGTCAAAAATCGTTAGAGCCGCGATACAATAACAATTCCCCCGATTTATCGTCAAAAAATCGTAAATCAGGAAAAGGGGGAGGGGAAGGGGGAGGGGGAGGGCGGGAAAACCGGCACACTAAAACAACCCTAAAACCCACCCCGACCCTTTAAAATAAATCCCCCACCCTCCCGAACCCCCCCAAAATGCCTTAAATTACTTGGGGTCCAGAGGAAGGGTCCCGGTGTGATCTTTCACTCTCGGACCTCCGTGCGTTGTAGAAATGGCGCCGGCGCTACCTTTGACCTGTCATATGACAGGCCAAAGGTAGCACCGGCGCCGGCGCCATTTTGTTTTTTTGTCCCCCGACGGCAGGAGCATAGGAGATCGCTCCCGGACCCCTGCTGGACCCCCAGGGACTTTTGGCCAGCTTGGGGGGGCCTCCTGACCCCTAAAAGACTTGCCAAAAGTCCAGCGGGGGTCCGGAACGATCTCCTACCGCCATACGGCCGGCACCATTTTGCGCAAAATGGCGCCGGCCGTATGGCAACATGATTCGACTGCAGGAGGTTGTTCTGGACCCCCGCTGGACTTTTGGCAAGTCTTGTGGGGGTCAGGAGGCCCCCCCAAGCTGGCCAAAAGTCCCTGGGGGTCCAGCGGGGGTCCGGAACGACCTCCTACAGTCGAATCGTTTTTCCGTACGGAAAACGATTCGCGGTAGGAGATCGTTCCGGACCCCCGCTGGACTTTAGCAAGTCTTGTGGGAGTCAGGAGGCCCCCCAAGCTGGCCAAAAGTCCCTGGGGGTCTGGGAGTGATCTCCTACGCTCCTGACGTCGGGGGACAAAAAAACAAAATGGCCCTGCGCTACCTTTGACCTGTTGACAGGTCAAAGGTAGCGCCGGCGCCATTTCTACAACGCACGGAGGTCCGAGAGTAAAAGATCACATCGGGACCCTTCCTCTGGACCCCAGGTAATTTAAGGCTTTTTGGGGGCGTTCGGGAGGGTGGGGGATTTATTTTAAAGGGTAGGGGTGGGTTTTAGGGTTGTTTTAGTGTGCCGGTTTTCCCGCCCTTCCCCTCCCCCCCCACTGGACCCCAGGTAATTTAAGGCATTTTGGGGGGGTTCGGGAGGGTGGGGGATTTATTTTAAACGGTCGGGGTGGGTTTTAGGGATGTTTTAGGTTGCCGGTTTTCGATTTACACGATTTACACGATATTTAAAAAACCCAAACTGCCACGATCCGATTCCCTCCCCCTCCCAGCCGAAATCGATCGTTAAGACGATCGATCACACGATTCACATCTCTAATATGGAACCCAACATTATGTAATTATAGCATGGGTTATTTTTTCCTATATGCATCACCTTGCACTTATATCCACATTAAATTTCATCTGCCATTTGGATGCCCAATTTTCCAGTCTCACAAGGTCTTCCTGCAATTTATCACAATCTGCTTGTGATTTAATTACTCTGAACAATTTTGTGTCATCTGCAAATTTGATTATCTCACTCGTCGTATTTCTTTCCAGATCATTTATAAATATATTGAAAAGTAAGGGTCCCAATACAGATCCCTGAGGCACTCCACTGTGAAAATTGTCCATTTAATCCTACTCTCTGTTTCCTGTCTTTTAGCCAGTTTGCAATCCATGAAAGGACATCGCCACCTATCCCATAATTTTTTACTTTTCCTAGAAGCCTCTCATGAGGAACTTTGTCAAACGCCTTCTGAAAATCCAAGTATACTATATCTACCGGTTCACCTTTATCCACAAGTTTATTAACTCCTTCAAAAAAGTGAAGCAGATTTGTGAGGCAAGATTGCCCTGGGTAAAGCAATGCTGACTTTGTTCCATTAAACCATGTCTTTCTATATGTTCTGTGATTTTGATGTTTAGAACACTTTCCACTATTTTTCCTGGCACTGAAGTCAGGCTAACCGGTCTGTAGTTTCCCGGATCGCCCCTGGAGCCCTTTTTAAATATTGGGGTTACATTTGCTATCCTCCAGTCTTCAGGATGGATGATTTTAATGATAAGTTATAAATTTTTACTAATAGGTCTGAAATTTCATTTTTTATTTCCTTCAGAACTCTGGGATATATACCATCCAGTCCGGGTGATTTCCTACTCTTCAGTTTGTCAATCAGGCCTACCACATCTTCTAGGTTTACCGTGATTTGATTCAGTCCATCTGAATCATTACCCATGAAAACCTTCTCCATTACGGGTACCTCCCCAACATCCTCTTCAGTAAACACCGAAGCAAAGAAATCATTTAATCTTTCCACGATGGCCTTATCTTCTCTAAGTGCCCCTTTAACCCCTCGATCATCTAACTGTCCAACTGACTCCCTCACAGGCTTTCTGCTTCAGATATATTTAAAAATGTTTTTACTGTGAGTTTTTGCCTCTACAGCCAACTTCTTTTCAAATTCTCTCTTAGCCTGTCTTATCAATGTCTTACATTTAACTTGCCAATGTTTATGCATTATCCTATTTTCTTCTGTTGGATCCTTCTTCCAATTTTTGAATGAAGATCTTTTGGCTAAAATAGCTTCTTTCACCTCCACTTTTAACCATGCCGGTAATCGTTTTGCCTTCTTTCCACCTTTCTTAATGTGTGGAATACATCTGGACTGTGTTTCTAGAATGGTATTTTTTAACAATGACCACGCCTCTTGGACATTTTTTACTTTTGTAGCTGCTCCTTTCAGTTTTTTTCTAACAATTTTTCTCATTTTATCAAAGTTTCCCTTTTGAAAGTTTAGCATGAGAGCCTTGGATTTGCACACTGTTCCTCTTCCAGTCATTAAATCAAATTTGATCATATTATGATCACTATTGTGGTTCTGTTTATTATATGTTGAATTGATGCATTCTTCAGATGTAAACCATTTTGGGTCCTCATTTTTAGGAAAAAGAAAATATATAAGTAGAAATAGAAAAGATAGTCATTTCTGAGACTAACTTACAAAGCAGTAATACCATCTTATATATGAAATTACACTTCATGTATTGCATTCCATTTTTTCACATGCTTTCCTGGGTGATCTGATTCTGATATAGAGTAGACATGTTTTTAATAGTGTGAATGTTGCAGTTTTTTGCTTCTGAAATTGATCCAAGCTAGAATTGCTCTCCTCTGACCACTTGACATTGGCAGGGTAATTTTATTGGGAAACCCTTAATTCTGGCATCCGTATGCCAGCAGATGTGACTCCTCCAAGGAAACCCATTTCAGTGGAGCCCACTGCTTCACTGCTCTTGGCTGAATTTATTGGACTAGATCTGAGTCTCAAGCTAAGACTTTTAACCTTTCAACTGCTGGTACAGAGTTGCTTCTGTTACAGCTTTTCTTCATATATTTGATGAAATTCAATGCAAACAGCAGTTTACAAGAGGTTCCTCAGTACCAACTAATCAGTTTACTAACTCCACAGTTTCATACTTCCTATGTCAGTTTTCTTATTAGAAATTCTTTCTTATTTTAACATATTTATTCTATAGTATAATAGAGAAACTGTTTAAATTGGTAAACATTGTAAAAATGATAAGCTAATAGACAGAGTCAATATTAACAGAATTACATTGCATTTCATTTAACACAAAATATTAAGCGGGCAATAAACACACTTTTTAATGCAGGGGAACCCACAATTACCTGCAAACAGATAGAGTTTGAAATTACTCCCACGGTGAATGTGGTTAAAAGTGCATACACCAATGATAATTCGCTTAAGTTTACCTGTGCCAAAAATGGGCAGTTCAGGGAACAGGTCAGATTAGAACAGGCACAGGAAGGTGCATGCGGGGGATTTCATTTTGAAACCTTATACATATTTTTGGGCACTTACTTTGCACCTGTTTTAATGGGGGTTGCAGTATACAGGTGCTCTGTACCAGTAATGTGAGTACCAGCCCAAATCTTTAAAGGGAAAATCCTTGGGGAGTTTGTACTTATGGGCCTGCAAGCTCCCTATGAGTTTAATTATTGCTTTGCAAGGTATTTGCCAAAAATGTGGTATACATACTTGGGAACGTTTGAGTTCTGCTCACCATGGGTTGGATTTTAAAAGGATTTACGCGCGTAGCGGCTCCTGTGCGCACAGAGCCTATTTTGTATAGGCCCAGCGACGTGCGCAAAGCTGCGGGATGCACGTACGTCCTGGGGCTTTGTGAAAGGGGCGGGGCAGGGTGGGGGTGGGGTGCCAGTCCATTGGCAGGGTGGGGGAGGGACTGAGGCCTCCGGCACAGTGGCCATTTGCTGCTGTGCCGGGGGATCGCGCACCGGCAGCTGGCCGGTGCACACAAGTTATGCCCAGAGGCAGTTATAACTTACAAAATAAAGGTAGGGAGGATTTAGGTAAGGCTGAGAGGTGGGTTATATAGGGGAAGGGAGGAGAAGGGGGGGAGGGCGAAGGAAAGTTCCCTCCGAAGACTCTCCGATTTCGGAGCGGCCTCAGAGGGAACGGGGAAAGTCATCGGGGCTACCCTAGGGCTCGGCTTGTTCAAGGTGCACTAGCGTGCACCCCCTTGTGCGCGCCGACCCCGGATTTTATAACATGCACGCTGCCGGGTAGCGCGCACAAATGTATGCCGCATGCTTAGGTTTTAAAATCCAGCCCCATGAGATTAGCGTTGGAGGTGGGAGTGGGGGCAGGGTGTTGTATTAAGGACATAACACAGGGAACTGCTTTCTTCTTAACAGATAGTTTTCAACCTATGGTGTTTCTGGCTTGATTTTATGATTCAACGTCTCTCTTTTCTCATTCTCTGTCCTTGTCTCTATTCATTTTTCTTGGCTTCTGTTTCTTTCTGGTGTTCTCTCCTTATCTGTTTCAGTTATCTTTTTTCTCAGCATCTTTTTCTCCTTCTTTTTTCCTTCTTTCCTCTTTTTCAACCTTTTCTTCTTTCACTATTTTGCCTCCTCTTTCTCCTGCACTTTCTCCTCCATTCCTTTTCCCTGCCTCCTCAATTTTATAGATAGCGCTTTATGTCACGAGGTATGCTATAGGGATATGCAATCGTTTAGGATGAATTAGGCAATTTCAATGAAATTTCCTAATTTGTCCTGGTTCGGGGAACCCGAAAACCAAACGAAATTTTCCTGAAATTTGGGGAAAATTCGGTTTTCAGGTTAGTGTGTACTGTTAGCGCATACTAACCCAAAATTCAGGTCCCCCGAATTTCAAAGGCCTGAACCGCGGGAAATAGAAAATTTCCTGTGGCGGGCCAAAAACGAAGCCCAAACCAAAAGATTTGGGCTTTGCACATCTCTAGTACGCTATAGAAATTTTAAGTAGCAGTAGTAGTAGTAGTAGTAGTAGTAGTAATGGATAGTGCCCCCAAACCCCAATCCAGGGACTTCTTCTTCATCTTCTACCATCTTTGGTCCTCTCTCTCCCATTTATCCTCCTCCTCCCCATCTCCCACCTTTGCTTTCCCTTCCCCCTTGCTCTGATCTCTCTCCCCTCTTTGCTGCCTCCTTCCATTTGCTATCCCCTCTCTCTCAGCCCCCTCCCAACTTTTGATCTCCCCTCTCATAAACACACACACACATACACACACACTTGTCCCTTATTCTCTTGCTCTCTCACTACCTTGCTCTCCTCACTATCTGTCAATCTGTCTCTCTCTTTCTCTTGGCATTTACCCCCTTGATCAGTTCAGTCACTGGTAGGGCAGAAACAGCAGGAGAGACCCACAGGGAAAGGGCTTCTGAAAAAGATTGCAGCTCTTCTTTCCCCTCCTCTTTCTGTTTATTGGCTCTGGTTAGCAGAATGAGCCAATCAGAGGTGGGGAGGGGAGGGAAAGTGTCCCCCCCATCCCCCCGGCTCCTGTCTGCCTTGGCTGCCACCTTAGTGTCTGCCATTTCTTCATCCTGTTCTCTAGCAAAAAAAAAAAAAAAGAATGATGGTGTTTAAGGGTTTAGGCACACAATTCTCTCAGAGAACCAGAACTGTATGCCTAAATCCGGAGTTCCTGGGTAAAATCCACACAGTTCCCAGGTATGGTTACATAACATGGGATTTGGCTTAAGCAGAGTTGATAACGAATTAACAGCATTGCAATTTGTATGAATAAACCGTACATTCAACTACAAAGAACTTTTGGGGAAAACAAAATTTCACTTTGAATATCAGTGGCTTTTTTAAAAAAAGCTTTTTCCGCAGTCTCAAATAATGATGATATTTTAGAACCAGACCTCTCCTGAAAGGCAACAGCTTCAAAAACACAGTTTATTGCATCACAAAACTGGCCAGGGTAAGATCTTATTTCACTGAATTTGACCATCTAGAGATATTTCTCCACCAAACTTGTCATCAGCTCAAGAATGTGCTTCAGCTCAAGGTGACTGGTAATAATCATGCCCTATGAAAGAACTACATCCATAAAAGATGAGCTGTTGACCTTGATAAGCAGTCCAGGCATTCTGAAATTAAGATAATTTTCCATAATGTGAGGAAAGGAAACCAAGGTAATCTATAGTAACTTTCATGTGTAACATTTCTGCATGGAGTTAATATTCACAGAGTAGCAGTTACAGTACAACCAGCCAGCAGTGCATTCAAAGAATCTGTGCATTTCTTACAGTTAACAGATGGTTTATCTGACTATTTACATTCTTTCAATGAAGTTTGATTAAGTTTACACATGATAGCGGTATTATAGGGGCAGTCCACCCATATGCTTCTCTGGCTGAGGCAGGCCACCTATGCACCAGAAAAATGAATGAATAATGTTGGGAGTGGGGATGTCTGGACATCACCTGCTTGCACAGGTCAGATAGGACCTACTTACTCATAGTATGCACGTAGGCAAAAAGTTGAAAATGGGGAATGGGAGGACCCATTTAAGATGTTATGGCTTGATTGATTCCTCCTTACCTTTAGGTAGTCTGTAATATGTTTGTAGGATGACTACAAACATTATTTATTTATTTCTTTATTTATTTAATTTTATATACCGGCAACCGTTTGCACATCGTGCCGGTTTACAGATAACTTATAACAAGGATATATATAGGCAAAGCCTTTACAAGGAACATAGTGTAACCTGAAACATAGTAACAGATCAATAACTAGATAAATAGGGGAGGGAGGGGAGGGGGTGATCGAGACAAAGGAGGGGGCGGAGGGGGGGGTGAAGACGGAAACGTGAGGAGAAGATATGTACAAGGAAACATATTACAATAAATAATCAGCTTCAGTGTCTTGCTGAGTAATAGATGGCAAATAGCAGGAGTAACCATGTTTGTGAATTTCAATGAGTGTTTTTGTTATTTTTCCACATATAATTTTTAATTTGCAAAGCTGTTCACCAAAAGTATGCAAAATCACAAATTTATTTGTTTATTTATATTTAAAAGTCATATAACTCACTACTTCCAGGCTATGTCCAGTGTGGGTTACAAAATGATATACAAAATTTTCATGACTGAAATAAACATAAAAAACTGATATCCATAAAGCAAGAATAAAGAAGTGCACAATAAAAACAGCATTAATTTAGAATGTTCCTCCCAAATGTTTCAGAAAATAGCTGTGCCTTCACCAGTTTTCTAATAACTTTAATATCCTTCTCCCTCTGAAGTTCCAATAGAAGGGACTTCCAGTACACAAGAAAGCCCAATGCCAAGTATTTTATAAACCCTTCCCAGTGGAACATACAATAAAAATGTCCCAGAGGACTGCAGTATATGCTGTGCTTGCAGTGTCCTAGCCAATGAGCAAGGTGATTTACCATACAATAAATTATTTGTGTACCAGGACCAGCACTTTACATTTGGCTCACATTTTTACTGGAAGCCAATGAAGCTCACATAATACAGGTGTAATGTGATCACATTTCTTAGCTCCTGTAAGTAAATGAGCTCCTGAATTTTGAATTAATTGAAGCACTCTAAAGTGTTTTACTAGAAGCCTCACATATAAGCTATTGCAATACCATAAAGCATAGCCTGTAACACCGTCCTAAATAATGCCTTCGGTAACAAATATTTAAGCAACTTAACTTTATAATATGAGGATCTCACCACGTGTTTTGAATGAGCATTCATATTTAATTTGGAATCTGCTTCAACGGCAGGGGAGAAGAAAAACAACCAATAAGGGCTGTGTAACATAGTCTGGGTAAAACAAATAAGCATGGGTGTAGCTTGCTTATTGCGGCGCTTACTATCCCTACTACCCCTAACTAATCAAGCTAGATATTTCACTTGGATGCAGCTCTATCACTGCTCTCTACATTAATGGTGGGGGTGGAAGGGAAATAGAACCAAGAGCTAAGAGAAACAGATAAGTATGAGAGAAAAAATGTGTGAAGCTTGCTGGGCAGACTGGATGGACCGTTTGGTCTTCTTCTGCCATCATTTCTATGTTTCTATGTTTCTATATAATGAATTCTAGATTGTGAACCTCATTAACAATTTGGATGCTCAATCCATTATATTCTAGTGAAGTCCCAGTATCACAGGTGGTCTTACTGACCCACAAAGCAGTAGTCATTTTTAGATTCAGGATCAGTCTATTACTTTGCAACCATAACTCGATAATAGACATACATGATCTAAACCCTACTGCCATCAACCCCTCCCCCCAATCATGTCACCAGTAATATAGAACTTGATGTCATCCGCACACACGAAATAGGGCGACCCAAGCCCATGTAACAGATAGCATAATGGTTGTAGATAGATATTAAAAAGAAGCTGATGAATCATGCAAATCAGTTCATTTGCTATTTTGGCATAGCAGAAGTACAAGTGGTAGCACTGGGCAAAGTGGCAATTTTCTACAAAACTTAACTCCATCTCAGGGAGGTATAGCAGTGTTGTTTTAAAGTCCAGAATTTTGCATGGAGGTTACTGCAAAAGTATCCCCATAAAGTTATTCCATAATATTTAAATGAGCCAGTATCATGAGACAAATTTCTTGCAGTACTAGCCCATTTCGATATAGAATTTCACTGTTTAGTACATTGGCCTCCATGACTGATTAGGCCAGTGTGAAACTACTGGTCAATGAAAACCTGTTATTTTCAGGCTCGAATAAGAATGTTCATGAACTTTAAGAATTTAAAGGCGGTTCCTTTTAGTTCATTCTTATCTACTGAGTATCTGTGTGCAGACTAAACATTGCAAATGGACTTCATAACTGATCTGTAGGAATGATCAATAAACCACATTGTTATACAGATGGATACACAGTTATCCAGAAGTATATCAAAATATTTGGAAGGAGGAATGTTTTATATTCAAGCTGGAATAATAATCAATGCAAATGGTAAAGTGTGCATAGACATGTATGAAAGTAAAATACAAGGTTATGTATAATTATGATATACTACTTATTAAACTCACAGTATATTTTGTCAGAGATACAGTAATTTCTCACTTAAACAGCATCTGCTAGACAGAATCAATTGGAAATTGACTTTTAGCTCTGTCTCAGACACAGTTTAATTCATGTCTGAGTGCTTTTAAACCCCATTGACCAACTTATAAATGATTAAAACATTTACCTTGTAGCATACCGGAGGTCTATCTATCATGTTGTCTCTTTGACAGTTCACATGGCAGCATTTCTTGGGTGAGTGTTATTTTTCCCATCTTATACATACCAAATTGCACCTTTCTTCTATCGTGCTATGATAAAATGAAAAAGTGAAATCTTTTTTTGGCTAATAGAAGTATTTAAGGAAGTGCACCCTAATAATCTTGGCAGATCCCCTCTGGGAAACTAGCTTGGTTATGATGCAGTTTGAAATGGAATCAAATGCGTTGTTGGACATCAAGTTTCACAGGTGCTACTTTTGCAACCACTTGTAATTAGAACTAGTACTGATTTGAATTCATCCCCTGAAGTCATTGTGATTTTAAGCCGTTCGCCAAATTCCTTCCTTTGAAGGTGCATACTTCAGTGTGACTATATATGTCTGAAGTGTAGCACTGTGGAGACATACACTGCCTCCATTAAAAACAACAAAAGTACTAGGCTGCATTACTCACAAAGGAAAGAAAAAGTGCAGAGAAAAGTGACAATTAGTGGCACAGGAAGTTAGAGTAAGACGACCACTGTGCTGCTGCTAATAGTGTGGCACACTTCATAGCCTAAATTCCCATACTAACAATAAGATATAAATACTATTAATTGGAATAGTGTCCAGGTCAAATCACATTGTATCTTAAGCAATGTCCTGTGCAGCAACTCCATTCATTTTTATTCTAAGAAAAAAATATTTTAAACATGATGAAACTACTACTAATCATATCTCTATTGCTACCTGCAGTGATGGAAACTATACCCCAATTATACCATAGGGTGGGCAATCCTGAAAGCCCTTTCTGCTGATAAAGTAACATTCTAGTCACTAAGACTGGGGCTTTGATTATTACCTACCCTTGATGTGGGAAAAATTACTCATGTTCTACAATACAGGTAATGTTCCTGCATTGTAAAAAGGCATTCCTGGAGGGTGTGGAGAAGGTAGGGATGGGACAACACGTGTACATTTTTTAGAGTCAAAACTACTCAACATTGTTTTACTAAAAAAAAAAATAAAATATATATATATATATATATATATATATATCCCCGGAGAAAGCAGGCAAATCTCTCTGTTGGTAATATTTGATGGAAAAATAATCAAAACAAAAAGTAAACATATACTTTAGCTTTTATTACTGCTGCAAACCCCGCTGGTAAAATAGAACCCAAGGAATTTGCAGCAACGGATATAGTTTGATTATTGTCCCCTATAAATATTCTAGGAATTAAACATTTCAGGAAAAGAATGTGCAGAAAACCTACCTATTTAGCTTATTACACAGTTTTAAAATAACACATCTCTTATCCGAGGAACCATTTTCTTACAGTTTAGAAAAGAGGTAAAAATCAGCATGAAAAGTGTGTGCATTAAAAATACTTGTTGCAAAGAGTGATGAAGGACTTTTTCTTGAAAGGGCAAAATGTAAGAATCAAGTTAAAATATCCCACTGCTTTTTGCACAAGTTTTAGCATTGCATGATTGTTGTTTGGGGTGTTTTTTTTGTGGAATTTTTTTGCCCTACCTCAAGCTAAAGATATAAATCCTCAAGCTAAAGATAAATCCTCAAGCTAAAGATATTAAAAAAAAACCTGATTTGCAAACTCTGTGCACTCTTTTTGTCCTACTTTTTTTGTGATGTGAAGGCGGCACGAGCTTATCTCGTGCTGCCACAAATAACACGGTACAAGCAGCAGGAAGCGTTGGGGGCTGGGGGAGGGGTGGGGTGTTGAGAGTAACTGATGGCGATGGCAACAATTTGAATTTCCGCCTCGCCATTGGTTGCCTCAAGGGAATGTGGGGGTTTTGGTGTGGGGCTGACTTCAGTCAGCAAGTGGCAGCGAAGCAAGCAGCAGATTTTCTGCATTTGCTCAGCAGCCATTTCTGTGGTTTTCGGTTTTTCCTCCGGGTTTTTGTTAGGTCTGTGCCTAATTTTCACGGCATGAAGCGAGTGAAGGCCCATCCGGCTCCTTCCCGACATGTGGCGCCGTCCAGCCCACCCGCGGCGGCTGGCAGTGAGGCCTCCCGGGGAGCGGTGGTGGTCTCCCCTGCCAGACCCCCCATGGGAAGCGGCCCATGCAACGCGGCCCCCCTGCCGATAGCCTCCCCGCCCCCCCCAGCCCCGGTGGAAGCCCCCCTCCCCTCTGTTTCCTTCAATTTGGGGAAAGCGGCCCACTGACCCTCCGGTTTTTGAGCCAGCTACTTCCTTGGGTTTCTCTGTCCCCCTACTTCTCCTCCTCGCGGTGCTCAGCGGTTGAGATCTCCCTCGATGCCTCCGCTGGCGCTTTCTTTTCCCCACCCACCCTTCCTGCAGGAACCGCCTCTGGCGCAGTGGCCTCGTAACCCTGGCCCCTTCTGTTCTCCCCCCTGAGCCGCTTACCCCATGCCCGGTGGCAAGAAAGAAGTGATCGGGGCCCCCCCGCAGCATGCAGCGGCCTGCTCCTTTGGCTCCAGCTCCTCGTGAGGCAGGCAAAGGCAAAGCATCGGTGTTTGGTGGGCGAAGAGGGCCGGTGAGATGCCCATATACAGGGAGGATGAAAGCACTATGCCTTATACCTATCCCAGGGGTCTGAGAAGGGTGCAAGATGGTTAGCAGTGGGGGGTGGAAAGAGGTAAGCGGCCTGTTGTAGGGCCGACTAAATCAGGTGGTAAGCCCAGGGGCCTAGATGAGGGGCCTCCCAGATGGCCTTGTCTCCCATTACCCGCCACAGCCCCGGGCAGGCCTGGAATCATGGGGGAGGCCTACAGCCGAATTAATTGCTGATATTGTAGACCATTATAATGGATACACGATTTGGATTAAGCTCCCAGACCCAGAGTGGGGATGAAAGATGGGCTAGAGGCGGCGTGGAGGGTTGGCCTTTGGAGTTTGGGAAGGAGCAAGGAGACAGGGTTTTCCAGCCCGGTTAGAAGGCATCCTGCAGGGCAGAGGACAGATATTTGGGCAAGGTGCCTGGAGGGACATGTAAAGGGTGTCAGGTAGTAAGGGTAAGGGGGCCTGGTAGAATAGGTGCGTCAAGCAGAGGAGGTGCCGAGGGCGAGACAACTTCTTTTACAGATCCAGCGGAGGAGGAGTGCCCAGGGACGTCGCGCCAGGAGGTGTGGAGAGAGGAAGAGTTCCAGCAGGCCCAGGAGGTCCATTTTTTGCGATGGGCGGCAGTGGTGGTACAGCCAGTGGAAGTTCCAGGATATGTGGTGGGAGCGGGGGCAGGTAAGACAGCGAGTAGCCAGGAGCAAGTTTCTCATGGGGGTGGCGAAGAAGAAAAAGATGAGCAGGGTCAGTAGTTCTTCAAGTTCATCTTCATCATCTTCTAGCTCAGAAGAAGTAGGGCAATTACAGACGGTGGTTTTAGCCAAGGGTCCGAAACACGACATGGGGCATCCAGCTTTGGCATCGTTAACTGAGTTGTGGGAGGAGGTGCCGAAGCGACTAGTGAGGCAAATTCGCAAACGTAAATTTGTGAATATATTTACATTACTGGAGGGTAGAAGAGGGGAAGGAAAAGATAAAAAGAAGGCCAAGAAGAAGAACAAGCAGGAGGGTTCAGAGCCTTAGATTTCTGAAAATATTTTTAATTGGGTTAGGGGTTTTTTTGAGGCTGGCTAGTGTGGTTGGGCACTTTGACCTGACTCAATACGGTGCGTTGCTGTCCTACGCGGACAGCATTCTGGGGGCTTTTAAGGATTACGAATGTTGGGCTTGGCTCAACTACGATGACAAGTTTCATGACAAAATGGCGTGGATTAAGATCATGTCCTGGGGGACTCAGGACATTCATCTTTGTAAACCATTGTGATAGTGAAACCGAATGACAGTATATAAAACTTGATAAATAAATAAATCTGTGATTAACGCGGATGACTAATAAAAGAGTCACCTCAGCCAAAAGTGTAGCAGCGGGAGGGGGTGGGGGGGGGGGGGGCAGTGGTAGCCAAAGTGGCAGCAGAACATGGTATGGGTACAAGCGGAGGTGAGAGTGGTTCCTTTTGTGGGCCAAGGGGCTCAAAAGTACTAAGGTCTGTGGGGGAGGGTCAGACATTTGCTGGCGCTTTAACAAGCTCACATATCTTATTCCAGAGTGCAAGTTTAGGCACGCTTGCTCCTCCTGCGGAGGAGAACTTCCAGCAACTAAGTGTCCTCAGGGACAGAATTCCACCATTCCTAAAGGTGGTAAACCTTAAGGTGTTGGAGCAGAAGGCAGATTCACTGGTAGTCATTTCCGTGTTGAAGGAGTGGTTGCAGCATTATCCCGACACAGCGTTTGTGAAGTTTTTGAGTAGTGGTTTCAGTGTTGGTTTTAGTATCCCTTATGAGGGGCCGGGTTTTGGGGGTCGGGCACAGAACGCGAGGTCGGCATACCATTTGACCGATGTAGCCAGGGAAAAGTTGAGTTCAGAGATACAGTTGGGGCAGGTGGTAGGGCTGTGATGCATTTGTCCCCGTTGGCAGTTATACCTAAGAAGGCTTTGGGAAAGTTCAGGTTGATTCTGAACTTATCTTCTCTAGAAGGGTCATTCGTCAATGATTTTATTCCGTGCAAGGAGTGTACGGTGCATTGTGCTTCTTTTGATGAGTCAGTTTAGTGCAAGGCGCGAGGCACGGGGCGTTATTAGCGAAGGTGGACATAGAATCAACGTTTCGGCTGTTACCTATTCATCCGAGATGTTTTCCATTATTAGTTTTTGTCTTTGAAGGGGGCTATTTTGTGGATCATTGTTTGCCTATGGGTTGCGCGATTTCTTGTGCATTCTTTGAGGCATTTAGTACTTTCATTCAATGGGCGGTTATGCTGCATACAGGGTGTAAAGCAGTTTTGCATTATTTAGATGAGTTTTAGTTTGTGGGACTGAGTCACTCAGGTGTGTGTCAGGATCAGTTGGATGGTTTTCTTGAAGTAACTAGTTCATTAGGAGTGCCGATTGCGGGCGAGACGACTGAGGACCCAGTGACCAGGCTTACATTCTTAGGCATTGAGTTGAATTCCATAGGAATGGTGTCGCGATTGCCATCAGACAAAGTAGTTAGACTGAAGGAATTGGTGAGATCGGTTGGTGGGTCAGTGAAGGTGACTTTAAAGCAGATGCAGTCACTGATTGGTTCCCTTAACTTTGCGTGCAGTGTGATTCCTATAGGTCGTGCCTTCATTCATTGGCTCTCATTGCACATAGTAGGCATCAAGGCGGGGCATCATTTTATACGACCTGTGCAGTGAAGGAGGAGTTGGGCATATGGGAGAGGTTTTTAGATTAGTTTAATGGAGTATGCATGATGCAGGAGCCAGAAGTGTTTAACCAGGATTTGGAGTTGTATTTGGATGCGGCAGGGGCAGCAGGTTTCGGGGTGCATTTTCAGGGGCAATGGTGTGCTGAGCAATGGCCCAAGAGTTGGGAGGCAGAAGGGCTCACAAGGAATATCACGTTCTTAGAGCTGTTCCCGATAGTTGTAGCATTGGTCATTTGGGGATCTAGACTGCAGAACACAAAAGTCATTTTCTGGTGTGACAACTTGGTGGTTGTTCAAGTGATCAACAAGCAGTCTGCCAGATGTTCCCCGTGTCTCAGTGTTGCTGAGGGAATTGGTATTCCTGTGTTTGAAGTGGAATGTAACTATCAAGGCTAGACATGTCCCTGGTAACTTGAACCTGATTGCCGATGCTCTTTCTCATTTCAAGTGGGACGTCTTCAGGACATTGGCGCCGCATGCAAGTTTAATGGGAGAGACATTCCCGGAACATCTCTGGCACCTTGGCAGGCGGACACCTGAAGATTGATTCAGCAATCCCTGGCACCAGCCACTTGGAAATCATATTTGGAGGGCAGAGGAGTAGCGTCACGTTTCTTGCAGAGTTTGGAATGGAAGGGAGGGGAGGTTTGTGAAGCCAATGTGGTCCAGTTTATCTTGTGGGCCAGGTGGACTGGTTATTCGCTGACGTCCGTGCATTCCCAATTAGCGGGTTTTGCCTTTTTTAAAAAATTGGGTGGTTGGGGACATCTGGCAGGTAGTTTCTTGGTAAAAAGGGTGTTGGGTGGAGGAAGAAGGAAGGGGACAAAAGGCGACCCATCCGGTATGTTTATTTGGTGCAGATAGCCGAGCAATTGGCAGGGCTTTGCTGGTTTTGGTATGAAGAATTGATGTTTATTTAATTTAATTTTAATTTAAGTTATTATTTATTCAATTATAACATTTACAGATAAATGATACAATCAAGTAACCCAGCAAAAAGCAAAATATACATTTTCTCACACTCTAAATTGTTTCTAATAGCAACAGCTGGACTAGCCCACATCTAGGGGAAGTTGAGGTATGAAAAATTATTGCTGTTTAGAGCAGCATTTTCACTTGCATATTTTGGGGCCATGCGGGTCAGTGAGTTGGTGGCCAGATCCAAAGTGAATGCCTTGGGGTTGGTTTGTTGGCGCAGCATGTTTGAGTTGGCGAGCATACAGTGACACTGTATTCGCAAATCCAAGATGGATCAGAGGGGTAAGGGGCATTAGAATTTGTTGGTGCCAGTGTGTGATGAGGTGGCGTATCCAGTACGTAGCGGCCAAGCGTTCGTCTTGGTGAGGCCGGTAGTCCTGGGCTCGTACTTGGTTCATGAGGATGGTTCTCCCTTGACCATTTTTCAATTCTCCAAAGTTTTGAAATGGGTGGTGGAGGGATTAGGTTGGGAAGCCGAGTATTTTACACTGCATTCTTTTTGGATAGGAGCGGCTACTACGGCAGCAGAGTTAGGATTGCCCGTTTGGTTGATTCAAGTGATCGGGCACTGGAAGTTGGATGCATATAGGTCATATGTACGGAAGTAAGGATGTCAGGGGCCAGGGGAGGGAGGGGTATTTCTGCACGAGGCTAAAATGGTTCTTTTCTTTGCAGAACTGCAACGGGTGCCACACAATCGGGAATGTGCTTAGGTTGTGGGCCATTCCTTCGTCCATTGGGCTGAGTGGAGGGCAGCGAAACGTCTGTATGGAAGGAATTTGAATTTGGATGCAGGAAATTGGACAGTCCAATGGTTCAGCAAATGGGGCATGCATTGGGGGAAGTTGCTATCCTTCTTGCAAGAGCTTGTGGAGTTATGGGGATTTCCCTGGCTCATGATCGTGCATTTGGGGGGAAACAATTCTGGAAAAATGTCTTGTCGTGACAGGCATTATGTCTTGTCGTGACAAGACAAGGCATAATGCCTGCCAGATACAAGGGTTGGGTGGTCGGATATTATAGTCCGAATTAAGCATCATAGGGAGGCTTTGTGGAGCAGGGGTGTTAAAAAATTGAACCGCCAAATCGGTAAATGGCGGATCAATCAAGGCAGTTTTTGGATAAGGCACGATTGGTCGTGGGAAGTGCTGGGGGGGGGGGGGTTTCAGGAGGGATGGGGTCCATCTTTCAGACATTGGCATTGACTTGTTCAACATTGCTTTGCAGGAAGGATTGGAGCAACAAATCCTGTATGAGTAGGGCCGCAGTGGAGGAACAAAGATAACCATCGGTTGTTTTTGTGGCAGAAACCCGAGCCCTAAGTGGTAATGTGTTGTATTGTATTGTAAAGGACATTGTTGGGGGGGGGGGGGAAATCCCGTGTAGTTTGGGGCTGCTACACGGGAAGGCTGTCGAGCAAGGGGAGGAGCCGATGCTCAGGCCGTGCGCTTACCCTCGCTGGGACAGCGGCGGGGTAAGAGATGGGAGAATGACGACAGAGTCTTACCATTGGGATGCGGTGGTAAGTGAAGAGGGGCAAGGAGAAAAAGGGGGGGGCATATGTTTTGGTTCACATGTTAATAAGTTGAGGGTCTCAGGTTATGTTATGTAATAAACTGTGGCCTTGTTTTTAAATCCATACAGATGTTTCTGTGTTTCTGTGTTTGGGGGGGGGGGGGGGGGGGGGGGGGGGGGGGGGGATTGGAAGGAGCGAGCTACAGATCTTGCTTCCCTATGTTATTAAAATTGGCCCACTATTTTTTTAAGAATACAGTTGTTTTTTTTCAAATTTGAAATGCTAGTGAGATTCAGGATAATAATTTTAAAGGTATCTAACACAGAAAACATCATTACCAGTGTGCCTATCATATTTTCAGAATAAATGGCATCAAGAACAAAGCTAGAATTTACTTTACATAAGCAAGAAACTTCAATTTGGGATTTACCCTTAAGTGCCTCTGGGGACTCATGTTAGCTAATGAAGCATGCACAAGGACCAGACTACAAGAAAACACTCGCTTATGCTGTTTAGCCTCCTGGGACAACTTATTGGCTAATGCATTCTACTTGAAACAGATGGAAGAAAATACTGGATTGGAATTTCTATTTATGAATCTTGAATTCTAGATTTCAGGTGCAGGTTTTTGTATTAAGATGAAAGGACTTTAGACATGGTGCTGTAATTGAGATTGCCCTAATGCTAGTGCTTGCTACTTAACAGTGGCAATACTTAGTAGGTTCATCCAGTCCCGGTTTTCTCTGTACCTCTTCCTCTATGTAGAATACCAAGATAATTTGCATATCATTGCTCTTGAGAGCAAAGTGCTGGTCTCCAGTGGGAAATTGCCTTCATTTAAGTGAAGACCTCGGCCCGCTGTGGTGGATTGTACCAAAATCCTCTGATGAATGTACAAGAGAACAAGGAGGTATCTAATCGGCATGACTCAGTATAAGGAACACATTACTAGTATCTAGCCAGAAAGGTTAAAAGGCTGACACACACATTAATTAGGGGATGCATGATACGTTGGACTCATACACGCCAAACAGATTTTAAAAGCTGCCTGGATATGCACATAAATGCCTCAGCGCACAAATCTCAGAACTTTTCAACAAGGGGCATTTCGGGGCGTGAAGCTGAAATGTGCACATAAATACTTATGTCCTCTGTTATGCAACAATGCCACCTGCCACATAACTTTACTTCTGCTATGGATGCAGTGTAAGTTATAAATATAAATAGGCAGATTGGTGGGATTTTAAGGGTCAGGTGTAACTGGGGGAGTGAAAGCTATCAAACCAGGGAGATTTGTAAGACCTCTCTCTTAACTGGGCAACCTGGAAATGGCATCAGAGAGTACTCGTTTTAAAATCCTCTGATTTACACTGTATGAAGCGGCATTTGTATGCCCATGTGCATGCCCACTTAAAATTTGGCACACATGTGTGTGTGGCCAAGCTATTTTATAACATGCACACATATAACATGCATGCTGTAAAATAGTCACGTCCCTGGGTGCGGGCTGATGAAAGTTACCGTCCCTATATACCGGTTTGAAAGTTACCGTCCCTATATTTAAGAGTTGCTTAACATAACAACAGATAAGAAAAAATTTAAGGCCGACCTTAAAACATGTTTTTTCAGATGCGCATACACAGAAAATGGACTACAGGCTTAAATACTTGCACACAGATTTTTAAATGTGCACACACAGGTGTAAATGTGTGTACGCAGATTTTGTGCAGCAGGCAGATGTTGAATTGTTTAATGTTTAGTAATGTCTAATGTCCTTTGTTTTAATTATTTTTAATTCCTAATTTTTATTGTTATTAGTCTCTTTGATGTTTTAGTACCCTGAGGATTGGTTTTACATTATTTTTATTTTTATTTCTTATCTTTTAACAGCTAAACTATATTATTGTGCTTTTAAACATTTAGCTGTTATCTCTTATTACTGAATGTATTTGTTTATTTATTTATTTATTTATTTATTTATTTATTTTAATCTTTTTCTATACCGTCGTTAAGGTGGGTACCGTCACAACGGTTTACATAAAGGCACATAAAGTATGTTATTGTAATCTTACATTTTACATGGGTGCCACACGGTTCGGTAACAGTTTTTAAGCAAGATTATTAAATGAGGTTGAAAAAACATGTCTAGTTCAATTCTATAGCAGTTTGAGTACAGGACTCATTCTCTAATTGTAGCTTTATCCTTTACTGCAAAGTTCACTTAAAAACTATACACTTAGGGGCGGATTTTCAAAGGCCCGTGCGCACCGGCGCGCCTATTTTGCATAGGCTGCCGGCGCGCGTAAAGCCCCGGGACGCACGTAAGTCACGGGGCTTCCTGTCGGGGGCGTGTCAGGGGGCGTGTCGGGATGATGCGGCGTTTAGGGGGCGGTGCGTGGCATTTCGGGGGCGGCGACGTGGGCATGGTTTCGGCCCAGGGGTGTTCCGGGGGCGTGGCCGCGTCCTCTGGAACAGCCCCTGGGACCGGACCATGGAGCGGGGCAGCCGGCCGATGCGCGCAAAGTTACGCCTGCTTTCAGCAGGCGTAACTTTACCGACAAAGGTAAGGGGGGGGGTGTAGATAGGGCCAGGTGGGTGGGTTAGGTAGGGGAAGGTGGGGGAAGGTGGGGGGAGGGCGAAAGAAAGTTCCCTCTGAGGCCGCTCCGAAATTGGAGCAGCCTCGGAGGGAACAGGCAGCGCGCGCTGGGCTCAGCGCGCGCAGGTTGCACAAATGTGCACCCCCTTGTGCGCGCCGACCCCGGATTTTATAAGATACGCGCGGCTACGCGCGTATCTTATAAAATCCAGCGTACTTTTGTTCACGCCTGCTGCGCGAACAAAAGTACGTGCTCGCGCAAGTTTTTAAAATCTTCCCCTTAGTGATTACTGTTGTGTGGTTGGGTGCTTCTTGTTCGTACCATGCATTTCCCTGGTTTTCATTCTCCCTTCTCTTTTTGAAAAGCTTGTTTAAAGAGCCAGGTTTTTAGGTTTTTCCTAAATGTTTTGTTTTCTCTTTGTAATCTTAACTCTACGGGCATGGAGTTCCATAGTATGGGACCTGCTAATGATATGCTCTCTCTCTTACCTGTGTTAGTCTTGCTGTTTTGACTGATGGAATGGTTAGTAGTGCTTTGTTGGCTGATCTTAGGTTTCTGTTGGGGATATGTACGCGAAGGGCGGTGTTAAGCCAGTCTGCATTTTCGTTGTGTATTAATTTATGTATGGTGCATAGTGTTTTATACTGTATTCTTTGTTCAATGGGAAGCCAGTGAAGTTTGGCCAGTGTTTCAGTGATGTGATCATTTTTTCTTTTGCCAGTTAATACTCTTGCAGCTGTGTTTTGCAAGATTTGTAGTGGTCTTAGGGAGGTGTATGGTAAACCAAGTAGAAGGGTATTGCAGTAGTCAGTGCTTGCGAATATTAGCGCTTGCAGTACTGATCGAAAGTTGGCGGTCGTTAGAAGTGGTTTAAGTTTTCTGAGGACCATGAATTTGGTATATCCTTCCTTTACTTTTAGGGATATATGTTGTTTTAAGCTTAGTTCTGTGTCAATTATTACTCCTAGATTCCGTACTTTCTCTGCTAGTCTTATTTGTTTGTTATTGAGTATGATTGGGTTGTGTGAGATCTCCATGTTTTTTTTCCTTTCTAAATGAAGGAATTCAGTTTTCTCTATATTAATTACAAGTTCCATTTGGTTTAACAGTTGTTTGATAATGTCAAGATACATGTTCGCTATGTTTAATGTTTTCTCAATTGTATCGTCAATGGGTAATATTAATTGAATGTCGTCCACGTATATATAGTGAGTGATTCCCAGGCCAACTACAGATGGCATAAAGGTAGCAGGTATATTTTGAAAAGAGTAGCAGATAGGGCGGATCCCTGTGGTACTCCTGTTTGAAGGTCTATGTTTTCTGACATAGAATCAATTGTATTTATTGTATTTCATTATTTATTTTTTAAATTGTAAACTGCTGTGAAGGCTATGGCCAATGCGGCGGTATATAAAAAACAATAAACTATAAACTATAACTATAAGAGGTTGATATACTTTGCTCTGAGCAGCAAAAAGCTCTATAAGGGTCAGAAACCCTAGAAAATTAGAAAAACTTTTAAAATTTTCTGTGATTTTACTACTTGATAGCCACCGAGAGGAGATGAGTTTTCAAAATAATGTATGTACATATAAGCTAGTGGTATGAATATAAATGGCTGTTATAAAATTTCCCATGGCAAAGTGCATGTAAAGATAGGCTCATAACCTGATTTTGATGCATATTTTTATACACATTGGTGGGAGGCGTTCCAGGGGACTCACATGCATACAAGTTCAACCAAACATGTTATACCTTGCATAGAGTAAGTGCAACTTTGTGCCTACTGACCCATGAATATTTCAAAACAAACTTTTGAAAATTCAGGGTGAAGTCCATATGTAAAAGGCACACACAGAGGGGTAGAATTAAAAAAAGTACGCACGTGCGTACTTTTGTTCGCACAGCAGGTGCAAACAAGAGTACGCCAGATTGTAATAGATACGTGCGTAGCCGTGCTTATCCTTTAAAATCAGGGGTCGGCGCGTGCAAGGCTGTGCAAAATCGGCAGCCTGCGCGTGCTGAGCCGCGCAGCCTGCCTCCGTTCCCTCCACCCCCCCCCCACCTTCCCCTCCCTAACCCACCCCCCCAGCCCTATCTAAACCGCTCCTACCTTTTTTGGAAAAGTTATGCCTGCCTGAGGCAGGTGTAACTCGTGTGCGCTGGCTGCGCGATTCCCCGGCCCGGGAGCAGTTTTGGAGGCCTTGGCCATGCCCCCGAAACGCCCCCGGGCCGGAACCACGCCCATGGCCCCGCCTCCGGATGACACGCCACCGTGACATGTCCCCCTGACACGCTACTGGCACGCCCCCTCCAGGAAAGCCCCGGGACGCGCATAAGTCCTTGTCTGCGCCACCGAGCCTATTCAACATAGGCTCGGCGCGCGCAGGGGGAACTTGGGGAAGGTTTTCGGGGGTACACGCATGTCTTACGCGTGTACCCCTTTGAAAATCTGCCCCAGAGACCTTACCCCTATTTGCACAGTTATAAAATTACCCTCCGGCTCTGAGTCAGAGTCTGGATTATTGTCCAGTGTCGAAAAGAAAGTTTAGATCCTAGGTTGAGATGTTAAAGGTTCAGGGGTTGATGATGCAATCTCCCTGAACCTTGCCTTTCTCTTAGTGTGTGGCATCTCCAGAGGAACAGAAGGAAAAATCAGATTCTGAGGAAATGAGAAGTGGATAACACTTCCTTAACAGTACCTCTGTAATATCCAAATTCGCTCGTAGGGGGCTATTGGAGGTATAAATGTGAGAAGGAAAGTCAATAAAAACTTACTGTAAGTCGAGGAAACTTGTATGTATCAAAATTTCCATAGGTATTTCTCTTCTTTACAGCTGAGTTGGACAAAGCCGCGTGCTCCTTGAACCCCCTACTGGCCGAGACAATATCACTTAGCCCCGGTGCACCTTGTACCCCCTCCCCGACAGTACATCTTAGTATGTTAGACCCAGGTGGCCATTTTCTAGGGGTTGATACCCTTGATGTTTTATTGCCTATATCTGATGGCGGGAAGAGTGGGGACCAGGCTGTGGGGGGTGAGGGAGAGACCAAGCAAGGGGAGAATATAATATCATCTCAACAGAGACCTGAGATCACTCTTGGATCACTTTGGATTGCCATTATAAACATCCCAGCATATTACGAGTACTCAGAGTTTTTCTAGCCTGGAAAATTCAGTGACCCAGAATAAAATAAATATTGAAAAATTTGATAAACGTTTAGAGCATGTGAAGGCGTTCCAACAGAATTTTACTAAGGCTGAGTTGTTGAATGAAAAAAAGCTAGAGTATATGGAGAATTCAATTAAATACGTAAATCTCTGGGTTCTGAATTTCCCAATGGTCAGACTAATCTCTGCAAAAGAAATGATTAATAAATATTTGATACAAATATTGAAAATGTCGCAACAAAATTTGCCATTTTTCTCTAAAGTTTTTTTATCTGCCAATAAAATCCACATCTGGCACTTCAGCTCAGGAAGGGATATTACAGACACCTATTGATATATCTGAAGTATTAGAAATGTCAACAGACACTGAAATAAGGACAAGGGCTGTACTGAGTGTAACTTTTGTTTTTACATCTGATCGCGATGCGGTTCTGAGATTATTTTTGAAACAACGTTTACAGTTCTTTCATGGCCAGAAAATCTGAGTTATTCTAGCCCGGTCTGGATAAATCCAATCTAGGAGAAAAAATTTCTTGAGCTTAAGAGCTGATGTGGAAGCTACTGGCGCAAAATTTATAGTTAAGTTTCCGTGCAGATGTGAGATATATTTTATGAATCATAAATATGTTTTCTTCGAAGTCTCTCAGCTCCAAAAGTTCTTGGAATCGCACAGCCCCGCTATAACAGAGAATGGCTAGAAATAGATAATGTGTAATCCAGTGCAGAACCTCTGATTATTATTTGATATGGGGATAGAGATACCTCTTACTGTTTTTTTTTCTCCCCTTCCAAATTGCTTGTATATTACCTTTTATAATTCAGGTATGACTTTATGAATAGGGGGTTCCCCTCTCTTTTGTTTCTGATAATTTATTATGTAATGATTACAAATACCTGCATTTCTAGTTATAATGTAATATTATAATAATTGTTGAAAATGCAATAAAAATTAAATTAAAAAAAAAAATTACCTCCGAAAGTCAAAGTTCTCCCTTTATCTACACAACATCTACAGCATGGACAGGTGCAGTGTCGGCCTCGCCACATCACCCTACCAGCAATGTGCCTCAACCCTGGTCTAGAGGGACTATTCTGAAGCATAAAAAGGTAATTTACTTTACATCCCCCATAGAATTCTTGGCCCCTCTGCAAAGGTCAACAAGGATGTCAGTTGGAGCTACATTATAATATTATGATTATAATGTGCATGTTATATAGAGAAAACTGTGATCTTGTTATTTCCCAAGAATACATTTTATGTTATTAATTAGAGATGTGTTTCATTTTTTTTTTATGCTGGGTCGGGCCACGGGTCAGCCAACCCGTGGAAAACTTTGTTTTCCATCGGGTCATTTATTTTTTTTTATCGGTGATTGCCATTGGTCGGCCCCTGTCACATGGAAGGAGCAATGGATGGCCCGTGCCATTTTCTAAGATAGCGCCGGCCATCCATTGTTCCTGTCATGTGACGGGGCCAACCAATGGAACTGGTAGCCCCTGTCACATGGTAAGGGCAAACGGCCACCGGCGCCATTTTGTTTACTGGCAGCCGATGGCCCGAGAGTGGGAGATTGCTCCCGAGAGCCCCGCTGGACTACCAGGGACTTTTGGTAAGTCTTGGGGGGGTGGGGGATGGGGTTTTTTTTGGGAAACAAATATATATGTAACTAATGAATGGATCGGGGTCCCCCGAGAACGGATGCAACGGATTTTACTCCCCACGAATACGAATACCGAATGGGACAAATCCGTCCCTGCTGCAGATCCCTATAATTGATAGGGATGTGCCGAAAAGAAACATTTCTTTCGTTTTTTTATTATTATTGGGACCCCAATTTGTTTCATTAGTTTCAAAGCAAAAAAATATAGTCATTTATTAGTTTGATTTGTTTTTCGTTTGCCATTAAAGTCAATGGAGAAGTATTTCAGCCTATTTTTGGCTGCAGAATTGGGGTTTTCTTATCAATTTGGACAAAACATCTGGGAAGCAATCATCAGAAGGGAAAAAGAGCTCCAAGCCACTTAGACTGTGGCAAAGTGGCACCAAAGTGGCATGAATAACCTAAGGCTCTGTGAAGGGGCAAAGGGGTAGCAGGAGTAGTAAGAGTGCTTTAACAAAGGTGCAAAGCAGCGAGAGTGTCAAAAACACCCCACACCTTCAAAAGAGGGCACCGATAACAGTTGCATGAACCCTTGAAGGAGCACGAGAGGCAAAGTGGCACGACAAGTGGCATCAACATCCTACAGCAGAATGAAGGGGGAACATAACAAGCAGAAAAGGTGTTAGAAAAAACCCCAAGGTGCCGATAAAGGGACAAAGCAGCAGAGAGACTAGCACCAACACACTGCGGAACCATGATAGTGGCAAGAACACCACAAGGAATAGAGTCGTCTGATATCTGGTGTATGGTATCAAGGCAGAGTGGCAGAAAGTGGATAGAGGCAAGACAGGCAGCCACAGTGGAGGTAGAGTCAGGTCCCTCTGGTGTTGATAGGGGTAAGACAGGCAGGCACAATGGAGGTATAGTCAGGTCCCTCGTGTTGAGAGGGGCAAGACAGGCAGGCAGCGTGGAGTTAGACAGGTCCCTCTGGAGTTGATAGGGGCAGGACAGGCAGGCACAGTGGAGGTATAGTCAGGTCCCTCTGGAGTTGATAGGGGCAGGACAGGCAGGCACAGTGGAGGTATATTCAGGTCCCTCTGGTTTTGATAGGGGCAAGACAGGCAGGCACAGTGGAGGTAGAGTCAGGCCCCTCTGGTGTTGATAGGGGCAAGACAGGCAGGCACAATGGAGGTATAGTCAGGTCCCTCTGGTGTTGACAGGGGCAGGACAGGCAGGCACAGTGGAGATATTTATTTAACAGTTTTATATACCGACCTTCATAGTAAATAACCATATCGGATCGGTTTACAATTAACAAGAATAAAAAACTGGGGTAACTATTCAAGTAAACGAAAGATAAACAGTAAGTAGGAATGAGTCAGAAAGTTACAATCAACAGGGAAGAGAACTTGGAAGCTTGCAACAAGCTGGAAAGAAGATAAAGGCAGGAAATAAATATGAAGTGATGCCATAGGGCGTACGGGTTAAAGCTTAATGGTGCTTTAACCTGGGAGAGTCAGAGTCCATTCGTGAGTATAATCATCATAACGGGTAAGCGTGAAGGACAACTAGTGATTGTCTGGTGGGTCGTGAAGGCTTGGTGAAAGAGCCAGGTTTTAAGTCTTTTTCTAAAAGTTAACAGGCAAGGCTCCACTCTGAGACTTGAAGGGATGCTATTCCAGATAGATGGGCCAGCTATCGAAAAAGCTCTGTCTTTGGTCATCGAGAGGCGTGAAGCTTTAGTAGGGGGAAATTTCAGGGTGCCTTTGAGAGTATCTCTAGTTGGTCTGTTAGAGGAGTGGAGTTTGAATGGGATTTCCAGGTCGAGTTGAAGATGATGATGGATAGTTTTATGAATTACGGTGATTGATTTGTATAGAATTCTGAAATTAACTGGTAACCAGTGTAGGTTCCTGAGGATGGGAGAGATGTGTTCGCTGCGGCTGGTACTGGTCAGCAATCTCGCAGCCGCATTTTGTAACATCTGCAGTGATTTGGTAGTGGATTTGGGAAGGCCTAGGTAAAGGGCACTGCAGTAGTCTATTTTGGCGAACAGTAGCGCTTGGAGGATTGTCCTGAAGTCGTGGAAGAATAAGAGTGGTTTAAGTCGTTTTAGAATCTGTAATCTGAAGAAACAGTCTTTGGAGGTTGTGTTGACCATTTTCTTAAGGTTTAGACGATTGTCTAGTATTACCCCAAGGTCTCTAACCTGCTTGCAAGTAATGTGAGAGATGTGTGGAGATGGTGGGGAGATATTGATTTCGTTTGAGGATATGTGGAGCAGCTCTGTCTTGGAGGCATTAAGAACCAGGTTTAAACTGTTGAGTAGATTAGTGAGGATAGAAGGCAGTTGTTCCAATGGGTGAGCGCTTTGAGATTGATTCTGTTATCGGTATTAGAATCTGCACATCGTCTGCGTACAAATAGTGAATTAAGTTGAGGTCTGTTAACAATTGGCAGAGGGGGAGGAGGTAAATATTAAAGAGGGTGGGAGATAAGGAGGAACCCTGAGGTACGCCAAGAGTTGATTTAGTTAGGGGTGACTCTTTATTGTTGATTTTGACTTTGAAAGTCCTATTGCTGAGGAAGGACTTGAACCAGTTGTGGGCAGATCCGGAGATGCCGATGTCTGTTAGGCGATCCAGCAGGATGGTATGGTTGACGGTGTCAAATGCCGCCGAGATGTCTAACAGGACCAGCAGAAAGGAGTGTCCTTTGTCCAACCCCATGATAATATGGTCAGTAAGTGAAATGAGAAGGGTTTCCGTGTTGCGTGATTTACGGAACCCATATTGCGATGGGAATAGGATCTTGTGGTCTTCAAGATATTCAGAAAGCTGGGTGTTTACCAGTTTTTCCGTTAGTTTGGCAACAAACTAACGGAAGGTTAGAGATGGGTCTGAAATTAGCTGGTACATTAGGATCTAAGTTGTGTTTCTTGAGGAGGGGCTTGAGTGAGGCGGTTTTTAGACTGTCTGGGTAGCTTCCTTGCGTTAGAAGGCTGTTTATGATGCCGGTCAGAGGTCCTGAGATCACATTTGGGATGAGAAGCAGGAGTCTCGATGGGATGTTATCAGCCGGATGGCTTGATGGTTTCTGCCTTTTTAAAAGGGATTCAATCTCTTTAGTGGAGATTGACTCAAAACTGTCAAATTTGGGTCTAGTAAGAGACTGGAGATTCTCACCTGGCTTGGGAGGTGTAGTATTTGAAGGCAGGAGGGCGAGTGTATTTAAGATCTTCTGTTGGAAGAATGTAGCGAGCTCGTTAGCCTTGGAAAGAGCTTGTTCGTCTGGAATAGGTGGTGGGGGGGTAGATTTGGTGATTTGTGTCACGTAGGCGAATAGGGCCTGGGCATCATATTGGAAATGGTGTATTTTGTTTGCATAGTATTCCTTTTTTTTCTGTAGAATGGCGGTCCTGTAGTGATGTAAGAATCCCTTGTATGTAGAAAGGGTAGAAGTGTTAGGGGTTTTTCGCCATCTGTTTTCCTTATGGCGTAAGGTCTGTTTCATTTGTTTAAGTTCAGCGCTGAACCAGGGTTGATTTCCCTTTTTTGTTGGGTTGATTGATTTGGAGACTAAAGGGCACCATTTGTTTGCGACCGCTTCTGTAATCTTTTGCCAGGAGGATAGGGCTGAGTCAGGGTTAGCTAGGTCTAAGTTAGAAAGTTCTTTGGAGAGCTGATCGCTGAGAGTATCCGATGGACATGCTTTCCTAAATTGAATGGTGGAAAGGAGTGGGGCGGTGTGTGTCTGTTTGTGTGTGGAGAAGGAAGATTCTATCAGGAAATGATCTGACCAAGGGATCGGGGTATAAGAAGGTTCTATAGTGCATGTGAAAATGGAGTTGATGAATATTTGATCCAAAGTGTGTCCAGCTTTATGTGTGGGGCTGTTGATGGTCTGAGTAAATCCCATAGCGCTGAGGGTGGTGAGGAGGGCTTCGCAGTTTGCAGAAAGAGGTGTTGCGTTTGTATGGAGGTTGAAATCCCCCATGATCATTGTTGGAAGGTCTGAGTTAATATGTTTCACGATGGATTCTATGAGGGGTGACGGGTCCGTTTCTAGAACTCCCGGGGGAGCGTAGACTAAGAGTATTTGTAGATGTTTTGACTTGACTAGACCCATTTCCAATTTGGACTTTGTCTTGATTGAGAGTGCGGTCAGTCTGAGTTCTTTCTTGGAGGCTAGGAGGAGTCCACCTCCTCTTTTTTTGTGTCTATGGAAGGTGAAAATGTCATACGTCTGGATGGGTAGTTGGTTGGTTAAGGCTATGTCCGAGTTTTTTAACCAGGTTTCTGTGATGGCACAGATGTCTGGGTTGGAATCGAAAAGGTAATCATTGAGGATATGTGTCTTCTTAGTTAAGGATTGCGCATTGAAGAGGGTGACTGATAGAAGCGTGAGGCCTAGAAGTTGGTTCAATGGAGATGTCATGATAGGGATAATTCTTTTTTGTATGACGTTAGTGGAATTAGTTGAAGGTATTCTCCTTTGGTTGTGGATGATTGGGATGTTGTAAATGTGCATGATGCGTGGAATTCTGGAGGAGGTTTAGTCTGCGAAGAATGGTTGAAAGAAGGTGTCTGTCTGATTGAAGAGAGGTTGGGAAGATTGTTGAGAGTGTTTGTAAGTTTGTTGGTTCGGCTGGAGGAGTGCTCTGTCCTCCGTAGTTGTGAATGGAGTTGTCTGACCGGTTGCTGGCGGTGTATCTGTCCTTTGAGGTAAATAGCGTGACTGCTTAGAAAGGCTTTACTTAGGTTATACATGTGAGGTGCTGTAATGTCATTTAAGTTATCATGTGGATACAATACATGTGCAGAAAACAGGTGGATGCAGGCGGATAAAATACAATATATGCAGGTGGATACAATACAATAGATGCAGGTGGATGCAATACATGTGCAGAGTGTAGGTATAATACAGAATGCAGGTGGAGTGCAAGTATAATACAGAATATCATACAGAATATAATATAATATAAAACAGAGTATAATACAGAATGCAGGTGAAGAATTTTCAGTATGCAGGTGATACATTACAAGTATGAGAATCCGTGCGAGATACAGGGCTAAGCACTGATGGTACAGTACAATAGATGCAAGCTAGCAGGTGGGCCTTGCGGGCATTTTCGTGCCGGCTCGGGGGGGAGGGGTAGGCCCTTACCCTGCGGTGGTGCGCCGGTTGTTGTTGGATCCGACCGGGTCCAAGGGACTAGGTGGATAAGATCTGAGTTGCGAAGATAATAGTTATAGTCTGTATGAGGAGTAAAGTGATCCTCATTGGTCCTGGACAGTTCAGCGGAGGACCGTGGCCAGCCTTTTTTGGTGGGAGTTAGGTGGCAATGGGGTTCTTGAGGAGAGCACAAGTTAAGTGGTCTCCCGTACGTTAGGGTCCATAGAAGAGACACCCAAAGAGGCTCACAAAGGAGCGCACTAAGGAGCAGGCTCCTTAGGTCGCGCTCCTTCGGGTGCGTGACGCCCGGTGCGTGACGCCCCAGGACGCTCCGTTACTTTTAAAGGGCCAAATCCGAGCGGGGATAGGCCGGCTGGGGTGGGGGTGGGAGCGTTTCAACTCACCACGTGGTTGCAGCTTTTGTCTCTCTTTTTTTTCAGCTTTCTTTAATTTATTGGTTTTGGAGCCCTCTTTCAGGTCCCTCTGGTTTTGATAGGGGCAAGACAGGCAGGCACAGTGGAGGAAGAGTCAGGCCCCTCTGGTGTTGATAGGGGCAAGACAGGCAGGCACAGTGGAGGAAGAGTCAGGCCCCTCTGGTGTTGATAGGGGCAAGACAGTCAGGCACAGTGGAGTTAGACAGGTCCCTCTGGCATTGATAGGGGCAAGACAGGCAGGCACAATGCAGGTAGTCAGGTCCCTCTGGTGTTGATAGTAGCAAGAAAGGCAGGCAGAGAGGAAGTAGACAGGTCCCTCTGGTATTGATAAGGGCAAAACAGGCAGGCACAGTGGAGGAACAGCCAGGTCTACCCCACTACGTCACACTACAAGGGCCTGACCTCACTGCTGTCTCGCGCCTTAAGTAACACTACATGGGCCCAACCTCATTGCTGTGCCAGTCTTTTTCGCGCCTTACGTGACACTACAAGGGTCTGACCTCATTGCTGTGCCTGTCTGTCATGCGCCATGTCACACTACAAGGGCCTGACCTCATTGCTGTTCCTGTCTGTCATGCGCCATGGAGGTACAAGGGCCTGACCTCATTGCTGTGCATGTCTCGCCCTTCACGTCACACTACAAGGGCCTGAACTCACTTCTGTCTCGCGCCTTAAGTAACACTGCAAGGGCCCAACCTCATTGCTGTGCCTGTCTGTCTCGCGCCTTACGTCACACTACAAGGGTCTGACCTCATTGCTGTGCCTGTCTATGCGCCCTATGTCACACTACAAGGGCCTGACCTCATTGCTGTTCCTGTCTATGCGCCCTATGTCACACTACAAGGGTCTGACCTCATTGCTGTGCCTGTCTATGCGCCCTATGTCACACTACAAGGGCCTGACCTCATTGCTGTTCCTGTCTGTCATGGGCCATGTCACAGTACAAGTGCCTGACCTCATTGCTGTTCCAGTTTGACATGCGCCCTATGTCAGTACAAGGGCCTGACCTCATTGCTGTTCCTGTCTGTCATGGGCCATGTCACAGTACAAGGGCCTGACCTCATTGCTGTTCCAGTTTGACATGCGCCCTATGTCAGTACAAGGGCCTGACCTCATTGCTGTTCCTGTCTGTCATGGGCCATGTCACAGTACAAGGGCCTGACCTCATTGCTGTTCCAGTTTGACATGCGCCCTATGTCAGTACAAGGGCCTGACCTCATTGCTGTTCCTGTCTGTCATGGGCCATGTCACAGTACAAGGGCCTGACCTCATTGCTGTGCCTGTGTGTCTCGCTCCTCATGTCACACTACAAGGGACTGAGCTCATTGCTGTGCATGTCTCGCTCCTCACGTCACACTACAAGGGCCTGACCTCACTTCTGTCTTACGCCTTAAGTAACACTGCAAGGGCCCAACCTCATTGCTGTGCCTGTCTGTCTCGCGCCTTACGTCACACTACAAGGGTCTGACCTCATTGCTGTGCCTGTCTATGCGCCCTATGTCACACTACAAGGGCCTGACCTCATTGCTGTTCCTGTCTGTCATGGGCCATGTCACAGTACAAGTGCCTGACCTCATTGCTGTTCCAGTTTGACATGCGCCCTATGTCAGTACAAGGGCCTGACCTCATTGCTGTGCCTGTGTGTCTCGCTCCTCATGTCATACTACAAGGGCCTAACCTGATTCCTTTGACTGTCTCGCCCCTTATGTCACACTACAAGGGCCTGACCTCATTGCTGCGTCTGTCTGTCTCGCCCCCTACGTCACATTACAAGGGCCTGACCTCATTGCTGTGCCTGTCTGTTTTGCCCTTTACGTCACACTACAAAGGCCTGACCTCATTGCTGTGCCTGTGTGTCTATCTCCTTTTTAAAGTTTAGCGCAGGCAGTCTGGTTCCATCCTGGTTAAGGTGGAACCCATCCCTTCGGAAGAGACTCCCCCTTCCCCAAAAGGTTCCCCAGTTCCTAACAAAACTGAATCCCTCTTCCATTCACCATCGTCTCATCCATGCATTGAGACTCCGGAGCTCTACCTGCCAAGGGACTGACCTCATTGCTGTGCCTGTCTGTTTTGCCCTTTACGTCACACTACAAAGGCCTGACCTCATTGCTGTGCCTGTGTGTCTATCTCCTTTTTAAAGTTTAGCGCAGGCAGTCTGGTTCCATCCTGGTTAAGGTGGAACCCATCCCTTCGGAAGAGACTCCCCCTTCCCCAAAAGGTTCCCCAGTTCCTAACAAAACTGAATCCCTCTTCCATTCACCATCGTCTCATCCACGCATTGAGACTCCGGAGCTCTGCCTGCCAAGGGACTGACCTCATTGCTGTGCCTGTCATGCGCCTTATGTTATACTACAAGGGCCTGACCTCATTGCTGTGCCTGTCTGTCGTATCCCTTACGTCACTCTACAGGGCCTGACCTCATTACTGTGCCTGTCTGTCTCGCGCCTTAAGAAACACTACAAGGGTCCAATCTCGTTGCTGTGCATATGTTATGTGCCTTCTGTCACACTACAAGGGCCTGACCTCATTTCTGTGCCTGTGTCTCGCCCCTTACGTCACACTACAAGGGCCTAACCCCATCTGTGCCTGTGTGTCATGCACCTCATGATGCACTACAAGGGCACGACCTCATTGCAGTGCCTGTCTGTCTCGAACCTTACATCACACTATAAGATCCTGCGCTCATTGCTGTGCTGTCAGTCTAGCCCCTTACATCACACTACAAGGGCCTGACCTCATTGCTGTGCCTGTCTCGCGCCTTAAGTAACACTACAAGGGTCCAATCTCATTGCTGTGCATTTGTTATGTGCCTTCTGTCACACTACAAGGGCCTGACCTCATTTCTGTGCCTGTGTCTCGCCCCTTACGTCACACTACAAGGGCCTAACCCCATCTGTGCCTGTGTGTCATGCACCTCATGATGCACTACAAGGGCACGACCTCATTGCAGTGCCTGTCTGTCATGGGCCTTTCATCACACTATAAGGTCCTGACCTCATTGCTGTGCCTGTCAGTCTAGCCCCTTACGTCACACTACAAGGGCCTGACCTCATTGCTGTGCTTGTCTCGCGCCTTAAGTAACACTACAAGGGCCCATTGCTGTGCCTCTGTCACACTACAAGGGCCCAACTTCATTGCTGTGCCTGTGTCTTTCCCCTTACGTCACAATACAAGGGCCTGACCTCATTTCTGTGCCTGTTTGTCTCGCACATTATGTCACACTACAAGGGCCTGACCTCATTGCTGTTAGAATCTGTCATGCGCCCTATGTCAGTACAAGTGCCTGACCTCATTGCTGTGCCTGTGTGTCTCGCCCCTCATGTCACACTACAAGGGCCTAACTTCATTCCTGTGCCTGTGTCTTGTCCTTTACGTCACACTACAAGGGCCTGACCTCATTGTTGCGCCTCTACCGAGCTCCCTACGTCACATTACAAGGGCCTGACCTCATTGATGTGCCTATCTTTCATGCGCCTTACATCACACTACAAGGGTCTGACCTCATTGCTGTGCCTGTATCATGCGCCTTATGTCATACTACAAGGGACTGACCTCATTTCTGTGCGTCTGTCTGTCTTGCGCCTTACGTCATACTACAAGGGCCTGACCTCATTGCTGTGCCTCTGTCATGTCCCTTATGTCACCCTACAGGGCCTGACTTCATTGCTGTGATTTTCTGTCTCGCCCCTTACATCACACTACAAGGGTCTGACCTCATTGCAGTGCCTGCCTGTCATGTACCTTATGTCACACTACAAGGGCCTGACCTCATTGCTGTGTCTCTGTCGTGTCCCTTATGTCACCCTACAGGGCCTGACTTTATTGCTGTGCCTGGCTGTCTCGCCCCTTACGTTACATTTCAAGGGCCTGACATTGCTGTGTCTGTGTCTCGTGCCTTAAGTAACACTACAAGGGTCCAACCTCATTGCTGTGCCTGTCTGTTATGCGCCTTATGTCACACTACAAGGGCCTGACCCCATCTGTGCCTGTCTGTCTCGAAACTTACGTCACACTACATGGGTCTCACCTCATTGCTGTGCCTGTCTGCCTCGGGCCTTATGTCACAATACAGACCTCATTGCTGTGCCTGTCATGCGCCCTATGTCACAATACAGACCTCATTGCTGTGCCTGTCTGTCTTGCGCGCTATTTTACACTAAAAGGGCCTGACCTCATTGCTGTGCCTGTCATGAGCCTTATGTCACAATACAAGGGCCTGACCTCATTACTGTGCCTGTCTGTCTCGCGCCTTACACCACAGTACAAGGGTCTGACCTCATTGCTGTGCATGTCTGTCATGCGCCCTATGCCACACTACAAGAGCCTGACCTCATTGCTGTTCCTGTTGCCCCTTACACTACAAGAGCCTGGCCTCATTCCTTTGCCTGTGTCTCTTCCCTTATGTCACACTACAAGGGCCTGACCTCATTGCTGCGCCTGTTGCCCCTTACACTACAAGAGCCTGGCCTCATTCCTGTGCCTGTGTCTCTTCCCTTATGTCACACTACAAGGGCCTGACCTCATTGCTGCGCCTGTTTGTCTCACACCCTACATCACATTAAAAGTTCCTGACCTGATTGCTGTGCCTGTCTGTCTTGCGCCTTATGTCACACTACAAGGGCCTGACCTCATTTCTGTGCCTGTGCCTCGCCCCTTACGTCACACTACAAGGGCCTAACCCCATCTGTGCCTGTGTGTCATGCACCTTATGACGCACTATAAGGGCACAACCTCATTGCTGTGCCTGTCTGTCATGGGCCTTTCATCACACTACAAGGGCCTGACCTCATTGCTCTGCTTGTCTGTCTCGAACCTTACGTCACACTACAAGGGCCTGACCTCAATGCTGTGCCTGTCAGTCTCGCCCCTTACGTCACACTACAAGGGCCTGACCTCATTGCTGTGCTTGTCTCGCGCCTTAAGTAACACTACAAGGGCCCATTGCTGTGCCTCTGTCACACTACAAGGGCCCAACTTCATTGCTGTGCCTGTGTCTTTCCCCTTACGTCACAATACAAGGGCCTGACCTCATTTCTGTGCCTGTTTGTCTCGCACATTATGTCACACTACAAGGGCCTGACCTCATTACTGTGCCTGTCTCTCATGTCACACTACAAGGGCCTGACCTCATTACTGTGCCTGTCTCTCATGTCACACTACAAGGGCCTGACCTCATTACTGTGCCTGTCTCTCATGTCACACTACAAGGGCCTGACCTCATTACTGTGCCTGTCTCTCATGTCACACTACAAGGGCCTGACCTCATTGCTGTTAGAATCTGTCATGCGCCCTATGTCAGTACAAGTGCCTGACCTCATTGCTGTGCCTGTGTGTCTCGCCCCTCATGTCACACTACAAGGGCCTAACTTCATTCCTGTGCCTGTGTCTTGTCCTTTACGTCACACTACAAGGGCCTGACCTCATTGTTGCGCCTCTACCGAGCTCCCTACGTCACATTACAAGGGCCTGACCTCATTGATGTGCCTATCTTTCATGCGCCTTACATCACACTACAAGGGTCTGACCTCATTGCTGTGCCTGTCTGTCTCGCGCTTTACGTCACACTACAAGGGCCTGACCTCATTGCTGTGCCTGTATCATGCGCCTTATGTCATACTACAAGGGACTGACCTCATTTCTGTGCGTCTGTCTGTCTTGCGCCTTACGTCACACTACAAGGGCCTGACCTCATTGCTGTGCCTCTGTCATGTCCCTTATGTCACCCTACAGGGCCTGACTTCATTGCTGTGATTTTCTGTCTCGCCCCTTACATCACACTACAAGGGTCTGACCTCATTGCAGTGCCTGCCTGTCATGTACCTTATGTCACACTACAAGGGCCTGACCTCATTGCTGTGTCTCTGTCGTGTCCCTTATGTCACCCTACAGGGCCTGACTTTATTGCTGTGCCTGGCTGTCTCGCCCCTTACGTTACATTTCAAGGGCCTGACATTGCTGTGTCTGTGTCTCGTGCCTTAAGTAACACTACAAGGGTCCAACCTCATTGCTGTGCCTGTCTGTTATGCGCCTTATGTCACACTACAAGGGCCTGACCCCATCTGTGCCTGTCTGTCTCGAAACTTACGTCACACTACATGGGTCTCACCTCATTGCTGTGCCTGTCTGCCTCGGGCCTTATGTCACAATACAGACCTCATTGCTGTGCCTGTCATGCGCCCTATGTCACAGTACCTCATTGCTGTGCCTGTCTGCCTCGGGCCTTATGTCACAATACAGACCTCATTGCTGTGCCTGTCATGCGCCCTATGTCACAATACAGACCTCATTGCTGTGCCTGTCTGTCTTGCGCGCTATTTTACACTAAAAGGGCCTGACCTCATTGCTGTGCCTGTCATGAGCCTTATGTCACAATACAAGGGCCTGACCTCATTACTGTGCCTGTCTGTCTCGCGCCTTACACCACAGTACAAGGGTCTGACCTCATTGCTGTGCATGTCTGTCATGCGCCCTATGCCACACTACAAGAGCCTGACCTCATTGCTGTTCCTGTTGCCCCTTACACTACAAGAGCCTGGCCTCATTCCTTTGCCTGTGTCTCTTCCCTTATGTCACACTACAAGGGCCTGACCTCATTGCTGCGCCTGTTGCCCCTTACACTACAAGAGCCTGGCCTCATTCCTGTGCCTGTGTCTCTTCCCTTATGTCACACTACAAGGGCCTGACCTCATTGCTGCGCCTGTTTGTCTCACACCCTACATCACATTAAAAGTTCCTGACCTGATTGCTGTGCCTGTCTGTCTTGCGCCTTATGTCACACTACAAGGGCCTGACCTCATTTCTGTGCCTGTGCCTCGCCCCTTACGTCACACTACAAGGGCCTAACCCCATCTGTGCCTGTGTGTCATGCACCTTATGACGCACTATAAGGGCACAACCTCATTGCTGTGCCTGTCTGTCATGGGCCTTTCATCACACTACAAGGGCCTGACCTCATTGCTCTGCTTGTCTGTCTCGAACCTTACGTCACACTACAAGGGCCTGACCTCAATGCTGTGCCTGTCAGTCTCGCCCCTTACGTCACACTACAAGGGCCTGACCTCATTGCTGTGCTTGTCTCGCGCCTTAAGTAACACTACAAGGGCCCATTGCTGTGCCTCTGTCACACTACAAGGGCCCAACTTCATTGCTGTGCCTGTGTCTTTCCCCTTACGTCACAATACAAGGGCCTGACCTCATTTCTGTGCCTGTTTGTCTCGCACATTATGTCACACTACAAGGGCCTGACCTCATTACTGTGCCTGTCTCTCATGTCACACTACAAGGGCCTGACCTCATTACTGTGCCTGTCTCTCATGTCACACTACAAGGGCCTGACCTCATTACTGTGCCTGTCTCTCATGTCACACTACAAGGGCCTGACCTCATTACTGTGCCTGTCTCTCATGTCACACTACAAGGGCCTGACCTCATTACTGTGCCTGTCTCTCATGTCACACTACAAGGGCCTGACCTCATTACTGTGCCTGTCTCTCATGTCACACTACAAGGGCCTGACCTCATTGCTGTTAGAATCTGTCATGCGCCCTATGTCAGTACAAGTGCCTGACCTCATTGCTGTGCCTGTGTGTCTCGCCCCTCATGTCACACTACAAGGGCCTAACTTCATTCCTGTGCCTGTGTCTTGTCCTTTACGTCACACTACAAGGGCCTGACCTCATTGTTGCGCCTCTACCGAGCTCCCTACGTCACATTACAAGGGCCTGACCTCATTGCTGTGCCTGTCTGTCTCGCGCTTTACGTCACACTACAAGGGCCTGACCTCATTGCTGTGCCTGTATCATGCGCCTTATGTCATACTACAAGGGACTGACCTCATTTCTGTGCGTCTGTCTGTCTTGCGCCTTACGTCACACTACAAGGGCCTGACCTCATTGCTGTGCCTGTATCATGCGCCTTATGTCACCCTACAGGGCCTGACCTCATTGCTGTGCCTGTATCATGCGCCTTACGTCATACTACAAGGGCCTGACCTCATTGCTGTGCCTCTGTCATGTCCCTTATGTCACCCTACAGGGCCTGACTTCATTGCTGTGATTTTCTGTCTCGCCCCTTACATCACACTACAAGGGTCTGACCTCATTGCAGTGCCTGCCTGTCATGTACCTTATGTCACACTACAAGGGCCTGACCTCATTGCTGTGTCTCTGTCGTGTCCCTTATGTCACCCTACAGGGCCTGACTTTATTGCTGTGCCTGGCTGTCTCGCCCCTTACGTTACATTTCAAGGGCCTGACATTGCTGTGTCTGTGTCTCGTGCCTTAAGTAACACTACAAGGGTCCAACCTCATTGCTGTGCCTGTCTGTTATGCGCCTTATGTCACACTACAAGGGCCTGACCCCATCTGTGCCTGTCTGTCTCGAAACTTACGTCACACTACATGGGTCTCACCTCATTGCTGTGCCTGTCTGCCTCGGGCCTTATGTCACAATACAGACCTCATTGCTGTGCCTGTCATGCGCCCTATGTCACAGTACCTCATTGCTGTGCCTGTCTGTCTTGCGCGCTATTTTACACTAAAAGGGCCTGACCTCATTGCTGTGCCTGTCATGAGCCTTATGTCACAATACAAGGGCCTGACCTCATTACTGTGCCTGTCTGTCTCGCCCCTTACATCACACTACAAGGGTCTGACCTCATTGCTGTGCATGTCTGTCATGCGCCCTATGCCACACTACAAGAGCCTGACCTCATTGCTGCGCCTGTTGCCCCTTACACTACAAGAGCCTGGCCTCATTCCTTTGCCTGTGTCTCTTCCCTTATGTCACACTACAAGAGCCTGACCTCATTGCTGCGCCTGTTGCCCCTTACACTACAAGAGCCTGGCCTCATTCCTGTGCCTGTGTCTCTTCCCTTATGTCACACTACAAGGGCCTGACCTCATTGCTGCGCCTGTTTGTCTCACACCCTACATCACATTAAAAGTTCCTGATCTCATTGCTGTGCCTGTCTGTCTTGCGCCTTATGTCACACTACAAGGGCCTGACCTCATTGCTGTGCCTGTATCATGCGCCTTATGTCATACTACAAGGGCCTGACCTCATTGCTGTGCCTCTGTCGTGTCCCTTATGTCACCCTACAGGGCCTGACTTCATTGCTGTGGTTTTCTGTCTCGCCCCTTACATCACACTACAAGGGTCTGACCTCATTGCAGTGCCTGCCTGTCATGCGCATTATGTCATAGTACAAGGGCCTGACCTCATTGCTGTGCCAGTCTGGCATGCGCCATGTCACACTATGCCTGACCTCATTACTGTGCTTTTCGCCCCTTATGTCACACTACATGGGCCTCACCTCATTGCTGTGCCTGTCTGTCTTGCCCCCTACATCACATTACAAGGGACTGACCTCATTGCTGTGCCTGTCTGTCATGCGCCTTATGTCATACTACAAGGGCCTGACCTCATTGCTGTGTCTCTGTCATGTCCCTTATGTCACGCTACAGGGCCTGACTTCATTGCTGTGGTTTTCTGTCTCGCCCCTTACATCACACTACAAGGGTCTGACCTCATTGCAGTGCCTGCCTGTCATGCGCATTATGTCATAGTACAAGGGCCTGACCTCATTGCTGTGCCAGTCTGGCATGCGCCATGTCACACTATGCCTGACCTCATTGCTGTGCTTTTCGCCCCTTATGTCACACTACATGGGCCTCACCTCATTGCTGTGCTTGTCTGTCTTGCCCCCTACATCACATTACAAGGGACTGACCTCATTGCTGTGCCTGTCTGTCATGCGCCTTATGTCATACTACAAGGGCCTGACCTCATTGCTGTGTCTCTGTCGTGTCCCTTATGTCACGCTACAGGGCCTGACTTCATTGCTGTGCCTGGCTGTCTCGCCCCTTACGTCACATTTCAAGGGCCTGACATTGCTGTGTCTGTGTCTCGTGCCTTAAGTAACACTACAAGGGTCCAACCTCATTGCTGTGCCTGTCTGTTATGCGCCTTATGTCACACTACAAGGGCCTGACCTCATTGCTGTGCCTGTCTGTCATGCGCCTTATGTCATACTAGAAGGGCCTGACCTCATTGCTGTGCCTGTTGCCCCTTACACTACAAGAGTCTGACCTCATTGCTCGCGCCTTATGTCACAACAAAAGGGCCAGACCTCATTACTCACGCCTTATGTCACACTACAAGGGTATGATCTCATTGTTGTGCCTGTTGCCCCTTACACTACAAGAGTCTGACCTCATTGCTCGCGCCTTATGTCACAACAAAAGGGCCAGACCTCATTACTCACGCCTTATGTCACACTACAAGGGTATGATCTCATTGTTGTGCCTGTCTATGTGCCCTATGTCACAGTACAAGGGCCTAACCTGATTGTTGTGACTGACATGCGCATGTCACAGTACAAGGCCATGATCTCATTGCTATGCCTGTCTGTCATGCGCCTTATGTCACACTACCTCATTGCTGTGCCTGTCTGTCTTACCCCTTATGTCAAAATACAAGGGGGTGACCTCATTGCTGTGCCTGTCTGTCATGCGCCTTATGTCAGTACAAGGACATGACGTCATTGCTGTGCCTGTCTGTCTCGCCCCTTATGTCATACTACAGGGCCTAACCTCATTGCTGTTCCTATATGTCTCACCCCTTACGTCACACTACAAGGGCCTGACCTCATTGCTGTGCCTGTCTGTCATGCGCCATGTCACACTACGCCTGACCTCTGCTGTGAGTGTCTCGCACCTTATGTCACACTACATGGGCCTCACTTATTTATTTATTTATTTTATTTATTTAAAAATATTTCTATACCGTCTTTTCAAACTAGTTTGATCAAGACGGTTTACATATTTCGATTATATAGAGTCAGTTAACCAGGAAAAAATAAAAAAATAAAAATAGAAATAAAATAAAATAAAAAACATCAGATTTAAAAATATAGATAAGACATAGAAAGAATAAAAATACAATAAATTGTTATAGTCCCTACTCATAAAATAAATATACTAATTTTTAACAAAAATAGTCAAAGATAGAAAGGAGATAATGAATATAAAATATAACTCATATAAACCATTTTCCTTCAAAATGTATAATCGAATGGTAAATTACTACAAAAAATGTGGCTTAGAACATGAAGTAGTCAATTTTCAAGATGAGCATATGCAATCTTGAATAAATAAGTTTTAACTGCCTTCTTAAATTCGCTATGACTAATAATTTGCCTTAAGGGCCTCACTTCATTGCCTCACTTCATTGCTGTGCCTGTCTGTCTCATGCTGTACATCACACTAGAAGGGTCTGACCTCATTGCTGTGCCTGTCTGACATGCACACTATGTCACACTACAAGTGCCTGATTTCACTGCTGTTCCTGTCATTCTGCGCCCTATGTCATCCTACAAGGGCCTGACACATTGCTCTGCCTGTCTGTTATGTGCCTTCTGTCACACTACATGGGCCTGACTTCATTTCTGTGCCTGTGTCTCGTCCCTTACGTCACACCTCAAGAACCTAAACAAATCTCTGCCTGTGTGTCATGCGCCTTATATCACACTACAAGAGCCTGACCTCATTGCTGTGCCTGTCAGTCTCGAACCTTACGTCACACTACAAGGGCCTGGCCTCATTGCTGTGCCTGTCTGTCTCGCCACTTTCATCACAATACAAGGTACATGTGGGCACCAACAACATAGGAAAATGTGGGAGAGAAGTTCTAGAAGCCAAATTTAGGATTTTAGTTGGAAGCTGAAATCCAGAACCTCCAGGGTAGCATTCTCTGAAATGCTTCCTGTTTCACGTGCAGGTCCCCAGAGGCAGGCAGAGCTCCAGAGTTTCAATGCGTGGATGAGACGATGGTGCAGGGAAGAGGGATTCAGCTTTGTAAGGAACTGGGGAAACGTTTGGGGAAAGGGGAGACTTCTCCGAAAGGATGGGCTCCACCTTAACCAGAGTGGAACCAAGCTGCTGGCACTAACTTTCAAAAAGTAGATAGAGCAGCTTTTAAACTGGAACAAGGGGGAAAGCAGACAGTCACTCAGCAGTGCATGGTTCGGATAAATGTATCCTTGAAGGATACTAATGAAACAGGAGAATTAGGGCATCCCAACAGAGAGGTTCCATTAAAAGCAAACATAGTTCATATGCCTATATGTAAAAAATCACCAAAGCTAATGGTTTCCGAATTATCCCAAACAACTGAAAAGCAGGTTATTAAAACAAGCAAAAACCACACTTTGAAATGTCTGTATGCCAATGCCAGAAGTCTAAGAAATAAGATGGGAGAGTTAGAGTGTATAGCAGCAAATGATGAGATTGACATAATTGGCATCACAGAGACTTGGTGGAAGGAGGATAACCAATGGGACAGTGCTATATCAGGGTATAAATTATATCGCAATAATAGGGAGGATCAACTTGGTGGGGGTGTGGCATTTTATGTCCGGGAGGGTATAGAGTCCAACAGGATAAAGATCATACAAGAGAGTAAATGCTCAGTAGAATCTATATGGGTAGAAATCCCATGTGTGTTGGGTAAGAGTATAGTGATAGGAGTATACTACTGTCCAGCTGGACAAAATGGTCAGACAGATGATGAAATGCTAAGATAAATCAGGGAAGCAAACCAATTTGGCAGTGCAATAATAATGGGAGATTTCAATTACCCCAATATTGACTGGGTAAATGTATCATCAGGACTTGCTAGAGACATAAAGTTCCTGGATGTAATAAATGATTGCTTCATGGAGCAATTGGTTCAGGAACCAACAAGAGAGGGAGCTATTTTAGATTTAATTCTTAGTGGAACGCAAGATTTGGTGAGAGAAGTAACAGTGGTGGGTCCACTTGGCAACAGTGATCATAACATAATCAAATTTAAACTAATAACTGGAAGGGGGACAATAAGTAAATCTGCAGCTCTAACACTAAATTTTAAAAAGGGAAACTGATAAAATAAGGAAAATAGTTAGAAAAAACTGAAAGGTGCAGCTGCAAAGGTTAAAAGTGTTCAACAGGCTTGGACATTGTTTAAAAATACAATCCTAGTGGCGCAGTCCATATGTATTCCGCGCATTAAGAAAGATGGAAGGAAGGCAAAACGATTACCGTCATGGTTAAAAGGTGAGGTGAAAGAGGCTATTTTAGCCAAAAAAACATCCTTCAAAAATTGGAAGAAGGATCCATCTGAAGAAAATAGGATAAAACATAAGCATTGTCAAGCTAAGTGTAAAACATTGATAAGACAGGCGAAGAGATAATTTGAAATGAAGTTGGCTATGGAGGCAAAAACTCATAATAAAATCTTTTTAAAATATATCCAAAGCAAGAAATCTGTGTGGGAGTCGGTTGGACCATTAGATGACAGAGGGGTTAAAGAGGCTCTTAGGGAAGATAAGGCCATTGCAGAAAGACTAAATGAATTCTTTGCCTCCGTGTTTACTAATGAGGATGTTGGGGAGATACCAGTTCCAGAGATGGTTCAGGGGTGATAACTCAGACGAACTGAACGAAATCACTGTGAACTTGGAAGATGTAGTAGGCCAGATTGACAAACTAAAGAGTAGCAAATCACCTGGACCGGATGGTATGCATCCTAGGGTTCTGAAGGAACTAAAAAATGAAATTTCTGATCTATTAGTTAAAATTTGTAACCTATCATTAAAATCATCCATTGTACCTGAAGACTGGAGGGTGGCCAATGTAACCCCAATATTTAAAAAAGGCTCCAGGGGTGATCCGGATAACTATAGACCAGTGAGCCTAACTTCAGTGCTGGGAAAAATAGTGGAAACTATTCTCAAGATCAAAATCGTAGAGCATATAGAAAGACAAGATTTAATTGGACACAGTCAACATGGATTTACCCAAGGGAAGTCTTGCCTAACAAATCTGCTTCATTTTTTTGAAGGGGTTAATAAACATGTGGATAAAGGTGAACTGGTAGATGTAGTGTATTTGGATTTTCAGAAGGCGTTTGACAAAGTCCCTCATGAGAGGCTTCTACGAAAACTAAAAAGTCATGGGATAGGAGGCGATGTCCTTTCGTGGATTACAAACTGGTTAAAAGACAGGAAACAGAGAGTTGGATTAAATGGTCAATTTTCTCAGTGGAAAAGGGTAAACAGTGGAGTGCCTCAGGGATCTGTACTTGGACTGGTGCTTTTCAATATATATATAAATGATCTGGAAAGTAATACGACGAATGAGGTTATCAAATTTGCAGATGATACAAAATTATTCAGAGTAGTTAAATCACAATTACACATTACAGGAGGACCTTGCAAGACTGGAAGATTGGGCATCCAAATGGCAGATGAAATTTAATGTGGAGAAGTGCAAGGTGTTGCATATAGGGAAAAATAACCCTTGGTATAGTTACATGATGTTAGGTTCCATATTAGGAGCCACCCCCCAGGAAAAAGATCTAGGCATCATAGTGGATAATACTTTAAAATCGTCAGCTCAGTGTGCTGCAGCAGTGAAAAAAGCAAATAGAATGTTAGGAATTATTAGGAAGGGAATGGTTAATAGAACGGAAAATGTCATAATGCCTCTGTATCACTCTATGGTGAGACCGCAGGCCATTGTAGTGTGATGTAAGGGACGAGACAGACAGGCACAGCAATGAGGCCATACTCTGGTAGTGTGACGTAAGTCGCGAGAGACAGGCAGAGGAATGAGATCAGGCCCTTGTAGTGTGAAGTAAGATGTGAGAGACAGGCACAGCAATGAGGCCATACCCTTGTAGTGTGACGTAAGGCACGAGGCAGACAGGCACATCAATGAGGTCAGGCCCTTGTGACATAATGCGAGAGACAGATATGCACAGCAATGAGGTCAGGCCCTTCTAGTGTGACAAAAGGGGTGAGACAATCACAGCAATGACGTCAGGTCCTTGCAGTATGACATAAGGCGCATGACAGACAGGCACAGCAATGAGGTCAGGCCCGTGTAGTGTGACATAGGGCGCATAGACAGGCACAGCAATGAGGTTAGACCCTTGTAGTGTGACGTAAGGCACGAGACAGGCACAGCAATGAGTTCGGTCCCTTGTAGTGTGACATAAGGCGTGAGACAGTCAGGCTCAGCAATGAGGTCAGGCCCTTGTAGTGTGACCTAAGGGGCGAGACAGACATGCACAGCAATTAGTTCAATCCCTTGTAGTGTGACATAAGGCGCGAGACAGACAGGTACAGCAATGAGGTCCATGTGCTCATATATCCGGACCATATGAGGCAGGCAGAGGTGCTGAAAGACTTTAAAGTGCTTTTATTCACCTTGCCATTCACAGGAAAAATCTGGAAACCCAAGCAAAGACATGCTCATTTTCAAAAACACTAGCTTTTCTATTAACTCTGGTGCCAGCCTTGATCGATGAGGGCTCATGATAACCCCTGTCATTGAAAAGACACTTTCACTGGGCACACTGGTTGGTGGATAGGTCAGATATTGCTGAGCCACTTTGGCTAGGTCTGGCCAGACAGTGGACTTGTGCGCCCAATATGCCAGTGGATCTGTCTCCATGTCCTCAGTGGGCTCTGTGAGATACATAAGAACATGCCATACTGGGTTAGACCAAGGGTCCATCAAGCCCAGCATCCTGTTTCCAACAGTGGCCAATCCAAGCCATAAGAACCTGGCAAGTACCCAAAAACTAAGTCTGTTCCATGTTACCGTTGCTAGTAATAGCAGTGGTTATTATCTAAGTCAACTTAATTAATAGCAGTTAATGGACTTCTCCTCCAAGAACTTATCCAATTCTTTTTTAAACACAGCTATACTATCTGCACTAACCACATCTTCTGGCAACAAATTCCAGAGTTTAATTGTGCGTTGAGTAAAAAAGAACTTTCTCCGATTAGTTTTAAATGTGCCACATGCTAATTTCATGGAGTGCCCCCTAGTCTTTCTATTATCTGAAAGAGTAAAAAAAAACGATTCACATCTACCCGTTCTAGACCTCTCATGATTTTAAACACCTCTATCATATCCCCCCTCAGCCGTCTCTTCTCCAAGCTGAAAAGTCCTAACCTCTTTAGTCTTTCCTCATAGGGAAGCTGTTCCATTCCCCTTATCATTTTGGTAGCCCTTCTCTGTACTAGAACGGGGATCACAGACTGTTAAAGGTCCTAATCTCTCTTGCACCTGCTTCTGCAGAAGTCCAAACACAGCACCTCTGCTGTAATTCCCTCTTCCTGTTTAAAGCCCTCCAAATTTTCCTGCAGAATATTAACTATAGGGATGGTATCACCCAAGGTGGCACTTCACCCTCCGTGGCATCCTTGAAGGGCTTCAGGATTTTTACCAGCTTACTCATGACTACCCAATCATGGTGCCCTAGGGGACTATGCACACCTATCTCCATTTCCAGAGAAAGGTCATGAAGGAGTGCCTGCTGCTCCACTAACCTCTGCAGCATCATATAGGTGGAATTCCACCGGGTACCAATGTCTTGAATGAGACGCTTGTGAGACATCCCCAAATCAGTCTGCTTTTGTTGGAGCATCTGCTCCGCCTTCATACTTCTGTGGAAGAACCCTGCTATGTTCCTGCACTTCTGAATTAACGTATGACTTCACTACCAGCTGTAGAATATGTGCAAAATATTGGATGTTCTGAAAGCCCCCATTGGATATTTCCTTTACCATGTTTGCACCTGCCTGAAGATTCCTGGCTCTCTGGTGTAGCTGCCACCCCTCCAGCATGTCTCTGATACATGATAGAATATTGGCTGAGGTATAGGCCTTGTCTGTCAGGTGGGTGTGCAGTAAAGCCCACCTGCACCCTGATACTTGGTCACTAACAAAGCTGCTGCCTTCCCCTGCCTCAGCCAGGTCCCACCAGTGTGCTGTCAGGGAGAGGTAAGAGTGTGCTTAGCTGTTTAAGGAAGCTTTTGGAAGCTTAGAAACTACGAATTAGAAACCATATAGTTATGAAGTTTCTTTTAACCGCAACCGCTACTACTGCAGTGTTGATTTCTCACTTTTTTCCTTCTTTAAGTTTTGTAACGTAACAGCCAATTATTTATGATCCTAGTCCATCCTAACTTTATTTTATTGATCATGCCATTAATTGTATTTCTATTCAAACTCTGCCTAGCTGTCTATTTTTATACTTTTATTTATCTTATTTTATTTATATTTTAGTTTTTTTTTTAATTGTTATTTTTCTTTTATAAATATATTGATGTAAACCGTTTTGATCTATTCCTGTATTGGTAAATGGTATATAAATATGTTAAATAAATAAATAAATAAATAGCAGCGCCTGGATTCAACTGCAACACTGGTTGTACAGGCTGGGGATGACTTTTCTGCTAAATGTGATTCTAGAGGGTACTTTGTAATTTAGAGCTAAGACCTACAGCAAATGCTTGAAACCCACATTCTCTACTTAAGAACATAAGAACATAAGAAAATGCCATACTGGGTCAGACCAAGGGTCCATCAAGCCCAGCATCCTGTTTCCAACAGTGGCCAATTAAGGCCATAAGAACCTGGCAAGTACCCAAAAACTAAGTCTATTCCATGTAACCATTGCTAATGGCAGTGGCTATTCTCTAAGTGAACTTAATAGCAGGTAATGCACTTCTCCTCCAAGAACTTATCCAATCCTTTTTTATACACAGCTATACTAACTGCACTAACCATATCTTCTGTCAACAAATTCCAGAGTTTAATTGTGCGTTGAGTAAAAAAGAACTTTCTCCGATTAGTTTTAAATGTGCCCAATGCTAACTTCATGGAGTGCCCCCTAGTCTTTCTATTATCCGAAAGAGTAAATAACTGATTCACATCTACCCGTTCTAGACCTCTCATGATTTTAAACATGTCTATCATATCCCCCCTCAGCCGTCTCTTCTCCAAGCTGAAAAGTCCTAACCTCTTTAGTCTTTCCTCATAGCGGAGTTGTTCCATTCCCCTTATCATTTTGGTAGCGCATGACACACAGGCACAGATGGGGTCAGGCCCTTGTAGTGTGACAGAAGGCGCATAACAGACAGGCACAGCAATGAGGTTCGACCCTTGTAGTGTTACTTAAGGCACGAGACACAGACACAGCAATGTCAGGCACTTGAAATGTGACGTAAGGGGCGAGACAGCCAGGCACAGCAATAAAGTCAGGCCCTGTAGGGTGACATAAGGGACATGACAGAGACACAGCAATGAGGTCAGGCCCTTGTGTCGGATTCCACAACTTCTCCATCGCAATTATATCTTTTTTGACATGCGGCGAACAGAATTGTACACAGTATTCAAGGTGCGGTTTCACCATGGAGCAATACAGAGGCATTATGACATTTTCCGTTTTATTCACCAGTCCCTTTCTAATAATTCCCAACATTCTGTTTGCTTTTTTGTGGTAGTGTCGGATTCCACAACCAGCGGAGATGGTTTGGGAACTTTTCGTGAAGGCCAAGATAGAAACACTGGCTTCAGAAGTGATACGTGGAATGTATTATGGATTTCTAAAGTTGATGGCAGCCGAAGCTGGTATGTAACTGGTCCAGCACAACGAATGATTGGAAAAGGTCCAATGTATCTCAGGGCAAACCTTTGGGAAGGTATGTTAAGTCAAATGTACCGTGTGTTTAATCAGACTTTCTGGCTAGAAAGAAACTCAGAAGTAGAGCATCGATGGATGTCCGCAGACTTCTTGGCCCAGGATGTGGCTTGGCGTAAGCGAAGATTCGTCTGATTCCAGAGTGCCTTGAAGGTATCTGCAGTAGCTTGTGTAGCAGGAGAGGGCACAGATAACGGTATGGGTAATGGTTGTCGAGGTTGCTTCCCATAAACGGTAGAGAAGGGCAATGTGCCTGTGGCAGCGGCAATATGGGAGTTGTGGGAGAACTCCACCTAAGGAAGGAGTTCGGACCAGTTGTCTTAATGGTCATTGATATAGGTGTGAAGGAAGGATTTTAATGAGCGATTCATTCGCTCAGCTTGCCCGTTGGCTTGCGGATGGTACGCTGTGGTTAAACTGATGTCAATGCCAAATTTATTACAGAGAGCGCGCCAGAACCTAGTGACAAATTGTGAATCTCTGTCAGAAATAATGTCCTTGGGTAAGCCGTGCAGCCGAAATATATGGAGGAACAACAGGCGTGCCACTTTGGGAGCAGATGGTAGGCCCAGTAATGGAACAAAATGGGCCATTTTGGAAAATCTATCTATAGTAACCCATATGACAGTGTGACCCTTGGATGGTGGCAAGTCCACAATGAAATCCGTGGAGAGATTTGTCCACGGTTCTTCAGGAGCTGGAAGTGGCTGGAGCAAACCCCATGGTCGAACAACCAGGGGTTTCTGTTGAGCACAAGTACTGCAGGAATTGATGTATGCATTAGTGTCAGAAATCATAGTGGGCCACCAGAAGAACTGCTGGAGCATGGCTAGGGTTTGCACTTGCCCTGGGTGACCAGCAAACTTAGAATCATGTGCCCACCAGAGGACTCTTTCACGGAGGTGATGGGGCACAACAGTCTTCCTAGCCAGGACTGGGTGAGTTGTAGACAAGCAAATATAGGCTGGGTCAATGATATGACCAGGTTTTCAGGAGTATCTTCTGGTTCGAAGGAATGTGATATGGCATCTGCCTGAAGATTTTTTCCAGCTGGACAATAGCAAAATTCGAAGTTGAACCTAGAAAAATACAGGGCCCTTCAAGCTTGACGAGCATTGAGATGCTGGGCATGACTCAAATGTTCCAGGTTCTTGTGATCGGTAAATATTTTGAATTTATGCTGAGCACCTTCTAGCCACGAGCACCATTCCTCTAGGGCTAATTTGGTAGCAAGCAATTCACGGTCTCCAATGCTATAGTTTTGTTCCACAGAAGAGAACTTATGTGAGAAGAACAAGCACAGAACCGGGGATCCAGAGGTTGAATGTTGGCTCAGAACCGTCCCAGCCCCAATAGCAGAGGCATCTACTTTAACCTGAAAGGAGAAGTTTGGGTCTGGCTGGTGAAGACAGGGTCCAGCAAGGAAGGCCTCTTTGAAGTGTTGGAAAGCTGTAATGGGTTCCGGGGTCCAGTTCCGGGTATCCTGGCCCTTGCAGGTCAATGCTGTGAGAGGAGCCGCCAGTGTTGAGTAATGGGAAATGAAATGGCGGTAACAATTAGTGAATCCAAGGAATCGTTGCAGCGCTTTGAGGCCCACGGGCCGAGGCCAATCTTGGATTCCTTTTAGCTTTTCAGGATCCATGGAGAATCCTCACTGCGAGATTATATACCCTAGGAAGGGCAAACTGGATTTTTCAAACAGGCATTTATCCAACTTTGCGAATAGATGGTTTTTGCGGAGACGTTGAAGGACCGTACGAACATCGGTGCAGTGTGTAGCTAGATCCTTGGAGAAGACAAGGATGTCATCAAGGTATGCTACAAACGTAACATACAGTAGATCTCTGAAGATTTCATTAATCATCTGTTGAAATACTGCGGGAGCATTACAGAGGCCAAGGGGCATCACCAGATATTCGTAATGCCCATCTCTGGTGTTGAAGGCTGTTTTCCAGATATCTTCGGGGCGGATACGCACAAATTTGTAAGCTCCACGCAGATCCAATTTGGTAAAAATGGAGGCTCCGTGTAATCGATCAAATAATTCGGAGATCAAGGGCAACGGATATTTGTCTTTGCAGGTGTTAGAATTTAAGCCATGGTAATCGATATACGGCCTTAGGGATCCATCTTTCTTCATAACGAAGAAAAATCCTGCTCCGGCAGGAGATGTTGATGGTCGAATGAACCCTTTAGCAAGGTTCTCTCGGATGTACTCCATCATAGCTTTGGTCTCAGGAAGTGACAGAGGGTAAGTACGCCCTCAGGGAGGCGTAGTCCCAGGCAAAAGTTTGATAGGGAAGTCAAACCTTCAAAGAGGTGGTAGAAGGTCCACTTTCTGCTTCGAAAAGACATCTTCAAAGTCTGCATAAGGAGCTGGTATACCCGAGGAGCTGGTCGCCAAAGGAACTGTGGGAGGTGGCATCACTTTTGTAAACAAGTCTGATGGCAAGTGGAATCCCATTCCACCAGCTGGAATGATCCACAATCAAATTGAGGAGAATGACGTTGGAGCTAAGGTAGCCCTAGGACTACCGGGTGAATGGATTTTTCTAAGTCTAGAAGTTCAATTTCTTCAACATGGAGGGTGCCAGTGAGGAGTTGAACTGGCTCAGTAGTCAAGGAGATTTGGCCAGGTAATGGCTCACCATAAATTGAAGCAAAGCACAAGGAATTTTGCAAAGGACGGGTATTTATACCCAGAAGTTGAACTAGATCCTTAAGAATAAAATTTCCTCCTGCCCCTGAACCTACCAGAGCTAGGACTGGAAAGGACCGGGAGCCCCAAATCAGGGTAACCGGTAAGAACTGTTGAGGGACCGGTGACGTTGCACCCAAGTTCCTTAGGCCGGGTAGTTTCCCAGACGGACTGGGCAGGCCTGAAGGTCTGGTGCTCCATAATACAGACATAGGCCTGATTGTCTCCGCCAGAGACGCTCTTCTGGGGACAGCCACCCATGGCCCAAATGCATGGGTTCTTCCATTTTGGCCACAAGGTGAACCCTACCGGAGGCAGGGCTAGTGGCGGTGGAGAGCAGGAGCGAACTCGAGATGGCCTTCTGGATATCTGATTCTCCCGATGGCGCTCTTGGAGACAATGATAGGTTCAGCCAGTCAGATCAATACGATCCTCAAGCGAGGGACGGCGCTCCCAAGCTGCCAATTCGTCCTTCAGCTGAGGGGATAGTCCATCCAGGTAGATAGCGCGCAGGCAGTCTTCCTGCCAGGAGAGTTCTGTGGCTAAAGTCTGAAATTCAATTGTATAATCAAATAGGCTCCTTTGGCCTTGTCGAAGGTGTAGCAGATTAGTGCTTGCCATGGCATGCCGCCCAGGATCTTCAAAGGTCCGATGAAATACAGCCACAAATCAGGATAGTTCTTGCAGGAGCAAATCTGATCGCTCCCATAAGGGCGAGGCCCAAGCCAATGCCTTCCCCTCCAGACGGGACAAAATAAAGGTGACTTTCGTAAGTTCATCTTGGAAGATGAAGGGCTACAGAGCGAACTGCATGTAGCATTGGTTGATGAACCCTCAGCAGAGCTCGGAGTCACCATTGAAGCGGGCATTGCTGGTAGAACCAACAAGGCTCTAGGAGTGGAGGGAGAGGGCCGTTGGTAAGAGGAACCCAGTACTGGAACTGAATTACCTGACAGGTCATCAAGCCAGGCATGCAGACACTCGATGGAGGAGGCCAGTGCCTCAAGAAATTGTTGCTTTTCTAGTACCTGTGAAGCCAGGCCAGGAATAGCCTGGAGGGCACGCGGCTCCGCCGAGTCCATGGCCTTTGCAACCTGTTGCACCGGAGGTGTATCCTTGGGTCAAAGTGGGGTTGATGCTACCCATAGGAAGGATCCTATGGGTCCCCACCGTCAGCAGGTGGAGTGGGCTGATGGACAGAGGACGGCTGGCGCTTCACCAATACCAGCCCTCATTCTCCGCGGATTGAGCCTTTGAGTACCGGGGCCGGCTGGGCTTAGGTGGGCCTCCATATGTCATCGTCGATGGAAAGCCCTCAGGCAGCAACAGCAAAGCTGAGAAATCTGTACTAGACAAAGTGGAGTCCCGGAGACCCGGGCGCCAATAGAACCAAAGTCAGACAGGGGGCACCTGAGCAAGAACAGGCCAAAGCCTGAATAGGCCAAGTCCAGGACGTAGACTGAAGAGGTGTTGTAAAGCAAACATGAGTCAGGGACGGTGGCAATCAACTAGCAGTGGCAAGGCAAGGCTGAGGTCTGAGCGAAGAGAAGTTCAAAGGTGTAGTCAGGCAAAGCAGTGGTCTGGGCTTAGAGAAAATCAGTAGCATGGTCAGGAAAAGCAGAGGTCTGGGCTTGGAGAGGATCAGTAGCATAGTCAGGCAAAGCAGAGGTCCGGGCTTGGAGAGGATCAGTAGCGTAGTCAGGCAAAGCAGAGGTCCGGGCTTGGAGAGGATCAGTAGCGTAGTCAGGCAATGCAGAGGTCATGTCCAAGAAGTCAATCCGAAGAAGGACTAGGAATCAGGAATGCAGGAGAACAGGAACTGGAACTTGCAGGGATCAGGAACGCAGGAGAATCACCAGGAGGCAACGAAGTACACAACCAGTGTGGAGACCTGTTGCAAAGGTGACTATCAGGAGCTGAGCCCGGCAAGTACCGGAGCTTCGGCGACATCATCATCCAGGGCAGCGGCCAATTTCCCGCTGCGGGCCCTTCATAAGCGATAGTGATGCACGGTGCTGAACGGTGGTGTCTCTCCGCAAGCCATGCGGAGAGGCCTGTTGCAGAGCACAGAGGCCTGGAGCAGAAGCTGGAGCACTGGGGGTAGCCCGAGGATGGAGCCGGTGGCTCAACGCTGCCAGAGATGTGGAACTAGATGCTGGATTTGGCAGAGAGATTGAAGGGGGCCAGGCCACAGGTCTGCCGCGGCCAGCACACGCAACAGACAGTGTCAGAAATTATCGAAGACAAATTTATATTTTTCATGATGGTATTTACCTGCTAGAATATTTGGATATTTGTTTTTACTCAAAAAATAAACACAAATATTCAAAATATAAAAATATAAAGCAAAATACAAAATCCTAGTAAATATAAAGGAGTTGGTATCAGTAAATGCTTATCTCAAAACCTAGTCCACATTATCTTGCCCACAATGGGCTACAAACTATATCAGACGAAAGCACTGTTGATCACATCCTTTACAAATTCCCACCTACCTTCCTCTTATAAATAATATCGTTATTCATTTAATCATTCATAGAAACATAGAAACATAGAAATGACAGCAGAAGAAAACCAATAGGCTCATCCAGTCTGCCCAGCAAGCTTTCACACTTATTTTGTCATACTTATCTGTTACTCCGACTGCTGAGTTCAGGGCCCTTATAGGTAGCTTTTTTATTCTAATTTCCTTCCACCCCTGCCATTGATGCAGAGAGCAGTGTTAGAGCTGTATTAAAGTGAAGTATAAGGCTTAATGTTTGAGGGTAGTAACCGTCGTATCGAGCAAGTTACTCCGATGTTTGTATACTCATACTGCTCAGATTAATGCCTTGTTAGATTTTGGCTGGATGTAAATGCTATTTCTTCATTCCCTCTGCTGTTGAAGCAGTGAGCTGTGCTGGAAATGCATTCAAAGTGAAGTATCAGGCTTAATTTGTTAGGGGTAGTAACTGCTGCAATAAGCAAGCTACTCCCATTCCTATTTGTTTACCCAGACTGTGTAATTCAGTCCTTTGTTGTTGTGTGAATATAAATCCTCTTTTCTTCATTCCCTTGCCATTGAAGCAGTGAGCTGTGCTGGATATGCTTTCCAAGTGAAGTAACAGGCTTAAATTGGTTCGTGGTAGTAACCGCAACACCAATCAAGCTACTCCCACGCTTACTTGTTACCAAAACTGTGCAATTCAGTCCTTGTTGGTTGTTGTCTGAATGTAAATCCTCTTATCTTCATCCCCCCTGCCATTGAAGCAGAGATAACACTGAAGCAGAGATTTACGCTGGATATGCATTGAAAGTGAAGTATCAGGCTTAATTGGTTTGGGGTAGTAACCGCTGCAACAAGCAAGTTACTCCCACGCTTATTTGTTTATTTATTTATTTATTTATTTAAACATTTTTATATACCGGTATTAGTTGTGGACATCATGCCGGTTTACAGTAAACAGGTTAAGCTTAGAAATTACATTTTAACAGGGAGATCAAAACTGGGAGAGGGGGTAACAAGAGGTAGCTGAGAAAAGACAGGATAACAAAATGTGGTTCCTCAAAGTGAGGAGAGAGAGTATAACAAAACATAGTTCCTCAATATGAGGAAAAAGAGTAGATGCAATGTGGTCTACTTTGGAAACGGTGTGAAAGCCTTTTATTCTGGGTAAGCTTGCTTGAACAACCATGTTTTCAATTTCTTTTTGAAGTTGTTCATACATGGTTCGAGGCGTAGGTCAGGCGGTAGTGTGTTCCAATGAGTTGGACCTGCAATCGAAAGAGCACGGTCACGTGTAGAGGAGAGATGGGCTGTTTTAAGGGAGGGCACAAGTAGGGTCCCTGTTTTGGCCGTTCTGGTGGGTCGACTGGACTTACCCAGACAGTGCTACATTGTTGGTTGTTGCCTGAATGAAATCCTCTTTTCCACATTTCCTCTTGCCTTTGAAGCATAGAGCAATGTTGGAGTCTCATTAACCGTGTGAATGTTTATTGAATAAGGGTATTAATCACCAGGTAGTAGTCATCATTCCCGCAAGCCACCCCCCATACCTCTTCTATTCATTCCCATCCTCCAGACTTTATGGATCCACAGTGTTTATCCCAAGCCCCTTTGAAATCCTTCACAGTTTTGGTCTTCACCTTCCAGGCATCCACCACCCTCTCCATGAAGAAATACTTCCTCCCTGGAGTTTTAAATCATGACCCCTGGTTCTGCTGAATTTTTTCCAACGGAAAAGGTTTGTCATTGACTTAGGTTTTAATGATCCATTCAAGTATCTGAACATCTGTATCATATCACCCATGCTCTTCCTTTACTCCAGGGTATACATATTTAGATTCTTCAGTCTCTCCTCATAAGTCATTCCATGAAGACCATCCACCTTGTTGGTCGCCCTTCTCTGGACCGCCTCCATCCTGTCTCTGTCCCTTCAGAGATACGGTCTCCAGAACTGAGTACAGTACTCCAGGTGAGGCCTCACCAAGGACCTGTACAAGGGGATAATTACTTCCCTTTTCTTACGCGAAATTCCTCTCTCTATGCAGCCCAGCAGTCTTCTGGCTTTAGCTATCTCCTTGTCGCACTGTTTTACCGACTTCAGATCGTTACACACTATCACCCCCAGGTCTCTCTCCTACTGTTATAATTAGTGAGGTTTGGGTGGACCCTTGGACACTGTGGCAGCTGACCATGCCCATGGGGGGGAAGTCCCGTGAGGGGTCACAGGTCAGGCTCAACTTAGGACACACGAACACAGAGATTGATCTTTTATTACACAATGTGATGAAGCCACCAGAGGTGGCAGTAGTGAGCAATAGAAGTAGCCCAGCTGGGCTAGTATCTCTCAGGCACTGAAACAGCGACTCCTCCGGTAGCAGTGCTGTAGTGGAGAGAACTGAGAGTAATGAGTATAGTGGAATATGCACAAGCCCCAGTATGGAGAACCCCAGGATAGGGAGAGCAGGCCCTCGAGGAGTGAGTACCTGATCCCTGAGAGCAGAGAGGCTTGAAGGTGATGTACTCACACAGCAGTTCCACGTAGGAGATGGCACTAGGGCTGGAATGGAGGCAGGCCTTCGAGGAGCGCATACCTGGTTCCAGGGAACATCTCTGAGGTGAAGATGGTAGTACTCACTGGTGTTAAAGATAACAAATCCTTCCAGGCAGAAGAGAAGGTAGGAGCAGGCAGTGAGTCAGGGTACATGGGCCCTCGAGGAGCGAGTACCAGTTTCCTGATAGTGACCTGAAAAGCAAGTGAGGCCCCCGAGGAGCGGGTACCCCGTTAGCACTAAGAGTCCAATGAAGATTGGAGAGGCAGAGTAGCTGGGTACGGAGAGCGAATCCCATCCGTAAGATATCCCATGCTAACTCAAAGACTAGCAAACATTGTAGGCTTTAAATATCCGGGCAGCGTAACGTCATCACAGGGGGACACCCCTGAGGTTTGCGACAAGTAGGAAATAAGAGTGAGGGTTGCGCGGCGTGGCGCGCCCTAAGGTACCAGCGGAGCATGGCGGGAGGCAGCGCCCAAGCCGGTCCGGTGGTGCTGGAAAGGATGGCAGGCAGATGCCGTGGCAGCCAGGCGTCCATCCACAGCAAGAGGAGGTTCAAAGAAAGAAAGGTAGGCGGAGTGAAGCCGTCGGGAAGGGATGGTTGCAACACCTGCTCCGTGCACATCTGCCCTTCACCCTCCATTGAATACAATTCTTTTGGATTTCCACAGCCCATATGCATGACTCTGCACTTCTTGGCATTGAATCTCAGCTGCCATAACTTCGACCAATCTTCGAGCTTCCTTAAATCCTGCCTCATTCTCTCCACTCCTTCTGGCGTGTCCACTCTGTTGCAGATCTTAGTATCATCCACAAATAGATAAACCTTACCTTCTATCCCGTCCGCGATGTCACTCACAAGGATATTGAACAGGATCGGTCCCAACACTGACCCTTGCGGCACTCTGCTCATCACCGCTCTCTCTTTAGAGTAAGTTCCATTTACCAGGCATAACACATTGTCTTCTGTCCTTCAACCAGTTTGCTATCCAGGCCACCACCTTGGCACTCACACCTAAGCTTCTCATTTTATTCACAAGCCTCCTGTATGGGACCGTATCAAAAGATTTGCTAAAATCCAAGTAGGTGACATTGAGCGCTCTTCCTTGATCCAATTCCTTAGTCACCCAATCAAAAAAGTCGATCAGATTTGTCTGACAGGACCTTCCCTTCAAAAAATATTTTTACATCTTTTTCATTAACTCCTTTCACTTTAATGTCAAAAAATACTCAAAAGCGCAAATTGTACTTAACTGGCTGGATGCCTAAAGGTATATTTTAAAAACTTGGCTTGTGCATCAATTAGGGCATGTGCTAATATGTCGGGCCAGTGCACACCGAGTTAATTTTAAAAGCTGCTGAGTATGCACATATCTCCCGCTGCATGCACCAATGAAAACTTTCCAAAAAGGGATGGCATGTGGGCATGGTCTGGGTGGGGCATGGGCGTTCCTGCATTTCAACTTCACATTAGCATGTTAATACTTTCACACACAAGTGCACACTGGGGTCCCCTGCCACATAAATTTACTTCTGCTATGGATGCCATATAAGTCATAAAAAAAAAAACTAAACAGATCAGTAGGATTTTAAAGATTGAGGCTAACAGGGGGGAAGGGAGGCTAATACACTAGGGGCATTTGGAAGTCTTATCCCTTACCTGGGCGAGCAGTGAATGAACTGGGAAAACTGGTAATGGTAAAATCCCCCCACTTACGTGGTAGAAGTGCATGGCATTCGCCCACTTAAAATTGCGCACATATGTACGCACAGTCAGGCTATTTTATAACTTGTGCGCATATACGCGCGCATGTTATATAGAATGGCTGCATCCCTGGGCGTGAGCTGGCAAACGAGCGCACATGTGCACCAGTGCACCGCTTTGAAAATTACCATCCGACTGTATACTCAAAATGTACTTCATTGGTTGTGCACATGCATTCTTCTGATATACCTCACTGGTTCAAACACTACCAGAAGTGATCTTGCTTTCAATCTATACCTATTATTGCTCCATTTTTTTGCTTTTGGTTTATTTATTTAAGTTCTTTTAATATACCGATGCTCAAGACAAAGTCTTATTGTACCGGTTTACAATAAACAAGGGGGGGAACCAGTTAACATAGGAAGCAAAAGTTACATTAAAACAGGGACGTCAAACATGGCATTTAGAAGAAAAAGGGATAGATTAACAATTTCTATTCTAAATGTATAGAAGAGTCGTTAAGCAAGGTGCAGTTGCTTCTCTGGTAAACTTAAAATACATATTTACATAGTGGAGATTCAATTGAAAAGTTAATATACTCGGGTGGTACTAGAATAGCAGCTCCTTAGTCAAGTTGGAGGTGCTTGCAGATACCATGGGTTTCTTCAGTGGTTTACCCAGAAAAATTGATTATATGATAGAGACCCATGATTAAAAAAGAGAATCACATTTGGAAGCAGTATGTGATTTGGTGAGGATGATGATCAGAGTTAAATATTCATGTAGTTTGGTTTGTAGTTGTGGTAGATATTAGATATTGTAGATTTGTTCTACTGTTTGTGGATTAGTACTGTTATACTTATGTCTCCATTGTATCTTATTTTATTGCATTTTTCTGTTGTATATTCTTTTACCCACATGAAGCCCTCTGTTGGAAGGGCAAACAACAGATCAAATAAAGCAATCACATAAATTTACATAAATACATAAAACAAGCAACCTCTCAAGAAAACAACTTCCTAGTACATGGATAGTAAGAGTTTCCTTTCTTTCTTGAGATACTTTGTTTCAATTAGGAGATACACAGATTTTTTAGTTGTAACGCAAATTACCTCTATTTCTGAGGAATTGCTTGATTGTCCAGTCTCACTCTGTATCAAGAATAAATGTAATGACCAGAGTCTTCTGACCTCTTCAACATGCAGACGAAATTTAAACTATCTGAAGAGATCTCGTTTACCCTCCAATGGCCTCAGTTCCTGCTTCCACTGTCAGACTAATTGGGAGGAGGCCTTCAAATGAATATTAAATCCCTTTATGTACAGGGGACAACAAAGATGACCTGTTTTTCCTTTCTTGAAGCAAGTTCCAAAAACTCAGATTTGTAATAGCAATTACCTTTCATTAGAACTGCACTGCTGTCCTCGTTAGAAGAAAGTGTCCTTTCTACCATTGCGATAAGTTGAACCTGGTTCTCAATTTTTCTCTCTAACTCCTGCTGCCTGGAAACTCTCCCTAGGAAGATGCCCACTGGCTCCTATTTGAAAATGATACTGGTGCCATTTTGCTTTATGGCCTTAGAGCATATGGCAAAATGGTGCCAGCTTCAGAGTCCTGAGATTGTCACCATTTTGTTGCTCTAAGGTCATAAAACGAATTGACGCCAGCCCTAGTGTCATTTTGCTGGTGCAACAGAGGATCCCAGCAATCCCTTTCTTTATCAGAGATCCCCATGGAAGGGTACTTGTGGTCCAGGAGGGGATGATGGAGCAGAGGGGGATTTTGTTTCATTTTTTAAATGAAATATGTTTTCTCACGTATGTAATTTCACAACATGTGATTCCACCTTGCAAAGGTGGCCATAATTCCCTGCCCTCCAGAGCACTGATCCACTTGTTGGGGGACATGGATTCTATGAAAGGAGGTCAGAATAAACCTGAAGGACCCCCAAGAAGATCATATTTCAAAATAAATCCAAGCTCAGGTGATATGTTCCAAACAGAAAAAATAGGTTTACTCAAAAATGTCTAAACTTCAAGCAGGTACAAATATTAAAGATACAGTCCCAGAGTACAAAAATTCAGAATACAGTTTCTCAAGTTATCAAAAATTACATTTGCAGGCATAGGGGCAGATTTTAAAAGCCCTATGCGTGTAAATCCAGCTGGATTTACACGCTTAGGGGGGTTATGCGCGCCGAGCCTATTTTGCATAGGCTCGGCGACGTGCACATGCCCTGGGACGCACGTATGTCCTGGGGCTTTGTGAAAGGGGTGGGGCGGAGGTGGGACCAAGACCTCTGGCACAGCAGCCGTGCTGGGGGATCGTGCGCCAGCACTTGGCCGGCACGAGCAACTTATGGAACAAATGTTAGGGGGGTTTTAGGTAGGGCTGGAAGGCGGGGGGAACAGGAAAAGCCATCGGGCTCCCCTAGGGCTCGGCGCACACAAGGTGCACAAGTGTGCACCCCCTTGCATGCACCGACCCCGGATTTTATAATATTCACGCGGCTGCATGGGCATGTTATAAAATCGGGCGTAGATTTGTGCGCGCCGGTTTGCACGCACAAATCTACGCCCGCGCATAGGTATTAAAATCTGGCCCACAGTTTTTATGCTGCTTAAATCTCTTTTAATTTCACACTGTACTTACCTAGAATGCTTTTAGTCATCATATCTCCCAAAATATTAGAGAATCCCTCTCAGTTTTCCACAGTTAATCACTGAAGGCTGAGTTACCAGGACAAATCCTCTTCTTTTTCCTGAAGGTTGGATTTCCTTGTCAAATCCCATGCCACTTGCAGGAAAGGAATACCTTCTCTTATTGATCAACTGGAAGCTCTGAGGCAGAGCACAGTCCCTTTTGGCCTGTCCCCAGCTTTCCCCCAAGATAACTCTTCACATCACAAACTCTTTTCTGCCTCTTTCCAGTGCCTTGTGGCACCACTGTTTATAGTCCACTCTGTCTCTCTAAGGTGGCACTGCTGTATGAGAACCTCCCAATACTGGACCATTCCTCATTCTAACGTACAATGAAGCCAGACTGGTGACACAAACAAAGGCTCACCCTTATCAGGCATGGTACATGCAGGGGCCAAATTTGATGTGTGTGTGTGGGGGGGTGGGGGTGGGGGGGAAATAGAGTTTCAGGGCTTAAACTGTGCTCCAGGACTAGACCTGCCAAATACAACAACAGGGCATTCAGTAGACCTAAGCTCTGCACTGGCTTCAGTTCATTAGATTAGCCTACCATATACTGATCCATGGTACCCACCAAAGAAACATCAGGTATAGAGGGGTAGGTTCTGGTTTATTCCTTTCTTCTAAGTATAATAAAAACAAATTGAAGCAAAAACAAAAAAAGAAAGGTGATCAGATTCTGAAATAAGGACCTTCGACAGCAAATCAGCCTGAGCAGCAATCATGTTGGAATCTCTTCCCTTCTAGCTAAAGAAAAGATCTCATTTTAACCTAGTCAAAACACATACACATGCACCCAAATCTTTTATAAAAATATAACTAATTGCAGTTTGCATAGCTACACAGTGCTTTCATTAGCATATTAACAATAAACATCTGTTCTAGAAAATAGTTATTGACAGAATCATTCTGGATCTTTGATTTTCCCCATAAAAGTTTTTAATTAGAAACATACATAGAACATAGAAACATAGAATGATGTCAGAAAAGGACCAAATAATCCACCCAGTCTGCCCAGCAAGCTTATTCTTATGCCAGGATCTACAGCACTGTGCAGGTTACTCGTTTAGAGTAACCTGCACAGTGCTGTCAGGGCCCTCCGATGCTGTTTGAATACAATTTCCCTTGCTGTGGAAGCAGAGAGCAATGATGGAGCTGCATCAAAAGTATCAGGCTTAGTGAATAGGAGTAGTAAAAGCCGTTATCAGCTAGTTACCCCCATGTTTATTTGTTCCCTAAACCATAAAAGTCAGGGCCCTTATTGGTTGATTGATTTAATAAACTCATGTTGCTTTAGATATAAAAGCTCACTTCTTGTTCTTGAAAGAGATTAACTATTAAATGCTTTTCTCAGATGAAGATCACTGTATAATTGGTGAAATGTCTGGCTTAATTAAGAAAAGTAGGAACATACTCTTTTACAGAAGAAAATATACACCTTTTGTTAAGAACTCCCCCTGGAAATCTTTGAAATCAGTCCCACTCCATTTATTCCTAATCATGACATGTACTGCTTTCTGCAAATATATTCTCTGAACAGAACATAGCAGAGGAAACATAATCGAGGAAGAATTCCATGTTCTCAGTTTAGGAACTCAAGCACTCAGTACTTTTCAAACATAGTCAAGTTCTTTGATACCTTCTTTCTTAATATCCTGGATTTTCTTTCTTATTTTTATGTCTTTGTCTTATTATTCAGCTTTTAAATGTGGCCCTCTCTAAGACTAGCAATCAGTCTTCAAAGACAGGAAGTCAGTTTATTCTCTGACTTTCTCAATAGCTTTCCACTGCTCAATCAGCCATGCAAAAATGTGCCACAAGAAGGCGAATACAATTATTTTTTTTCTAGTGAAAGGTAGTTATGCTTTAGCCAAGCGCAACTCATGCGTGTGTTCCATCATTCTCAGAGAGCATTTACAATTATCACACATGTAATCTTTAGTACTGTGTTATGGACAAATGAACTTGTTTCGATGCTGGACAAGGAGTTTTAAGATCTATTCACATGGCTTGTGTGAATTGATTGTCAGTCATAGAGCTGGAGCAATCAATGTATCTGATTCACTAAAAATGTTTTCCCATAGACACAAAATAGGAGAAAAGCCTTAGGAGTAGATTTGAAAAGTTATGTGCGTGCGTCCATGTGTGCACACTTCCCAGCGCGCGCGCGCATGGATGCGCCAATTTTATAACATGCGCGTGCCAGTTCGCCCATGTTATAAAATCCGTGGGCCGTGCGCACATGTGCATCAGATTTTATGATGTGTGCGCACATGTGCTGGATATTATAATCCGCACACGCATGTTCGGGCGGCACGCGCAGGAGACCCTAATTTTGTAAAAGTACATGCGGTGACGAAATTGGACCTACCCCCATTCCCTCCCAGTCTGCTCCAATTACGGAGTGGACTGAGAGGGAACTTCCCTCCCCCTACCTAAACCCCCTCCCTCTTCCCCTCTCCTCCCCACCCCTTTAAGCCATCATAAATACTCACCATTTTTTTGTTGCACTACTACTGTTCTCCTGGAGCAGAAGTAGTCTGTGCGCACCAGCTGACTGCCGGTGCACACTCCCCCAGGACAGTGGCTAATGGCTGTTGTCCTGGTTGGACTCTGTCCCGCCTCTCCCTGCCCACACCATGCACCCCCAGCCCGCCCCCTTTTCAGAGCCTGGCAATTATGCACTTATTGTCACTTACGCTCATGGCTGGGCCCTTTTCAAAATGCACGCGGGGTGCGCAGAGCCCGGCATCGTGTATATGTGACAATATTTGTGCGCATGACTGATTTAAAATTCGGCTGTTAATGAATCTGGCTCGATATTTGAGGATCAAACTCTGGTCTATAGGAACTGGTAGAATTCATTAGGGATGTGCAGCCAAAAACATTTTGTTGCATTCGTGATACGTATTCGTCGGGGGTCATTTCCGTTGCTTTCGGACGTATGGAGAATCCGATACGTCGATATGTGAATTCGTTTTCCGGTTCCCATTAAAGTCAATGGGGGAAGGATTTCCAGCCTATTTTTGGCTGCAGAATTGGGGTTTTATTATCAATTTTCATGAAACTTCTGGGGAGCAATCATCACAACAACAAAAGAGCTCCAAGGTACTTAGACTGTGGCAAAGTGGCACCAAAGTGGCATGAATAGCCTAAGGCATTGTAAAGGTGCAAAGGGGTACCAGAAGTGGCAAGAGTGCTTTAAACAGAGGCACAAAGCAGCAGTGAGAATGTCAAAAACACACCACAGCTTCAAAAGAGAGCACCAATAGCAGATGCATGAACCATCGAAGGCAGCACGACAGGCAAAGCAGCAAGACAAGTGGCATTGACATCCAACAGCACAATGAAGGGGGAACATAGCAAGCAGATAGACTAGCACCAACACACTGAGGAACCATGAGAGTGGCAAGAACACCACAAGGAGTTAAGTGAGCCATCTGGTGTATGGCAGCAAAGCAGAGTGGCAGAAAGCTGATAGGGGCACGACAGGCTGGCAGAGTGGAGGTAGTCTGGTCACTGTGGTTTTGATAGGGGAAAGACAGGCTGGCCCAGGAGAGAGTTCCCTTTCCTTTGGGCAGGAAAGGACTCCCTAGAATGGGTTCACCCCTAGAGTGGGGTGTTTCCGTTGGCGTCTAGTGAATACCGTTGGCGTCTAGTGTATACCGTCTGTACTTACGCACTTCAGCTGATGACAAAGGAACTTGAAGAACTCTCAGAAATAAGAATACTGCTACTCAAGTCCAAATCTGCAATATCAACCTATGTTGACTTTGTACCGTACAGTGCCTCTGTAAACAATGGGAACACAGAGGATGAACTAGAGTACAACTAACACCAGTTTTCTATAGCACTAGAAACATGAATGTAGCAACAAAAACAGCTTGGGAAAATGGCCCGTATTATGAAGGTCATGAAAACTATATCCTAGCTCCAAGCTGGACAGACAGGCACAGCGTTAGAGGTCGAGCCCCGGTAGGGACATAAGGCCTGGATGAACAGGCACAGCAATCAAGGTCAAACACTTGTAGGAACACAAGGCCTGGACTGACAGGCAAAGCAGTCGAGGGCAGAGGTCAATCCCACCTAGGGACATAAGGCCTGGATGAACAGGCACAGCAATGCGGTCAAACACTTGTAGGAACACAAGGCCTGGATGAACAGGCACAGCAATCGAGGTCAAAAACTTGTACGAACACAAGGCCTGGACTGACAGGCAAACCAGTCGAGGTCAAACACTTGTAGTAACACAAGGCCTGGACTGACAGGCAAACCAGTCGAGGTCAAACACTTGTAGGAACACAAGGCCTGGACTGACAGGCAAAGCAGTCGAGGACAGAGGTCAATCCCACCTAGGGACACAAGACCTGGATGAACAGGCACAGCAGTCGAGGACAGAGGTCAATCCCACCTAGGGACATAAGGCCTGGATGGACAGGGATAGTAATTTTTTTTTCTTAATTTATTTATATTCTTATTTTCAAACTTTTCCAGCACTTCATAGTTGATTATACTCAGGTACTGTAGGTATTTCCCTATCCCCAGAGGACATACAATCTAAGTGAAACCCTTGTAGGACACAAGGCCTGGATGAACAGGCACATCAATCAAGGTCAAACACTTGTAGGAACACAATGCATGGACAGTTGATAGTCAGGCACAGCGTTTCATGTCAGGTACATGTGCTGCAGTGCTTATATTATCTGGAGCACAGGAGGCAATTGGAGTTGCTGCAAGGCTTTGAATTGCTTTTATTCATCTTGCTATTCACAGGAAAATTTGGAAACCCAAGCAAAGGCAGGTTTACTTTCAAAAACACTAGCATTTCCATCAACTCTGGTGCCAGCCTTGAGCGGTGAGGGCTCATGATATCCCCTGTCATTGAAAAGACACATTCACTGGGCACACCGGTTGGTGGACATGACAGATATCAATGAGCCACTTTGGCTAGGTGTGGCCAGACAGTGGACTTGTGTGCCCAATATGCCAGCGGATCTGTCTGCATTTTCTCTATCGGCTCTGAGAGATACCGTGTCACTGTGCTGCTGTCTCCTGTGCTTGGGCGGGCTCAGAGTCACTCAATCCAGCTGCTTTCTCTCTCGCCCGTTGCACAACTGATGAATCTTTATGGGCAACATGCCTTGGGCGTTCTGACGTGGAGGAAGAGGTACTATCTGTCGCTGACACAGGGCTGCTCCTGCTTGGGCTAGCAGCACAACTCTCTGACGTGCCTGCTGTTTTCACCTCTGCTTCAAGCCTAATCTGTCTCCGCCTATGGCGCTCCTGTTCACGGACCTTTGCTAACAGCAGCTCCTTCACAAATGACAGACAATTGGACTGTAGGGCGAGTTTACCTTTCACACGGGGATCACCGACAGAGGCGAGCATGTATGTGCGGTTGTCTGTTAAAGGCCTTAATCTGCCTTTCACCTGCTGCTGCAAAACGTCCAGACACTGCAGCACCTCAGCAGTCATTCTCTCTTCCTGTTTAAAGGCCTCCAAATGTTCATTCAGGAAATTAACTATAGGGATGGTGTCAGCCAAGATGGCACTTCTGGAACTTAGCTCGTCCGTGACATCCTTGAAGGGCTGCAGGATTTTTACCAGCTGACTCATGACTAACCAATCATGATGCTCTATGGGATTCTGCACACCTATGTCCATTGTACCAGAAAGTTCATGAAGGGGTGTCTGCATCTCCAGTAACCTCTCCAGCATCATAAAGGTGGAATTCCACCGGGTGGCAATGTCTTGAATGAGACGCTTGTGAGGCATATCCAAATCAGTCTGCTTTTGACTGAGAACCTGCCCCGCCTTGACACTTCTGTGGAAATGTGCTGCTATGTTCCTGCACTTCTGTATTAACCTATGCAGGTATTCATTCTCTTTGTCATTGGACTCCAAGCCCAGAGCTGACTTCACTACCAGGTGCAGAGTGTGTGCCAAACATCGGATGTTCTTAAACCGCCCATCAGTTATTGCCTTAACCATGTTTGCACCATTGTCTGTGACAAAGAACCCTGCCTGCATTTTCCTGTCTCGCTGGTGTAGTTGCCAGCCCTCCAGCATCTGTCTGATGCATGCTAAAATATTGGCTGCGGTATGGGCCTGGTCCGTCAGGTGGGTGTGCAGTAAAGTCCACCTACACCCTGATACTTCTTCAGTAATAGAGCTGCTGGCTGCCCCTGCCTCAGCCATGTCCCACCAGTGTGCTGTCAGAGAGAGGTAAGAGTGTGCAGCGTTCATGGCGGTCCAGATATCGCAGGTGAAATGCACTCTTCCGTCTGCCTTAGCTAGCAGTGCTTGCATGCGACTACAACACAGCTTGTACAGGCTGGGGATGACCTTTCTACTAAATGTGGTTCTGCATGGGATTTTGTAATTTGGAAGTACGACCTTAAAAAAATGCTTGAAACCCACATTCTGCACTAGCTGCAAGGGCTGGTCATCAAGGGCAATCATTTCCCCAATGGTCCTGGTTACAACTTTTGAGGCTGCCTGCCTCCTACTCCGGGATAGCGTTACCGCACTCCACCCCATGTCCTCCATGGTGGATTGTCGCTTCTGCCACATATCAGGGGGTTGCTGGCCTGCCGCCTGACTGCTAGAAGGGTATGAGGGCGTGGGCTGACTCTGCTGCTTTCCTACTACTGCACACTAGTTGGAAGGGGTCCCCCGACTGGAACTGCCACCATCCCCAGATGCCAGTAATCTTGTTGGGTGTTGCCTCTTCATATGATGGTTCATGCCAAAGTTAGATAGATGTCCCATTTGCTTGCCTCTGCTAATATCCCTGGCACAGTAATTACACCAAGCATAACACGGGTCTTCCGTCACTTTAAAGTGTTTCCAGATCGGAGATGTCTTTCGTGATCCTCCCCTCTCTAACATCTTGGGGGTTGATGCTGGCACTGGAGTTGAGGTAGTGGGTGCACCCTGAGAAGCAATGCCAGAGGGGGGCATCAGTCACCCTCTGTGCCTGTACTGACTGCTCTTCCTCCTCCTCGTTATCACTGTCATCTCTCCCTTGCTGCACATTTCTAGAGGCTAAGACAGGACTAACTGAATCAGAAGCAAACAATGACTGCGCTACCTTATCAACGCTAAGTGTTAGTCGAGACTTCTGTCCCCCTGCTGCTTTTGAGTGTCTACATTTTGTCTGGCATGACTCTGCCTCCCCTTCCCTCACCTCCAAAACTACAGGGCCAGAAACAAGTGGCGGTGATGGCAATGTATCATGGTCAGATTTCATTTTTTTTGGCATGGAACTGCCATCCCCTACAAAGAGTTTAGATTGCGACAGTTGCCTTTTTAGCTGTGCTGGTGATGTTGCACTAGTTTCTTTTGAGGTGCCTCCTCTGCCAGTCCCAATCACTCGATTACATCTCTCTTTTCCTGACATTATGGATTTAATGTGACTGAGTAGTAACACTGCCCACTGTCACAGTGCCTGGCTATGCACTAATGTGTGTGGCTTGCACACAAAAGCTGCTTGCTTGTAAGCACAAAAGAGGCAGACTCCCTGGGCACTTGACTGCACAGACCCAGCCTGTTAAACTGCCCAGTATGCTGAGAGACTAAGTAATTGGAATTTAAAAAAGCAGGAATTTTTGTCACTCCAGAAAAATGGATGAAATTGAAAATATTATATCTCTCCAAGCCAGCCCAACACCCTAAATGGTGGTCAGTGCTAGTTGATCTAGCACAGCTTCTCTTCTCAGTCAGAGATGACCAAAATAAACAGCTTGAAAGAAACAGGACTAGCTGTAGCTGACCCTGGCACTGAATCAAAACAAAGAATAATTTTCTTTCCTTTTCTAGTAGCCTCTCTCTCTTAGTTCAGCCTCCTCCCTCTTCCACCCAGCTCACCTCCCCACAGCATCGCTGGAAATAAGTGCGTGGCTCCTCGTGCTGATGTTTATATAGTGCTGGCTCATCAGTAAAATCGACAGAGAGCACTGAATAACAGCGCTATTGGTTGCATTCAGTGCAGCTCAGAAAATGTCAGCGCGGATACGCTGCATTCCGGTATCCATGCCGACCTGTCTGACCCTTTCCTGTGAGTCACTGTGACTCACAGGAAAGGGTCAGACAGGTTGGCATGGTTACCACAGGGGTGCTGCCATTTTGTGCAAATCATAGGTAGCAAGTAGCTAATGGGGGCGAAGAAAAGCGCGCGCCGCTGGGCACACCGAATTAAAACAGAAAATACGTTAAATACGTGGGGAGTTGTGATACGTTTTGCCTCCCCACGTATTTAACGGATAGGACAAAATATGTTGCGGATCGCCAATACGTCGAAAACGGATGCACACCCCTAGAATTCATGTTGTGGAATCTAAGTTACTACATACTGTTGGTGCCTCTTGCTTTAGCTATATTTTGTTGGATGCATATTTGGCAGAATGACCACAACATGTCTGCTATGATTTGTCCTTTTAATTAAAAGATTTTAGTAGTCTTCTTACAGAACCAGAAGTACTGGTCCCCTCACATTATTCTGTTATTATATAATGTTCCTATCAATTCAATTTTGTAGATGTCTTATATAAGAAAAGAGTTCACTAATTGAAAAGAAACCATGGGTAGAACTTCTCTTGCAGATGAGAACAAAACGGTGGTTCTACTGTTCCACTGCGCATGGCAGCATTATATAGAAAAAAGTAGGGGTTGGGAAAAATTAGACAACCTAGTAATTGGATTGGCAGAATGAGTTTTAGTTCCTGAGGTGAACTTGATGATGATGCTACTGAAGTAACAGGAATTCACCTTCACCAATTGTTGCTCTCCATGTGATACTGATTTTTTTGCCAAAAAAAAAAAGGATAATTATCAAAGATTTTTTCAAGGGTAATTGCTCCTTCCCTCCCTACCCTGGAGCAGGAAAAAGTTTTCACACTGCTTGACAACAGGTGTAGTTTTACCTGTTGGGAAAGGAAAATGCAAGCAGTCATTTCATTTTTAAATAACCATGGCACATGCTAGGAACTTAAGAACATAAGAACATGCCATACTGGGTCAGACCACGGGTCCATCAAGCCCAGCATCCTGTTTCCAACAGTGGCCAATCCAGGCCATAAATACCTGGCAAGTACAGATGCAAAGTCCGCAGGTATTTTTGTACACATGTGCGTGCTGGATCATTTTCAAAGGGAAACTGTGGGGAATTTCTCTTGGAAAGTAAAATTGCAGATCCTATGCACCAAAGAATTGAAAATTGCCACCAGGGAGAGAAATGTTGAATGCTGTTACTATGGGTAAAACAATGCTTTTCTCTTGGAAATGGGCTTTTTAAAAAATTGCTGCCCAATATATGGATAAAGGTATGCACATAGGGCCTATATGCACTTTCTTTTACCCACAGTGGGGCAGATTTTCAAGGATTTACGTGCGTAGGGGGGGGTTACGTGCGCCGGGACTATTTTCAAAAGGCCCGGTGGTGTGTGCAAAGTCCTGGGACGTGCGTATGTCCCGGGGTTTTTCTGAATAGGTGGGCATGGCTAGGCAGTCTGGGGGCAGTCCAGGAGGCATGGCCGAGGACTCTGGCACAGCAGCCATTGCGGGGGAACGCACACTGCCCAGCCATGCCCCCAGACCACCCCACCACGCCCCTGGCAGGCTTAACTTCTAAAACAAAGGTACGGGGAGGGGGATCTTTAGGGCTGGGGGGGGCGGGAACGGGGAAAGCCAGTGGGGATCCCCGAGGGCTCGGCGTGCGCAATTTACACTAGTGTGCACCCTCTTGTGCGCGCCGACCCCTGATTTTATAACATGCGCATGGCTGCGCGTGCAAGTTATAAAATTGCGCGTATGTTTTAAAATCTGCCCCAGTGTGTAGAAGCAGTCCTCTGGGCAGGTTTGGAGCATGGCTTGGAATTATACAAGTGCTTTTACATTTTCAAAAGTTTGACTTTTTTTTTTTAAGAAAACAGGTGTAAATATGAGCAGCTAGCTTTGGGGGTATTATTTTCTAAAGGGAATGCATGCACCCATAGACTTTATGTCCATGCAGTTAGTTACAAAATTAGGTAAATGAGAACACTTTTCCAAAATATAACACAGATTCAAACTGGGAAAGTACGTATGAACTTGCTACTATCCCACCAGTCCAACCCTAGCTAGTACGCCTTGCTTAATGTGTAGGGATGTGAATCGTTTTAGGACGATTAAAATTATCGTCCGATAATTTTAATATCGTCTTAAACCGTTATGGAACACAATACAATACAGATTCTAACGATTTATCGTTATAAATCGTTAGAATCGTGAGCCGGCACACTAAAACCCCCTAAAACCCACCCCCGACCCTTTAAATTAAATCCCCCACCCTCCCGAACCCCCCCCCCCAAATAACTTAAATAACCTGCGGGTCCAGCAGCGGTCCGGAACGGCAGCGGTCCGGAACGGGCTCCTGCTCCTGAATCTTGTCGTCTTCAGCCGGCGCCATTTTCCAAAATGGCGCCGAAAAATGGCGGCGGCCATAGACGAAAAAGATTGGACAGCAGGAGGTCCTTCCGGACCCCCGCTGGACTTTTGGCAAGTCTCGTGGGGGTCAGGAGGCCCCCCACAAGCTGGCCAAAAGTTCCTGGAGGTCCAGCGGGGGTCAGGGAGCGATTTCCCGCCGCGAATCGTTTTCGTACGGAAAATGGCGCCGGCCATACGCGAGGGTTCCGGCGCCTCGCTGAACGACCTCCTGCAGTCGATCTCCTGCCGGCGCCATTTTCCGTACGAAAACGATTCGAGGCGGGAAATCGCTCCCTGACCCCCGCTGGGCCTCCAGGAACTTTTGGCCAGCTTGTGGGGGGCCTCCTGACCCCCACGAGACTTGCCAAAAGTCCAGCGGGGGTCCGGAAGGACCTCCTGCTGTCCAATCTTTTTCGTCTATGGCCGCCGCCATTTTTCGGCGCCATTTTGGAAAATGGCGCCGGCTGAAGACGACAAGATTCAGGAGCAGGAGCCCGTTCCGGACCGCTGCCGTTCCGGACCGCCGCTGGACCCGCAGGTTATTTAAGTTATTTGGGGGGGGGGGGTTCGGGAGGGTGGGGGATTTAATTTAAAGGGTCGGGGGTGGGTTTTAGGGGGTTTTAATGTGCCGATTTTTCGATTTTTCGATTTTTAACGATTTTTAACGATTTTTCACGATATTTTACCCCCCCAAACGGCAACAATACGATTCCCTCCCCCTCCCAGCTGAAATCGATCGTTAAGACGATCGAGGACACGATTCACATCCCTATTAATGTGATCGTCCTTATTAGGGATTCACACACAAATGTTTTTCATTTTCATTTTGCTAATTCATTTTTTGGGGGATAATTTGTTTGTTTTTCCTTTTTGGGGGTTTTATTTTCTCACATGCTTTTTGTTTTTGGAAAATAGCATGCACTACTTGCCAAAAATGATAAAAAATATGCATAATTTTTAATTTTTCAACAATGTTTTGGTTTATTTGAAATGAAACAAAGTGGGTTCATTCATCTCATTTTACACTTTTGTTTGAAATGAATGCACATCCTTAGCCCTTAGTTTGGGTCATCAGTTCTAGTCAAAGGTCATGAAGTATTCATATAGCAGTAGTCAAAAACAGAACATTTATTTTATTGGGATATTCAGCTGTGAGTTTCAGAAGCTTTATGGAACATTCAAAGAAGCAGCAGTAAAGAAGCTTTTGAATCAAGATTAAAAAGGATTAAATATTTGTGTTTGTTTTTATTCTTAACCTTTCCCATTTTCTAGCTATGATTATCTTCTTAGTACAGTAGTGGTCTAGACCACTGACAGTTAGGGATGTGCTTCAGTTTCTAAACAAAAAGATAAATGCAATGAGATGCCTGCATTTCATTTTGTTTAAAAAGAAAATGAAAACAAAAACAAAAACCCACTGTTTGTTTCATTACTTTTAAGTTACCCCCCAACACACACACCAAAATCTGCCAAAACAGGAAAAGAGTGCCCTCTCTCTTTCCTGAGGTCTGTGAAGTAGAAAGGGGCACAAATAATCAATCTACAGTTGTTCTTGCCACTCTGGGTCCAAGAGTGAAATAATATTAAGTCCTAGAAAACAGAACACCACAGAATAAACTGACTCCAGGACGTCAGGACAAAGATAGGAGAGACAGCACGGAGCAGCAGCAGGAGCAGACACCTGCAGCACAGCGAGTTATAGCGGGAAATATCACCAACTGCACAAATATGCCACAGAGTGATAATTAAGCTATAACGTCCAATCCAGAACTCTTTGTAGCTGAGGATCGAAAATAAAGCAAATAAACACACTACAATGCCCATTAGCTTAGTGATTCCCAAACCTGTCATATTGACCCCCAAAGTCAGTTGGAGTTTCATCATATCCCCAATGGATGTGCAGGAGATGTTTTGGCATACATCGGACTCTAGTCATGCTGTCAAGGTGAGACAGTTCATAGTAAAACCAAAACACCTAATCCTTGTAATAGAAGGACCAGCTTCATGCAGAGCAGCCTGGAGTCTCTTTATCGTGCTCCCTTTGATGCAGTGATACTACTGAGTGCTCCATGACTTGGTGGGGAGGTTGGTTGGGGGAGGGGAGAATTTATTTGGAGATCTTTTATCCAATAAAGGTACAGCCTTAATAACCAGCTCCTCAAGTCACACTAGCTTGGTCATACTATGCTGAAATATTTATTGTGTAGAGTATGGGGCAGATTTTAAAACTTATGCGCGGGCGTAGATTTGTTCGCGCAACCCGGCACGAACAATTCTATGCTCGATTTTATAACATGTGCGCGCTGCCGCGTGCATGTTATAAAATCTGGGCTCGGGCGCGCAAGGGGGTGCACACATGTGCACCTTGCATGCGCCAAGCCCGAGGGGAGCCCCGATGGTTGTCCCCATTTCCTCCAAGGTCGCTCCGAAATCGGAGCGGCCTTGGAGGGAACTTTTTTCCAGCCCTCCCACCTTCCGGAATGCAGGGGGGGCTCAGGACACACCCCAGACTGCCGTCACACCCCCGGACCCATACCCTGACCCCGGACATGCCCCAGACCCACCGTCACGCCCCTGGACCTGCACACGCAATTGTGCAGCTTGCACGCGCCGAGCAGCCTTCCTCCATTCCCTCCGCCCCCCCCCCCCCCCACCACCACACCTTCCCTAACCCACCCCCCAGCCCTAACTAAACCCCCCCGACCTTTGTTGAAGAAGTTACGCGTGCCAACTTGCACATGCTGGATCTCCATCCCCCAGCCCGGTGGCTGTTCCGGAGGCCTCGGTCCTGCCCCCGGAACAGCCATTTTTTCAAGCCCCGGGACTTATGCGCAGGGGGAGGCAGGAGTAGGTTTTTGGGGGTTGCGTGTGTATCTTACGCACTTCTGGCCTGGGGATAGAAAATAAGGAGGAAGGGAGCCACTTGAGCTGGAGATGTACAGTTATATCAGAAACAGGGAGTAGGGGGAAGGGAGGGAAGAAGGGATATGGAAGGGGAGGGGGAGGGAAAGTGAAAGTGAAAGCAAAGGAAGAAACAGAGGTAGTGAGTGGAAGGAGAGACTCCACTCTCTTGCACGACTTATTTTTGTTACCAACCAACCACCAGTGTTGGAGACGAAATATATAGAAATTTATTTCATGCAAATCCATCAGGGATAACCTAATAACTGGTCTGACTGCATGGTCAACTGAAGAGCTTTGGGATCCTCAGAGCTGTACATTTAGAGATATGCATGAAATATCCTTAAACATTTCAGGTAAGTTGAAGTATTATATTTTCACATAAGTCTAGAAAAATACATTTGTGTAGCACACACCCCTTTCAGCATAAGCAACTGTCCAATTCATTTGTGCTCCAGGAGAGTAAGCATGTGAGTCATGTAAATGTCCTTGCAGCAGTGTTTGCCTTGCCTGTGTTGTTAATGAACAGTATCAGAAAGAATCCACTCTTAGCTGAGTCTGCTGGGCTTTGAACAGCATAAGCTGCTAAAGACGACAGCAGTGACTGATCCCCCCCCCCCCCCCCCCCCGAACCTCTCAGAAGCTAAATATGAGCCAAGCTGGGACTTCTTAACCAGCTAAGAAGTATTGAGATGCTGCCACCCCCTCGTAAACTTTCATTTTCTGTCTTGGTGGCACCTTCCCATTCATTACTCTTCTTTCTGCCACAGAGCACCTGGTTCTGATTAAATGCAGTCTTAATGGGGATTATAAAGCTTTCCTTCTGTCAAGGGTTTCTCCTTCTGTGATCCCTGAACACTTTCCCTTGTAAGTAATGATGCAGGCATTCCTCTTTCCCAGAATTAAAGAACACTGCCGTTATATCCTTGACATACCTAATCTTTATGAGCTGAGAGAGAGGCCCCGTACTCAGGCTGGATAAAGGACTCAACAGCGTGCAGTGCTTACGAGTCACATGGCGGATGCTGAGTCTAGAAATGGGAGGAGATGTGGCAGAAAGCAGTAATGCATTCTTTCTATATGTTACAAATGGAGCAGTGGTCCTTGGAATGAATTGAATACAATTTGACCATTTGGAAGCCTGTGACACACAATGCTGATTATCTCTTTGTGCTATGAAGACATACAGGCCAATACAGTAAAGTTCGCGGGAGAGCGGGTGAGCATCCACTCTCCCGGCACACGCACAGGCCAGTGTCCTGTGCGCGCAATACAGTAAAACAAAATATTTAAATTAGGGCCCGCGGTAAAAAGAGGCGCTAGGGACACTAGCGCGTCCCTAGCGCCTCTTTTTGGACAGGAGCAGTGGCTGTCAGCGGGTTTGTCAGCAGACGCTCAATTTTGATGGCATCGGTTCTCGAGCCCGCTGACAGCCACAGCTTCGGAAACCGGCGCCGGCAAAATTGAGCGTCTGGTTTTCAACCCGCGAGCAGATTTTAAAATATATTTTTTTAATTTTCTTTTTTTTTTTTTTAACTTTTGGGACCTCAGACTTAATATCGCCATGATATTAAGTCAGAGGGTACACAGAAAAGCAGTTTTTACTGCTTTTCTGTGCACTTCCCCGGCACCGGCAGAAATTAACACCTACCTTTGGGTAGGCACTAATTTCTTAAAGTAAAATGTGCGGCTTGGCTGCACATTTTACTTACTGTATTGCGTGGGAATACCTAATAGGGCCATCAACATGCATTTGCATGTTGTGGGCGCTATTAGTCTCGGGGGGGGGGGGGGGGGGTTGGACGCACATTTTTGACGCGCTATTACCCCTTACTGAATAAGGGGTAAAGCTAGCTTGTCGAAAATGTACATCCAAATGCGGGTTAACAGTGCACTCCACCAGAGCGCACTGTACTGTATCGGCCTGTAAAGAAGGGAAAAGTTTATTTCTCCTTACTTTACAGCAATGGCATAAAATATTCAGTTCAATAGCAATACATTGTCATCATAAATTAGAAAATCTAGAATATTATTCTTTACTTATTTATAGATTCTTATATTCTGCTAAGAGCAGATGAAATATATAACATTCATAATGTCTAGCTTTCTATTTATCCAGCTCTGACTATAGGCTTTATTTATACTTCAACTATTTCACATTATCTTCTAAGGTTACAATAAAAGTCTGCAATCTGAAACTAAAATTGTTCAAACTTCTAAGAATGACAGGGGCTTACATGTTATCTGAATGATAATATTCATATTTTTTCTTAAAAAGGCAAAAAAAAAAAAAAATAAAGTCTGGAGAAATCTAAATCTTTAGCCTTGGCCAATTACTATTGCTTTCAAAAACACAAGGAATTTTATCCTTCATCTATTCCTTGGGGAAAAAAATTCTGCTCAAGTCAAATTGCTCAACAGTAAGTGCAGGAGACATGTAGTTATGGGATAAGAATACATCATTTGCACTATTTCATCCAGAATTTACACTTGACTTTATTTCATCCAGTTTTCAATTGAATGGTCATTAAAAAAAAAAAAAAAAAAGATGGATTAATATGAGAAAACATCTGACAACTATAATAGCCATATTGTACATATAACTGTAAAATATAAAGAAATTGGCACGATAGTAAAAAAAAAAAATATATATTTCTTTCATAAGACAAATGTCAAACCACAGGTTGTAACATTGTATTTATAAATCACAAACAACCCAGTGAGCATTGCAAAATTCAGTAAAAGCTGTCTCTATAAATCCCATCCTTCCTGGCCCATCCCTTTCAATCTATGTAGACAGGTCATCATGGTCCAGGTCAAAAAGTAAAGAATGAGCCCAACCAGTGCCAGCCAACCTGAAGCTCTGTTTCTGCTTTGCCAAGGAGGACCCTTGTGGTACTGGGATTGCCCCCTCTCTAAAACCAGCCCAGCGTAATCAATAACCCTGAGGATTGTAAAGTACTCATCATTAAATAGATGCAGTTTTAGGAATACTGCCCAGCCCCGTCACTGTGAATAATACTGATTTTCTTTCATCTTATGTATGTTCATTTTTATTTCTTTATTAAAAATATTTTTATACTGCATTATCATTAATTCTAAGTTGTTAACAAAAGATTGGAAGTGCACCATTCATTCACCTGTTGCAACAACCGGACGCAAGGTTCACGACTGGTCCCTCCTACCTACCCTCCTGCGCTGTTCCGGAGCTAGCTCTGCTCCGGAGCAGGGTAGGGGAGGTGTTCTGGCGATTGTCAGCATGTCTTCAGCCTTCCTCTGCACTGCAGGCCTTTGCTTCACGGCGGAGATGCTGCCGCCGACTTCCTCTGTGCAGTCCCTTAGCTGCGCGCGCCCCTCCCCCTTTTTTAAAGGGCCCGCAGTGCACCAGGACTGCCGGCCCCTTCAGATGATGTCACCATTAGAAAGTTATATAAGGCGACTCCTGACACTCAGGAGACGCCTTAGCAACTTCTCCCTTCCTTGGGGTTAGTTGCTTTCCCAGCTCATCTGTCTGCTGACCTCTTTGGACTTGTGCCTGGTTTTTGACCACTGCCTGGAACTCCGACTATTCTCTTGATTGCCGCCTGACCTGACCTCTGCCTGGAACTCCGACCACTCTGATCGCCGCCTGACCTGACCTCTGCTTGGAACTCCCAACATCTACTCTGGCCTTGGTCCTCGCCATACTCTTGGACACTCTCTTTTGGCCTCTTGCAACCTCTGGACTTTCCTGTTCACGCACCAACCATGCACCCTTGTTCATGGTGGGCACCCTCTTGAACTGTCTGACTAGGAGACCCTGCGAGGCCCACCTAAGACCAGGCAGCCCAGGTAACCAAGGGCTCAACCTGAGGGAACCCCCGGGTTGCTATTGGTGAAGCTCCAGCTAGTCTCTGTCTCTGTTTGTGCTCCGCCTCCTGGTGGCAGGCGCTCTTTGGGTCTGGACTGGAGGACCATACCAATCCTGTATCAGGCCAAGGGTCCACTCCCAGCGCAACACATCCATTCAGCCATCTCAGGGGTAGAAAGGTTCTTCCAGTGTCCAGGAATAAATCTTTGAACCATCAGCAGGGCAGGGTATAGGGAACTGATTTCAATAGACATTCGTGGTTAAAATGGAAATAGTTGATACACTTACTTGCATAATTTAATCTATCACATTTCTGTGTTTGAAAGTTAAAGAAAAATGGATTGTTTATTCAACTATTTGTCCAAAGACACTAGGCAAGGTACAAATGAAACAGAAACTGCAAATAAACATATAACAAATGGCAGAAAATGCCCCCCCCCCCCCCACCACTTCTTTTTCAACTAAAGTTGAATCTTTTGATTTTACTACTAAGGGGAGGGCTGGGAGGGAATACTCAGACAATGGGAGCACTGAGAGGAGAGGATTACTTTGCTGGTAACTGAAAAGAACTGGTAAGTACTGCTTGTGGAAATTTTCAGAACTTAAAGTTTTGGGGAGAAGTAAACTATTGGGGTATATTATTTTGTGTGTCTGTATTAAATAGCTAATCAGAAGGCAGGCTAAAACCAGGAGTTTATGTGTCTTTCCCTCCCTCCCAACCCTCTTCCACCCACCTCTACCTCATCCTTTAATTTATAGGCAGGTGACACTTTCACACTTAGAAAAAAAACATTAATCAGCCTTTTAACTTAAATTTAGAAATTCCCCATGCCTTATCAAGAGTTTAATCATTCCCTTGTAGGTCACTACCAGATAAATAGTCAATACACTAATACATTTAAAGGACTCTAATTGTACACATTCCTACTCCAATAGCAACCTAAACTTAACTAGGAACTTAACAAATTTAAGATGAAGGCAGCAGTCCAGCAGCAAAGGGGGGGGGGGGGGTGCTCCCAGTCTTTTGCATCGAGTGTCACATGTATGATTTTTTACCCGCTGGTGAGAAGTTGAATGTGTGCACCTAGTGCAAAGAGCTCCTGTCTCTCAGAGAATGAGTCTGATCTCTGGAAGCTAGAGTGGCAGACCTGGAGGAGCTGAGGCAGACAGACAGGTATATAGATGAGACCTTCAGGGACATAGTAGACAAGTCCCAACTCCAGTCTGGCAGGCCTGGTGATGCCTTGGAGGAGGATGGTCTCCTGATCAGAAAGTATCAAACTGGTGCAGCAGGCAATGATCCTGTAGCAAGGACCTGCCCTCCAGGTGGTTCATTGTCCTCTCGCACTGAGAATGTGTCTCCCAGGGCTACTGCCCAGGAGGAAAGGATTAGGTTGGCCGTCATACAGGTCGATACAGTAAAGTGTGCTCCGTCGGAGCGCACTGTCACCCTGCTCTGGACGCGTGTTTTCCCTTACCCCTTATTCAGTAAGGGGAGGAAAACACGCGGCCCACCCGCGGCACCTAATAGCGCCCTCAACATGCAAATGCATGTTGATGGCCCTATTAGGTATTCCCGAGCGATCGAGTAAGTAAAATGTGCAGCCAAGCCGCACATTTTACTCTAAGAAATTAGCGCCGCCCAAAGGTCGGCGCTAATTTCTTCCGGCGCCAGGAAAGTGCACAGAAAAGCAGTAAAAACTGCTTTTCTGTGCACCCTCCGACTTAATATCATAGCGATATTAAGTCGGAGGTCCCCAAAAGTAAAAAAAGTAAAAAAAAAAAAAAAAAAAAATTTTTTGAATTCGGCCCGCGGCTGTCGGGCCGAAAACCGGACGCTCAATTTTGCCGGCGTCCGGTTTCCGAGCCCGTGGCTGTCAGCGGGCTCGAGAACCGACGCCGGCAAAATTGAGCGTCGGCTGTCAAACCCGCTGACAGCCGCCGCTCCAGGCCAAAAGGAGGCGCTAGGGACGCGCTAGTGTCCCTAGCGCCTCCTTTTCCTCGTTTGCACCGCGTTGCCTCATTTAAATACTGGATCGCTTGCACCGGCGAGGGGCCGGTGCGCGCGCCGGGAGAGCGGGCGTTCGTCCGCTCTCCCACGGACTTTACTGTATCGGGCTGATAGTTGGTGATTCAATTAAGAATGTAGATAGCTGGATGGCTGGTGGGCAAGAGGATCACCTGTAAACATGCCTTATTGCAAAGGTGGCGGACCTCATGCATCACCTAGATAGGATTTTAGACAGTGCTGGGGAGGAGCTGGCTGTTGTGGTACATGTGGGCCACAACAACATAGGAAAATATGGGAGGGAAGTTCTGGAAGCCAAATTTAGGTTTTTAGGTTGAAAGCTGAAATCCAGAGCTTCCAGGGTAGCATTCTCTGAAATGTTCCCTGTTCCATGTACAGGCAGACAGAGCTCTGGAATATCAAAGGCTGGATGAGACAATGGTGCAAGGAAGAGGGATTCAGTTTTGTAAGGAACGGGGGAACCTTTTGGGAATGGGGGAGTCTTTACCGAAGGGATAGGCTATACCTTAACCAGGGTGGAACCAGGCTGCTGGCACTAACCTTTAAAAAGGAGAAAGAACAGCTTTTAATCTAAATCAAATGGGAAAGCCATCAGTCACTCAGCAGTGCATGGTTCGGAGGGAGGTATCTTCAAAGGATGCTAATGAAGCATTAGCATTTGGGCATCCCAAAAGAGAGGTTCCAATAATAAAAAAAAAAAAGTAGTCCAAGTGCCTACAATTAAAAAAACTCACCTGAGCTAAAAGATTCCAATTTATCCTTGTCAACTGAAAAGCAGAATGTTAATACAAACATAAAACACACTTTGAAATGTTTGTATGCTAAAGCCAGAAGACTAAGAAGTAAGATGGGGAATTAGATTTTGTAGCAGTGAATGATGACATAGACTTAATTGTCATCTCAGAGACATGGTGGAAAGAGGATAACCAATGGGATAGTGCTATACCAGTTTACAAATTATATCGCAATGACAGAGAGGATCATCGTGGTAGCGGGGTGGCGCTTTATGTCCAGGATGGCATAGAGTCCAACAAGATAAAGATCTTGCAAAAGACTAAATGCACAATTGAATCTTTATGGGTAGAAATCCCTTGTGTGTTGGGAAGATTATAGTGATAGGAGTATACTACCATCCATCTGGCTAAAATGATGAGACAGTAAAATGCTAAGAGAAATTAGGGAAGATAACCAAATTGGTAGTGCAGTAATAATGGGATATTTCAATTACCCTAATATTGAGAGGGTAAGTGAAACAGGATGGAATAAATGACAGTTTTATGGAGCAATTGGTTCAGGAACCGATGAGAGATGGAGCAATTTTAGATCTAATTCTCAATGGAGAGCAGGATTTGGTGAGAGAGAGGTAATGGTGGTGGGCCTGCTTGACAATAGAGATCATTATATGATCAAATTTGAATTAATGATTGAAGGGGGAAAGTAAGTAAATGCACTGTTGTAGCACTAAACCTTCAAAAAGAAACAAATAAAATGAGAACATAGTTTTAAAAAAAGCTGAAAGTTGCAGTTTCAAAGCTCCAAGTGTGGACATTGTTAAAAAAATGGACCCATAATGCAAATCATAACATGTATGTGTGTTGACAACATAATGGTATACAGAAATAATGCAGAAAAAGAACTCAGGACACAGTATGTGTGCAGATATCATTAAATACAAACAATAGTTGTAAAAACAGGTAAGAATGTGCTGGAGAGGATAATTTGGTGATAGGGTGAACCGTAATTCAATTATGCTTAAAATATTAAGCAACTGTCAGGGAGTAAAGTAGTTTTGGACCATATTGCAGGAGGTTATAGAAAAATTAAAAAATGAAGTTTAAAAATAATAAAAACAATAAAAAATGAAAATGGGAATGCTTACTAAATGTTAGCAGGACTTATTGTATGCCTGCAGGGCTGAAGCCACAGTATTTGTGCATCCACTATTGCATACAATCTTTGGTTCCTATTTAGAATAAAACAAAAATTAAGATCAAGTCGCCTGTTAAAACAAAATTAAGAAAGTAAAAAATAAAAGATGAAATAACAAAATAAAAACACCTAAAAAAATAAAAGATAAAATTAACATAAAAAAAAGTGAAACAAAACAACTGAATACCAAATGTAACTTAGATGAAAAAGTGTCTACAACTATTTGTCAATGCAATTGAGTGACAAACTAAATTGTCCATGTGTGGAAAAATGGAGTCAAATGTATAGACTGTCATTATAAGTAAGGACTTCACTCAGATATGCCAGTTTACCAATTTGATCATAAATCTCTACTTTGAAACATGTAGTTATGCCATGTAGCACCAGATGTGAAGATCACTTCATTCAATTTGTATCCTCAAAACACTGATAACATGTATGTAACAAAAATACACAGGAAAAATGAATACCAAAATTAAACATGCCAACAGACTATGTTTAAGTGAAAAATGCTAGCTACAAATGCCGTATGAAAACTGACATGACAGTCTGTGAATGTGCATAAACGATTTAAAAAAAAAAAATTCATTCAAAGACAGAAAGGTCTTCTATGCTTATGTTCAGAGACTAAAACAGATAAATAATTATAACCAGCATACTGTTTATATGATAGAAAATGATTAAGGAGAGCAAACCTCAGCATCAGTAGCATGACTGCGGGATCGCTATGAGTAAATACCGCACCAACCAAACTTAATTAATCACATTGCACAAGGAGTATTTTTTTAAAAAAGTCAAAATCAAAGTACTAAAAACTGTCTGCCATTCAATGAGTATCAAAAGTGTAATTGCATACCTGTGGTGTGTTTCATTAAAGGTAAGCTGCGTGAGGCAGAGTTGTATAAAATATAAGAACATAAGAAATTGCCATGCTGGGTCAGACCAAGGGTCCATCAAGCCCAGCATCCTGTTTCCAACAGAAGCCAAACCAGGCCACAAGAACCTGGCAATTATCCAAACACTAAGAAGATCCCATGCTACTGATGCAAGTAATAGCAGTGGCTATTCCCTAAGTAAACTTGATTAATAGCAGTTAATGGACTTCTCCTCCAAGAACTTATCCAAACCTTTTTTGAACCCAGCTACACTAACTGCACTAACCACATCCTCTGGCAACAAATTCCAGAGCTTTATCATGCATTGAGTGAAAAAGAATTTTCTCCAATTAGACTTAAATGTGCTACTTGCTAACTTCATGGAATGCCCCCTAGTCCTTCTATTATTCGAACGTGTAAATAACCGAGTCACATCTACTCATTCAAGACCTCTCATGATCTTAAAGACCTCTATCATATCCCCCCTCAGCTGTCTCTTCTCCAAGGTGAATAGCCCTAACCTCTTCAGCCTTTCTTCATAGGGGAGCTGTTCCATCCCCTTTATCATTTTGGTTGCCCTTCTCTGTACCTCCATCGCAACTGTATCTTTGAGATGCAGCGGCCAGAATTGTACACAGTATTCAAGGTGCGGTCTCACCATGGAGCGATATAGAGGCAATATGACATTTTATGTTTTATTAACCATTCCCTTCATAATAATTCCTAACATTCTGTTTGTTTTTTTGACTGCAGAGCCGACGATTTTATGCACTATGTCCACTATGATGCCTAGATCTTTTTCCTGGGTGGTAGCTCCTAATATGGAACCTAACATCATGTAACTACAGCAAGGGTTGTTTTTCCCTATATGCAACACCTTGCACTTGTCCACATTAAATTTCATCTGCCATTTGGATGCCCAATCTTCCAGTCTTGCAAGGTCCTCCTGTAATGCATCACAGTCTGCTTGTGATTTAACTACTCTGAATAATTTTGTATCATCCACAAATTTGATAACCTCACTCATCGTATTCTTTTCCAGATCATTTATATATATATTGAAAAGCACCGGTCCAAGTACAGATCCCTGAGTCACTCCACTGTTTACCCTTTTCCACTAAGAACATTGACCATTTAATCCTACTCTGTTTCCTTTCTTTTAACCAGTTTGTAATCCACGAAAGGACATCACCTCTTATCCCATGACTTTTTAGTTTTCGTAGAAGCCTCTCATGAGGGACTTTGTCAAACACCTTCTGAAAATCCAAATACACTACATCTACCGGTTCACCTTTATCCACATGTTTATTAACCTCTTCAAAAAAATGAAGCAGATTTGTGAGGCAAGACTTCCTTTGGGTAAATTTGTGTTGACTGTTCCATTAAATCATGTCTTTCTATATGCTCTACGATTTTGATCTTGAGAATAGTTTTTACTATTTTTCCCGGCACTGAAGTTAGGCTCGCTGGTCTATAGTTACCAGGATCACCCCTGGAGCCTTTTTTAAATATTGGGGTTACATTGGCCACCCTCCTGTCTTCAGGTACAATGGATGATTTTAATGATAGGTTACAAATTTTAAGTAATAGATCAGAAATTTCATTTTTTAGTTCCTTCAGAACCCTAGGATACCTACCATCCGGTCCAGTACTCTTTAGTTTGTCACTACTACATCTTCCAGGTTCACAGTGATTTTGTTCAGTTCGTCTGACTCATCACCCCTGAAAACCATCTCCGGAACTGGTATCTCCCCAACATCCTCATAAGTAAACACGGAAGCAAATAATTCATTTAGTCTTTCTGCAATGGCCTTATCTTCCCTAAGAGCCCCTTTAACCCCTCTGTCATCTAATGGTCCAACCAACTCCCTCACAGGTTTCTGGCTTTGGATATATTTTAAAAAGTTTTTATTATGCGTTTTTGCCTCTATGGCCAACTTCATTTCAAATTCTCTCTTCGCCTGTCTTATCAATGTTTTACACTTAGCTTGACAATGCTTATGTTTTATCCTATTTTCTTCAGATTGATCCTTCTTCCAGTTTTTGAAGGATGTTTTTTTTGGCTAAAATAGCCTTTTTCACCTCACCTTTTGACCATGACGGTAATCGTTTTGCCCTCCTTCCACATTTACGGGCGGATTTTCAAAGCCCTGCTCGCGTAAATCCGCCCGGATTTACGCGAGCAGGGCCTAGCGCGCCAGCGCACCTATTTTCCATAGGCCGCCGGCGCGCGCAGAACCCCGGGACTCGTGTAAGTCCCGGGGTTTCTGAAAAGGGGCATGTCGGGAGCGTGTCGGGGGGGGCGTCACTGAGTGACGCCGCATTTGGGGGGCATGGCACAGCGTTTGGGGGGCGGGCCTGGGGTGTGGCGCCGACCCGGGGGCATGGCCGCACCCTCCGGAACCCCCCCGGGTCGGGTCTCTGCGCGCGTGGATTTACGTCTCCCTCCGGGAGGCGTAAATCCATGGATAAAGGTAGGGGTGGGGTTTAGATAGGGCCGGGGGGTGGGTTAGGTAGAGGAAGGGAGGGCAAGGTGAAAGAGAGTTCCCTCCGAGGCCGCCCCGATTTCGGAGAGGCCTCGGAGGGAACGGAGGCAGGCTGCGCGGCTCGGCGCGCACCGGCTGCCCAAAATCGGCAGCCTTGCGCGCGCTGATCCAGGATTTTAGAAGATACACACGGCTACGCGCATATCTTATAAATTCCAGCGTACTTTTGTTTGCGCCTGCTGCGCAAACAAAAGTACGCGATCGCGCAGTTTTTAAAAATCTACCCCTTAATGCGTGGAATACATATGGACTGCGCCTCTAGGATTCTATTTTTAATCCATGTCCAAGCCTGTTGAACACTTTAACCTTTGCAGCTGCACTTTTCAGTTTTTTTCTAACTATTTTCCTCAATTTATCAAAGTTTCCCTTTTGAAAGTTTAGTGTTAGAGCTGCAGATTTACTTCTTGTCCCACTTCCAGTTATTAGTTTAAACTTGATCATGTTATGATCACTGTTGCCATGTGGCCCCACCACTGTTACCTCCCTCACCAAATCCTGCGTTCCACTAAGAATTAAATCTAAAATAGCTCCCTCTCTTGTTGGTTCCTGAACCAATTGCTCCATGAAGCAATCATTTATTACATCCAGGAACTTTATGTCTCTAGCAAGTCCTGATGTTACATTTACCCAGTCAGTATTGGGGTAATTGAAATCTCCCATTATTATCGCACTGCCAAATTGGTTTACTTCCCTGATTTATCTTAGCATTTCATCATCTGTCTGACCATTTTGTCCAGGTGGACGGTAGTATACTCCTATCACTATACTCTTACCCAATACACATGGGATTTCTACCCATATAGATTCTGAGCATTTAGTCTCTTGTATGATCTTTATCCTGTTGGACTCTATACCCTCCCGGACATAAAGTGCCACACCCCCGCCAAGTTGATCCTCCCTATCATTTCAATATAATTTGTACCCTGATATAGCACTGCCCCATTGGTTATGCTACTTCCACCAAGTTTCTGTGATGCCAATTATGTCAATCCCATCATTTGCTACTATACACTCTAACTCTCCCATCTTACTTCTTAGACTTCTGGCATTGGCATACAGACATTTCAAAGTGTGTTTTTTTGTTTGTTTTAACAACCTGCTTTTAAGTTGTTTGGGATAATTCGGAAATCATTAGCTTTGGTGATTTTTTACATATAGGCATATGGACTAGAGATGTGAATCGGAACCAGAATCGGTTCGGATTCTGGTTCCGATTCACATGTGGGTTTTTTCCATCAGGCCCGATCGTGGTTTTATTGGCTGCGCCCTAGCCCAAAATGGCGCCGATGGCCTTTGCCCTTACCATGTGACAGGGTATCCGTGCCATTGGCCGGCGCCTGTCACATGGTAGGAGCAAAGGCCATCGGCGCCATTTTGATTAGTGGCAGCCGATGACCCGGGAGCGGGAAATCGCTCCCGGGACCCCCACTTGACCACCAGGTACCTGAAAAATGTTTTGGGGGGGGTCTGGAGGGTGGGGGAAGCAAAGAGATTAGTTTTAAAGGGTCGGGGTGGGTTTAGGGGTTATTTTTGTGTGCCATTTTCCCCACCCTCCCCCAAAACGATAAGAGAACCCCCACGATCAATATCGTGGGGTTTTCCTATCGTTTCGGGGGAGCCCCCGATTTCTGACGATTTTGAAAATATTGACGATATTTTCAATCGTCCGAAGCCCGATTCACATCCCTAATATGGACTATGTTTGCTTTTAATGGAACCTCTCTGTTGGGATGCCCTAACTCTTCTGTTTCATTAGTATCCTTCAAGGATACATTTCTCTGAACCATGCACTGCTGAGTGACTGTCAGCTTTCCTCCTTGTTCTAGTTTAAAAGCTGCTGTCTTTTTTGAAAGTTGGTGCCAGCAGCTTGGTTCCACTCTGGTTAAGGTGGAGCCCATCCTTTCAGAAAAGTCTCCCCTTTCCCCAAAAGTTTTCCCAGTTCCTTGCAAAGCTGAATCCCTCTTCTCTGCACTATCGTCTCATCCACGCATTGAAACTCTGGAGCTCTGCCTGCCTCTGGGGACCTGCACGTGGAACAGGAAGCATTTCAATCTATGCCACCCTTGAGGTTCTGGAATTTAGCTTCCTACCTAAAATCCTAAATTTGGCTTCCACAACCTCTCTCCCACATTTTTCTATGTCATTGGTGCCCACATGTACCACGTCAGCCGGCTCCTCCCCAGCACTGTCTATAATCCTATCTAGGCGACGCGTGAGGTCTGCCACCTTCGCACCAGGCAGGCAAGTTACCAGGCGGTCCTCACATCCACCAGCCACCCTGCTATCTACATTTCTAATAATCGAATCACCAACTTGATGGCCGGCCTAACCCTTCCATCCTGGGCAGTAGCCCTGGGAGACTTGTCCTCAGTGCGAGAGGAAATGTGGCTAATTGCGCGCCAAAATTAGAAACAGTCAAAAAACATAACATAATGTTTTAGTCATCGATGTTTACTTTGCAGTGGACAAATCGGGTAAATTCATAGCTAACTAATATGTAAAAAAACTAAAAAGAAAAAAAGGGGGGTTGACATATTGTTATATGATGTTTACTATTACTGTGAGATGGTATTTGTGATGATTTTAATGTTATTTGTTGTGTCAATATTTACTCTGGTATTTAATACATGTGGAGTCTATACATTGATTTGTACTATTATTTTAAACTGTCAGTTTTGTTATAGTTTTGTTTTAGTATATATGTATTTGTTATAATCCGCTGAGATTTGTGGATCAGCAAAATCTAATTTTTTTAAATAAATGTGATAGTCACAGCAAAAATAGGTGCAAAAACCTAATTCAGTTACATCTGCCCTCTTTTAATGTTTATGTGTTAACATTTATTTTATTTGATGTACTGTATATCTATACAATCCTAGCAGTTCACAAAACAATATATACATATTTCACATTATATCATCCAATCAATCTCCTTCAACCTCAAGGCTAGCTCAAATGGAAATGTTTTGAAAAAATCTATATGAAAGCCATGATAACCATCCCATTTCTAACCTTCCATTCTTTGCAAAGGTTATTGAATAAGATGTAAATATTCAAATATGAATCTTTATGGTAGGTACTTCAGAACATAAGAAATGCTTATTTTTTTACCCATCCCAATCAAGTTTTTAAGCGTACTATAGTACAGAGACTGTTCTGACAGGAAGTTCAGATGACATGCAGCTTATCTACTAGATAAGGGAGCCCTGACCGACGTGCCGCAAATGCGCAGTAGAGAGCAGCTCTACTGCGCATGCGCGGGCGAGCACGTCGGCCAGAGTGCCCGGAAAAAAAGAATGGCGCTGGGTTGCTAGGAGCAGCGGCAGCAGCAGCGGGAGGAGCAGTAGCGGCGGCGGCGCACACGAGGGAGGGTGGCTGGGTTTTTAGGCTGTGGATGAGCTGAAAGGGGAGGGGAATGAGAGAGGAGGTGTGAGTGAGGGGAGTGGGAGGGAGAATAGAGGGGAGAGGTGGGAGGGAGGGAGGAGAGAGTGAAGGGAGAGGTGGGAGGGAAGGAGGGAGGGAGGGAGAATGAGGGGGAGGGAGTGGGAAGGAAAAGGACCGAAAGTTTTTTTTTAAATGTCTTACGGGCTTAACGGCTAGTTATACATAAAGGAGTTTCTTACCAGATCTCTCTTCCACCTTTGACTAGTAGATCATGGTATTCTAAAGTCTAGGCCAGTGGCTCTCAAATCTGTCCTGGCAGACCTCCCCCCCAGCCAGTTGGGTTTTCAGGAAATCTGCACTGAATATGCATGAGATAAATTTGCATGCAGTGGAAGCAGTCAGTGCATGAAAATCTACCTCTTGCATACTGGCTTGGGGCCCTCCAGAACAAGTTTGGGAACCACTGGTTTAGGTTTTTTGAGACAGGCATAAGATATAAAACAGCAAGTTGGTTTGACTCTCTTGTCTAATAAGTTTCAGCAAGTGATAGAAACAATTGACTTCAACATGCAGATCATTGACTTGCGGTATTCCCCAGAGTTCATCACTGTCCCCAATTTTATTTAATAAATATGTACAGCCATTGGGGAGCATAATCTGCAAGTTAATATGAAAGTTTATATCTACGCAGATGATATACAGATTGTTTTGCCTTTTGAGAAATCATACAAATAGACTTTGCCAGCTATGAACCAATGTATATAAGAAATGTTAAGATGGATGCATTTGAATAAGCTAAAAATGAATCCTGACAAAACTGAGATCTTATGGTTTTGTTACTCTAGACCAGCGGTGGGCAAGTCCGGTCCTCGAGGGCTGCAAACCAGTCGGGTTTTCAGGATACCCCTAATGAAAATTAGAGATGTGGTTCGTTTATCGCACGAATTAGGAAATTACACGAAATTTCCTAATTCGTTGTGGTTTCGGAGGCCCCGAAACCCGAAAATAATTTTCCCCGAATTTCGAGGAAATTTCGTTTTTCGGGTTTGCATGGGGAGAGGGGCACTTTTTTTTTTTTTAAATTAAAAACCACCCCAAACCACCCCAAACATTTAAATAAACTATAATACAACACCCCCCCCTGATCCCGATCCCTCCCCAAGACTTACGAACATCGCTGGTGGTCCAGCGGGGTCCCGGGTGCCATTTGATCCTTCATACCCATGTTGTGCGCTGTTGCCAGGCTTGCTCAAAATGGTGCCGAATAGCCTGAACTACCATGTCACAGGGGCTACCAGCACCATTGGTCAGCCCCTGTCACATGGCCATCGGCGCCATCTTGTGCTCCTGTCATGTGACTGGAGTTGACCAATGGCGCCGAAAGCCTCTGTGACATAGTATGGGCATAGGCTATCGGCGCCATTTTGATTACTGGCAGCCGACAACGAAATTGCTCCCGGACCCCCGCTGGACCCCCAGGGATTATTGGCAAGCCTTGGGGGAGTCAGGAGGGGGCTCTTGACCCCCCCAAGGCTTGCCAATAATCCCTGGGGGTCCAGCGGGGGTCCGGGAGCGATTTCATTGTCGGCTGCCAGTAATCAAAATGGCGCCGATAGCCTTTGCCCATACTATGTCACAGAGGCTTTCGGCACCATTGGTCAGATCCAGTCACATGACAGGAGCACAAGATGGCGCCGATGGCCATGGACAGGGGCTGACCAATGGCGCCGGTAGCCCCTGTGACATGGTAGTTCAGAGGCTATTCGGCACCATTTTGAGCAAGCCTGGCAATAGCGCACATGGGCACGAAGGATCAGTTGGCACCCGCGACCCCGCTGGACCACCAGGGATGATCGTAAGTCTTCGGGAGGGATCGGGATGGGGGGGGGGGGTTTGTATATACGTAAGAAAATGCTTTTAAATGCTTGGGGTGGGGTTTTTTTTAACTTTGTTTCCCACTTCGTTTTTTGGCCCGGTTTCGGGTTTCCTCGTTTCGTTTTTCAAAAAAACGAAACGAGAAAACTCGAATTGTACCACGAAGTATCCGAATCAAAAAACGAACCGGCAGAAAAAAACGAAGCACATCTCTAATGAAAATGCATGAAATAGATTTGCATACAACTGAGGCAGTGTGTATGCAGGTCTCTCTCATGCATATTCATTAAGGATATCCTGAAAACCCGACTGGTTTGTAGCCCTCGAGGACTGGAATTGCCCACCTCTGCTCTAGACAATACAAAATGTTGACACAAGAGTAATTACAGGGCATAAATTAAGAGATAGTATGATCCTTCTATTAGAAAATCTCCATTGGTTTCTGGTTAGATACTAAAATTTCAAATTGCTAACTTTGGCTTTTATAGCCCTAAGAGCAAATGGTCCGTGTTATGTGCATGAATGTTTGATCTGGTATTATTCTCTACAAAGCATAAGAACTCACCAAGAAGCTTGTCTTTGCTTCTATCAATGAAGTAAATCAGAGAACAAGACAGAGGTCATTTTCCCAATTGATTCCTAAATTATAGAATTCTCTCCATTGCATTGTGTCAGGAAGGAAATTATTTGACTTTCAGAAAGCAACTAAAACCCAGTTTTGTTGAACAATGGGATTATGATTTCTCTTAGGTTTAATCTGACCCAGTTTCCATTTTTTTTTGGGGGGGGAGGGGTTAAACATAAGAACATGCCATACTGGGTCAGACCAAGGGTCCATCAAGCCCAGCATCCTGTTTCCAACATTGGCCAATCCAGGCCATAAGAACCTGGCAAGTACCCAAAAACTAAGTCTATTCCATGTTACCATTGCTAGTAATAGAGGTGGTTATTATCTAAGTCAACTCAATTAATAGCAGGTAATGGACTTCTCATCCAAAAATTTATCCAATCTTTTTTTAAACACAGCTATACTAACTGCACTAACCACATCCTCTGGCAACACATTCCAGAGTTTAATTGTGCGTTGAGTGAAAAAGAACTTTCTCCGATTAGTTTTAAATGTGCCACATGGTAACTTTATGGAGTGCCCCCCAGTCTATTATCCGAAAGAGTAAAAAACCGATTCACATCTACCCATTCTAGACCTCTTGTGATTTTAAACACCTCTATCATATCCACCCTTAGCCGTCTCTTCTCCAAGCTGAAAAGTCCTAACCTCTTTAGTCTTTCCTCATAGGGGCGCTGTTCCATTCCCTTTATCATTTTGGTAGCCCTTCTCTGTACCTTCTCCAATCGCAATTATATCTTTGAGATGTGGCGACCAGAATTGTACACAATATTCAAGGTGCGGTCTCACCATGGAGCGATACAGAGGCATTATGACATTTTCCGTTTTATTCACCATTCCCTTTCTAATAATTCCCAACATTCTGTTTGCTTTTTTGACTGACGCAGCACACTGAACCGATGATTTCAATGTGTTATCCACTATGATGCCTAGATCTCTTTCTTGGGTAGTAGCACCTTATATGGAACCTAACATTGTGTAACTATAGCATGGGTTATTTTTCCCTATATGCATCACCTTGCCCACATTAAATTTCATCTGCCATTTAGATGCCCAATTTTCCAGCCTCACTAGTTCTTCCTGCAATTTATCACAATCTGCTTGTGATTTAACTACTCTGAACAATTTTGTATCATCTGCAAATTTGATTACCTCACTCGTATTTCTTTCCAGATCATTTATAAATATATTGAAAAGTAAGGGTCCCAGTACAGATCCCTGAGGCACTCCACTGCCCACTCCCTTCCACTGAGAAAATTGTCCATTTAATCCTACTCTCTGTTTCCTGTCTTTTAGCCAGTTTGTAATCCACGAAAGGACATCGCCACCTATCCCATGACTTTTTACTTTTCCTAGAAGCCTCTCATGAGGAACTTTGTCAAATGCCTTCTGAAAATCCAAGTACACTACATCTACCGGTTCACCTTTATCCACATGTTTATTAACTCCTTCAAAAAAGTGAAGCAGATTTGTGAGGCAAGACTTGCCTTGGGTAAAGCCATGCTCACTTTGTTCCATTAAACCATGTCTTTCTATATGTTCTGTGATTTTGATGTTTAGAACACTTTCCACTATTTTTCCTGGCACTGAAGTCAGGCTAACCAGTCTGTAATTTCCCAGACTGGAGCCCTTTTTAAATATGGGGGTTACATTAGCTATCCTCCAGTCTTCAGGTACAATGGATGATTTTAATGACAGGTTACACATTTTTCTAATAGGTCTGAAATTTCATTTTTTAGTTCCTTCAGAACTCTGGGGTGTATGCCATTCGGTCCAGGTGATTTTCTACTCTTCAGTTTATCAATCAGGTCTACTGGTTGGCCTCTCTTATAAGGGGAAATGCTAATGCTGTATTATTCATCATAGAATTATGGCTGGGAAACATTGGAGTAATTGATATGTCTAAGGATATTGGTTTTCTATTAGCATTGATAATGTGATTTTATATTATTTGATGAAATTTAATTGTATTATCTTGAGATTAATACATTTATATATGATTTACATTTTGCCATTAAATATAGTGAACAAAATGTATACTAAGCATTTATGCATTAAATTGTGAATTTGCTGTATACTATTGTGATCTGCCTTGAGCAAAAATCTATTTTTGAAAATGCAGAGTAAATTAATCAAATCAAGCTAATTCATGTCAATTTTTATTTTACCTTTTACTTGGTTCTGGCATTAGCATCAGGACGTCATTTCTGATAGCAATTAATCTGTTTTATGTTTCCCTATATTGGAATCTATTTAATAGGAAAGAAAAGTGTGCCATAGCTCTCACTGGTATTAAAGGAACAAACCTGAAGCCTGATTTCTAAGGTTTCCCCACCATTCTCTGTCATAGGAAAAAGCTTTGTATATCAGGCCCTTTGCTGGAGGCATAGCCATTTGTTAGGTGAATTCAGGGGTAGTAATTCTTCATTTTGGTTGTGGCCAGCTGGTGATATATCATTAAAAGGAATGAATAAAAAAAATGGCCCATACAGTGGAGGGCATTAGGGGAAAAGCAAATTTACAGTATTTAATCAAATACCATCGAGTCAAAGAAGTATTGCATTATCACTCAAAAGAAGAAACAACAAGACCCTAAAGTTGTTTCCTAATTGATTCAGGATGGATACTAGCTACAAAATAGGATAACATATTATATTTATTTGACTTGAACATTAATGAACATTAATTGTGCAATATATATGGACATTAAGCAGCCTATTTGAATTGTATATCTCCTTTTCTTTATTTTACCTCTCCCTCACAGAAACCACAACTAACAGTCATCCAAATATATTTTAACAGATGGTACATTAACATGCTGCAAATGTGTCTGGAAGTGGAGCTTGTTTGTCTGTACTGGTTAATCCAAAACAAAGACCCAGTAAGGCTTTTGTATGTAAGAAGAAAGAAGAATGTGAAATTAAAATGTAAATCAAAAAGTAATTGGCTTCTGTACATAGTTTAGACAAGATTTACTTTTGAAGAATGACCTTGTGTTTTAACACAGCAGGCCAGACATTGTGTGGCACACTTGCACTTAATAATGGCAACCAATCTAGGCCATAAATATTGCAAACGATGCAATTTGAATGAAAAGCCCTATAAACCATAATAAAAGCCCCTGTGATTAATTCTAAAACTGTTCTGTTCATATTAGACCTGCAATGGCCTCCCTGATGAGATCAATACAGCGTAGCAGAGTGATTCTAATAGAAGTGTTATTATCTTTTAATCTTCAAGAGGCCGCCAACTTCCAGAATTCTGCAGCATTCAGGTTGCTTATTTTCTTATAGCAACCTTGAAAGCAGTTGTTTTCCAAAATGAAGATACATTAGAGTCTTTTCAAGGATTTATCAATAATAAGACACGGTCATTGTGTGTGGAGCCAACAGCTAAAAGGCACATTTGTATGCTGGGACTTACAATTGGTCACAATGACCTTCCCTGTCAGCCTCTATTTTCTCAGCAGACGAATGCCTACAGTGAATGAGTAGTAAAGGACAGAAATTCAGGGAGAGAGAGAATCAACATTATGTTCAGACAGCCAACAGAATCATGTTGTTAGGCTACAAAAATGAAATTTATTCTGAGCACTGTGTATGGAATGAAAGAAAGACTTACAATATTTTTCATGGCTTAATTGTTACTCTCAAAATAATTTTAACAAGGGCATGTGCCCTATAAATTGAAAATGTGCTAGTTCTAGGAACAGAAGTTGAAACTGTAGTATTAGTTTTCATTTTGTTGTCTTTGGGGGGGGGGGGGGTGTCTGTAAACTAAAGTGCATTAAAATTAGTCATTAACACAGGTTAACATGCTGATTTTAACACATGCAACCCCTAGTTCATTTTAAGAACTGAATCCAAGGACCACACAGTAGCCAGGATGCTCTCAATGCCCCAGCTCTCTCTGTCACTCTGATCACACATGTAGCTTCTGGACTGCCAGGGGTTCCCTAGTAGGGAAGAGGTATAGACCTCTGAGGCCCTTAGTGCAGTGGTGGGGATGATCGACACAGTCATTCAAATTCACCCATGTCTCTCTCACTGTCCAGTAAATACTCAAGTAGAAGAGTTCAGTTGGTTGGAAAGGCACCAAAAATCACTTCATGGAGTCAGTAGTGATAACACCCTAACGCACGCGATAACTACCACATTGCGACGGTAAGATTTAAATTATGGAAAGGGGTGGGGTTAGACCAGGGTAAGGGAGGGGCAAAAAAAATTTCTGCTGATAGCGTTCCGAGCAATAATACTTTAGGCAGTAGCAGGGGTGGATTGGCCTATCGGGGGATTGGGCATCCCCTGGTGGGCTGGTCGCTCTAGTCACATGGTCTGCCGACACGGCCGTGACAGAGCCAAGACTATAAGGGAGGAGTGTGAGGAGAGATAAGGAAGAAAAGGGAAATGTGAGTGTGAGTGAAAGGTTAAGGGGTATGAGTTAGAAGGGAAGGAAGAAGGGAAAGAAAAGTGGGAGTGTATGAGAGAGGACCGGAAGGAAAGGTGTGATAAAGATGGTAGAGGTAGTGAATGAGAGAGGAAGGGGAAGGGAGGTGTACGTGAGGGGAAGAAACTGAGGAAGGGAGGGAGAGTAAGAAGTGAAAAAAGGGGAAGGAATGGGGAATGGGAGGTGTGAACAAGAGGGAAGGCAAGAGGAAGTGGTGAGATGAGAGAGGAAGGGGAGGGGAGTGGAAAGGGTTGGGGTTTAAGTGAGAGGGGAGGAGAAGGAGAAAGGGGCATGGAAGGGTGTGTGATGGGAGAGGAAGAGATGTGAGGAAAGAGAGAAGGAGAGGGGGGAGGCACAGGGGAAGGGGTTTTGAGGATAGGGATGGGAAGGGTGTGTGGGGGAGGAAGATTGGAGTTAAAGGGGAGAGAAGTAGAGAGGCAGCAAGGTTTTTGGGGATGGTGCAAGTAGAAGAGAGTGTGCCACACACAATCCCCCATTATTCATCTCCCGGGGAAAGGGTGGGAGGCAGGTGTTCTAAAAGTGTGACAGAGTTGCCAGCTTCCTAGAAATATTCTCACTGACCCTCTATCTGTTACACTTTTGGAAACCCTGACCCCTGCCTCTCCCTTCACTGGAAAGGCCAGTATCCTAGGTATTCCCACTCACATAATTTCCAATCTCCCCTGCTCAACAAAGAGTATTTCCCCCTCATCCTATCCCTTGGCCTTCCTCGTAATGTGACCTGCTGTGTGCCTTTGGCATGGGGTGCCGTCTCATTCCTCGCCTCAGGCCACAGATTGCCCTTAGCTGCCTCTGAAAGCATTTATGTGATTAGATACATTTCTTTAAAGCACGCTCAGAGGCCAATCAACTAAAGTGCAAACATTTTTGCAAAATGGGTTTCAAGGTGAAAAATGTTGCACAATGTCCAGAAACGCACAAAAACATGAAAAGGTGGTTTTTTTATTGTGATATTTTTTGTGAAAATCCCTTTTGTGAAAAAGTTATTGTTGTGTAATACCTGGAATGTTAAATGTTTAAATGATGTGAGATTTGTTACTTTCTCTGAGCTAGTTGGATAGAGTATATGTAAAAATTGAACCAAATAAATAATTAAATAAAAGTGACCTTCACAAGAGTAAATATTTGTGTGCAGCTGGCTATGTACAAAAGTTTATTCATATCCCTACCCCCAAGGAGCTGCTATAATGCAAAATCATGCAATGTGCCTCTTTAGCGGGGAATTTTGCAAAAATGGGTGTTCAAGCAAGTCTTGTGAGCCCATTTTCACAAAAAATAACTACACCTGAAAGAGGTGTAGTTATTGTTGTTGTCCAGGCCAGGGAAAGTGTTGCGGTCCTGGTTGCGGCTCCCGCGACTGGGTACTTACCTTTGCTGACCGCCCCAGAAAGCAGCTGCTCTCCCCGAATCTTCTTCAGGTCTGTACAGGCCTTTCTCTGCGGCGGCATCTCCACGAGGGAGACGCCGCCGAGCTCTCTGCCGTGGCCCCACCCACTAGGCACCCAAATTTTAAGAGACAGAGGTGAGAAACCTCGGCCGGCCCCCGGAGTGACGTCAGATGCCGGCAGGGTATTTAAACCCAGTCCCTGCTTCAGAGAATTGCCTTGCAACGAGGTTCACGCGAGAGAGTTTTGAGTTGCAGATCCAGCTTCCGTTCCTGTTCCAGCCTTGTTTCTGATCCAGCTTCCGTCCTGCTCCAGCCTTGTTTCTGATCCAGCTTCTTTTCCTGCTCTAGCCTTGGTTCCTGATCCTTCAGCCTGTCTTCCTGGTTTCTGATTTGGCACATCTTCTGGATGCTCCTGCCTCCAGCCCTGACTCTCGGACCGTACCTCCGCTCTGCTTCCTTCTCTGCTGTGACTTTTGGACTTCATCTCTGGGAGACCTCAACATGTCCCAACAGCTCGGGTCCTCACGGGTTCCAGGAGTGAAGCTTCCATCTGGTTTCCTGGCACCTTCCACCTCCTGGCCACTACATCCTTTGTGGAGATCTTCTATCTATCTTTCATCATCCGCTGGCCGGCCCAAGGGTCCACGACTCCTAACAGTTTTCAAGACCATGGACCCGGCAGATATTTCAGGTCTACAGGCCATTTCTGGAATGGCACAACGACTACAGCAGCAGCAGCGCTGTTTGGACATCCTGGCAGCCACCATGGAGTGACTGGCTAATCGCTTGGATGCCCAGCCACCAAAGGCTCCCCTGGCACATCCTTCGGCTCCAGTCCTTGAACCTACAGCTCCCACTCAGTTTCCGGTTCCTCCTCGCTAGTCCAGTGAGGCTAAACACTGTCGTGAGTTCTTAAATCAGTGTTACGTAAGGTTCGCTCTGCTACCGAATCAGTGAAAGTCGCCTATATCCTCTCATTGCTAGATGGGAGGGCCCTATCCTGGGCTTCGCGATTGTGGGAGTGCAGTGACCCTATGTTGGGTAACTTTCAACAATTTGTACTCAACTTTAAACAAGTATTTGATGAACCGGCATGTCACTCCACGGCAACCACAGAACTGTTGCAACTTCGCCAGGGATCTTGGTCACTGGCGGATTACGCCATTGAATTCCATACTCTGGCCACTGAGCTGAGTTGGTGAGAGGACAGCTTGAGAGGTATATTCCTAGAAGGATTGGCGGCTTGTATAAAGGACAAATTGGCAGCCAGAGACTCCCAGATGATCTCAATAGCTTGATCGATCTTGCAGGAAGAAAATCGACCATCGACTACAACAAAGGACTCGTGAGCTACACCCACCCAGGAGGCAGGTCTCACTGGCTCCAACCTTCTTGGGGCCTGATGCCCTCTCAACCTCCATCGAACCCTCACTCAGATCCTCATGGTGAAGAACCCATGCAGTTAGGCCGTAGCTCTCCGATGCTGGAGGAGAGAAGACAACGGCAAACACTTGGTCTCTGCCTGTATTGTGGCAGTAAGAGCCACTTCCTGGCCCAGTGTAAAGAGCGTTCGGAAAATGCCAAAGCCTAGGTGCCCAGAGGAGCTCTCCCTAGGCTGTGTTTACCCTGCTCTTCAATGTATAGTCCCGTTAACACTGGAATACCCAGGAGGACCCTTCCCCACAGTCGCCTTCACTGACTCCGGGGCAGGATGGAACTTTATCCTGGCCGATCTGGTACAGCAACTCCAGCTTCGGTTCTTCCCCATAACCTGCCACTCCGGATCACTTCTATTTGTGGCACTCTGCTTCCTGGGAGCGTCACAGCCACTACCACACCGGTAACTCTCAGAACAGGAGTTCTTCACACAGAGAAGATAACTTTCCTGGTACTAGAAAAAGCAGATCACCCCTGGTACTAGAAACCCCATCGTACTGGGGTTACCTTGGCTCCAAAGGCACTCCCCTGTCATTCATTGGGACACTCTCCAAGAGGCAGCTTGGAGTTCAAATTGTTTCTCAACTTGCCTACCATCCCTGCCTTGTCCTAGTGTTGCTTTGATGACCACCTCATTAGCTATACCTTCCCAATGAGGAGTTTATGGATGTATTCTCTAAAGAAAAGGAGGAGTTGATACCACAGCATCATCCATTTGACTGTGCTATTGATTTGCTACCTGGCACCACTCCACCCAGGGGGCAGGTTTATCCGCTATTCCTTCCAGAGACACAAGCCATGTCAAAATACATCTCCGAGAACCTTGCCCATGGATTCATCCAAGTCACCAGCGGGGACTGGGTTCTTCTTTGTAGGGAATAAGGACGGGTCTCTCTGCCCCTGCATTGATTATAGAGGACTAAATGCTATCACCCGACGAGATCGCTATCCGCTACCTCTCATTCCTGAACTCCTCGATCGATTACAAGGGGCTAAGGTATTCACCAAGCTCGATCTTCGTGAAGTCTACAACCTGGTGCACATCCGTCCTGGGGATGAATGGAAGACCGCATTCAATATCCATGATGGACATTATGAGTACCTAGCGATGCCTTTCGGGCTGTATAATGCCCCAGCAGTCTTCCAACACTTGATGATTGAGGTACTGCGGGAGATGCTACACTCGTCTGTTATAGTCTATCTAGACGATGTCTTAATTTACTCCAAAGATCTAGCTACCCATCGTCAACATGTAAGACAGGTCTTACAAATCCTGAGGGAGAATTGTCTATTTGCAAAATTGGAGAAATGCCTCTTCAAACAAGTCACTCACCTTCTTGGGCTACATTGTGTCTGCTACAGGGTTCCGGATGGAGCCAGACAAAGTGTCCGCCATCTGAGAATGGCCCCAGCCTGTGGGAGTAAAAGCCCTTCAATGTTTTCTGGGGTTTGCAAACTTCTATAGGCAATTCATCCCGCACTACTTTTGAAAGGTGGCTCCTCTCACAGCCCTTACGAAGAAAGGGGTGGATGCCAAGGAATGGCCCTTGGATGCACGCCAAACACTTGACTTGAAGGAGGCTTTCTTAGTAGATACCTGTTTACATCACCCAGATCCTCTGTGACCATGCATTGTAGAAGTGGATGCTTATGATCTCACAGTGGGCACAGTTCTCAGCCAAGTTTCCAGCAAAGGAAGATTACTTCCATGCTCCTATTTCTCCCGAAGGTTCTCTGCTGCAGAGAGAAACTACGGTATCGGGGACAAGGAACTACTAGCCATCAAATTGGCATTTGAAGAATGGAGGCAGTGGTTGGAAGGAGACCAACATCCTATTATAGTATATACGAATCACAAAAATTTAGAGTTCTTATGCCGTGCTCAGCGTTTGAATCCTAAACAAGCCCGCTGGTCCCTATTCTTCAGCCACTTTGACTTTTCCTTATGCTATTGACCGGCAACCAAGAATGTACGAGCTGACACATTATCCCGTACCACAGAGCTTGAGGAAAGGTGTAATCCACCCCAGTATATCCTAGATCCAGTAAGAGTCAGTGTGGCAAGCACGAACATAGCCTCAGTAGGCAAGACTGGTTCCACTTCGTTTCAGGAGATACGTTCTTTCCTGGGCACATGATTCTCTCACTGTCGGACATTCGGGGAGAACTAAGACTCTGGACCTCCTAGCTCGGTACTATTGATGGCCTTGCATGAGACAGGATGTCCGCCTGTACGTCAATTTCCGCCCAACATGTGAAAAACAGAAACCTTTACCAGGTCGTCCTTGGGGTCTTCTCCAACCCCTACCAATTCCAGTGGAACCCTGGATGCATCTACCCACTTCAGAAGGAAATATGGTCATCTGGGTCACGGTGGACCGATTCTCTAAGATGACTCACTTTATTCCACTACCCAAACTACCGTCTGCCCCAGAGCTGGCTCAACTCTTCACGCAGCACATCTTCCGAGCTCATTGCCTGCCTCTGCATATTTTGTCTGATAGGGGTCCGCAGTTTACTGCAAGTTACTGGAGGGCACTATGCAAGAAATTTGGGGTCCAGTTGGATCTCACCTCCACATTTCATCCACAGAATAATGGACAAGCAGAACGTACCAATCATTCCATAAAGACTATTCTGCGGACCTTCGCAATAGAGAGACAAAATAATTGGGTGTCCCTGCTACCATGGGCTGAGTTCTCATACAACAATCATACCCACTCATTCATGGGGAGATCTCCATTCCTGCTGGTGTATGGAAAACAGCCCAAACTACATTTACCACTCCCGGTAACGGTCCCATCTCCGGCAGCCCAAATGTCAGCTCAGCAACTTCACGTCCTCTGGAACTCAATTCAAAAGAAGCTTCAGGACACAGCTGCTACAGCAAAAAGGTTTGCCGATCGTCATCGCCACCCAGCTCCAGTATTCCTGCCAGGAGACAAGGTTTGGCTAAGTAACAAAAATATTCATCTTCATCTACCTTCTAGGCGCCTGGCACCTAAATTCTTTGGACCGTTCAGAGTGGCTGAGAGAGTGGGTGCAGTATCTTACCGGTTACATCTGCCCACTACATTAAGGATTCAAAATGTATTTCACGTTTCTTTAGTCAAGCCTGTGATTCTCTCCAAGTTTCATCGCAAGGCACCTCACTCACTGGAGATACCCACAACTGCTGAGACAATCTATGAAGTACTGGATGTATGTTTCCATCAGTGTTGATGGGAGTATCTGCTATCTTGGGAGGGATGTGCTCCTGAGGACAATACCTGGGAACCTACCAGCAACATCCTAAAAAAATTGTTCCTGCATCAGTTTCACCTAGATCATTCTGGTAAACCCGGCTCTCCGAGGAGGGGACATAAGAGGGAGGGTACTGTTGCAGTCCCGGTCGCGGCTCCCGCAACCGGGCTCTTACCTTTGCTGACTGCCCCGGCAAGCAGCCACTCTCCCTGATGCTTCTTCAGGCCTTTCTCAGAGGCAGCGTCTCCATGACGGAGACGCAGCTGAGCTCTCTGCCTTGACCCCGCCCACTAGGCATGCGCGCGAGGAGCCCAAATTTAAAGAGACAGAGGCGGGAAACCTTGGCCGGCCCCCGGAGTGATGTCAGACGCCGGCAGGGTATTTAAATCCAGTCCCTGCTTCAGAGATTTGCCTTGCAATGAGGTTCACTCTTGAGAGAGTTTCGAGTTGCAGATCCAGCTTCCGTTCCTGATCCAGCCCTGGTTCCTGATCCTTCGGCCTGTCTTCCTGGTTTCTGATTTGGTAAGTCTTCTGGATTCTCCTGTCTGCCTCCAGCCCTGACTCTCGGACCGTCCCTCCGCTCTGCTTCCTTCTCCGCTGTGACTTCTGGACTTCATCTTGGACTTCGTCTCCGGGAGACCTTGCCTAAGTCCCAGAGACTTGGGTCCTCACGGGCTCCTCCCGGGCTCCTCCTGGGGGAACCTTGGGGCTCCAGGGGTGAAGCTTCTGTCTGGTCTCCTGGCACCTTCTGCCTCCCGGCCATTACATCCGCTGGCCAGCCCAAGGGTCCACGACTCCTAACAGAAAGAACTTCATGCAGCCATGAGGCACCTCCCTCCCCCCCAAAAAACAAAAAAAAAATAAAGGGAAGCAACTGGTGGGTCCTGACCCACAAGTCCCTTGCACACGGGCGAACAAATTTGGGTGTGGTGGGGTTTCTACAAATCTCAGCCCCCCTCAAACCCTATCTCTTGTCCCCTCAACACATTAAAATATCCAAATTATGGCCCCTCTCCCCATCCTCTTTGTCCTTTCAAGCTTACCAAATATCTGAAGGACTCTTCCAGAGGCAGAACTAATTCCCATTTGCTTCATTTTTCAAGATGGCACCAGGTGAGTGACTGACCTCATTCACTCATGAACATGTTGAAGTGTCCATACACAAAGTTACACCTGCTTCAAGCTGGGCATAACTTTTGCATATAAACTTGCAAAGGATCAGAAGACCTATCTCCATCCCCAAGAATGCGTACAGTGATTTTATGTAAAAGCATGCATGTAACAGGAGTACATTTTCAAAGGGCTAGTCACGTGCATAAAACTGGGTTTAATACATGGAAATGCTTCTTGAAAACCAGGTCCACAATAAATTAATTGTTGTAGAGCAAAAGAAAACTGTAATTAAAATTCAAAAGAGAAAACTGCAGTCTTTCTAGCAACATATAGAAGCATAGAATGTGTTAGTTGGTAAAGACTCAAGACTATGGCCTGCTAGTCTGCCATTTCCCTACTTGTTCTGATACTGCTAAACTTTCTTGATCTCTGGCTTTACCCCTGCTTCTCCACTTTATAAGATCCTCTGTACCTGTTCTATGCTTTCTGTAATCCAGACATGGTTTATGCCCTCACTACTTCCGTAGAGGATTATTGCATTATCTTATATGAGAATTACCCCCCCCCGCCCCCCCACACACACACATATTACTGCTGAATATACCTCACTCCATCCTTGTGCAGCTACCCCTTGTTTTGAAACCTCCTTTCCTCTGAAAAATGCTTGCCTCTTGTGCATTATTTATGCCTTTGAGGTAATCAGTGAGTTCATATCTTGAGGAAAACGTCTTGCACTGCTACTTCAATAAGACTCAGGCTGAACGGAGCATGTACATGACTAAGTTCTCCAGTAATTGCATTCATAAATTGTCTGTGGTTTGAAAGTTTGCTCTATAATTCTCCATTAGTAGTCCCAAGGCTTTCTAATGAAAAGAGAAAAAAAAAATCCCCTCTGTCTTCTTGCAGACTTTGTTAACTATACAAAATGCTTTTGCAAATAGAAGCCCTATCTTAGTTGTTCTCTCTTGTAATTGAATTAGGAAGACATGCAGGCAGTAAGCAAATGAAGGTTCCTTCCTCAAGTCAGCTTTATGTTTATTTATTTCATTTAGATTCTACCTTTCAGGTACTTCAAAGCGGATTACATTCATGAAAACGAAGGCATGATATGAATTTCTCTTTTAATAGTTCATGCATGTATTGTCTAGTTTTTGTAAATGGCAATCCTGTATGAAAACTGAAGGAATCTTGCAGTATTGCCAATAATGAACTCCCAATGATTAATCAATTTGAAAAAAAAAAGAGAATGTACAGGTAAAAACATAAAAACATTTAAATCACACAATTAATATTGCTTTTATTCCATGAGGATCAAAGAAAACTAGAATGGCAAAGTGTACAATTTCCCCTCCAAATAACTCTATTAGTTTAATAAAATGTTCTTCTGTTGTGAAGAAAAGGACATCAAGGTAAACTTTGAGCACCTTGGGATGATAGGAAAACGTTCAACTGTTCTGTGCAACTAAAATCTCTTTATATTGTTTACCTTTTGCATAGAAGTGGCTACATATGTGCATAATTTTTCATGCTCCCTTGGATTACCACATAGCGAGAACTGTTAGGCAAGCAGAAGAAGGCTGAATTGAATGGTCTAACCATGGAGCTGTACAAGATAAGACTCGTCTATGTCATCCCCTTGACAATTTAGCTCTTAGAGCAATTTTCTATGATCTGTTCACAGAGAGGACAATTTGCAAAGCCATTTCAGTAAGTAAATAGCGGTTTACATGCAGAGATTACCTTCCTCAAAGCATTTTTCTACAATGTGCGCACTTTTAGTTGGATGTAGGGGAAGCATCCCCGAGTGAATGTGGGAAGGGGGAAGGAACATGTGTACATAAATTGCAGTGTTCAAGCTCTGCACGTTACTTTTCAAGGCAAAAAGGTTCACACACAAAAATGTAGTATTTTCACTTTGAATTCTGGTGCAAAGTACAGAAGTGAAAAGTACCCATGGACTTTGTACCCATGTGAACAGTTTGTAGTATTTCTTCCTCTTGATTGTATTGCTAATATTTTATTCACTTTGAGCTTATCAAAGAGAACTAATACATAAACAACTGCTTACTTGCAGTTTGAAAATTGAGGTTACTACTTTAGGGTACAAAAATAGTTTTCCCTTGCTAAATGTTTGCATTGTTAATATTAAACTGTACAACTCATTAAGGGACAGATGCACTAAAGGATAGTGTGTATGCTTTCATTTGCATGTTTTTCATAAAACTCCTAGAATGCACAATAAACCAATCCTGGTAAACAAATGAAGGAACATCAGATGCAGCTGAGGCTTTAGTGGGTGCACATGAACAGTGTGGCATGCTTCCTTCCATGTGTTACTTAGTGTGCATTCACTAAGGCCTAAAATTGAACACTTGCCTCGGATCAAGTGAGCATTTTAGCCAACAGTCTTTCAAGGATTCAGCCGAACAGGTTGTATTGGGGTTACTGATAGATGAGACGGAAGAAGGAGATATGGGAGATGTAGATGAAAAGATGGGGAGTGATGAGAGTGAGAGAGAAGGAAGCTAAATAGGAGGAACACCAGTTTACCTGGGTCTAACTGAAAATTGCCCTATTCAAATGTTTCTAAAAGTATGGTTGGGTTCCACAGGATGCCTATATAACTCTCCCCCATCTTCTATATACCTTTATAAAGGAGTCACCTTCTGACGCTCCAGAACACTCTCTAATTTAATGTAGCTCTGGAATCCGTGTGTTGGGATTCTGCCTGCAGGGCCTAGCTGCAGGCAATCCCTGACTTCTCATGGCAGGCCACTGCTGACACCATTGCCCCATCTTCCGTGGCCTAGCGCTGCTGCCCAGATGGCTGCCTCCTTTCATCGTCGTGGCTGAAGCTGCCGCCGGGGTCCTTGCTTGAGCAGCAGGAAGCCGCCACTGTCTGTTCTTCCTCTTCGCGACAGTGGTGCCACCGCTGATACCGCTGCCTGCCTGGCCTTCCACACGGCATGGACGCCTCTGTAGTCTTCTGGCTCTCCATAGGCACGGGCACGCGCCTCTCCTGCTCTATTAAAGGGCCAGTGGCAGGAAAAGCCCCACGGCCCTCATCTATGATATCATCCACCCACGCCTGGACCAGCCCTATAAAAGGGCCCTGCTTCAGTCTCTCAGGGCCTTTGGAACCGGTCTTCACAGTGTCTGTGGTCTTCCTTCCATTCCAGGTCCTCCGTGGTCTTCCTGTGCCTTGATGGATCTTTGTTCCATGTTCTTCATGTTTCTGGTTGCCTTCATCTTGATGTTCCTGGTCTCGTCCCTCGTCAGAGCTCCATTGTCGCTTGTTCCTTATGTTCCAGAAGTCCTGATGACTAGTTGTCCTGATATTCCATGTCCAGATGTCCCTGATGTCTGATGTTCCAGCCCTGAATCCATCTTCCTCATCTCCAGCTCTTCGTCCAGTTCCCTTGTCTGTTCACCTTTCTGGCATTCCACTATTGTGGTCCGTGATCAGCCAATGTGGGGCTGTGTAGGGTGCCTCATTGCACAAGGCCTACCTTCTCATCTACAGTGCAAGCCTCCAGAAGGCTCCTGTCTTTAATGCAAAGTTCCTGAGTCTGAATCCTGAGTCTTGAATCCTGTCCTGGTCTTTGGAGTTCCTTGTGTCTGCTTCCATGCATGCCTCTGCTAGAACCTGCTCTGCTCCAGCATGGTCCGCGACCAGCCACAGGTGGCTGTGTAGGGCGCACCCTGGTGCAGGCCTTTCCTGAATCTTCATCATGTCCTGGCTTCAGTTCCACTGCTTCGATTGGAGACTGCTTTGCCTTCAGCATGGTCTGCGACCAGCATTGGACGGCTGTGTAGGGCACGCTGCAATGCAGTACTAAGAACATAAGAACATAAGAAAATGCCATACTGGGTCAGACCAAGGGTCCATCAAGCCCAGCATCCTGCTTCCAACAGTGGCCAATCCAGGCCACAAGAACCTGGCAAGTAGCCAAAAACTAAGTCTATTCCATGTTACCATTGCTAATGGCATTGGCTATTCTCTAGGTGAACTTAATAGCAGGTGATGGATTTTTCCTCCAAGAACTTATCCAATCCTTTTTTAAACACAGCTATACTAACTGCACTAACCATATCCTCTGGCAACAAATTCCAGAGTTTAATTGTGCGTTGAGTAAAAAAGAACTTTCTCTGATTAGTTTTAAATGTGCCCCATGCTAACTTCATGGAGTGCCCCCTAGTCATCCAGTACTTTCTCCTGAATCCCCCAAGCAACCTGAATCTTTGTCTGAGTCACCTGAGTCTACGTTTGAGTCCTCTGAATCTTCTTTGAGTCTTCTTGTTCATGCCCTCACGCACTCATTGTTCTCAAGCGATGGGTCTGGAAGTGCTATCGAGTGGCTGGAGGGCTACTCTTGAGACCAGCATTGTGTTGCTGGGTCTCATTGGTGTGTGTAGGTCCAGTGGAGGGCAGAGTCTGCCTTGTTCCTGCTTGTCACAGTTCCTCCAGTCTGTGCAATCCTAACTGCACTGTTTCCAAGGTCCAGCCCCTGAGAGAGCTTTCTTGGTCCCTTGAAAACTCAAATAGAAGTTCTTTGTAATTTATCTTCACAAGTCCCCAGGCAGGGTTTGAACCCTCCCGGCCTGGCTGGAAGGCAGATGCCCTCCCCAGTGAGCCAGCAACTCACCCTACAAAGGCCGGCTTCAAAAGTTCAAAAGTCTGGCCCCCTGGGCCTAACTGCCACCTCCCACAGTATCTCTCGGGATATTTTCCCTGTCCCTTCAGATACAACCACCCACTGGCAGTCTCTCAAACAATATCCTTAAGTAGGTACATCCAGATAGTAAACCAGTCTTTAGCTCCCGGCTCACCTTCCTGGAAGTCATGCCAGCCGTCCATCTTCAATCTAAGCAGGAGCACCAAAGTTCCAGCCTTGCAGAGCAACAGGTAGCATGGTCCTTCTCCTTCAGTTCCCAGCAGGAGACTGACTCTGCTGGGTTAGGGAGTCTCTTTTATACTCTGTAACTCCTCCTCCTCTGCCAGCTGATTGGCTCCAGGGAAGACCCACCCTTAACCTCCCGCACCTGTGAGTGACCAGCTATGGATGGCTGTGTAGGACACTCTGCGATGCAGCACTCACCCAGTTCTTTCTCCTGAATCCTGAACCCTTGCCTGAAACCCCCAAGCAACCTGAATCCTTGTCGGAGTCTTCTGAGCAACCTGAGCCTATGTCTGAATCTTCCGAATATCCTGAGTCTTCATCTGAATTTCTTGTTCCTGCCCTCAGCTTCTGTCTGGCCTCACACACTCATCGTTCCCAAGCGGCGTGTCCGGAAAGGCTATCGAGTGGCCGGAGGGCTACTCTCGAGACTAACATTGCGTTGCTGGGTCTCATTGGTGCGTGTAGGTCCAGTGGAGGGCTGAGCCTGCCTTGGTCCTGCTCCAGACATTCCTTGCCTTGTCTTAAGCCCAGCCTTGGACCTGCTCTGCCCATGCTTGTACTTGCTCACCTTTCGCTGTGTGTCTTGGGGCTCCTCCCTGAGCTGCATCGTGATCCCTCGAGAAGCGACCGTGCCTTCGCGAGTCGCAACACTGAGTTCTGTGAAGGGGACAGGTTTAGCCTGTAGATCTCTTGAAAATAAAAGAGTTCTCACACCAAGCATTATATCCTAAACAAAAATTAAGTATACTGAAGAGAAAAATAAGTGAGTCCAGCAGTATAAATGCAGAAAGAAAAATAGTTCAGAGGTACCAAGTGGAAAAGAAACCATCTTTACCTAAAGGAAATTTCAGCTGAGTCCCATAAGACAAGAGTACTCCTACTAAAACAGGAATTTGGGGATATTTCCTACTTCTCTCTGTTGAAACTGTTGGAATCCAGGAAAATCCTTTTCTCAATCTACAAAGAATAGTATGCTCTACCTGGTTGGTGACCCAGCCCCTTAGGCAGATTACTGGGATAAGAAATACTTCCTGACATTGGATCCACTCCAACATTTGGATAGAAAAGAAAGGAAAACAGCCATCTCGTTTTCTGCATCTAGTGAGAACCATTACCTACAGCTGGCTCTCACCAGTACCCTCTAATGTTACCCCCAACGGCTCATTGATTCACCTTTGATAAACCTCCAAACTCACCTGTCTTTTAGTGGATGGACCTACCCAAATGATCACTACTCCCTTGAAATCTCTCATTTTCTCACTTAAGGGGGGCCTTGTCCGCTCTACTCATGCTTTTAACCACATTAAAAAAATGAAGACTGGAGGATAGCAAATGTAACCCCAATATTTAAAAAGGGCTCCAGGGGTGATCCGGGAAACTACAGACCGGTTAGCCTGACTTCAGTGCCAGGAAAAATAGTGGAAAGTGTTCTAAACATCAAAATCACAGAACATATAGAAAGACATGGTTTAATGGAACAAAGTCAGCATGGCTTTACCCAGGGCAAGTCTTGCCTCACAAATCTGCTTCACGTTTTTGAAGGAGTTAATAAACATGTGGATAAAGGTGAACCGGTAGATATAGTATACTTGGATTTTCAGAAGGCGTTTGACAAAGTTCCTCATGAGAGGCTTCTAGGAAAAGTAAAAAGTCATAGGATAGGTGGCGATGTCCTTTCGTGGATTGCAAACTGTCTAAAAGACAGGAAACAGAGTAGGATTGAATGGGCAATTTTCTCAGTGGAAGAGAGTGGACAGTGGAGTGCCTCAGGGATCTGTATTGGGACCCTTACTGTTCAATATATTTATAAATGATCTGGAAAGAAATACGATGAGTGAGATAATCAAATTTGCAGATGACACAAAATTGTTCAGAGTAGTTAAATCACAAGCAGATTGTGATAAATTGCAGGAAGACCTTGTGAGACTGGAAAATTGGGCATCCAAATGGCAGATGAAATTTAATTTGAATAAGTGCAAGGTGATGCATATAGGGAAAAATAACCCATGCTATAATTACACAATGTTGGGTTCCATATTAGGTGCTACAACCCAAGAAAGAGATCTAGGTGTCATAGTGGATAACACATTGAAATCGTCGGTGCAGTGTGCTGCGGCAGTCAAAAAAGCAAACAGAATGTTGGGAATTATTAGAAAAGGAATGATGAATAAAACGGAAAATGTCATAATGCCTCTGTATCGCTCCATGGTGAGACCGCACCTTGAATACTGTGTACAATTCTGGTCGCCGCATCTCAAAAAAGATATAATTGCGATGGAGAAGGTACAGAGAAGGGCTACCAAAATGATAAGGGGAATGGAACAACTCCCCTATGAGGAAAGACTAAAGAGGTTAGGACTTTTCAGCTTGGAGAAGAGACGACTGAGGGGGGATATGATAGAGGTGTTTAAAATCATGAGAGGTCTAGAACGGGTAGATGTGAATCGGTTATTTACTCTTTCGGATAGTAGAAAGACTAGGGGGCACTCCATGAAGTTAGCATGGGGCACATTTAAAACTAATCGGAGAAAGTTCTTTTTTACTCAACGCACAATTAAACTCTGGAATTTGTTGCCAGAGGATATGGTTCGTGCAGTTAGTATAGCTGTGTTTAAAAAAGGATTGGATATGTTCGGAGGAGAAGACGATCACCTGCTATAAAGTTCACTTAGAGAATAGCCACTGCCATTAGCAATGGTTACATGGAATAGACTTAGTTTTTGGGTACTTGCCAGGTTCTTATAGCCTGGATTGGCCACTGTTGGAAACAGGATGCTGGGCTTGATGGACCCTTGGTCTGACCCAGTATGGCATTTTCTTATGTTCTTATGTTCTTATGTTAGCATTTAGGTCAGTTGAAGAAAACAGTGCCAGGTGCATTCAATTTTCTCTTTCTCTGCTGCCTGCACAAATAACATGGATGCTTTGAAAATGTAAACTATGCACTTTTCTAATTTTTAACGAAGACATAATCGGCCCAATTTTAAAAACCTAGCCCGGCCTGGCCTGGCCCCGGCAGACATACGCGTGGCCAGGCCGCACACATGCTACGGGGATTTTCAAATACCTGTGGCCACGTGCGTATCTGCTCATATCCACAGGAAATCGGGTTTGGCCAAAAGGGGCAGGCCAGAGCAGGGTCTAGGTGGGGCATGGGTAGGCCAGGACAGCGCTATTAGGAAATGCCCCGCTGATGCATGCGCTGGCAGCTAACCGGTGCCCGCAACCTGCTACTGCTCCGGAGAGCAGGTAAGTTTTAAAACATACAAACAAAAAAAGGTTTGTAGTGTTTTAGAGGTCGGACGGATAGGGAAAAGGGAGGCAGGTTAGTTAGGGGGTTTAGGAAATTCCCTACCAGCTGCTCCATTATTGAAGCAGAATGGGAGGGACCTGGGGAAAGGGCCGATCGCATCACCGTACGAATGTAGTTAAATTCCCCCTCTTATGCACGCCAGCTGGCATTTGCACGCATATGCGTGCGCTGATATAAAATTGGGCATGCATGTGCATGCCGGTAGTAGATTTTATAATGTGTACATCAGCGTGCACAAATTATAAAATTGGCACGTCCATGTGTGCTCACCGGGAACCGTGTGCACATGGACGCCCACGTGTGGGTCTTAAAATTTACCTTAATTAGAGCAGTAGGGATGTGCATTCATTTTGAACAAATGCGCAATCTGCAACATAGAGGTCCCTATTTGTTGCATTCGTGGGGTTCCGAAACGAATGGTGAACCCCCACGAATGCAACGTATCATTAACAAATAAACCCCCCACCCTCCTGACCCCCCCAAGACTTGCCAAAAGTCCCTTGTTGTTCAGCGGGGGTCCTGGGGCGATCTCCTGCACTCGGGCTGTCGGCTGCCGGTATTTAAAATGGTGCTGATAGCCTTTGCCCTTTCTATGTCACAGGGGCTACCAGTGCCATTGGTCAGCCCCTGTCACATGATAGGAGCAATGGACGGCCGGCACCATCTTGTGCTCCTCCCATGTGACAGGGGCCGACCAATGGCACTGGTAGCCCCTGTGGCATAGTAAGGGAAAGGCTATCGGCGCCATTTTGAATCCCGGCAGCTGACGGCCCGAGTGTAGGAGATCACTTCAGAACCCCTGCTGGACCACCAGGGACTTTTGGCAAGTCTTGGGGGGGTCAGGAGGGTGGGGGGGTTGTAGTTAATTAAATTTAAAGGGTTGGGATGGGGTTTTTTTCAACTTTAATGGGAAATGAATACCATTATGTAACTAATGGACGAATCGGGGTCCCCCGAAAACGGATGAAACGGATTTGGGTCCTGACGAATACGAATACCGAATCCCTAAAGAGCAGTAACTCTTTGAAAGTTTTCCTAAAGTAAGGATTACAAGTGCCTGAGTAGTTTCCATTAACTACATGGGCTTTTTGAAAATTGCCCTCAGAAGCTATAGTTTGATCGATTCATATAATCCTGAAGCTGCTTTTTTAGCATATGCACTAATGCATTACATCTCAAGTGCTGTTTTAGCATGCATATTAAAATTGTTTCTGCATGCATGCTAAAAATTATTTTAACAAGAGTTTTAGTACTTAGGCCCCAAGTTTTATTATGTGTCTATCAGTAGTGGGCTTGATGATTCTGCAAACAAAAGAAAAATAAAGAAAGAAAAGCAGCCATGGCCAAATGTCTGCAAATATATACCAGGCAGTTGAAATGTTTTCTTATGCTGCAAAAAAGATTCCCCTTTATGCTTTTCTCCTGCATATTTATATACAGCATGAAAATACTGAGTGTGCACTTCAGCAGGCCTTTCCTTTAAAGACTGCAAAGCTTCCAGTATTTTTCTCCAAAACATAGAAGTCAATATTCAAAAGCCAGTTGGTGGACAACTCCCAACTTATCTTTTTACATGGCAAGTTTTGACATAGCCAATTACCTGGCTATGGTTAAAAAAGAGGCATTTAGGGGTGTGCCACTGCCAAAGTTATCTGGCTAGTTTAGCAGATTTTCAATTATAACTGACTAAAATGGTAGATCTACTTTACAGCAGGTCTAAAGTTATCCAGCCTTGCATGGCCAAATAACCTACCATATAATCGGATATTTTCAAAATCCTCAAAAATATCTGGTTAGGTGACAATTCTGTCAAAAAACAAACAGGAAAACTTCATTGTGGGCTTCCTGGCCTGAATCCCACTGCACCATCAAAAAAATCACAACCCCGTGCCGGCCAGGACCGCCTCTAGCCCCTCTAAATTAAAAAATATATATATACTTTTATGTGTGCCAGCCCTTCAGCCCTCTTCTCCTCCCTCCCTGGTAAATACTAAAATAAAAAAAATATTGCCTCCGCTCCCTTCCCACATCCTCTTCGTGCCTCCACCCTGCCCCTGAAGTCCTCCCACCCACCCAGTACCGAGTGTTGGGCTCTTTTTGAAAACCGGGATCACAGCTCATAGTGATCCCGGAGGTGTCTGCGTTTCTTTCTTAATAACACTGGAGTATATGCTATCAGTCAGATAAGTGGCTGAAGATCTCAAGACTTGCCATTTAGATGGCTAACTTGTGAGTTATATATCTAAATGGCTTTTGAATATTGACCTCTACGTGAAGTATAATTTTTAAGAAGTCATACAAATATAGACACACATTCACAAGTCAAGAGCCACTGCCATAAGAAGCAACAATGTACTTCATTCCGCAGTCCAACCCTCAGACCTTAGTCTCATTGCTTAAATAAACATGTTTGTCTTTATTTTTCAAATCACTGGCTCCACTGCTGCAGCAGGGAGTATGAGAGAAGGGGTGCAAAATCAGGGTGGGACAGATGCTAAGGAAGGGTGGAGCAAGAAGGAGGGGAGAGTAGATGGTGGGGGATTGGGGCCAAGAGGCAGGGAAAAGAGCAAGAACCAAGAAATGGGAGAGGGAGCAGATGTGTAGGAAGGAGAGGCAAATTGCAAGAGGAGTGTGGATGCTGGGGAAGGGGGAGAACCAAGAAGGAAAGGGAGAAGATGCTGGGGAATGGAGTGCAGATGCATGGGATGTGTGCCCATGCTGGGAAAGAAATGGGGAGAGGCAGGAGGAAGATGTGGGAGTAGAGAGAAGAAAGGAAGGGAGCAGCAGGAGGCAGATACTGGTGATGGGGATAAGTGGCAAGTGGTAGATGCTAGAGGAAGGTGGCAGAGAGCAAATGCTGAGGAAAGGAGAAATGGAGGGTTGTTGGTGGCCATGGGGTAAGAATAGAAAATGAGGTACATGGATGAGAAATGATGTAGAGATGGAGGAGCAGGAGAAGGAAGTGTAGGAGAGAAGAAAATAGGAGAAAAACTAAGGAAGAGTAAGAAGGGATGGTAATGAAGTGAAGAAATCAAGAAGACAAAAGTGGCAAGAATAAGGGAGAAAGACTGAACTTGCTGGCTGTTGGCAGTAGAGATGTGCATTCATTTTTGCTGAATTAGAAAATTTCAATGAAATTGTCCAATTCGGCATGTTTCGGGGAGCCAGAAAAACGATCGGGATTTTTCCGTTTTTTTGCGAAAATTCATTTTTCAGATTAGTGCGCACTAACGGGAGTTAGTGCGCGCTAACAAAAACTAACAAAAAGTAACAAAATCTAACGGGTTTTGTTAGCGCGCACTAACGGGGAATTAGCGCGTACTAATGGGAGTTAGCGCGCACTAACTCAAAAAACGATTTTTCGTGAGAAAAAGACCCGAACCGCAAAAAAACATTTCCCGCAGTGACCGAAAAATGAAGAATGACACAAACACAAAAAACGATTCACATCTCTAGTTGGCAGTGGTAACAGGCTCACGGGGACAAGGCCTGCTCACTTGCAAAAATTATTTGCCGAACAGTAGAGCACACCTGCCCATGCCTCAGAAAAACAATAGAGAGAACATTGATGGATAGGGATCTGATCTGAACGTAAGTTCAGCAGAGGTCTGGGTTCATGAATGAGAGTATATAAGGGGAGAGCTGAGTGTAAAAGTGCATCTTGAGGAGAGTTTTCAAAACCATTTCTACCCATAGGTTATGCTACGTCAAGAAGTGGGGGACTTTGAAAATTGCCTACCCTAGCAGCATGTAAACGTGCACGTGTGGTGCCAGTATGTGTGCACTTTTACATGCAGAGCGAGGATGGGGTTCCTGGGGTGGAGTCTGGGCTAGGTTAGCACAGGCGCGTACACAAACTCTTAGGCGTGGATGTATTTACACATGTATGTTATCTTTGATAGAAAAAGTGCTTCCACAGATAGCAGATGCCAGTCTGTATGTGTAGCTTTTACGACTCAGTTTTCAAAGGGAATTGTTTTGCCCCTTTGAAGATTGTCATAAAGCCTGCAGGTAAAATCTGGAGGCTTCTGCCCTCCTTGAATTGATAAGAACGTAGTTAGGGGGTGCATAGTACTTGAATTACAAAACTCACAAGAGTTGTTGGATTATTTTTGCTTTTAAAATTTGTGTAGGAAAACCTAGATTGCATAACAAATGTAAATTGTTTGAGACTATCATGTGGTATCTCAACTTGAGAAATCAGGTAACTGAGTGTGTGCATGTATCTGAGAACATTTTTGCCTATTTTTTAAAGTGGGCAACCATTTTAAACTTTGGGAGGCCAAGTTTCAAACTTCCCATGGTGCTTGCAGGTCCATGGGTATTTCATACCTGTGGCCTACAAGCCAATTTTCAAAAGGAGAAGCTTCCCTGGAGGGGTCGGTGGTATGGGTAATCTTTATACGCTTTGCAGGCACAAAGCATTAACTGAAAAAGCAGGCATGGGGATTTTCACATCATCTTTCCATCCACACCCCTGGTATCTTCTCTTTTCCCTGTATAGAGGAGGGAGCAAAGGGAAAGCAACATTACACCCTTCTCAAAGTGGACCAATATCCAAAAAGGTTTACTCTCATTTTGTGTATATGGGAAAAATGTTTAGTTCTTGGGTCCCTAGTCTTGCTTGGCTAATAAAGTTAAACGAATGCTTTTAATATACACTTTTTTTCTACCATATCTATACATTATAGTATATCCAACATTTTATTTTGTTCTTAATCTGCTGGTTTGGTTTAATTGCCAAAAAAGAAAAGAACTCCTGCAGAAATGAATAATTATTGTACTTTGATTCCTGCTTAAATACAAAAGTGCACTACTCAGGGCTTAGTTCATTTTCCCTCTCAGTAATAATGACTGGTAAAGGCAGAATTTCCTAGGAATTATTACATTAATTCCTGTGAAATGCTAAACCCTGGAGGCCTTTGTTTCTGTGACTATTATAAGCTCAAACACCGACCTTGCTAGCAATAACAATAACTGTACTTCACTGTCTCAGTTTGTTCACAGGAGCTGGAATGCCACCTCAGGATTACCACTCATGAAATGAACCAGGCAGAAGGCTTGACTCATGCCAAGCTATTGAGTTTAGATTTCCTTATACAGTATTGTGTGCTGTGTTGTAAACACAAGAGACTTTCGAGTATTATAGCAAGATCCCTTTTGTACAAATATGCCTGTTCATTCTCTCTAATGCTATTCATATCATCATTGGCACAAATCTTAATGGATTGGATACAGAGATACTGTGCATAGAACCAGGGGCTTTACAGCTTCTTCTGTTCAACTTCCTGAATCAGGAAATGTTATGTCATAAAGACTTGTAAAAAAAAAAAAGCACATGCTCCTGCAATTTTCTTTTTGATGTCACTAGAATTAATTGTCGTGAAAACTCCTAGTGGTGGTTAAAATTTAAAAGGTTTATAAAGAATCATATGCATCATATCCATAAGTTTATTGCAGAAAGACTGGATTTAAAGTGTAAAGAAAAAAAATTCAAACTATCCGAAAGTTAGTTTTCTGCAAGAGGGGCCAGAGTTAAATGTAACACAAGTGTTAATTCTCATTAAACTTAATATGAGGCCTATTAATGGGCATAAACTAGTTTGTTTTAATGTTATCTATGCTTGTGAGGCAACATACAAAAATAGGTTACATAGCTCATTAACTATTAGTGTAGCAAAAAATAATGGACATCAAAATCATGCAAAAGGTAACACAGACAAATTAACAGAAACATTTAATAAAGAGAGGTATAGTTAAGCTTTTGCATTAATATCCATATTAAGGTGCCTATGATTATTTGTGTTGTAAATTAAACGGACGTCTTAGTACAGATGTTAAAACACATGTTAGGCATCGCATTAATGAACAACAATAACACAGTTTAGTATATAAGCGCCCAAATTTGAAATCATGTATCTGTTGCCAAGCAGGTGAATTTTCAAAGAACTTACTTATGCATATAAATGTAGCATACTATCGTAGCAATTTTCAAAAGCCATTTATGCGCGTAAAATGAACTTTCATGAGTAAATCATATGGACAATTCAATGGCATATATTGTAGTAATTTTCAAAAGCCCACTTACATGGGCAAAATGCATTTATACATGTAAAACCCATTTTTAAGCATGCAAATACTTTTGAAAATCAGGTCCCATAGGGTTTAATTTCACACACCTGAACATAAGAACATAAGAACATAAGAAAATGCCATACTGGGTCAGACCAAGGGTCCATCAAGCCCAGCATCCTGTTTCCAACAGTGGCCAATCCAGGCCATAAGAACCTGGCAAGTACCCAAAAACTAAGTCTATTCCATGTAACCATTGCTAATGGCAGTGGCTATTCTCTAAGTGAACTTAATAGCAGGTAATGGACTTCTCCTCCAAGAACTTATCCAATCCTTTTTTAAACACAGCTATACTAACTGCACGAAACACATTCTCTGGCAACAAATTCCAGAGTTTAATTGTGCGTTGAGTAAAAAAGAACTTTCTCCGATTAGTTTTAAATGTGCCCCATGCTAACTTCATGGAGTGTCCCCTAGTCCTTCTACTATCCGAAAGAGTAAATAACCGATTCACATCTACCCGTTCTAGACCTCTCATGATTTTAAACACCTCTATCATATCCCCCCTCAGTCGTCTCTTCTCCAAGCTGAAAAGTCCTAACCTCTTTAGTCTTTCCTCATAGGGGAGTTGTTCCATTCCCCTTATCATTTTGGTAGCCCTTCTCTGTACCTTCTCCATCGCAATTATATCTTTTTTGAGATGCGGCGACCAGAATTGTACACAGTATTCAAGGTGCGGTCTCACCATGGAGCGATACAGAGGCATTATGACATTTTCCGTTTTATTCATCATTCCTTTTCTAATAATTCCCAACATTCTGTTTGCTTTTTTGACTGCCGCAGCACACTGAACCGACGATTTCAATGTGTTATCCACTATGACACCTAGATCTCTTTCTTGGGTTGTAGCACTTAATATGGAACCCAACATCGTGTAATTATAGCATGGGTTATTTTTCCCTATATGCATCACCTTGCACTTATCCACATTAAATTTCATCTGCCATTTGGATGCCCAATTTTCCAGTCTCACAAGGTCTTCCTGCAATTTATCACAATCTGCTTGTGATTTAACTACTCTGCACAATTTTGTGTCATCTGCAAATTTGATTATCTCACTCGTCGTATTTCTTTCCAGATCATTTATAAATATATTGAACAGTAAGGGTCCCAACACAGAACCCTGAGGCAGTTCACTGTCCACTCCCTTCCACTGAGAAAATTGCCCATTTAATCCTACTCTCTGTTTCCTGTCTTTTAGCCAGTTTGCAATCCACGAAAGGACATCGCCACCTATCCCATGACTTTTTACTTTTCCTAGAAGCCTCTCATGAGGAACTTTGTCTACTTGCAAAAATGTCTGTGAAAAGGGCTAGGAGAAGTAAGGGCTGCATTAAGCAAACATTTACAGTACTTCAGACTTGGTTTTTTTTTCTCTTAGGATTCTTTTCTTTCACAGACTGTGGGAAGTTAAATCCTTCTGCAAAAGATTTTCAATTTAAAATAGTGTAAACAAATAGAATGGCAAGCTTTTTGCATTTTCATGGCCTTTTTTTTTTTCATCCGATCTCTAAATTTGACCCACAGTGTACTACTTCAGTCACTTCAGATAATGTTTGCCATTGCATTATTGCCCATCCCCCTCTCCCTCATTCAGGATAGATTCTTCTTCATGAATGTGACCTGGAAGCTAGGGGGTATCCCAAGTGTTTTTTCAAGGTTAATTTTTCAATTCATGTTAGGGGCCCTAACGGGTGCAATAAGGCCCTAATGCATGCAATATATAGCGCAACGCACATTAGTATGCAACTTTTACATTTAATATGCAAGTGGGAGGAGTTGGGGATGAGTTAATGGAAATGAGGGTCTGCTAGTGCAGAATGTGGGAGAGTAACACAGGATTTAATGTCAGAAATAACTACACCTTTTTTCTGTGCGTTCCACCCACATTAGCCTTGCATTACTGGTGAAAATGTTTTTATCGCATGAGGAACACTTTCAACTCAGGGCAGGTTTGGGGGGTGGGATGGATTTCGGGGGCTGGTTTGACATACACAGTCAGAGGAATTAACAGCAAATTTGATATGACTGATGAATTTCTATCATTTGAATCGATGAAAGGTACCAAAAAGAGGACTTGATTTGTACAATTAGGTCTCTAGCTAGCTTGTTGAAAGTGCCCCCTCTCCCCCTCTTACAGTGATACATATATAGCATGTCACATTGGCTCTATACAGAGGCTCTCTCTCTCATGTATTATGCAATGTACTTGCCCAAGGAAGTAGACTTTGCCACCTAATAATTGATCCCTTTGGCCTTTTCTGCTGTGCTGTGGTGCCATGAACCTTCATGTATGGTAGCCATGGTTTCACCCCTATTTTATTTCTTTCCCTTGCTCCCCCCTACCCCCAGTCGAGGCCTCAGCCAGTTACTATGAACCACAGCTCCTTGCCTTTGCACAACGACCGAGATGCCTCTCCCTCAATAGGGGCTGTGAATGCTGACTCTGCAGCATTCCCAGTTCTGATTGGCCTGAGAGTGGGAAAACCTAACCCAGTAATCAAACCCATTTACAACATTACTACTGAGCGAGCTACGGAACCACATCTCCAAATACCATGCTTGATTTATGTCACAAAAAAAAAAAAACCTCACCTAATTCCATTTTTCTTTAATTAATCATTCCTGACTTTCATATCTAGCATGTTTTACCTTTCTTTCTTTGCTACATTAATATTTATTGATGACCCAATTAATGTCTTTCCAGAGACTCAACCACTTACAGGCACTAGTAGAATGAAACCTTAGACTGCAACATGTTTTTCAGCTTTATTCAGTTTCAGTTTATGACTCCTTTAACAGTTAAGTCATAAGGATTACCTGCTTGTAATCCAGTATTCCATATTTAAGAAATCAGAACATTTCTGTAGCTAATCTCAGGGCATCATTTAACTTGAAACATTAATTTTCAGTGTGTTTGTATATTTTTTCTGAATGCAGCTGAACATCACAGTACAAGAACTTGATACCAAATTTACAATGCACGATCACGTATTTCATGAACATGGCCCCTGGAATTTCATTAGCCCAGAGCTGTAATTGTTGTTGTAAATGTTTACACATCTATAAATTATTATTAAGCACACAGTACAAGGTCACTGTTAATCCTCAAAGGCAGGATGAGTGCACTCATGAGATTTTCTGTTAGATTGAGACTCTGGACTGTGATAAATTATGAAATATTGATAGCTGCAGCACAAATAGGTTACATATCTTGACCACAGATAATTAAAGGTAAGCTGATCCAAGTTTGGTGCTTCGTGATCAGAAATAGTGATGTGACACCAGATTGGTTCATTGAGCTAGGTTGTAATCAAGGCAAATAAATATCAGCATATATTAATATAATACAAGCGCTGCATTTAATTAATCACAGCCCAGATACCTGAGCTAGTTAAATGTCCCTTAAGCATACTTACTGTGCATGTGTTGTATATTTCCAATGGCAATATCTCTTCTCTCTTGCTCTCTTTATATATGTAAACTCAACTCATGGAATCCTCAATGAATCAAAGGGCACACTCAGTACCGGGGCTAAGTCTTTGTGAACAATCTGTCTTTCTATTGTTTCCCTGGCTGGAGGGTTCTCCTAAAGGGGAAAAGATAAATCTCCAAAGCCCTACCAGTTGACCATATTGCCAGTCATGATGCTGGACCTGGTAATGGTGTCTCAGCATAGATTTTACTGAGGTACTTCTCCAATACTGATATTTCTTCTTAATAAATCCATAATCCAAAAATAAAGTCTATAATATCAACGGTGTATTCCTTCTTCTCTGTTACTGGGTCCCATCTATTTCCCTTTTTGATGTGAAGGATTCTGGGTCAGCTGGGACGCATGCGGGCTGAAGAACCAGAGGGGTCTGGATGACCTTGAGACGGACCGGGCAAACTGTTGGACTAATTGGTAAAACTTCACTTGAGCATGTTTAAAAATCTGCTTACCTGCGTGTGTTAAAGCTGACAGCATCCTAAGGAAGATACACACATCATATTTGCTTGAGTAACCGCTTATAATTAGGAGAATTCATGTGTGGAATAGGCATATTTTTAATCATATGCATGCAATTGAGGGTTCTTCCCTTAGTCCAGTCAATCTGCTTTTGCTGGAGGCATGGTCTGTTGACAGACAACTTTCTGTTGCCAGTTCTGTCTTCTGTATGGCCTTCCCTTAGCTCTTTCTCTGGGTACCTGCTTTCCATCTTGTAAGTCATGGGTTCCAGTTCTGGTGTTCCTTATATACATTCCCTTTCTGACACATACGTAGACATCCCCTATTTCATCTACACACAAGCACACACACACACACAATAACAGCATCCCTATCACCAACACACACATGTGAACAAATTAAAACTCTTTCTCAAATATACACATACAAAGCTTCAACTTCACACAAGCAGCCTCCTTCTCTCACACAAACCCTTGCCCCTCCTGCACAAAGAATCTCTCACCATTTTAAAATTGTTGCATCTGTGTGCCCACGCACCAATATGTGTTTGCGTGGACATCTGTGTGCTTGTTTTATAATTAATGTCTTAGACTTTTAACACAAACAACCACAGTTCCTCTAGGGGTCTCTGACTAATAAAGACACAGAAAGCATCCATTGCAGCAGCCTCACATGGATGGCATGTTCCTTTCTCCTTATCCAACTACATAGCCCTTCTGTAAGGCCACACCTTCACATGGATCCCAGTGGGACCCTGCATATATGTAAAATACTATAATGCAATTGGTCATTGAGCAACCTACACTATGTGTAGGTTGCTCAATGACCAATTGTAAGAAAATGACCAATTGTAAGAAAATTGTAAGAAATTACAAGTCAGATCTATAAAATGTCATATAATCATGCAAAAAAATCTTAAGGTAAGAAACCTTGAAATTTAATGAAATTGGACCATCCTAATACCTCGCGGCTGCTGCACATGTGCTTGAACCAGAGGAGCTATGTTGGTTTTTTCATAGATCTGAATGAGTTCAAGTAATCAAGGGTGAATTAATCATCATCATCATTTAATTATTCCATTTATTTATTTTCCAATTAGAGAGCTCAAAATGAGTTACAACAGACTAGAATCTATGAACTGCTGAAGACGTTGTTTGTATTAGCAGAATATAAGTGATTTGAAATAAATGCATTGAAGTAAATAAAGTACATCTATTCATTAATACAAATGGATTTATGTCTGAAGGCACAAATAAGGTAAAAAAATAACAAAAACAGGGAAACCATAATTAAAGTGGTTACAAGCTGCTCCACTACGTCATACATGTCATTCAAAGAATCAAAAGGTCAATACAGCAATGTGGCAAGAGCACATTTTATCCAGCTAAACATATCCGTAGGCCCGGAGCCACAGGGTGTGCAAACCATGTAATTGTACATGGCGGAACACCTAGGGGGCAGTGTCAGGAGTATGGAGAGGTCCATGGTACCACCGGTGAACTCAATTCCACCATCGATGAAAGAAGAAGGAGGCCTGTGCAGCCACCTATAGACACCATCCCACTAGTGGCAGAAGAAGCAGAAAGCCCGTACAGCTGTGGTGGACTCCATCCCACCGGTGGCAGAAGAAGCAGAAAGCCACCCTAAGAAGAAGACGAAACCCATCCTTCAACTGTGCTTCAAGCGGTAGCATGCAGAAGGAGCTGCAGAACAGCTGCTTTTCCCGAAGTGCAGGCTGGAGGCAGCAAAGTGGAGGAGGAATAATCCATTGTCCCTGACTGCCTGGCTTACATAGGTGTGTGAGTGAATGGGAGGCTGCCTGTGATGAGTGTGTGTGTATGAATGGAAGGCTACCTGGGATGAGAGTGTATGTGCTTGGGAGCCTGACTGTGATAGATGTGCATGTGCATGTGAATGGGAGCCTACCATTCATACCTACATATTCAGAATGCCACCACCAGAATCCTCACAAACTCCAACAAAAGAGAACATATCACTCCAATCCTCCGTAACCTTCACTGGCTTCCCATCAAACACAGGATCCTCTTTAAAGTTCTCAGAATCGTTCACAAAGCGACACACAAACTCGCTCCCATCATATTAAGCACACAACTTCAACCACATACATCCTCCAGACCCATTAGAAGCGCATACAAAGGCACTCTGTATGCCCCGCCTGCAAAAACATCACTAAGGAAATGAGCACTATCTTCAGTAGGCCCTCACCAATGGAACGCGCTCCCCCCAGATCTAGACTTGAACCAAGTCATCAGGAGTTCAAAAAAAAGCTAAAAACTTGGCTCTTCCGCCAAGCCTTCCCAGACACTTAATGCTGCCTAAATGCAATAATTAACTCAATCATGGGCCTCCTCGTTGAGTTATACTAATCTGACTCCCTCGATCAATCGCTGCGCCTGGTCAGTCGTTCCACTCAATTCATTTAAATGTTCTCTATCAGGTCATAGAGCTATGTTATATTACTATCACCATCTCCTGTCCATGACCCATCCCTCTGAAAGGATCTCTCCCCACCCTTTTCCTACACAAGATACTTCCCCTCCCCTTTTATATCTTAAACTCTTTTAGGCAGTTCCAGGAACTAATGCCTTAACAGATTTCAGCTCGAATGGACTTATTCAGGTTTTTGTACTTGCATTCAATATTTTTCAGTAGTCATTCACGTTGACCCGTCCTCTTATTCCCCTATTAAGACACTGTGCTCAATGGTTTTTGTATCTTTACTTTTTGTATCTGTACTATGATGCAGAGTTCAAACGTTTCTAGTATCTATACTATGCTTTGTTCAATTTGTATTTTGTTCTATTGTTCTATGTAAAGCCCCCCCCCCCCAACCCCCATTTTTGGGTAGTTCACTGTTTTATGTAAACCGGAGTGATTTGTATTTCCTACAAGAACCTCGGTATATAAAATTAAAAAATAAATAAATACCTGGGAAGAGTAGGTGTGTAAATGGAAGCCTGCCTGGGATGGGTGTGTGTGTGTGTGTGTGTGTGTGTATGTGTATATGTGTGTGTGCACATGCATGCATGGGAGCCTTCTTGGGATGGGCAGGGTGTGTGTGTGTGTGTGTGCATGAGAGAGAATGAGGGCCTGCCTGGGATTTGGCTGGATGTGAATGGGAGCCTGCTTGGGGTGTGTGGATGTGAATGGGAGCCTGCCTGGGTTATGTGTGTGTGTGTGTGTGTGTGTGAGAGAGAGAGAGAGAGAGAGAGAGAGAATAGAGCTTCAGGTGGATAGAAACATAGAAATGACAGCAGAAAAAGACCAAACAGCTCATCCAGTCTGCCTAGCAAGCTCCCATACTTATCAGTTTCCCATACTTAGTTTCACAGACCGCCAAAGTCAGGGCCCTTGTTGGTTACTGTTTGAGTCCAATATCCCACCACCCCTGCTATTGAAGCAGAGAGTAATTTTGGAGTTGTATAAGAAAACCCAGCTGGAGAATGTGGGCAACGATCCCACTGCCTCTCTCGTGCAAAGCGAATACTCTACCATTTGAGCTAATTCCCCAACCTGCCAGCAGCTGAAATAAAGAGGAGGGGCTACTGGCTGATCCCAACCAAAGAAAAGCTGGAGGCACCTGGGGGTTTGTCTGAGAGGGAGCATATGTGTGTGTGAGTGTATATACCGTATAAGAAAGAGAGGAGAAGATTTGTGCATCCCACTCCCACTAATCCACAACAATCTCAGGGTGACTGTAAATCAAAAGTTCCCAGGTATGGAGAGTGTGAATTTTTAAAATCCTTTTCAGTTTTATTTTTCAGGTGTTATATGATGTGTCTGCTGCTTTGAAATATTTTTTTGCTCCACAAGGATTCTATGGGGAGGAAAAGGAAAGTAAAATCCTTCCCAGTATCTCCAATAACACCCAGGGGCGCGCCTAGAAGCAGGGCATCCATGGGAAGCTTCCCGGCGGCGTGGCCCCCAGGGGGATGCCACCGAACAAGGCACAAACCAGGCCTCCAGAAGCGGGAATAGGTCCAGGAGCATGGAGGTAAGGGGAGGTAAGGGTCTGGCCGCAGCGCTCACGGCCAGAACCGCAACAGTACCTCCCCTCTTACGCCCCCTCTTAGCCGGTCCGGGTTTACTTGGGTGGTCCAGATGGAACTGCCGAATAAGTCCTTGTTGAGGATGTTCCGGGCCGGTTCCCAAGAATTATCCTCGGGTCCGCAACCCTCCCAGGCAAGCAAGTATTGCCAGCGGCGTTGATGTAACCGGACATCCAAGATCTCACGTACTTGATACGTAACCTCATCCGGTACTGAAGGGTCCGATGGTTCAGGAGCCCAGGAGTGGTATCTGGATAAAACAAGAGACTTCAGCAATGACACATGGAACACGTCATGTATGCGTATGGAGGAGGGTAAGCGTAATCGGTATGAGACTGCTCCCACTCGTTCGGCGAGTCGAAAAGGCCCACAGAATCTCGGAGCAAGTCTTCGAGATGGAATTTGTAGCTGTAGATTCTTTGTACTAAGCCAGACGCGGTCTGGCTTAATACAAAGAATGACCAAATTACCTCCTGAGACGGGAAGGCCCATGACAAAGTCGGTGAAGATGTGTGTCCAACAGGTGTGTTGCAACAGGCCCCTGGGCCTCCCGATGAGCGGCTTTTGAATGGCGCAGGTAGGGCAAGAGCACACAAAAGCTTGGACGTCCTGTCTGACCATCAGCCACCAGTAGAATCGGTTCAACAAGTCTAAGGTCCCTTTACAGACAGCATGGCCCGCAATGAGAGAGTCATGAGCCCAAGTGAGAACTGCTCTCCGGGAGCGACGTGGAACGACTGTCCTCCCTTGGGAGGACACCAAGGTTGCTGCAAGGCTCACTTTCACATGATCCAAAATATATGGAGGAGTGTCAGGAGTCTCTTCGACCTCAGAGGAGCGTGAGAGTGTGTCGGCTCGAACATTCTTAGAGCCGGGTCGATAGCGTAAGGTAAAGTCGAACTGATCAAAAAACAGCAACCACTGGGCTTGCCTTGGGTTCAGGCATTGGGCTTGCTTCAAGAATGCTAAGTTTTTGTGGTCGGTGTAAATCGTAACTGGATGGTTGGCTCCCTCCAACCACTGTCTCCATTCCTCCAGGACAAGTTTCACAGCTAGCAACTCTTTATCACCAACACAGTAGTTGCTCTCTGCCGGGGAGAATGTCTTCGAGAAATATGAACAGGACATCCCTTGTCCAACTGCAAAATCTCTCTACTTTCGCATTCCTACGAGTTGCCATGAGATCCAGGAAGGGACACTCCCAGTAATCCAAGATAAGATGAAACACTACGGGAGACAGTTCCCATTCTCCTGGATCCAACTCATGATGACTGAGATAATTCGCCTACAGGTTGTCTACTCCTGCTATATGGGAGGCTGACAGTGCCTGTAAATTAAGTTCTGCCCATGGCAGGACATCCATTTCTACAGAGACTTGTTGACCTCGAGTCCCTCCAAGATGATTTATGTACACCACCACAGTCGTGTTATGTGACATAACTTTCACTGCCTTTCCTTCTAACCGGTCCGCGAACTGAAGGAAGGCTAGTCAAATCACCCGAGACTCTGGTCAACAGACAGACCAAGTCTTTGGAAGTCCACGGCCCTTGCGCCACCAACTCCTGACAGTGTGCTCCCCAGCCCTGGAGACTTACATCCTTGGTGACAACCAACCAGTTGGGAGTATCCAAATCCATAGCTTTTTCTTTTTTTTTTTTTAATTCTTTATTTATCAATTTTTTGAAGAATTGTTACATAAAACAAATTGTGTAACAGAAATAATACAGAAAGAAAAAAAAAAAGAGAAATTATTCATAGTTAACATATCTGAAAGCTTCCGATATAATTTCAATATTTCTGTATTTTAACAAATAGGTAAAATAGGAGTAGTACTTATACTTGGAGCATAATATAACAAAATGTTTACTATCAAGAAATCATGTAGATAACCCTCCTCATTTATTTTCTTCTGCCTGACTTTCTTTCCCCAGTAGAGTACCAAGATGTTCAGGGACTGTAAACACATAATTATGATTCAACCTTGAAGGTCGGTATAGAAAAATGTTAAATAAATAAATAAATAAAATAAATAAATGATCTTTATACTTAACAAAGCATTTACATGGGTATTTTCATAATTTACATAATTATGATTCATAATTATGATTCAACTGTAAACACATAATTATGATTCAACCTTGAAGGTCGGTATAGAAAAATGTTAAATAAATAAATAAATAAAATAAATAAATGATCTTTATACTTAACAAAGCATTTACATGGGTATTTTAGTAAGAATTGTCCCCCACCTTCAATTACCCTTTTCCTATAAGTTAAGAATTCCTTTCTCCTTAATTGTGTTGATTTAACAAAATCCGGGTAAATCCAGATTTTTTGCCCGTAGAATTTTTTCTGTCTATTCCTAAAGAAATTTCTTAATACATTTTCCTTATCTGTTATAAATGCAAAGGAAATCAATAATGTGGCTCGAGGAGGAGAGAGTTTGCCTACCGCTCTTGTGGACGTTCCTTGAGGTGATTTTTTGTACATTACCTTGATTACTGCAGGACTGAGTTTTGGATTCCGGGGGTAGTTCGTCTGCCCCGACGGCAACATCTACCAATCAGCTTCTGCCACGCTGAAAGGAGGAGCTGGAAGAGGTGGATATTAAGGCTATCCTTCGGCGTGTTTTCCTGAGGAGGAGAGAGTTTGCCTACCGCTCTTGTGGACGTTCCTTGAGGTGATTTTTTGTACATTACCTTGATTACTGCAGGACTGAGTTTTGGATTCCGGGGGTAGTTTGTCTGCCCCGACGGCAACATCTACCAATCAGCTTCTGCCACGCTGAAAGGAGGAGCCGGAAGAGGTGGATATTAAGGCTATCCTTCGGCGTGTTTTCCTGAGGAGGAGAGAGTTTGCCTACCGCTCTTGTGGATGTTCCTTGAGGTGATTTTTTGTACATTACCTTGATTACTGCAGGACTGAGTTTTGGATTCCGGGGGTAGTTCGTCTGCCCCGACGGCAACATCTTCCAATCAGCTTCTGCCACGCTGAAAGGAGGAGCCGGAAGAGGTGGATATTAAGGCTATCCTTCGGCGTGTTTTCCTGAGGAGGAGAGAGTTTGCCTACCGCTCTTGTGGACGTTCCTTGAGGTGATTTTTTGTACATTACCTTGATTACTGCAGGACTGAGTTTTGGATTCCGGGGGTAGTTCGTCTGCCCCGACGGCAACATTTACCAATCAGCTTCTGCCACGCTGAAAGGAGGAGCCGGAAGAGGTGGATATTAAGGCTATACTTCGGCGCGCCGCCGAAGCTGCGTGCCAAAGGCGCGCGTGGCTTTGACCGGCTTCGACCGGATTCGCCGGAATTGCCGGAATCGCCGACAGACTTTACAAAATTTGGAAAGTTGGAGAAGCAGGTAGGCAATATATCTCTCTCTAAACCTCCTAGGAGATAGTACTGAAAATTGTGGAATAACCGCTATACCACTCTGAACTTGGACTTGATTTTTCTCTTGACAAATATCGATATTAAAATGCCGCACACCAAGAGAAAAGCCAAGGTAAGGCCAACTCTTGGTGAGCCGACTGATTCAGTTCAGAGAACAGTGGTTGAGTGGTTAAAACCTCCTCAAGATAACCCCGTAGAGGGAGCCGCAATAGTTGAAGTAGAGGAGCAACAACTCCAACTAATGGCTGAAACCATCTCATTGAGTCCGGGGGCGCCTGAGATGCCACCACCACCTGGTGATAGAGGTGATATCCTCCAAGCTTCACCAAGTACTCCCCAGCAGATGCAAGATCAAGAGACTCAGGACAGTATACACATTTCAGAAATATCCTCAGAAGTTGAGGTTATGGGAGGACAAGTATTTACCCCTAATCAAGAGAGTACCCCCAAGGCTATTAAAGGGATAGTACAAGCTATCAATCAGAAGGGACATAAAGAGGAAAGAAGATCTCAAAATGTTATTATAAAACCCGGGAACATCACAATGGAAACACTATGGACTTACATTGCAAAATTAGATGGGTCTATAATGAAACTTGCTGATGTAGTGCAGGAAACAAATAATGTGGTCAAAAGAAATTCAGAAGTGTTAGAAATACAAAAGAAACAAATTGTCAGTATAGAAAAACGTGTTACACAAATTGAAAAGGTTCAAAATTTCCAAATTAAGACAGAAGGAGAAGTAAGTAGAAAGATTGAATTTTTAGAAAATCATATTCGGGCAAGTAACTTGAGGGTTATGAATTTCCCTAAAATGGAAAAAATAAATCCAACAGAATTATTTAGAACGTACGTGGTACAAATATTAGGGATGCCAGAAAAGTGTATACCAACTATAACTAAAGCTTTTTACTTAAATACTACGGTTAGAAGTAAAGAACCAAAGACCCCAGAAGATGGAATAGCAGATACATCAATGAACCTAACAGACTTCTTGATGAAGTCGCAAGAAGATATTAATATTGATAATCCATAGCTTTTTCTAGAAGTTCTCTTCTCAACTACTAGAGAAGCTTCTGCCTCATCTCCGGCGGCAAAGCCAGCGTCACATTGTACTCCTGAGACTGGGGATTTTATTGAGAAAGGAGAGACTGCTGCAGAGAACACATATGAGCCCACACCCAAGGTACAACCTCTATTGTCACGACCATAGATCCCAACATCTGCAGATACAACCAGGCTGATGGGTCAATCGCCGCATGCAAGGTCCTGACCTGACCCCAGATCTTCTGAATTCTAGACTCCAGGAGAAACAGCTTGCTTTGCGCCGTATCAAACCGTACACCCAGATATTCCAGGACCTGAGATGGCTGAAGTATGCTCTTGGCTAGGTTCACTATCCACCCCAGGTACCGCAATAACTGATTCACCTTGGCGGTCACCAATTGGCTCTCTTCCAATGACTCAGCTCTGATTAGCCAATTGTTCAAGTACAGATGAACCATAATGCCCTCCTTTCTGTGGCTGCAGCCACGACTACCATCACCTTGGAAAAAGGCCTGGATGCTGTGGTCAAAGCAAAGGGGAACACTTGGGACTAGTAGTACTGATCTAACATTGCAAAGCACCGATATTGCTGATGCTGCTTGTGAATTAGAATATGAAGATATGTTTCTGATAGGTCCAGAGAAGTGAGAAATTCTCCCTTCTTTACCACCATGATCATTGATCTTAATGTTTCCATCTGAAAATGGGTAATCTGGAGGGCCCGACTGGCGCTCTTGAATTCCAGCATAGGTCAAAACGAACCCTCTTTCTTGGGAATACCTCCCTCCCTGCCCCCCCCACCCCTGCATTTAATTGTACATAAGTGCACATGCTTCCTTTATATTGTTTATAAGTTCATATGCTAAGTTCATAAGTGCACACGCCTCCCTAACATTGTTTATAAGTTCATATGCATATCTAATTTTAATATGGATAAGCAAAATCCATTTCGTTCAACCAAGTTGTATTTCTGCTTGTTGACTATTTTTGTATTTTCGTATATTATCTAGTTAGCCTTCATTCATCGTTCATTGTAATTTCCTTTCACAGTTACCTGTAAACTGACATGATGTGTCCTACGAATGCCGGTATATAAAAAGCGTTAAATAAATAAATAAATAAATAAATAAATAAATAAATACAAAGTAAATGGAATAGCATCCTGTGCCCTCCTGGTCCTTTGGAACTGGAACCATTGCCTTTAGGGTAAGCAACTGTTGCAGCATGCATTGGACTGGGGGAAACCATAAAAGCATCAGAGAGGACAGATAAGTTCCAAAGCATATCTGACATACACCACTTTCAAAACTCACTGGTCAGAAGTGATGTGGGTCCACTTCCGATAAACTTAGGTAACCGCCTATATCCTGCACCAGAGGATGTACCCTAAAAATTTAATTGGGAGGAATGCAGGATTCTTAAGCCTGATGCGCCAATTTTGCCTGGCTTCCTTGGCCGAAAGGACTGAGATCTCCCAAATGTCCGAGACTTCTGATTACTCAAACCTCTGGAGGAGTGAAAATGCTGAGAGCTCCAAAATCGCCCCTTGGCTTGAGAAAACCGGGGAATCAACTTCTTATATTCTGGTAACCGAGGAAATGTCTCTTAACTCATCTGCAAAAATCAAGAGCTCCTTAAAAGGTAACTTTGTAGGGTTAGATTTTGAAATAGTATCAGCAAACCAGTTCCGTAGCCACAGGAGCCTTTGGGTTGCAATCACTGAAGCCATCCTCAAGACACCAAGCATGTTAAATCATAGCCAGCATCCGCCAGGAAGGCAACTCCCGGCTCCAGGTATGGGCCATTCTTTCCCAGAGCTCCCTGGGCTAACTGAAACCAAGCCCTGGCCACCATACAACAGCAAGAGAGATTTAGAGATTCATGGCCATCGCTTCAAAATAGCCTCATTCTTTCTATCTTGAGCATCTTTTAAAGCCTCACCTCCTTCCACCGGAATAATGGTCTGCTTTGTCACAGCACAGACAAATGTGTCCACCTTTGGAAACTGGAGTTGCTCCCTCGCTTTAGGGTCCCATAGGATATAATCCTGCTAAGGAGAGACCTCCTTTAAAATTAGCCTCAGGTACGCTCTATTCCATGTCTATAAGCTCCTGGACGGCCTCGAGCAGAGAAAAAACCAAGATGCATTGTGCAAGCTGTACATTACAGGGTTCCACTTCGGATCTTTGGCCACTGCTGCAAATCTTCTCACACCCAAGGACTTTCAAGGTCTGTAAAATTAAACTGGACATCTCATACCTGTGAAAAAGCTTCAGCATAGTTCTATGAGGCTCAGCAACTGGGGGAAATCTCCTCCCCTTCCAATAATGGATCGTCAGGTTCCCCCCACCCTGAGGATTTTGACTTCCTATCTGAGTCTCCTAAAGGATCCCTGTCCTTGCTTTCTTCTCCATCTGTCTGCATTCTTCTCTTCGTTCTCCTGGAAATAGACAAGGACTACTTGGAACACTTTCTAGGTGCGTGGCTGTGATTGTAGTTGTCTGCTGCCCGGCCTGCAAAAGATTGTGGCGGCATCCACTCCCAGCACTGCTTGACACACTTTTTTTTTTTTTTTCAATAAAAACATTCCACAGACAAAACCAGCAAAATAAGACTGAAAGGCAGGGAGAGAGTACAGGGAAGAAAGTAGGACTAGACAGAGAAGAAGACTATGCAGCAGGCCTTAGCCCAAGACTTCCTTTCCCTACCAGATCTCTTCTGCTGCCCAGAGGGGGGCTAGGGCTGCAGCCTTCACATCACTCCTATCCTTTTTTTATTTTTTGCTTGTCTCCTGATATTAGTTCTCAGACACTCAACTGAGGGAAGGAGCTAATGCTTTTACCACAGGAGGTCAAACTGGCCTGTTCCATCCAGGCGGGCCAAGATCCACAAGCACGGATGCATGTCCATCACCTGATGGAGATGAAGAAAAACAGACTGACGGGTGCCTGAGCAGAGCTATAAAAGGGTGACATCAGCAAGTCTTTGTTCTCAATCTCCACCTGCAGGTTGGAGTGCACAACCCACTGGTGTGGATTGGCTTGCCTGGATGAAGAGGAAATGCCAGTTGAATCCTAATCCGATCCTAACAATAGAGGGATGCTATCCTTTGATCCTAATAAAGATGGTGATGACCAAGACAGAGACCTTGATTGCCTTGGATAAGATAAATCCACAGGGGGCCCCTAGCTGGCTTCCCCTTAGGCTTTTGCCCTTAAACTGCGAGCAAGATTCCACCATGGTGGAGATGGTCTTACAGAGGGCAACTAACCCCTACAGCTGGAAGATGCTGTAGAGGATGTTGTAGTTGTGTAGAAGTCTGCTAAGACCTAGTTGGCACCAACTAGGTCTTAGCAGACTTCTACACTGGCAACAGCAGTGGCATCAAGGTCTTCAGTTTTTTCAGCTCTAATGAGCCCCAAGAAGACGACAGAATTTGTACGTTTGTTGAGGGACATGTTGACCATGATGCTTGGCACTATGCTTGACCCGAGGGTTACAAAGGATCTGGAGCTCAACCCCATAGTCAGGGAAGCTTTCTTTGAAAAGTCCATGCTCAACTCTGCATGATGGGAACCGAAAAAGGAACTGCTGGGGAACAGGAGCCACCTGACTCATATTTGGCTGACCTGTGGAGCTCCTCCATCTTCCAGGTCCAATTTGGCTGCAATCTGAGGGACATCTGGCCAGTCATAACAGCATGCCAAGTCATGTCATATTTACACACTACCCTTACATTTCTTTTGCTACTTTGATATGTTTTAATTCTATATGACCTATCAGGCCAGTCTAGCAATGGGAAAGTGGAAAGCAGCTTATATGAATTAAGCAAAATCTGTTTTTGCCATCTGAGGAGTAAGTGTACCACCTTTATAGGCAAGAACTTTATTCATCAATTAATGAAAAAGTAGCATGAAAAAATAAAAAAGCTTAATTTATTAGTGGCTGGATGCACATTTAAAATTCAGGACTGGACCTTATCATGCTTTGAATCTTGTAAAGGATTTCTGGGAAGTTTTTCTACTAACAAAGCATTTTCTATAGGTGTCTTGCTGCTATTCCTTTCCTTTCCCCATTATCTTTTATGTAGTCAAACAGAATTACTACTTCAGAATACTTAAATGAAGGCAATTGTGATTCAAGTGTGGACAAGCATTTTTGTCTTCAAGTCCTAAGTTTGTGCTGTCATTCTTCCACCACCCTTTTCTATAGTTGACTGCCATCAGAGGAGCCAATTTTAAAGTCGAATAAAAGATACTAAGACTTGTGCATATTTTAATGAGACTGATAATTCATTTTGTGCCTTGTAGCTGGGCTGGCCCCAAACATTATATTATGGAACTGATTTACTAAAATATTTCCATAGATACAGAAAAGAAAAAGCCTTAGTAAATTAGATCCTATATGCTCAGAAATGGACTGTTAACTACTATTCATCTTCCAAGGACAGCATGTAACATAGTCACTTAACTGTCCCAAACAGCTATTTGACATAGCCTCCTTTCTGGCCTTAGAATGGGTGAATCAACCCTATACTGAGAATGCACTGAAAACAGCTATAGATACTAGGGATGTGCGAAGCCCGAACCTATTGGTTCTGGCTTCGTTTTTGGCCCGCCGCAGGAAATTTCATATTTCCCGCAGTTCGGGCTTTTAAAATTCGAAGAGACCCGAATTTCATTTTAGTGCGCACTAACTCCCGTTAGTGTGCGCTAACATTTTTTCATTAGTGCATACTAATGGGGAGTTAGTACACACTAACCCCGAAAATGAATTTTTCTCGAAAATCGGGAAAAATTTCTTTGGGTTTCGGGCTCCCCGAACCAGGACGAATGCACATCCCTAGTAGATACACAATTTCTTTTTAATAAAAATGTATGGTATACTTACCACTGACATGCAAACTTCTCACTATCTATTTCTATTATTCCTGGAGGTGGAGCAGCATGTGCTGGGACTGCTTTGGAAACTGGGACAGGTGGCCTCTGTCCTCGACTGCTGTGCCCATCCAGGCCTTATCTCCCTAGGTGGGCTTGACTTCTGTCCTCGACTTCTGTGCCTGTTCGTCCAGGCCTTATGTCCCTACGTTGGCTTGACCTCTGTCCTCGATTGATGTGCCTGTTCGTCCATTCCTTATATCCCTACAAGTGTTTGACCTCCATTGCTGTGCCTGTTCATCTAGGCCTTATGTCCCTAGATGGGCTTGACCTCTGTCCTCGATTGCTGTGTCTGTTCGTCCCGGCCTTATGTCCATACGTGGGCTTGACATCTGTCCTTGATTGCTCTGCATGTTCGTCTAGGCCTTATGTCCCTACTTGGGCGTGACCTCTGTCCTTGATTGCTTTGCATGTTCGTCCAGGCCTTATGTCCCTACTTGGGCGTGACCTCAGATAAGGGACAGGTTGACCTCCTGAAGTTGAAGTAAAGTTTCCCAAGGAGGCCTGTGGAAGTGGGAACAAATACTCTGTTCTTGTTCTGATTTGTCCTGATCAAAAGAACAAAACTTTGCCTCTGATAGTAGGGACAAATGTTCTTAAGTGCGCTTGGTGCATTCAGCAGCTTGCAAAAGTTGCTCCTTTACCTGGGTCCACACTTGGCGAATGGTTTGAGCCATGGATTGAGCCACTGGAGACAGAACCGTCAGAGGAACAGGAAGAGGCAGTCGAGTCTGCTGTCTGAAGACTACTGCAAACGGGGATATGTCGGTGGCTGCTGCAATATGAGTATTGTGCGACAGCTCAGCCCAGGGAAGAAGATCCGACCAATTATTTTGCTGATCATTTACACACTACAAATACTTAAACACCTAAAACCAATGCCACACCACCAAGAATCCAGGACAGTCCTACAATCTCTGATCTTCACCAGCCTCGACTATTGCAACCTACTCCTGATAGGACTACCTAAAGCAGCCTTAAAACCACTACAACTACTACAAAATGCTGCAGCTAGAGTACTGACAGGCAAGAAAAAATCAGACCACATCACCCCCGTACTCAAGAGCTTACACTGGCTTCCAGTTGAAAAAAGAATTGAATTCAAGATCTTAACAATTCTTCATAATACAATATACAAGGCAGATAACACAGCCCTTAACAATATCATACAGATTCACAGAACACAACGTACAACCAGAACAGCAAGTAAACTAAATCTTGTAATACCACCACTTCCATTAGCTAAGCTATCCACAACAAGAAATCGAGACATTTCTATCGCTGGTCCAAATTTATGGAACTCACTAACGCAAAAACTGAGCTCACAAAGTAACACTTACGGCTCGATACAGTAAGGCCGCGGTAAAAACAGTGCGGCAGTGACAGGCGCACCCTTCCTCCCCGCACGCACAGTTCTCTTCACTAACTCCCCGATACTCTCCTCTAATCGCATGCAAATGCATGCCACGGCTGTGAAGCGTTAGGGAAGGGTTATGCCCACGCAACCCATTTTACTGTATAGGCGCTGTAACAGCGCCTATACAGTAACCTGGGTGCGCTGGTACCTGTCATTTCAAATGACATTTGAAATGACAGGCACCAGGAAGTGTAAAAAGTGTAAAAAACAAAAAACCTGTGTGTTATATAAAAAAATAAAACAATTTTAAATACCTGTCGGAGGGCCGTGGGTCCAGGCGGCCGGTGGGCGGCGGGCAGCCATCAGCGGCATCTGGTAGTCCCTTCTCCCTTCCTCCCTCCCTCCCCTGCCTGGATGAGCGCCAAAATCGCACGGGCGGGTCGGCAGCGGGGGGGGGGGGGGGGGGCGGCAGCAGGATCCGGGAGCGGCGGGTAGGCAGCAGCGGGGTCCGGGGGGGCAGCGGCAGCGGGGTCCGGGGGGGCAGCGGCAGCAGGATCCAGGGGTGGCAGCGAGATCCGGGGAGCGAGTAGCGGCAGCGTGTTCGATCGGGCAGGCAGGTAGGTGGCAAAATAAAGATGGCCGCCTGCACGGGAAAATCGTGCAATTGGCCGCTGAAGACGTGACGTCACACCCCGTGACGCCAAACGTCATGACATCACGTCTTCAGCGGCCAATTGCACGATTTTCCCGTGCAGGCGGCCATCTTTATTTTGCCACCTTACTGCCTGCCCGATCGAACACGCTGCCGCTACTCGCTCCCCGGATCTCGCTGCCGCCCCTGGATCCTGCTGCCGCTGCCCCCCCGGACCCCGCTGCTGCCTACCCGCCGCTCCCGGATCCTGCTGCCGCCCCCCCGCTGCCGCCCCCTCCCCCCCCCCCCCGCTGCCGACCCGCCCGTGCGATTTTGGCGCTCATCCAGGCAGGGGAGGGAGGGAGGAAGGGAGAAGGGACTACCGGATGCCGCTGATGGCTGCCCACCAGCCGCCTGGACCCACGGCCCTCCGACAGGTATTTAAAATTGTTTTATTTTTTTATATAACACACAGGTTTTTTGTTTTTAACACTTTTTACACTTACCATAGCAGGCCCGAGCCTTGCTACTTTTTCATTTGTTTTTTTTTTTTTGCTTCAGGAGGAGGGGACCGGACGGGGCTGCAGGAGACCGGACGGGACCAGGGCGGGTAAGCAATGTTTTTACACTACACTACACTACACTAACTCCTACTAGGGGGAGGCGGTAAACTAGCAGGTTAAGGCCGCGGCAGAACAGCGGGTTACGGAGGAGATAATATCAGCGCCCGTTACAGTATCGCAGGGGAATAGCTAATTCCTTCATTATACCGCTTTTTCGTTCATTTACATGCTGGGTGCGGAAAGGGTTTAGGAACGGGTTTAGGAAGCGCTAAGGACGCGTGAAACTGGAGACTGTATGGCTGGATGGCCTTACTCGTCTGTATTGTGCGCTCCCAGCACGTTACAGACCGGGAATCTTTAACTCAACGTTACTGTATCGACCTGTAAATCTTTTTAAAAAGAGCTCAAAACTTGGATATTCAGTCAAACATTCAAAGACGGTATCGGTTAAGTTCACAGATCAAGTCACTGATCACATCGAATATATTGAATATATTTAACTCTGAGACTTACCTTTACCTCCCCTGGTTGACAATATCACCCCTAAAACTATGACTCCAGTCATTATAAACAAGACATATTCGATAATTCTTGACTTTCCATTATTACTGTCCCTTTTACCTTGTTGACCCAACTGACAGACCCTGTTTAAAATGTTACGATTTATTGCAACAAGTTTTTTTTATCTGACTCAGTTACTGTTAAATGTTTACTGTCAAATGTAACTGGTTGTTGTACATGTAAACTGGGGTGAAGGCACCTAGCCATACCTCGGTATAAAAAAACCTTTAAATAAATAAAATAAATAAACCAGTGTGTTGCGACACACCAGTGTGTCATCACACTTCCCGGTCCCCTGCTGACCCAGCTGCTCCCCGGTCTTCCTCCGCCCGGGCTTAAAATGCTGTCAGCCCGGGCAGAATGAGGCAGAACAGCTGGAGTCAGCGGCACCGGTATGGTCTCTTCTTTCTGTCCCTCCGTGGCCCGGAAGAGGAAGTGGTGAGCAGTGGGTGCGTGCGCGAGAAGAAGAGACCATGCTAGTGTGGTCAGCATCGGCACGAAGAACAGAAGAGAGGCGCGGCTCGAGGAATGAGCAGCGTGGCTCGGAGAAAAATGAAGAAGAACGTCAACCCCTGCGCCTGATGGGACTCCTTTCTCCGCGAGGGCTGAAAATGAAGGAGGTTAGGGTTGGGAGGAGGCTCCTACTGCTGCTAGTTCCGGGGAGGGAGGGAGGGAGAGAGAGTGAATGAGCAAGCAAGCATGTGTGTTTGAGATCCTGTGTGTGTATGTGTGTGAGAGATAGCAAGTATGTGAATGATTGAGAGCCTGTTTATGTGAAAGAGAGTATGTCTGTGATTGAGAGCCTGTCTGTGAGAGAGAGAGAGCATGAACGTAAGTTTACGATTGGGAACCTGTATGTGTAAGTTTGTGATTGAAAACCTGTTTGTGTGAAAGAGTATGTGTGTATGATTGAGATCCTTTGTGTGTGAGAGAGATCATGTGTATGTATGATTAAGAGCCTGCATGTATAAGTAAAAGAGAGAGCATGTGTATCTGTGTGTGACTGAGAGCTGGTTTAGGTGAGGGAGCATGTGAGTATGTGATTGAGAGCCTGTGTGTAAATGAGAGAAAGAGAGAGAGCATGTTTGTAAGCATGTGAATGAGAGTCTGTGTGTGAGATAAAAAGACAGCATGTATGTGTGTGGTTGAAAGCCTGTGTGTGTAAGCATGAAAAGATAGCATGTATGTAAATGTGTAATTAAGAGCCTATATAAGTGAGAGAAAAAGCATGTGTATATGTGAGTGACTGAGAGCATGTGTATATAGGTGTGTAATTGAGAGCCAGTGTGAGAGAGAGCGCTGGTATGTGACTGAGAGAGAGGAGAAAGTTCAAAGCAAACCACCCCTCCTCCTGCTAATTCAAAACAATCTCAGGAGACCTGGATATCAAACGTTCCCAGGTATGCAGAGCAAAAAAAAATTTGTATCCTTATTTTTCATTACTGGGTCTTTGTGTCTGCTATTTTGCTAACTTAGCTAACAGTATGCTGAGTAAAGAAAGCAACAGGAGGCAAGAGTGAAGTTCCACAGTAAGAAGCTTCAGGTTTAGCTCTTGCTGTCTTCCTTGGGAGCATACACTGAGCTTTGAGTTGTATGGCGTAGGCCATATGGTAGTGCCTGCAAAACAAGTGCCTATTTATAATGTGCAAGGGCACACTAGCATGCATAGTCATGTGGAGGCCACACCTTTGACCACCCTTAAGACAAAACCACACAATGTCAAGACATAATCATAAAATGTATATTTCTAACCTGTGACTAGTTTATTACTGAACAAATCTAGCCAACGTCTTTGGTAATCACATTCTGCAAGGACAAGATAGTAAATAGCACATGACATTGTAAATGAAGTGAACAGCACATTGCATGTAGACCTGTCCATACATTGTAACATTACTAGATATGGTACCATTACATATACAGGCTTTGCTTCTTATCCTTTTTGCACAATCATGATTATAGCAATTAACATGGAAAGCAGAATTGGCACCCCAATAGCTAAAGTACAGCTCTAATGTTAGAGATAATAGCACAGCAATGTGCTGTTAACCCAAAGGCCTCAGACAGTCCATATTGAAAGAGTGCATTCAAAGTGACAGCCTAAAGGCCAAGGCAGCAGAGTTCAAGTGAAGGACTCAGACAGTCCATGTTGAAAGAGTGCACTCAAGGGGACAGATCAAGGGCCAAGGCAACATGAAGAGCCCAGATAGTCCATGTTGAAATACTGCACTCAAGGGGCCAAGGCAGTAGAGTTCAGATAAAGGGGCCATACAGTCCATGTTGAAAGAGTGTGTTCAAGGGGACAGCCTAAGTGCCAAGGCAGCAGAGTTCAAGTGAAAGGCCCAGACAGTACATGTTGAAAGAGTGCATTCAAGGGGGCAGCCTAAGGGCCAAGGTAGCAGAGTTCAAGTGAAGAGCCCGAGAGAGTCTATGTTGAAAGAGTGCACTCAAGGGGGCAGCCTAAGGCCCAAGGCAGCAGAGTTCAACTGAAGGGCCCAGACAGTTCATGTTGAAAGAATGCACTCAAGGGGACAGCCTGCAGGCTAAGGCAGCAAAGTACAGCATGGAGGCAGATGACCAGGACCAAAGAGAAAAATATGGAGGCAGGAGACCCAGGATAAGACACAGCAGCATGGAGGCAGGAGCCCCAGGAGAAGACACAGCAACATAGAGGTAGCAGCAGGCTGAGATGAGATAGCATCAGGAGCAGCAGATAAGACATGATAAGGCAGTGGCAGGTTGGGATGAGATGAGATACCAATATCAGGAGCAGCAAATGAGAAATGATGAGACATGGCAGCAGCTGAACCGTGACTGGAGATGGCCTCAATGAGGCTGGAGTACAGGCAGATCATCACCATCAAAGTAGACCATCACCATTATCAAGTGGATACAGGAACTCTGAAGTGAGGATGGGTCCAGCAGGCTTCTTCCATCTAGCTGGCACAGGAACTCTAAAGTCAGCACAGGCCCAGCAGGATTCTTCCATCTAGCTGTCACAAGAACTTTGAAGTGAAGATGGGCCCATCAGGCTTCTTCCATCTAGCTGGCACAGGAACTATCAAGTCAGCACAAGCCCATCAGGCTTCTTCCATCTAGCTGGCACAAAAACTCTGAAGTGAGTTTGGGCCCAGAAAGCTTCTTCCATCTAGCTGGCACAGGAACTCTCAAGTCAGGATGGGGCCAGCAGGCTTCTTCCATCTAGTTGGCGCAGGAACTCGGTATAGAGGCCTGGCCAGGCTTGTCCTACAAGTCTTATTTTTCAGCCTTAGAAGCTAGGTTTTGGGGGGCTTCATGGGCCTTTGCCATTCTGTGGCTTGCCACGGGGGGGGGGGGGGGGGGCAGCATGTCCCTGGGGTCCACCACCTCAGTCATCTCAGAATGGGGGCTGCTGCATAGCTTTGAGTCCTTTGATGCTGGGGAAGGCACAAATGCTGGCTCCAGCAATCTTTGGAGAATCTGTGTCATGACAGCAGTGATTATTTATTGATGTTGCCACTATAGTGAGACCCTGTACCTGCACTGCCATCTGGGCATGCAGGGCCTGGTTTTGTCCCATTCATAGTCCTTCTCAGGCGTACTAGCTATGCCCATATTTGGTGTAGCTGCAAACAGTAGCTCCTTTCCAGCAAATTAAGCTGCTCCAGTAAGGAGGCCAGCATGGTTGATGGTGCTGTTGGGAGTGCTGGTGGCAAAGCTGGTGCTGGGGGAACAGCTGGTGCTGAGGATGGAGCTGGTGCTGTGCTTAAGTTAGGAGCTGATGTTTTGGCCTCCAGAAGAGGTATGAAGGGGGTGGTTGTCTGGTCTGCCTCAGTGCCTGCTGCCTCATGCTGGCAATGTGGTATGCTGGAGCGAGGTTGAGCTGCCTGCACTGTGTCTCATTGCAGTCTGGGTTCATCCATTAAGCTAGGGAGAGTCAAACTGACATTTAGAGGGTTTGCTGAGACCAGAACATCCAGGAGTGGGCTGTGATGCTGCTGCTCCTGCTGCTGTTGCTCCTCTTTCTCCTTACTAAACTGGGTCTCTGTGTCCATAAGCAAGGGTGCAGTTAACATTGCAGCTATGCCGCTAGTCCCTGGAGCTTAATGGCTGAGACCAGCAGAGACCTGGGTGAGAGCTGTGGAAACAAAGAAGAAGACATAAATACCAAAGCTAAGAGGTACACACATGGAACATTTGGCATGACATGCACATTTTGCATCTCAAACAATATGAGCACATTATGCCAAAGGTTGTGAACAACTGTAGCAGCCTTGCCATAAACAGATGAGGTTAACTGACTCTGGCTCGCATCATGTGTAGCCGCTCAGCCATGCCCTCAACATATCCAGTCTTAGCAGCTGGATGAGGTGCTCCTCTATGGGTGTGAGCACAATTGGGCAAGGGGTCTGCTGGAAGTACTTGTTGCAGCTGCTGACCTTCATCTTTAATTGTGTCCCGGTACCTGTGGGCTACCTGCTCAGCACTGGACTCGACACCAGTCCGCCTGGATATTGCCTATACAATGGTGCACCAGGTCTGACCCTTCAATGCCTTGGATGTCTTGGATTCACGGTTTCCAAAAAGAAAGGGGTAATGCTCGAGGACACCAGCAATAATCATCTCATTGTCCTTGATGCTGAACTTGAGAGCCCTCAGCCAAGGGTGTCCTGCTGCCTGTCTGACACAATGGAGTACCACTTCCCCTTCTGGAGAGGTGTCCTTCCTTTCCTTACTCACTCCCACTCTCATCTCCCCTCCCTTCCTTCCTCCCTGCCCTCCCCTGCAAACTCCCTTCCCCTCTGCCCTCTCTCTCTCTATCCCTAGCCTGCTGTCCTCTTCCCTATATCCTCGCCTGCCTATCCCCTTCCCTTTCTCACCTCCTCCTATTCCTTCCCTCCTACCTATCTCTACTCCTGGGCCTGTCCCTACTCCTACTCCTACTTTTCCTTCCCCTAGCACTCCTGCTCTCGTCCTCTTTCCTCCTCTCCTCCTCTCCTCATGCCTCTCCTATTCTCTCTCCCCATTCCTATCACACGCCATCCTCTCCACAAACACTACTCCTCCACACTCTTCCAGCCCTCCTCCTCACTCCTCCTTCACACACCTCTTCACTCCTCCACTCAAGTCCGCACTCCTCCCCACACATCTCCTCACTCCTCCACTCACCTCACTTCCCCACTCCTCCTCCCCATGCCTCCTCACTCCTCCACTCTTCCTCCACATGCCTCCTCACTCCTCCATACCACCACTCCTCCACAGAAAAAGACCAACAGACATGACAAACAAACAAAAACTTTTACGCACACAAAATGATAATAGAGTCCAAGGGAAAGGCAAACAGATAACACTAAACAGGAAAAGTTAATAATCGTACAAAAAGCTCCAACTATCTCCACCAACTTCAACAACTCAACCCCTCTTTCCTACTCCTGACACACCCTCAAAGAGACAGCTACAGGAAGTGGACATATATATAACAAAGATATTGTGCAATGTGCATAAAGCAATGTAAGATGTGTTATCACATTGTGGAATGCGCCGATGTAGTGCACGATGTGATAATATTGCTTATGACGCAAAAATTACCTCCGCGATGCGAGAACTGGGAAATTCCCCTAACCACGTCCCTTTTTTATTGCGGGTGCGTTTTCTGCTATAAATATAGCATTTTCATAAATCTAGAGGTCTGTCAGTTACTTGCCACTATAAGCTACCTAGGGCATGCTATATATTTGTAGTGACGAGAGATATTTCTAATAGCATAAGTGCTTCTGTGTATGTTGAATGCCTTTTCTTTACTTCTGTGCATAAAAGTAACTTTTTCTAGCTGGTAGATCAGTTTAGCTACCAGTAAGATTGCATACTTAATTCCAACTTGAATTAATCTGCTAAAGGATGCAACAACTAGAACAGATGTTTAGTAGCATATTGTACAGGCATAATGTCAAATAATTTTGACTTATAGGAAGAAAATAATTATCATCATAGTGTTCACTTTTCCATGGTATTAAACATGTGTTTGACATGTGCAAGGGAAAAAAAGGTGAAGAAAGGCAAATTTAAGATGATTTACTGTGCCAGCATCCCTCCACAATAATTTATAACAGATCCCTCAGTGGCATCAATAACAAAGTCAAAAATATTTCAGTAATTATGAAAGGATCGTCATATCCTTAAAAGCAGAATATAAATAGCTCTAGGGATATATTAGGAGCACATTTTCAAATAGACTTAAGCAGTTTAACTACTGAGTTAGATGGTTGGACCAAACTGGCTGAAAGTCCCTATTTACTAAGGCATGGTAGTTGTGTCTGCAAGGAAAACTATGGCGGGACTTACTAAACAGAGTGCCACAGTTTAGCGAAACCTATGGCACTTTTCCATATTTTGCTGCAGGCGGGAAGGTCCCATGTGCCTGGCTGCAACAGCACTCAATGATGGCCTCCCATCCTTGGACCTCATATGCATAAGTATTGGCTCTGCCCTGGAATGCCTCTGAGCCACTCCAAATCTTCCCCTTTTTTCACGAGCAAAGTTATTCTTGTACTAGTACTTATGTGCATATTGTAAGGTTTATAAAATAGCAGTAGTGCGTATAAGCACTACTTGTGTGCGCATCTGCTATTTTAGGCATATGCTTCTTTTTTTAAATTCACCTTTATGTGCGCCCTGCACACAAATATAGCCAAGCAAAAAAGGGGCAGGGCTAGAGTTATTCGCACTCGCATTTTAGATTTAATTGGTTAGTGATTACTTTTGGCACTAATTTTAGCTTTAACTACTTGGACCACACAAATTGCAATTCTAAATCTAGCAAGACAGCTTTTGTCTGGCAAGATTTTGGTGAATTTTCAGCTGAAAACCTAGCTAGTTAGTTATGGCTGAATATTAGGCTCACAATAATTGGGCAAAATTGCATACTTAATCTTACCCATTTAGCAGGTTTTGGAAAATCGACTTACGAGTACATCTTTTTGGGGCCTCAGAATCTAGCCAGTGAGATTTTGGGTAGCTAGATTTAAACTAATTTTCAGCTGCAAACCTAACCGGCCTTGATTCAACTGAAATCAAGCTTAATTTAGCTGGATAGAATCTGAGTTGCTAAACCATGTACTCAGCCGCGTGCTGAAATATTAGCCACATAGTAATAAATGCATCCCACACCCCACCCCCGAGAGCACAAATTAGCCAAAGTGCATATGAATGTATAAAATATTAGGGATGTGCAATCGTTTTTCCTGAATTAGGCAATTTCAATGAAATTGCCTAATTCAGGAATGGTTCAGGAGAACCGAAAAATGATTTAATATTTTCCGAAATTTCGTAAACAATTCTTTTTTGGGTTAGTGCATGCTAACTCCCGTTAATGCGCACTAACCCGAAAATCAGCGCCCCCCCCCAAAAAAAAAAACCAGAACCGCGGGAAAAATGAAATTCCCGTGAGGGGGCCCCGAAATGAAGCCCGAAACAAAATTCTAACCCGAAGCACATCTTTATAAAATGTCACTGTTTTTTCCGTTGCACTAAGTAGATTGTCCACTTGACAATTTGCCTATGCCAAGAGCAGAATCTAGAGCAGAATCCATTCACCTTTTCTTACATTTGCTCTTCAGAAGTAATCATTAGATGTTGTGACAAAGCATTATGGCTCCATTGAAATCAATGAAATGAATTGTAAGCTGCCAGGGCAACTCAGAGCTGACTGCAGGATGGCACAAACTCAGTGTCTTTAAAGGAACCAGCACTGTGCAGTGTCTCATTCAAAATGTAATTTATCATCTCTTGGCTGTTAGAGTACATAGCAATACATTCCTTCTGGTCCTTAAAAGCAGATCAGAGATGAGAAAGACTGATACCATTCTTAAACTCTTTTTTTTTTTAACTTTAAGGTTGGAAATAAGTGCCACCTTAAACAAAGTATAACTTTTATCACAGTAGGCAGACACATTTCCCATGTTCAAATGATCATCATTTATTTTATCTCTGAAGCCTACCCAACCATAATAAACATAACTGAATGCTGAATAGACCTCAAAGATGGTCCTGTTCTACAAATCTTTTTCCTTTTCTTACTTAATGGTTTCAATTAGAACTGGGCAATATGCAGAGAAAATAATATAACTTGCAGATAGCTGCATTAATTTTGCATCTCAGTATAAGACGCTTGGCACTTTTATGCTTTCTGGAATATGTCAGAGAAAAAAAAAACTTCTTAAATTACAGTACTACAATTTCCTGTACTGTCTAGACATTAGGATACCAGAACAGGCTGTTTATTTTTCTGAACAGTCAAGAAAAAATGTGTAAAGTTTTAGCCACAATAACAAAAGATATCTGTGGACTCAACAAATAGTTTGAAAGAGCATGTAGAGCTGTGGGAGCTAAGATATTCAACCCAGAGAGAGAAAAATTTTCTTATTTATTAATTAATGTTTTTAAAATGAACACACTCATCAAAATCACACTCATGACTTCCAGTCAATAAAATAATGACAAGGTTTTCTTTTTAAAACAAAGTCCTTTAAAATAATCAATCTTTGTTACAACAAATTCAGTTCTCATATAATATGCTGTCTTCTGGATGTTGAGAAGGGGGTCAAAAAGACACTTAACTCCCATTTTGAAACTTGGAAGACTCGATTTTCAAAGGTGGGCACTGCGATTAGACATTTACAATAGGCCTAAAGGGGGGCTGTCCCCGCCCCGGTTTATAATGCAGCACTATATACTGTGGCACAGGAGACTCGGGTTTCAGTCCGCTGACCATCAAGGCCCATTGGTCTTGAATGAGCTCGGCAAGCAGCACCTAATGAGGGGGATAAGGAAGCCCTACCAAATTAAATATAAAACAGTAATAAAGCAGGCCAAGAGAGAATCTGAAGAGAGATTTACCAAAGAGGCAAAAGCGAATACTTTTTCAATTATATTAAAAACAAGAAGCCTGTGAAGGAATCATATTGACTGGTAGGCAAAAGGGGCACTGAAAGGCCAATGTAATAAGGTTTGCTCGGTAGACTGTACTGTTTTTTCTGTAGTTGTGCGCACATTTTTTGTGTGCAAACTTTGCTCCTAATGCACTAAAGTGTTTTGCGCACTGCAACAATGTTCATACAGGATAGTGGCCTCCCATATACATTTAATAGTAAGGAGGGCATTAGCTATTACCCCCCCCCCCCCACCCCCACCCCCTCATGAAGAAAGATGTGTAGGTTTAACTCATGTTCTCTTTCTTCTGGAAATTTTACTCCTGGTCAGAGGCAGAGTAAAGTTTTTGGCCCTAGTGTTAGTCTTAGGGTGCTGGGGACTACACTGGATTTATGCGCACAAAAGGTTGTTTGCATTAATCTTCCCTTCCTTTCCCACTCTCTTTTAAAAAGATTTAAAAGGCTCCCTCTCCTCCCCCACAGGGTTACATTCTCCTTCTCTCCATCCCTCCCAATAGTTTCAGTCCCCGCAAGGCTGCAGCTCCTTCCCTCCTACATTCAAAACACAAAAGTGGCAGTGACATCGGGAATACTGTCCAAGAAAGGATTTGTCCTTTCAGGACAGGGGAATCCCCAGTCCTCACTGCCTCTATGGTGCAAACGTACTCTGAGTATGGTGTGAAGGTCTGGTCACCCCCATTTCATGACAAATATGCTGGAAGTAGAAGAGGTACAGAGAAGGGCAACAAAATGATACAGGGGATTCAACAGCCTCCTTAGGAAGAAAGGCTAAACAGGGTAGGGCTTTTCAGCTTGAAGAACGATTACTGAGAGGTTTATAAAATCATGAATGAGGTAGGACAAGTAAATGGGGAATGGTTATTTACCATTTCAGAATATATTAGGACTAGGGAACACTCCATGAAACTAGTAGATAGCAGATTTAAAACAAATTGGAGAAAGTATTTTTTCACTCAGCGCAGCATTAAGCTATGGAATCTTTTGTTGGAAGATGTGGTTGTGTCATCTAGCATAACTGGGTTTATGTTTTAAATCCCCAGCGAAGAAGGCAAGGCACTTGCCACTACTGTGATGGCCCTTACCATCCATAAAGAGTAGCACTGAGGGATTGTCGTCCCTTCAGCCCTTAGGGCTAGAAAGGGTTTTTTATGCCTCTGGCCTCTCCTTCTGGGGGGGGGGGGGGGGTAAAGGTGAAAAAGAAGGGGATAAAAGGGCAAAATATAAGACCTCCCTTTAATTAACTTTCACTATGTAGTTTTCCAAGCATCTGGAAGTCAATATTCAAAAGCCATTTAGATGGATAACTGCAAGTTAGCTATATTCAGCCTTTATCTAGCTAAATTGTAGCCGGTTAATAAATTATGTGGATATAATTTAGCCGGATAAGTTAGGGGAGTTTCAGGAGAATAACAGGGAAGGGTTGAATTAACCAGCTAAGTTAACTGGCTAACTCCGATATTCAATTAGCCGGTTAATTTAGGCGGCTGACCCCTAGATTTATCATTTTGCTATAAAATTGCATAATATCACATTACATAGTAGGTTTTGGTGGTGGGCTAGGTACTCTCGACCTAGCTTGATGTACTCCCTACCTAGCTGCATTCAAGCTAGGCTGAGAGTACAATGTACAAATCTCATCTTTTTATACCTTTCATCACTCCAAATCCCATAAAATCTTCACTGTACCTCTGACTGTGCATGTAAAACTGCCCCCCAAAATCTCACCCCAAGTTCAGAATGGGCTCTCTTACAGTGGTATAAAATGTTGACTAACATGTGTGCCTCCCCAGAGCCTCTCTTTCTCTCTCTCTCTCTCTCTCTCCCCCAAAACGGGATTTTCAATATTTTACACTATTGCATGCATCAAAAATGAGCGTCCCTCATTTTTATAAACTCCCACTTGATTAAATGTTTCAAATTTGCATACACATCTTGCAATGCGTTAATTATCGCATGCGTTATGGTGTTAATGTGGGCGTTAGGATCCTAACACCTGTGACAAGGCCCTAACGTGATTTGAAAAATGACCCCCCTAAGTCTGGTAGGGCCAAAGAGCTGTCCTAGAGTTAGCCGGCTATAGTTATCTGGATAACTATTTAAGATAGCCGGCTGAATTCAATTGTGCAGCTGCACTACTAAATATGCCTTCAAAGTTAGATTAGTTTATCTGGCTATCCAGACTGTGTCTGAATATATCTCTTGATGCTTATCAACCACAGAGTCTTAATTTCTATGTAGAGATAAGAGCAGATAAATTATAAATTTAATAAAATTTAAACTTATAAAATATTTAGTGTATCACTAATGCCCTATCCAAAAAGTTAGGTCAGTCTTCCTGCAAGCCACATCTTATACTTTACTTTCAAGATAATTTAGCAAATGGAAAAAGGTTAAAAGTGCAGTAAAACAATCCGTTAATCACATTGCAACATTTTTTGACAGGGGATTAATATAATTTATAACTAAAGCCAGAAAGTATTTAACTTGGTTTTGATCCAGCCAGAATTTTGCTCTTGACCAGGAAACCATAGCAGCTGAATCCTATTAGAGAATTATCCTGTGTACAAGTTGAACATTGTCCTGTGTGCCTGGCTAATTGATGTGACTTACCGGAAAGGAGGATGAATCTCAAGATGCACATATTTACCTGCTTAAAATTCAAAAGGAACATGATTAGAAAGGTGTACCTATGTGTGAGAGAGCAGGAGACGTGAAGAGGCTATGCTTGTGTATATGAGCAAGAGTAAGAACTTGGGGTTTATTTTTGTATGTGCATGTGAGAAAGGTCAGAGATTCTTTGTGCAGGAGGGGCAAGGTTTTGTGTGAGAGAAGGCGGCTGCTTGTGTGAAGCTGAGGCTTTGTGTATATATATTTGAGAAAGAGTTTTAATTTGTTCGCATGTGCGTGTTGGTGATAGGGATGCTGTTATTGTGTGTATGTTTGTGTGTAGGTGAAACAGGAGATGTCTACACATGTCTACACATTTCTGAAACAAGCAATAGTGAAACCCCTCCTCAAAAAATCGAACCTTGACCCCGCCACCCTTTCTAATTACAGACCGGTGTCCAACCTACCCCTCCTAGCTAAAGTCATTGAAAAGCTAGTTAATTCACGCCTATCCGATCACCTTGAACAGAACAACATCCTTCCTTCCACCCAATATGGTTTCAGGAAGCATTTAAGTACTGAAACACTGCTCCTCTCCCTACACGATACTCTTATCAAAGGAACCGACTCAGGATCCTCCTATCTGATCACCTTGCTTGATATCTCGGCTGCGTTCGACACAGTCAATCATGATGTCCTACTCAACATACTCAGAAATATTGGGATTACTGGCAAGGCCTTTGCCTGGATTCAATCGTATCTACAAAATCACACCTTCACTGTCCTAATGGACAACAATGAATCTGATCCCATCAGTCTTCCCCAAGGTGTGCCCCAAGGTTCTTCACTCTCCTCTACACTATTTAATATATACATGCTTCCCCTTACCACGCTTCTCACTAACCTGCACATCAAGCATTTTATTTATGCTGACGATGTGCAACTCATCTTCCCCTTCTCTGACTCTATCCTTACTGCTTTACAAAACTGGGAATCCTGTCTTTCCTCCATCAACCAACTTCTAAAGGACATGCACCTAGCTCTTAACGCCAACAAGACTGAGCTATTAATTATATTTAATAGGCTTCCGCTCCCAGACATCCCACTTGCTTACTCATCCACCAATTTCCCATCGCACACTCGCAATTTAGGAGTTATTATTGATAATCACCTTTCATTTAAACCATTCATCAAAGCCATCATAAAGGATTTCTATTTTAAGCTCCAAACAATAAAGAAACTTAGACCCCTGCTACACTTCACTGATTTCCGTACAGTCCTCCAGTCTATTATTTTATCTAAGATTGACTATTGTAATGCACTCTTCCTTGGCATTCCTGCAACACACATTAAGCCACTACAACTTCTACAAAATGCCGCCGCTCGGATACTATCTAACACAAGGAAAAGAGATCACATCACTCCCACACTTATTGAGCTACACTGGCTCCCTATACAGTCACAAATTCTTTATAAAACCCTATCTATCATTCATAAGAGTCTAGTAAATTACAATCTCAACTGGCTTAATCCCCCCCTCTTACCCAGGACATCCAAGAGACCTACCCTCCCAGCCCTCCAAGGAGCACTCCATGCCCAATCTATCAAATCCTTTAAACTCTCCTCTACGATAAACAGAGCCTTTTCTCTCGCAGGCCCCACCATATGGAACTCACTGCCCCATGATATTCGAATAGAGACATATACCCCCACTTTCAAAAAGAAACTTAAAACCTGGCTCTTTCAACAAGCCTACTCCATTTCACCCCCTATTACTTAAAACCTCTCTGTGAATTTTACCTGATTTCTTGTTATGAATGCCTTATGCCTGCTGATTTTGTACTGTGCACTATCATGTATATATGTATAGTTATAGTTACAGTTATAGTTACAGTTCATTGCATCTACCCATTGATGTTTGTTATTTGTAAGGGCTCCTCCCAAAAGTTAATTATATTATTCCTAGTTCACTAATTTATCTGTTATATGTAAGGGCTCCGCCCAAAAGTTTTCGTTTTATTGTAAACCGATGCGATGTGCGAACGGACATCGGTATAGAAGAGATGTTAAATAAATAAATAAATAAATAAATAAATAAATAAATAAATGTGTCAGAAAGGGAATGTATATAAGGAACACCAGATGGAAAGCAGGCACCCAGAGAAAGAGCCAAGAGAAGGCCAGACAGAACTGGCAACAGAAAGATGACTGCCAACAGACCATGCCTCCAGCAAAAGCATATTGACTGGACTAAGGAAAGAACCCTGACTTAGGTTAATATTTAAACCCAGCAAACATTGAAGCATTTACTGGCACAAACAGTTCCTGGGAACTCCTGTTCCCTGCTTATGTATCCTTCTTGGTCCTGGAACCTTGGATAAACCCCCATGGATTGTATTTACAAAGTGAGTTTCTCTTTAAAAATCCTGAGAGAGAAGGGCATGGAGCATGCTCACTTGGATGCTGTTGCCTTATTGCCACCATGCTAGAGGCAGTACACATGCTCAGTAGTTGGAGAAACAGCTGTAGAATAAATGCACAATGCCAGCTGGAGGGAGGCATTTTGTCAGTCCTGAATAGACCCTGGAGGAGACAGCAAACCTGTACTTCCAACAGGATTACCATAGGCCACAGGTCAGTGGAAATCTGAGTGGGTTGCAGGACTCAAGTTGTGGAAACATTCCTTTCAGATGGCATAATAGACTCTAAAATCAGTGAAGCCAGAAGAATACTCCTAAAGAAGATTAATTCAGGAAGTGAATGCCTATCATGGAAGAATGTTAAAAGTAATAAGTCTGAACTCTGAGGGAACGCACTGGGAAATTCTGTTTATTTTTCATGTTACAAAAATCAGAAAGGTAATTGTAGAAAAATTTTCATTTGCATTCATTTAATTAATATTTGATTGAATAACATTTTCATGATTTGATGAAGAAACTTTTCAACTGAAAGTTATATAAATAAAATTATATTTTTGATTAAAACAAATAATTATTTTTTCCCTCTCTATGGCTTTTTCCTAAGAAGCAGGTATGTGGTTACCAAAGGGAAAATGAAAAATAATATTGCACTTGTTCATGCAGACTCCTGCCTGATCCTGGAGCCCTACTCCGAACCTCAGACTCCTGTCTGATTCTGAAGCCCCGCTCCTGAACCTTACACCTGACAATGCAGATGCTCAGCAGAATTGGGTGTGCTAGTTTTGCCCCAGCACCAACATCTAATAACTTTTCAGTTAAAATACAGTGGAGGAGTAGTGACAGCTCCCTTAGCCTCCATTTTTAAAGATGGCACCGGCTGTCCAGTGCTCCTACCATGTGACAGGGGCCAGCCAATGGCACGGTTACCCTGTCACATGGTAAGGGCAAAGGGCCATCGGCGCCATTTTTATTAGTGGCAGCCGACGGCCTGAGAGCGGGAGATCGCTCCTGGGGCCCACTGGACCACCAGGTAATTTTAAAACATTTTTGGGAGGGTCAAGAGGGTGGTAGAGGCTAAGGGAGTGGTTTTAAAGGGTCAGGGTGGGTTTTTTGTTTATCGGCCGACAGCCCGAGCGCGAGAGAACGCTCCCGGACCCCCGCTGGACCACCAGGTAATTTTAAAATGTTTTTGGGGGGTCGGGAGGGTGGTGGAGGCTAAGGGAGCGGTTTTAAAGGGTCGGGGTGGGTTTTTTGTTTATCGGATCGGGCTCAGCTGATAAAAAAAAAACTGATCGGGCCGGACGAAAAAAAATGCATGATTTGAATCGGAACCGGAACCGAACCGATTCCGGTTCCGATTCACATCTCTAAAAAGAAGGATATTATAAACTACTAATACTAGATGTCTAAAACCTCTTCTAACTCAATCTGAGTTTTGCAACTTTTGCTATTTGCTAACACTGACTACTGCAACTCATTATTATTTGGCCTCCCACTATCCACAATATGTCCCCTGCAAATACTTCAAAATACAGCAGCCCAAATCCTAACAGGTACTAAGAAATGTGAACATATTATACCAGTATTCATATCCTTACACTTGCTACTTGTGAAGTTCCACATAGATTACAAAATTCTATGTATTATACATAGAATCATATATGAACAGCAAACTGACTGGCTGAATGCAGCCATCCAGCTTCACACACCACAACGCAACCTAAAATCTGCCAACAAGGGACTGCTTACTATACCTTCTATACATTCAATTCACATATACCAAGTTAGAACTAGAGCCATTTCGATCGCCGGACCTAAAATCTCTAATTCCTTGCCCCCTGAGCTCCATTTACAAGCAAATTTAAAATTATTTAAAAAAGAAGAACTAAAGACATGGCTATGTAACAAGGCTTATACAGAACCAGAGCTTATACATAACAGACAGCCTCTTTAATATACCAGCTCTTTATTGTATCTCATTTTATTTAAATTTATTGATTCTATTATCTTAACTGCTCTTATTATTACATAGTTTACTTCATTTATATTTTATCTATTTTATTATTGTTATTTCTTATTATTATTGCCTTTCTGATTTTATATATTTATACTATTATTGTTACATTTTTATAATTCCATGTTTTTATTTCTTTTCTTAAATTTTGTAAACCGTTGTGATGGTTCCTCCAAACGACGGTATATAAAATCATTCAATAAATAAAATAAATAAATAAACTCAAGCATATTCACGCGGCCTCTGGCCTGATTCCAGACTGTAGCCTGGGCTGAGGCCCAGGCATTGGGACCCGGCCTAGGCTACAGTCCCAATGCCGGGCCTCAGCCTAGGCATTGGGACTGTAGCCTAGGCCAGAGCCCAGGCCCAGGCATCAGGCCTGGGCCTGGGCTCTGGCCTGACGGATCAGGTAAGAGACCTCAGCATTGTGCTTGGGCCTAGGCTGTGGCCCCTACTTCTAGGCCCAATGCATTAATTTCAAACTAATGCAATGAACAAGGTGTGTTTCATTTGGGGGGGCCCCTGATTTGTTCAAGGCCCCTGAATGAAACAAATTGCCCTGATTCATCGCATTTTTTAAATTTGTTTGAAACAAATGCACATCCCTAATAGAAGCATCATTCATTGAACACTACACCTCATTTTGTTATATATGTAGTGCTCTCTTATCTTGTTCTTTGTGCAGACACAACCATAACTTCATGCCTGTCACAAATGTATAGCCTGGACCAGTGGCATAGTGAGGGTCTCCGATTCCTGGGGGCCAATGCATTTGTGCATCTCACCTCATTCCCCCTTCACCAAACTTGGGGGGCCACTAACCAATTGCAAGAATAGAAGGGGGGCCTCAACTCAAAATGTTTATTTTCCCCTATTCAAGCTCACTCACACAGATGCTGGTACCCTCCCGCCAATTTCTTACACCTGTACATGTAGTCATTCTTACATACATTTTTTATTAAATCATAGAATATACTATAATTATTCATTCCCAGACCAAGTAATAAAAAGTTTGATGCTAGAGAAACAGATAGAGTGGCAAAGGAGAAAATTACTACTAGAAGTGTAAGTATTAAATTACTATTTCCATGTACAAATCATAATACAAAAAATAATTCAAATTCTGTTCTCAGTAACAACAACTCAGTAGCACACTCTTTTCACTACCAGGCATGTTGTAATATACAAAGTCCTGCCAATAAAAGAACAAACAACTCAGCACATTTATAGCAAATTTGTCATATCATATCAGCATTAACTCCTCACAGAACTCAAACAATAACAACCCTACCCTGGAAAGAGCAGTATTGCAAATATTACAACAGACCCTAGAAGACCTATTAAAAACAGAACTGTAGAGCCCTACACAGAAACCATACACTAAAAGAATCCCTCATCTTGGTCACACACACAGAACACAGAAATACCAACAAAAAAGAAAATCAAGAAAAATAAAACATCAATCATAGTAAAACTATACTAATAAAAAGAATATATATTTTAAAACAACTCACGAATAGAACAGCCAATGATTAAAATCTCATGAAAATGTTTATACATTTCAGAAAACATCAATAAAATTATTTCAATGCAGCAGACACATCAAATAACATCCAATAATGAAATTAATAAGGATTACAAAATCTCTTGCTCTCTATATCTGGGATTTTTCTTTATTTTCAGTCACACTGAGATTATCGCTCTCATACCCTCTCTTTCTTTCCCTCTCTCTCACACACACATAGCCTCCTTTCTCTTTCTCACACACATACTCCTCTCTCTCTCTCTCTCACGCAAGCAAACACACACACACACACACACACACAGCTCTGCTCTCTCTCTTTCTTTCACATATACACACAGGCTCTATCTCACATATATATATAACCTCTTTCTCCCTCATACACACAGGCCCTCTGGTTCTCTCTCTCACACCCATGCACACAGGATCCTTGACTCTCATAAACCCGTCCCCAACAGTCCTTTTTTCCCCTCTCCGCTCTCATCAGAGCTGTAGCCAGGCAAATTGGCACCTTTGGCCAAGTGAAAAACTGTGCCCTCACCCATTACACAACACGACACCATGAGTTGGGAGACTGTTAAATGTTTGTACAGCAATATCCAAGGCTGGTATAAGGGTAGTAGGCATGAAGGTAAACCTTTGACTCTTGCACCCTTCACCTCTGTCACACCCAATTAAAAAAGGATATTCAAAGTACAGTCTTCTACAGTAGAAATATTACTTATAATATGTATATTATATTTACATGTAATGCTATGGTACTTAACAACTTGGGCATGGGCTTGGCTCTCAGAAAGCCACAAAAAAACAGAATTTCAATGCAATAAACTATCTATATCAAAATTGCACTAATTGCCAGCACTCAAACAGCAGCAACCCTACCTATGAAAAGATAACACTGCAAATATTACACCAGGCCTAAAACACCAATGCACCCCCTATTAGGAAAACAGAACAAGCCAAGCTGCTATAGATCCCTACATAGAAACTACACACTAGTGGAATACCTCACCTTGATTACCCATGCAAAACAAATATGCCCTCAAATACAGAATAAAGAGACTCATATACATTTTTTCAAAACACTAATAAAATATTTTAAAATAGACACATCAAATTATACTTAATAATGAAAACTAATAAGGATTTTTTTAAAAAATCCCTCATTATCCATACCCAGGAACTTCTGATTTCCAGATGCCCTGAAATTGTCATGGATTTGCATGCAAAGGGGAAGGGGGTTGTTGTGTATACACATGCACTTTCTCACTCTCTCACAAACACACACACACACATGCTCTCTCACTCTTACATTTGCATACTCTTTATTCACACAAACACACACACACACACACAGAAACACACAAATATGCACTCTTACATACACATTCACACATGTTCTCCAATCTCACATGCATACATGTTCTCTAACCTTTCCCCCACACACTCACTGTTTCTCATTTTCCCCCCCCACACACATGTTCTCTCTCACACCCTCACTTACCCACACACATGCACACATACTGTCTCTCATTCTCACACACACATGCTCTCTTTCTTACTCTCACTCTCCCATGCACATATGTCTCTCATTCTCACACACACACATGTACTCTTTGTTACTCTGACTCTCCTACACTCATATGCACATATACTCTCTTTCATTCTCACAAAAGCAAATACATACACACATGGTTTCTCTCACTCCCCCTCCCCCCTTGAAACAGTAGCAATAGAATTCTCCTTCTTCAGCCCCCTGTGGCCAAGGGAATGACTGATCCACAGGAGCTGAACCAGCACCAGCCTTCAGTTCCTTCAGCAGGGCAGAGTGTATTGTTCCTCCTCCTGCCATGGCCACGCTCCTGATTCCAGTGGGGCTGCATCGGCCATGCTGTCAATTCCAATGGGATGGGGATGTGCCATTCCTTTTCTTCATGGGGCCCCACTGGCCACACTTCCTCTTCCGGCAGGGCCTCCCTGTTCCTTCTCTTGCTAAGGCCCCACCGGTTGCACTGTCTATTCCAGCGGGGCCATGCTGCTCTTGATGGCACTGGTAACGATATGACACCCTTTGATAGCGGTGCCTATGGCTATGGTCATATTGGCCATAAACATGCTATGGCTCTGCCTCTCATACCCCTTACTCCCCAGGAGTATTGCTCCCTTCTCCTCTCCCAGGCTCCCACTCACCAGCAGTTTTTTTCCTTTCCTATCCCAGACCCCTACTTTCCAGAAATCTTGTTCCCTAGTCTCCTCTGCCCTTCCAGTCCCCAGTAGTTTTGGTCTCCCTCCCAAACCTCCTCACTAAGTCACTGTTCATGCTCTCTCTCAATCATCACAGGTGGCCATCGCATTCAGGCGCTGCCACAATTCCCACCCCCCTCACACTTCCCTGCTCCTAAAAATCAAAAGATTGAGGCCTTGCAGCACTGGCTGCTTCCTCTTTCCCAGCTTCTGGCACCTGAATAGTTTCATTTTACCACCTTGTACTCTCTTCAACAAAGGACATGACCAGTATGAGGTTGCATTGCCAGAGATGAAATGCATTTTTGGTCAATAATCATTCTAAAATGCTCAACAGAGTTCCCTCGAAGAATGAAAAGTAGAAACTCCATCACTGCTATTCTCATAAATTATCTTTAAGTAGGGATTAAGACTTTGAGTGGGGATGTAGGCTTCTTCTGTAGTTACAGATTTTATATTGTGCCTGACACAAAAGTATTTAGAAGAGTTTTTAAACCCAGTAGATAATTATATGACTCACAGAAACCCACATGAAGAGATGCTGATTTTGTGACAGAGGTGTTCGGAGGCAAAAAGAATAACAGCTAATATGTAAACAAAAGACATACAGCAAGGTTTCATTGCTACATTATAATTATCATGATGGATTATACTGTGCTATAAGATTAACTATATCAGATGGAAATAATTAGGAAAGATATTGAAAAAGTTTGAGAATTTTATCTTAAAATAGGCTACAATTAACAAAAAAAAAAATTTGAACAAGCAAAAGTTTATAGAAAAAGCAAGGGAGGCCTTTTGCCCCAAGGACTAAATTTAAGAATCTTTTCCTTTCCAGCTTTTGCAGAAAATAAAAATGTTAGCCTATAGATATGCTATTTTGAAAACTTTCAAGCAAACTGACTTACAGGCTTTTTTTCACTTTACTTGCCCAAATTTTCTTCATCTTCCCATCTAGCCCAATGTATAATTGGATTAAAATCTACTGATCAAGGGCTATATAATTGGATATGAGACTTAGCTTTTCTTTACCCACATCTATGAGTGGGATGAATAAATATACTGCATAATTCATAGTCTATAACTGTGTGCAGTAATCAGCCCTAAAAATTATAGCTATTGAAAACAAGGATTATAGTAAAAGGTCACCCTGTCAATTCTATGCAGAGGCTCCTGAATGTAAATTCTCTGGCTTGACTTGAACTTATTTAGCCTGTCTTTGACAATTATGATAACATTTATTCCAGCTTTACAAAAACCAGATGATGCTAGAATAATTGAAAGCTGGCTAAAAATGTAGTTCTCTCTACACAGAGAATGCTTTCAAGTCAGCTCACTAGGACTCTATTATGTTTTCCATGGGAAACCGGGAGAATGTCCCATCTTTCATGTCTTAAGCTCCATAGTAGGGTGGATAAAAAGCATTCAGTAAAGCATTAAGGGCTTCTCTGTAATACTACTACTACTACTACTGCTACTGCTATTATTATTACTACTACTGCTATAGCTTATCATCATTTCTAAAGAGCTGATAGATGAAAATAGAGGTGTAGCAGCAACATGTTTCATATCAGAACAAATTCCATAGTTGAATGACCATATCTTACATATTAATTTCTATGAAGAATAAAACAGTTGTTGTGATCCTGCTTGTGGGATAGGCCCACAAGCCATCCCTTACCTTTCCGCAGCCTTCTGATGCTGTTCTTCGCGGCCAGGAGGCCTCCACCGATGTTCCTTTCTGCGGGGGGACAGATGCCACTGTCAACACTGCCGCTGCCGTCCAGCTTCGCGGCATGAGCCGCCACTGCTCCTCTTCATGGCCTGGAGGCCGCTGCTGACTCCGCGGTCTTCCCCGCGGCCTGGGCACCGCCTCCTCCGACTCTTCGCTGCCTGGAGGATGCCACCAACGTCCTCTTCAGTGGCCTGGAGGCCGCCCCGAAACTCCTCACCATATGGCCTGGAGGCCGCCATCGCTGGGCCCTCTTCCACGACCTGGAGGCAGCCTCTGATGTCCTCTTCTGCAGTCTGGAGGCTGCTCCAGAGTTCTTTTTCATGCAGCCTGAAAGCCGCCATCATCTTCAGTCTTCTCTCTTCATGGCAGGAGCTACCTCCGACGCCTCGGGACTACTTCTTCTCTTCACAGCATGGATGCTGTCCGAGGTCCTGCCTCTTCCTTAGGCGTGGGGCCATGCCTCTCCACAGGATTTAAAGGGCCAGTCCTCCTGGTTCCTCCTCATGATGTCATCAAGGCATTTCCTCTTCAGCCCTACAAAAGGGCTCAGCCTTCAATCAGTCTTCGCCTTCGCAAGGAATTGTCATGGAGTCGGACCTCTCCTGGATCTTCAGTTCCAGCTCTTCATTCCAGGAGTCCTCCATGATCCTTCTTCACTTCTTCAAGTCCCTCTCTTCCTCGTTGGTCCTCCTTGTCTTCATTCTTGGTTCCTGAACCTCTGTTGTCATCTTCATTCCATGTCCTGATCTCTCGATGGATCCTGTCCGCTTGTCTTCAAATGTCCTGATGTCTCCATGTCTTTAGATTTCCAGATGTCTTCCCGTCTTCAGATGTCCTGATGTCTCCATGTCTCCGTGTCCAGACATCTCCCTATCTCCGGATGTCCTGACGTCCCCTTGTCTTCGGATGTCCAGACATCTCAGCCTTCTGATCTCTTCATCCATCATGTTCCAGTCATCCCTGTGGTCCTCCTCTCTTGAAGTCCCCTGATGTCCAGATGCCATAGATGTCCTGATGTCCTGAGGTACTGATGTCCATTCATATCCGATGTCCTACATTCCAACCCTGATGTTCCAAGTCTCACTTCTGATGTCTTTTGTCTAGTTCCGATCCTGATGTACCATCAGTCCTTAATTTCTGGGTTCAGCCCGCTCACCCCGGACCTCGTCTCCAGCTGACCTTTCCAGGGAGTAAATCCATATCTATACGGTGTCCGTTTCCTCGTGGCTGGAGCACTCTTCCAGTAGGATCTGTCTTTGAGCACTGCCCGGATTCCTTCCTTGCCCTGAGCCTCAATCCTGTGCTTGTTCTGCTCTCCACCTGGTCCATGACCAGCCTCTTCAGGTTGTGAAGGGCACACCATGGGACAGGGTGGTCTGTGACCAGCCCACATCGGCTGTGTAGGGCGCTCTGAGGGGAAGTGCCTGTCTAAGTCCTTATCCTCGCCTGAGTCCTCCCAAGTCCTCATCAGAGTACCCAGATCCTCGCCTGACTCTAGAATCCATCTCTGATCTTCAATCTACTTCTGAGCATCTTGCATCTGAGTTCCAAGCCACCTCATGCCTTCGTCTTGTCTGAGTTCAAGCCACCTCATGTCTTCATGTCATCTGAGTTCAAGCCACCTCATGTCTTCATCTTGTCTTGAGTTCCAAGCCACTTCTTGTCTTTGTCTAGTCAGAGTTCCAAGCTACTTTTGTTTTCGTCTCATCTGAGTTCCAAGTTCCGAGTTCCAAGTTGCCTCATGTCCTTGTCTCATCTGAGCCTCCAAGTACCATGTGTCCATGTCTTGGCTGAGTCTGCAAGTGTCCTCATTTCATCTGAGCTCCCAAGTACCAAGTGTCCTCGTCTCATCTGAGTCCCAAGCCCTACATGTCTTCATTTCATATGAGCCTCGGAGCTTCCTCGTCTTCTTCAAGCCATCAGCCTGCCCAAGGCCAAGGTCTTGTCTTGTTCCAAGTTCCAGTACCATCGCCTGTCCTCGACCTCTGTCCATCCTGCCACGTCTGCCGCTTTCCAGTGGCAGGTCTGAAAGGGCTATTGAGTGGCCGGAGAGCTACCCCAGAGACCAGCATTGCGTTGTTGGGTCTCTACCATTGCATGCAGGTTCGGCAGAGGTTAGGGCTCAATGGCCAGCCTGCTCTTCCCATGCTTGGACACATCTTGCCTGCCACGGTGCTTCCACGGAGCTCCTCTCTGCAGTCGCTCCATGGTTCAAGGGCACACATCTCCCCAGAATCAGGAGTGCTCCCTAGCGCTACCTCCCACAGATTCCAACAACAGTCATTTTAAGCCATGAGGTTTAGTGTAACCTGACTATTTTATAAGTAGACACTGCCAAGGGAAAGAGGGAATACAATGTAGATGTTCAAAGCAGATGATGAGCCAAATGTCAGTGTTGAAAGCACTTGGGGGTTCATACCTTTGCAGTCATTCCTTATTCAATTTCAAATAAACAATGTTGGAGACTCAGTGTAAGTTCAAACAGAAAGACATCAATAAATCGGACCATCTACCATCAAAATAATACTGGTATCTCAAAGGAAAATGTGAATTTTTCTGTTAATTAAATCATTCAGATAGGAATAAAGTTCAGAGGTACGATAAGAGGGCCCTGTGGAATGCCTGTAGCAGTCACTATGGGATTGTTCTAAAATTTGTTAGAAAGGATAGTACATGAGCAAGTAAGGAACTTGAAAAGTATCTCATATAACGGACTCTTTCCACCATGCCTAATGTGTTATTCCACAACTCCTGACGTCTCCAGTATTATAGGCAAATGAATAATTCTCTATTGAGCATATTTAGTGATAAAGGCTACAGTCTATGTAGAGAAATATTAACTTACTTTACACTCCATCAAAGAAACATAATAAAAGTAAGAACAAATAGTTTTTGAAGAATGGAAAATAGATTTATTATCTTCGTCTAGCAGAGCCTCCTCTCCATTAAAAGCTACCCACCACTTGTTCTTTGATACCTTGGAGGTATTTAAATGTCTCTTATTAGGGATGTGAATCGTTTTCCATATCGTCTTAACGATAGAAATCGTGTGGCAGGGCAAGAAAATCGTCTTAGGCACAATTTTTTAGTTAAAAAATCGTTAAAAATCGTTTTTTCCGATTAGTGCGCACTAACTCGAGTTAGTGCGCACTAACTCGAGTTAGTGCGCACTAACTGGGAGTTAGTGCGCACTAACTGGGAGTTAGTGCGCACTAACTGGGAGTTAGTGCGCACTAACTGAAAATGATACAATTTGACACTTTTCAGGTCAGTTAAGGTCAGTTTAGGAATGAATATGTATTCCTATTGGCTGCCCTCTTATTTATTCATGTTACCAAGTTTCCTACTGACAGTATATGGGGGATGGGAAATGGAAACAGTTGGTAGCTTGACAAAACAAGTAATGTGATCAGTCAATGTGACTAGAACTTGTGCCCTAACCCTGATACCAGGGGTATTGTGATCTTCCTGCACACAGTGCCCTATCCCTATTAATACCAGGAGTGTTGTGATCTTCCTGCACACAGTGCCCTATCCCTAATACCAGGGGTGTTGTGATCTTCCTGCACACAGTGCCCTATCCCTAATACCAGGGGTGTTGTGATCTTCCTGCACACAGTGCCCTATTCCTGATACTGGGGGTGTTGTGATCTTCCTGCACACAGTGCCCTATTCCTGATACCGGGGGTGTTGTGATCTTCTTGCACACATCCCGATATCAGGGATAGGGCACTGCATGCAGGAAGATCACAACACTCCTGGTATTAATAGGGATAGGGCACTGCATGCAGGAAGATCACAACACTCCTGGTATTAATAGGGATAGGGCACTGCATGCAGGAAGATCACAACACCCCTGGTATCAGGGATAGGGCACTGTGTGCAGGAAGATCACAATACCCCGGAGGAGTGAGGGTCAGGCAGCTCCCCCCTGTCTGTGAAGCCAGCCTCTCACTAGTAATGCAGGGAGGGAGCTGTCTCAGACTTCACCATCCTCCCCCCCCCCCCTTACCCACACACCATTCACTAGCTGGGACATGGGGGAAGTCAGGAGTGAGGGTCAGGCAGCTCCCCCCTGTCTGTGAAGCCAGCCTCTCACTAGTAATGCAGGGAGGGAGCTGTCTCAGACTTCACCATCCACCCCCCCCCCCTCACCCACACACCATTCACTAGCTGGGACATGGGGGAAGTCAGGAGTGAGGGACAGGCAGCTCCCCCCTGTCTGTGAAGCCAGCCTCTCACTAGTAATGCAGGGAGGGAGCTGTCTCAGACTTCACCATCCTCCCCCCCCCCTCACCCACACACCATTCACTAGCTGGGACATGGGGGAAGTCAGGAGTGAGGGTCAGGCAGCTCCCCCCTGTCTGCGAAGCCAGCCTCTCACTAGTAATGCAGGGAGGGAGCTGTCTCAGACTTCACCATCCTCCCCCCCCCCCCTCACCCACACACCATTCACTAGCTGGGACATGGGGGAAGTCAGGAGTGAGGGTCAGGCAGCTCCCCCCTGTCTGTGAAGCCAGCCTCTCACTAGTAATGCAGGGAGGGAGCTGTCTCAGACTTCACCATCCACCCCCCCCCCTCACCCACACACCATTCACTAGCTGGGACATGGGGGAAGTCAGGAGTGAGGGACAGGCAGCTCCCCCCTGTCTGTGAAGCCAGCCTCTCACTAGTAATGCAGGGAGGGAGCTGTCTCAGACTTCACCATCCTCCCCCCCCCCCCTCACCCACACACCATTCACTAGCTGGGACATGGGGGAAGTCAGGAGTGAGGGTCAGGCAGCTCCCCCCTGTCTGCGAAGCCAGCCTCTCACTAGTAATGCAGGGAGGGAGCTGTCTCAGACTTCACCATCCTCCCCCCCCCCCCTCACCCACACACCATTCACTAGCTGGGACATGGGGGAAGTCAGGAGTGAGGGTCAGGCAGCTCCCCCCTGTCTGTGAAGCCAGCCTCTCACTAGTAATTCAGGGAGGGAGCTGTCTCAGACTTCACCATCCCCCCCCCCCCCCCCCTCACCCACACACCATTCACTAGCTGGGACATGGGGGAAGTCAGGAGTGAGGGTCAGGCAGCTCTCCCCTGTCTGTGAAGCCAGCCTCTCACTAGTAATGCAGGGAGGGAGCTGTCTCAGACTTCACCATCCTCCCCCCCCCCCCCCCTCACCCACACACCATTCACTAGCTGGGACATGGGGGAAGTCAGGAGTGAGGGTCAGGCAGCTCCCCCCTGTCTGCGAAGCCAGCCTCTCACTAGTAATGCAGGGAGGGAGCTGTCTCAGACTTCACCATCCTCCCCCCCCCCCCTCACCCACACACCATTCACTAGCTGGGACATGGGGGAAGTCAGGAGTGAGGGTCAGGCAGCTCCCCCCTGTCTGTGAAGCCGGCCTCTCACTAGTAATGCAGGGAGGGAGCTGTCTCAGACTGGTATCAGGGTTAGGGCACTGTGTGCAGGAAGATCACAACACTCCTGGTATTAATAGGGATAGGGCACTGTAAGAGATGACTGTAGTAGATTGAATAAAGATCTGATGTTTCTGCTCTCCTCACACCAAACAAAAACAACACACAAGCAGAGAAGCCCTTCTTACAAAGCTGAGCTAGTGAGTTAAGTAGGAGGAAAAGTAAACATACTGGTGCCAGTGTGGCTACTTAAAAAATACACTTACCAACAATCAATTACATATATTTGAACTGTGTACAGTTCCAGCCAGGACCACCTTTCTAAAATGCACAGTGATTGGCAAATTCAACATGCACTAGCATTTCAGGTGCCTGCTAACAAAAATAATAAACAAACAAGTTCTAGTCACGTGAGTGCTGATCATTACATTACTTTTTTTGTCAAGCTTCCAACTGTTTCCATTTCACATCCCCCCAACCATATTGGTAACATCAATAGATAAGAGCACAGCCAGCCAATAGGAATACATACATACATATTCATTCCTAAGTGACCTTTACTGACCTGGGAAGTGTGAACACTTTGTTTCATTTTCTGTTGGTGTTCGTTAGTTTCCAGTTCCATTTCCCATCCCCCCAACCATCACCTCAGTGGTAACCTTGGTAATATCAATAGATAAGAGGGCAGCCAGCCAATAGGAACACATATTCATTCCTAACTGACCTTCAGTGACCTGGAAAGTGTTTATTTGTATCATTTTCAGTTAGTGCGCACTAAATCGAGTTAGTGCGCACTAACGGGGAGTTAGTGCGCACTAACTCGAGTTAGTGCGCACTAACACGATTTAACGATTTTTAACGATAAATCGTTAGAATTTCTATTGTATCGTGTTCTATAACGATTTAAGACGATATAAACATTATCGGACGATAATTTTAATCGTTGAAAAACGATTCACATCCCTATCTCTTATCATATCTCCACTATTTCATCTTTTCTCTAGGATATACATAGTTAAATCTTTAAGTCTGCCCCATATACTTTACAATAAAACCATTGACAATTTAGTAGCCATCCTCTAGACCAAATCAGCCAGTTTATCCTTTTGAAAGTATGGTCTCCAGAATCATACATAGCATTCCAATGAGGTCTCATCAGAGTTTTATATAGGGGCAATATCATCCCCTTTTTTCTGCTGACCGTTCCTTTCTGTATGCACCCAAACATCTTTAATGCTTTGCCATTGCCTTATCCATCTGTTTGGCCACCTTAACCCATTGTGTTCTAGATATTTTAAGAAGCTGTTCTCTAAATAGGACACTGGGACATAATGGATTAAGATCATGAGATACAATCAACGCTAAATGTTGTTCTCATTTTAGGTACAGAAGAATGTACTTTTCCCCAATAACCCTTACACAATATTGCTTTTAAAAATGTTGAAGGGGAACACCACACCCCATTCCTCCATTTACCAATATCCTTTGTCAGCTCCCACTGTCACGATTTTGCCTGCTATGCAGCCTCCCTGTGCCATGGTTCAACCTGCTGTGCAGCCTTCCTTCCATTAGGGGTCCTCAGGTAGCCCTGCTCATAGCTGTGCAAGTTGGCTCCTTGCTGATCATCTGACTCAGCAATTCCAGCTCTACTTAACATAGACTGGCCAGTCTCTTATTGCCTGTTCATTGAGTCTCCTCTGCTCTCTTACCTAGCCAGTCTTTTCCTTGTTATTCTGCCTTGTCTTGTGGCCTACCTAGGCCTCCTATCTTGCCTTGTGGCTTACCCAGGCCTCTTGTCTTGCCTTGTGGCCTATCTGGGCCTCCTGCCTTGCTCCGTAACCTAACTTGGCTTCCTGCCTTGCTCTACAGTCTTCTAGGCTCTCCTGCATTGTTCAGTGGCCTTCTAGGCCTTCCTGACCTACCCTGTGGCCTTTGAGCCTTCTAGGATTACCTTTTTTTCTTGTTTATTGTCATATATCCAATCCTGTCTTTGTTTAAGGCCTTGTCCAGACCTGTCTTTGCCTAGTTTAGTTCTTGTTGTGCCCAGCCCAGTTAAGTCCCTTGTCTGTTTCCCAGGCATTTCCTTGTCCTTGGTTTAGTCCTGCCTGTATCTAGCCAGACATATATTTAGTCCATTCAAGAGGCTATCACCTATGATTTGTTTTTTGAGCTTTGTTTGCATCTGTGGTTCTAATATGTTTCATGATACTTCATCAGGAAATAAAGTATAAATAGTATGAGCCTTTCCATGGATATGGAGTAAAAGATACCTGAATTATGTTTAAGAACATAAGACTTGCCATACTGGGTCAGACCAAAGGTCCATCAAACCCAATATCCTGTTTCCAACAATGGCCAATCCAGGTCACTGGCAGGATCCCAAAGTGCAGATAGATTCCAAGCTGCTTATCCCAGGGATAAGAAGTGGATTTCTGAATCTCCCTCTTAATAATGGTTTATGGACTTTTCCTCCAGGAACTTGTTAAAACTGTTTTTAAACATAGCTATACTAATAGCTTTTACCACATCCTCTGGTAATGAATTCCAGAGCTTAATTAGGCATTGAGTAAAAAAAATATGTTCTCTTGTTAGTTTTAAGCGTATCACCTAGTAACCTCGTGTTGCATCCTCTAGTCTTTGTACTTTTTGAATGAGTAAACAATTGATTACATTTACTCATTTCATTCCACTAATTATTTTATAAACCTCTATCATATCTTCCCTCAGCCATCTCTTCTCCAAGCTGAAAAATCCTAATCTCTTTATCCTTTCTTCACAGGGGAATCATTGCATTCCCTTTATCATTTTGGTCACCCTTCTTTGTCCATTTTCTAATTCTGCTATATCTTTTTTGAGATGTGGTGACCAGTACTGCAGACAATACTCAAGATTAGTGATATAGAGCCATGATGATGTTTGGTTTTTTTTTGTTCTCCATTCCTTTCCTAATAATCCCTAGCATTCTATTTGCTTTCTTGGCTGCTGCACACTGAGCAGAAGATTTCAACCCATTATCAACGATGATGCCTAGATCCTTTTCCTGAATGTTGACTCCTAATGTGGAACCTTGCTTTGTGTAGCTATAATTTGGGTTACTCTTCCCTAAGTGCAAAACTTTACACTTGTCCACATTTTTAAAGATGGCGCTGGACGTCCATTGCTCCTACCATGTGACAGAGGCTGGCCAATGGCACAGATAGCCCCTTTCACATGGTAAGGGCAAAGGGCCATCGGCACCATTTTGATTACTGGCAGCCGACGGCCCGAGAGCAGGAGATCGCTCCCGGGACCCCCTCTGGACCACCAGGGACTTTCAGTAAGTCTTGGGGTGTCAGTCAGGCAAGTCTTGGGGGATCAGGAGGGTGGAGGGTGCAATTAGTTAAATTTGAAGGGTTGGGGTGGGTTTGTGTTTGTTGTTTTTTTACAACCCCCGTTGTAATTTGGGGTGTGTTTTGGGCTTCGTTTCGGGGGGGGGGGGGGGGGGGACAAAATAAAATCAGCCCGAACCGTGGGAAATGAAATTTCTCATGGCACGCCAATAATGAAGGCCAAACCAAAAGGTTCGGCCAAATCACATCACTAGTATTTTCTACAGGTAAAGTTTTGCAGCTACTTTCAAGAAGATGCAAATATACGCAGGTACCTCTCTGCTGCTGGCTGAATTTTCCAAGAGAAACCCCACCTGGGGTTTCCCTTTGACAATGAGCTTGCAGTAGTACTTACAGGACTGAAAACTCCCCCCCCCCCTCCACCCCATAGGATTTAATAGTTACTCCCAGAAAGAAGTAGTCTATATTAGCTAAGGATTTCTTCTAAACAGAAAAGTAGCAACAATAATTAAAACATGTCTAGGCTGTCATTACGTTTCTTTTACGTTTCCTTTCTCACAATAGCAGGTTCTAATTATAAGACCATGCTTTTTGCTAATACTGCCAGCAGAAAAAGCTGCTGGTTTTGGGAGGCAACTAGCATCATCAGTGCTCATGCCATAAGTGATCATACCTAGAGCCACTCTTCTTTTCACAAGGAACTTGTAGAAAGATTCCTTTTCCACTGTGTTGTCACTGTAAGGATCCCATTCAATGAGCGAGCAGTTAGGACAGCAATTAATTACATTTTACTTTCATCCTTTATGTTCATTTGCGAGTAGTTGTTCTCTTTTCAACTGACTCATAGCTACTGCCTTTTGTACCTCAGTGTGCCTGGAGAGCAAATCCTACCTTGCATGTACTTTTCATACACTGACAATAAACATTTCCCATATTCTCATATTCACAGCTATATGTGAATATTACTAAAATAATCCTGTTTACTAATCAGAGGTTAGCATGGTTTCTGGAATTCAATAGACTGCAATATCTGAGGCAGCATGGTTTTACCAGAGGTAGGTCTTGTCAGATGAATCTGATCAATTTCTTTGATTAGGTCACCAGAGAGTTGTATCAGGGGAGAGTTCTAGATATAGTATACTTGAATATAGTATACTTGAATATAGTATACTTGAATTTCAGTAACGCCTTTGACATGGTTCCACACAGGTGACTTATAAATAAAGTAAGCACCCTTGCTATGAGCCATAAAGTGACTGAATGGGTTAGAAACTGGTTGACAAAGGGTAGTGGTAAATGGAGTTCACTCCAAAGAGGAGGATATTACTAGCATTGTGCCAAAGGGATTGGCCCTTGGACTGATTGTTTTCCATATTTTTGTGAGCGAGATTTTGCAAGAATAATTGGGAAATGTTTGTCTTTTCGTGGATGAACTACTAGGAGCAGGGTGTGTTCAAAGGGTTGGGAAACATCTACAGGCAAAAAGCACATGTCAGGAAAGGCCTGCAGAAAAAGGTGGCATTTGAGGGCTCTTTTAAAGTCTTTCTTGTTAGGAATTGATCTTATTTCAGGGGGTAGTGTATTCCAGAGGATGGGGCCTGTGATAGAGAAAGCTTGTTCTCTTGTTGTGGTTAAACATGTTGTTTTAGGTGATAGAATTTGGAGTAGAAGCTTGTTTTTGGACCTAAGATTCCTACACGGAGTGTAAATGTGTAGTGTTACAGGTAACTAAGTGAAGTTATTATTGTAAATCAAATTATGAATAATTGTGAGGGTTTTTGTAATGAATGCACCATTTTACCAGAAGACAGTGTAGTTGATAACTGGGGAAATATGATCATGAGGCCTGCTGTTGGTGAGAATACAGGTGTTATGACAGTAACCATCCTTGCATGCTTAGAGATAATATTCCTGCAGACCAATTTCTTAGGGTTGGAATAAAAATTCTCCTGACATCTGAAGATGGTTTTTTGCCTGTATATGTTTTCCAACCCTTTGACTACACCCTGCTCCTACTAGATTTATCCTTTGGTGTGCTCCTGTCTTCCACCTTCTTGTTGTTTGAGGATGATATCAACATTTGCAACAGGGTAAATAGCCAGGAAAGTGTGGAAAACATGAGGAGGGATCTAGTGAAGCTTAAGGAATGGTCTAGGATCTGGTGGATTGCTAAGAATCAATGCTAAAAATGCAGAGTTATGCATTTAGGTTGCAAAAACCCAGGGAAGAGGTAGAATATAGGGGGTGGAATTCTTCAAAGCATGAAAGAAGAGCATGTTTTGGCATTTTCATATTTGATGATCTTAAGGTAGCCAAACAGGGGATAAGATGACTGCAAAAGCCAGAAAGATACTAAGGTGCATAGGGAGAGGAATAGTCAGCAGAAAAAGGAAGGTGATATTGCCCCTATATAGGTCCCTCAAGAGACCTCATTTGGAAAACTGTGTACAATTCTGGAGACTGCACCTTCAAAAGGATTTTAAAATGGTTGGAGCTGGTCCAGAAGTTGGCTACTAAAATGATCAGTAGTCTTCCTCCTAAATCATATGGGGACAGACAAAAATCTGAGCCTGTATGCGCTAGAGAAAAGGCGAGATAGGGGAAATATGATAGAGACATTTAGGGGTCCATTTTCAGTCGCTGAGCAGCTCAGCTAGTTAGCAGGATAAACATATGTCTAACATATGTTTAACCAACTAACTAGAGGACAGTCCTATGGCCCGACAGACTTAGCCATACAAGTTAAGCGGCTAACTCTGAATATTGGAGTTATCCACAACTTTTGCAGCTAACTCCACTCCTCCTCCTTTTGCCTGCTCACAGAATGCCCCCTTCTTATCTGGCTAAATATAGCTGAGAAAGCCATAGTCTTTTGACTATGGACCTCCTAAATACTTACAAAATTTCCATGGACAGGAGGCTGGCATCTTTCAATAGACAAGAGGCTCTAGAATGAGGTGTCATGGGATGAGAGTGAAAGGTGTAGACTCAGGACTAATCTAAGGAAAAATTATTTGCAGAGAGGTTAGTGGATGCATGGAACAGCCTCCCTGTGGAGGTAGAGGAGACTAGAACAGTTTCTGTGTTTCCAATATTGTGATTCCTCACAGGAAAAATATCCTTATTAGGTGAATCATTTTGAGTCTTTTAAACCAAAATCCATGTTGGCGGCAAAAGCCACTGCAAATCTATAGAAAATCCAACTCAGATGGAAGGATATATAATCTGATTTGGATTCCCTGGAATCTGCTTTTTTCAAAGGATACCTGAATAAAGTATGCAGTATGATAGTAAGCTGCTTCATTTTGTCACACTAACAAAAATATATTTACATCTCAACATTTAACAATTGTTTTACACCAACTGCTGCAGCAGTCAAAAAAGCAAACAGAATGTTGGGAATTATTAGAAAAGGAATGATGAATAAAACAGAAAATGTCATAATGCCTCTGTATCGCTCCATGGTGAGACCGCACCTTGAATACTGTGTACAATTCTGGTCGCCACATCTCAAAAAAGATATAATTGCGATGGAGAAGGTACAGAGAAGGGCTACCAAAATGATAAGGGGAATGGAACAACTCCCCTATGAGGAAAGACTAAAGAGGTTAGGACTTTTCAGCTTGGAGAAGAGACGACTGAGGGGGGATATGATAGAGGTGTTTAAAATCATGAGAGGTCTAGAACGGGTAGATGTGAATCGGTTATTTACTCTTTCGGATAGTAGAAAGACTAGGGGACACTCCATGAAGTTAGCATGGGGCACATTTAAAACTAATCGGAGAAAGTTCTTTTTTACTCAACGCACAATTAAACTCTGGAATTTGTTGCCAGAGAATGTGGTTCGTGCAGTTAGTATAGCTGTGTTTAAAAAAGGATTGGATAAGTTCTTGGAGGAGAAGTCCATTACCTGCTATTAAGTTCACTTAGAGAATAGCCACTGCCATTAGCAATGGTTACATGGAATAGACTTAGTTTTTGGGTACTTGCCAGGTTCTTATGGCCTGGATTGGCCACTGTTGGAAACAGGATGCTGGGCTTGATGGACCCTTGGTCTGACCCAGTATGGCATTTTCTTATGTTCTTATGTTCTTATTGTTTTTAAATAATTTTTTTCTTTTTTTATATACCGACATTCAATCTGACATATCACATCTGTTTACATTCAGGTACTAAAATTTCAGACTATATCACCTCTTTTTTAGTCTCAAATTAGACTTTTTTCCTATTATCCATCATTTATATTTTTTAAAGAAACAAAAAATGTATAGATTCTAGTTTAAGTTGGAAGAACAGGACTTTTCCAGCCAGTTAATAGTTTTTTTATGATCCAGGCAGTCAGATCACCTTGAAATGGAGTATTTTAATCAGCTTGTGTTGTACATTGGAACAAACAATAATTTACAGTTTATTGTGCTTTACACATTTTGAACTGGCTAGAAAAATATCATTTTCAGTGTCAATAATTACTGCTGCAATTGATTTTATATTATGCAATTTTTTGAAAACTTCTGAGCCCTAAAATATTTTCCTGCATTACCACTAGTATAGGTTTTATGAAATTTGTTGAAACATTTGTTTGCTCTATAGTTTGCTCAGAACAGTCCTTTGTGCTCGTCATCTTCGGAGGGGAAAAGATAGCACCCTTTTAAGTGAGATGTGTTTTGATAACGCGTTTGTATGAAAAATGAAAGTTTCTTCCAACTCGGTAAAAAAAAGGTTGTCTGCAAAGGGCCTTAGCTGTTTGCTTCTCAGTTCTGAAAGCAATCCATTACTTTGCAAGCCCCTTGAGATCATTCCATCATGACAGCTGACTCCCGACAACAAGCCTGTCTGCCACTCTCTACCACCTTCACACAAGACCCAGCGTATCAGGTGTTGAATAAACAAAGTCTGACTGAAGATCAATGAGAACTGTACTGGTAAAACTCAAATCTGTACAGCTCTGTCTGTCTGCAAAGCTTTAACACCCTCCCCTCAAGTTCCCCACCCTTCATGACAGATTTAGGATTTTGCCATCCTAGGCACTCGTGGTGCTGTCACCCCCCCTCCCAGCCTCCTTGCCCCAGGAAGGCTGTAAAATAGGGTGCAGATGGTCTAAGGCACAGCCCCACAGTTTCCTGCAATAGTTCAGGGGTAGATTCTGTTGCAAGAATTAGACATATTAGAGGCACATTGGGAATCATTTCTATCTTTTCTCATCTGGCTATAATAATGTTATGGCTCTGGATAAGCATTGTGGCCAGTGCTTTTTTTTTCTTTCTTTGAAAACTGGTGCTAGAGCTCACATGCAGGATACATGGTATTTTTTTTTTCAGGGACCACAAATCAAGCATGCAGAGGAAAACATGGCAGTGTGCAGTACCGGATCATACCCCCTGGAAAAAAAAAAGCCCTTATTGAGGCACATGTGCATATGAATGCATATAGCAATACTCACCCAGAGCTGCTGGTGACTGGGTAGCCACCTTGGGCTTCAGACAAGAAGGCAGGAGCACTGTGATCAACAACATAGGGCCAGCAGCATGAAGGATAGTGGGGTTTCCCAGGCCCCACAAAAGGGTGCAGTGGAGGCAGGGCTGGTGGAGCTTCTCAGGCCCCACCAGCAGCAGGAAGCACCCGAGGTACAAAGTAGGAGGGGGAGGAGGAATAGGGAAGCAAGAGTAGATAGGAGTGGACGTGGGATCTACCCTGTTGGGATCAGAAATGCCGGTGGGGTTTTCCAGGCCCTACATGTGGCAGAAAGCATGAGGAAGAAAGAGATGAGAGGGGAGAGGTAGTTAGAAAATTAGTATTGGGATGGAAAAGGGCAAGGTGAATAAGGAGTGCCAAAGTGAGAAGAGAAGGAAGGGAGGAAAGGGGATGGGAGGGCTGTGTGTGTATGTGTCTGTTTTGGGGGGTGAGTAAGAAGAATAGATGAGAGGAGAAGATGGGAGAAGGAAGAGAGTAGTTCAAAGACGTAGGGAAAGAAAATGCGAGCATGCGTGTAACACACACATACATACATACCTCTCGTACTCTGCCCAGTCTCCTCCACATAACCACTTACCACCCAACACACACATACCTATACCCCTCATCCCAAAACACATCACACACTGCACCACCACCACCACCATCAACTTCTACACACACACACACACATACATACACACTCATCCCTCAAACTATGAACCCTCTACACACTATCACCGCACATCTACACTCAAACACATATCTAACATGCACAGGGTTGAGGAGACAGAGACAGTGCAAAGAGGAAAGAGGGCCCTCAATCACATACCCAAACATTTACCCCTCATATCCCCTTCCACACACATTTCTTCACTGGCAGGGTTAACGAGTGATCATATTTCTCCTACGCTAAGAGAGTTATACTGGTTACCCATAAAATACAGAATCTATATAAATAAAAATGTTAAATAGTTTGTACGTCGTCGCTAATCTCGCCGACCGCTTAACCGAATGCGTTCAAATTTGCACACAACATTCACTTCCCATATGGGAAGGATCTTATACACTTACATTACATATAGGTCACACCTGTGACAGGTAATACAAGTTTAAAAATTGCTTACACAAAACAGTGACATCTGGTGGCCGTCATCGCAAGCGCAACCTCTTACACCTTTCACACACACTCACACACCACACCACACCCCCACACATGGCTATTGCTTTCATTCACACTCCCTCCTAACACACAGAAATCCACACTCATCACACCACACACCCCCACGCCTGCCAATGTCACTTACTTCACCCACCCTCCCAAAACACACCAAAACATGGATTCCTGGCTGCTACATTGGGAAGCCACGCATTTCACACACCCTCCGAATTTAAATTAAAGTACCCTCTTCCACCCACCCACGCACTGCACTCCGTGGGTGGGTGGGTGGGTGATACAAGTCCGTGCTTCTCCGCCGGCACCACAGGAACGGTCCGGGACACATCGCATTCAGTAGGGCCGTCGGATGCCAGCAACCAAAATGGCGCTGGCGGACCTTGCCCTTACTATGCTATACGGAGACAACAATGACGTCAGTACACCATGTGACATAGTAAGGGCAAGAGCCCATTGGCGCCATATCCTCAGCGGACATTTGCCCTTACTAGGTCACGAATCCTGACGCACCACTTTCACCGGTGAAGTTTTGCAACATGGCAGCCGGCGGAACAAACCCTAGCACACACCCTCACCACCGGCTGGCAGTTTACACATGTAGCCGGGGAGGAGCACGGTGGGGGACCGTTCTTATTTTCCACTGCGCGTTGTTCACAGGGGGGGGGGCCCACTCATTCTCCACATCTCCCGAGAGGGGGGCTGTAGCGTGGGTTGCTCTATTTCGCTGGGTTGGGGGGGGGGCAAGAAGGCGAGCTTGCATATTTAAACTATTCTTTGCTGGTGCTGTTCATTTGGGATTAAAAAAAACCACAAAAACACAAACTAACCTTTACTGCTCTGTTCTGTTTTTTCAACTTAACCAGGCTCAGCTACTGCACCAATTGCTTTCAAATTTGGACACAACCTTGCTTTCACTTTCGGCAAGGTTCTTCTCTATCTAGATTACATAGATGTCACACGGTTACAGAAAAAAACATGTTTTTACATGTGTGAGGAAAACAGCGACATCTGTTGGACAGACATGCAACACACGCTATCTACCTTGGGAAATGAAGCTGCTGTACTGCGCATGCGCGGGCGGGAGTGCATGTCGCGCACAGCGGGACCAACATGGCGCTGGGAGGAGCAGCAGCGGCGGACCGGCAGCAATATCGGGCGTGGTGGTGACAGCCGGCCGAAATTCGACACCTGGGAGGAGCTACGGCTGTGATCTGGTACGGCTCACGTGCATGACAGGGAGGGATCCTCGCTGACCTCGCTGACCTTCGGGAGTGGGCCACGCAGAACCGCACAAGAGGGAGAGGGACGGGGGAGGGGGGGCAGCTGGGAGGGCATTGCGAGCCGGAGGGGATCAGAATCAGGGAAGGAGATTGAGAGAGGGTGCGGTGTCACTGACAAAAGGGTAGGGAGTAGGCGGGGAGAGGTGACAGTGAGGGGTGGGTGAATGAAAGGGGCAGTGAGTGTCAGTGGAGAGACACAGAGGGGAGAGGTGAGTGTGAGGGGTGAGAGTTGGAGTGGGGACAGGGGAGTGAAGGGGAGGTTAGTGACCGAAGGGGGAGGGGTGAGTGTGAGGGGAGAGAGCTGGAGTGGGGACAGGGGAGGAAAGGGGGGGCGAATGACCAAGGGGGAGGACGATGCGTGACTGAGGTATATGAGCAAGGGGAAGGGGGAGGGGGGGAAAAGAACCTGACTCTGCCACTGCAATGCGTGGCCGGGCACAGCTAGTTGATTATAAAGTGCTTTGCCCTATACATAAATCCATCAATAATGCTAATACTGAATAGTTGAATGGATCCTTATGAATTCACACACCTCAGAGAAATTTATGATCGGCGAATAAGGGTTGGTTAAATATTCCATAGGTAAATCTGCCAATTTGACTAAAGTTAGAGAGAGTGCAGTGTCTCTATAGCAGGCCCAGGCTTATGGAACTTTCTTCCTTCTAAATTGAGACTTCAACCTAATAATCAAACTTTTAAAAAAGATCTTAAGACCTGGCTCTTTACAAAGGCTTTTGGAGAAGAGATTAAGTGAGAGTGTTATATTTTAGACTTTTATCTAAGACTGTGTTATGAACATATGGAGAGACCACTACTGCTTTTATTTGATTTTCATCAATGTTAGTTTATTTTACACTTTTATTTTCTATTCTTATTGTTATCTGTTTTCATATTTTGAGTTTAACTATTAATATTTATGGCATGTTTTATCCTAATTTTAGATTTTTGTATATTACAAATGAGTTTTATTATGAATTTTTGTATTATATTTATTTTTGATATTTGTGAACTGGTATGATTGAGTATAGACTATCAGTATACAAAATAAAATAAATAAATATAAACATAAAGTAGTTTTCATGCCTTGCTTGTATCTATATTATATATATTGTGCTCAATATTCAGCTGCTGGCTGGATTGCAAAGTTAGCTGGATAAATGTATCCAACAAACGGGGTCATTTTTCAATTCGTGTTAGGGCCCTAACAGCACAATGCATGTTATTATGCAAATTTAACATTTAGTATGCAAGTGGGAGGAATTAAGGCAAATAAGTGTCTGCTAGTGCGTAATGTGGTAGAATGTTTTTATCGCAGGGACGGGAGGGAGGGAGAGAGAAAGAGAGATAGACAGACAGACTGTACAGAGTCAATATGACATGCTATATTTGTACCACCTCAAGAGGGGACTCTTTCAATTAGGGGTGGGTTGGGGGGGGGGGGGGTACAATGCAGCTCTAGTCTCTGCTAGCTAGAGACTGCATGGTACAAATCAACTCCTCTTGTTGGTACTTTTTATCTCTTCAAATGATAGAAATTCATCAGTCATATCAAATTGCAGTTAATTCCTCTCACTGTGTATGTAACCCCCCCCCCCAATCCACCCCACCCCGAGTTGAAAGTATCCTCTCTTACCTGTCATAGTGACTCTATACAGAGGTTTTTTCTATATATATACAGAGGTATTTTTTCTCTCTCTCAGCCCTGCAATAACCATGCCCATTTTTTTTTTATCTTGGGTGCTGTTTTATAAGAAAATGATAAATCTAGGCCTAATTGGGATAGCTGACCCCACTCTAGAACATCACTTCCCCACCACACCTTTGAATTTTCAATCTTGTTTTATTGCTGGATAAAAAGTTAGCTGGATAAGTACTAGCTGCTGAGCACAACCAAATCTTTGAATGGCTCCATTTGTCCAGCTAAGTGCATAGTTAACTGAATATCAGGCTTGCTGCTCTTACTGGAAGAGGAAAAGCGTTCTCAAGTATAGCATTAGCACAGGGAGGAGATTGCAGGGATGGAGAAAAAGAGGGTGGGAAGACTGGAAATGGGGAAAGAGGAAGGCGGAGGATTAGCAATGAGGTGTGAAGGTAAGACGACTCGGGATGGTAAAGATCAAGGAAGAGGGGGAAAGATTTGAGGGGAAGAACCATGACTTGGGATGCATCCATATCTCTATTCTAATCTCTCTTAAAATCTAGCACGTTCATATACCAGGCACAGATTCTTTCTGTCTGACATGCACACATTGCCCCCTCCCAGTCCCCTCTCTGTCACTCTCAGACCAATTCTCCCACCTCCCAATGATCCCTCTTTAAGCCCCTTCTAACATCCCTGTAATGATTTCTCTTCACTTTCCCAACCTCTCTTTACCTTCCACCTGGGACCACTCATCCCCCCCTCTCCCAATGATCTCTCTCTCTCAGGCTATCTACTCCACCACAATAATCCCCTTCTAATTCCCTCCTCTCCATCCTCCCCTACCTCTGCCATCATTCACATGATCCCCCTCATCCCCAGTTTGTAGCTCTTTCACTGCAGTGGATCCAGGCCAGCAGGAGGAGATGCAATGTCTAACAGGACAGGACGGGAGGGGCTGGATTAGGAAGCAGAGAAGTTTTTCATTGGTCTTTTCTGATCCCTCAAATCTCACCCATCTTCTATAATTCCCTGCCCTCCCTGCGAGGCGATAGGTTAAATTAGGGAGCAGAAAAGCTTTTCTTTGCTCTGGTTTGACTCTTCAGGTTTCTTTTTTGTTACCTGCACACTGCCTGGGACAAGAAGGGATGGAGCAGGGTACAGAGAGTTGTTCCCTTCTGAGTGAGATCTAGCACAACTGTAAGGCAGCATTTCTGCCACCCCTAGATTTTTGCTTAGGCACAGGCCTAATATGCCTATTGGCAATCCGATCCTGCTCCCACCCCCAAAAAAAGGAAACATAAGTTTATCAAACAGACCCATAGAACTAAAAAAAAACGTTTTTGAAAGAAAAGAAGCTGAGAGGAAACAATCCCTGCCCTGCATATGACCATGCTTGCTATTTCTGTGAAATAATAGCAAGTTTCTTACTGTAGAACACAGCAGCATATTTCTGTATTTCTTCAGTGAAAAATGATGTGCATAGAGAAGGTCAATAATCAGTTTTAATGTGCCAGAAGGAAAAAGTGAGGGAGGAAGAATGTGAATTGTGATGTGAACAACTATCCCCATGAAACTAGCCCAGCACAACTTAATTCCTTTTGGCAGCTAGCCCCAGAGTCTAGCTCTTATTTCAACCCTGTCACAGTATAAACTGCCTTCCCTCCCACCCTCGATCCAAGTAAAACACTGCCATGAGATGCCTGAGCTCTGCCAGACAGAAAGCTTAAGCCTGAATCTTTATTAGTGTGATTTTAACGGTTATCCTACCAAACCAAACCATAGTCTTTGCATGGGAGATAACTGGCTCTTGACGATATCTCCTTTGTTGAAAACTGAGTTACAATTCCCTGGTATTCCCCAACCAGGCTAATTGAGCCACTGCCTTTAGCTTGACTCCGATGCAAAGAAAAAAAGGCATTATGATAGCACGAGCGAAGCAAGGAGCAGCCACTTTGAGCTAAAGGTGAAGCGTGGAAATGCAGAAGCCACTGGACAGCAGCTGCCACCAGATTTAGGAATCGGATCACTGCATGACATATTCTAAATAATGAGCAAAAAAGGAGCTAATGTCATAATACACCACTTATGTGTTATTCAAAACCAGATGGGTTTTTAATCATTGCCACTGTTCTACCCTGTGCATTTGAGTGCATTATCTTGTAGAGAATGAAAAACCCATTAGGGAATGGCTTGAAAAGTTAATAATGTGTTACTATTCCAGCAAATTATGTTAGATATTGTTTATAGCTATTTGGCTTATGAAAATAAATATACTGAAATGTAAAGCAGGTTCTAACTTAGGAAACTTTATTGCTAATAATTTTAGCCCAGACAATTTCTACACGGCGTTTCTTTTTGGAAAAAACCCTGCAAGAATCCAATTTTTATTTTGCAATTGAAGGCAGAAGAGAAAATTGAGACTGGAAATGTAAATTCTTTGGATACCAACCAAATACTGCGGGGGGGGGGGGGGGGGGGGGGGGAAATCCTCGAAGGTTGTAATGATATGCATAACTACAATTTAATATTAAAATGCAAGTATTGATAGTGCTATGCAATTAGTTTGTCTCACATATCCAACACTATTTTTCTCCGCTGTCACAGACGCTGGACCGCAGTGAGTAACAGTTGCTTAACAGCCTTTTAATTTCATTTTAATTACTAGGTCATTTTCCACCAGCATTTCTGTGTGAAATGTGGGGAGAACAGCGGCTGCAAAGCAGAATATTTTATGATAGTCCTCACTTTTCCTTGGAAGTGAATTTCAACCAAAGTCAGTGGGACTTTGGTCAAAGGCCAATATACCTTAGAATCATGTTTGACTTCCTGTGAATGCCGTAGACTACTTTCTGTTGTCAAGCAGGTTGCAATTGTGGGGTGCATGTCCTAGCAAAGTCATTTAAGACTATTGCTTTAGACTATGCCGAGTGACATTGACTTGTTTACCAATTTGTAGGGCAAAAAAAAAATCCCATTTCAGTTTCATAAGGGAAAAGTAAGGACAGTTGCTAAACAAATGCTTATGATTTAGGGAAGATATTTTGATTATTGATGAGTAGTTGTCTGATGGAAGCAGAATATTTGGTTGTTATGGATAGGGTTACTGGGTCCTGGTTGTACCCCATCTATCTGCCTGGTGGAATCATCCAGCTTTCCTTAGGGTAAACAGAACAAATTCTATCCAACAGAAAAAAAAACAGGCTTGAAACAAGCTTACGGGATAGGAGTCACTTAGTAACACTAAATAGGGAAAAGAAAAGGGAAATAAGGAAAATGAATGAAGAAGAGGCTATTTTTTTGTAGTTTTAAAGGTGCATGCAATGCTGGCTACATTCCAGAGCAGACACAGCTGAACTGCCAGTGGTACAAATTTCTGTGATGCAGGAGAAGGAGAGAGAGAAAGCTGATTAAACAGTTATTATGTTGCCACCTGAGCCTGAAGATCATCTGAAGTTAATTTTAAAGATGATGAAAATGCAGTGTAGGCTTTGTAAGTTGTAGGGCGGAGAGAAAAGTTTCTTGTTTTGATACAGCACACAGTGGGAAAATTGTTTTTCAGCCAGGGCTGAAGATGCTCGGACTTGGGGGGGAGGGAAGAAAAGCAACATGACTTACTTCTTGAATGTGGTGACAGGGTTATTAATGAATATGCATGAGGAGAGCAGGTACAGGGAGGAGCTATTCTGGCAGAGGCCAGCCTGTGTGTGATAATTGGTCCCTGGGCTGGAGTTTTGTAAAGAAGGCAGGACTGAAGCTCCAACCAGATGCAAAGAATCTGTAAATTGTTGGTTGGTGTCATGGAGCAGGCAGGGCTCATAACAAATGGTAAAGTAGATTCAGGAATTATTGTACTTAAAGACAAGGACCCAGCTGTCGTCATTTCAAACTAATTCCAGACTGCATCTGAACTAAATATATGAGGAATGTAGTAAATGATAACAAAAAAAAAACAAAAAAAAACCTGGCTCATCCAGTCTGCCCAGTTATTCCTGCCCATATGCAAAGGTCATACCCCATCCGCCAGATGTAGATCATGACCACTTTTAGGATATCACTCCTTATCTGAGACGGTTTTTGTCATCTTTTTACTTTGAGGTAGAAGAGCATGCAACATGTCTGACTTAGTTCACCTCCAGCACTCCCTCCCTTCCCGTAACCATCCACAAAACATTGTGATAATTTAGTTAACCAGTGCTAGAATGGCTGATGTTTGAACATCCAGCATTGTAGGACCCCGTGGCCTAGCCAGACAGTATCCTGTCCCCACCAACCTACTGCACAGACCAGCCAACATGAGCAGCACACAACCTGGCAGAAAGACCCAGCTATATGAGCACCTGCATTTCTACAAGGACCAAGAGTTATTCCTGTACTTGCAGCCCATTAGACAGACCCGGCTGCCTGGGTTTTTTCCAGGGCTTCTAACGTTTCATATTACCTACTTTACCATTCCTTCTGGCAACCCAGCACTCATTCATCTTTCCAGTAGGGTACTTTAAACATGTGCTGCTAGGATCAAGCTTCCACTATCTTTTCAGTTTATTTTTTTGCAAATAACGATTCACTGTGCTTATCTCATGCCTTCATAAAGAATGGAAATAAAGACAAGGAAACAGCTACTTTCATGTTTAAAACCTTTATTTTGTATGTTTTGTTTAGAATAAAAGTGTCACCCTGCATCTTTAAGCACACCGCCTTGCGCAATACCCAATTTTTTTACTTATTGTACATGGGAGGCAGTCACCAGATTTAGTGAATTTGCTAAAAACCTCTTTTACTTCCATTATATGCTGTTCTATTTTTTTTTTTTTTGGGGGGGGGGTGGGGGCATTTGGGGAAGCATAATGTGCAAAACAGTTAAACAATTACTCATGACTGGGATGTCTGTTTTTTTAACTATGATTATCTCATTACCTTTAACTGTAATTGCAAAACTCCTGCCATTAGGAAAATATATGGTTAATGGATAGAGTTTATGATTGCGATCCATAGAAATAAAAGGCTGATATTCAGCCGCTAAACAGCTGCAAAAGCTAGCCAGATAAAGTCATCCACTTGGCTGAGATATTCAGAAGTGTGGCCTGATTGCTGAATATACTTGGCTAACTTACATGTAGCTGGAGAACCTTATCTGGCTAGCTTTAGGCAGCTGAATAGCAGTCCTAGACTTATACAGCTAATGAAGCCGGACAGTGATGAATATCTGTATTTATCTGGCTAAGGGGGGGTCATTTTGTAAGGCTTATCGCATTGATAGCTTGCTAGGGGCGGAGTCGTGGAATTCCACAGTGGTAGTCCATCAAGCTAGGTTGAGAGAACATTGCACAAATCTCATCTTTGGGTGAGTTTCCTCACTCCGAGGGTCATCAAATATTCACAAGAGAGCACTGTTCTGTTCATACGTCTCACATTGAATGTCAAAGTGGCTCCTAACCCCTACACTAATACCTAAACCTCACCTCGAGTTACTAGGTGGGCCTCCCATAGAGATATAAATATGTATCTAGGGTGATGGCATTATGGCTAGTCTCTCTCTCCCTCTCTCTTTCCCCTGCAGTTGAATGTAGGAAATACCACATTCTGGCACTTAACTCAAAGCTTGAAAAAGTTATCACAATTTGCAGTAACTTAGCTCTTTGCATAGGTATTATTGCAATAAACCACACCCCTTTTCCCATCACATGTGTTATTTACGGCATTTTGATAATATTTCAGCTGGATAAAAAGTTATTTAGCTAAGTGACAGCTGTTGACCATGCCCAGATATTCAAATGGCACTACTTAGCCACTTAAGTCTGAACTTAACTGGTAAATACTAATTTCTAACTAGGGCCATAAAATATAAATTGGTAGGAGACACTATAAAATGGTTGATTTGTGTTTCTCTCACTTACAGTATTTTATTAAGCATTTTAGCTATATGTCTCCAGGTACTTGTATACAGTCGTTAGTACTATATTACAATTCATGACCAATAATTAAATTAACCCAAATTACAAACAGTATGAACCAACAAAATAATCCTATAAAGAATATTGAACATAAATAAACAAATACAAAACATCTTGTAACACAGTTAAAATCTAGAAAGCACTCTCTCTACCAACAACCAAACTCTTAACTGATAGTAGTCAAAGCTACCTGTTCTTAAATAAGACAGTGATAGATTAAAGTTATGAAAGGCAGAGATGCAGATTGCACTTTCCTGAAAATACAATAGTCATGAGTCCTTTAATGATCCGAGGAATTCCAAAACTTAGAGGCTATTAAAGAAAAAAAAACAGTTTTTGGTAATTGACAATTTTACATCATCAGCTGAAGGAGTAGAGAGCAGTGCCGGGCTTCTTCGAAGGGGCGGGCCAGGGGGGGTATGTCTGAGCGGGCAGGGGCAGGGTGGGGGCGGGCTGGGATAGCGCCATTTACCGCTGTCCTGAAGACTCGGCTCCCAGCGCGCTTGCAACTTACTTCAGGTCGAGCCCCGAAGTAAGTAATAAATCAAAAAAAGAATAGGTAAGGTTTAGGGGGTGGGGAGGAGAGGGGAAGGGAAAGGAAGGTTGGGTAGGGGGATGCGGAAGTTCCCTCCCAGTTCGCTCCTTAATTGGAGCAGAGTGGGAGGGAACTGGGGAAGGCCAGAATGCGGAGCGGCACGGAAATTGCAAAAGTCCTCCCCCCCCCCCCCCCCCCTTGTGCACGCCACTTGCACATTTGCGAGCAGATTATAAAATCCAGCGGACACGTGCGCATGGCCCATGGATTTTATAACATGCGTGCTCCGGTGCGCACGTCTTATAAAATCGGCGTGTCCATGTGCACGCATTGGGAAGCATGCACACATGGACGCGCACGTGCACCTTTTCAAATCTACCCCTAAAGTTCCCAAAGTAGAGGCTTGTTCACTCCTCTGCTGCACCCTTATCTGCCACAGCACTCATTCATTTCTTACAGACCATTGTTTCTAGACTGTATGGAATGCGGAACCAGAAAGGGAGGCCCAAATGGCTTCATTCAAATATGCTGCTTATTACAAAGGCTTCTGTGCCCCACCCATGTATATATTTTGTAAAAATGCTCACATTTGCTTCCTTTTATGAAGAAGACTTGGTAGAAAAGAAAAAAGGAGGATGTTGTCAATGAATGACAACAAAATTGAAGATCTTTTTTTTTTTTTTTTAGGAAGAATAATTGGATCTTTGACAAAAAATAAAATAGTATTCTTCCTATAGCAAGAGCTACCTTCTTTATGAATTCTAAAGCAGGAAAGTTTATAGCTTGTTCTTGGAGTTTCCTCAGCTTTCGTTTAAGGCTTAATCATAGGTTTACAGGTGTATTATGGGGGCCTGGGGTGAATGTGTATGTGTGTGTGTGGTACTTTTATTTGGAACTAAAATTTTTAAAGCAGTTTTAAAAATTGCCAACAATACCACATTTTCAGCCATTAAAATACACAGCAGAAAAAAACACCAGACAATTGTCTAATGGAGCAGAACTATTGGCTAATGCAAGATGCATTTATATTTGTGATGTGCACTGCACTGCATAACAGTGCATTCAGAAACTATTTAAAAACAACAGGATTCCTTGCCACTAATTGATCATTTTGAGTGTTATGGCTTTTCCATTTAATTATAGTCCCTCTGAGGAGTTCCTAAACAGAGTAGTATTATATGCTCCAAATGATTATTTAATCAATATACATATTTAGTATTAATGACTTAACTTAAAGTGACAGTGCATCAAAGCTCATTAGTTTCCTTCCTCTTCATGAAAGGGGACAATTTAGTGAATTTGCTATGTTTACAAAACAAAAACATAAAACTGAATAGAAAATTTATTTTTCTATATTGTAATTGTTTTCCCCTTGGGTAGTCTTTGTAGAGTTAAGGTAACTCACCTCCATTGAAGCTGGTTTGATGACACATCCCCCCAACAGGAGATGACTCTGTGGCTGGAGATGACAGGGTCTGCCATAGCACTAGCAAATGCATTTGTCCCAGGGATGCAATTAGATGTGACTTGAATTTCTGCTTTCTGGACAGGATCTCATGTGATCTCTGTCCTCTGCAAAAGAGTTTAGTAACCTGGGTAATTGTACTGGTTTGCTGCTGCTGCTTCCCCATCTAAAAGGGAGGAGGAATAACCTAGTGGTTAGAGCAGTGGACTAAGAACCAGACCAGGATTTGAGTCCTACTGTCGCTCCTTGTGACCTTGGGCAAGTCACTTTACCCTCCATTGCCTCAGGTACAAACTTAGATTGTAAGCCCTCTGGTGATAGGGAAATACCTACAGTACCTGAATGTAAACCAATGTGATATCTCAGATCGAATGTCGGTATATAAAAAAAATAAATAAAATATTCTTTCCGTAGCAGCCAAAGTGTACTTGAAAGTGATAGGTTCAGCGCACTTTACTTGCTAGGCAAATTCAATAAGGCCTCTAATGATAAAACTCTGTGAACAGCTGTAAGTAAAACTGGTATAATGTCCCCTAGACAGTTTATCTCATGGGGTGTTCCTGGGTCTGGGACTGACATGGCAGGAGCCCCCCTTAGGGCAGACTCCATTGGTCCTCACTTCTTTTAGTACCTGGTGTCTGTACCTGGGGAAGAAGGTGTTAGTGAGTGGGATTTCCCTCCCTTCATCCCAGGAAAACAAATGGTACTGTTAACAAAGATGGCAGTATGTACAAATATATACAGGTTTATTAGACTATATAGGTATATACATTTCTACATGACTAGGCACATCGCTAATAAGATGTCAAACATCATAATTATCTACTCATGGTTAATAGACTCAGGCCTCACAACTATATATATTTCTACAAGGAATCAAGAACATTTAATATTTGGCAATTTGGGGTTGCTGCTGGCCCCCCATAGTATGCCACCATATAGAATAGAAGGGATCTCTTGATTTCCCTCTTAATCAAGTGTTATTGTTCTACCCCCCCTTTTTTCCCCAAGTCTCACCCATGTGAAAAGATGGAACTAGGCTGCTAGGCAGGGTTGGCCTGGGGGATCTGTTGTATTTAAACTGTTGCTATCTCCTAGGTGCCACTTCCACTCCACTGAAAGGTCAGAGCTAGTGCTGGGGTTCTCAGGACCGGACTCTTCCTCCCGGACCGTCACTGGGTCCACATCCTCCTGGGGAACTGACTCTGCCACCTAGTCTGTCACTGATATTCACACCATCCTGGGGGACCTGACTGCTTCCTGGTATATTGCTGGGGTTCCCACCCTCTTGGGAAATGACCTCCTAGAATCTGCTGGGGTTCATGCACTCCTGGGGAAATCATTTGCACCTCCACACCTGCCACTGGGGTTCCCTTCTTCCTGCGGGATTGCTTGATCTACCGCTGTGGTCCCCTTGCTCCAGGGGGACCCAGGGTCACCTCCTGATCTGCCACTGGGGTCCCCTTCCTCCTGGGGGATCGCTCAATCTGCCACTGGGATCTACACCCTCCTGGAGGACTGCTTTACATCCATATCTTCTCCCTTGGTAGGAAGGTTTCTCTGGCTTGGATTCACAGAACCACTGGGCTCATGGTTTGTTTAGCGTTCAGTGTTTCAGTCCCTCTGCAGTCTCGGCTTTCAGTGACTTTAGTTCTGCTAAACTCATGGCCAGTCATTCACTGTTGCCCAGCCTGGATGGGTCACTTTCACTCAGCCAAAAGAATAGGACCCAGGCAGGGCCATGGACAGAGAATGTATGCACACCCCTCTATCCTGCCTGGACTTTTTTATTTTTTGGTGTCTGAGAACTGGGTACCCAAGGGTCTGACTCCCATTGTTAGTCAGGGTGAGAATCAATTTGCTTCCTAGGACTGTTTTTTCAGTACATTTCTATCATAAATTCCTGTCTCATTCAGAATTCTCCAATGTATGACTTTTCCAGTCATCGTTCTGTAAATTAGAATTTTGCAATCCTTTGATTTAAAGTGATATTTCACTCTAAGTAACTAATATGAGTCCAGGGGGCTGTGACATGCAAATCCCCTACCTGAGTGACTCATCTATTCAATGGTCAATTAAGCACTTTCACTATTGTGAGTGGGGTGCTATGGTGAACCCCACTCGGGGTGTTTAGCATGTCCTTGGGCCTCAGTCTGACCCCAGAGCTTCCAGGGCTGAGCCGAGGGTTGACGGCGTATGCAGCATGGCTGGCGGTCTTACCCTCCACCAGGCCTGCAGGCTCCCATGGCCAACAACAAGGAGATGTTGGAAGTTGAATTGTCCTCTGACCATTCTGAGCCCTTTCGGACCTGCTGCGTGGAACAGCATGGAGCAGCAGGCCTGGCCTGAGGTTGAGGGCAGACGGAGGCCTTGACACATAGACAGGACTATGATTGATGCGACGGCATCACAGATGAAGACACGTGGGTTGATGCAACGCCATCAAAGACGAAGACACTTGGGTTGATGCAGCGGCATCACAGACGAAGACACTTGGCTTGATGCAACGGCATCACAGACGAACACATTTGGGTTGATGCAACGGCATCACAGGCGAAGACACTTGGGTTGATGCAACGGCATCACAGATGAAGACACTTGGGTTGATGCAGCGGCATCACAGACGAAGACACTTGGGTTGATGCAATGGCATCACAGACGAAGACACTTGGGTTGATGCAACGGCATCACAGACGAAGACACGGGTTGATGCAACGGCATCACAGATGAGACTGGGGACTTTATAACAGCTGGGAGGAAGGACATTTGCACTGTGTCTCAGGGCGCCCTACTCAGCCCACCCACAGGACTGAGTTGCGGACCACCCTGTCCCACTGCGCGCCCTACTCAGCCCTAAGGCTGGTCACGGACCACGAGGAGAGCGGGACATGCGCAGGGAAGATCTAAGTGAGGAGGAACTCTGATGACAGGACCAATGACATCCGAAGCTCCAACGGCTGGCAGGAACGGAAGCTCAGGAGCACAGGGATAAATCCCTCCTGCAGGCCACTCCACAGCCCAGCAGGTCAGAAGGCTCAGGAGCACAGACGAAGATGCAGGGAAGAACATCTGGAAAGGCAGGAACATCAGGATGTGGAGGGTCTTGACGGGACATCTGGCATAGAAGATCAAGACGGGAACATCAGGATACCTGGCTAGGTACCTCAGGCAAGACATCAAGACACGAGACGTGGTACGAAGAGACACGGAGCTCCACGAAGAACAGGAAACCTTACAAGGTTCTGGCAGGCAGGAGCCTCCAGAAGGAGGCGCCTAAGGAAGGAAGCAGGAACTTGTGTAGGACTGTGGACAGCGTCCTGCACCGACGTCTTCACGCAGAAGGCAGGCTGGGCTGGGCCTGGGAAGCAGGTCTCAATGACGACAGCAGCTCCGGCCGTAGCAGGATTCCCCGGGGGTGGCTCTAGCCACTACCTGAACCCAGGGATGCGGCCCACATGCCGCGAAGGCATGATGACATCGGCAGCAGTCCCAGCTGCGCAGGTGATGGCAGAAGGTCCGCAGCTCCGGCCGCATGGGCAGGGGCGACAGCGGCGTCCATGCCACATCGGGAAAAGCATGAGGTGAGTGAGAGTCTGCTCATGGGGGGACCCACGTGCAGCGAATCACAACAGTACCCCCTCCTCAAAGACCCCCTCCACAACCTCCTCTCAACAGTCCGAGGAAAAGGGGTATCAATCCATAGCGAATGGGGGTATTCAAGGGTCCAAAAAGGAAGCAGGAATATCTGAGGACAGCAAGAAGCCACAGAAACACGAAGGACACGACGAGAGACCAAGAAGACAAGACCGAAGAACATAAGACCAGGCGAACACGAGAGCAAGCGAGCGTTGACCGAACAAATGGGGACTGCGCAAGCAGAGACCGAGCGAATGGTGACTGCGCAACCAACAATACAAAAAAAAACAAAAGAGGGAGCAAGGGAACGGAGAGCAAGGGAGCAGAAAGCAAAGGAACAGAGAGTAAGGGAGCTAGCGTGAAAGAGCAAGGAGCGAGAGAGCGGAAAGCGAAAGAGTGAAAGGTGAGTGAGCGAAAGCGAGAGAAGGGAAAACGAGGGAACAATACAGGAATGAGGTGAACGGAAAGCACATATCCAGCAAACAACAAATGGGGGCAAACAAGCAAGGAACAAAACAAATGAGCAACAAGCGAGAACAAACAAGAAATACCTAGAAACATCAAGAAAGACCTGGGGGAGGGAACCCAGGGTGGGCAAACAAAAAAACCCAGCAAACCAGTAGGGGAGCAGGTGCCTCCTGCAGGTCGTAAAAACCCCAACCTGGCAATAGGATAAAAAAAAAAGGGGTCTGGATGCAGGTGCCTCCTGCATGTCGTTTCAAAAAAGAAATCCAGACAGCTGGCGCCTCCAGCAGGTTGTAACAAAGGCAAAAAGTCCTGAAAAAATTTTTTCGGTCCCATATCAGTCCAGGAACACAGGCAAGACTCAGTACAATGCAAATCCATCACTGAAACCACCGTCGGGCACATGGCCTTGCATTCTATTGTGAGTGGGGTGCTACGGTGAACCCCACTCGGTGTGTTTAGTGTGCCCTTGGGCCTCAGTCCAACCCCAGAGCTTCCAGGGTCGAGCCGAGGGTTGATGGCGTATACAGCATGGCTGGCGGTCTTACCCTCCACCAGGCCTGCAGGCTCCCATGGCCAACAACAAGGAGATGTTGGAAGTTGAATGGTCCTCCGACCATTCCGAGCCCTATCGAACCTGCTGCGTGGAACAGCATGGAGCAGCAGGCCTGGCCTGAGGTTGAGGGCAGACAGAGGCCTTGGCACATAGACAGGACTATGATTGATGTGACGGCATCACAGACGAAGACACTTGGGTTGATGCAATGGCATCACAGACGAAGACACTTGGATTGATGCAACGCCATCAAAGACGAAGACACTTGGGTTGATGCAGCGGCATCACAGACGAAGACACTTGGGTTGATGCAACGGCATCACAGAGGAACACATTTGGGTTGATGCAATGGCATCGCAGGCGAAGACACTTGGGTTGATGCAACGGCATCACAGATGAAGACACTTGGGTTGATGCAACGGTATCACAGACAAAGACACGAATTGATGCAACAGCATCACAGACGAAGACATTTGGGTTGATGCAACGGCATCACAGACGAAGACACTTGGGTTGATGCAACGGCATCACAGATGAGACAGGGGACTTGATAACAGCTAGGAGGAAGGACTTGGGTTGATGCAACGCCATCAAAGACGAATACACTTGGGTTTATGCAGCGGCATCACAGTCGAAGACACTTGGGTTGATGCAACGACATCACAGATGAGACTGGGGACTTGATAACAGCTGGGAGGAAGGACTTGGGTTGATGCAACACCATCAAAGACGAAGACACGGGTTGATGCAGCGGCATCACAGACAAAGACATTGGCTTGATGTAACGGCATCACAGGCGAAGACACTTGGGTTGATGCAACGGCATCACAGGCGAAGACACTTGGTTTGATGCAACGGCATCACAGGCGAAGACACTTGGGTTGATGCAACGGCATCACAGACGAAGACACTTGGGTTGATGAAACGGCATCACAGACAAAGACACCCGCGGGCATCGAATCACAACATTCACAGTAACGGGTCTGGCAACTGTTTTAATCTCATTCTGGGTTTCCTGGGCTGGCAGCTTATGTTACATAGCTGCATTGTCCTCTCTTTTTTTCTGCTGCAGTTCACTTAAATGGTAGCATGCTCTTTTTAACCTCCATCTCTCTAGGGAGGTGTGTTTTACTTGTGTAGACTCTTTAAAACCAACAGAGCACAGAAGAGGAAGTAATTTTTGTTTTTCTGTTGTGTTCTCTCCATCTATCCATTTGCACTGTAGAATCCATTTCTTCTGGAGTTTCTTTCTCATGCTGGCTGCCCATGAAATCAGTCTAAGTAGACTAGCTCTTTGCCCTTTGTTCACCAATTAAGTAGGATTTGCATAGTTTTACCTTCAAGCATGAAACCCGCATAGGCAGCTTTAGTTTTACCTTGACAGATTTGAAAAACCAGGTTAAATTTAGCTTGATAGGTTTCCCATAGTAAAAAAACAAAACAAAACAAAAAACCTTTAAAAAAACAGTTTTAATGGCAAAATATGTTAGGGAAAACATTTTTTTTATATGAGATGTTTAATCTTTTCTGTTTGGTCAGGGTCCTAACAGTAGTGTTGTGTCCCCAATGGGGTTGAGTAGCAGGGTATTAACCTGCCATGCCAAATAGGTTCTCAGTCAAAGAAAGACTGTCCTCAGCTCATGACTCAGACATTGCTGTTTGATCTTAGCTAAAAAGGCCAAGAAATCATGGACACTCATGTCCTATTGTTTAGTTGTCTGACCTATTTATAGGGACTGATGAGAGGAGTACTTTTCCCGTGGTTATACCTCAGTGTGACTATCACCCAGTACCACATAGATCTGGAGAGAACGTTTTGATATTGCTGCTAAGCCATTGGTGTGATTTACCAAGTTAGTTATTATTCACCTACTAGAGAAGGTAAGGAGAACAGCTTAAAACTTTTCTTGCACTGCTGCCACTCCATTTCACTTGCTTGTTTCATTCATACCTCATACTCAGGCCAATACAGTAAGGATACGGTAGAAAAAGTGCGGCAGTGCCGGGCGCCCGCTCGTTTGCCGCGTGCACAGTCCAGATCACATACCGCTCGATAGAGAATTTAAATAGCATGCAAATGCAAGACGCATCCAAAGCACGTCCAAGAAGCATCCATGAAGCGCAATCCATTTTACTGTATAGAGCGCTATACAGCGCCTATACAGTATCCTGGGTGCGCTGGTACCTGTCATTTCAAATGTCATTTCAAATGACATTTGAAATGACAGGTACCAGGAAGTGGATCCCAACTTAAAGCAAAAGAAAAGGATCAGAGAAGTATCATCCAGCCTAAACTCTTGCCTGCCGAACCTAAAATCCAACGCACCAGGAAAGCCACGCTTCAGGATCAGGCAAACTTTCCCCCAGCCCCCGCTCACCTGCCCTGGCTGCGTCCATGGGTGCCAGTCTCCGGAGCAGCCCCAGTCCTCTCTCCCCTCCTCCCGGGGGCAGCCGGCGGCGAGAGCGAAATCGGCTTCAGCAGCCCGGGGTGGATCGGGTGATCCCCATGCGAGGCGTGGCTTCCAGCAGCCCCCGCCGACGATGGTGAATGAGCGCACGCCGTGACCTCGGACGTCCAGCCGGGCGCTCAGGTCACGGCGTGCGTTCATGCACCTTCACTGCCATGAGTGCACGACGTGACTTTGGACATCCAGCCGGGCGCTCAGGTCACGGTGTGAGCTCACGCGCTCATTCACCATCGCTGGTGAGGGCTGCTGGAAGCTCCGACTCGCATGGAAAGCACCCGATCCGCCCCGGACTGCTGAAGTCGCTCTCGTTCTCACCGCCGGCTGCCCCCAGGAGGAGGGGAGAGAGGACTGGGGCTGCTCCAGAGACTGGCACCCATGGACGCGGCCAGGGCAGGTGAGAGGGGGCTGGGGGAAAGTTTGCCCGATCCTGAAGAATGGCTTTCCCGGTGCGTTGGATTTTAGGTTTGGCAGGTAAGAGTTTAGTTATGGAGGTTTAGAGGTTATGCTTGGAAACAACAGGTCCTTCCTTCCTGCTCCGGAGCTGTCAGCGCGCCCGCACGGGAGATCAGCACCCATGGACGTGACCAGGGCAGGTGAGCGGGGGCTGGGGGAAAGTTTGCCCGATCCTTTCTCCTCTAAAGGTCTTGTCCCGGGGGGTGAGGGGGTTGTTTGCCCATGAATTTTCATCTCTCTGACCTGACTCTCCACACTAACACAGGGGTAAGGGTTGGCGGTAAATTATCAGGTTAAACACGCGGCAAAATTGCAGGTTAAAAAGGCGATAATCGGGGTGCACGTTACTGTATGGGAGGGAATAGCTAATCCGATCGTTTACATACCATATACATGCCGCGGGCGGAAAGGGTTACCCGTTGATTTAAAGAAGCGGTAAGGATGGGTTAAAAGGGATAGTGAATCGCGGTTTGGACTAACGCGGCCAAATTGTGAGTAGAAAGCGGGTTAGAAGCAGGGTAAACGCTGCCGCGCTTTACTGTATAGTCCTGTATGTTTGGTTAACAGTGGAGCTTAAGTAGGTGCTAAAGAGCCATCTCCTGTCTTTGTGTCTCTTGATGGACCAAGGAAGCAGCAAGGTAGGCTGTCTAACAAAGCCGTGAGGGCAACAAAGTGGATTAGAAGCCAGAATTGTCCAATCAGGAATCTTTATTATATGGAGACATATATCTTTAAACAAGTCTGACTCTGGCCGAGTTTCACCCTTTGTTGAGTTATACATTTTGTTGAGTTATACATGTTGTTTGTGTATTTTAGCCCCTGACGCAGCCCCAATATAAGAGGGCGAAACTCGGCCAGAGTCAGGCTTGTTTAAAGATATATGTCTCCATATCTACTTTGTGTCTCTTGATTCTTCTTCTTCTTCATGCAGACTTTAGCCTGGATTTTCAAACTGGATTTATGTGCATTAGTTTGCATTGAAAATTATTGTGTACACATGAACCTGGTTCTGCATATGCACAAAAACTAAGAAATAACCTTCCAAAAATAGAATATTTACACCATCCATATGGCCATCATAATAGGCGCTTCTGGTACAAATTACCTTCTTTTGCCTCGTGTATAATCATTAGCCATAAATGAACAACAATTTTTCAACTTTTTTTTAACCCTTTTACTTATGCAAATACAACTCATCCCAGTCCAAAATGAAATAGAGGCTCCCTAACACGGGTCCGTGTTTCATAGCACTGCATCAGGGGGATTTCCTTATATCATAGCCACTGTTGCCTTCTATTTAGTGATTGAATCAAATATCAGATTGTTGCCTTCTTCACAATAGCGTCTCTCTTGGCACCAATATCACAAGACCGGAAGTGCCTATTATGATGGCCATACAAGTGGTATAAATATTCTATTTTTGGAATGTTATTTCTTAGCTTTTAAGTATATGTCCTTCTTATATTGCACTTTTGTTATATCATTCTTTATATGCACCCATATTTGCAGGTGTAAATGTGAGCATGTAAATGGTGTTGCGGGGCGCTCGGAGAGCGATCCCACTCCTGGGAGATGTGTGTGCCCTTGGGCCGTGGCTCGACGTCAGAGAGTCTGAAGAGGTGCCGCGGGAGGCGTGGCATGCCCGAGCATGGGCTGGACGAAGCAAGCTGGAGTGAAGACTGGAGACAGGCCCTCCTCCAGACCTGCACGCTTCAGAAGACCCAACAACGCTATGTTGGTCTTGTGAACAGTCCTCCGACCGTTCCCAGCCCTTTCGGACCTGCCGCAGGGTACGGCATGAAGCGGCAGGCCGGATGGAGGCCAGGGCAGCGAGGACTGGAACATGGATGCAGACGAGACTCAGAAACGAGATACTGGTAGTGCAGACGTAGACTCCGGCACAGGTACTGGTAGACAGGCACGGGTACTGGGAGTGCAACGAGGACTCAGAGACAAGGTACTGGACATGCTGACGTAGACTCAGAAGCAAGGTACTGGAAGTGCAGATGTGGACTCGGAGACAAGGTACTGGACGTAGACTCACAAGCAAGGTACTGGAAGTGCACTCAGAGACAAGGTACTGGACGTGCTGACGTAGACGCAGAAGCAAGGTACTGGAAGTGCAGACGTGGACTCAGAGACAAGGTACTGGACGTAGACTCAGAAGCAAGGTACTGGAAGTGCAGATGTGGACTCAGAGACAAGGTACTGGACGTAGACTCAGAAGCAAGGTACTGCTGACGTAGACTCAGAAGCAAGATACTGAAAGTGCAGACGTGGACTCAGAGACAAGGTACTGGACGTAGACTCAGAAGCAAGGTACTGGAAGTCCAGACAAGGAGTCAGGAATGAGGTATGATGCATACAGGAGACTCAAGGGCGAGGTACGAGACTGGCAACATGGAGCGCCCAACACAGCCCCCCCGTGGGGCTGGTCACGGACCACGACAGAGGTTGCCGCAGGATACCAGGCTTTCAGAGAGTTCAGGAATATGGTAAGGCTTTCTCACAGACTCAGGAACGAGGTGCATGGCTTGCATCACGAAGCGCCCTACTCAGACCGCCCATGGGGCTGGTCACGGACCACGACATGGCTTGCCGCGAGGCACCAGGACATCTTGAAGGACAGGAACGAGGTGCTAGCTTTCAGGAGATTCAGGAACAGGGTAGAAGCAGATAACTGCAGTCCTGGCAGTCTATAGCGAGGTTTGCTGCACACCGGCAGCCAAAGGCAAGTGTTGCTGCACACCGGCAGCCTGAAGCAGGGTTTGCTGCATACCGGCAGCCAAAGGCAAAGTAAGCATCATCAGAACTGGAACACGGGTACCGGATTGGAAGACAGGCCAAGGGCAGGAACATGAACAGGCAAACATCAGGGCTGAAACATCAAGCAGACATCAGGACTGGAACATCAAGCAGACATCATGACTGGAACAGCAGGAAGACATCAGATGAGACGAGGAGCTCCAACAGAGAACGAGTAACACTGGACCTTGCAGAAGGCTGGAACACGGACAACTCCTGGAGCAAGGATGGTAGAATCCCAGGAGTGACCAACTCCTTGCGAAGGCAAAGAAAGACTGGACGTTGAATCCTTTTGTAGAGCTGAGGTGGACAATGCCCAGGGAGGAGCCAGCAGGGGGCCAGACCTGGCTGGCCCTAGAAGAGCAGACGAGAGGCACGCGCCCATGCCTAAGGAAGCTGGAGAGGTAAATGCTGGAAGCTGGTGGCGTCCTCAGCCACGTGGAGGACCATGGAAGCCAGGCAAGCAGCGGGGCAGCCCTGCCCTGAAGCTGGAGGAGAGGTAAGGCTGGCTGCGGAGAGCTGGGGAAGCTGTAGAAACGTGGAGAGCTGCAGGCACTGGCAGGGATGCCCTCCCTGCCGGCTGAGGACCCCGGGAGCAGCTGAGCACGCCGGGGAGAGCCAGGAGAGACAGCGGGGGTCCCGACTGCGAGGAGAGCTCGCGACGGGTCGGCCCCGCTGCACGAAGCAGAGGGCGGCCGGGGAGGAGCCCGGATACCTCGGAGGGACCGCCGTAGCGGCAGCGGCGTCAGCGGCCCGGCTGGCCGCATGGAGGTAAGGGCCTGCCCGCGCTCCTCGCGGGCAGGATCGCAACAAATGGTTTCCCTACCCCAACTCCCCCCTTTGGAATGCCTCTTCCAAGTGCACCTAAAAGTAAAAGCAAAATCGCTACTGTGCATACTTTTATGCGCACAGTCCCTGAGCAATTTTAAAAAGCCCATTTATGTTGCATAAAACTACATTTTATGCATATAAATCCTTTTCAAAATTAGTGTAATATTTAACTATACTATTGACAAAATGAAATAAAGGTACTATATGATTGGTTCTTCTCTGTTTTTTTATCTCTATGACTTAAAGTATTAATAATTAAATCTACTCAACAGACATTATGGGACAAAACAAAAAGATTTGTTTAACTTAATATGCACTGTCATATCTCCACCAATTCTGACTCTGTTAACATTCAGACTGAGCAGTGTAACACAATTAATCAATGCAGAATGAATCATGCCAACACAATAAGGCAAAATAACAGATCTTGGTAATTAACTGAAAGAAGAAATAAAAGCATAACTAGAATGAACTTCAGACATCTGTGTCTACAATTTCCAGTGTCACAACTTACATACATCAGGTACCTAGCTGCCTTGTTTTTAATACAATGCCTTTTACCTGCTTCTAGGATTAACCCACTTTGGCATCAGCCCAATTAATGTTTACTTATAAAATTACCCATAGCCAATCCCTCTGCTGTGAGTTGAAGGCCTTGAAAAAGGGTTGTAGCTTGCTTATTGAGGCTGTTACACCCCTAACTAAGCTACATATTCAATTAGATGCAGTTCCAACACTGCTCTCTACATTAATGGTGGGGTGGAAGGGAAATAAAACTAAAAGGTACTAAGAGCCAAGTGTAACAAGTAAGAGGGAAAAAAAAGTGCATAGCTTGCTGGGCAGACTGGATGGGCCATTTGGTCTTCTTCTGCCGTCATTTCTATGTTGCCATTAAATAATCTATTGAAAAATATGGCAGATATAAAGCAATTTTAAGCACAAGCCAGCCCTGCAAGAGGTGAACTCCAGTGCTGGGGTCAGAGTTAAAATGTATTGCAGAAGAGAACCTGTCTACCTGACACATTCTATGACTGGACATCATTTTCCAAACAGGAAACTATTTTTGGTGAGCATTTATTAAGATCAACAAGTCTTCTTAGGGCAAAATGGTTGACGAAAAGCTGGCCATTTTTTGTTTTGTCTGGTTATCTACTCCTTGTGTATCCATTGTTACCTCTTTATTAGGCCATTTTTAAGTACTGCTGGCACATTTTGCTTTCTCCTTCCGGTTCTCTCTGTCCAAGGGGTTGTTTTGGGAAATGTGTCCATGCCATGCGCTTGCACTCACACTTTTTTCCCCACTCTCACGGTGGGTACTCTGAGGGATAGAGTTGGGGGTGGTGAATGCATTAATATATATAGTTTCAATTTTCAATAATATGCACGTAAATGTGCATGCAGAAAGTCACACCTGCTCAGGAGTATTATGTTCATACACATACCAGGAAAACCTGGACATTTTCATAGTGGACTTATGCATGAAGAGCTACAGCCTGGGCAATTTGTAACTGCAAACTTTTGTCCTGTTCAAATTGTTGGACATTGCCCTTTTATAGTACTGAGGCAGAATCTTTCACTGGATTTTGTAAACAGCGAAGAGCAGGATCACATATCACACTGAGGGGTACATTTTAAAAGACAGCGCGCACGTACTTTTGTTTGCGCATCAGGCGCGAACAAAAGTACGCTGGATTTTATAAGATACGCGCGTAGCTGCACGTATCTTATAAAATCCGGGGTCGGCGCACACCCCCTTGCACCTTCCCCTCCCTTCCCCTACCTAACCCACCCTCCTGGCCCTATCTAGACCCCACCCCCCCACACCTTTATCTGAAAAGTTACTACTGCTTCCGGGCAGTAGTAACTTACACGCGCCGGCGCGGCAGGCCCCGACACAGGCCGCTGTGTCGGGGCACTCGGCCACGCCCCCCGACCGCCCACACGCCCCCGAACTCGCCCCCGATCGGAAACCATGCCCCCTGGCCACACTCCCGACCGGCCCCTTTTTGCAAGCCCCAGGTCTTACGCACGGCCCGGGGCTTGCGCGCGCAGGGTTTTTTTTAAAAGGGTTATGCGCGTACCTTATGCACGTAACCCTTTTAAAATCCGGCCCTGAGTGAATTAGAAAAGGATCTTAAATGAGACAGCATTATAGAAAGAAACATTGGTATGCTGGGGTGGGGGTGTGAGTGCCAGGGCCTTTCAGGATCCCTATGTTAAATTATTTAATGATAACGGTGTGTCTTAGCCAGTGACACTGAGATGATGAGAGCCCTTTGATATGAAGCTGGCAGGAAAAGGTCATAAACTCACCTTTCTTTGTCTGCAGTGCATGATCATGTCCTTTATTTTCTCTTCATTATCTTTCCTATATTGCTTCATGTTAGGTGAGGCTGACAATATATTTGCTTATTTACTACATCCCACCACTAGGGGTGTGCATTTGTTTTGAACTTAAATGTAAAACGCAACTTTTTTTTTTTTTTAACTTAAAAAAGTGATGAGGCGAAAACGATCGGACTTCCAACTTATTCAACATAGCTATGTTGAATACGTTGGAAATTGCGATTGTTGATCCTAAATAAAAATTTAAACCCCTCACCCTCCTTAATCCCCCCCCAAGACTTACCAAAACTCCCTGGTGGTCCAGCAGGGAGTCAGGACGCCATTTCTGAACTCCTTTGCGAGGAGCACATGACCCCCCCCCAAGCTGGCCAAAAGTTCCTTTTGGGTGCAACGAGGGTCCCGGAGCGAACGCACGGGGAATCACGTGACGCCGCGTCACTCCGACGTGATGCCGACGTCATGTGCTCCTCGCAAAGGAGTTCAGAAATGGCGTCCTGACTCCCCGCTGGACCACCAGGGAGTTTTGGTAAGTCTTGGGGGGGGATTAAGGAGGGTGAGGGGTTTAAATTTTTATTTGCACGTATGGACATAGACTCAACTTATGGAATTCTCCATATGTCCATATTGACCGAAATTGACCCCCCCTTTCGACTTATGGACTTATGAACATAAACTTTTGGTCTGCATATCCCTACCCACCACCCTCCCTGCACTTTTTACGTTTATGCAGTAATTGAAATTGGTCCAGTCTCCTGTTTAATATCGCAATGGATGAGGTTAAACAAGTGTAAACCTGTAGCACAGAGAACGAGCAAAGGATGCAAAAAGCTAATTATGTATATAAGTAATTCAACCTTGTATTTATTATTTTTTAAGATCTTATACCATGCTAAGCTGAATAAACACATTTTAAACTTTCAATCTTGTTTCTCTGGGGGCTCTCCTTTTTGCTTTTGAAAGAAGTGAATGCTGGGAAGCCATAGAAGGACCAGAAAGAGCCATTAAAAAATTAGCTTTCATTATTTTAGAAGTCTCATATTCAATTCCCCAATCTCTTATTTTAGTTTATTTGCAAACCTTATGCAAGGGAGCAATGCAAGAAGTGAACTAGAATGAATGTTCTTTGGCATTCTGGGGCAATTTACCCCTTAGGAGTTACATTCTGACTCCCATTACAGCAATTTGTAAGCAATTTCCATCATTCCTATTATGACAAAAATCAAGCCATCATGCAATAATCAAATTTAGTGTAATCATCATTCAAAAAAATGAGTTAGGAACATGTGTAGATGAATGGCATCTATATAAATACTAATTATGCATTTATGTATTTATCATTTAATATTTTGTTTTTTTTCCAAAGGTAAATCTAAGGCAGATTACATAAAGTAACAAAGCAATGAGTAAATAAGTAATAGATACATACAGATGTGATATATTATAGATATGAGGTAGACAGCAAGTAAATAAATACGAAGTAGGCTACATTCGGTAGGAATAAGGATATGGGAGTACTGAGTATGAATTGCATATATATAATTAAGAGGTAGGATGAACCCCAGCAGTGTGAGATATATTAAGAGCCAGTTGGATAGAAGTAGCCTGGAAGTGGTGAATAGGTGGTCAGGAAGAATTCTGGTGAGCAGATACTAGAAGATGAGTCTCTGCTGTGAAGTCTAGGGGAAGACCTGGCTAAACAGCCAAATTTTTTTTCTAGAACGTGGGGGTGCCAAGTTTCTAATCACAGAATAGAGGTGACTTTTCCATATATTAGGGGCAGAGCTCAATGTTCAAATTCTCGTATGAGTTAGTTTAGCTGAAGCCAATGGAGGAGAGGATAGAAGGCTCTGTTGGCAGAGCTGAAGGTTTCATGTCAGAGTGCAGGAAAGCAGACATTGAAAAAGATATTCAGGAGCCAATTGACTCATGCATTTGAAGTCAAAGGAAAGCTTTTAAATTTTTTAAATGTATTATTCATTCTTATTTTTCAGTTTCTTCTCGATAGATCAACATACTTGGGTAGTCATTCATGTTTGATGAATACACACCATAGAAATTTACTATATACAGCAGAGATGTTCCTAGAATATACTCTACGTGATAGTATTTAAAGGAGAACAAGTAGATAAAGAATGAGGTGTTACAATTTCTCTTATAACACTTTCAGTTTTGTAGGGAAGATTTGTGAACTTAGTTCATTAGCGTTGACAATCCAACCCTGATGCTAAACTGGGATGTTGAAATCTATTAATAATTCATGTCTCTCTCTTTTAACCCATTTGCTAGGATTTGATAGCAATCAGAACATTGCTAGGTCAGATCAGTGATATTAAGAATTCAGAGAGTAAAAGCCAGGGTAAGATATCACAAATGGAGGGGAAAAAGATCACATGGAGCAGTACCAGGGCAAGATAGGTAACTGGCTCAAGCATGGAAGTTGCACATATTGTGAAGTCTCATCTGTGGCAATCACCAGAAATATCATACAACCCATGGGAAGGACTTTATTACAGAAAAGGCAGGTGCTCCAACTAGTATGGCACCACCACAACCATGTTTTATGGTTTCACCAAATGCTTGGTTTCAAACATAAGCCATATATCTAGTTCTCTCTGTCTAATGTAGTAGCTAGTGTCACATATTTTGACATTTTGAAAAATAAAATGCAAAAACTAAGCAGTTTAAAAACAGAAGTATTTTGGTTTAACAGCATTTTTTTTTTTTTTGCAGGAACTTATACAAGAGAGCCACATGGTATTCAAAAAATTGTCAGATTGTAGCTACTTTATTCCTTAAAATGCTGTGAATATTAATTGACTTACCTTAGTCTGTGTACCAAACTGTACGTAATCCCTCTAAAATCTGAAAAGAAGTGATTGCAAGCACAATGCTAGTTAAGTTAAATAAGTCACACACAGGTTGTCACATGCTTCAGAAAACTAAAACTGCAGCAAAAATGCATTAGACAGTGTACATTTAAAAGCCATAAATTGTGCACAGAGAGAGCAGAGAGATGGTGTAATGATTTCAGATCATTAAATTGATGTTTGGACGGGTGGCTAAACAAAAAAGCTCTAAATATAGGAGCTTAGGGAGTCATTTTCAAAAGTATTTACATGCATAAAACATGGTTTTATGCACATAAGTGAGCATGTTGAAAATGTCCCCAGGGATCGCATGCATAAAAATACACACGGAAGCAATTTTGTGTGCACCTTTACTCATACCACAAAGAGGGGCTTATGGTGGTGGAATTGGGTGCAGGGAAATCATTTATCCATTTTAGATTTTCAAAAATATGCTCCTAGTTTTTTACATGGACTGTTATGCCTGTCGGTCGCAGACGGCTGCGACTGCGAGTGCTCACAGCTATTTCTGCTTTCCTACCCTCCCCGGGTCTCCTCGCTGCACAGGTCTCTCTGTATCACAGCGTTCCACGGGCCTCCTCGCGGAGGCCTGGACACAATTACTTCCGGCTCCGATGTCGGGTCCTTCTAGGCACGTGCGCACGTCACAAGTCCCGTCTTTGAAGCCACATCGGCGGGAACCTCGGTGGCATCCCCTGTTGATGATAACATCGGACTTCGGTATTTAAGCTCCTGCTTCGACCCCAGCAGGCCGACTTGGCAACAAGTTCCGTACGAGTCCTATGCCTGCCTTGTTCCTGAGACGCCACTTCTGCTTGTATCATGGACCCTGTCTAGCACCTACTCCTTGGGGGTCAGTGTTCGCTCTACGGGGATCTGTTCCCTGGCCTATCCCGCTACTCGGGCTGGCCCCGCGCCTCTTGGGTTCCAACTGGCTTCCTGCTCTACTTTGGCTCTCCTTGGGAACTACTGCAGTGGCTTGTGAGTTCTCAGCCGGCCTTCCCCGCTCCTCGGGGTTGCACCGTATCCTTCAAAGACTGTTCGCGCCTTCCCGCTCCTTGGGCCGCGCTCACCTACTCCAAGACCACCCTGAACTTCCCTGCTCCTCAGGGCTTGCTCCTTGTGATTCTACAATTGACAGCTGTCCCACTCCACAGGCCTGTTTTTCCATTACTCAGCCTGCTACCCTCCAATCTCCAGGTACCTGTCTAAGTGAGCTACTGAACTTGCGCTAAGGCTCTCCACCTCAGGGGGGGGGGGGGGGGTTCGCCTACACTCTCCCTCTTTGCCCACTGTGCTGTGGCTCCGCCCCTCGGGCTGCACCATCGGAGAATATCCTGCTTGACTGTTCGGGCACCCAATATCCTGCTTGACTGTTCGGGCACCCATCATCCTGTGATCTGCCTGGTGCCCTCTATCTTCAGCCTCTCCAAGTGCCATCTACAGACTGCTACCTTATGGGGGTCATCTCCTGGTCTCTTGAGCTCTCCCCTTGACTCTGCACAGAGGGGTACATTAAAAGCACGAGCGCGTACTTTTGTTCGCGCACCAGGCGCAAACAAAAGTATGCCGGATTTATAAGATACGCGCATAGCCGTGCGTATCTTATAAAATCCAGGGTCGGCGCGCAAGGGGGTGCACATTTGTGTACCTTGCGCGAGCCAAGCTCTGCGCGCACTGCCCGATCACTCCGAGGCCGCTCCGAAATCGGAGCGGCCTCGGAGGGAACTTTCCTTCTGCCCCCCCCACCTTCCAATCCCTTCCCCTACCTAAACCACCCCCCCCCCAGCCCTCAGCCCCCTACCTTTATTCCCAAAGTTACGCCTGCTCGGGGTAGGCGTAACTCGCGTGCATGGGCCGGCTGCCGGCGTGCCAGGTTCCGGTCCAGGGGCTGGTCTGGAACCCACGGCCACACCCCCGGAACGCCCCCGGGCCAGAACCACACCCGCGGCCACACCCCCGGAATGCCCCCGAAATGCCCTCGACACGCCCCTGGGACTTACACCCCCGACACACCCCCGGGACTTACGCCCCCAGACACGCCCCAGGACATGCGCATCCTGGGGCTTGCGCGTGCCACCGTGCCTATGCAAAATAGGCTCGGCGCGCGCAGGGGGGGTTCGGGTCGGTTTTCGGGGGTTATGTGCGTAACCCACGCGCGTAACCCTTTGAAAATCTACCCCAGAGCTTCCCTACACTCCAACACCTCGCCTCCTGATGGTGCGGACCTGTGGGGCTCTTCCCCACAAGCTGTATCAACTTGCAACCCGGGCCAAGGGTCCTCATACACACTAATCATAACAGATTGCCAAGTCATGGACCCGGCAGAGGTTTTGGCTCTGCAGTCCATTCCTGGCCTGGCACAATGGATCAGCGAACAGCAGAAGTGCTTGGAGTCACTGGCTGCTGCCATAGACAGCCTGAACTCTCGTTTAGATGCTGCAGTGACTACCTCAGCTACATCTATCAAGCTCAGTGCCTCTATCTCTTCACCGGCTCCCCGGCTGACTGTGCTGCTACCAGCACCACCACGTTACTCAGGAAACCAAGTCATGTGTCGAGGCTTCCTGAACCAATGCAATATGCACTTCTGCTTGCAACCTGCATACTTCCCTGATGTGCTAACCAAGACCATGTACATCTTGGCTCTTTTAGAAGGCAAATCCCTGACTTTGGCATCACCTCTCTGGGAGCGAGCAAACCCCATCCTTCGGGACCTCCCAGGTTTCTTTGCCCTGTTTTGGTCTGTCTTCGAAGACCCTGGCCAGCGTGCCGTCTCTGGGTCAACTCTCCTTCACCTTCAGTAGGGCTCTCGCCCTTTAACGGACTACGTCATTTAATTTCGACTTGCATCAGAGTTATAGTGGGATTCCGACTGTATGGGCTCTATCTTTATGGCGGGCTTGAGTCCATGTATTAAGGATGAATTGGCTGCTCGCGGATTGTCTACTTCCTTGGACTCTCTCATTGACCTCACAGGGCGCATTGACCGTCGGCTACAAGAACGCTCTCTTGAATCCAGAGCTTCCCAGAAACCGACTCCTGGGCTATCTCAAGTTCGACGTTTGCCCTCTCCTAAAGCCATTGCTTCGCCTAACCCCTCAGAGGAAGAAACCATGCAAATGGGTAGGAGTAGACTCTTTCCTAAGGGATGTCGTCGCCGACAGCCGTCCAGCCTTTGCTTGTACTGTGGTCAACCTGGGCATGCCATCGCCTCTTGCCCAGTCTGTCCGGGAAACTGCCGGGCCTAGGACCTGCGGGAGGACTTCTCCTAGGCCTGACCTCACCATCTCCTCCACTGACAGTTCCTGTTTCCATCTACATGAATGACCAGGAATTTCACACTTTTGCCCTGGTGGACTCTGGGGCTAGAGGGAATTTTATCTTGAAGCAACTCATCGAGCATCTGCGGATTCCCACCATTCGCTCTCCGGTTCCTCTGCTACTCTTGTCTATTCACGGAGAACCTCTGCCTGGTGAGGTCACTCACACCACTGCTCCCATCCAACTACGCACCGGAGCCTTGCATAAGGAATCCATTTTGTTCCATATCTTAGACAAGACCATCCACCTGGTTGCTTTGGGGCTTCCCTGGCTTCAGAAGCACACTCCACAGCTCAACTGGACTACCCTACAGCTCTGCCATTGGGGTCCTGACTGATACCAGAACTGCCTGGAATCCATCTCACCATTGCCTTGCATGATGTCCGAACCTTCTCTGCCCGGCCTTCCACCGCCATATGCGTCCTTCTCCAACGTTTTCTCCAAAAAGGCCACTAACACCTTACCACCTTATCGCTCGTATGATTGTGCGATTACCTTGAAGCCCAATACTGAGCCTCCATGGGGCAGGGCTTATCCTCTTTCGCTGACAGAGACCCAAGCCATGTCAGAGTATATTCGGGAAAATCTGGCTAAAGAGTTTATCCGGCCCTCCAAGTCACCATCAGGGGCAGAAATTGTTATGTGGGAAGGAAAGTTGGCTCCCTGCACCCCTGCATTGACTACCGAGGCCTAAATGAAATAACTGTCAAGGATCGCTACCTTTTGCCTCTTATATCAGAGCTCTTTGATAGACTTCAAGGGGCAAAGATTTTTTCGAAGTTGGATCTCCATGGGACCTATAATCTGATCTGAATACGAGAGAGTGATGAGTGGAAAACTGCTTTTAACACCCGCGACAGCCACTTCAAGTATTTGGTGATGCCGTTTGGCCTGTGCAAGGCATCTGTGGTGTTTCAAAATTTAATGAATGACGTTTTCAGAGATATGCTGCACCAATGTGTCGTCATATACCTTGATGACATTTTAGTCTTCTCTCAAGATCTCCAGAGTCATCGCTGAGATGTTTCTCAAGTTCTTCAATGCTTCCGAGATAACCAACTGTTCGCCAAGCTTGAGAAGTGCTCGTTCAAACAGGAGTTTAGGATGGACCCCCAGAAGCTCAAAAGCATCAGAGATTGGCCTCAGCCTATGGGTATCAAGGCCCTCCAGAGATTTCTTGGCTTTGCCAATTATTATCGCTCACTGCTTTGACCCGTAAGGGTGCCAATCCTTCTCAGTGGTCACCGGAGGGCATGACTGCTTTTCAGGATCTCAAGTCAGCTTTCCTGAAAGAACCTTGTCTCTGACACCCGGACCCCACCTGCCCGTTTGTGGTCGAAGTCGACGCCTCCGACATCAGAGTTGGTGCTGTGTTGAGCCAGTTCTCCCCTAGGGATGTGAATCGTTTTTTGACGATTTAAAATATCGTCCGATATATTTTAAATCGTCAAAAATCATTAGAGCCGCGATACAATAACAATTCCCTCAATTTACTGTCAAAAAATCGTAAATCGGGGGAAGGGGGAGGGGAAGGGGGAGGGCGGGAAAACCGGCACACTAAAACAACCCTAAAACCCACCCCGACCCTTTAAAATAAATCCCCCACCCTCCCGAACCCCCCCAAAATGCCTTAAATTATCTGGGGTCCAGAGGGAGGGTCCCGGTGTGATCTTTTACTCTCGGGCCTTCGGTGCATTGTAGAAATGGCGCCGGCGCTACCTTTGCCTTGTCATATGACAGGTCAAAGGTAGCGCTGGCGCCATTTTGTTTTTTGTCCCCCGACGTCAGGAGCGTAGGAGATCGTACAAAATAGCTGTCATATGACAGGGCAAAGGTAGCGCCAGCGCCATTTCTACAACGTACCGGAGGCCCTTCCTCTGGACCCCAGGTAATTTAAGGCATTTTGGGGGGGTTCGGGTGGGGGATATATTTTAAAGGGTCGGGGTGGGTTTTAGGGTTGTTTTAGTGTCCCCGAGAGTGGAAGATCACACCGGGACCCCCCACTGGACCCCAGGTAATTTAAGGCATTTTGGGGGGTTTGGGAGGGTGGGGGATTTATTTTAAAGGGTTGGGGTGGGTTTTAGGGATGTTTTAGTGTGCCGGTTTTCAATTTACACGATTTACACGATTTACACGATATTTAAAAAATCCAAACTGCGACGATCCGATTCCCTCCCCCTCCCAGCCGAAATCGATCGTTAAGACGATCGATCACACGATTCACATCTCTATTCTCCCCCACTCACACACTCCATTCCTGTTCTTTTTTTTCCTGACACTTCACACCTGTGAAGCCAAACTACGGCTTCGGGGATAAAGAACTGTTGGCCATTAAATTGGCTTTTGAAGAATGGCACCCCTGGCTTGAAGGGGCACAACATCAGGTTACAATATATATGGACCAGAAGAATCTCCAGTATCTACACCAGGCTCAGCGCCTCAACAGCCACCAGGCCCGTCGTTCCCTCTTCTTTACAAGGTTCATCTTTATTCTATGCTACCGCCCTGGGGATAAGAATGGCTGTGCCGATGCTCTCTCTCGATCATTCATCACTGAGGATCAGCCAGACGTTCCTCGTCATATCATTGACCCCGCAAGGGTTCTCCTTTCAGCCACCTTTCCAATGCCTCTGGGTAAGACCATGGTTCCTCGTCCGCTGCGACCCAAGGTTTTACAATGGGCCCATGATTCATTGACCTCTGGACACCCAGGTCAATCCAGGACTCTGTCCACTCTGCAACGCTATTATTGTGGCTCTCCATGCGCAAGGATATGCAAGCGTATGTGGAGTCCTGCCCCACGTGTGCACGGCATAAGGCTCTGGCAGGGAAACCTTGTGGACTTTTACAACCACTCCCCATGCCCAGCAAACCCTGGACCCATATCACCATAGATTTTACTGTGGATTTGCAAGTCTCCAATAGAAATAACACCATATGGGTTACCATCGATTGTTTCTCTAAGATGGCACATTTTGTGTGCTCTACCAGGTCTCCCTACGGCACCTCATCTGGCTATTCTGTTTTTTAAGCATGTGTTCAGCTCCATGGTCTCCCCAGACACATTCTCTCAGACCGTGGGGTCCAGTTTACTGCATGCTTTTGGAAGGCCCTTTGCAAAAAATTTGATATTGCCTTAGATTTTACCTCGGCATACCACCCTCAGGCCAATGGCCAAACTGAAATGACGAATAGGACCCTTAAGCAATTCCTCCAAGAATACATAAGCTTGCGGCAAGACGACTGTGCCAGCCTTCTGCCCTGGGCAGAGTTCACCCTGAATTCTGATGTCTCTACCTCCACGGGTTTATCACCCTTCAAACTGGTCTACGGATGTCAACCCTTGCCTCCACAACCACTTCCACTGTCTGTTGCCTCCCCGGCAGCACAGGCAACTGCCCAAGAGTTACATCAATCGTGGCAAAATATGCAAAGCTGCTGGAGAAAGCCACTCAAAGATCGAAAAAGGCTTTTGACACCCATCACCGTGCTGCACCCGAGTTTTAACCTGGAGATAAAGTATGGCTCAACACCAAGTTCATTCGCCTTAGACTGTCCTCTGCTCGTTTTGCTCCTAAATTCATTGGACCATTTCCAGTGGGATGTCGTGCACTGGAAATGGTTGCAACTGCCATCATCGCTTAAAATACCCAGTGCTTTTCATGTGTCTCTACTTAAGCCTCTGATTCTCTCCAAATTTTCCTAGGGGTCCCCAGATCCTGTCCCATTGTCTTCAGAGGCTGATGTCACATACCAAGTTCGCAATCTTGGATATCCAAAAGCATGGACGGAGATGAATACCTCCTGTCATAGGAGGGGTTTGGTCCTGAGGAGAACAGTTGGGAAAACATGGCTAACATCCTTGACAAGGATCTTCTTCGGCAGTTCCATACCGACCACCCTCACAAACCCAGACCTCCAGGGAGGGGTTTTAAGAGGGGGGTACTGTTATGCCTGTCAGTCAGAGATGGATGCAGCCGCGAGTACTCACAGCTTGTTGTGCTTTCCTACCCTCCCCGGGCCTCCTCACTGCAGGGGCCTCTCTACATCACCATGTTCTGCAGGCCTCCTCGCGGAGGCATGGATGCCATTTCTTCCAGCTCCGATGTCGAGTCCTCCTAGGCGCTGGCCTCACAAGTCCCACCTTTCAAGCTGCTTCGGCGGGAACCTCAGGGGCGTCCCCTGTTGATGATGTCATTGGACTGGTATTTAAGCTCCTGCTTCGTCCCCAGCAAGCCGACTTGGCAATAAGTTTCGTACGAGTCCTACGCCTGCCTTGTTCCTGAGACGCCGCTTCTGCTTGTATCATGGATCCTGTCTGGCACCCGCTCCTCAGAGGTTAGTGTGCACTCTACGGGGAACTTTTCCCTGGCCTACCCCACTCTTCAGGCTGGCCCCATGCCTCTTGGGTTCCATCTGGCTTCCTGCTCTACCTCGGCTCTCCTTGGGAACTACTGCAGCGTGAGTTCTCAGCCGGCCTTCCCCGCTCCTCAGGGTTGTGCCATATCCTTCAAAGACTGTTCACGCCTTCCCACTCCTCAGGCCCCGCTCACCTACTCCAAGAGCACCCTGAGCTTCCCCGCTCCTCAGGGCTTGCTCCTTGTGATTCTACAATTGACAGCTGTCCCGCTCCACTGGCCTGTTTTCTATTACTCAGCCAGCTACCCTCTGATCTCCAGGTACCTGTCTACGTAAGCTACTGGACTTGGGCTCAGGCACTCTGCCCCGGGGGGTTCGCCTACACTCTCTCTCTCTACGCCCCCTGCGCTGTGGCTCCACCCCTCAGGCTGCACCATCGGAGAATATCCTGCTTGGCTGTTCGGGCGCCCATTATCCCGTGATCTGCCTGGTGCCCTCTATCTTCATCTACAGACTGCTACCCTACGGGGGTCATCTCCTGGTCTCTGGGGTTCTCCCCTCGACTGTGCACAGAGCTTCCCTACACTCCAAGACCTTGCCTCCTGACGGTGCGGACCTGTGGGGCTCCTCCCCACAGGCTGTATCAACTCGCACCTCGGGCCAAGAGTCCACATACACACTAATCATAACAATGGACATTTACACTTGCTCTCTAGCAGGTGTAAATGTGTATCTATGCTGCACTAGGATACGTGCAGTCCCACTAGTTTTCAAAGCAGACATATGCCTGTTAGTCCATTTTGAAAATTAGGCCTGAAGTCAGCGGGCTGTTATAAAATTACCCTCATAAAAGTGTATTTTTGCCTTAGTGATTTCTTTTCTTCATTCCATTAGGAAAATTAATGACAAAATAAATATTGTGAGCTATGTTCGTGAATGGATTCAGAGCACTTGTGGAAAAAAGAAATATTTTTTTCTTCTTTCTGGTTAATATGTTTGTAGATTAAAGTGCAGTCATGAGTAAAACTTATTACTGTTTAATTTATGTGAGAATTGATGTCTCTAATGCGGTGCAATGTTTTTTCATGAGGCAATGTCAGATTCAATTCCGAAACATAGTTCTCTGGAGTCATTTGGGGAGGGGGACAAAAATGAAAGTGATCACAAGCTTCTTTTCTAAGGGAAATGCTCCGCTGAGTATCCTTTTGAAATTTGGGCCAGCATGCACAATATTACTTTGTCTCCACATACTTTTTTGGCAGATAAAAGTGTCTATGCATTCATGAGTGTGTGTGTGTGCGAGTGTGTGTGTGTCTGTCTATCGTCTGTATGGGGAAGGACAATTATTAGCCAATAAGATTGACAGCATAAATCGCTTTGATTATTACCCCCAAAAGGAATTGCAAGACAAGATGGGGAATAAGGAGTGTCAGGCGATGGGCCGTATTCACTAAAGATGTTTTTTATAGGCACAAAATGGGGAAAAGTCTTTAAAGGTGAATTTTAAAAGCCCTACTCATGTCAAAACTGGGAGGTGCGCAAGTCGGGCAGACGTATGCCGAGCGGATTTTAAAGGCCGCACGTGTATGCGCGCATTTCCCGCTTCGTGCACAAGTCAAAATGTTTTAAAGCAGGGCATGGATGAGGCATGGACATGTCAGGGGAAGGCCAAGAGATGTGCATGTAACTTTACTACTGCTGTGGATGGTTTGTAAGTAAAAAAATAAAAAATTCTAGACATTAAGGGTTGGTGTTAACAAGGGGAAAGGGGGGTGGGAGGCTATTTAACTAGGGGGTTTGAAAGTCCTATTCCTTACCTGAGTGAACTGGGAACAACTGGTGAAACTGGCAATGAGGTGAACATGTGTCACTTTTAAAATCCCCCACTTACATGGTGAAAGTGGGATTTGCGCACACATTTGTACACCCAGTTAAAATTGCATGTACATGTGCATGCGCTCAGCATATTTTATTACATGTATACATATATGCGTGTGTTATAAAATAGCCGCATCCATAGGTGTGAGCTGGCAAACGAGCACACATGTGCACCCACGCGCCTGTTTAAAAGACTCAAACATGGTAATTTTCAAAGGAAAATGAAAATGAAACACACAATTGTAGCAATTTTCAAAAGCTCATATACCCCATTAATCACACTTAATTGTGTAAAACGTATTGACATTTCAATAGCACATATCATAGCAATTTTCAAAAATTCTTCTGGCAAGGAGAATTTAGACAGCAACAAAAATAGGAACAGATGTTAAAAATCTAAAACAATAGATAGGAGGTAGAAACTAATAGTCCTCAACAAAAGGAAGAAAAAATACCTTTTCTACACTTTTCTAACCCCAGACCCTAAGACACCGGGCTTTAAGGTTCCTGTTTCCCAAGGTAAAGCAAAGAAAGAAAATGATACATGAAATGAAAGATAACATTCTTGCCTTAACTAAAAATCTACACCCTAAGATGGGTGCTTTACAGACGTGAGCATTACCACTTCAGCAGCCTCCAAGGGGATGTTGTAAAATAAAGGACATGCCTATTCTCCACCTTCACTGATGGTAGATTCCTCTAAGTAGAGACCCCGTAGCGCTCTGCATTAGATAATGTTGAAGTGGGTTGACATGGCATCTTGTGGGAGATGGATTCTATGGCTCTGGGGACGCCCTGGTGCTTGCATTCACACAGGTCAAAAGACAGTCCCGAAAACATTATTAGCCATAGCCAGGTAGCCTAAAGTGAACAATTATATTTATTTATTTATTTGCACGTTTAACCCATGATAGTCACCGTTCTATGCAGATGAATTCAATTACTATGCCTAGGAGTGAGTACAAGGAATCGATCTACTTTTGGAATCTGTTTTTGACCCACACTGGCCACTATCATAGACAAGATGCAGGGCTCAATGGATTTTGGTGTGACCTGCCATGGCATTTCTTATGTTTTTATGTTCTTATATAATTTTCTTTGGTACTTTTCTAAAAAAAGAAAAAAAGAAAGAAAAGGATTACCTGTAAAATGCTGATACACCATTGCCAGTGGCATTGGAAGAATATTTATGAGGTACTTTTAAAGGCCTCTTATTGTTTTGAAACTCTGAAATATTATTTCAGTACTGTGTGTAGGTGAATCAAATGAAGCGTATTAAGAAGGAATTCACAATAGCATGGACATTTCTGTAACTTCCAGGCATGAAATTTAAGCCTTTCTTAGCTGTAAAATTATAAAATCAAATCTAGCTCTTACAGAAAGCCTTTTGGACTTTGAAAGCCCTTTGCTTTCTCATTAGCCAAAATGTGCATCCACACCAGCACTAAGGTGATGTCTGATTACCTCACTGTTGACACGATCCAGTTGGTAGTGTGTAGCTAAAATGGATTTTTCACAGTAGACAAAATAATTGAAGAGTTTGCCACAAAACAGTAGTGGGCTTTTATCCTCAGAAATTAATATTTGCAAAAAAACTATATATTTGCTTTGTCTATAAGGGCACCATGGGGCCTATGAAAGTTCCAGCACCATTAAATGCTATCCCGCTGAAGTGCACACCAGCAGCCGGCTGGCATGTGCAACTTACTGCTGCTCTGTAGAGCAGGTAACTTGAAAAAGAAAAAAAAGAAGGATAGTTAGGTAGGTTTTAGGATTCGGGGAGGATAGGAGAAAAGGGAGGCAGGTTAGGTAAGGTTTATGATTCCCTCCCAGTCCGCTCCTTTATTGGAGCAGACTGGGAGGAAACTGGGGAAATGCCCGATCATGTCGCCATGCGGATGTTATAAAATGTCCCCCCTTGTGAGTGTGAGTCAGCATTCATGCACACATGCATGCGCTGATATAAAATCGGGTGCACATGCATGTGTGGTAGCTGATTTTATAACATTCTTGTGTCGAAGCGAGTGGGCAGGTTTATAACCGTAGCATCAGTTGTATCACTGAATTAGGCTTCCAAGAAGTCTGGAGTAATCTGTCCAAGGCAGCCATGATTAGAACAGCAAAGGTAGAGTAGCCCTGAGTATCTAAGTGGCCTAGGACAGCCTGCACAGAGTGACTATATTTATAACCCTAGCATTAATGATAATGCTTAGGACAGATATAGAAAGCAGTGGTAGAAACTGGTAGAAGATATGGGGTAAGCTATTGCTGATTTAAAAGGATAGGGTTAGAAGGAATCACTTTTCTACCCAAAATAATAGAAAACGGTTGCTTTTGGTAACAATATGGGTACAAGTGCAAAGTGGTGCACAAAGGGAAAAGGGAATTTCATGATGTTAGGTTCCATATTAGAAGTTACAACCCAGGAGAAAGATTTGGGCATTATCAGGGAAAACCTTGACTCAGTGTGTGGTGGTGATCAAAAAAGCAAACAATATTATTAGGAAAGGAATGAGGAATAAACGGAGAATGTCATATTGCCTCTGTATCATTCCATGGTGAGGCTGCATCTTGAGTAATGTGTGCAATTCTGGTCGCCGCATTTCAAAAAAGATGTAGCTGAACTGAAAAAGGTACAGAGAAGGGTGACCAAAATGATAAAGGGGATGAGATGGTTCCCCTATGTGGAGAAGCTAAAGAGGTTAGGGCTGTTTAGCTTGCAGATGAGACAGCTGAGGGGGAGGGGGGGGCGGGATATGATAGAGGTCTATATAATTATGAGTGGAATAGAACAGATAAATGTGAAACAATTATTTATTCTTTCAAATAATACAAAAACTAGGGGACATTCCATGAAGCTAGTAAATAGCACATTTCAAACAAATTGGAGAAAATACTTTTTCACCCAATGCACAATTAAACTCTGGAATTCATTGCCAGAGGATATGGTAAAGGCAGCTAGCATAGATAGGTTTAAAAAAGGTCTGGACATATTTTTGGTCCATAAACTGTTATTAACCATAAGCTTGGGAAAAGCCACTACTTATCCTTAAGCATTAGCAGCATGGGATCTATGCACTGTTTGGGATCCTGCTAAGTACTTGTGACCTGGATTGGCCACTTTTGGAAACAGAATACTAGGCTTAATTGACCATTGGTCTGATCCTGTATGACAATTCTTATTAATATAGAGCCTAGGTTTTACAAGTTATCTTTATGTTTATGACATACTAATTATTACAACAAGAACTATCCCAGCTGCAACTAACAATAAACACAAAAAAACCCCCTGAAATGGTATAGTTAAGGAGAAACTCCTCTCTAATCAAACCGCCACCCCTAGACCTGTGTAATTTTAATGTTACACCTTCATATCAAGTATGGGACCTGGGAATACAGATTAATGATAACTTTTCAATGAAAAACACATAAACAAACTTATTAAAACAGGATACTCAAGCTGAGAATATTACATCAACTGAAACAGCTACCAATTTTACAGGACTTCTGCACAGTTTTACAAACACTAATATTTTCAAACATAGATTACTGCAACTCCCTATTACTAAGCCTATCTTCAGGCCTATTAAGACCACCTCAGTTATTACAAATTGCCTCAGTAAGACTTATTAGGGACAAGGAAATTTAACCATATAACTCCCTTACTGATAGCACTGCATTGGCTACCAGTACAATCCAGAATTCATTATAAAGTATTAACACTAATTTTCAGCATCATCAATGACGTAAACCCCAGCCTATTAGGAGTAACACTTCAACCATACACACCACATCAAACACGCAAAACAAAGAACTATTAACTTTACCAACAACGGGGAATACACATCTAATACAAATAATAAACTGAATGTTCTCCATTGCAGGCCCAAATTTATGGAATTTTCTACCAGAGACATTATGTATGATAACAGAAATTCATATGATTTAATTTAAAATATCAATATGCTTATAACTTCACTTTCAAAAATCATAGATAATGTAAGTAGAATGAGTAATAAACAATGAGCAATGTAAAGTACATTATGGCAACTTACTGACTAATGTGTGAATGAAAGTAAAATGAAACAGATAGATTATGAAATACTATCCTTGACCCCTAGTTAACATGTATATGACATTGTATTGACCTAGAATATGTATTAGTTGTGGTGTTGACTTAGAATATGATTGTTGAACAAGAATATGAATGTTGCTTTTGTAAACTGTGGTGATCTTCATTTGGAACGACGATGTATAAAATGCAGAAATAAATAAATAAATAAAATAATTGACAAAAGTAGCTAATTGGTTGAAGTCATCTAGACTCAAAGTCAATCTGAACAACAGATAGTTTGAAATATATTTACAACCATTCTCCCATTGTGATTGGCAATCCTATTCAAATTAAAGATGTCATCACCACTTTAAGGGTTAGAATTGATTCTTTATTAAATTTCTCTATATATATTACATATTTAATATAAATTTTGGACATCTTTTTATGATTAATTTGTCAGCTCAGACTAATCCTTGATACTGCAGATTTTAAAACTCTGATTCATTCCGTAATTTTGAATCAGATGGATTACTATAATGCTCTATTTCATGGCTTTTCTCTAATGCACATCAGTAAATTAATTAAGACAGGTTACGCCAAGTTGTGTATACTACATCTGTTGAAACCATTATTAACTTTTGCGGACTTTTTGTACTATATTGCAAACTCTAATCTTCTCAAACCTTGACTACTGTAACTTCTTACTACTAGGTCTTCCAGCAAGGCATTTAAAACCACTACAACTATTGCAAAATGCTACTGCAAGACTATTATTAGGATCTAGGAAATATGCCCACATTACACCCTCGCTGATATCACTGCATTGGTTACCAGTACAATCCAGAATCTACTAAGAACATAAGAACATAAGAAATTGTCTTGCTGGGTCAGACAAAGGGTCCATCAAGCCCAGCATCTTGTTTCCAATAGAGGCCAAACCAGACCACAAGAACCTGGCAATTACCCAAACACCAAGAAGATCCCATGCTACTGATGCAATTAATAGCAGTGGCTATTTCCTAAGTAAACATGATTAATAGCTGTTAATGAACTTCTCTTCCAAGAACTTATCCAAACCTTTTTTGAACCCAGCTACACTAACTGCACTAACCACATCCTCTGGCAACAAATTCCAGAGCTTAATTGTGCTTTGAGTGAAAAAGAATTTTCTCCGATTACTTAAATGTGCTACGTGCTAACTTTATGGAATGCCCCCTAGTCCTTCTATTATCCGAAAGTGTAAATAACCGATTCACATCTACTCATTTAAGACCTCTCATGAAGTATTAACGATAATATTCAACATGATTCACTCCAATAGCACCAGCTTATTAGGTGTGACTCCACAACCTTATAATCCTTAGCGAACACTAAGATCTCAAAATAAAGGACTATTGTCTATTCCCATAATATTGTGCAAACATCTGATGCAAATAAGAGATCAAGTGTTTTCCATAGTGGGTCCAAAGCTCTGGAATTCTCTGCCTGAGGCATTACGTACTTTACCAGATAGAAAGAGATTTAAATGTGAATTTAAAACATGGCTATTCATAATTTAACTTAAAAACATCAGAATATACAGAACCACAAAAACAAGAAGGACAAAAGATAATAATTGAATCATGAAGAATAAATCAAATGATTGAATTCAAGATTCTCAAAACAAGTCACTGACTAATTATCCAAACACTTTATCATATGTACTAGATCAATTTTAATATGTGCTAGAAACTTTCACCTGATAGATATCAATGCCTGCCTATGAATATGACATCTCTGTAATCAATCTTTGTCTGTTAAGTTATAATTATGAATGTCACCTTGTAAACCATTGTGATCTAGACATTGTATAATGTCTAAATAAATAAACAAATAAATAAATAATCAAATCTAGAGGTTTCAGACAGTACAAAATATAGCAGTGAAAGTGATTTTTGGCAAGGAAATATTCGATCACATCACTCCTTTTCACATTCAATTGAAAATTGGATGTCTCACTTTTAAAACCTTGTGATGGAGGACCACCCCACCCCCTCATCCCCATATCTTTTCAATCTCATTGTTCCTTAGTAACCATTTGTCACAGCAAGAACTATTGGTTTTACCCTCAGCAAAAGAGATAAGGCTGGAAAGAATGAGGGAAATTAACTTTTCCGATTTAGCTCTCAGCCTTTGGAACTCTCTTCCATTAACTCTGCTTCTAGAGAGAGATTTCTAAATTCAGAAAAGCGTTAAAGACTTCTTTTTCTAAAAAGCTTCTGCTATTGGCTAATTAGTTTTAATGTCATAATTTTCAATAGAATTCTGCTAATTTTGTTGATTCTATGAATGCCCGTCTGTTTTAAACTTTTCTATAAAATTCAGTTTTACATTTTTTTATTATCTCCATGTTATGTTTTATATGGTATTTCATTTTTATTGGTTAGATATACTACGTTAGTTTTTAATAATTTATAGTGTTGCGCTGGAAGTGGACCCATGGCCTGGTGCAGGATTGGTACGGCCCTCTGGTCGGACCCAGAGAGCGCCTGCCACCAGGAGGAGGAGCACACAAGGAGACAGAGGCTAACTGGAGCTTCACCAATAACAGTCTGGGGTTTCCGCAGGTTGAGTCCTTGGGTACCCGGACCGCCTGGACTTAGGTGGGCCTCTGGTGGTCTCCAGGAGAGGTAGTGGAGGAGTGTGCACACCACGAGCAAGGGTGCGTGGCTAGTTTCCAAGCAGGTTGGTCTTGTAGTCACAGTAGGCCAGAAGAGATTGTCTGAGTGAAGCACAAGGGTCAGAGCCAGAGTATTAGTCCAGAAGTGGTCAGCCAAAGCAGGGGTCAATACCAGAGTCAGTCTGAGCATAGTCAAGGCAAGCGAGGGTCGGTTCCAGGTGGCAGACAGGAGAATGGTCAGACAGGCAGAGGTCAGTACGAGAGAATAGTCTGAAGAGGTACTATCTGAGAAGGATACAGGGACACACGGAGCCACTGAGAATGGAGAGACTCTGGAACACAGAGACGCTGGAACAAGGAGTCACTGGAACATGAGGAGGCACCCAACAGGGCTTTAGTGATATCATCCGAACGCGCCTCTCTCGGGTTTCCCGTGCTTGTCCCTTTAAAAGATTGGACTTCAGCCTCACGCGTGCGCACTTAGGGGTGGGGCCGAGGCAGCTGAAGATGCGGAGCCCTGTCGGGAGCTCTGCTGCGAGGCCTGCAGGGATGAGGCTGCTGAGGAAGGCTGTGGTGAGCAACGGGTAACGCTGGGGATTAGCAGCAGCAGCCAGGCCAGCGCTTGTGGAGGGCAGCGTGAGGTGAGCAGGCCCAGTCATGGCACCCATGCGGCCCGGACGCACAACATATAGTACAGCTCTCTGATTTACAAATGTAAGCAGTGCGATTTATCAAGAAATAAACTAGGGAAAGAACCGGGCAGACCAGATGAATCAATTGTTCGATCTATACCTGCAATCATTTGGGGTTTTTTTATGTTACTATGATTTTTTTCTCATAACTCTATCAGGTTGAGAAAGAGAACCAACATGTGAGACTTTTAATTATTTTTCATAAATTTTTCACAATATCCAGGTTTATGTTATCCTTCTATACTAGCTCTGTAATCTTACCTTGCTGTTACTGCTACTTGCACCCATTCTATGTTTCCATTTCCCTGGAGTGCTGTGGGATCTCCATTTCCCTGGAGTGCTGTGGGATGTCTCCATGACTGATCCAAGCTACAACACAAACCAGGTTCACCATCCCTTATTAATCTTATCTAACTTGCTTTATTCACTACAAATATGTTTTTATTGAATTCAAGCCCAGGCAAAAAAAAAACCCTTTGCATTTCTTGTTATTAGGTTCAAAAACTATATAATGCAAAATATAAAAGTATAATGGCTATGATTTGACTTGCCTGGTTTTTTTTTCTCATTGACCATCATTTATAACCTCATACTAAAATATATTACTCTGACTGTGAGGGTGTAGTGCTGATTTTAAGAGAAATGTAAGTGAGAAATCTTAAAGCCATACACATAGAATATTCAGTTCCGCTCCCTTGGTGCTAGCCAATATATTTTTGCCCTTCATCTTTGCCTAGAAAAGGACATAGTAGTGAAAATAAACTTTGTCTTTTCATCTTCATTTTTTTCTCCACCTGAACAAGCACCCGGCAGTGTTTATAGAAAATGACCTGCTATTCCAACTCTACCACAGTGATACAGAATACCTAAGGGGGGTGGGTGGGAGAGAAGCAGATTTCAGCAAGCAAAAGTATGAACCACTCTTGTTAAAATATTATTTGATCCTCAATGATATCATCTTTCAAATATTGAAATGGATTAGGACTACAAAATATTGAAAACATTCAAGTTACCACACAGGATTATTTTTCTTGTATTGTGCAAGCTTCACCTTTAATCTAAAACAAGTCCTGATCTTAAGTTGTAGTGAACAAATTGATGGAAACATGAATCTTTCTAAATGATGATTATAAATTTACAGTATTTTTCTGTTATGTGTGAAGCAGGGTAGCATGGCTTTCCATTTAGTTACTAGAATAGATAAAACTCCAAGCCTCCCTTTATCTCACCATTGACTAAATTCTGAAAAATCTGAGTTATAAACCAAAGCATATTCAGATTCCTTAATCCTTATGCACTCGAGTCTATTCTTTTCTCAATCAGTTTTATTAAACTTAAAATAAATTATAGCTTGCAAGTTTCTAGAAGATAAATTTTATTTTTTGTGTTTATAGTTCTTCATATAAGTGTTACCTGGGCATTGTAATTCTTTGTGAAATTTTAAAGGATAACTTTCAAACAATGCTCTCCCCTTTGTGCACCCCTTCGTGCAACCCTTGTGCTTCTAAAAAAAAAAAAAATCTTTTATATTTTTCTGTAATTTAACCTTTATTCCAATTCTTTACCTTTTCTTTTCGCTTGTTAACAATTTTAATTAGAAATGTTCATTGTATTAGACTATGGAAATTTATTTCCTGCTATTCTGCTTAATGTAAACAGGTATGATTTACATCGGATGTAAGAATGTCGGTATATAAAAATTAAAAATAAATAAATAAATGCATGCATCTACATACATATGCATTTTTATATACATATGTTTTATAAAATGCATGTATACCTGTCCTGCAACATACACGTGTATGCAGGTTTACACACAAACACATGCAATGCATTGAAACCATGTATATTAATATATTGAACATATATATATACACATGCATATTTTATATGTAAAAGTAAAGTAGGACTCATGTAAATCCTGATTTACGTGTGTAATTCAATCAATTTTAAAAACTGTGTGTGGAAATGAAGTTAACCAGCTGAGCCAATTCATCCACCAGTTTACCCAGTCCTTCTCCAGGTCCTCTAGACCTTCCTGGTTCTTCAGCCTGAACAACTTCCAGTTCACCCAGATCTCCCACCCAATTAGAACAACACAATAAACACATGTAATACCACTGATAACGAGTAGGTGTAAAAATATGGGCCGGATTTTCAAAAGGTTATGCGTGTAAATCCGGAGGGTTTATGCACGCTGGGCCTATTTTCAAAAGGCCCGGTGATGCGTGTAAAGCCCTGGGATGCATGTAAGTCCCAGGGCTTGCAAAAAGTGGCGGGGGCAGGGGTGGGGCGGTCCGGGGGCGGGGTGGGGTCAGAGGCTCCCGGCTCAGTGGCCATTTGCTGCTGTGCAGGCCCATGCAACTTACTTCAGCCCCAGGGCTGAAGTAAGTTTTAAAACGAAAAAAAAGAAGAGAAAGGTAGGGGGGAAAGGGTGGGGGAGGTAGGGGAAGGGAAGGGAAGGTGGAGTGCGGTGGTAGGGAATGGGGGAAGGCAGCACGGCTCGGCCCATGTACATGTACGCCTGCGTATACCTCTGAAAATCTACCCCTACGTGAATAAGTTGGTAAATGTACCAGCCCGTTTTTTAAAATTGCTGCTTATGTGCATGTTGGCCCCACCCTGAAATACCCTTAAACAGCTTCTATTTTATGTGTATGTGCGCACAAAAGTGAAAATACAAGCATATGTTTTACTTTTATAAAATACTGAATATGCGAGTAGATATTACTTATTCACATAGGGGTAGATTTTCAAACTATGAGAATAGGCGTACTTTTGCTGGTGCATCAGGCGCAAGCAAAAGTACGCTGGATTTTAGTGGATACGCGCGGAGCCGCGCGTATCCACTAAAATCGTGGATCGGCGCGCGCAAGGCTATCAATTCTGTATAGCCGGAGCGCGCCGAGCCGCGCAGCCTACCCCCGTTCCCTCCAAGGCCGCTCCAAAATCGGAGCGGCCTCGGAGGGAACTTCCTTTTGCCCTCCCCTCACCTTCCCCTCCCTTCCCCTACCTAACCCACCCACCCGGCCCTGTCTAAGCCCCCCCCTTACCTTTGTCGGGGGATTTACGCCTCCCGGAGGGAGGCGTAAATCCCCGCGCGTCAGCGGGCCTCCTGCGCACCGGGACGCGACCTGGGGGCGGGTCCGGAGGGCACGGCCACGCCCCCGGGCCGCCCCGGGCCGTAACCACGCCTCCGGGCCCGCCCCCGAAACGCTCCCAGCACGCCCCCTAAACGCCGCGCGGTTCGGGCCCGCCCCCGACACGCCCCCAACACGCCACCCTCGGAGAACCCCGGGACTTACGCGAGTCCCGGGGTCTGCGCGCGCCGGTGAGCCTATGTAAAATAGGCTCACCGGCGCGCAGGGCCCTGCTCGCCTAAATCCGCCCGGATTTGGGCGGATTTAGGCGAGCAGGGCTCTTAAAATCCACCCCAAAGGGGGTAATTTTCAAAAGGAGTTACATGCGTAAATGTAGCTACTATTGTAGCAATTTTCAAAAGCCATTTACTCAAGTAAAGTGCACTTATGTGAGTAAATCCTACAGACAAGTCAATGGCATATATTGTAGCAATTTTCAAAAACCCACTTACTCAAGTAAAGTGAATTTACTCCAGTAAACCTGGTTTTTACTCGAGTAAATGCTTTTTAAAATCAGGCCCCATATACACTCATTTTTATGTGCGTAAAGTTTTGAAAATTCAGTCCATAATGTTCACGCTAATGGGCGGATTTTAAAACAATACGCGCGCCGGTACTTTTGTTCGCGCCACCGTGCGTATCTTATAAAATCCGGGGTCGGCGCGCGCAAGGGAGTGCACATTTGTGCAACCTGCGCGCGCTGAGCCCAGCGCGGCCTGCGTGTTCCCTCCGAGGCCGCTCCAATTTTGGAGCGGCCTCGGAGGGAACTTTTCTTCGCCCTCCCCCCACCTTCCCCTCCCTAACCCACCCCCCCGGCCCTATCTAAACCCCCCCCCTTACCTTTGTCGGCAAAGTTACGCCTGCTGAAAGCAGGCGTAACTTTGCGCGCGTCGCCGGCAGCCCCGCTCCGTCCTCCGGTCCTGGGGGCATGGTCCGGAGGCCTCGGCCACACCCCCGGACCGGCACCACGCCCCCGGGACTTACACGAGTCCCGGGGCTTTACGCGCGCCGGCGTTTTAAAATCCGCCCCAATGAGTTTTCTATGATACAAAGTATGTCACATCGATCTGTACAAGCTTTAGAACTGAAAGACAATGTTATTGTTGAACCTAAAATAGACCAACTTGTTGCATAGACTTTACTGAACTAGGACAGGAGGCAAAATGTGTCTTAGACTAATCTGAAATTATGGAAGAAAACTTCATTAAACAACTGTATCAGGAGAAATGACTTTTCATGCACTGGCTCTTCCATAGTGCTTTAAACAAACAATGAGCAGTAAAGAACAGGATGCAGAGTACATTACTTATGTCAAAAAGGAACAAGAATCAAGTGCACTGCTCTTGTAAAAGTGAAAGGATTTGTCTGAGAAGGTGATTATGACTTAAAATATTAGCCACAATTCAAAAATGCAACTCTTGCTCAAATAATCAAACTCAAATAGAAAAGAGACATGAAACTAGAACAAATGAAAAAATGCCACTCTTTTTCATGCCAATAATATCTGCAATATCTGCATAATGAATATATCATCAGGCCAACTGGGTCTGCACTGCAGTAGGAATGGATTCTTAAAGCCAAATGAAAACATTATCTGATATCATTTTGTGTCATTTCCCATCTGAACACATGTAATATCACTGACAAGATAACTAGTAGGTGTAAAAATATGGGCCAGATTTTCAAAAGGTTACGCATGTAAATCCGGAGAGTTTACGTGTGCCGTGCTTATTTTCAAAAGGCCCAGCGACGCGCTTAATGCCCAGGGATGCATGTAAGTCCAGGGGCTTGCAAAAAGGGGCAAGGCAAACAAAAAAAAACTAACCACATTTTGTTTTGTCATTTATATCGTTCTAGCATGTACTAAAGCATTTCAACATGGGCTGAAGTGTTTCAGCATGTGTTAAACGCTAAGGGCTGGATTTTCTAATGTTGTGCACCTCTCTGAATCCCTCGGTAATGGGGGGTGGGGAGGCAAAGCGACGGTCGGGCCTGCGAAAGCCGGCAGCGATCGCACCACCGCGATGTTATCGCTGATGGCTTTCGCACCCAATAGCGCCACCGTGAAAGGTGGCGCTATTGGGCACATTACTGGTGGCAATAAGAGGTCTTACCTTTTCACCGCTACTGAAGTTTCCGCCATGTCTGCCCCGATGACGCCCCGACTCCTTCTCTTCCAGTGCCGACTCCACCCTGAATCTGCCCCTATCTAGCTATCGCACGCGAAAAGGGACTTTTCGCTTGCAATAGGGATAGAAATGACCCCCTAAATCAAGAAAGGCATGGGCACTGTAAAAGTGGAATGTATACCAGAATGAAACAAATTATATATATATGGGAGAATAAAATTATATAAACAATATAAAATCAAAACAAAATGACATAACGACAAGTACCGTTATTATCCATGCAGTACCCTAGTAGGCAGACTAGATCAATCTAGAAGCTTTTATCTGTCATAATATTCTATGTTTCTATAATGTTTATGAATACTAGTCAAGGTTTTAAAATAAATTTGAAATACAAATCTAGAACATCATAAATCCAGTGCTGCCATAGAATACTAAACTCAAAATCACATTATCAAATGTTTGTATAACTAAGAAGTTTTTATTTAGCTGTGGCTTACCTACATAGACAAAGAATGATGTCAAGCAGTTTTATTATTATTTCCACAATTAAAGTAGGATTTTGCAACTGGCATGTGGTAACAAATACATGGTTTACACATGAGTAGGTGGACCCAGTTTTTTCAAAGAAAAGCTTATTTATAGCACACAAAGGCGTGCAAACACTTAAAGTTTCATGAATCCACAAGACATTTGAGGGGTTGTTGAATTAGTTCACAAACTTTATTTTACAAAAATCAGGGAGTAGCCCAGCAGTGCAAGAAGGGGTGGATGGAGTGCCGCTGGATTATCGGTGTGGTTTGCTATCCACTCATGACCGCAGAACAAAGATCGAATCCCTCCCCCCTAACCTCAGTCATGAGTGACCTGGGCCTTGAAAACCTGTGCTTATGGCATTACCTCTGAGGAGCCCAGCAAAGTGAGAAGGGGAGGACGGAGTCCTACTGGACTATTGGTATGGTTTGATTTCTGCTGTCTACCACAGAATGAAGATCTAGCCTCTCCCCCTGATGCTGGTTGTGAGTTACCGGGGCTTCTGAGGAGCCTAGCAGTGTGAGAAGGATCCTGCTAGATTGTTGGCATGGTTTACTATCCACTCTCGATCACAGAAGGAATATGTCAGTCAAGAGGAACATGGGGCTTAGAAAACTTTACCCACTTGCACACAGCCAAAGCTGTGTGCCAAAAGTGCTTGCCCCGGAAAAACCTTTGAAGAACATCAGTGAACGGGAGGACTAAAATACTTGTGGGAACCATTCATCCTTGCATCTCATGAGGAAGAAAAGGAAAGGAGTTGTTCTAATTGACTCAATTGGATGGTATTGTGATTCCCCCAGAGTTGCTAGGGGGGGGAAGAATGGGCTAAGTTCCTTTGAATTGGATCCCACTGTGCTTGATATTTTGCTAAACCTCCATGGCAGATCCCCACCAGAGTTAGGAGGTGCATTCTCAGTGGAGGTAATGTCAGCTGAGGTGAGATCTGGAAGTGTTAACAAGCCCCTCCCCTCCCCGAACTGTGCCACAAGCATTCCCCTACCAGAAGTTTGGCAGTATTGTCAGGAAGAAAACCTTGAGGCCTGCTGAAATGAATTTGCAGAGTTCTGAAGTACTACCACCTTCAGTTAAGACAGCAATAGTAACTCTTGCCTCTTGACTTTGACTGCCATAGTTGGCCTAGAAAAAGCCTTGACTAAAAGAACTGGTAGCACATTACTTTAAGTGAGCGATACACTCAAGTGGAAATCCTAGGGGTGTGCATTCGGATTGACCGCATTAGTAAAACGCAACTCATATTTTTTTTTAACTTAAAAAATTGATTCGACATAAACGATCGGATTTCCCACATATCGAACATAGATATGTTCGATATGTGGGAAATCGCAATTGTTGAGCCAAAATAAAAATATAAACCCCCTCACCCTCCTTAATCCCCCCCCCCCGACTTACCACAACTCCCTGGTGATGGAGTGAGGACGCCATTTCTGCAATCCTTGGCGAGAAGCATGTGACGTCGGCGGCACGTCGAGTGACGCCGGCGTCACGTGATTCCCGGCGAGTTCGCGCCGGATGGCTCGTTCGGCCCAAAAAGAACTTTTGGCCAGCTTGGGGGGGTCAGGAGGCCCCCCCAAGCTGGCCAAAAGTTCTTTTTGGGCCGAACGAGCCGTCCGGCGCGAACTCGCCGGGAATCACGTGACGCCGGCGTCACTCGACGTGCCACCGACGTCACATGCTTCTCGTCAAGGATTGCAGAAATGACGTCCTCACTCCTCGCTCGATCACCAGGGAGTTGTGGTAAGTCTGGGGGGGGGGGGGATTAAGGAGGGTGAGGGGGTTTAAATTTTTTTTTTGCACATATGTACATATACCCAACTCATTGGATTTTTTTTATGTCCATATTGGCCGCAAGTGGGACCCCCTTTCGGACATAAGAAATATGAACATAAAATTTTGCTCTGCACATCCCTAGGAAATCCTCTAAACAAAGAATGGGAGAAATGGGACACAGATTGACTGCTGTTGAGATAAAATATGAAGAAGTGCAGGGATCTCAAGCTTCTTTGAATAAGGATAAATATATGGTACATCTGGAACTGTTGGAAAAAGTGTACGAGTTGTAATTTATGTATATTAAACTTTTCAAGATCTCATATGATATCACCTATGGATATGCTTAGCAGATATCAGGAGATTTTAATTATTCATTTTATTTTAAAATTTATAACGTGACTATCGACACTTTTAGATAACTTGCAATAGTACCACCTAATAAAATAAAACAAAATTGATAAAAACATAAAATCAACATTGAACAAAAGTTCCTGTGAAATCGATTCCATCAGTTGTCAAAGTTTTTTTTATCGTCCTATTTTGTCTGAGGGAGATTTAGGACCAGATCATCTACCAGGAGTGGAACTCTCAATGGATATCCTTAATCTTACAGATTTTCTATAGGATTTTCAATCAGTTATTTATTCTAGACCTACACTTCTGGTAGTTTTTGCACTCGTCAGATAAAATTTGGGTCGTAAAGATTATTTTTTTCATCTTAAACAGATTGGGGTAGATTTTAAAACTTGCGCGAGCGTGTCCATGGGCGCGTGCTACTCAGTGCGCACACATGGACATGTAATTTTATAACATGCGTGCGCAGACACGTGCATGTTATAAAATCAGGGGTCGGCGCACGCAAGGGGGTGCACAATTGTGCGTGCAGAGCCTGCGCTGAGCCGCGCTGCCTTCCCCTGTTCCCTACCCCCTACCCCCGACCCCATCTTCCCTTTCCTTCCTCTACCTCCCCCACCCTTTTCCCCCCTACCTTTTTCTTCTTTTTTCTTTTGTTTTAAAACCTACTTCAGCCCTGGGGCTGAAGTAAGTTGCGTGCGCTTGCCAACTGCCGGTGCGCGATCCCCGGCACAGCGGCAAATGGCCGCTGTGCCGGGATCCTCTGACCCTGCCCCTCCCCGGACTGCCCCACCCCTCCCCGCTCCCTCCATGCCCCCTTTTGCAAGCCCCAAGACTTACACGCGTCCCAGGGCTTTAAGCGCGTCGCCGGGTCCTTTGAAAATAGGCCCGGTGCGCGTAACCTTTTGAAAATCTGCCCCATTGTTTTCAGGTCAGTTTCCTGATATATATCTAAGGCTACTCAGTTGAGGTGTTCTTGAGCAAAAATGAGGGGGTGATTTCAATAGGTGCATCTTTTATGTTAAGATTTCCTAGTAGGTGTGAGATTAAGAATAAGAAGTATGTCTTATGAACCTGACCAGTTAAATGTGTTTCTCCACATTCTCAGCTAGTAGGAATATTCTGAGGACTATAATTTTTTAGTACTTTCTGCCTTGATCTGACTGTACCCCTCTGAGATGTCATCTAATTAAGAGTGCAGGGGGAGATCTGTTAATTTCCAATGGCTTATTTTGGTTTGTGTTTCTTCAGTAGCTCTGTGGTTTCTTTTAGAAACCTTATGTCAGTATTTAAATATAATTAATAAAAATCAGATGTGGACTATTCAAAATTGGTGAATCAGATTTACAGTGAATTTGCCCCATTTGTGGGCACAGATGTTTTCTCTGTCTGGGTGTCATGAGTCTGCCTGTGGCTTGTACCAAACACCTGTGCAATCATCGGTAATCACAGTCTAGCTACATACTTCAGCAAACCTCTGTGTCTTCACAGACCACAGCACAGGTACATTCCCCAGGGCACCAAGGACCCTACATATATATACAGAAAGCTTTTAAGGATAGCTTAGCATAAACTTATTAACTTTTTTTTTTTTGTCAGATTTCTTCATTCTTTTTTAGTTGGCATTTAGGGATAGTGCTACTATTAGCTTGACTGGCTAATAAATTTGTTAGATGAGTGTTCTTCGTGCAATGCTATACATAGGGCCCTACATAGTAAGTATTGTTCCCAAATGCACAAATAGGAGAAATCCTTTAGTGTATAATGATGAAGCCACTTTGATGCCAGACAGGGCCAGTCGGTGCAATTTTTTAAAAAACCATGGTGGGACAGGTCATGTGGGGGACCGCTCATGCCCCATTTTTTATCCAGGACCTCCATGCAATGTGGAGGTCCTGGATAAAAATTTTCTGGGGGTTGAGGCCCTCAACCCCCAGAAAATTTTACAGGTGGGGCAGGAGGGACCATAGCCAGGTAGATTTGGACCCCACAGCTTTCTTTGAACTGGTGGAGAAGGAAGACAGGAAAGTCCCAGGCAGGCTCTAGAGAAGCCCTGGGAATCAATAGTGGGGACCTGCAGAGCTGGGGAGGCCTCTTTTGATAAAAAAAGAGCAAGCAAAGGAAAAGACCCAAATATTTTCATGGAAGGCCCTTTTGAGTTCAGATGTGCTATTTGTTTAAAACATAGGCACAACTGTACCAGGAACTGCTCCTGCTATGTGAAGACATTTTTAACAAGAGGGTAAAAGGGTTGGGGGGAAAGGGAGGGGGAGGAGGCTGCAGAGGGCGGGGTGTGTGTATGCATGTGGTGGTGGTGGTGGAGTTTTGACTGCAGACCCAACAATTTTTTCTGTTCTGATTTTCCTTTTTTTTTCTTTTTTACATTTTTTTCAATATAATATTTTTGCTTGCTTCTTTTTTTTTTTTCATTTAAAAAAAACCGAATAAAAATGAAGCAAAGACCAAATGAATGAGAAAGAAGTCTGTGTACAGTCCTGATTTTCTAAGCTTCAATCAAAAAAAAAAAATTCTATAACAGCCTTATTTTTTTTCTCTTGGTATATGCCATATTCCTCACATAAAGTCGACACTGTATATTCTGATAATTTGCATGGCATGTTTGTAATGCATTTTTAAAGTTAAATCTTTCCCTGTTACCTGTAATGAGCTGCAGCAGGGAAACTGGTATTTGATTAGTAAGAGTGAGCCAGGGGAGCTGCTGCCTCTTTATGCAGCTTAAGTAATGGTATTCCAGTCACAAAACCCCATTGTTTCACCTGAGATAACTAACAGGGCCTCACAGCCTGCCTCTGGTGGGGAATCTGATCGATTGGGCTGACTTCCTGCCACTGCTGATGCTCACTCGAATATTTAACTAGAGATATGCCAAAACTAGCCATACAACCTGTTTCTGTAGAGCCCTTGATACTGAAATACCCTTCCATTTGTTAAATCAGAACCACTAAATAACCACATTTTATCCTGTGTATTTCCTACACCCGTTTACTATTGAAGAGGAGCTGTTTATATCCGTGATATATGAGGTAAAAAGAGGAAAGGGTAGTAGTCATTTTGGCAAATTAATGTGTTGCTAGGCTTGCTGCAAATCACTAAACAATTTAAGGTGTTTTACAAAAATGGTATCTTGACATGCAAGACATTTTTTTCTAAGAAGATATACATTCTTTACACTTCCTTCAGTTTTTTCTCACCACCCTTCCACTTTGTGATGCAATCGGTGATTTACTTGTATATTTGGGGCACATCATCTTTTGCATTATTAACCTGCTCATTTTACTTTGAAATGATGTGCTTAGCGCCTGAAAGCTAATAGCAAATGTGTTAATTTAGTTCAATTAAATGGGACCAGCTCCACCTCTTTATTAATGTTAATATCTTTTCTCTTACCATGTATAAATGTTCAGTATGAACAGATTTGATTAGTTTAGTATGAGTAAAAAAAATATTAGACAAGATAATTTTGCATCCTATATTTTCTCTTTCTTTTTATTTATCGATGGGGTTGCTGTGCTGTTTGTGAAAGAAAAAACAACTCAGAGGCTGGTGTAACCTGGATCCAAGATGGCCGATGGTGTGAGACGAGCTTGAGGTGTCCCTTGAGGTGTCCCTTCCGGGTTCCAGACCAAATTGACCATGCCACACTCTGGCAGGAAGTGTCATGACAGGGAGCGAGCTGTATCACCTTCCATACCTTTGCCTAAGGTCTTGGGCTCGATGGTCGTCCATGTGCGCTGGGGATCTTTTAATCTGGAAGACGGTTCGCTGGAGGTGAGCAGGGAGGAAGTGGAACCTGACTCCCTCCCTGAACTTTTGATATTATTCTCGCTGGAGCAGCGGTCGGCCCGGTGAACCCTGTGGAGGCCAGAACAGCACAAACGCTCGGCGGAGCCGCACCCTCAGTTGTTAAAAGGGGAAGCAACTCACGCCTAGGAGCAGCGATCATATTGGGAATTATTCCGGCATTTCTTGAAAACCCCCAGGATATCGAGGACAGTGCTAGCTGCTCCATTCTTCAGCAGTTGGATGAAGAAATTAGTGCACCTGGAACCCTACCTGAATTGGTAAGGCCTGTCTCTATTACCCTAGAATCTATCGGAGATGATACAGACTTTGAATTATAATATTTCTAGGCAATTTAATCTGTTGTTTTCCTCTCTGGATGAGTTAGAAAATCGTTTGAAAATTGTTGAAACTGGAGTTGCCTTGAATAAAAGTTCTTGTGAGAATACTAAGACGGAAATCAGCAGTTCAACAACAATCCAGGATCAGAGAAAATCAGATTTTAACCAACAGATTGGAGCAGCTAGAAAATCAGGTGCATGGGAAACATTTGCAATTTATTAATTTTTCTACAGTTTCCTACAGTCCCGCTTAAGGATATGTGGAGAAGATATCTATTAGAGGTCCTAAAAATACCGGAACAGACTCTCCCTCTGGTTTCAAGAGTCTATTATATACCATCTTTTGAAAAGGCTCTCCCAGATCAAAAGGGATTTTAAGTTCTGTCGCCAATTGAAACCTCTCAGATGGACATATTGAATGTACTGGAAACTACCCAAAAGGACCTGATCTCACCATCAACTCTGATTGTTACCTTTCTACTTGAATCTGACCAAGAATGGATATTAAAATTGTTTTTCCGTCATCGTGTGAATACATTCATGGGGCCGGATTTTAATATCTACGCGTGGGTATAAATTTATGCACGCAACCCTGTGAGCACAAATCTACACCTGATTTTATAACGTGTGTGCAGCCACGTGCATGTTATAAAATCCGGGGTCAGCGCGCGCAAGGGATTGCACACGTGCACCTTGCGTGTGCCGAGCCCTAGGGGAGCCCCTATGTGTTTCCCTGTTCCCTCATAGGCCGCTCCGAAATTGGAGCGGCCTCGGAGGGAACTTTCCTTCTGCCCCCCACCTTCTCCTCCATTCCCCTACCTAACCCACCCCACAGCCCTACCTAACCCCTCCCCTAACCTTTATTTAGCAAGTTGCGCCTGCCTCTGGGCAGGTGTAGGTTGCACGCACCGGCCGAGTGCTGGCGCATGATCCCTCAGCCTAACAGCCCTAGGGAGGCCTCTGGCCATGCCCTGCCCCACCCCACCCATGCCCCACCCCTTTTTTCAAGGTCTGGGACATACGCGTGTCCCGGGGCTTGCACGCGTCGCCAGGCCTATGCAAATAGGCTCGGCGCGCGTAAATCCAGCTGGATTTACACTCGTAGGGCTTTTAAAATTTGCCCTATGGACTATAAATTTTACATTTATCCAGATCTAACGAAGCAAACCCTAAAGAAAAGAAAGCAATTCCTATTATTAAGGCCCAGGGTACTAGAGATTAGGGGTGTGCATTCGTTTTGAACTTATAGGTAAAACGCAACTTTTTTTTTAACTTAAAAAAGTGATGAGGCGAAAACGATCGGATTTCCAACGTATTCAACATAGCTATGTTGAATACGTTGGAAATCGCGATTGTTGATCCTAAATAAAAATTTAAACCCCTCACCCTCCTTAATCCCCCCCCAAGTCAGGAGGCCCCCCCATGCTGGCCAAAAGTTCCTTTTGGGTCCAACGAGGGTCCCGGAGCGCAAAGGAGTACAGAAATGGCGTCCTGACTCCCCGCTCGACCACCAGAGAGTTTTGGTAAGTCTTGGGGGGGGATTAAGAAGGGTGAGGGGTTTAAATTTTTATTTAGGGAATCGGTGCACGTATGGACATAGACTCAACTTATGGAATTCTCCATATGTCCATATTGACCGAAATTGACCCCCCCTTTCGACTTATGGACTTATGAACATAAACTTTTGGTCTGCACATCCCTACAAGAGATAGGAGCTTTTTTCCTTCTGAAATTTCCATGTAAATGTATCATTAAATATCAAAATGTATCTTATATTTTTTTTCCAGCTGGCACAATTATCAGCCTTTTTGTTTGATAAAGTCTTACCTGCCATTAATCTTGCCTCTTCTCCAATTGTTTCAGAAGGAGTATAAAAGCTTAGCATTTGTTATCTGTTGCGAAATAGGTATGATCCCTGAACGCCTGTTTTTCTGATTATTTTGATGTTTCCTAAGGTAGTGATATGGATCCTCATGTAGAAGACTTAGTTAAGAGATGATGATAATAATAACAATAATAATAATGATGGTAATAATTATCATTGTTGTATTCTATTTTCTGTATATTCCTAGATGGATATTCATTGTGTCTCTTATTTTCAATTCAAGTGTATTTCTTGAAAATTTTTTGAAAACTTTCAAAAATAAAAAATTATAAATAAAAAAAAAGAGGCTGGTGTAACCTAATAGACTGAAGGGCTAATTTTAAAAGCCTTGTGTGGGAAATCCAGGAGATACGCGCACGGCTGGGCTGCATGCATGTTACGCAGATCTTCATAGGCCGGGAGCCAAGCATGTATCTCCAGGTACATGCAGAAGAATGGGTTTGGGAAAAAATGTCGGGTTGGAGGCGGGGTATGGGAGGGGCATAGGCAGACCGGAACAGTGCTATTATGCACTGATCCGCAGAAGCGCGCACCGGGAACTGACCAGCTCATGCATTCTGCTGCTGCTCTGGACTACTGATAAGTAGAAAAACAAAAGAATCTAGGGTACTTAGTGTGGTTTTAGGGGTTGGGGTTAGTAGGGGAAAGGGAGGCAGGCAACAAATGTGTGTATGTAGTGTAGGCTTATGCATTGAAATCAGATATATCAATCCGTTAAATGCATGTACTTTTCCTGCCTATTTTAAAAATATACACATGTATATTTTACACATGAAAGTAAAGTAAGGCTTACTGGCCTAAATCCTGATTTACAAATGTAAACTGACCAATAGTAAAGTATGCACACATAAATGAAATTAACCAGTTCATCATTTAGTCCACTGATTCACCCAGACTTTCCTGGTTCTTCAGACTGAACTTCTCCCAGTTTGCCCAGACCTCCCACCTAGTCAGTACTCAGTACTACACAATCAATACATTTAATATTGCTTATGCCAGATAATTGGGAGATGTAAGTTTGCAAATGTACATACGCATGTTTTAAAAAAGCAACTTATGCGCGTAAATGTTGACCCCGCCCTGGAATGCTCCTAGACCATCCCCCTTTTAGCATCTGTATATGTGGGCACAAAAGTGAAAATACATGTGAATTTTCGACTTATAAAATACAGAATATGTAAGTAGAGGCTACTTATGAGTGTATATGCTAATTTTTCCTTGCATAACATTTTAAGAATTCACCCCAACTGATCTTTTGAAAATGTACTGCAATTCTATTAGTCTATAACAGGGTCCCCAAACTTTTCAAGGGAAACGCTACATAGGAAATTTCAAATCACCAAAAGTGCAGGGGGTGTGGTCTACCTCGTTTGGTAAGTGGGAGGCAGGGATCATGTCTGGCCATCTGAATGATTTGAAATGCTTGCAAAAGGAGGGGACAGCGTTTCCAGGAGTGTGGCAGAGAAAGTCCCAGTAATAATCAGGTGAATTTTCAAAGGAGTTACATATATATTAGTGTAACAAACTATCATGGCAATTTTCAAAAGCCATTTATTCAAGAAAAGTGCACTTATGTGAGTAAATCCTATTGACAATTCAATGGCAGATAGTGTAGCAATTTTCAAAAGTCCACTTACATGAGTAAAGTGCATTTATACATGAAAAAAACATTTTTAAGTGTGTAAATGCTTTTTAAAATCATGCACAATACTTTTAGCATTCTCAAATTTTGGGCAAGTCTGCCACAACCTTGGAAGTCCTGCTCCCTGGCTTCCCCTTCCTCTGCATCTGCCCTTTGAGGTGCATCTATATGTATGTAGATATTTGGTACACCCCCCTCTCCTCCAACTCACTCACTTCCTCTTTCCCCTTCCCACTCACTCCCCTCCCCTCATTCCATTTCCCTTCCTTCCTTCTCACCCCTCCCCAGCTCTCACTCTCTTCTTTCTCACCATCCCTGCTTTCACTCTTTCTTCTCACTCCTCCCCGACATTTACTCTATGCCTTCTCACCCCTCCCCAACTTTCATTCTCTTACCCTCCTTTTCATCTTGCCCAATACCCACCCTTCACTCATTCCTTTCATTCACTTCTTTCCCTTCTCATTCAACCCTCCCTTTCTCTTCCCTCTCATTTCATCCTCTCTCCTTAGACTTTACGTTCACTACATCCATTCACTCCCTTCCCCTATTCATCCTTTCCTTCACTCCTTCACTCCTTCCCTCTTTTCATTTTACCCCATCCCTTCTCGTTCATTCTTTTCCTTCCTTTCTCATTCCCTCCCCTCCCCCTCTTTACTCCCACCCCTCTAATTCACTCCCTTCTTACTCACCACTGTTGTGCTTATTTCCTTTTCTACCCCCTTATTCACTGCTTTCCCTATTCTGTCCTTTCCCTTTCCCTTCCCCTCCCTCTCTCAACTTCTCCTCCTTTCATTTACTCCTTTCTCTCTCTCTCTGTTACGATCCTGCCCACGAGGAGCGCGGGCAGGCCCTCACCTTCACGCGGCTAGTCGAGCCGCCGACGCTGCTGCCGCTGCCGCGGTCTCTCCGCAGTGTCCGGGCTCCTCCCCAGCTGCCTTCTCCTCCGTGCAGCGGGGCCGACCCACCATGAGCTCTCCCTCGCGGCCGGGAACCCCGCTGTCATTCCGGGCTCTCCCCGACGTGCCTCTGCCTTCCCGGGGTCCTCAGCCGGCAGGGAGAGCGTCCCTGCCGGTGCCCGTGCTGCAGTCCGGGTCCTCGGCTGGCAGGGAGGCCGTCCCTGCCGGTGCCTGCAGCCTACTCAGTCTCTACAGCCCTGCAGCCAGCCTTACCTTCTCTCCTGCTTCTGACTTCCCAGCTGGAAGCCGCTCCAGCAGCCCGCCACTTCTCCAGCTTCAGGGCAGGGCTGCCCCCATGCTTGCCTGGCTTCCATGGGTCCTCCACGTGGCTGAGGACGCCACCAGCTTCCAGCACCAGCTCTCCAGCTTCCTTAGGCTCGGGCGCGCGCCTCTCTGCTCCTCTTCAAGGGTCAGCCAGGTGTGGCCCCCTGCTGACCCCTCCCTGGGCGTTGTCCACTTCAGCGCTACTAAAGGGCTCAGCGTTCAGTCTGTCTTTGCCTTCGCAAGGAGTTGGTCACTCCTGAGATCCTCATTCCAGGAGCTGCCTTGTGTTCCAGCCTTCTGCAAGGTCCAGTGTTCCATGTTTTCTGTCCGAGCTTCTTGTCCAGTTGTTCCAGTCCTGATGTTTCCAGTTGTTCCAGTCCTGATGTTTGCTTGTTCCTGTTCCTGCCTTGAGGTCTGATTTCTAATCCGGTATCCATGGTCCAGCCCAGATAATACAAGCCTTGTACCTTGATCCTGAAACTCGCCTGAAAGCTAAGTACCTTGCTCTTGAATCTCTTGAAAGCTAGCACCTTGATCCTGTGTCTTCCAAATGTCCTGGTACCTAGCGGCAAGCCACGCTGTGGTCCGTGACCAGCCCTCAGGGCGGGCTGATTAGGGCCATCTGTGATGCAAGCCATGTACCTCGTTTCTAAGTCTCTGAGAAGTCCTTGTTCCTGACCCTGTTACCTGCCTTGGCTGCCGGTGTGCAGCAATCCTGCCTTGGCTGCCGGTGTGCAGCAATCCTGCTTTGGCTGCCGGTGTGCAGCAAACCTGCTTCTTCCCTGTTGCCTTGATGTCGGTGCCTGATCCAGTTCCTAATCCAGTCCCAGATGTTCTGCCCTTTGTCTTCGTCTGGCTCCTGAGCCTTCTGGCCTGTTGGGCCCTGGAGTGGCCAACAGGTGGGATTCGTCCCTGTGCTTTGGAGCTTCCCTTCCTGCCAGCCGACGGGGCTTCGGATGTCAGTTTCCCAGCATCGGAGTTCGCTTCGCCTGGATCTCTCCTGCATTCTCCTGTTCTCAGTGTGGTCCGTGACCTGCCCTCCAAGGCAGTGTTGGGGACGCCTGGGACAGGGTGGCCCTTGACTCAGTCCCAGGAGTGGTCTGAGCGGGGTGCCCTGAGGAACAGTGCCCATGTCTTCCTTCAGCCCTTGTTCCTGAGTCTACATCTGCACCTTCAGTACCTCGTTTCTGAACCTACCTCTGCATCTTCAGTACCTCGCCTCTGAATCTACCTCTGCACCTTCAGTACCTCGCTTCTGAGTTTACCTCTGCACTCCCAGTACCTTGCTTCTGAGTCTACGTTAGCACACCCAGTATCTTGTCTCTGAGTCTTCGTCTGCACTTCCAGTACCCTGCTTCTGAGTCTACGTCAGCACGTCCAGTACCTTGCTTCTGAGTCTACGTCTGCACTCCCAGCACCCTGCTTCTGAGTCTACGTCTGCACTTCCAGTACCCTGCTTCTGAGTCTCGTCTGAATCTATGTTCCAGTCTTCGCTGTCCTGGCCTCCGTCCGGCCTGCCGCTTTGTGCCGTACCCTGCGGCAGGTCCGAAAGGGCTGGGAACGGTCGGAGGACTGTTCACAAGACCAACATTGCGTTGTTGGGTCTTCCGAAGCATGCAGGTCCGGAGGAGGGCCTGTCGCCTGGTCATCACTCCAGTCTTGCTTCCATCCTACCCATGCTCGGGCATGCCATGCCTCCCGCGGCCCTCTTCGGAATCCTCTGGGGTCGAGCCGCGGCCCAAGGACACACCTCTCTCAGGAAGTGGGATCGCTCTCTGAGCGCTCCGCAACACTCTCTCTCATCCCATCCCTTCCCCTCACTCACTCACCTTCTCAAGAAATGTCCATCAGTGTCTTGGCCTGGCCACTTCTTCTCCCAGGGTTGGGAGCTTGGCCTCCCCACGAGTGCCTTTAATTACGTGTGGCTCTGGCATCTTTTCTTGCTTGCGGGGTTCAGGTTCTCCATGAGCAAGTTGTATCTAACATGCATCCAGCCTCCCTGTGGTAGGGCATGGCATCCAAACTAGCAGCTTTCTTCAGAGGCATGGCCTGACCTCCTCTCCCCTGGTGGTGGAGCCTGGTTTCCCCACCTGCAGCTTTCTTCAGTAGCCAATTGAGCTACCCTGCTAGCTTCTCTGCCACACTGAAAAAAAAGAAATTTCTTCATTGATCAGCTCCAGCAATGCCAAGAAAACGTCTGGCAGGCTAGCAAAATGAGGTTGGCAGGCCAGGCCCAGCCCCCAGGCTGTAGATGGTGACTCTTGGTCTATATGATGCCAGCAGCCTCTGTGTCTTTGTTTCTACTTTTGATGGTTAAACTATGCCTAATATCTGACTAAATAAAATTAGTTTTAACTATTTTTCAATGTAGCAAGGTCCTACTTTGCTAATGGTTTTCTTCTATTCTGTAATTATGGAAATGATCCCCAGAAAATCATGGCATAAGCAAATTCAAGAGTATATGTAAATTGCAAGTCAGAAGAAATTGTGAAAAGTTGCACCCAGACATGAAGAATGATACTGGTATTACCAACAGGATTCATACTGTTATAGTAATTCCTAATAAATTCTGCTTTGTAGGGGTAATTTTGTAACATTGTGTATGTTAGCTGACAAATACAAAGTTACACGAAAGTGGAATCACATGAATAAGTTCTTTTTGAAATTTAGCCCACCACGTTTACCTGTGCACATTAACATCTGTTAATTTGTCAACAGAAATTTATCAAGAAAATGTATGCGCATAATTTTTGAAAATCCAAAACCATGCGTATATATGCCAAACCCTTCTAAACTCCTCTTGCAGGAATGCGTCCACTCGGTCTGGATACATTTAGGCATGAATGATTCATAAGTTTACTCGCTTTTCAGGTGGGCAATTTTGTAAAAGGCCATTTCTGCTAGTGTAACTAGCAGACTCTTCCTTCCCATACAGCCTGCCCTCTCAAAAAAACCCACCACATGGTATAACAGTAAACAGGTTTATTTCCCTCAAGAAAGAAAGCCAGACTTTAGAATTGATGTCATAGAAACATAGAAATGATGGCAGAAGACCAAATGGCCCATCCAGTCTGCCCAGCAAGCTTTCATATTTATTTTTCTTATACTTATCTGTCACTCTGACCGCTGAGGTCAGGGCCCTTATTGGTAACTTTTTGGTTCTAATTTCCTTCCACCCCCGCCAATTGATGTAGAGAGCAGTGCTGGAGCTGCATCAATGTGAAGTATCAAGCCTAATTGGTTAGGGGTAGTAACCGCCACAATAAGCAAGCTACTCCCACGCTTATTTGTTTGTCCAGTCTGTGCAATTAAGAACATAAGAACATAAGAAAATACCATACTGGGTCAGACCAAGGGTCCATCAAGCCCAGCATCCTGTTTCCAACAGTGGCCAATCCAGGCCTTAAGAACCTGGCATTTACCCAAAAACTAAGTCTATTCCATGTTACCATTCCTAATGGCAGTGGCTATTCTCTAAGTGAACTAAATAGCAGGTAATGGACTTCTCCTCCAAGAACTTATCCAATCCTTTTTTAAACACAGCTATATTAACGGCACTAACAACATCCTCTGGCAACAAATTCCAGAGTTTAATTGTGCGTTGAGTAAAAAAGAACTTTCTCCGATTAGTTTTAAATGTGCCCCATGCTAACTTCATGGAGTGCCCCCTAGTCTTTCTGTTGTCTGAATATAAATCTGAATATAAATCCTCTTTTCTTCACCCCCCTGCCATTGAAGCTGCACTGTATATATATTCAAAATGAAGTATCAGGATTGATTGGTTCATACATGTAAAGCATTTATAACATAACTGAAGGATCAATGCAAAACTTTGCAATCAGAACCGTGATGCAGCATCCAATTACATCTAAGAAAGGAAGTCACACTGAGGCTTCTCTCAGGTTTATATCATTAGAGGGCCCCAATGCAGTGGGAGACCAGACTGTACCAACTAAATAAATAAAATAGAAACATACACAAATAAAAAAAAAAAATACTGAGGAAAATTCCAGAATTTGAAGTGAAGCATTCTACATATTATATGGATAAAACTCAATTTTTTCCCATAGAAAGATTTTTGAAATTTACCCTCCTTGAGAACCCCAGATGCCACTGTTATGTTTTTTTATTAGTTTGATAAAAGTTCACACTCAGTTTGATTGATTACAATTTGCTGTATCTATCCCTTTTATAAGATTCGTTAGTGCATAATCAGGGTCTGAGGAAAGAAGCATTTCTCAATTTAGCTAAATATGGCCTAAAGCAAGCCTAGTAAAACAGGGCAAACTTTAACATCATCTAATATATATGTTCCCAAAATCCCTAATAAAGTGGACCATGGGGGTTTTGTCCAACTCTGTGAGTGACACTTTTAGATATTACCTTGACAGCTTTCCTTTGTGGATAACTTCACTGATGTGCAGCTCATTTCACTTCTGTAGTCTTTTTGGAACACACAATTTCATTTCCCTTCACCAATGGCCATTTTCACAGGCTGTGTTATGATTGCCAGTAGACCTGACCTTAATCTCTTATTCTTCTCTCTTTTTTTTTTTCTCTCTTTGCCATTAAACTCCAGGATGCAATTCTCCACAGGTCCAATATGTCGACAGTCATTACCTTGACTTACTTCACAGCTCAGAAGTCAGGGAGAGAGGATTTTGAGGTGTGCTCCTCTCTTTGAATAAATCAGAAGCTTTAATGGTCGTTTATCTTTGCATAGGTTAGATAGGGAATGATGCCTCTCTGATTATTATGCTTTGATTCATTAGTGAAAACAGATATTTCTGAGAAAAAGGAGGAACATTTCTGTCAATATATGAATGACATCAGGTTGAATTTAAGGAGTTCAAATCTACCAGTCGGATTGGTAGATTCAGCCTTTTCCAGCTCAAAAATCTCCTTTATCCAGAAATTAAAAAAAAATAGGTATTTATAATGGTGTTTGAGCATAAACTACACATGTCTGAACACTGTTTTAAACCTCTGATTAAAGTGGATTTCTGAATTGCTAAAGGATGAATCTGCCAATCTGATTGATCGATTTGCTTTACTTCTCCACCTGAATTCACTGTATGTGAGAGATAGGTACCAATCCAGTAAGTCTGAACTGGTGCCAATGAGCTGCCTCGAGGCAGAGCAATTTGATGAATGTTATACTAAATGAATAATATGTCTTTTTCAGCTGTACAATAAATAAACAAACCAACAATTGTGTCTGTCCCACAGGGATTTACTCTCGTGTACAAGTTTTTTAATATTCTGAATTCCACAGACTCGAGGCCATACTGAAAATATTTAAAAAGGAGCTTCAGTGATACCTGGAGTACTTACTATATTCAAGGGTGGCTCACACACTTGTGACAATTTTACCACTTACTATAATTAAAATAACTACCTAAAATATATAACCTGCTTTTCCACAAATGCTAAAAGCATTATAATTTTGATCAAAGTTTAAAAAGCTGAACAGTAGAGCAATAGTTCTCAACCCAGTCCTTGGGAAACACCTAACCAGTCAGTATTTCAGGATATTCACAATGAATATGCATGAGATAGCTTTGCATACAATCGAGGCAGTGCATGCAAATCTCTCATGCATATTCTTGGTGGGTATCCTGAAAACCTGACTGGCTAGGTGTGTCCCGAAGCTTGAGTTGAGAATCCCTGCAATAGAACACCAATTATTTGGAAAGCTATTAATTGGAAGCTGCCATTATTTGATAAAAATGGCAATCCCTGGGCCTACATTTATTATCCCGATAATTTTATTTCATTCAAAACAGATTGGCTCCATAATGATCTGTTATCCAGAAAAACTTCCATTATTAGCCAGAAAATCCAGAATGTCCTGTTCAGACCATTCCAGATAAATGGTGCTTTATTGTACTGAACAATTAGTTCATGCTGTTAATTCATTTGCATTTATTTTTTCATCTTTCTCATAATGTTTTTCCTTTTTTTTTTTTTTGTTTAGATAAAATTGAACAAGGTTTCTAACACCTTGCAGTGAAGCTAGTAAACACTAGCAACAGATAAATAACATTTTCAGCTTCATTTCAAGCAATCTGATTTGGTGCAACCTTGGTGTTAATTCCCTAGAATTGCTGTTTTGGCAGCTTGTAGTAATTGGAATCTTTGAAGCTTCTGCTTTTTCACTTAACTTAAATATGTCATGAAGTAAGCATCCTTAAACATTTTTAGTCTTAGAATAGCAATGTTCTCATCTGGATCCAGATTTAATTCTTCTGTATTAAAGCCTGGAATTTCGCCTAGGATCCCAAACTCCTGCTGTTAGGGCATTAACTACTCACTAGTGCTTAAACATGAATACTATATTGCATTAATATATAAGGTAATTTTTATGATGTCTTCTTTATAGCAATAAAAAACCCTGTAACAACTAGCAGAAGGTTCCCAAGAGTTTTCTCCAAGTCCATAACCCTCCCATGACAGGAGGTATTCCCATACTCTGCCTCTCTTTTTCACATCAAGGATGGCATCAACCTTGTACTTGATGTCTTCTTCTGCATCAATAGGTGTAGGTTCAGGTGTCTTGGTGGAAAACTTGCTAAGGACTAGCGGTTTTAGTAGAGAGACATGGAACACATTATGAATCTTCATCACTGATGGAAGTTTCAGACTGTACGTGAGAGTACCCAGTCGTCAGAGGATGGGAAAGGGTGCGACAAAGCGTGGAGCAAAATGAACTGATGGCAGCTTGAGTCTTAGATGTTTTGGTGACAGCCAGACTTTATCACCAGGCTGGAATTCAGGAGCCTTGCTGTGGTGAGCATCATAGCCTTTCTTTGCTCTTTGTCCTGCTTTATGGAGCATCTCTTAATCTTATTCCACAGTAGTTGGATATCTTTGGCAGTAGATTGAGCTGCCGGGGATGACACTGAAAGTGGAAGTGGTAAGGGTGGTAAAGGTAGTCATCCGTAGACCACTTCAAATGGTGTAGATCCAGTTGATGTTGCTGGATGAGGGTTGATGGCGAATTCAGCCCAGGGCAACAGTTCAGCCCAGTCATTTTGACGTGAACGAATGTAGGCTCAAAGGAACTGCTTGAGTGTTCTATTCATTCTCTCAGTTTGGCCATTCGACTGAGGATGGTATGCAGAGGTAAAGTCGAGAGAGATGTCAAACTTCTTACACAAAGCTTTCCAGAACCTTGCTGTGAATTGAGCTCCTCTGTAGGAGAAGATGTGCTTTGGCATGTTGTGTAGGTGAAAGGTGTGGGTGATGAAAAGTCTTTCAAGCTCCATAGCTGTGGGCAAGCCAGGGAGAGCCACGAAGTGAGCCATCTTCGAGAAATGATCCACCATTACCCAGATGGTATTGTTACCTCCAGAAAGTGGTAAATCTACCACAAAGTCTGTAGCAATGTGAGTCCAGGGCTCATCTGGTACTGGCAAGGGATGAAGCAGGCCCCAAGAACGTCCGGGCAGAGGTTTCTGTCTGGCACAATTGGAACAAGAAGCAACATAGGAGAACATGTCTTCCTTCATGGTGGGCCACCAGTAGTACTTCTGTAGTTTAGCCAGAGTTCTTCGTTGACCAGGATGTCCAGCCAGTTTTGAATTGTGAGCCCATGCTAACAGTTTTTTCCTTAGGTTACCGGGTACAATGGTCTTGCCTGCAGGTACCAGATGTGTAGCTGATAGGATAACTCTCTTCGGGTCGATGATATGCTGGGGTTCATCAGGTACTTCTTCAGAGAGAAATGAGCAAGATAGGGCATCTGCTCAAACGTTCTTATCTCCAGGGCGATATTTCAGCACAAAGTCAAATCTGTTGAAGAACAGGGACCATCTCGCCTGCCTATGGTTTAGGCGCTGTGCATGGTGGAGTTACTCCAGATTTTTGTGATCCATGAAAATGGTGATCTGATGTTGTGCACCTTCAAGCCAGGGGCACCACTCTTCAAATGCCATCTTTATTGCCAGTAGTTCTTTATCCCCAATGCTGTAGTTCTTCTCCGCTGGCAAGAAGTGTCGGGAGAAAAAGGAACATGGATGCAAGATCTTAAGTCACTTGACTGGCTTAGCATGACCTCTATGCCTACATCCGAGGCATTGACTTCCATGATGAAGGGTCGTGTCGGATCCGGATGGCAGAGGCATGACTTACTCGAGAAGGCATATTTTAGCTTCTGAAATGCTGTCACAGCTTCCGTAGACCAATTGGCAACGTTGGCACCTTTCTTAGTCATTGCAGTTAATGGAACAGTTAGTGAAGAGTAATTCTTGATGAATGTTCTGTAGTAATTGGTAAATCCCAGAAATCGTCTAAGAGCTTTTAGACCAGTGGGTTGTGTCCATTTTTTAATGCTCTCACTGGACCACCAGGTACTTGTAAAAAGTTTTTTTGGGGGGGGTTCGGGAGGGTGGGGGAAGCTAAGGGATCAGTTTTAAAGGGTCGGGTGGGTTTTTTGTTTATCGGCTCAGGCGCAGCCGATAAACAAAACCGCGATCGGGCCGCACGAAAACAAATTAACGATGTGAATCAGAACCGGAATCGGAACCGATTCCGGTTCTGATTCACATCTCTACTATCGAATAGCTCTGAGATGAGTGGTAAGGGATATTGGTCTTTCACAGTGATCTCGTTTAGACCTCTGTAAATGCATTGACGTAATGTTCTGTCTTTCTTCCCCACGAAGAAGAAGCCTACACCGGCAGGAGACTTGGAGGGTCTTATGAAGCCTTTCTGAAGATTCTTCTGTATGTACTCAGGCATAGCTTTATTTTCTACTACGGAGAGAGGGTTGACCCTTCCTTTGGGTGGTTCAGTGCTAAGCTTCAAATTGATGGCACAGTCATAGGATCTGTGTGGAGGTAGTACATCTGCGGCTTCTTTGGAAAATACATCTTGAAAAGATGCATATTGAGGTGGCAACCCAGACATCAATGGGGTAGTTGGCATGCAGGGTATCGGAGAGACCTCCATCAGACATTTACCATGGCAATCTGGGCCCCAACGTGAAGGCTCCAGAGTGGCCCTGTTGAATTGGGGCATATGCTTCTGCAGCCACGGTAGCCCCAGTACTAAAGGGTGCATGGTCTTCTCTAGCACAAAGAAAGAAATAATATCTGTATGAAGAGCACCAGTTTGTAAGTTCACTGGTTTGGTGAGCAAGGTTACTTCGCCTGGTAAGGGCTCCCCATGAAGAAGATAGGAGTAGTAGAGACATCATGGTAGTGGTGGGGATCCGCAAGTGTTCTACCAGATGCTTTAAAATGAAATTTCCTCCTGCCCCAGAGTCCACTAGGGCAAGGGTCTGGTATTCTAGAGGTCCGCAGATTAAGGATACAGGAAGAGAGAGTGGAGGAGAGGGTGCAGTTAGACCTAAGAAGAGTCCTCCCACAGGACTTAGGTCTGCCAGTTTCACAGACATATAGGGCATGTTTGTTCAGCATGGCCAGCTTGTCCACAATACATACATAGTCCCAATCTCTTTCGTATTCTTCTCTCTTTTGAGATTAAGTGACTGCGGCCTAGTTGCATTGGTTCTTCTTCACCGCAACTGGAACTGAGGGAGTAGGCCTGGGTGTGGACTTAACTCAAGTTTCTTCTGGGAGTCTTGGTCTCTTGAACCTTGTCACGAAGTAGGCGATCAATCCTTGTTGCCAACTTCATTAGTTCTGCCAAAGTCTCAGGCATCTCACGAGCCACCAGCTCATCTTTCAACCGGGAGTTCAGTCCTTCAAAAAAGAGGGTCTTCAGGCATTTAGGGTCCCAATGTAATTCTGACGCCAACATCTTGAATTCTATGGTGAATTCTGGTAAAGGTTTATTACCTTGCCTCAGATGAACCAGTGTAGATCCTGCAGTCGTGTACCAGGCAGGGTCATCGAATACTTATCTGAACAGCTTAAGGAACCCGGTAATATCATGCAGGATAGGTTCATCGCCAACAGTGGAGAGGCCCAAGCCAACGCTCTTCTGTCCAGATAAGACAAGATGTAGGTGGTCTTGGCATAGGCTGTAGAAAAATGATTAGGTTGCAGAGAAAAGTGCATGCAGCATTGATTGATAAATACTCTACATTTCCAAACCTCCCCTGAGAAGCATGTTGGAGCAGACAGAGGTACAATTGTCTTGACCATCACTTCTGGTGATGTAACTTCTTTACCTGTGGTGCTCTGTGTATTCATCTGTACATGCAACTGGTTAAAGGCAGTAATCAAGTTATCCAGCGAGTTCTGTTGTTTGGCGATCCGCTGGGCCAGGCCTGGAATGGCCTGCAATGTGGTGAGCTGAGCCGAATCCATGGAGTTAGCAATCTGTTATGGTTTTGAGGTGTTTGAGTGGATTCTTGGGTACTGTGGAGATGACCATGCCCATGGGGAGGAGCCCTGTGAAGACCACTGTACTAGGCTTGACTCAAGACATGCAAACACAGATATTGTCTTTTATTATACAGCTGAGATGTACAACCAGAGGTGGCAGTAGTGAGGTGATTCAGAGGTAGAAGTCCAGGGACCCTCGGCAGAGGGGACCCGTCTCACAGAGATAGTATAGAGAGATCTGGTTGCAGGTTCCCAGTGCAGCAGAGCTGTAGATGAGACAGACTGACAATGTTAGATTACTCACTAAGTTGGTAGCTGTATAGGTGGAGATCCCAGCAGGTAGAAGTAGTTGTATACAGGCACCAAGCCAGGGAGAGCAGGCCCTCAAGGAGTGAGTACCTGATCCCAGATAGGTACCTGAAAGAAAGCAAAGGGCCCCCGAGGAGCCGGAACCCAGGTTAGAGAAATACCCCGAAGGGCAGAGAGAGCTTCCAGCGGCAGCAAGGAAGCAGCAGAGTAGCTCAGACTGGAGGCTTTCCAACCATTCACGATCCTTGCTAACTGGAATAGCTAGCAAACAAGGGCAGGATAAATACCCGGATGGTGTGACGTCACTCGAGGGGGATGCCCCAGAGGTTCCCGCCTTGACGTGGATAAAGACATGGGTGGCATGAGCCTGCGCACCCTAGGAGGCCCTTAGGAGAAACATGGCGTGAGGCTTTGCCATAGCCGTTCCGGGGATGCCGGAGAGAGCAGCATTCAGATGCGGTAGTAACCATCTTCCTAAGGCTAGCTGGGAGAGCAGAGAGAAAGGTGAGGCACAAAGGTCGAAGCCGTCTGAGACCGATGGACGCAACAGTTTTTGGGGGATTATTAAGTCATCTTCCAGTTAGGCAGCACACTGTCATTATTAATTTTTGCTTAGCTTTTACTATTTCTAGTGTGGAAAGGAAAGTGCACAATATTGACAAAAAATAAGTCATCACCATTGATTTTTGTCATGCATACTTGACAAAATCATTAAAAATAATTTTAGGATTTATCAACATTTTTGGTATATACAGCCTATAGACTGGAAATGTTTGTGAATCATGATTGTGCAAACACTACCCATGCTGGAATTCCTGTACATCAGTGCTATCGATGAATGAGATGGAGTGGCTGCTGTGTAAGTGCACTAATATGAAAAATTATGCTATTCCCAAATCTCACTTCTCCCGTAGAAGGCTGACATGTCATTGGAGTTGTGAGGTGTCAAATTCTCAATAGCTCTTAATAATATACACAAAGTCAATAATATAGGAAAACAATCGATGATATAATTAGTTTCCATGTAATTATATGTCTGCTTTTGTGTATGCAAATGAGAAACCAAAAGCGATCAGAGGTACATACAGCTGGTGGCAATAGGTTCAACAAATTAAATTATCCAGCCAAGTGTGAAAGCTATAAAACAAATACAATTCTTTAATGTAGAATGGATATGTATTCTCTTTGATCATTATTATTGGGATAGAAAGCAAGTCTAAGGTCTCCTTCCTTCTTATTAATGTCACTCTCATTTTTCTGCTTCTCCTTTTCCTACATAGGCATTATTTTAGGGATGAAAAGCTTGTCTGACTTTAATCTATCAATCAGTTGTTCCAAAATATGCCACCTGCAAACCTTCCAACTAGGGATCTGCCATTTGTTTGTGGTTTGTGATCCTACCCTGTAATTCATAATTCATGGATTGTGTTTTGCAATATGCAGATCATAGTTCATCATGTAGAAATCAGTTTTGGCAAGCCGTTTGGTCTGATTCAAAGTATGTATGTGGATAGCACCGGACAGAGTTTTCATTTACCATTTATTTTTCCTAAGTGGTATGTTGGTCCACTAACATTTGTGATGTACAAAATTCCCAGCTAGCAATTTACTATTTATTTTTTATGAGCTTACCCAGTGATTCATAGATCATGTTTTCTTTTGGGAGGAAGAATATTCTATTTAAAATACAGTGATTTCACTCATCTCTAACTTAATTACAGCCTGCTATAAAATGAAGGGAAAGCTAGTACAGTCAGGATTACCTTAGTCGTAACCACCACTATACAGATGTGACTGGTTAAATCTGAGCTTGCTTGACCTGGCTAATCAAAATCAAAGTCAAACTTGCATTGGCTCTTATTCCCAAATTTTGATCTTATCAATCTGGATGAGCATGACGGCCTGATACTCACTTGAGTACTGTAATATTACTGTCAATAATAATAATGTGGATTTAGATAGCAACTCTCATCTTGACAGATTCCTAAAATATTTTCCTACTTCACAAACATGCACACAGCCACCTATAGGGTAGAAACTCTGCTATTAATTTTGTTCCCTGATCTGTTTGACAGGGGAAAGGCGAGATGAATAACTATTACGATTAGTTAGCTCAGCTAAGAAAATTTCTTGCTTCTTCTGCTCCTTCATATAGTTGTAAAACATAATAGAATAAATGTTTCCATAAGGGTGATTTCAAAATGGTCAATAGTCTTGTTTGTATAGCATATGGGGATAGAATTAAAGATCTGAAAGAGATATTTAAATATCTCATAGTAGGCAAGTCATAGGTAGCTAGATAGATCACGACCTTGATATATAGCAGATCCCTGAAAATTTCATTCATCATCCGCTGGAATACAGCTGGTGCATTGGAAAGGCCAAAAGGCATCACCAAGTATTTATAGTGGCCATCTCTTGTAATAAAGGCGGTTTTCCAGATGTCATCAGGGTGGATTCTCACCAAGTTACACGCCCCTCATAAATCCAGCTTCGTGAAGATGGTAGTACCTTGGAGATGATCAAATAGTTCAGAAATGAATGGCAAGGGATATTTGTCCTTACGGGTGATAGCATTTAGACCAAGGTAATCGATGCATGGTCTGAGTAATCTGACTTTCTTGGTCACAAAGAAAAACCCTGCTCCGGCGGGTGACGTGGATGGACGGATAAACCCTTTTGCCAGATTCTCCTAAATATATTCAGTCATGGCTTTTGTCTCAGGTAATGACAAAGGATAGGTGCATCCGCGAGGAGGCGTGGATCCAGGAAGAAGGTCGATTGGACAGTTCAACCGACGAAGAGATGGGAGGAGATTGGCTTTTTGTTTAGAAAATACATCCTCATAGGTGTCATATGGAGGAGGTATGCCAGAAGAGGTGGTTACCAAAGGAATCATCGGAGATGGAGATACCTTCTGAAGACAGGATTGGTGGCAGGCTGGACCCCACTTTACCAACTGTAGTGAAGTCCAATTAAATTGGGGGGAATGTTTCTGTAACCAAGGAAGTCCAAGCACAATGGGATGGATTGACTTATCCAACACCAGTAGCTCGAGTTCCTCAAGGTGTAAGGTCCCTGTACATAACTGGAGAGTTTCAGTGGTTAAAGAGATACACCCAGGAAGTGGCTCTCTGTAGATGGAGGCGATACACAAGGAAGGGTTAAGCAAATGGGTTTTAATACCCAGGAGTTGCACAAGATCTTTGAGGATAAAATGACCTCCTGCTCTGGAGTCTACCAGAGGAAGAACCAGAAAAGACTGGGAGTCCCAAATTAGTGTGACTGGAACTGAGAGTTCGGGGGCCAGAGGACCCCTACTGAACTTGGGCCCTGGAGTTTCCTGGACAGATGGGACAATTTTGTAGATGGTGGCCTGGGGCCCCACAATATAGACACAAGCTGGTCTGTCTTTGCTGGAGGTGCTCTTCCAGTGTCAGTCGCCCTTGACCCAATTCCATGGGTTCTTCCACCTCAACCACTCTATTGTCACTAGATGCGGAGTTAATAATGGGTGGTGAGCTGGAGCAAACCTTCATGAGCCTCTTGGGCATCCGACTCTCCCGGTGATTCTCTTGGTCAATCCGGCCACTCAAATCTATAAGGTCCTCCAAGGAAGAAGGGAGCTCCAGAGCAGCCAGCTCATCTTTTAGCTGTGAGGAAAGACCATCCAAGTAGATAGCTTGAAGGAAGTCTTCCTGCCAAGTGAGCTTAGTAGCCAAAGTCTGAAACTCTATTGTATAATCAAAAAGACTTCGTTGTCCTTGATGAAGATGTAGTAGACTGGTGCCTGCTACAGCATGCCACCCTGGATCATCAAAAATCCGTTTGAATACAGCCACAAATTGAACCAGTTCTCTTAGCAAGGAGTCCGAGCACTCACACAGTGGGGAAGCCCAGGTCAGGGCCTTCCCTTCGAGGTGAGACAGGATAAACGTGACCTTGGTCAAGTCATCCTGGAAGACAGAAGGCTGCAGAGCAAATTGCACATAGCACTGGTTTATGAGCCCTCTGCAGAGCTTGGAATCGCCGTTGAAACGTGGAGGTGCTGGAAGTGCCAACAAGGCACGTGGTGACGATGGAGGTGGCTGTGGAGGAGAAGAAGTTGAGTCTTTGACGAAGGCATCAACCTGGGCATGAAGACAATCCATGGAAGAGGCCAATGCTTCGAGGAACTTCTGCTGTTCTTGCACCTTGGAGGTCAGGCCTGGGATGGACTGGAGGGCATGCGGCTCCATCGAATCCATGGTCCTTGCAACCTGTTGCATAGGAGGTGGATCCTTGGGCTGAGGTGGGGTTGACGCAACCCATAGGCGAGGGCCTATGGGTCCCACCATCAGCAGGTAGAGTGGGCTGAAGCTGGAGGCCACTGGAGCTTTACCTATACCAGCCCACATTCCCTCGGGGTTGAGCCTTCAGGTGCTGGGGCCGGCAGGACTTAGGCAGGCCTCAAGGTTGAGTGCAGGTAGGCGATGGCTCAGCCCAGAGACAGCAGCCAGCAGATGGCGTGGTCCTATCCTGGACAGGATATAGAACAGGAACTCAAGCACCAAGGGACAAGAAGGAACTGAAGATGCCTGAGCAAAGGAAGTCCGAAGCCTTAATAGTCCATGTTCAGAGGATAGGGACAGAGGCGTCACTGTCAAGCTAGAATGGAGGCTGGCGGCACTTGGAAGGTGTAGCAAGCAACGTGCAACTCTGGACTCAAGAATGTCTGAGGTGAAGTCGTACGTAGCAATGGTCAGGCACAGAGAATGCAGGCGTGGTCAGACGTAGCAATGGTCAAGGCACAGAGCAAGCAGGTGTGGTCAGACATAGCAATGGTCAAGGCATGGAGAAGGCAGGCATGGTCAAATGTAGAAATGGTTAAGGCATGGAGAAGGCAGGCATGTTCAGACGTGGCAATGGTCAAGGCACGGAGAAGGCAGGTATGTTCAGACGTGGCAATGGTCAAGGCACGAAGAAGGCAGGCGAGGTCAGGCGTAGCAGAGGTCAGGCTTGGAGAAAGGCAGGCGAGGTCAGGCGTAGCAAAGGTCAGGCTTGGAGAAGGCAGGTGAGGTCAGGCGTAGCAGAGGTCAGGCTTGGTGAAGGCAGGCGAGGTCAGAACCAGGTAGACAATCCAGTAGACAGATGAGACGAACATGAGGAACAGGAACCAGGAATCACAGGAAAAAGACAAGCTCAAGACAACTAGAACTCGGAAACCAGAACATGAGACCAAGGCAACCTGTTGCAAAGGCAACGCTGAGGAGCGCTGCCTGAGCTTTTATATGTTGAGGGAACTGACATCAGCATCCGGGTCCGCGGCCAGGTTCCCGCCGCGGGCCCCATAAAGCTTTCACTAGAGCGCGTGCGTCTAGGCAGGGGCATGGCGCTGCTGGTGGCGTCTCTCTGTGAACCCCGCGGAGAGGCCCGACTGATGGAGGCATCCTGGCTGGAGGTCCCGGGAAGTGGAGCTGGGCCGGAGGAGCTGGAGGGAGTCTGAGGTCGAGACTGGTGGCCCACTGCCGCCAGCGACGAGGAGTTGGAGCCTGAAGCTTGTGTAAAGAGGTGAGAGGGCCGCATCGCTGGACTGCCATGGGCGGCAAGCATAACACCTGGCCAAAATGATGAGATGGATGATGAAATGCTAAGAGAAATCAGGGAAGTTAACCAATTTGGCAGTGCAGTAATAATGGGAGATTTCAATTACCGATAACATCAAGAGTCAAAGATTTCAATTACCCCAATATTGACTGGGTAAATGTAATATCTGGTCATGCTAGAGACATAAAGTTCCTGGATAGTATAAACGACTGCTTCATGGAGCAATTGGTTCAGGAACTGATGAGAGAGGGAGCTATTCTTATTCTTAGTGGAATGCAGGATTTGGTGAGAGGGGTAATGGTGGTAGGGTCACTTGGTAATAGTGATCATAACATGATAAAATTTGAACTAAAGACTAGAAGCGGGACAATATGTAAATCTACATCTCCAACACTAAATTTTCAAAAGGAAAACTTTGATGAAATGAGGAAATTAGAAAATAACTTAAAGGTGCAGCTGCAAAGGTTAAAAGTGTACAACAGGCATGGACATTGTTTAAAAATACCATTTTAGAAACACAGTCCAGATGTAGTCCATGCATTAAGAAAGGTGGAAGGAAGGCAAAATGATTACTAGCATAGTTAAAATGTGAGGTGAAAGAAACAAAACTTCAAAAATTGGAAGAAGGCTCCATCTGAAGAAAATAAGAAAAAGTATAAGCATTGTAAAATTAAGTGTAAAACATTGATAAGACAGGCTAAGAAAAAATTTGAAATTAAGTTGGCCGTAAAGGCAAAAACTCATAATAAAAACTTTTTAAAATATATCCAAAGCAGAAAGCCTGTAAGGGAGTCGGTCGGATGATTACATGACCGAGGGACTAAAGGAGCTCTTAGGGAAGTTAAGGCCATGGCAGAAAGACGAAATAAATCCTTTGCTTCTGTATTTACTAATAAGGATGTTGGGGCGATACCAGTTCCGGAAATGGTTTTCAGGGGTGATGCGTCAGATGAACTGAACAAAATCACTGTGAACAAGGAAGATGTAGTAGGCCAGATTGACAAACTAAAGAGTGGCAAATCACCTGAAGGAACTAAAAAATGAAATTTCAGGTCTATTAGTTAAAATTTGTAACCTATCATTAAAATCATCCATTGTACCTGAAGACTGGAGGATGGCCAATATAACACCAATATTTAAAAAGGGCTCCAGGGGAGATCCAGTAAAGTATAGATCAGTGAGTCTGACTTCAGTGCTGGGAAAAATAGTGGAAACTATTCTAAAGATCTAAATCCCAGACAAAATACAAAGACATAGTCTAATGGAACACAGCATGGATGTACCCAAGGGAAGTCTTGCCTCACAAATCTGCTTCATTTTTTTAAGTGGTTAATAAACATGTTGATAAAGGTGAGCCAGTAGATAGTGTATTTGGATTTTCAGAAGGCATTTGACAAAGTCCCTCATGAGAGGCTTCTAAGAAAACTAAAAGTCATGGGAAAAGAGCTGATTTCATGGCTTACAAATTGGTAGGGGTGTGCATTCGGTCCCTACGTATTGGCAATCCACAACGGATATTGCCATATTCGTTGTATTCGTGGGGAAGCGAAATGTATCGCGATTCCCCACAAATACACAAATCTTCGCCGAATTATTCGGCCGCCTAAATAAATCAATTTAAACAAACCCCCCACTGACGGTTGGCCCCTGTGACATAGTGAGGGCAAAGGCGAACGGCGCCATTTTGAATACTGGCATCCGACGGCCGGAGTGCAGGAGGTCGCTCCCGGACCCCCGCTGGACTTTTGGCAAGTCTTGCGGGGGTCAGGAGGCCCCCCAAGCTTGCCAAAAGTCCCTCGGGGTCCAACGGGGGTCCCAGAGCGATCTCCTACCCTCAGGTCATCAGCTGCCAGTAATCAAAATGGCGCCAATAGCCTTTGCCCATACTATGTGACAGGGGCTACCGGTGCCATTGGTCAGCCCTGTCACATGGTAGGAGCACAAGATGGCACTAATGGCCATGTGACAGGGGCTGACCAATGGCACCGGTAGCCCCTGTGACATAGTAGGTCAAAGGCTATCGGCACCATGATGAAACCGGCACCTAGGGTGTGAGAGTGCAGGGGATGGCTCCCGGACCCCCCGCTGGACCACTAGGGAGTTTTGGTAAGTCTTGGGGGGGTCAGGAGGGTGGGGGGTTGTAGTTAATTTTAATTTTAGCTGGGACATGAATAGAAATCACCATATTAATGCATCAGGGCGCCATACAGCCGAATGCAACGTATCTGCTCCCCAACGAATCCAAATCCTGAATGCAACATATGGCGTCCCTCTGCACATCCCTACAAATTGGTTAAAAGACAGGAAACATAGAGTAGGATTAAATGGTCAATTTTCTCAGTTGAAAAGAGTAAGCAGTGGAGTGCCTCAGGGATCTGTACTTGGACTGGTGCTTTTCAATATATTTATAAATGATCTGGAAAAGAATATGACAAGTGAGGTAATCAAATTTGCAGAAGATACAAAATTATTCACTGTAGTTAAATCACAAGTAGATGCTGTAGTTACACTAAGTTAGGTTCCATATTAGGAGCTACCACCCAGGAAAAAGTTTTAGGCATCATAGTGGATAATATATTGAAATTGTCATGTCAGTGTGCTGTGGCAGTCAAAAAAGCAAAGAGAATGTTAGGTATTATTAGGAAGGGAATAGTGAATAAAAAGGAAAATGTCATAATATATTGCTCCATGGTGAACCACACCTTGAATACTGTGTACAATTCTGAATGCCACATCTCAGAAAGATATAGTTGCACTAGAGAAGGTACAGAGAAGGGTGACCAAAATGATAAAGGGGATGGAATGGCTCTCCTATAAGGAAAGGATAAAGAGGTTTAGGCCTGTTCAGCTTGGAGAAAGACGGCTGAGGGGGGGGGGGGGGGGGGGGGGGTTATGATAGAGGTCTATAAAATCTTGAGAAGTCTAGACTGGGTAAATGTGAATCTTGTATTTACTCTTTCGGATAAAGAAGGATTAAGGGGCAGTCCATGAAGTTAGCAAGTAGCACATTTAAAACAAATCAGAGAACATTCTTTTTCACTCAGCGAACAACTAAGCTCTGGAATTTGTTGCCAGAAGAGGTGGTTAGGGCAGTTAGTATAGCTGAGTCTAAAAAAGCATTGGATAAGTTCTTGGAGAAGTCCATTAACTGCTATTAATCAAGTTGACTTAGGGAATAACCACTGCTATTACTGGCAATTAGTAGCATGGGATCTACTTAATGTTTCGGTACTTGCTAGGTACTTGTAACCTGGATTAGCCACTGTTGGAAACAGGATGCTGGGCTTGATGGACCCTTGGTCTGACCCAGTATGGCAACTTCTTGTGTTCTTAGGTATTGTAAAGTTCGATGAGCAGACTAGATAAGCTATATGGTCTTTTTCTGTCATTAGTCAAAAGTAGTTAGAATAAATGCCTGCACTACTAACCTGAAATCTTCCATCAGCAGTATTTTAAAGAGCATACCAGTCTTTGCTTAAAGAAATCAGTTTTTATCACAGCCACAAGCTGTGGTTTAAAAGACATTTTCTTTAATAAATTATATTTTATTTATTTTTTTATTTTTGTTAAAAAATGTTTATATACCGCCTTTACAATTCATAAGAATTAATCAAAACGGTTTACAACAAAGCATGCCACATCATCTAAAATTCTGAGCAGCTTACAAATATATTGTTGCGCTCCCCGGCTGCTTCCGCAGCGCGGCCAGCCCTGCTCACCTCGCTACTCCATCCACCAGCACCGGGCTCACTTCCTCTGCGACTTCAGCCAGTTCGCAGCATCCCTGGCTTCCCTGCTCACATTCGCCCGACCAGCCTCACATCGGAGCTCCCGCTGGGGCTCCACATCTTCCTGCTCCTCGGCCCCGCCCCTAGGCATGCGTGCGGCCAACGTCATTCCATTTAAAGACCCAAGCACGGGAAACCTGGATCCGATGCTCCCCAATGATGTCACTAGCCTGCAGTATATAAGGCAGGGCTCATTCCCTTAATCCCTGCCTTGGCTATTGGGCCAACACTGTGTTTCTAGATTGCCTCTGCATTCCAGTCTGTGTTCCAGTCTCATTCCAGCCTTTGTTCCAGTCTCGTTCCATTCCAGTCTCGTTCAAGTCCTTTTCCAGCATCCTGTTCCAGCATCCTTCTGTTCCAGCGTCCTTCTGTTCCAGCATCCCTTGTCTCCTCGTCTCCCCAGGTAGTACCTTCGGACTGCCTTCTCGGTACTGACCTCGGCTTTCCCTGACCATGTTGACTGCTGCCTGCCTTTGACCTTCTGCCTGCCTCCATGACCACATCTGCAAGCTGCCTGGAACTGACCTCTGCCTGAACTCGACTACGTCTGACTGCCTCCTGGAACTTGACCCCTGCTTTGGCTGACTATCCACGGATTGACTATTGGTAACTGACCTCTGCTTTGCCTGACTATCCATGGACTGATTATTGGCTCTAACCTTGCATTGGCTGACCACGCTTCCTTGAACCTGGCCTTGATCCTTGCTATACATTCACTCTTTTGGCCTTCTCAGGCACCCAGGACTTCCGGCCTAAATGTCGACCGCGCACCCTTGATTGTGGTAGGCACACCTCTGAACTTCCTATCAAGGAGATCCTGCGAGGCCCACCTAAGACCAGGTGGCTGGTACTCATTTTCCTTTAATTAGTTGTTGGTTGCTTGCAAACATTTTAACAAGATCAATGGTAGATGATAGACTAGAAGACACCCAAAAAAACAATTAAGTGTCATCAGCATATATTCTGAATTCAACCTCAAAATGTTGTGAATCTGCCCGCTTCCGTGGACAGATTCCCTACCTGCTGGCGCTCCTGCTCCGCGGCAGGATGCCGCAGCGCCATCTTCCTTGGCCCGGAGGCCGCAGCAGCTCCGGCTCTGCTCGGCAGGGCCGCCCCCCGCTGAGCAGCTGACGACGCCGATGCTCTTGTCGGGTCCCACGCGGCAGGGCCGCCACAAGCGCCATCTTGCCGCAGCCGAGACCCGCGGTCTGGAGGCCCCGCTTCCCTGTCTTCTCTTCGCGGCTTGGAGCCACCCTGGATCAGCCTACGCAGCAGGGAGCCACGTCTTCGTATCTGGGGGTCCTCATTCGGCAGCCTGGAGGCTGCCCCGGGGCCTGCTTGTGCTCCAGCTGCCTTCCCCGCTCTGTCACTGCAGAGTGCAGGAGAGCGCCGTTGTCCAACAACAGGATGTACCAAAAAAAAAAAAATCACAATTTCAGATAAGACAAGCAAACAGAGCAAAATGTTCCTTCTGCCCAGCATGCAAGACCTTCTATGTAATCTGAATATCACAATTATAATAAGATGGAAAGACACAAATAAAGCTTAAGTGACTACATAAGCAGCAAGCTAGCACAGATAAAAGAAACCAGCCAGAAGTTAATGGCCGACAACATCTCAATGCGCAACCTGAGTAAAATACCTTTGGTTGCAAAGAAAGCAGAGCAAAGAGGCTGAGCAAAGGTTGAACCTCCCTTAGGGTTTGCCCACTCTGGCAGCGAACCTGCCAGTGGCAAACATGCTGCCCCAACCGGGAGAATAGGTCAGCAGGTGGGTTGGGCCAACAGATGGGTAAGGCCAGCAGCAAATCAGTAGCACTACTGACAGACTAACCTAGCAGGAAGCAGTGACAAGCAACGTTGAACACAAGGCAATGCAAGGCAGCCAGCGCTCCACAAAGCTGCACTGCAAGGTTAGATGAACAGAGTGAAGGAGCCTATCCTTTGGGCTGGCATTTATTAGCTCAGGACTGGGATGGGTGGGGGCAAAGAAAGGTGTCAGCAGGTGAGCAGGGAATGGATGGGCTGGACAAGCAGCAACTCGGTAGCACCAGCGACAGGCTAACCAGAACGATATTGAATCTTTATGCTGACCTTTATCAGAGACTAATCAATGAGATGTTTCAATGTTTCTATATTTCTAATTTGGGGGTCTGTTTATCAAAGTTTTTCTCCCATTTTGTGTCTGTGGTAGTAGTAAATAGGACCATTTATTTGTAATGGCAATACTTCCATTTAAACCTTGCTGCCATTGCTGTTTGAGATCTTAGTTTTACCCTTGACCTTAAACTCTTCCACTCTGCCACAAAATAAGTTGAGGTACATGGAGATAAAAGGTTAGATTTAAAAAAAATACACACGCGCCTTCATGTGCACGCGCCGGCATGTTATAAAATCAGCGGGTCGCGTGCACATGAGCGCCGGAGTTTGTAATCTGCGCGCGCATGGGGAGGGTATATTTTAGCTAGGTTCGCACTGCAACACATCGAAGCTTCCCCAGTCCACTCCAATTAAGGAGAGGACTGGGAGGGAACTTCTCTACCCCCTACCCTAGCCTCCCTTCCCCTTCCTCTCTACTCCCAACCCCCTAAAATTTCTAATCTGCCTTTTTTTTTTTCCTTGTTTGCTGCTCCTCCAGAGCAGAAGCAAATTGCGTGCCCCGGCCAACTGCCAGTGCACGCTCCCCAGGCACAGCAGAAAATGGCTGCTGTACTAGCGGCTCCAGCCCTGCACCTCCCCCCCCCCCCCCCCCCCCGGACCGTCCCCTTTTTAGACCCCAGCACTTAATGGCATACCAGGGTTTATGCTCGTGACTGGGCCCATTTGAAAATTATCCTGGCGCATGTAAGGCCCGGGATTTATACGCGCTGGAGTTTAAAATTTTTCAAAAAAGTGATTTGCCAAATTAATATACAAATTTAGATGACCTGAAAAGTTTTTTTCCATTTTGGGGGTGATTCCTATAAATATAGAATAGGAAAAAAAACTTAATGTAATTGCCCTTTTGTGTTTATAGAAAAAAAGCTTAGCACTTCTGGCTTAGAGAATCCTAAGTCAGCAAAACTCTCATGGTTCTATAGGTCATTATAATCCAGTGGTGTAGCCACGGGTGGACCCAGGCCCACCCAACTGGAACTGGAAGTGGAGTACTGGAACTGCAAGGCCGTCGCAGGATCCCATCCCAGCGACAGTGAAGAGGAGGACCCAGGACCTGTGTGACTGGATATGCCATTCCATGCATTTGCACAGCCATAGAGCGGCACACATGGGGAAGCGGCGGGCGTGGTCTCTTCTGCAGCCAAATGGCCCACTGATCTTCCTGTTTGGGGAGAAGGGAGCAGAAGTGCTGCGCACAGCTTTCGCTCCCCCCCCCCCCAAGCAGGAAGATTGGTAGGCCGTATGGCCCAAAGATAGCAGGAGGCCGGTAGCAGCAGGAGAAGCAACTGATCTTCCTGTTTGGGGGGAGCGGAATCTGTGCACGGGCTTGAATGTGTATGTGTGGGTGAGAATGGGAGCCTGGGTTTGTGTCTGAGTGAGAATGGGAGCTTGAATATGTGGATGTGCGAGTGAGAATGGGAGCTTAAATGTGTGTATGTGTGGGTGAGAATGGGAACTTAAATGATGTGAGAATGGGAGTCTGGGTTTGTATATGGGTGAGATTGGGAGCTTGAATATGTGTATGTGTGGGTGAGAATGGGAATCTGGGTTTGTGTGTGTGGGTGAGAATGGGTGCCTGGGTTTGTGTGTGGGTGAGAATGGGACCTTGAATATGTGTATCTGTGGGTGAGAATGGGAGTTTGAGTTTGTTTGTGGGTGAGAATGGGAGCTTGAATATGTATATGTGTGGGTGAGCACGGGAGCATAGGTTTGTGGGTGAGAATGGGAACCTGGCTGTGTGGGTGAAAATGGGAATCTGTGTTTGTGTGTGTGGGTGAGAATGGGTGCCTGGATGTGCATCTGTGTGTGCATAAGAATGTAAGCCTGGGGAGGGGTAAGAAAGTGAGAGCTTGTATGTGTGTCTGCAGAGAATGTGAGCTTGTGTGCTAGGGAGAGAGAGCATATGAGAGTGAGAGCTTGAGTGTGTGAGGGAGACTGTGAGAGAAAGCATGTATGTGTGTGTGAAAGGGAAGAAGACAGTAGTAGAAGAAAGACACTGAAAAGGAATTAGGAAATGAGCGACAAGATAAAAAATAGGAAAAAGAGACCAGGACCAACTGATTAGAAAAATACAAAGATCAGACAACAAAGGTAAAAAAAAAAAAATATATATTTTTTTTTGAGATGTTAGCAATTTAAATATACAAAAAAGTTTATTCAGGAACTACTTTGTATTAGAATATTCAAAAACTTTTTTATGTATTAAAGGAATTAGTATCAGAATTAAACAGTGCTCTCCTGTAAACAGTCTTCAGGCTCTTGCCCGCAATTGGCTTCAACCATTTTCGTGTTTTAAGGCACTAGATGTCACGTCATTTACTTATTCCCAATTTTTCTTTTATCATAATTTTTTTTTTCTTTTAAAAGTGTAAAATATTCCCCCAAACCACTAAACACACTCTCAGGTGCTCTCCTCAACAAGTGAACGCGCTATCAAGCACTACCAATACTATCATGCACATCTTAATTTCTTTCTTGACACATCTCTGCTTCCTGTGTCTTTTTTTTTTTTTACTTTTTTTACAATCTGCCCACCGCATTGTTCATGCTCAATAAACTTTTTTTGTGTGTATGGTAATACCAATAATTGAGGATCCAGTAGCCATAAATTGAGAATTGGATAGCAATTTATATATGCCATTTTTGGGAATGTGCATTTCTTATATTTTTGTATTTTGCTCCTTCTTCAGTATTCCACTGTTCAGAGACTTTAGTTTCTCAGGCTTTCTATTTTGGTTTTATCTGCATGTTTCTGTTTCTAATTTGAAGTCTCTTATTTCTATATTAGGTAAGGATCAGTCTCTGTTTTGCCTGTGTGTGACTGAAATGCAGTATTTCTGCTAGTGTGTAGTTTCTCGGTAGTAGTAGTCCAGCTTGTTCTGTTATTCCAGTAGGTGGTGTATTAATGTTGTAGGGCCTGGTGTAGTATTTGCATTGCTACTTTTTCAGAAGTCAGTGCTGTGACTGTATGGCAAGGTTCTAGATGCCTCTTTCTTTGCAAGAGTTTGTGTTACTTCACAAAATAGCAGTGGAGGGTTATTTTTTGCTGAGGTGACACCAGAATTTGAATTTTTTTTTCATGTTAGTTGTAATGTGAATTGCTCTAGCTCTGAGCTGCACCTGCTGATGATTAATTATATTTTATTGTATTTATGAAGATTTCTGGTTTCCTGCAAAGACGGTTCATGAAAGAATACATTAATTTTTGTTTTATTGCATGATTGGATCTGATTGTTTTCTATACTTGTGCATTTATAAACTGCAATAAATATAAAGTAAATTCTGATTAATAAGGACATTTTAATGCAGTTTATAAATGCACAATTATAGAAAACAATCAGATCCAATCATGCAATAAAACAAAAATTAATGTATTCTTTCATGAACCGTCTTTGCAAAAGTTTCATACATGATGCTAATGGCTGTTGCAAATTACTTAGAAAGCCATTCTAGGGTGCAGAATATGGCATTATTTATCAATAAGAAAATTAGTAGGTCTCAGACCTGCATGCCTGCCTACCGCCCACCCATGTTAACCTTATGTACACACAAAAAATCAATTCTGGATATGCCACGTTATAATCAATAGCCTCTTGAATCATAGGCAATGTAGACTAGGGATGTGAATCTTTTTTTGACGATTTAAAACAATCGTCAGATATATTTTAAATCGTCAAAAATCGTTAGAGCCGCGATACAATAACAATTCCCCCGATTTATCGTCAAAAAATCATAAATCGGGGGAGGGCAGGAAAACCGGCACCCTAAAACCCACCCCGACCCTTTAAAATAAATCCCCCACCCTCCCGAAGGCCCCCAAAATGTTTTAAATTACCTGGGGTCCAGTTGGGGGGGGGGGGATGTCCCGGTGTGATCTCCCGCTCTCGGGCCATGGCTGCGTTAAAAGAAATGGCGCTGGTGGCCCTTTGCCCTTACCATATGACAGGGCAAAGGTAGCGCCGGCGCCATTTTGGTTCCTGTCACCCGACGTCACGAGTGCAGTAGATCGCTCCCGGACCCCCGCTGGACCCCCAGGGACGTTTGGCCACCTTGGGGAGGGCCTCCTGACCCCCACAAGACTTGCCAAAAGTCCAGTGGGGGTCCAGGAGCGAACCTCCTGCACGCGGGCCGTATTGCCAATATTCAAAATGGCGCCGGCACCATTTTTGCCCTCACTATGTCGACATAGTGAGGGCAAAAGTAGCGCCGGCCATATTGCCAATATTCAAAATGGTGATGGCGCTACTTTTGCCCTTACTATGTCGACATAGTGAGGGCAAAATGGCGCCGGCGCCATTTTTGCCCTCACTATGTCGACATGGTGAGGGCAAAAGTAGCGCCGGCGCCATTTTGAATATTGGCAATACGGCCCGCGTGCAGGAGGTCGCTCCCGGACCCCCGCTGGACTTTTGGCAAGTCTTGTGGCGGTCAGGAGGCCCCCCCAAGCTGGCCAAAAGTCCCTGGGGGTCCAGCCGGGGTCCGGGAGCGATCTCCTGCTCTCGTGACGTCAGGTGACAGGAACCAAAATGGCGCCGGCGCTACCTTTGCCCTGTCATATGATAAGGGCAAAGGGCCACCGGCGCCATTTCTTTTATCGCAGCTGTGGCCCGAGAGCAGGAGATCGCGTCGGGACCCCCCCACTGGACCCCAGGTAATTTAAACATTTGGGGGAGCTTTGGGATGGTGGGGGATTTATTTTAAAGGGTCGGGGTGGGTTTTAGGGTGCCGGTTTTCCCGCCCTCCCCCGATTTACGATTTTTTATGATTTAAAAAAAACAAAAACCATGACGATCAGATTTCCCTCCCCCCCAGCCAAAATCGATCGTTAAGATGATCGATCACCCGATTCACATCCCTAATGTAGACGAGCTGCTTAGATTACAAATAATCCATGACTATTCCCTAACTATCAAATCCGGCAGTCATGGGTAGTCAAAGATAGATTTCATTAAAATCTAAACAAATCACATTAAATTTGTTGATGGTTCACTGAGAAACAGGTCTTGAATTCCATCAGAAAAATATCAGTCCAAAATTTACACATGTGGTTCTTTTAAAACTGGGTCGTACATGTATAAGATATTAGTATACTAAAAAGAATAATGCCTCATTGCTCCTATCAAGCCACTCCTCTCAATCTTATTGTCTTCAGTCCATCTCCCTTTACCTCTACCTTGCCATCGTTAGACTTCTTTGCCTTATTTATATTACACACATGTTAAACATGTTTTCATCACACCTCTAAATCTGTTAAAATCACTCACCTCTTTATGCATCTCATTTCATAATCTTGGAATAGCAAATATAAAGCACTGTTTTAACGAGCATGTCATGCTAACCTGCTAGGCTTCTATCTTGCACTGAAGAATAGTAGTCAATTTTTGAAATTACAGTTATATGCATGATTTGCACAAAAATAAAATAAAAAATCTATAAACCTTTCTTAACTTAAATAACTGTGAGAAACGTTTCCTCACTGTATTCAAAATGAGAATGATCAATGAGAATGGATAATACTACAGCCCTGCCTTTCAGGGATCCAGAAAGACTGGCCTGATCCAATACAAGCTGCATGTCTCCTACTGAAAATTAAAGAATGTCATATGTAAATGAGTGTTGAGCACATGCTTGTCTGTAGGGATGTGCAGGCAAAACGTTTTCGTTGCGTACGCAATACGTATTTGTGGGGGGTCAATTCCGTTTCATGCTGAAGTATGGAGAATTCAATAAGTTGTCGATCTGTAAATACGTTACTACTAAATTAACTACAACCCCCCACCCTCCTGACCCCCCCAAGACTTACCAAAACTCCCTGGTGGTCCAGCGGTGGGGTCCGGGAACTCACTCAGACGCTCGGTGCTAGTTTCATCATGGCGCCGATAGCCTTTGTCACAGGGGCTACCAGTGCCATTGGTCAGCCCCTGTCACATGGCCATCAGTGCCATCTTGTGCTCCTACCATGTGACAAGGGCTGACCAATGGCACCGGTAGCCCCTGTGACATAGTATGGGCAAAGGCTATCGGCGCCATTTTGAGTCCTGGTGTCGGATGGCAGTTCACTCCGGGACCCCCGTTGGACCCACAGGGACTTTTGGCCAGCTTGGGGGGGCCTCCTGACCCCCACAAGACTTGCCAAAAGTCCAGCGGGGGTCCGGGAGCGAACTCCTTGCATGCTGGCCGTCCGATCCCAATACTCAAAATGGCGCCGATCGCCTTTGCCCTCACTATGACGGCGATCGGCGCCATTTTGAGTATTGGCGGGACGGCGATTTTGAGTCTCAAAATGGCGCCGATCGCCGTCATAGTGAGGGCAAAGGCGATCGGCGCCATTTTGAGTATTGGCGGGACGGCGATTTTGAGTCTCAAAATGGTGCCGATCGCCTTTGCCCTCACTATGACGGCGATCGGCGCCATTTTGAGACTCAAAATCGCCGTCCCATCAATACTCAAAATGGCGCCGATCGCCGTCATAGTGAGGGCAAAGGCGATCGGCGCCATTTTGAGTATTGGGATCGGACGGCCAGCATGCAAGGAGTTCGCTCCCGGACCCCCGCTGGACTTTTGGCAAGTCTTGTGGGGGTCAGGAGGCCCCCCCAAGCTGGCCAAAAGTCCCTGTGGGTCCAACGGGGGTCCCGGAGTGAACTGCCATCCGACACCAGGACTCAAAATGGCGCCGATAGCCTTTGCCCATACTATGTCACAGGGGCTACCGGTGCCATTGGTCAGCCCCTGTCACATGGTAGGAGCACAAGATGGCACTGATGGCCATGTGACAGGGGCTGACCAATGGCACTGGTAGCCCCTGTGACAAAGGCTATCGGCGCCATGATGAAACTAGCACTGAGCGTCTGAGTGAGTTCCCGGACCCCACCGCTGGACCCCAAGGGACTTTTGGCCAGCTTGGGGGGCCTCCTGAACCCCACAAGACTTGCCAAAAGTCCAGTGGGGGTCCGGGAGCGACCTCCTGCACTCGGGCCGTATTGCCAGTATTCAAAATGGCGCCGGCGCTACCTTTGCCCTCACTATGTCATAGAGGCCGACAGTCGGCCCCTGTGACATTGTGAGGGCAAAGGTAGCGCCGGCGCCATTTTGAATACTGGCAATACGGCCCGAGTGCAGGAGGTCGCTGCCAGACCCCCGCTGGACTTTTGGCAAGTCTTGTGGGGGTCAGGAGGACCCCCCCAAGCTGGCCAAAAGTCCCTGGGGGTCCAGCGGGGGTCCGGGAACGATCTCCTGCACTCGGGCCATATTGCCAATATTCAAAATGGCGCCGGCGCTACCTTTGCCCTGTCACATGGTAAGGGCAAAGGGCCATCGGCGCCATTTTTTTTAGCGCAGCTGATGGCCTGGGAACGGGAGATCGCTGCCCGCGGCCCACCTGGACCACCAGGTATGTGTAAAAAGTTTGGAGGGGGGTCGGGAGAGTAGGGGAAGCTAAGGGGTTAATTTTCAAGAGTCGGGTGGGGTTTTTTTTATCGGGCCTTCGGCGCCATTTATATTAGTGGCAGCCAAAATGGTGCCAATGGCCCGAGAGCAGGAAATCGCGCCGGGACCCCCCCAGTGGACCACCAGGTAATTTAAAACATTTTGGGGGGGGTTCAGGAGGGTGGGGGATTTGTTTTAAAGGCTCGGGGTGGGTTTAGGGGTTGTTTTGGTGTGTCGGTTTTCCCGCCCTCCCCCCTCCCCCGATTTATGATTTTTCATGATAAATCAGGGGAATTTCTATTGTATCGTGACTCTAACGATTTTTGATGATTTAAAAATTATCTAACGATTTTTTTAAATCGTCAAAAAACGATTCACATCCCTAAAATGCAGCATAGCTCTCTGCTTCAACGGCAGGGGAGAAAGACTGATACTTCATGCATATCCAGCATAGCTCTCTGCTTCAACGGCAGGGGAGAAAGACTGATACTTCAAGCATATCCAGCATAGCTCTCTGCTTCAACGGCAGGGGAGAAAGACCGATACTTCACGCATATCTAGCATAGCTCTCTGCTTCAATGACAGGGGAGGAAGACCGATATTTCACGCATATCCAGCATAGCTCTCAGCTTCAACGGCAGGGGGAATGAAGAAAAGTGGATCTATACACAGACAACAACAAACAAGGACTGAATTACATAGTCTGGGTAAACAAATAAGCATGGGTGTTGCTTGCTTATTGCGGCGGTTACTACCCCTAACTAATTAAGCTAGATATTTCACTTAGATGCAGTTCCAACACTGCTCTCTACATTAATGGTGGGGGTGAATGGAAATAGAACCAAAAGGCTACTAAGAGCCAAGAGAAACAGATAAGTATGAGAAAAAAAAAGTGCGAAGCTTGCTGGGCAGACTGAATGGGCCATTTGGTCTTCTTCTGCCGTCATTTCTATGTTTCTATGTTTCTATGGTACATTGTCTTATAATATATATGCCATTCATTTGTCCAAATAATGGTGTGGTGAGTGATACAGCCATTCTGTGTTTGCCGCAGGATATTCTGGATATGGTTGCTGGATCTGGCTTCTCCCCCCTTTGCTATTCCTAACATGATGGTTGAGATGAGGTCAACAAGGTCTTATGTTCAACTCGCTGTGTCATAGAACACAGCTTCAGAGTTCTCAAAAGTAGATTTCACTGTTTGGATAAAACAGGTGGAGCTTTAACATATGTGCACCTAGAGTAGCGGCTATAGTGTTGCTATGCTGTGTATTCCAAAATCTCGGCGTACATCATGATCTACCAGTAGATATACTTCAGGACCTACCCCAGGATCCACCATGTCCACCTGCAGAAGTGCAGGACATCACGTGAGTGGCAGCCAGCTTCGGCAAAGTCTGATACAATGCCACTTTGCCTGTTAGCGATCAACTACCTCTTCCCCTTCCATGTAAGACAGCTGAACAGATTGTTTGCATCAGCTCTCCTCCTGACAATCTTTCTTTTACTCAAGCTTCCTATGTGAAAAAACTACGTTGACCTAGTTGCGGTTCATCTTGACAGGTTGCAATTCGCTATATTATGAAAAAGTGTACGGCTAGTAAAGGGGCTACTAATACATGTGTCTGTGCCAAGGTTTTCAGAATGATTATGCCTGTCAAAGAGCCATGTCTCTACATAATGTTCGTGTAGGCATAGCAACACAGTATACATAGCTTGCCATAGCTTGCTTCATTAGGCTGACTGGGCCTAGGCTTTGAACACAGTCCTTTATCCTACATATTGCTGGTATAGTGGGATAGCTATCAGTGCCAGTACAAGGATGTACAGGTGCTCTAGGCAGTGACTTCAACATACCACATGGTCTCTCTCTCTTTCTGGTGATCTTACGGAGAGAGTGAGATCATATGGGTATTGCGCTATGCCCTCACATCCACTCTGGTGCTCGCAGCACCTTGCCTTCCTGTGCCCTAGGTGGCCGCCTAGTTTACCGAATGCCTTCCTCCAAACCTGATAGCTGTGCTGGGACTCCAGCTGCCCCTGGAACATGGAGACCACCAGCTCTAGATATCATGTGAAGCCCAGCTAGCTGAGTAACTTTACAGTACAATGTCAATCTACAGGTTGAGTGTAAAATATATCATTCTCAGAATACACATTTAATGGGCTCCTTCCATAATGGACATCCATGTCCTTCTGACAATATGTACCTGTACATGGGATGCCTAGTATCAAAAGGGCTTGTAAAGTCACTGATGCCAGCAGTGCATCAGCTGTGGCAGAGCCATTGCACACATCACAGTACTCATCTACCAGGCATGCAGTAACAGGTTTTCCTAAAGAGCATGTCATGGATAGTGTCATTCACATATTGCTCACAGGTGTTTGCAAGCCATCATACCTTTGAGGGTTTGGGTGCAACCATACACACATGCACTGGGCTCTAGCTACCTAGGCTAAAAGTAAACTATCATGTCCAAATGGTGAGGGCCTTGTCAGTTGGGATGTCAGGTTGGTAATGTTGACTTCCTGGGGAGCCTAGACAAGGACACTGTTTGGACTGTGTGAAGGCAGGACAGGGAATCAGATGGTGGCATGCCTTTACCTTTATTATAAAGTAACGACTCCATTGTCAAGGGCACAGTATGGTTTGGAAAGACTATAATATCACCCAAATGTCTCCTACCCAACGCTTCCCCTAATTGAGCCCATCGCAAAAGAGTGTTTGAAGCGATTTGCCTAGCATGAGAGGTCTCCAGTAGGCTTTGCCCAATAAGGAGATGTGATGGTGCTGGTTGGCCGTTGGCCCATACAGTTGAGGGCAAGTCATCTTGTGCTGCTGTATGTATATATGTACCTGTATTTAATGATGACTTGTGCATTAGTAGCGATAGCTACTATCTGTTATACTCCTTATCCTTTCTGTGGGCACCCTTAAAGGACATAGGTGTACACTTACTGAGGTGATCTGCATTTGGAAAAAACAGATTCCAGGGTGATGAAGGTACAATCAAGGGGTTTAGGGTTAGAGGCCCTTGCTAGACCACATGATAATCCTGACTTGTGGCCCCCGCAGAGGAGTAGCTTTCCTATAGGCTGTGTCTCATGTGGTTGCCCTGATGGCTTATGAACTTTCTGTGTTGGTCTCTTGCTAGACATGAATTTAGTGCCACCTAAGGTCTTCAGGGGCCCATGCCAGTACCTGAGACAAAGTATGTACCATATATGCCTTAGACAGATTTGTGTCTGGTGTGCCAGTATAGATAAGAGTGTATGCTGAGTAATGACTCTGACTACATCATTAGCTGTTAGGGACCAGGCTGCACTGATGTCACAGATGCTTGTTTAAAAAGTATCCAGTAACCTACACATTGCCCATATGTACATAAGAACATAAGAAAATGCCATACTGGGTCAGACCAAGGGTCCATCAAGCCCAGCATCCTGTTTCCAACAGTGGCCAATCCAGGCCATAAGAACCTGGCAAGTACCCAAAAACTAAGTCTATTCCATGTTACCATTGCTAATGGCAGTGGCTATTCTCTAAGTGAACTTAATAGCAGGTAATGGACTTCTCCTCCAAGAACTTATAAAATCCTTTTTTAAACACAGCTATACTAACTGCACTAACCACATTCTCTGGCAACAAATTCCAGAGTTTAATTGTGCGTTGAGTAAAAAAGAACCTTCTCCGATTAGTTCTAAATGTGCCCCATGCTAACTTCATGGAGTGCCCCCTAGTCTTTCTACTATCCGAAAGAGTAAATAACCGATTCACATCTACCCGTTCTAGACCTCTCATGATTTTAAACACCTCTATCATATCCCCCCTCAGTCGTCTCTTCTCCAAGCTGAAAAGTCCTAACCTCTTTAGTCTTTCCTCATAGGGGAGTTGTTCCATTCCCCTTATCATTTTGGTAGCCCTTCTCTGTACCTTCTCCATCGCAATTATATCTTTTTTGAGATGCGGCGACCAGAATTGTACACAGTATTCAAGGTGCGGTCTCACCATGGAGCGATACAGAGGCATTATGACATTTTCCGTTTTATTCATCATTCCTTTTCTAATAATTCCCAACATTCTGTTTGCTTTTTTGACTGCCGCAGAACACTGCACCGACGATTTCAATCTCTTATCCACTATGACACCTAGATCTCTTTCTTGGGTTGTAGCACCTAATATGGAACCCAACATTGTGTAATTATAGCATGGGTTATTTTTCCCTATATGCTTCACCTTGCACTTATCCACATTAAATTTCATCTGCCATTTGGATGCCCAATTTTCCAGTCTCACAAGGTCTTCCTGCAATTTATCACAATCTGCTTGTGATTTAACTACTCTGAACAATTTTGTGTCATCTGCAAATTTGATTATCTCACTCGTCGTATTTTTTTCCAGATCATTTATAAATATATTGAACAGTAAGGGTCCCAATACAGATCCCTGAGGCACTCCACTGTCCACTCCCTTCCACTGAGAAAATTGCCCATTTAATCCTACTCTCTGTTTCCTGTCTTTTAGCCAGTTTGCAATCCACGAAAGGACATCGCCACCTATCCAATGACTTTTTACTTTTCCTAGAAGCCTCTCATGAGGAACTTTGTCAAACGCCTTCTGAAAATCCAAGTATACTATATCTACCGGTTCAGCTTTATCCACATGTTTATTAACTCCTTCAAAAAAGTGAAGCAGATTTGTGAGGCAAGACTTGCCCTGGGTAAAGCCATGCTGACTTTGTTCCATTAAACCATGTCTTTCTATATGTTCTGTGATTTTGATGTTTAGAACACTTTCCACTATTTTTCCTGGCACTGAAGTCAGGCTAACCGGTCTGTAGTTTCCCGGATCGCCCCTGGAGCCCTTTTTAAATATTGGGGTTACATTTGCTATCCTCCAGTCTTCAGGTACAATGGATGATTTTAATGATAAGTTACAAATTTTTACTAATAGGTCTAAAATTTCATTTTTTAGTTCCTTCTGAACTCTGGGGTGTATACCATCCGGTCCAGGTGATTTACTACTCTTCAGTTTGTCAATCAGGCCTACCACATCTTCTAGGTTCACCGTGATTTGATTCAGTCCATCTGAATCATCCATGAAAACCTTCTCCATTACGGGTACCTCCCCAACATCCTCTTCAGTACCTGAAGAGGATGTTGGGGTACCTGAAGTTGTGCTGGTAGTCCGTTCACAACGGATATATATGTGTGTGTGTGTGTGGGGGGGGGGGGGGGGGTAAGTGACGTGCAGTGTGTGGAGTGATGTAGGTCTAGTAATTTCCTCCCTTACCTCTGCAATGCATACCACACAGCAGGCAGTGTGTGTGTGAGCATTCATTTTGCACACAGTGTCCTTGCCCAGCAGTGATCCAGTGTTTCCACTCATAACAAGGGTTTCTTCACTGATCTGATATTGTACTCTGACCTTCCCCCTAGGCCTTTCACTGGTAAGACCTTGTGTTGTGAGGAGGAGGGGTTGGGGAGGGGAATGACAATTGGCTGCATCAGAACTCCAATATGCATTGTGACAGTTTGGTATGACTTCATATCTGCCTGTACTGCACACCTGCCCCACCCCATCCCCACCCGCAGATCTTCCATATAGTTCTGGGAATGGTGGTAATAGTCCGGTAACATGGGGGTGTGCAGGGTTCTCAGATGTTCTGCTCGTAGAGAGGCCTATCATGTTTGGCAGAGGTGTGGTTGTTGAAAGATGTTTCTGGGATGTGGGGATGCAGGGATGGCTGCAACGCAGTCGCAATGGCACCCTCATGCTAGCAATAAGGCTTATCCGGAGAACTGGGTTGCTGGAGGTGCACAGTGGCAGCATGTTGCTGAGACCTGTGGAGGAGGGGAAGGTTGCAGGTGCATGAGGTCTGCCATGACTCAGATTTCAAGGTCCCTTTTTCTAGACAGTGACCTCTATAGCTTCCTCTCTGTAGATCATAACATATACAGTCGCCCTAGAGGGTGGCACAGCAGGCCACTTCATTTGAAACATACTCACCATCTGTATACACTGGCCCAACCTGGAATCAGGCATATGTAGCTACATTTTTTACGCTGCATAGAAGTGGTGGCATGTTACTGCTGTGAAATGTAGGGGCCAGGTTTGCCTTTAAGCCTTTGGCTTTTAACTTTGCAAATAAGCCACCTTGCCATTATGCACTGCTCTTTTGTTGCAGGCCATTGGAACATGGCTCCATCTGCCATGTGACAACTGAGGAGGAGTGAGAGAGTTGTGTTGTGTACAGAATGACCACAGGCCAAGAGCAGACAGTCTAGAGTGCTGTAGATGCTACTGTTTGGGACCAGGCAGACTGGCACAGACTGGCTGCCAATCCTGTATAGGCCTGTCTTGTGGATAGTATAATCCTTGTTATTCATTCTTTGCTAACGAGTATTAGACAGATCCACAGGCAAGGCCAGTACAGGGGTGGCAGCCGTTCTGTGCCAATCTGCCTAATCCCAAACAGCAGCAGCAGCAGCCCTCTAGATCATCTGCTCTTCACCTGTGGCTATTCTCTAGATGACACCACTCCCTCACTCCTCCTCGGTTGTCACATGGCAGATGAAGCCATGTTCCAGCAGCCTGCAAGTTGATGACCTATTTGCTGTAGTGTGAACTATAAAAAGGGTTGTGTACACATAGCATTTTAACTGTACTGAGGACACAAGGGGGCCCAAGGAAAAGTAACACCACGCAAGCTTCACATGTTCACAATGTATTCTCTGGCCCTGACCCCTGCAGCTGAAAAAAGAGTGATGTCATGACAGCATTCGGGTTCAGAGCAAGAGAGAAGGCCCATTGTTAGGTCAGAGGTGATAAATCTTGACAATGAAAAAGAGCATTGATTTCTTGTAGCTGCACTATGATGGGCGCATAACTCCACCACCGATTGGACCCCCACACATTGATGACATAGCTACTGCACCTGTAGTCAAATATTTTGACACCTATTGTACTCGACAGCATATGGAGCTGAACACTATCTACCTAGTGGCAATCTCACATACAGGCCTATGTACCCAATAGGCCTGCTAACAGTATGATGAGTAAAGAAAGCAACAGGATCAATAGTGAAGTTCCTCAGAAAGGAGCTTCAGGCTTAGCTCTTGCTTTCTTCCTTAAGAGCATGCACTGTGCTTTCAGTTGCATGGCACAGGCCATATGGTAGTGCCTGCCAGATAAGTGCCTGTTTGTAATGTGAAAGTGCACAATAGCATGTAAAGTCATGTGGAGGCCACACCTTTGACCACCTCATCCCTTAAGACAAAACCACACAATGACAAGACACAACCAGAAAATGTATATTTCTGACTTGTGACCAGTTTATTACTGAACAAATCTAGTCAACAGATTCAAAGCAAGTCAACGTCTTTGGTAATCACACTCTGCAAGAACAAGATAATAAATAGCACATGACATTGTAAATTAAGTAAACAGCACATTGCATATAGACCTGTACATACATTCAGGCCGCTCCAGTGGCGCGCACTTTTAACCTGCGTTTGGACGCATGTTTTCGACACGCTAGCTTTACCCCTTATTCAGTAAGGAGTAACAGTGCGTTGAAAACATGCGTCCAACCCCCCCCCCCCCCGAAACTAATAGCGCCCGCAACATGCAAATGCATGTTGATGGCCCTATTAGTTATTCCTGCATGATTCACTAAGTAAAATGTGCAGCCAAGCCGCACATTTTACTTTCAGAAATTAGTGCCTACCCAAAGGTAGGAGTTAATTTCTGCCGGCACCGGGAAAGTGCACAGAAAAGCAGTAAAAACTGCTTTTCTGTACACTCTCCGACTTAATATCATGGCGATATTAAGTCGGAGGTCCCAAAGTAAAAAATAATTAAAAATTTTAAAAAAAAAAAGTTATATCGGCCCGCGGCTCGCGGGTTGAAAACCGGACGCTTAATTTTGCCGGCGTCCAGTTTCCAGTTTCCGAACCCATGGCTGTCAGAGGGTTTGAGAACCGATGCCGGCAAAATTGAGTGTCGGCTGTCAAACTCGCTGACAGCCACCGCTCCTGTCAAAAAAGAGGCGCTAGGGACGCGCTTTACCGCGGGCCCTCATTTAAATACTGAATCACACGCACAGGAGAGTGGCCTGTGCGCACGCCGGGAGAGTGGGCACTCGCCCGCTCTCCCGCAACTTTTACTGAATCGGCCTGATTGTAAGATATGGATTCAATACATATACAGGCTTTGCATCTTATCCTTTTTCACAATCATGATTACAGAAAAGAACATAGAAAGCAGAAGTGGCACCCCAATAGCTGCAGAAAAGCTCTAAGAGTTAATATTTATTTATTTATTTATTTATTTATTTATTTATTTATTTATGGTTTTTATATACCGGAGCTCCTGTATACAATACATATCGCTCCGGTTCACAGAGAACAGTAATAATTACTGCCGGGTGGCAGTTTACATGGAACAGTTTACAAGGAACAGTTTACAAGGAACAGTTAACATGGCCATTTACATGGAACAAATCACAACTATGTGCTGTTAACCCAAAGGCCCCAGACAGTCCATGTTGAAAGAGTGAACTCAAGGATACAGCCTAAGGGCCAAGGCAGCAGACTTCAAGTGAAAGCCCAGACAGTCATGTTAAAAGAGTGCACTCAAGGGGACAGTCTAAAGGCCAAGGCAGCAGAGCATAGCATTGAGGCATATGACCAGGACCAAAAATCACAACAGCATAGAGGTGGAAGTCCCAGGAGAAGACACAGGAGTATGGAGGCAGGATCCTCAGGAGAAAAAGTGGCAGCAGGCTGAGATGAGGTGAGACACACGCATCAGGAGCAGCACATGAGACATGATGAGGCAGTGGCAGGCTAAGATGAGATGAGACACCAGCAGCACGAGACATGATGAGGCAGCAGCAGTAGCTGAACTGTGACTGAAGACAGCCTCAAGGAGGCTGGAGTATGGGGAGGGCATTGGAAGTAGACTGCAAGACTATAAATATAAAGTATTAACTCTAATTTTCAATATCATCAACAATATTAACCGAGGTTTATTAGGAGTTACACTTCAACCTTACACACCACAGAGAGCTCTAATATCACAAAACAATGGACTTCTACTGGTTCCTTCTACTTGGAACACACACCTAATGCAAATAAGAGACCAAATGTTTTCCATAGCGGGGCCCCAAGTTGTGGAACTCTTTCCCAGAGTCAATACACTAGATAAATAAAGAAAGAATTTCAAGCAAGAACTGTGTAGCAGCCTTGCCATAAACAGTTGAGGTGAATTTACCAGCTCTGGCTCACATCATGTGTAACTGCTCAGCCATGCCCTCAAGCACATTTGGTCCTAGCCGCTTGATGAGGCATTCCTCCATGGGTGAGAGCACAATTGGGCAAGGGGCTCCTTATCCGCTCTGCTGGAAGTACTTGTAGCGGCTGCTGACCTTCATCTTTAATTGGGCCGTTATGTCCTAGTATGTGTGAGCCACCTGCTCAGCACTGCGCTCGACTCCACACCGCCTGGAAATTGCGTGAAAAATGGTGCATCAGATCTGGTCCTTCGATGCCTTGCAGGACCTGGATGCATAATTTCCAAAAAGGAAGTAATGCTCGCAGGCACCAGCAATAATCATCTCATTGTCCTCAATGCTGAATTTGAGAGTCTTCAGCCGAGGGCATCCAGCTGCCTGGCTGACACAATGGGGTTCCAATTTGCCTTCCAGAGAGATGTCCTCCCTTTCCTCACTCCCTCTCCCATCTCCCATCTCCCCTCTCTTCTTACCCTCTCTCCTGTCCCTGCTCTGCAAACTCCTTTCTCTTCTGCCCTCTCTCTCTCTTTAGACTGCCATCCTCCTCCCTCCATCCTCTCCATCTTCTTCTGCCTATCACCTTCCTTTTCCCACCTCCTCCTGGCACTGTCCCTACTCCTAATCCTACTCCCCCTAGCACTCCTGCCCTCCTCCTCCCTCTTCATCTCCTCCCCACGCCTTTCACTCTCCATCATCTCTAAAACTTCCACTCCAACTTTCACCTCTTCACTCCTCCACTCACCTCCTCACCCCTCCACTCACTTCCTCCACACACACCTCCTCATTCTTCCACTTCTCCATCTCCTCCACACACTTCCTCACTCCTCCACACCACTTCTCCTCCACAGAAAAAGACAAACATCACAAACAAAAACTTTCACACACAAGTAGACAAAAGACAAAGGTCAAGGTAATCACAAGCAAAAACAGTCAAGAACAGGACAACACATTCAGAAATCGCTATAAGAACTCCTAATCCACTAAACCATACCTCACCTCCTCTTCTCTAACCCACAGCTCGACACACCCTCAAAGAGGCAGCTGCAGGAAGTGGGTATATATATAAAAAAGATATTGCACAATTTGCATAAAACAACATGAGACACGTCTACTAGCACATGCCTCATCTAATGACGTGAGATGCACTGATGCATTGTGGATGTGCTGACGTAGTGCATGACACAATAAAGTTGCTCATGGCATGAAAAATAGCTACGTGGTGCGGGAGCTGGGAAATTTCCCTAACCATGCCCCTTTTTTTATCGCAAGCATTATTTCTGCTACATTTATATAGCATTTTGATAAATCTATGGGGTAAAGTTTTTTAATTGTCACCAGCAATTAGACAAATCCCATCAAATGCAGGATGAAGGTGCAGAGTGGTCTTGAAAACCTAAATATTAACAGGGTAAATTGGTGGAGTAATTGGAAAAACTGGGTTGTCCCTTGCATTACATTTTAAAATCCACATACATTTGTGTGTAAAATCTTGCAAAGTCCTAGGAAAGATATGCAAAGTATGTTTTCTATTAGGGGCATACTTAGGCGAGGTAAGTATATTTTAAAATATATGCATTCAAGTGCACGCACAATTTAAAATAGCAGCATATCTCCTCTCACATGCCAATACACGCATGTATTGATGCACAGGCACTCATTTTAAAATTAGCCTTTATATCTGTGAGAGGCTGCAGGGGGAGGAGAGAGGAGGAAATTGAATATTTATGCTAGTAGAACTGAGCATTGTAAGCTGATTGTATGTTGCCAGATAGCTAACATATATATTACTCTGATAATATACTAGGTTAAAATTGTGTGTGCTATTTATACTCCAATGAACCCTCCCCCCCCCCCCCCCAGCCAAAGGGAGAGAGGGTAAAGAACATGCTACCATTTAAGTGTACTGCAGCAGAGAAAAATAAGAGGACAATGCAGCTATGAAATATGAGCCGCCAGCCCAGGATCTATTTTCTGATGTTTAGGCGAGAGGCCCAGTTGCCAATTGATCTGTGTTTTGGGGTTTCAGTAGATGGGTCATTGCCTCAGACTTTTCAAAGCTTTGTGAAGAGCTAAAAGAACAGATGGGAACAACCTATAGGTTGGCTGCAGAGTCTGTCTACAAACTGAGCCTCAGAAACAAGCACCAATATGACCAGAAGATGAGGCAGAATGACTTGCCGGTAGGGAAAAGAGTACTCTTAGAGAACTGGATGCTGACTGGGAGATACAAAATTGCTAATAGGTGAAGGTCTACCCCTTATGTTGTTGAGGAAAAAAATGAACAAACTGCCTGTTTTCCATGTAAGGCCAGAGAGGGGTGAGGGACCAGTAAAAACAGTACACAGAAGCTATCTCCTGTCTATTGGACAGTTGGTATTTCCCCTAGAGGAACCCCAAACTATAGCTGAACCCCCCTCCAACCTGACCAAGGAGAAGGGAAACTGTAAGACCTGAGACCTAACCTCATTGGGAGTTTGACAGGAATGCCCATCAGGAACTGTTAGGGACCCATAAGGATCCTCTGGAAGACAGACACAGTGGATATGATAGTGAAGATTCAGAAGGAGAGTTAGGTGGGGGAAATATAAGGTTCACCTGGGAGCCATATTGGAGGGACCGGACCCCAAACCAAGAGGCACATTATGGAGACTTAGTAATACAGTTCCCAGGTATGGAAAACCAGAAGAGAGAAATCAAAGAAGCCTTCCAGAGTAATGATTTGTTAATGCTGTGGACCCTTGAGCCAGCACGAGAGCTGGAACCTCCACTGAGGGAAAGTCCCCAGTGGACCTCGTAGCCGGGAGGTGGTGCAGCACCAGGAGACCCGCCTGGAACTTCACCTATACCAACCCCCATTCCCCTCAGGTTTAGCCCTTGGGTGCCGGGGCTGGCAGGACTTAGGTGAGGGTCTCCTGGTGTAGAGTTGTCCACAAGAGGAAGCAGTGTAGGGAGGTCCAGGTTGAGGCTGGCGGAGGTCCGGAGAAACGAGGACAGTCCAGGAGTCAGGGCAGGCAGCGAAGTAGCAACACAAGGAACCAGGCCGGAGGTCAGGGCAGGCAGCGGACAAGCAGGAACCAGGAACATGCTAAGAGTCAGGATGGGCAGCAGACAGCAGAATCAGGAAACCAGCAAAGTCAGAACCAAGAAGTCAATCCAAGGGCTAGGAACCAGGAGGAAAAGGAAGTGGAACCACGGGCACAGGAACTGGCAGGAACAGGAGGTCAGGAACAAGCAGGAACTCAGGATCAAGAGCAGGTGACGACTGGAGAAAAAGGAATCAGAACCATGGGCACAGGAACAGGCAGGAACAGGAGGTCAGGAACAAGCAGAACTCAGGATCAGGAGCAAGTGACGACAGGAATACTGGAAGGCAGCAACTAGATACTCCACGGAGCAGACCCGTTGCCAAGGCAAGGAATGGTGCAAAGAGCTGGGCTTAAATAGCCCTGAATGTTGACATCATTGTTGGGGGCCATGGCCCCTTTAAGAGGCAGCAAGTGCCTCGTGTGCATGCCTAGGGGGGCGGGTGCCAGGAGGAAGTTGGCGGTGTTTGCCATGTGGGAGGAATGCCAAAGCAGGGCCTCGGGCAGCCTGTCCCATGCCGCCGTGGAGGAGGGCTGGAGCCAACGTCTGCCGCAAAAGGTAAGGGAACCTGGCTGCAGTGACCCGCGGCCAGGATTCCCAACAGTACCACCCTCTTATGTCCCCTCACAGAAGGACCAGGCTTGTCGAGGTGTGCATGGTGAAAGTGGTGGAGAGATTTATCCAAAATATTTGAGGCAGGCTCTCTCTCTCTCTCTCTCTCCACCCAGTGGTCATATGCAGGAAATACAACAGGTCTGACACCTATCACAAATTCAGACAATTTGCACTAACTTAGCTATGCACATAGGGGCGGATTTTAAAAGGCGCGCAAATAGCCTACTTTTGTTTGCGCTCCAGGCGCAAACAAAAGTACGCTGGATTTTAGTAGATACGCGCGGAGCCGCGCGTATCTGCTAAAAACCTGGATCGGCGCGCGCAAGGCTATGGATTTTGTATAGCCGGCGCGAGCCGAGCCGCGCAGCCTACCCCCGTTCCCTCCAAGGCCGCTCCGAAATCGGAGCGGCCTCGGAGGGAACTTTCCTTTGCCCTCCCCTCACCTTCCCCTCCCTTCCCCTACCTAACCCACCCACCCGGCCCTGTCTAAACCCCCCCCTTACCTTTGTCGGGGGATTTACGCCTCCCGGCGCGCAGGAGCGGGCCTCCTGCGCGCCGGGCCGCGACCTGGGGGCGGGTACGGAGGGCGCGGCCACGCCCCCGGACCGCCCCGGGCCGTAGCCACGCCCCTGTACCCGCCCCCAAAACGCTGCCGACACGCCCCCGAAACGCCGCGACGACCGGGCCCGCCCCCGACGCGCCCCCGACGCGCCCCCGACACGCCCCCCTCGGAGAACCCCGGGACTTACGCGAGTCCCGGGGCTCTGTGCGCGCCGGGAGGCCTATGTAAAATAGGCTTCCCGGCGCGCAGGGCCCTGCTCGCGTAAATCCGCCCGGTTTTGGGCGGATTTACGCGAGCAGGGCTCTGAAAATCCGCCCCATAGCTAATTAGCACAAATTGCAATAAACTGAATTTTTGCATAAACCACACCCCTTTTGCTATCGCATGCGGTACTTACCGCATTTTGATAAATCCAGGCCATAGTTTGTAAACAATATTAATTGGTAAGTGTGATAAATCATGTCCATTTCTCATTGTATCAGTTTTGAATATGAGATTAGCTTTGTCATTGTGCTTTTAGCCTTTATTGATGAATGAAAAAAATGAAGATAACACTAAAATAAAAAATAAAAACTACACACATATTGATTTTGGTTATGTGTATGGGTTTTCAATTGTACCTTGCATTTCCCTTGGTACTATTCTCCCTTCTCTTTTTGATAAGCTTGTTTAAAGAGCCAGGTTTTTAAATTTTTTCTAAAGGCTTTGCTTATTTATTTATTTATTTATCGAGTTTTATATACCGTCATTCGGTTTCACCATCATAATGGTTTACAAGTTTCGATGGATAAAATGTTAAGAGGTTAGGAGAGGCTTCCCATCGGACACAGGTAAGTCCACCACAAAGTCCATGGAGATGTGAGTCCATGGCTCCTCGGGTACAGGAAGAGGTTGCAAGAGGCCCCAAGGGTGACCAGGCAATGGCTTTTGTTGAGCACAAGTCGGATAGGAACTAACGTACACTTGGACATCCTGGTCTACATAAGGCCACCAGTAGTAAAGGGTCAGAAGTTCTAGCATATGAGCCATGCTGGGATGGCCGGCTGTCAGAGAGTCATGTGCCCAGGAAAGAACCTTCTTATGGAGGAGGAGAGGTACAATTGTTTTGCCCAGAGGGACGATGTTGGTAGCCGCGAGGTAGACTTTGGCTGGATCTAGAATATACTGAGGCGTGGCCGAGTATCCTCAATTTCAGAAGTTCTAGCGAGAGTGTCCACTTTAGTATTCTTTGAGGCAGGATGTTACCACAGGGTAAAATCAAATCGACTGAAGAACAGTGACCATTGAGACTGCTGACGGTTCAAGTGCTGAGCCTGGCATATGTATTCCAGGTTCTTGTGGTCAGTGTAACAGTAACAGTGTGTTGAGCCTCCTCTAGCCATTGCCACCACTCTTTGAACTCCATCTTTATTGCTAGAAGGTCCTTATCTCCGATACCGTAAATCCTCTCTGCGGGCGAGAATTTACGGGAGATGTATGAGCATGGTAGTAAGGCACCATTGCTAGAAAGCTCCCACTGCCGTGTCCAAATCATCCACCTCTTCCACAAATGGACGAGAAGGATCAGGATGACATAAGCAGGAGTCATGAAGGAAGGCCTGTTTCAGTTCTTCAAATGCCTGAAGTGCCTCAGGTGGCCAATCTTTGGCATTGGAGCCCTTCCTGGTAAGGACGGTGAGAGGAACCACCATATGTGAGTAGCAAGGGATAAAGTGCCAGTAGAAGTAAGCAAACCTGAGGAACTGCTGAAGGGCGTGGATCCCCAAAGGTCACGCCAGTCTCGGATACTCGTGATCTTCTCGGGATCCAAGTGGAATCCAGTGGTTGACACTATATACCTCAGAAATGGGAGAGACTCGCGCTCAAAGAAACACTTCTCAAGCTTGGTGAAGAGGCAGTGTTCTCGAAGGCATTGCAGAATGCATCACACTTCCTTGCGATGAGAAGGGAGGTCTTTGGAGTAAGCTAATACTTCGTCCAGATAAACGATCACATTGAAGTAGAAAATTTCCCGGAAAACCTTGTTCATAAGGTTCTGGAAATCCGCCGAGGCGTAACCTAGCCCAACCAACATTGCTTTATGCTTCAATGGCAAGAGGAAATGTGGAAAAGAGGATTTCATTCAGGCAACAACCAACAAAGTAGCACAGTCTGGGTAAACAAATAAGCGTGGGAGTATCTTGCTTGTTTCGGTGGTGACTACCCCAAACCAATTAAGCCTTATACTTCACTTTCAATGCATATCCAGCGTAAATCTCTGCTTCAACGTTATCTCTGCTTCAATGGCAGGCAGAAATGAAGATAAGAGGATTTACATTCAGACAACAACCAACAAGTATTGAATTGCACAGTCTGGGTAAACAAATAAGCATGGGAGTAGCTTGCTTATTGCAGCGGTTACTACCCTGAACCAATTTAAGCCTGTTACTTCACTTGGAAAGCATATCCAGCACAGCTCACTGCTTCAATGGCAGGGGAATGAAGAAAAGAGGAATTATATTCAGAAAACAACAAAGGACCAAATTGCACAGTCTGGGTAAACAAATAAGCATGGGAGTAGCTTGCTTATTGTGGCGATTACTACCCAACCAATTTAAGCCTGTTACTTCACTTTGAATGCATATCCAGCACAGCTCACATCCAGCCAACATCTAACAAGGCATTGATCTGAGCAGTATGAGTATACAAACATCGGGGTAACTTGCTGAATACAACGGTTACTACCCTCAAACATTAAGCCTTATACTTCACTTTGATACAGCTCCAACACTGCTCTCTGCATCAATGGCGGGGGTTGAAGGAAATTAGAATCAAAAAGCTACCAATAAGGGACCTGAACTCAGCGGTCAGAGTAACAGATAAGTATGAGAAATAAGTGTGAAAGCTTGCTGGGAAGACTGGATGGGCCTACTGGTCTTCTTCTGCCGTCATTTCTATGTTTCTGTGTAAAAGGCATTACTAAGTACTCATAATGCCCATCACGGGTATTGAAGGTGGTCTTCCATTCATCACCAGGTCTTATTTGAACAAGATTGTAAGCTCCACGGAGATCTAATTTTGTAAAAACCTTCACCCCTTGTAGGCGGTCCAGGAACTCCGGGATGAGCGGAAGTGGATACCGTTCCTGGCAGGTTATGGCATTGAGACCTCAGTAGTCAATTCATGGCCTTAAGGAGCTGTCTTTCTTGGCTACGAAGAATAAGCCAGCTCCAGATGGGTAGGTTGAAGGTTGAATAAACACCCTCTTTAGATTTTCTTGGATGTATTGTGACATAGCTTGAGTCTTTGGAAGAGACAATGGGTATACCCGGCCTCGAGGAGGAGTAGTGTTGAGCAAGAGATCAATAGTGCAGTCATAAGGTCGGTGCTCGGGAAGAGTCTCAGCCTTTTCTTTAGAAAACACATCTGAAAAGTCTGCGTAGTGAGCTGGAAGAGCCAGGGGCATTCGGGACCGGGGTAGTTCTGGCAGGCAGGAAGAGAAACAGGCTGGGCCCCAGGCAGAAAGAGAAACAGCCAGGGGCATTCGGGACCGGGGTAGTTCTGGCAGGCAGGAAGGGAAACAGGCTGGGCCCCAGGCTGTGATCTGAAGAGTCTCCCAGTCTATGTGTGGGGAGTGTTTCTGGAGTCAAGGTAGTCCCAGCACCACTGGGTGGATGGCCCTCTCCAGTATAAAGAAGGTAATCTTCTCCTCGTGGAGATTCCTGGTGCAGAGGGATATCGGTGCAGTGACAGAGGTGACTCAGCCAGGAAGTGGATTCCACTGAACTAGAAGTATTGGGAGTTGTAGCTACTCGACCAAGTCAGCTATAATAAAGTTCCCTCTGGCTTCGAAGTCGATGAACGCCAGCGTAGGGAAGGATCCTCCCGATTAAGTAAGCGACACAGGAACAGTACATTGAGGAGCAGGATTCACACAGCCTAGAGTCTGTTCCCCTGTGACTCCTAGGCTCGAGAGTTTCCTGGCCGCTCCGTGCATTGAGCCAGCAGGTGACACTTGCCGCCGCAGTAGAGCCAAAGGCCAAGCGAGCGAGGAAGTTGTCTCTCTTCAGGAGTAAGAGGACTGCAACCCGGTTGCATAGGCACTTCTCCTCGTGAAGAGGAGTGTTCCGAAGGTGGAAGCAGAGCTAGTGGCCATGAGAAGGAAGGTGCCAGCATTATAGGCCTGTGCCCAGGTTTCAACTCTCGAGCACACTGCTGTAGACGGCAGTCAATCCATCCAGTCAGGTCAATCAAAGACTCAAGGTCCTCAAGGAGCTCCCAAGCAGCAAGCACATCCTTAATCCTTGAGGCCAGGCCTTCAAGAAAAAAACTTCAAAGGCTGTCCTCCCACCAGTCCAACTCCAAAGCCAGTGTGTGAAATTCTACCGCGTAGTCTACCAAGGGTCGAGACCCCTGGCGAAGATGAAGAAGCTCAGTGGCGGCCGTGGATAGTCGAAGACCTGTTTAAAGGTGTGGACAAACCTTGGAAGGTCCCCAAGCAAGGAGTAGCCATGCTTCCAAAGGGGGGAGGTCCAAGCCAGGGCCTTTCAATCGAGTAATGATAGGATATAGGTCATAAGAACATAAGAACATAAGAACATGCCATACTGGGTCAGACCAAGGGTCCATCAAGCCCAGCATCCTGTTTCCAACAGTGGCCAATCCAGGCCATACAAACCTGGCAAGTACCCAAAAACTAAGTCTATTCCATGTTACCATTGCTAATGGCAGTGGCTATTCTCTAAGTGAACTTAATGGCAGGTAATGGACTTCTCCTCCAAGAACTTATCCAATCCTTTTTTAAACACAGCTATACTAACTGCACTAACCACATCCTCTGGCAACAAATTCCAGAGTTTAATTGTGCTTTGAGTAAAAAAGAACCTTCTCCGATTAGTTTTAAATGTGCCCCATGCTAACTGAGGTGAACTGCGCTGGTTGGAGAGAAAAGTGCATAAAGCAGTGATTGAGGAAACAATGGCACTGCTTAGGATCTCCAGAGTAGCGGGGAAGTGCCGGGAGGTAGAAGGAGGTGGAAGGCGCCAGTGCTGGAGCTGGAGGCGGTGACAGAGCCCCGGGCAGAGCGGCAGAGTCCAGCCATTGGCCAGATGCTCGATAGTGGCCTCGCTAAGAGGTCAAGACACAGCTGCTGCTGTTGTAGATGTTGTGACAGGCCTGGAATGGCCTGGAGACCAGAGAGGTCCATTGGGTCCATGACCTTGGCAAACTCTTAATGCTTTGGACCCTTGAGCCAGCACGAGAGCTGGAACCTCCACTGAGGGAAGGCCCCCAGTGGACCTCATAGCCGGGAGGTGGTGCAGGACCAGGAGACCCGACTGGAACTTCACCTATACCAACCCTTGTTCCCCTCAGGTTGAGCCCTTGGGTACCAGGCCAGCAGGACTTAGGCAAGAGTCTCCTGGCATAGAGTTGTCCATAAGAAGAAACAGTTTAGGGAGGTCTGGGTCAAGGCTGGCGTAGGTCCGTAGAAACGAGGACGGTCCAGAAGTCAGGGCAGGCAGCGGACAAGCAAGCACCAGGAACATGCCAAGAGTTAGGACGTGCAGCAGACAGCAGAATCAGGAAACCAGGCCGAGTCAGAACTAAGAAGTCAATCCAAGGGCTAGGAACCAGGCGGAAAAGGAAGCAAAACCATGGGCACAGGAACAGGCAAGAACAGGAGGTCAGGAACAAGCAGGAACTCAGGAGCAGGAGCAGGTGATAACAGGAACACTGGAACGCAGCAACTAGATACTCCACAGAGCAGACCTGTTGCCAAGGCAAGGAATGGTGCAGAGAGCTGGGTTTAAATAGCCCTGAATGATGACATAATCGTTGGGGGCCAGGCCATGGTTTCCCGCCATGGCCCCTTTAAGAGGCAGCAAGTGCCGCGTGCACGCGTGCATAGGGAGGCAGGCACTAGGAGGAAGTCGGCGGCATCTGCCATGTGAGAGGAACGCTGCAGCAGTGCCTCAGGGCGGCCTGTTCCATGCCGCCAAGGAGGAGGGCTAGAGCCGGCATCTGCCGCGAAAAGTAAGGGAACCTGGCTGCAGCAACCCGCAGCCAGGATTTCCAACATGATAGGACTGAGGATGGTACAGATGACAAGAGAGGGACAGATAGCCTGGAACAAGAAAGGGAAAGAGGTGCCCAGATGAGATTCACCCCCAGATAGAACCAGAAACTACAGAAGCTGAGGAATTGGTTCCACTGCCACCCCGAGAGCCCAAAAAGACAGGCAGGACTGTGAAGCCCACAATAAGGTTCACTTATGATAGGCCTAGAAACCCAGTGAATGTTCACCTGACAGTAGTACACAACAAGTGACTGCCTTATATCCAAAAAGAATGAAGGGATGCCTTAAACTTTGGTATAAAGGGGAGGTGCATGCAAGAACGTGGGTTCTTGTTGAGGACAACAAGAAATTTAAGTGGGGGAGAGTGAAACCCCCTCTCCCAAGGGAGAGAGAGTAAAGAGCATGCTACCATTTAAGTGAACAACAGAGAAAAAAAGAGGTCAATGCAGCTATGTAATATGAGCTGCCAACCCAGGAATCTCAGAATGAGATTGAAAAGGTTGATACCACTTAGTGTGAAGGTGCTTAAATAACCAATGAATAGATGAGTCAGAGACTCAGGTAGGGGATTTGCATGTCACAGCCCCCTGCACTACTCTTGGTGACTTGCGATGAAATATTTTAAATCATACAGAACTATGACTGGAAACGCCCTATATTGGAGAATTCTGAATGAGAGAGGGATTTGCAAAAAAAATATATTGAAAAGCAGTTCTAGGAAGCAAATAGATTCTTACCCTGACTAACAAGGGGAATCAGATCCTTGGTTACCCAGTTTTCAGACAACAGAAAGGGGAAGCCAAGCAGGATGGAAGGGTGTGAACACAATCACTTTCCATGGTCCTGCCTGGGTCTTGGCCTTTTGACTGAGAGAAGGCTGGGTAACAGTGAATGACTGGCCATGAGCTTAGCCTTAATCACTGATTGCTAAATACGTCATGAGCCTAGTAGAACTATAAACACAAGCCAGGGAAAATCCTCCTACCAAGGGAAAATAACCAAAGGACAGCAGCAGATCTGGCAGTGGAGCAATCCCTCAGGAACAAGGGGACCCCAATGGCAGATTGTGAGGTCCCCCAGGAGGATATGGACTCCAGTGGCAGATCGAGCAGTCCACCATGAGCAAAGGGACCCCAGTGGCAGATCAAATGGTCCCCCAAGAAGAAGGGGATCCCAGCAACAAGTCCAGAGGTGCAGTTGGGTTCTCCAGGAGGGCATGGACCCCAGCAGAATACCAGGATGTAGAATCAGGTCCCCCAGCGGAGTGGTCCCCAGTGACACACTGGGAGATGGTCAGGTCCATGAGGGCATGGATCCCAGCATTGGCACGGACCTTTCAGCAGAGCAGAAGCATCACTGAGGAGATGGCAGCAGTTTAGATACAAATGACCCCGCCAGGCCCAGGCCAACACTGCCCATCATTTCACAAGGATGATACTTGGAAAAAAAGGGGGAGGATAATATCACTTGATTAAGAGGTCCCTTCTATTCTATATGGTGGGATACTGTGGGGGCCAACAACCCCAATCTGCCAAATATTAAATGTTCTTGCTACCTTGTAGAAATGTATATAGTTGTGTGGCCTGAGTCTATTAACCATGAGTAGATAAGTATGCTGTTTAACATTCTATTACATGTAGAAATGTATATACCTATATAGTCTAATAAACTTGTATATATTTGTACATACTGCCAGCCTTATGTACTAGGGATGTGCAGAGCAAAAGTTTATGTTCATAAGTCCATAAGTCGAAAGGGGGTCCCATTTGCGGTCAATATGGACATATGGAGAATTCCATAAGTTGAGTCTATGTCCATACGTGCAAATAAAAATTTAAACCCCTCACCCTCCTTAATCCCCCCCCCCCCCCCCAAGACTTACCAAAACTCCCTGGTGGTACAGCAGGGAGTCAGGAAGCCATTTCTGAAGTCCTTTGTGAGGAGCACGTGACGTCGGCGTCACGTCGGAGTGACGCGGCGTCACGTGATTCCCCACGCGATCGCTCCGGGGGACCCTCGTTGCACCCAAAAGTTCCTTTTGGGTGCAACGAGGATCCCGGAGCGATCCCGGAGCAGCCTCCTGACCCCCCCAAGCTGGCCAAAAGTTCCTTTTGGGTGCAACGAGGGTCCCCCGGAGCGATCGCGTGGGGAATCACGTGATGCCGCGTCACTCCGACGTGACGCCGACGTCACGTGCTCCTTGTAAAGGACTTCAGAAATGGCGTCCTGACTCCCTGCTGTACCACCAGGGAGTTTTGGTAAGTCTTGGGGGGGGGGGATTAAGAAGGGTGAGGGGTTTGAATTTTTATTTAGGATCAACAATCGCGATTTCCAGCTTATTCAACATAGCTATGTTGAATAAGTTGGAAATCCGATCGTTTTCGCCTCATCACTTTTTTAAGTTAAAAAAAAAAAAAAGTTGCGTTTTACATTTAAGTTCAAAATGAATGCACACCCCTATTATTTACAGTCCCGTTTGTTTTCTTGGGATGAAGGGAGGGAAATCCCACTCACTAACACCTTTTTCCCCAGGTGGAGGCTCCAGGTGCCAAGAATGTGAAGACCAACAGAGTCTGCCCTGGGGGGTTTCCCACCAGGTTGGTTCCAGACCCATGAATTCCCCACAAGGTGAGCGGTCAAGGGGGTGCTACACCAACTTTTATGGTTTTTTTGCCTACTTTTGATCTATGTTATCAATTATTCATATAAATAATTAATTTATAAACTTCTGACACAATATTTTATTAAGGATTAAGGAGCTCATGTACACACAAAATGGAAAAAGCTCTCGGTACATCTCTCCCTAAATATTTAATTAATCTGACAGATCTTTGATTTATCTCATACAAGAACTTATCACCTCTAATATTAAATTATAATTTTCATGCTTGCCAAAAATGTAATAAATTGTACTAAAATCAACCTGGTGAATGCCAGAGCCCCTTTCTAGAAGAACAGATAAATAGTGAAACAAGGTTTGGTTTAGGTCAGTTGATGGAATCAGGTGAATTAACTACATGCTGTACCCTCTCTGTGTGCATTTCTTCTCTCTGGCAGCTGACAGGATCAGGATCTGGCTGCTGGGTTCTGTTTGCGTGATTTGAAAAGAGGGGAAAGGGAAAATTATGTTGTGTCTGCCATGTGGATTGAAGGAAGGACATTTTTGCTGCCCCCTTCCTCCCCTGAAAGAGGAACATCATGAAAACTGTGGTTCTTGGTGGGATCCTGTTAAGCGCCAAAATATGCTTTATGATGCTTACCCAGGGACACAAGAACACTTAGATTTTGTAGAAAGTATACATTTTTATTGCTCAATATAAGTATTCTTGGGAGATGCTGGATGTCCTTTCTCTGACAAACTGACCACAGCATCGCATTGTATACATTTATTTATTTATTTATTTATTTAACAGTTTTATATACCGAAATTCTTGTAAGGGTTTACAAATCAGTTCGGTTTACATTGAACAGAAAACAGTGCTTCGGTAAATGAAAGCAATTACATAGAACATTAACAGAGCTTCAAATGTGAACAATTACAAAGAACTAATAATAAATATCTTATTAACCAACAAACAAGCAGAACAACATTTAACATTTGTACAGAAAACAGTGTCCCAGAGAGAGTAAATATAATACATCCGTGGTCGCAGAGGCTTAGGCTTAGGTCTTGAACTAAGAAACAGAAAACTAGGGGTTGACGCTAAGGTATTGCACCAAATTGAAATCATGGAACAGAGGGGCATATAAGGGTGTCACTGTACAATATAATAAACGGCTAGTGGGGTGAGGAATAGGTATGTGAACCGTAGTGAAGGCAACAGGAGCTAAGTAGAGGGGCAAAATCTGGACATGAAATTTTTTTGACTAAGGAGATATAAATGAATAGGAAGGGTGTAATACTGCTGGGGAACGGGATGATGAACATGAACTGATCCTTCTTTTATAGGTAAAATGCAATATAGTACTAGGTTAGAAATTGTAAAAGTGCATGACTACCCAGAGAATCATTTACATTGTCATGTCAACAGCATGATAGATTATCCCTAAACCACCCTGATAATTTCTCCAAGGTGGGGCCCATTTACCATCACTCTTTAGATAGTCTTTTGTTCTGTTAGAATCTTGTTGGTCAGGGCAATTATCACATCTTAGGCTGTGTTTAAAGATGCCCCTGTAATGACAGTCTAGCCTGAAGTTCTAAACATTTCCTTCTGCTTTTGTGACCCTATAATTAGGCTTCACAAAGTGTTGCCAGCTTCAACTGCTGTCCAGATATCCCTGGAATTCCTACAGGTCAGGCTCAGTAAGACATTTGAAGTTCACATAGACAGAAAGGCTAAGATAGCAGAGGATTCTAGGTCAGTTGCTGTCTCCATTTTGGTCTCAAGCTTAGGCACACATATCAATCCTTTTTCCAGCAAGGGATCCTGAGCAACTGAGATGATCTGGAGAACTGTGAGTAAGACCAATTTGAAATATCCTGAGGAATTCCCACCCTGGGGAAGAGAGATTTAGAGACTGTGTACAGAGGCTGAGTTTATCCTTTTCTTGCCATTCTGGAGGGATTTTGTTCTGCCCAAACAAGAATACCCCTGCCCACTTGGGAACCTTACCTATCCTAGCCTGTAGGGTGAGTTCCTCCCTTGCCCTGGTAAAGAGAGAGACCCTTGCACAGACTGAGAACAGATTGAGAACTGTATTCCATCTGTTATGCCAAGAACTGATGTGAGCTGTGCCATTTATTCATGCCAGAACTTCTAGAGTAAAGTTTCTTTCTGGACACTCATTCAGTGTCTCCTGTGTGGTTATTGGCACTCACATCCCTCAGAGGAGAATGGGAACTTATATCTCTCCCAGGTAGAAGCTACAGTGTCACCCTTGCTACCCAGAGCTTTGGAGGATAAATTCCTCCCTTCCCTGCCAGTAAAAGAACCTGGCCCTGAGGTCAAAGAGACCAAGTGAGTTGGAAATGGCCCCAAGATCTATAAATTCTTTTATGGTCCCATTGGTGTGTAACCATCACCCAGAATTAGGGCTAGATAAAGTAGTTTAAATTCATGGGTTAAGTTAGACATTGTATTGGTAAATGAGTTAAACTGGTGCAAAATTAGTCTATACACTAGCTCACAATATATACATACAGGTGAATTTCCAAAGGAGTTACATTTGTAAATGGAACATACTATCAAAGCAATTTCCAAAAGTCATTTATCTGCATGGGAACAGTAACTTTTAAGCAGCTGCATGAGTGTACATCTGCACGTGAACGGCAGCTCTCGCAAATGGACACAGCCTTTTTATAACTTACATATATGCACGTATGATATAAAATCAGCTGTACATGCATACGTGTGCACAATTTTGTATGGATGAGCACTTGTGTGTGCAAATGCCCGCTTTAGCGCATAAGTGGGAGGATTTTATTAGATATGCATATGGACAGGATTACCAGTTTCACCAGTCCGTTCCCAGTTCGCCCAGGTAAAGGCTCCTGACTTCCTAACCCCCCTAATTAACCATCCTCCCTTTTACCCCAATAGCCCCAACCCTTCAAACCCTGCTGACTAGCCCAGATTTGTTTTATTTTAAAACTTACACGCCATCCTTAGCAGAAGTAAAGTTATGTGGTAAGGGATTCCAGCAAGCGTTTGTGCATGTAAATATGTATGCACATACTTCAGGTTACAGACCTGGAATGCTCATGTCCCACCCAGACTCCGCCCACTCCCCGCCCCTTTTTAGTAAAAAATGTCTTGCGCGCGTACCAGGAGATATGCATATATTTGCATGCTTTTTAAAATCTGTGCAGTACGCACCAGCAGGACTTGATCTGTATCTCCCGGCTTCGGTGTGCATAGGCTTTTTAAAATTCACCAGTAAGTGCACAATGCAGGTAAAACCTATTGACAATTCAATTGCATATATTGTATGAAATTTCAAAAGCCCACTTACACTGGAACAGTGTATTTATACATGTAAAGCTCAGTTTAAGCATGTAAATGCATTTGAAAATCAGGCCCATAGTGAGTAATGCCATTCTTGTCTAAGAAAAGGCACTTTGTGTGATACCATATTTTGCAGGTCACCATTAATTATATTTTTTAACTTTTTATTGCTCTCACCTTGATGTGATAATTGTCAATTGTTTTGTTAGTGGCTATATTTTGGCTCCTTATTTTATAGTAGCTTGTGCCCACACCTAAAGTTTTACACAGAATACTCCATTTCTTAATTTCACCTTCTAGCCTGTAGGGATCCTCTGTGCTTATCCCATGCTCTTCAGAATTCCATTACCATTCTTGCCTTTACCACCTCTTCTGGGAGGGCTTTCCATGCATCCATGAAGAAATATTTCCTGACATTGTTCCTGAGCCTAAGCCCTTGGAGTTTCATAGTATGACCACTGGTTCTACAGCTTGTACATCATTTGCACCTTTAAGGTATTTAAAAGTCTGTATCATATCTGACCTGTCTCTCCTCTCCTGCGGGGTATACATATCTAGGTTCTTCATTCTAATCTCATAAGTCTTTTGATGCAGACCGTACATCATATTGGTTGCCTCTCTATGGACTGCTTCCATCCTGTCTCTATCCTTTTTGAGATAAGGTCTCCAGGACAGAATATAGTACTCCAGGTGAGATCTTACGAAAGACCTGTACAGTGACATAGAGAGGTATAATCATCAAGGAAAAAAGAGGTGCTATTTTTCCTTGTTGATTATACCTCTCTATGTGCAGGCACATCATTCCTCTGGCATTAATCACCGCCATGTGATAGTTGCTCACTACCATCAGATCATAAGACACAATCCCCTTGAGGTCTCACCCTGAGTTGGTGAATATCGTTTTTTTTCGCACCCCCATCACATCCTTGCGATTACTGCATTTCAAATGAAGGCTCACAAACATTTTATTTTATTTTTACTTCGCAACCACTTAACTGCCTATATGTTGACTAAATTCAGTCAAGTCAAAAATTAGCCAAGTACATGCACCTGGAAAACGTTTAACATGCCTTTATACCTCAACTAGACTTATTTAGCTAAACTTAGCTGGATAGCACTGATATTTACTACTGATATTCAATGCCCCCTGAATACCTCTTTTTTTCCCCCAAGAGTTTTACCCAGTCGAGGTGAGGTTTAGGTGAGCTTAGGGGCCCCTTTGACATTCAGAGTGAGACGTACGAAGAGAATAGTGCACTCTTGTGAAGATTTGATGACCTTCGGAGTGAGGAAACCCACACAAAGTTGAGATTTTTACAATGTTCTCTCAACCTAACTCTCTCCTCCTCCCTTTTCCAAATTAGATTCGCACCATGCGTTATGGTGCTTTTCTCATGCGTTAAGGCGTTTTTCACATTTTTTGCGTGTGAAAAGGCCATAACGTGAGTTGGAAAATAACCCCTAGTCGGACAAATACTTTTGAATTATGACCTCTATGTTACTATGTTATGTAGTTCAAGCCTTTTGGAATTTAAGATAATAGATACACATAAAAAAAAGCATGCAAAAATTTTTGATTAAAAATGATTTCATCTTTACTTAAATTCCTATCTATAAATAGGAAATGTTTCTGATTATGTGGAGAGTGTGTGTGCATATGTGTGCGTGTGTGCCCTAAAGAGATTTTGGATTCCTGATGAGAAGATGAAATTATACCCACATTAAAGGCACACAACCTTACAGAGGGGTTTTGAAAAGATGGAAGTGCTTAATAGCCTGTTGAGTCAGACAGATTAGTCTTCAAAACTTTTTTAACATTAAAAAATGTAATTATATGCAAAACTAGGAGACCCGTGGTGAGCAGAGCTGCTAATTGCATGCCGCAACAGACAACAGCAGGAAAAAAGAAAAAAAAACCTGAAAATCTCAAGTGCCAGTTCTGAGTTTAATAGACATACTGTGCTGCCAGCTCAAGTTCAGAGTTGATTTCCAGTTTATTTTTCTCTCACACACTTCCTTTGTACTGTGAAACAGAGCAGACAGACAGTATTAGCTGCCTAAGGTCTAATGTGCCAGGCTGCATGGTATTATGTGAAATAGTCTAAACTGGGTTAAAAGTTAGTGATGTCGCACAGACATCCTGTTATTTTAAACTGTGTTGCCATTGGTGACCTTATGGAAACTATTATCACTTTTCAATTAGTCTGAGGCACTATTATATTATAGAAGCAGGAGTATGGGGAAGATTATGCGACCATAGTTGTATTTTATTGTATTTCTGTCATTTGATATAGGACATCATCTATCAATATGGAGCATCACACAAGAAATTAGTCATTTTGCAAATATTTTTGTTAATTTTCTGCAAAATTCACCAATTAAAAATATATTCTATATAAGGCTTTAATAGAAGAACTTTTCTGCAAAAATCTGAAAAACAAAAACTATGCCAGATCTACAGGCTATATCCTCGCTTCTTTTTTTTTAAAGGTGGTACCAGTTTGGAAGCAGAAATGGTGAATTGTGATGATTTTGTTCCCATCAGTTTCAGTCAACAGAAATAAAAAATTACTTGTTGAATCTCATGTCAAAAAATATTGGTGAAGTATTTCTTTGCAAATTTTTCCACAAAGATGAATACTCTCATTTTTTTTCTTCTGTGTGACTGCATGCATGTATCTAGGTTTTTCAGTTCTGCTATTAAAGTACATATCTCCCAGAGAAACTTACGTTCTGTCAATACAGGCTTACTATTCCATCAGTGCAATCAGCACGGCTGAATCAAGTGAGGGACAGAGCTCTGTCCTTGGCAGGTCCTAAAATATGGAATATGCTCCCCACAGAGATTAGAATGGAGACTAATTTTAAACAGTTTAAGAGAGTATTACGGACGTGCATCATTTTTTTGACGGATGAAAATATTGCACGATATTTTCTAATCTGTCATGTATCGGGGGTCCCTGAAAATGATAGGAAAACCCCACAAAATTTTAATGTGGTTTTCTTATTGTTTTGGGGGCGGGGGGGGGGGGGGGAAGAAAGGGCACACAGAAAAAAAAGCCCAAAACCCACCCCGACACTTTTGATCTAATTATTTACAATTCCCCACCCTCCTGACCCCCCCACAAAACTTGCCTATAGTCCATGGTGGTTTAGCGGTGGTCCAGCGGGGGTCCATTGGCTTCCAGTAAACAAAATGGTGCCGGCCGTCCATTGCTCCTACCATGTGACAGGGGGCCGGCCAATGGCACCGATAGCCCCTGTCACATGGTAAGGGCAAAGGGCCACCAGTGCCATTTTGTTTACTGGAAATTGATGGCCCGAGAGCGGGAGATCGCTCCCAGGACCCCCGCTGGACCACCAGGGACTTTAGGCAAGTTTTAGGGGGGTTGGGAGGGTGGGGGATTAAAAATAATTAGATCTAAAGGGTCAGGGTGGGTTTTGTTTTTTTTGGCTCGGGACAGCCGAAAAAAAAAAAAAAAACTGTCCGGACATTTCCCGCGGGTCCACGATACCGAAACCGGAACCAATTCCAGCACCTGATTCACATCTCTACAGAGTATTAAAAACATGGCTTTTTAAGGAGGCCTACCCCAATCCATCTTAAATTTGGTTTTTATGCTCTGCTTTTACAGTTTTATCTATTTTTACCCTGTTTTAGTGAAGGTTGTTCGGGTGTTATCATTATCATTATGTATTAGTTACAAGAGATAGGAGGAGGAAGGGGCAGCAGCTAGATAAGTTTATTGATATGTTTTATAAGATGTTTTCATTTGGATGTTTATAATTTGTTTTATTTAGTTGATTTTATTATGTTTATTGTATATTATTATTTACTGTTGTGAACCGTTATGATGGACTCCAAGTGACAGTATACAAAATCCAATAAATAAATAAAAGAGTGAGTGCCAAGGTGCTGGCATGGATTGCAAACTGGTTGATGGACAGACGAGAATGTGTGATGATAAATGAACTTACTCTGAAGAGAGAGCGGTGTTAAGTAGAGTGCCGCAAGGATCGGTGTTGGGACCGGTCCTGTTCAATATCTATGTGAGCGACATAGCGGACGAGATAGAAGGTAAGGTTTGTCTGTTTGTGGATTACACTAAGATCTGCAACAGAGTGGACATGCTAGAAGGAGTGGAGAGAATGAGACAGGATTTAAGGAAGCTGGAAGTGTGATGGCAGCTGAGATTCAATGCCAAGAAGTGTAGAGTCATGTATATGGTGTGTGGAAATCCTAAAGAACTGTATTTGATGGGGAATGAAGGGATGATGTTCATTGAGCAGGAGAGAGACCTTGGGGTGATAGTGTTTAACGATCTAAAGTCAGCGAAACAATGTGACAAGGTGATAGCTAAAGCCAGAAGAATGCTGGGCTGCATAGAGAGAGGAATATCGAGTAAGAAAAGTGATTATCTCCTTGTACAAGTCCTTGGTGAGGCCTCACCTGGAGTACTGTGCTCATTTCTGGAGATCGTATCTCTGAAGGGACAGAGAGAGGATGGAAGCGGTCCAGAGAAGGGCGACCAAAAAGGTGGATGGTCTTCATCTAATGACTTATGAGGAGAGATTAAAGAATCTAAATATGTACACCCTGGAGGAAAGGAGGAGCAGACATGATATGATACAGACTTTCAGATACTTGAAAGGTTTTAATGATCCAAAGATAATGACAAACCTTTTCCTTTGGAAAAAAATCAGCAGAACCAGGAGTCACATAAGAACATAAGAACATAAGAAAATGCCATATTGGGTCAGACCAAGGGTCCATCAAGCCCAGCTTCCTGTTTCCAACAGTGGCCAATCCAGGCCATAAGAACCTGGCAAGTAGCCAAAAACTAAGTCTATTCCATGTTACCATTGCTAATGGCAGTGGCTATTCTCTAAGTGAACTTAATAGCAGGTAATGGACTTCTCCTTCAAGAACTTATCCAATCCTTTTTTAAACACAGCTATACTAACTGCACTAACCACATCCTCTGGCAACAAATTCCAGAGTTTAATTGTGCGTTGAGTAAAAAAGAACTTTCTCCGATTAGTTTTAAATGTACCCCATGCCAACTTCATGGAGTTCCCCCTAGTCTTTCTACTATCAGAAAGAGTAAATAACCGATTCACATCTACCCGTTCTAGACCTCTCATGATTTTAAACACCTCTATCATATCCCCCCTCAGTCGTCTCTTCTCCAAGCTGAAAAGTCCTAACCTCTTTAGTCTTTCCTCATAGGGGAGTTGTTCCATTCCCTTTATCATTTTGGTAGCCCTTCTCTGTACCTTCTCCATCGCAATTATATCTTTTTTGAGATGCGGCGACCAGAATTGTACACAGTATTCAAGGTGCGGTCTCACCATGGAGCGATACAGGGGCATTATGACATTTTCTGTTTTATTCACCATTCCCTTTCTAATAATTCCCAACATTTTGTTTGCTTTTTTGACTGCCGCAGCACACTGTACCGACGATTTCAATGTGTTATCTACTATGACACCTAGATCTCTTTCTTGGGTTGTAGCACCTAATATGGAACCCAACATTGTGTAATTATAGCATGGGTTAGGTTGCTATGGGAGTAGGAATGTGTCTAACTTCCTTTAAATGTATTAGTGAATTCACTACATGTCTGGTAGTGGCCTACCGGGGTCTGATCGAATTCTCAATAAAGTTTTTGTTGATGTTTTTTTTTTTTTTGAAAGTGGCACCTGCCTATAAATTAAGGGATGAGCTAGGGTTGGGAAGTACAAACAGTCTAACTTCAGTTAGTCAGCCTGAGTGATTCACTGCTCCCTTGATTAACAAATGTTGGTCCCTATTCAAACCCAATCACACTACCTCAACACCTTTCCAAGGTGAGTAACTGAGCTGAACTATTCAACTTTTTTACTTTGGTATACACTGCTCCTAGCTTATTTCTAGCTTCTGGCTACTTTTTGGGTTGGTTTTTTTTTTTGGTGTGTTTTTTTTTTTTTCAATACAAGCACTCAGTATTAAATACAAACACTCAGCTCTTTAAAAGTCTGGAGAACAGTCAGTTCTCCAGACTTTTAAAAATAAACACACTACCTACTGCTACCTTATTGACTGACTAAAAATACAGTCTAACTTGTTTATTCACTGCCTACCTACTGCTACCTTATTGACTGACTATTTAAAAATGCAAACAGTCTAACTTGTTTATTCACTGCCTTTTTGACTATTAAAGGCACAAACACACTAAATAATATTCCCAAATAGTTAAATATTCCCAAAATATTCCCAAATAGTTAACTTTGCCCCAATACTTTTAAAAAAAAGACAATGTCCCAAGCAAAAACCTACTGATTCCTTTCAGCCACCAGCAAGGTGATCCTCTCCTCTCAGTGTTCCCACTGGAGTCACGATTTAAAACTCCAGGGAAGAAGACTCAGAACCAATGTCAGGAAGTATTTCTTCACGGAGAGGGTGGTGGATGCCTGGAATGCCCTTCCGGAGGAAGTGGTGAAGACCAGAACTGTGAAGGACGTCAAAGGGGCGTGGGATAAACACTGTGGATCCATAAAGTCTAGAGGATGTGAATGAAGAGTGGGTGGCTCACGGGAATGACGGCTACTACCTGGAGATAATACCCTTATTCAATAAACATAATGCGACTCCAACATTGCTCTAAGCTTCAATGGCAAGAGGAAATGTAGAAAAAAGGATTTGCATTCACAAAAAAGTGGGGAGTAGCTTGCTTTACGGCGGTTACTACCCCAAACCAAATAAGCCTGATACTTCACTTTCAATGCATATCAAGCATAGCTCTCTGCTTCAACGGCAGGGGAGAAAGACTGATACTTCATGCATATCCAGCGTAGCTCTCTGCTTCAAAGGCAGGGGAGAAAGACTGATACATCACTTTCAATGCATATCCAGCATAGCTCTCTGCTTCAATGGCAGGGGGAATGAAGAAAAGGGGATCTATACAGACAACAACCAAGGACCGAATTACATTGTCTGGTTAAATAAATAAGCATGAGTGTAGCTTGCTTATTGTGACGGTTAATACCCCTAACTAATTAAGCTATTTCACTTAGATGCAGTTCCAACACTGCTCTCTACATTAATGGCGGGGGAGGAAGGGAAATAGAACCAAAAGGTTACTAAGGGCCAAGAGTAACAGATAAGTATGAGAAAAAAAAAGTGCAAAACCTTGCTGGGCATACTGGATGGGCCGGGGTCTTCTTCTGCCGTCATTTCTATGTTTCTATGTAAATAAATAAATATGAAAATTATCTGTTTGAAATGCAATCCAACCAGCCTTTCCTTCAGTTCAAAATAAAAACACAACAAACAAGTTGTAGATGATGCCTTTTTGTTATGAACCCTCCTGTAGCGGTGCTATGGGAGGCTCCTTACCTCTTCCTGGAGGCCGCTCCAAGCCAGGGTCTTGCCTGTGAACTGTCCAGGATTTGCTCCAGGGCCTGGGAGGCCTCGATGTCCTTGGGGCCTGCCTGAGGCTGCTTGTGTTTGCATGGATTTCCTGGTTTGAGCCACGCCCTTCTCCCTAGGGGCCGGCCCGCAGCACTTCTCCGTAGTTATAGGGCCAGCTAGGTGTGGGCCTGCCAAACTCCTCCCAGGGAGTCGCCGGTCTGCAGCCCTATAAAAGGACTTCATCTTCATGCTGTCTGTGCCTTGCATCAGAGTGACGTCCCTCTGGAGGATCCTGTCTGCCAGAGCCTTGTAAGGTCTTCTGTTCTTCGTGGAGCTCCTTGTCTCGTCTGCCTTCGTACCACATCTTCATGTCTTGATGTCTTGCCTGAGGTCCCTGACCATGTCCTGATGTTCCGTCATGATCTTCCTCTTCCTGATGTGTCTGCCTGCCAGGATGTTCTTCCCTGTGTCTTCGTCTGGTGCTCCTGAGCCTTCCGTTCCTGCAAAGCCGTGGTTCTCAGATGATGTCGTGCCCGAGAATGGAGTGGCCTGCAGGTGGGATTCGTCCCTGACCTCCTGAGCCTCTGTTCCTGCCAGCCATGGGGGAAGCTTCGGATGACACCGGCTTCGCCATTGGAGTTCATCCTTGCCTGGGTCTTCCCTGCACTTGTCCCACTCTCCTCGTGGTCTGTGACCAGCCTCTTAGGGCTGTGTAGGGCGCACAGTGGAACAGGGTGGTCTGCGACTCAATCCCGCGGGTGGGCTGAGTAGGGCACCCTGAGAGACAGTGCCAATGTCCTCCTGCCTTACGTCTTGTCTTGTTTGGATCAAGTTCCTCGTCATGCTTGTGATGCCGTCGCATCAACCCAGTCTCGTCCGAAATGCCGTCGCATCAATCATAGTCCTGTCTACATGTCAAGGCCTCTGTCTGCCCTCAACCTCAGGCCGGCCTGCTGCTCCTTGTCGATTCATGCGGCAGGTCCGAAAGGGCTCGGAACAGTCGGAGGACCGTTCCCCTACCAACATCATCTGTTGTTGGCTCTGGGAGCTTGCAGGCCCGGCAGAGGGTAAGCCCATGTTCTGCCATGCTGGACACGCCGTCAACCCTCGGTTCGGCCCTGGATTCGTCTGTGGTCAGGCTGAGGCCTAAGGGCACACTAAACACTCCCCTTCTCAACACTTTTAGTCTGAATATGTGCAAGGACGGTAATTTTATAACAGCTTACAGAATTTTGCAGACTGTTACATACAGAAATTATACCAACTTTCAAAGCATGTACTTTGAAAGTTATCCTGGCAAAACTACCCACACAGATTTACATCTACCGATTTCTGTGGGTAGTTGTCGAGAGAATTTACAAACTTAGTGAATTTTAAAAGCAAGGCTTGTGCCAAATCGAAAGATGGGCGCACATCTGGCACTTGCATATGTCCACCCAATTTTATACGACGCCTGGATGTGTGAACATGTCCCAATGCTCGCACATCTCTTATTGGCCAAAAAGGGGACTTGGAGTGGGCATGATGTGGATGGGTGTAGGTGTTCTGAGTCAGGGCAAAGTGATGTGCATACAAGTACCTATGTGCCTGGGAGCGCACCTAGGTCCAGACTCAAGACCTGGCTGTTCAATCAGGCATTTCCGGACCAATGTGATTTAACTCATCACAATCAACACACATCACCATCAACATCATTGTTATTTACCTCTAACAACATTCGTTAGCCATATTTAACTAATCTTGTCCTTTCTTTTCCTTCTTTGCCAAGTTCTATTCTCCCTGTTACATGTAACTGCCTTTTCCGCACCATAGTTCAAGTTTAAGTTTATTTCGCACTCCTGTTTTATGTGAACCAGCATGATGTGACTGTTGTCTCGAATGCCGGTATATAAAAAACCTAAATAAATAAATAAAATAAAATAAATGTACATTTTCTTCTGTTATGGAGGAGGTGCAAATCTTAATAAAATTATTTCCAGGCATCTGTGAGGGTTGTATGTATCGTTTTGAGTGAATACCTGTAATGTATTGAAAGCAGATATTGCAATGCATTAAAAGTACTTTTCCTACCTATTTTATAAACATACACACATATATTTTATACATGAAAAAATACAACATGCTCGCAGAAAACCTGATTTATGTGTGTAAGTAGGTGTATTCTAAAACATGCTCATATAATTGAAATCACCATTTTCTGATTCCTCCACCAGTTCACCCTGTCCTTCTTCAGGTCATTGAGACCATCCTAGTTCTTCAGTTTACACTCCCCCTATTTCATTTAGACCTATCAACCAACCAAAACTTGACAGCAGACAAATCTGATATCAATTGTGCAAGATAATTAACAAGTGTAAAATTTGTGAATAAGTTGCCATATGTAATTGTTTAGTCTTTTATAAAAGAGTAACTTATGAGTGTAATTCTTAGCCCCACCTTACAATGCCCCTTGACTGACCCTTTGTTACGTATGTAAATGTGCTCATGAAAGTGAAAATATACACATGGGGTAATTTTCAAAAGGATTTACACATATAAATGTAACTACCATAGTAGCAATTTTCAAAACACATTTACCTGTATAAAGTGCATGTGCATGGGTAAATTCTATGAACAATTCAATGGCATATATTGTAGCAGTTTTGAAAAGTCCACATACTGATGTAAAGTGCATTTATATGTGTAAAATCCATTTTTAATCATGGAAATCCTTTTTAAAATCATGCCCTAATATTTTTTTATGTTTATAAAGTAGCATTCATATAAGCTACTTATACACATATATGCTAATTATACTTATGTAATGCTTTGAAAATTCACTTCTATGTGTTTAAATGAACAATCCAATGAAAGCCCCATCTCACACACCCCACCCATGCCCAGAACACCTCTAACAAATGCAGGTAAATGTATACACAAACATGGTTTATATGCATAAGTTTAAAAGCAAGTTGGGATGGGAAATTTTGTGACATCCATTTCCATTTCAAATGATTTTGAAAATTACTCCCTAGATGTTCTAAAGTGTTTTCCCATTTTATTTTATGCTGATGAGAAAAATGCTTAGTATAGCCGATCCTTAGTCCCATGTTTATTTAAATATTTATTTGTATTTATATAGACCGCCTTCCCATCCTTATAAAAGGTCACCTAGGGTGCTCTACAAAGATTTAACATGAAGGCATAGTCAACCAACAACACAAAATATAATAAAATATCAAATATAATAATGAATCCAGCCAAATCAACACATTTGTGTGTTGCCTTCAAACAGACTAACCTGGCAACCGTACTACTTTACTCAAAATTATATGAGAGACCATCTCATCAAAATTGTAAGACAATAACAAGCAAAAAATAAATTATGAAATATCAACATTACCATATTAACCTTTTTCTTTGTTATGTTTCCTGGTCGCAGGAGCTGGCATCACCACTAGCACTCACCCCTTTGCGGCAGGAGAAAAGCCCAACAAGCTCATCATGGTAAAAAACCATCATCGCCTCTTTTTCTTCCCTCCTCCAGAGGCTGTCTCTAAGCACGTGTGCACTGTACCACCTATTGCGGGGCCTGTGGTGGGAACCAAATCTGCCGGCACCTTCAAATGATGTCATGTGGCTGGGTACGTAAGGCTCTGCTGTGTACCCTAGCATCATCTTGGCAATGAGTCATCTACATTGAGTATATGTTGCTGCTCCTATTCCTGCATTCCAGCCTTGTCTCTGTCTCTCCAGCCCAGCCTAGATCAGCTTATTTCGTCCAGCCTTCTCTCCCTGCCTGTCCTGCTGTATCAGTCCTTCCCCTTGTCTCTAGCCTGCCCTCAGACTGACTTCTGTATCTGACCCTTTCCTGAACATTGACCCTTCTATCTTGCTGCCTACCTCTGACCCTTGCCTGGCCTTGGACCTTCACCTACACCACTACCATAGAGACACTCGCCTGTCCTGCCAGCCTCCGGAACACAAGGGGAAAGAGGTTGGAATAGGTGAAGATCCTGACCTGTCTCTTCCATGCGCAGCACCACCAGCAGTCAGTGAGGGTCTATGGGTCTTTCTCCATATGCTGATTCAACCTCACCTCAGCAACAAAGGTGCACAGTTCTTAAACTATCATGCATAGAATGACATAAATAAATAGAAGGGAAGAATAAAGCTTCCTAAATTTGAAGATTATTTGAATGTTGCTTCCTGGGTAATATAGAGGAATGGTGAACAATCTCCATTGATTTGGAACTGAAGTTTGCTGCTTCAGGATAGGAAAGGTCATCATTTTGAGAACTTTCCATCTCTGAAATCTCTTCTGAAGAAAATTCCACAGAACATATCTTCTGATATTTTGATGATGCAAAGGTAAGCACATTTTCTGTTTATTCTAGAACACCTAGCAGTGAAGGATTCCCTCCCCCATCCCCAAAAATATTACTTAGCAATGCTCAAGAAACTGTCCAACTACCATCTGTTATATGCACTTTTCTGGTGGATTGCTGCCTCTGTTTTGAAGCCTCCCACAACATGCAAGTGTTTTACATATTAGAGGAGAAGAAAATACTTCACAACTGAAAATGTGTATTTCAGAATAGAGAAGAGACACATAAACTGGAGAAAACATTACACTAGAAAATGTACGTTTTCAAAGTGAAGAAGCGACATAAGCAAAGACTTTTTATGTATGCTTTTTGTTTTCTTGGTAATATTCAACATGAACTGTAATGATTGTATGCAATACATTACGATACAACAAATCTGTCCACAATTTCCCTATACCAAAATTTACAGGTACATATTTAGTTTGAGAAGTTCTTTTAGCACTGTAAGACCTACATAGGGCAAATTGTTGTGCCTGCCATATGCTTTCATGTGCATGAATATTCAGACCAAAGATTTTCATTTTAGCTTGTTTGAGTGGGGATTTTTCTTTGGTTTTATTTTTATGTTCTTTTTTTTCTCATTTGTTTTGTGATTTTTTCTTTGTTTGTTTTCAGAAGTTTACACTTGCAGTATGTAGTTGTGCACACAAAAAGCAAGGTAGGAGTAAAAGAAGAAAGAAGAGTAGCAATAAAATCCTAAGGCATGGCATGCAACATGATCTAACAAGCATATGGGGTTATTTTCAAAGCTTATTGAACGTGATACGGCCGTATCGCATGCGATAAGCCTCTATTGCATGCAAAAAGGGCCTTTTCACATGTGATAGAATGCAAATTATGGGGAGGGGAGGAGTTGGGGCAGGAAGGGGAGGAGTCAGGGTGGGGAGGGGTGGAGTCAGCAGGGTCTTTGCTGCTGCAATAATGTTACTAACATTATTGTCAGCAGTAGCACACCGAATAGCACCACCTTTCACGGTGGCACTATTTGGTGTGAAAGCCAGCAGCCGGCGTACCTCTGTGGTATGAAGGCTGCAGGCTTTCACATGTCCACCCCCCCTTCACACCCTGCCCCCCCTTTTCAATGGATTCATCATTCTGCGAAGAATGATAAATCCAGGCCATAGTGCTTTAATAACAGACCAAAGCATTGAGCCAAGAGAGCTGAAAGAGCAGGCCATGTAGCAGCAGCAACAGAGGTGCCGAGATCCCAAGGCATCGAGAGACAGGCAGGGGAAAAGCTTTTTCTTTTTTTTTTTTGTATGTTTTTGTTTTTGGTGCCAAAGCTGCACACAGCAACCATGAGAGAGACAAGGTGGCAGAAGCAACCCAAGCAGTAAGAGCATAAGTGTCAACTAGTAACAAAATAGCAAGATGCTGAGTACATAGATTGCGGGCATTGATTCATTGTAGCTATGCATTCAGTTCTGCCACTCGCATGGAAAGTCAGGCACAAGGAAGTTTATCATAAAGAAAATAAATCCAAACCCCCCCCCCCACACACACACACACACCCAATTTGTGTTTAATACAGATACATTTTTTGTAACTTTTTCTCGAGCACATGAAGCACTGTTAGTGTGTTTTACATTTATATGGACTTCATGGAATATTTTTAATAATTTTACATTGAATTTTTTTTTACCTATTATTGAAAGCATAAGCCCTTGATAGTTATCATACCAGAACTTTAATGAGTTATGGTAAGTAAAGGTTTTCTAAGGTTTTCCCTTTAATAACATTGTGATAAAATAAGTCATTTTTGCAGAATTTCATTTTAAGTTCAGTAGTTTTTTTTAGTATTTGAATGTAATTATCTTAAAGTTGACCACTTTTCCACTCCTTGAGAATGCCTATTCCATAAGCATGCTGGTTGGTGGGTAAAAATGGTAACGTTGTGCAACCTTGGCAAGGTCTTAAAAGACTATAGTTTTATGTACCTGGTATGCCTAGATCAGTGGCCATAAACTTGATGGGCTTGCAGAAATGGTAACTTTCAAACTGGCACATGGGCACACATATGCACACTTATATGTCTGAGTGCACCCAGGAAGGACACAGACATTTAATTTACTAACACACACATATGTATTATAAAATAACCTGGCTGTGTGCACATGTGCATGCAATTTTAAGTGTGCAAGCACAGAGTGCATAAATCGGGTTTCTACTGTGTAAGTCAAAGTTTTTATAACCGGCGCACATACATGCCATTGCGGTTTCACCAGATCATCCACCAGTTCACCAAATTGAAAGATAGGTCCTCGAAAACCCATTTTTTAATATCCTGCACTCCCCCCAAGTTACACCAGATCCTTTAAACCCATCAGAAATGATTATTTTTTTTAAGCTAAACTTCCTCCATAGGAAATGTGTGTGCTGTGAGAGATATAGGCACATGTATATCTCTCACATGTATACGCACATGTATATACGCACATGTATATCTTTCACATATGGCAGGTATATGTAGCCCTACATGCACACACATCTTCCAATTTTGGCATGCACTGGGCTTTTAAAATTCACCTTTATGGTATTACGTGACTGAAATTGGTTCTGGATCTCCATTTCTGAAGTGGGGGAGATAATGGCCTCTGCTGCCAACCACTGAGGTTACTATATTAAGGGAGCACATTCTAGGGTGTCCACATGAGTGTGATGAATAAAGGTAGGGGAAGAAATGGTAGTTGAAAGGATATTGCTGATGCTAACAGTACTGAAGAGACACTCACTCTCCTCTGCTGCATCCCCACAGCACTTCTGCCTGTGGTGTTTCCATTTTTGCACTCTTGCCACCAGCTTCTCCTTCCAGTAAACTAAAATGTTGGACTGGAGGAACTCCCTTTCACCAATAGATCACATAGGTTGGTCTCACATAAGGATTCAACTGGGTGAGGGGTTTGAGCTAATTTTACAGTTTCAGTTGCAAGAAGGCCATTAGTATCACCACCTGTGCCAGTCACTGTTTATGCCGGTAACAATGTAATTTCTGTTCCAGAATATTAAATATGAGGGTGACCTAATGCAGGGTGGCTGTTGTTGAACTGAGATCCTCCATGGCATCCTGGATGGAATCATCTATGTTATATGTAACCACTTCTGATGCCCCAGGGAGCAATCCACACTGACCTCAACATTCACAAACTCATGATGGAGTGTCTATTGCACTACTAATCTCTGCATCATCAAATAGGTGGAATTCTACCTGAAGCTTATATCTTAAATAAGCCAGTTCAGAGGTGGCTTCATTGCTTTCTGCTTCTCACAGAGCTGCTGTCCACTCCACACTCTCATTAACATGCTCCACTATTTTCTCTCACCTTTCTATCAGTTCTTACAAATTAAAGCTACCAGGGTGTCCCTTGCTACCAGATATAGAAAGTTACCAGATCCCCTGGTAACTCACATGACTCACTGCCCTTAACTTATTCCTGCCACTGGAACAAAAAAAAAGGGGAAGACTCATTGTGTTTATGGTCCATCTGCCAGCCCACCATAATGCCCCTTGTCACTGCTAAGATATGGACTGAGGTATGGATCTGGTCTATCACTGAGTGTTCTTCACTTAGTTTGCCCCTGCTAAAACTGATGTTTGATCCTGCTTCATCCAGCTGCCACCATTTATCAGGAAGAGTTAGGTTTATATAGCATTCTGACTGGTCCAGATGTTGGCTGATTAAATGGATTCTTGTCCCTTCTGCCTTGGCCAGCAGAGCCTGCATCTGGGTACATCACTGAGTATATAGTGTGGGGATCATCCAGTACTAAATATTGCCCTGGGACATGCTTTGTAATCAGGGACTAAGAGGTACAGCAGCAACTTAAATCCCATATTCTTTACTAGCATTAGGGGCTGGTCACGCAGGGCAATTATATCCCAGTTGCACCATCTCACTGCCTTCAATGCCACCTGCCTCTTGCCCCAGGACAGCGATATGGAGGACTACCACATTTGCTCTATGGTGGCTTGCCACTGACATGGGAGTAGGGGCTGCTGGCCTGCCACTTCACTGGGGAGAAAAGCCAGGGTTGTTGCTTTGGAGATGGACTCCATCTTTGCTGTGGCTTTCCTGCTGTTTTAGCTGCTTTGAGTGGAGAACAGGGTCCCCAAAATAGAACTAGATTTCCATGAAATCAGGACTAACGGGTGTTGTCTTTTGCAGATGATATTGCAATAGCACTGTTTGAAAGATGGCCCATACCTTTTTTCTACTGATGACCTTCAGACCATGAATGCATTCTGCAAATTGCTGATCCTCCATTACCCTAAAATGGCCTCTATTCCTGTTGGGGAGGAGAGGCCAAAAGTTTGAAAGTTCAGAAGGGAACACTCCTCCTCTCCCCCAGCAGGCAGGCAGATCCATACAATATCTGGAAGTCTATTAGCCAGGCTAGCCAGACCTAGAAAAGTTAGTTTTTTCACTATATATTTGTCAACCTGTTAGTAAAATCATTTTTTCATGAGTCGGCAACATGATATATAGCCTGTATCCCATAATTGGCAATTGTAAAAGTCATGTATAAGGAACTTGTATTATCTGATTACCTGTGATGAACAAACCAAAAGCTAAATGCAGTGGTTGTGCTAAAATATCATCAGGCATTCTAAATTAGGGCAGGTATACATTTGCTCATTTTATAGTTACACACTGATTCATGTCATTTGCACTTCTAAAATAAAGTTTTCTTGCTAAGCTTTATTTTCCAGTTCAGTGGAGGGCCGGACTGTGATGAGTTTTCCCTCACTGGAGCGTTCTGTGCCTTGTTGCCTCTCCTGTGGTTTTTCTATTCACACTTCATGACAAGTTTTCATTCCTCCCTTGATTTTTAACTGTATCTCTTTATCAGATAACCAATACACAGGATACCACTGGGTTTCAGCAGATCATCAGAGAAAAAACCCTTCAGGTGGTCAAAAACCAATGAGGAGAGAATTCTGACAGAGGTTTATGAAGGAGAAAATTGGCTGGTTGTAGAACAAAGTCAATTAAGTGAATTGAAATTACATATGTTGATAACAAGGTAAAAAAAAAGACCTGCAAATAAAATATTTTCATCAAATATTAAAATACTATTAGAAAAATAAAATGGAGTTTCATGATTAGCTTCAACATCTGGAACATAACAGCTCTATTGCGTATTTGCATGCCATCTGGTAATCCATGGGGGTCTCTGGTTGAGACAACCAGCTCTTCTGAGAGGATTTTATCATGTATTCCAGTGACAGTTATATTCCTTGCAAAGTCAAATAAGAGACATTCATATGGTACAAAAGGCCAACTATGTACCACTGTTTAACCCTTTGCAATTTATTATAAAGTGGTTGTTATTTTTTCTTATGTTTGGGGCTATTACAAAATGAAATAAAGAACAAAAATGTATATCCTGAGCAGCAATAACTGAATGTCATGAAATCAAAGCCCTGCTGTCTATCAAATAGTAGCATAGCAAATGATGGTAGTCAACCCAATTGTGATTCTTTCCCTTTGGGTAGGTGAGCATATAAATGTCCATACACAACCCTTTCAAGTCATTTACCTGACCTCCCAAACATTTCACTCCATGTCTGTCTAAAGCATGCCCAAAATCTGTTAAACCTGCTGGCCTATAGCACTTCCCCTCGTAAGCCCTTTCAGGCCTTGCCATCTTAAAGAGCCCTGTGGTTTTGAGACATTTTGGGGAGGGGCTTCATTTGGGTTGCTTGGGTCCTTAACAAGATGGCAGCGCTAAATGGGACTGCCATCAGTTGTTGTTTTTTTTTTTTTTTTTACCAGGGAGGGGGAATACCACGTGGTTTCCCAGACTAGAAATGGAGTAGTTAAACTGACCCATTGTGAAAAATGGTTGGACACCCCTGGTTTACATATTCCTACTAGCTTCATGCCTCAATCAGGTTCATCCATATTCATTTATTTATATGGATATTTATTCTGTCCTTACAAAATTGCTCAGTGTGGGTTACAATAAAGCAGTTTACACTTGGTTTGCTTTTCAGAGTGCCATAGCTCTTCAGTAGTTCCATGCCCAATAGAGACCTGCTAGTCCAAATGTTATGCATTGGGGAAGGGGATGTGTTCTGTGTACTTTGATAATTGTGATTTTGTGCATCATTGGCTTTGGGTATTCCCTGATAAATTAACCTTTCCAGTTAGATATCTGCACACAGGTGCATGGTAGCACAACTTTGAGACTATTCTATCTAGAATAATTTCCCCCCTATTCTCTTATACACAGAGCAATTTTTAAAGAAAAGTGAGCATTACATTAGATCTGGAATAGAAAAATAAACAACCTCTGGCCAATGATTTGCAATTGAAGTGATGATGTCAAGATCCTTTGCTTTCACAGTGGTCCGAGTACCTGAACAATTACAACAGGTTATAATTTTGCATTTTTAAAGGCAAAATAGAATTCATATATGGTGCGAACAAAATGCATAATTGTTTCCCATAGGATGCAGAAGATATATATATATATATTCACTGTTCATTCAAGTACCAAAGGATTTGTATGATTAACTTGTGGGTTTACCAGTCATGAATTGTTTAAACAACTTCCTTTACACATGACCAGTGAGAATAAGGAGACCCAAAGATGATGTGACCAGGAGCCACACCATATAATAGCACCATAGCTATATAGGCCTCCATCCCCTATCCTCCTTCATCCAGGCTGCCTCCCTATGGGCCCTGATGCACCCTGAGCCCCAGAGGGGCTCACAGAGTTGAGGAAAATGCTGTAATATTGGGGCAGGCTCGTCATGCGAGGAGATAAAAGTGCTGGCAGCAGACACAGCTGTAATGTGCAAGCTTCAGCAGCTACTATACTGTCTGCCCAACCATTTTTGCATAATTATACTTTTCAAATGTTAGCGAGAAAGAAGGGATCATAAGTTCTTATTTTCATTGTATTATGTCTTCATTTCTAATATGTTTCACAAATAATAGTGCTTTGGTTCAATTTGGAGTAGATTATTTGAAAATAAAACACAATGACATTTCTTTTACTTTTGTTTTGTTTTCAAAACAAAGATTTCCTGTATTGCTTCAAATGAAAGCACATCACGAATACAAAATATATATTCTTGGTTATTGAACCAAGCATTCTCCTAACCTTAGCTTATATTTGAATTCCAACCTATGATCCCTTTCATTGGTAACCCCCAGAGAGCAAAATTAAAAGCCTAGCCTTATGCCCAATACCCGTTCTTAACTCCAGCCTACATTAGGCCCCATATCTTTTACTTTATGTTGTTAACCCCATGTATTTTTATCCAAGTTCAATCTCCCTGTTTATTGTAAGACATCCTCTTGTCATGGTTATTGTTTAGAATGTAAACCGACTTGATTAGTAATTCTGTTACTGGAAAATCGGTATATAAAAGTGCTAAATAAATAAATAAAATATTCTGTGACTTTACAGTTCTAGCGATGCTAGAAGCACTGGGTGCAAGTCACAATAGTCTGCTACCATAATCCCAGCTGAAGATTTTAATCATTTTAAGGTACCAGCAGGGTAGGAGGAGTAGGGTTGGGGTGAGAGGGTAAGAAGGGGAGGGAGAAGGGTAAAAAGGGAGAGAATGGGGCAAATGAGAACTGGGAAGGGGTGAGGGTTAGGAGGTGGCATTCAGCTTTCACTTTTTCAAATACCTGGAAAGTTATTTTTTTGGGTTGGGGTGGGGTGGTTTTAGGCGAGCATGTAAATTGTTTGCACCATTGAGTGGGGGGCATGGATTTGGGACACCAAATCTGTACACCAACTTTTTTTTTTTTTTTATCAGGCCATCGCTACTTAGGCAGCTATGTTCTTTTGAATGTAGCTAATTAAGCTAAAGTTATCCATGGAAAGGGTCCCGGCTATTTTTAGAATCTGCTCTCAGGCACGTCTGGAGATAACAGAATAACTTATTCGTCTAACTCCAAATACTGAAGTTAGCCAGATAAGTTATTTATTGAACTCCTCCCTACCCTAGAGCACTGCCAACACACCTCTTACTTATCTGGCTAAATCTTAGGCAGATAATGAGTTACCCAGCCAAAAGCAGGATAACTAAGGGGAATAATCAAACCTTGCCATTTGGTCGAATAACTTATGAGTATCTAGCTAAAAGACTTTGAATACTGACCTCACAGTTTAAGTGAACCTTATTGACTTTGGCACAGACTTCAAAGTCTTATTTGCATTTAAAATATATATATACATTTTCTTGTGATCTGGTACAAATGGTAAATAATTATTAATAATTATTAATATGTGCATACAGTCATCCCTAGAGCTAAATCTGTAGTTTAAATTCTGCAGGAACAAATTTATTTTTTACTAAAATACACTAATTTAATTTATAAGGTATATAGTTGGTAGATATTACAGTAGTTCCATACTATACAATAGCTTTATTTCCAGTTGTTGTTGTTTTTTGTTTGCTTTAAATCTATGGAACTGTCTTAGACTGCAGAAAATTGACACGTCTGGGACTGCATATAGAAATAACAATTAACTTGCATTTCATTTAATTACTGAACTTCCTAAAGTAGCAGTAAAATGTACTTTTGCGTGCAAAGAAATCTAAAAAAAATCTTGAGTTAAGCAAGTGATTAATTATATAGCTTGAAAATTGTCATGCACAGGGTAGTAAAAACAGTGCATACAGTATTGTTTTAACTAGCTAAATTTATCTTTGATATATAACAAAATAAGAGGAAAGAGTCCAGTGCTTTGAATCCACACTGGGATTTATTACCATAAGCCAACCACACCCTGGTGAATTAGTTTATTGCTGTGCTTCCTTTGGCTGGAAGCTCTTTGTTTATATCTCTGCAAATAACATCAGCCACAGAGTGCTGAACAGCACTTTCTAGCTGATCAGCATGGATGCTCATACCTTCATCTTTCTCCTATGAAACTCTTTCCTCCTTTACTAACAATTTTGTAACCAGCACTACCTTGCACAAGACATTTACGAGATGAGAAATGATGGGTTTGCAATAGCTTTCATAAAGACTGAAGAGAGCAGACACTACACATAGGATAGTAGGGGTGTAACATAGAAACATAGAAACATAGAAATGACGGCAGAAGAAGACCAAATGGCCTATCCAGTCTGCCCAGCAAGCTTCACACACTTTCTCTCATACTTATCTGTTTCTCTTAGCTCTTGGTTCTATTTCCCTTCCACCCCCACCATTAATGTAGAAAGCAGTGATGGAGCTGCATCCAAGTGAATAGCTGATAAGTTAGGGGTAGTAGGGGTAGTAACCGCTGGAATAAGCAAGCTACACCCATGCTTATTTGTTTTACTCAGACTATGTTATACAGCCCTTATTGGTTGTTTTTCTTCTCCCCTGCCGTTGAAGCAGGGAGCTATGCTGGATATGCATCGAAAGTGAAGTATCAGGCACATTTGGTTTGGGGTAGTAACCGCCGTAACAAGCCAGCTACTCCCCGCTTTGTGAGTGTGAACCCTTTTTTCTTCTCCCCTGCCGTTGAAGCAGAGAGCTCTGCTGTATTTGCATAGAAATTGAAGTAACAGGCTTATTTGGTTTGGGGTAGTAACCGCCGTAACAAGCCAGCTACTCCCCCTTTGTGAGTGCAGATCCTTTATTCCACATTTCCTCTTGCTGTTGAAGCTAGAATGATGTTGGAGTCACAGTAAGCATGTGTACGTTTATTGAATAAGGGTATTGTCTCCAGGCAGTAGCCATCATTCTGGCGAGTCACCCACTCTTCATTGGCGGCCTCTTGACATTCTGGCGAGTCACCCACTCTTCATTGGCGGCCTCTTGACTTTATGGATCCACAGTGTTTATCCCACGCCCCTTTGAAGTCCTTCACAGTTCTGGTCTTCACCACATCCTCCGGAAGGGCATTCCAGGCATCCACCACCCTCTCCGTGAAGAAATACTTCCTAACATTGGTTCTGAATCTTTCTCCCTGGAGCTTCAAATCGTGACCCCTGGTTCTGCTGATTTTTTTCCTACGGAAAAGGTTTGTCGTTGTCTTTGGATCATTAAAACCTTTCAAGTATCTGAAGGTCTGTATCATATCACCTCTGCTCCTCCTTTCCTCCAGGGTGTACATATTTAGATTCTTCAATCTCTCCTCGTACGTCATCCGATGAAGATCCTCCACCTTCCTGGTCGCCCTTCTCTGTACCGCTTCCATCTTGTCCTTGTCTTTTTGTAGATACGGTCTCCAGAACTGAACACAGTATTCCAGGTGAGGCCTCACCAAGGACCTGTACAAGGGAATAATCACTTCCCTTTTCTTACTCGATATTCCTCTCTCTATGCAGCCCAGCATTCTTCTGGCTTTTGCTATCGCCTTGTCGCATTGTTTCGCAGACTTCATATCATTAGACACTATCACCCCAAGGTCCCTCTCCTGCTCCGTGCACATCAGCCTTTCCCCCCCCATCGAATACAGTTCATTCGGGTTTCCACGCCCCATATGCATGACTTTGCACTTCTTGGCATTGAATCTCAGCTGCCATATCTTCGACCACTCTTCCAGTTTCCTTAGATCCCGTCTCATTCTCTCCACTCCTTCCGGCGTGTCCACTCTGTTGCAGATCTTAGTGTCATCCGCGAAAAGACAAACCTTGCCTTCTATCCCGTCCACAATGTCGCTCACAAAGATATTGAACAGGACCGGTCCCAACACCGATCCTTGCGGTACACCACTTAAAACCGCTCTCTCTTCAGAGAAGGATCCATTTACCATTACACATTGTCTTCTGTCCGTCAACCAATTTGCAATCCAGGTCACCACCTCGGCACTCACTCCCAAGCTTCTCGTTTTATTCACCAGTCTCCTGTGCGGAACCATGTCAAAAGCTTTGCTGAAATCCAAGTATATAAGTATATAAGTATATAAGTATCCAAGTATATAAGTATATAAGTGTACAACACCTTTGGTTCGGTTCATTTATTCATTTTGTTTTTCTTTGGTTTTGTTTGGTTTGTTTAATATTTTTCGGGTGTATTTATATGCCAAACTAAAAAACTATTCAATAACCCCCAAAACAAAAACAAAAAAAACCCTAGATCTGGACTCTGATGATCTAGTTGAGTCTTCCCTGGCCAAAAGAACTAACTGTATCCACTGCTGAGGCCTAGTCCCTGCCGCCAAGGCCTAGACCTGGGCCGGACCCAGTTCTGAGGTCGAGGCTAGGGCCAGTGCCCTCCCCTGTGTCTCTGCTGGGGCTGTAGAGCTCCCACTGATGCCTAGTCACTTCTGCCCCAATCCATTCTGAGGTCAAGGCTAAGGCCAGTGCTTTGGTGCCTTCCACCAATGCAGTTGGCACTATTGTGATGTACGGTCATATATTTTTATGGCTGTACATCAAAATGGCACCAACTGCATCGTAGGAAGATGATTAAGTGACATTACTTTGATGTTATCCTCCTGGCAGACAGCACCGTTTTTAAAGTGCTGAGAGCTGGGCAGGAGCAACTAGGTGCTCACAGAGCCAGGTTTGTCTGGAAGGCTATGCAGGGGACCTAGAAGACTGCCTATTTACATTATTACAAAATACAGAAAAAGTGAAAGAAGAAAGCTGGCAAGTGACCCTACATGCCCCCTTTTCACTGCATGTCATCACAAAAATATGCATGACACTCTTAGGGATGTGCAGACATTAAAAAGGGCTCCAGGGGCGATCCGGGAAACTACAGACCGGTTAGCCTGACTTCAGTGCCAGGAAAAATAGTGGAAGGTGTTCTAAACATCAAAATCACAGAACATATAGAAAGACATGGTTTAATGGAACAAAGTCAGCATGGCTTTACCCAGGGCAAGTCTTGCCTCACAAATCTGCTTCACTTTTTTTGAAGGAGTTAATAAACATGTGGATAAAGGTGAACTGGTAGATATAGTATACTTGGATTTTCAGAAGGCGTTTGACAAAGTTCCTCATGAGAGGCTTCTAGGAAAAGTAAAAAGTCATGGGATAGGTGGCGATGTCCTTTCGTGGATTGCAAACTGGCTAAAAGAAAGGAAACAGAGAGTAGGATTAAATGGACAATTTTCTCAGTGAAAGGAAGTGGACAGTGGAGTGACTCAGGGATCTGTATTGGGACCCTTACTTTTCAATATATTTATAAATGATCTGTAAAGAAATATGACGAGTGAGATAATCAAATTTGCAGATGACACAAAATTGTTCAGAGTAGTTAAATCACAAGCAGATTGTGATAAATTGCAGGAAGACCTTGTGAGACTGGAAAATTGGGCATCCAAATGGCAGATGAAATTTAATGTGGATAAGTGCAAGGTGATGCATACAGGGAAAAATAACCCATGCTATAATTACACAATGTTGGGTTCCATATTAGGTGCTACAACCCAAGAAAGAGATCTAGGTGTCATAGTGGATAACACATTGAAATCATCGGTTCAGTGTGCTGCGGCAGTCAAAAAAGCAAACAGAATGTTGGGAATTATTAGAAAGGGAATGGTGAATAAAACGGAAAATGTCATAATGCCTCTGTATCGCTCCATGGTGAGACCGCACCTTGAATACTGTGTACAATTCTGGTCGCCGCATCTCAAAAAAGATATAATTGCAATGGAGAAGGTACAGAGAAGGGCTACCAAAATGATAAGGGGAATGGAACAACACCCCTATGACGAAAGACTAAAGAGGTTAGGACTTTTCAGCTTGAAGAAGAGACGACTGAGGGGGGATATGATAGAGGTGTTTAAAATCATGAGAAGTCTAGAACGGGTAGATGTGAATAGGTTATTTACTCTTTCGGATAGTAGAAAGACTAGGGGGCACTCCATGAAATTAGCATGGGGCACATTTAAAACTAATCAGAGAAAGTTCTTTTTTACTCAACGCACAATTAAACTCTGGAATTTGTTGCCAGAGGATGTGGTTAGTGTAGTTAGTATAGCTGTGTTTAAAAAAGGATTGGATAAGTTCTTGGAGGAGAAGTCCATTACCTGCTATTAAGTTCACCTAGAGAATAGTCACTGCCATTAGCAATGGTAACATGGAATAGACTTAGTTTTTGGGTACCTGCCAGGTTCTTGTGGCCTGGATTGACCACTGTTGGAAGCAGGATGCTGGGCTTGATGGACCCTTGGTCTGACCCAGTATGGCATTTTCTTATGTTCTTATGTTCTTATGCAGAGGGTACGGATTCATCCGATTCGGTATTCGTATTTATCGGCGGCCAAATACATTACATTCGTTCAATGTCGTCCATTGATATGTTGCATTTGTTTTCCGATTCCCATTAAAGTCAATGGGGGAAGTATTTGCAGCCTATTTTGGGCTGCAAATTTGGGTTTTCTTATCAATTTTGATGAAACTTCTGAGGAGCAATCATCAGAACAAGAAAAGAGCTCCAAGGTACTTAGACTGTGCAAAAGTGGCACCAAAGTGGCACGAATAGCCTAAGGTACTTTAAAGGGGAAAAGGGGTACCAGGAGTGGCAAGAAGAGTGCTTTAATAGAGGTGCAAAGTAGCAGCGAGAGTGTCAAAAACACACCTCAGCTTCAAAAGAGAGCACCGATAACAGATGCATGAACCCTTGAAGGCAGCACGCAGGCAAAGAGGGAAGACAAGTGGCATCAACATCCTACAGCACAATGAAGGGGGAACATAGCAAGCAGAAAGACTAGCAGAAAGACAAGGAGTTGAGTGAGCCATCTGGTGTATGGCAGCAAGGCACAGAAGTAGAGGTTAGATGCAGGCTGGCTACACCCGGGGAGAGTTCCCTTTCCTTTGTGCAGGAAAGGGCTCCCTAGAATGGGTTCGCCCCTAGAGTGGGGTGTTTTTGTTGGTGTCTAGTGAGCTCTCGCTGGTTTTTTAAAATCTGGTGGAGTTAGCAGATATACAAATGAGAATTTTCAAGGCCGAGGCATGTGGGCACCAACGACATAGGAACATGTGGGAGGGAGGTTCTGGAAGCCAAATTTAGGCTCTTAGGTAGAAAGCTTAAATCCAGAACCTCCAGGGTAGCATTCTCTGAAATGCTCCCTGTTCCACGTGCAGGTCACCAGAGGCAGGCAGAGCTCCGGAGTCTCAATGCGTGGATGAGACCATGGTGCAAGGAAGAGGGATTCAGTTTTGTTAGGAACTGGGGAACCTTTTGGGGAAAGGGGAGTCTCTTCTGAAGGGAAGGGCTCCACCTTAACCAGGGTGGAACCAGACTGCTGGCGCTAACCTTTAAAAAGGAGATAGAGCAGCTTTTAAACTAGAACAAAGGGGAAAGCCGACAGTCGCTCAGCAGCGCATGGTTCGGAGAGAGGTATCTTCAAAGGATACTAATGATGCATTAGAATTAGGGCATCCCGACAGTGAGGTTCCAATAATAAGAAAAGTAGTCCAAGTGCCTGTAACTAAAAACTCACCTGAGCTAAAAAAATCTAACTTATCCCAATCAATTAAAAAGCAGAATGAAAATACAAACAAAAAACAAACTTTGAAATGTTTGTATGTTAATGCCAGAAGTCTAAGAAGTAAGATGAGAGAATTAGAATGTATAGCATTGAATGATGACCTAGACTTATTTGGCATCTCAGACACATGGTGGAAAGAGGATAACCAATGGGACAGTGCTATACCAGGGTACAAATTATATCGCAATGACAGAGAGGAGCACCCGGGAGGCGGTGTGGCGCTTTATGTCCGGGATGGCATAGAGTCCAACAGGATAAACATTCTGCATGAGACTAAATACAAAATTGAATCTTTATGGGTAGAAATCCCTTGTGTGTCGGGGAAGACTATAGTGATAGGAGTATACTACCGTCCACCTGGTCAAGATGACGAGACGGACAGTGAAATGCTAAGAGAAATTAGAGAAGCTAACCAAATTGGTAGTGCGGTAATAATGGGAGACTTCAATTACCAAGACACACTGGTGCAGGATAAATTTTATAACCACCACAAATTTAATGGTGTTCTTTAATGATAATTTCCAAATGTAAGAGAATATAAGTGTTTATACAGGCAACTCCGTGAACTCAAATACACAACATTAGTCCGGTCCCCCGACACGGTCCCGTGTTTCGCTAGGCTGCATCGGGAGGGACCATGGGTATAGTGAATCTAAGGTATAAAAGAAATATAAGTCATATAAAATTGGTGGAACACAGGCTACACATAGTAATCCAACAAAATCGTGTACATACCTTTCAAGTAATACCCCGAGCGCGCAGGCTCTCACAGATGTAAGCCATTTAAACATGGAAAAAAGGCGCGAACGCGGCAGCTCTCGCGAGAGCTGTCAAAACCGGCAGGTCTCGGCGGATCCAAACTGTGAACCCGGGATTCAATAGAAAAGATTCCACTCAATCTCTCTATTAAGGCCTTTAGGGAAAACCGTATCTAGAATAAAAATCCATCTCTTTTCCCTCCGACCCAGGATCTCGGGGAAGTCACCCCCCCGAAGGGGGTGGCGCACTACCTCGATAACCGTGAAGGAGAGATCAGAGATGGCATGGCCACATTCAACCCAATGGGACAACAAGGGCTCATCTACTTTATGTAGGCGAATATTAGAACAGTGTTCTATCAATGCGGGTCTTCAACATGCGCGTCGTCTTGCCCACATAGAGCAGAGGACATGGGCATTTAACAATATACACCACACCTTTTGTCACAGTCCGATGCAGAGCGGAGTTTAAAAGGGCGCCCAGTGATAGGGTGTATAAAAACCGAGACAGTTTCCGTATGGCTGCACATAGTGCAGTGACCACACGGGCCATGATACTTGCTTATGTGCAAGGTTTTGCTTCTTCTTTATTTAGACTTCAATTACCCCAATATTGACTGGGTAAATGTATCATCAGGACACGCTAGAGAGATAACGTTCCTGGATGGAATAAATGATAGCTTTATGGAGCAATTGGTTCAGGAACCGACGAGAGAGGGAGCAATTTTTGACCTAATTCTCAGTGGAGCACAGGACTTGGTGAGAGAGGTAATGGTGGTGGGGCTGCTTGGCAATAGTGATCATAATATGATCAAATTTGATTTAATGACTGGAAGAGGAACAGTGTGCAAATCCAAGGCTCTCGTGCTAAACTTTCAAAAGGGAAACTTTGATAAAATGAGAAAAATTGTTAGAAAAAAACTGAAAGGAGCAGCTACAAGAGTAAAACATTTCCAAGAGGCGAGGTCATTCTTAAAAAATACCATTCTAGAAGCACAGTCCAGATGTATTCCACACATTAAGAAAGGTGGAAAGAAGGCAAAACGATTACCTGCATGGTTAAAAGGGGAGGTGAAAGAAGCTATTTTAGCCAAAAGATCTTCATTCAAAAATTGGAAGAAGGATCCAACAGAAGAAAATAGGATAAAGCATAAACATTGGCAAGTTAAATGTAAGACATTGATAAGACAAGCTAAGAGAGAATTTGAAAAGAAGTTGGCCGTACAGGCAAAAACTCACAGTAAAAACCTTTTTAAATATATCCAAAGCAGAAAGCCTGTGAGGGAGTCAGTTGGACCATTAGATGATCGAGGGGTTAAAGGGGCACTTAGAGAAGATAAGGCCATCGCGGAAAGATTAAATGATTTCTTTGCTTCGGTGTTTACTGAAGAGGATGTTGGGGAGGTACCCGTACCGGAGAAGGTTTTCATGGGTAATGATTCAGATGGACTGAATCAAATCTTGGTGAACCTAGAAGATGTGGTAGACCTGATTGAAAAACTGAGGAGTAGGAAATCACCTGGAACGGATGGTATGCACCCCAGAGTTCTGAAGGAACTAAAAAATGAAATTTCAGACCTATTAGAAAAATTTGTAACCTATCATTAAAATCATCCATTGTACCTGAAGACTGGAGGATAGCAAATGTAACCCCAATATTTATTTATTTATTTATTTTTAATTTATATTTTATTCAACTTATAAACAATACAAACAGCAATATCCGCTTGTTTAAAGAATAGGTGCGTTTGATTACATATATCAGGAATAATAAAAATAAAAAAGAAAAACACCTGTTATAAAGCAAAAAGAGACTAACTGATTTACCACATATCGAGCAATATCATTGTAATAATAAAGAAATAATGGTGCATAAACTTTACTTATTTCCTAAGACTAGGATATAGTGACAGGTAATCTAGCATCAAGAAAACTTCTCAACTCCCTTCGTTCTAAGAACACATACCTTTCCTGCTGGTGCTTCACAATACATTTACAAGGATAATAGATAGTTCATTGTGCCCCTAAGGATTTTGCTTCCTGAACCATTTGTAGGAAAATTTTTCTACGTGATTGGGTTTCCCTCGTAATGTCAGGGAAGGTCCAGATCTTCTGACCAAGATATAATTTTTCCCTATTTCGTAGGCACAACTTGAAAATCTTATCTCTATCTATGCTTTTTGAAAATTTTACGCATAGGGTACCCCTAAACTCAACTTGTTCTGACATAGTCTGTTCCAAAAAGGCTGTTAGATTGCCTGATTCACTTTGTGGTATATTTTGTACATTTTCTTCATTTTTTTTCCTCCCTGTAGCAATAAAGTATATTTTCTCAAGGACTGGTATTTCTCCTTCCGTTAGATTCAGACCCTCCAACAAGAAGTTTCTGAATTGCTCGAAAGGGGAAATTAATTTTATATTGGGGAAGTTCAATATTCTTAAATTATTATATCGTATCTGATTTTCAATCATTTCTAATTTCCTAGCATTCGACATATCCCCTTGGATCAGACCTGTCTGAATTTTTTTCCACCTTAGTAAACCTGGTTTCCAAACTCACTAATTTTTCTTCATGTTTAACTATTACAGGTTCAACTTTTGAAATCTGGTTTTGTGTCCCAACAACAGTTGCATTTAAATTTAAAATTATTGTCTTCAAATCTGTAAGTGTCGTCCAAATAGTCTCCAGAGTAATGGGGTGTATTCGTGACTCATTGGAGTTGTCCAAAATATTCACTATTCCTTGAGGGCTGTTATCGCTTCTCACATAGGAAGCCTGAGCCCCCCCTCTGCTCCCATCAGGTGTTGATGTTGCTAGCACACCTCTTTCTTCGGTGTGCTCCAAACTTAAATGTTTAATCACCTTATCCTCCAAAATTCCTCCGATAGGGGTAGGTTGTATTAACCCATTGGGTTGAATAACCGGCTCGAAATTTGGAAGTTGTGATAGACGTGGGTGCAGAGGAGTCTGCGGTTCCCCGGGGCTTAAAGAGGTGTTAAGTTCCAGTGATGCTAGTGTTTGCTCTCCACAAGCATCAAGGCCTGGAATTGCTCCCGGATAACCCCAATATTTAAAAAGGGCTCCAGGGGCGATCCGAGAAACTACAGACCGGTTAGCCTGACTTCAGTACCAGGAAAAATAGTGGAAAGTATTCTAAACATCAAAATCACAGAACATATAGAAAGACATGGTTTAATGGAACAAAGTCAACATGGCTTTACCCAAGGCAAGTCTTGCCTCACAAATCTGCTTCACTTTTTTGAAGGAGTTAATAAACATGTGGATAAAGGTGAACCGGTAGATTTAGTAAACTTGGATTTTCAGAAGGCGTTTGACAAAGTTCCTCATGAGGGGCTTCTAGAAAAAGTAAAAAGTCATGGGATAGGTGGTGATGTCCTTTTGTGGGTTACAAACTGGCTAAAAGACAGGAAACAGAGAGTAGGATTAAATGGACAATTTTCTCAGTGGAAGGGAGTGGGCAGTGGAGTGCCTAAGGGATCTGTATTGGGACCCTTACTTTTCAATATATTTATAAATGATTTGGAAAGAAATACGACGAGTGAGATAATCAAATTTGCAGATGACACAAAATTGTTCAGAGTAGTTAAATCACAAGCAGATTGTGATAATTTGCAGGAAGACCTTGTGAGACTGGAAAATTGGGCATCCAAATGGCAGATGAAATTTAATGTGGATAAGTGCAAGGTGATGCATATAGGGAAAAATAACCCATGCTATATTTATACAATGTTGGGTTCCATATTAGGTACTATAACCCAAGAAAGAGATCTAGGCATCATAGTGGATAACACATTGAAATCATCAGTTCAGTGTGCTGCGGCAGTCAAAAAAGCAAACAGAATGTTGGGAATTATTAGAAAGGGAATGGTGAATAAAACGGAAAATATCATAACGCCTCTGTATCGCTCCATTGTGAGACCGCACCTTGAATACTGTGTACAATTCTGGTCGTCGCATCTCAAAAAAGATATAATTGCGATGTACAAGGTACAGAGAAGGGCTACCAAAATGATAAGGGGAATGGAACAGCTCCCCTATGAGGAAAGACTAAAGAGGTTAGGACTTTTCAGCTTGGGGAAGAGATGGCTGAGGGGGGATATGATTGAGATGTTTAAAATCATGAGAGGTCTAGAACGGGTAGATGTGAATCGGCTATTTACTCTTTCGGATAATAGAAAGACTAGGGGGCACTCTATGAAGTTAGCATGTGGCACATTTAAAACTAATCGGAGGAAGTTCTTTTTTACTCAACGCACAATTAAACTCTGGAATTTGTTGCCAGAGGATGTGGTTAGTGCAGTTAGTAAAGCTGTGTTTAAAAAAGGATTGGATAAGTTCTTGGAGGAGAAGTCCATTACCTGCTATGAAGTTCACTTAGAGGATATCAACTGCCATTAGCAACGGTAACATGGAATAGACTTAGTTTTTGGGTACTTGCCAGGTTCTTATGGCCTGGATTGGCCACTGTTGGAGACAGGATGCTGGGCTTGATGGACCCTTGGTCTGACCCAGTATGGCATGTTCTTATGTTCTTATGTTCTTTTGAGCAGGTGTAACTTGTGCAACAAAGGTAGGGGTGGGGTAGATAGGGCCGAGGGGGTGGGTTAGGTAGGGGAAGGGAGGGGAAGGTGTGGGAGGGTGAAGGGAACGGAGGCAGGCTGTGCAGCTCGGCGCGCGCAGGCTGTCAATTTTGGGCAGCCTTGTACACGCCAACCCTGGATTTTAACAGATGCGTGCAGCTACGCGCGTATCTATTGAAATCGGGCGTACTTTTGTTTGCACCTGGTGCACAAACAAAAGTACGCGCACGCGTAGTTGTATAAAATCTGCCCCTACATTTTTAAAAACTGACAAGACCTCCCTCTCCCCAAACCCATGGATAGGGAAGGATATTAGGTACCCTTGGCAAACCTTACAGTCTTACACACATGCCCCCCCCCCCCTCTCCCCAACACACACATACCCTTTACAGACACACACTCAATTCAATTATGCATTTATAACAAATTTTTACATGAAAAAAACCATTCAAAAGTACAGTTTTCTGAGGCAAATATTTCACTTATACATGCATAATATATTTACATGCATCCTGTGGTGCCAAGCAGAAAACTCTGCATAAAAGACACTTGTAGCTCCTATCATACAAAATTAGTTTGTAAGCCCTGTGTGGATAGGGAAATACCTATAGTTTCTGAATGTAATCTGCTTTGATATACACTTTGAAGTGCCGAAAAACAGACTATAAAAATCTAAAGAAATAAATATGAAATTAGACTTTTTATAATGCGTGCTGGGTGTGGACTTGGCCCTCAGAAAGCAATGGAAATACCATTACAATATAGTAAACCTCCCATACCAAAACAAACCTAACATCCTTATCTATGAAAAGGGAACACTGCACATACTAAACCAGGCTCTAGAACACCAATAAAACTCATTAGGAAACCAGGTTGCTATAGATCTCCTCACAGAAATTACATGCCAACAAAATACCTCACCTCAGTCATTTATGCAGAACACATAGAATAAAGAGATCAGAAAGTATCAACAGAAACGTGCTGAGAAGAACTGAACTGAAACCCACAACAAGCCAGCCTCTATATGCAGTGCAACAATAGAAAAACAGAGCAGTACCATTCTTTATAAAACATTAGATAATAAAATCAAGAAATATAAAACAATCATAATAGTAAAATCATAAAAAGAATATTTCAAACCAGTTAATGAATAGAATATTGAAAATTTCCCAAACACCAATAAAATATTTCAAAAATCTGATGAATAAAAAATCAAATAATTAAAAAATGTTGTATTCCCCCACAAAAAAATTAAATATTTGAAAAGAGCAGAATTATCTAATTACACCCAGTAATTAAAACCAAGGATTTAAAAATCTGGTATTCATATCTGGGATCTGATTTCAAGTAGGGATGTGAATCATTTTTCTAATGAATTAAAATATTGTACGATATTTCTAAATTCGTTATATATCAGATAAAAAAAGAAACAATCACTTTTCCCCCCAATTTTTCATAAAAATCATTTATTTTTTCTATTTTTTGTTACTTTTTGCTATTTTTTGTTAGTGCACGCTAACTCCCGTTAGGTTGCACTAACCCGAAAACAGATTTTTCACAAAAAAAAAAAAACGGGGATCCCGAAAGCGGGAACGATTGGGCACCCGATTCACATCCCTAATTTCCAGTCACTCAGAGATTGTCATGGATTGCAGTAGGTAGGGCCACACAAATTGTATCTTCTTTCACACAAATGCACAATAACACATTCATTCTTTCACACACTCCCTCTCTCTAACTTACACAGGCTGCCTCTCACTCATCCACATAGATCCATTATATGTGTGTGTGTGCGTGTGTGTATATGCATGACTGTGATAATCTATGACACATAGGAACTCACAGACACAAAACATATACAAACACACAAGCTCTCGCAGAAGACACATTCACAGGTTCTCACACACACACACATATAGGATCTTACACAGTCACACACACACATAGAATCTCACACAGACACACACACACACATGTACACACAAACAGGCTATCAGACACCTACAGGTTCTCACTCATTCACACACAAATAAGCTCACCCACATATACACATAGTCTCCTGTTGTCATCAGGCCATGGAGGGATGAGCTCCATCATGGCCCTGCAGGCCTCCTGCTGTCTTCGGGTCGTGGTGGGATGAGCTCCACCATGGCCCACTGATCTTCCTGCTTGGGGGGTGGGGGTGGGGGGGTGGAGCATAAGCTGTGTTTGGGCAAGCATGCACACATGCGCATACATGTAAGATGGGCCTCACCCTCTGCTGTTGGCGGATTGAGTGCCGGCGACCTGCAGCCTCTCTCCTTCTTCACCAGCACCAGCAGGTTAGGCTCTGCCAGTGGCAGTGGCATAGCTAGAACTGATTTTTTGGGGTGGGGCCTGAGAAAGAATTTCTAAGTAGGCTACAACAGCTGTTATGCATCATGATACTATGGAACACGATGCCCCCTGAACTCAGATTACAGAATAATCTCAAAACTTTTAAGAAAAATGTAAAAACATGGCTCTTTAAAAAAGCCTTCACTAAAAGTGTGGAGGGTAGAGAATGAAAATACAGGGTAATGCAGATGAGAATGAATTTACTCAATCCTACATTTAAGAAGTAATATCTCAAAGCAATAGTAACTTAATAATATACCTGGACTTGACCAACATTACTCAAATAATGATTTTATTTATGAAATTGTAACCGAACTTTATTGGCACCTGTTAGAATGTACAATATCCTACATTTACTTACCTTAGTCTATGTGCCTATTTGTAAATCGTTGCAATGGTATATAACTTAGCGACGGTATAGAAAAGTTTTTAAATAAATAAATACATAAATTTATAAATGACTGAAACTTAAAAAAAAAAAAAAAAATATATATATATATATATATATTTTTTTTTTTTATATACCGACATTCGATCTGAGATATCACATTGGTTTACATTCAGGTACTGTAGGTATTTCCCTATCCCCAGAGGGCTTACAATCTAAGGGCCTCATTTTCCAATGCTAGCGCACGCTTGCACTAGCAGCGCAGTCTTGCGTTATCAGTGCAAGCGTGCGCTAGCGATATGGGGGTGGAGTCGACCCCGGAAGAGAAGGAGTTGGGGAATCACCGGGGCCGACTCTGCAAAGAAGGCGTGGTTGGCGAAAAGGTAAGGAGCCTTTTCGCTTCCTATTTCGTGCCCAATAGCGCCACCTTTCACGGTGGCGCTGTTGGGTGCAAAACCGGCAGCGATCACACCACAGCGGTGCGCTCGCTGCCGGCTAGCACAGGACGCCCCCCCCCCCCCCACGTTTCGACCCCCCCGCCCCCCATTAGCAGGATTTTCTAAAGTATCACAGGCCTGCGATACTTTAGAAAATGAGGCCCTAAGTTTGTACCTGAGGCAATGAAGGGTAAAGTGACTTTAAATTATTTCAAGCACTTACCAACACTAAAAATGTCTTATTAGTCTTTATTAATTTTATTGTAGTTTATAAATACATAAGAATATCATGTAAAAAGCAAAAAGCATAAGCATCAGATCCAATCATGCAATAAAACAAATATCAATGTATTCTTTCATGAATCCTCTTTCTAGAAAGGCAGAGAACATCATAATTACAATAAAATAGCACTAATCATAATCATAAGAACAAGTGCAGAGCAGAACTAGGACAGATCACATTACAACCCAACACGCAAAAGAAAAACAAATTAAAATTCTGGTATCACCTCAGCAAAACAAAATCCTTCCACTGCTAAACACTTGGAGAAGTTAACAAATCCCTGCAAAATAAATGAAAAAGACACCTAGAATCTTGCCATTCCATACAATCACATCACTAACTCTCAGGCATCAAACAACACTCTTATTTATAAAAGGCAGCAATACATATATTACACCAGGCCCCAGAACACTAATACACCACCTACTGGACAAAACAAACAAACTGGACTGGGGCAAATCCTTACAGAGAAAATACACACTGTTGTGGTTTGGAGGGTGGACCCCTTGCCCGGGGTGGAGTTGGCGAGCCAGACCTTGCCTTAAATAGGAAAGGAGAGGGTGGAGCAGCAAGGAGGGGCCGTGGCCATTTCCTGCCGTGGTCCCTTTAAATTCAGTGGCAAGATGCGCGCGTGGGCCTAGAGAGACCCAGAGGGGGGAGGGGCCCAGGCAGAGCGTGGCCTGCGTGTCAGGAAGTCCCCGGCAGCAGGGTCTACCAGTGCAGTGGCAGGAGAAGCCGCGAGGCAGCAACCTGGGAGCGGTTTGCTGCCGCCGCCAGCATGCCCGGCCCCGTGGGAGCAGCACTGCAGCAGTGAGTGAAGGAGACTGGTCGTGGGGGGCTGCGGCCGGCAGACATAACACACACTAGCAGACACAGACCAACCCTTATCTAACAGAGAAATAAGGGAATGCAAATTAGTAACCGAAACAAGCAGAGAAAACCAAAGAGAAAGCATGAGAAACCAGACTCTGAACAATGGAACTCTAAAGAAACAGCAAAATATAAATACATAAGAAATGCACATTCCCAAAGATGGCATATTCCAATTGCTAAAAAAAAAAAAAATCAAAATTTTTTTTTTACCTTTGATCTTTTCATTTTTCTATTTGGTTGGTCCTGGTCTCTTTTTTTCATTTTCCCCTTGTCGGTCTTTTCCAAATTCTTTCTCCAGGGTCAGTCTTCTCTTTCTATTTCTTCGCTCTCCTCCTATATTCTTTCTTTCCTCGCTTTCACACATACACATACACACATAAACACAGACTCTCACTCTCACGTGCTCTCTCTTTTCTCACAACCAGGCTCCCATTCTCCTAATAATTCCTAACATTCTGTTTGCTTTTCTGACTGATGACACACAGAGCCTTTCAAAGTATTTCCCACTATGATGCCCAGGTCCTTTTCATGGGTGGTAACGTCCAAAATGGAATCTCACATCTCTCTCTCACACACACAGGCCCATCTCTCACATACTTTCCCTCACACACACACAGATTCTCGCTCTCAGGCTCCCACATGCAAACACAGCCTTCCACCCCATGCTCTTTCCCACATGCCCACCTATGCGCTCATCACTCACACACACACACACACACATGTGCACTCAAGAAATGAGTCTCATAGTCATTCTATCACTGCCTATCTTGTTCTTGCTCCTTCCCTCTCACTCACCCCCTTCCCCTTCTCCCTTCTCTCTCACTCACCCCTTCCCCCTTCCCTCTCACTTACTCCTTCCCCATCCCTCACTCGCTCCTTCCTTTCCTCCTTCCTTCTCAATCACCCCTTCCATTCACCCTTCCCTCTCACTCATCCATTCTCTTTCCTACCTCTCATCCCTCCTGTTTTTTTAATTCCTTCCCATCTCACCTCTCACTCCTCCATTTCTTTTTTCCTTCCCTCTCAATAATCCACTTTCCTATCCTCCTTCCCTCTCACTCATACCTCCCCTCATTCACCCTTTTCTTTCTTCTCACTACTCCTCCCTTTCCTTCCCTCTTACCACGTTTCCTCTTACAAACTCCTCCTTCCTTTCAATTCCTTCCCTCCCCTCTCAGTCACTCCTAGACAGAGATCTAGCTGAAGACATCCAAAAGATGGAAAAGAAGGGGGAAGTGTTAAATGTTGGAGATTTTAATCTGCTGGACATAGACTGGAGTATCCCTTCTGCAGAATCTAACAAGAGGGTCTGTTCAAACAAATGGTAAAGGAACCCAAGAGGGAGGGAGTTATACTCGATTTAGTGCTCACTTATGGTGATAATATCTCTAATGTCCAGGTGTGTGCCCACCTCAGCATCAGTGATCATCAAATGGTATGGTTTGATATTGCAAATAGGATATGGTGAAGTCACATGAAGACCTGAGTTTTGAACTTCAAAAATACAGACTTTGTTGAAATGGGGAAGTACCTGGAGGTAGAACTTGAAGACTGGGAGAAAATGAGAGAGGTAGAACAACAGTGGGCCATACTAAAAGGAGAAATTACTAAGGCAACTACTCTATACGTTAGAAAAGTAAACAAAAGCATGGGATACCTATCTGGTTCTCAAAGGAAGTGGCTGAAATAATAAAAGCAAAAAGAACAGCATTCAAGAAATATAAAGAATCACAAAAAGAGGAACTCAGGGAAGAATATCAGATGAAACTGAGGGAGATAAAGAAAGTAATCAAGAAAGTAAAAAGTCAGGTGGAAGAAAGGATTGCCAAAGAGGTAAAGTGAGGTGACAAAACATTTTTCAGATACATCAGAGAAAGGAAAAAGGTCCAAAATGGTATAGTGAAATTGAAAGGTAACAAGGAACAATGTGTGGAGAGAGACGAAGAAATTGCAGAAATATTAAACAAATACTTCAGTTCAGTGTTCACTAAAGAGGACCCTGGAGAAGGACCATCAATAGCAGGACTGTGGATTAGGGTGGAGTAGACAAAACTCTGTTTACAGAAGAGAATGTATGGAAAGAGCTAGGAAAGCTGAAAGTGGACAAAGGCATGGGGCCTAATGAGCTTCATCCTAGCATACTGAGGGAGCTCTGAGATGTGCTGGTGGGTCCGCTTTGTGACCTGTTCAATAGATCCCTGGAAACAGGAGTGGTGTCAAGTGACTGGAGAAGAGAAGTGGTGGTTCCGCTTCACAAATGGAGGAACAGAGAGGAGGTTGGAAACTACAGGCCGGTTAGCCTTACCTTGGTGGAGGGGAACAGTAATGGAGACTCTGCTGAAGGAAAGGGTAGTGACCTATCTACAGGAGGATTACTGGACCCCAGGCAACATGAATTCACCAGGGGAAGGCCCTTTCTGACAAATCTGATTAATTTTTTTGATTGGGTGACTAAAGAATTGGATCGAGGAAGTATGCTCAATGTGATCCACTTGGATTTCAGCAAAACTTTTGATACAGGATAGGAGGCCTGTGAATAAAATGAGAAGCTTAGGAGTGAGCACCAAGGTGGTGGCATGGATTACAAACTGATTGACGGATAGAAGACAGCATGTGATGGTAAATGGAACCTATTCTGAAGAGAGAACAGAGTTAAGTGAAGTGCCGCAAGGATCGGTGTTGGAAATGGTCAACATTTTTGTAAGCAACATTGCGGAAGGGATAGAAGGTAAAGTTTGTCTTTTTGCAGATGATACTAAGATCTGCAACAGAGTAGACATAACCGAAGTAGTGGAGAGAATGAGAAATGATTTAAAGAAGCTTGAACAGTGGTCAAAGATATGGCAGCTGGGATTCAATGCTAAAAAGTGCAGAGTCATGCATCTGGAGTGTAGTAATCCGAAAGAGCTGTATGTGATGGGGGAGGAGGGGGGAGGGGGAGGAAGGAGGAAGTGCTGTTGTGCAAGGAGCAAGAAAGGGACATTGGGGTGATAATGTCTAGTGATATGAAGATGGAGAAGCAATGTGACAAGACTATAGCTAAAGCCAGAAGAATACTGGATTGCATAGAAAGAGGAATAACAAGAAAAAGGAGATTATAATCTCCTTGTACAGGTCTGTAGTGAGGCCTCACCTGGATTATTGTGTTCAGTTCTGGATACTGTATTATAAAAGGGATAGAGACAGCATGGAGGTGGTCCAGAGAAGGGCAAGAAAAATGGTGGTGCTGGGGGGGGGGGGGGGGGTCACCATCAAATGACTTATGAGGAGAGGTTGAAGGACCTAAATATGTATACCCTGGAGGAGAAGAGGTGCAGGAGAGATATGATAAGACCTTCAGATACCTGAAAGGTTTTAATGATACACATTCAACAAGCCTTCTCCATTGGAAAGAAATCAGTAAAACAAGGGGTCACAACATGAAACTCCAGGAAGGAAGATTCAGAACCAATGTCAGGAAATATTTCTTCACAGAGAGGATGGTAGATGACTGGAATGCTCTTCCAGAGGAGGTGGTGAAGACTAAAAAGGTGAAAGATTTCATAGGCGCATGGGATAGTGTGCATGAAATCAAAATAGTGCACACTAAAGGGCAGATTTTAAATGCCCAGCATACATAAATCCTGGCCTTTACACGTATGGCCGGGCCTTATGTGCGCCGGGCAAATCTTCCAAGAGGAAGGGGCGTGCTGGAGGGCGTGTTTTAGGTGGGGAGGGGCAGGGCAGGGGGCGGGCTGGGACAGCGCCATTGTTCGCTGTCCTGGCTGCCGGCACGTGCAAGTTACTTCATGTCAGGCCCTGAAGTAACTTGTAAAATAAAAGGTAAAAACATTTAAAATTGGTTTTTAGAGGGTGGGGAGGAGAGAAGAAGGGGAAGGGAGGTTAGGGTATTGGGTAGGAAAGCTCCCTCTCAGTCTGCTCCTAAATTGGAGTGGACTTGGAGGGAAGGCCCTGATGCATCACTGCGCGAAAATCGCAAAAATGTGCCTCCCTTGCGCGCGCCACCCTCAATTTTGTAACATGTGTGCACTGGCGCGCACGTTATAAAATTGCATGCCCATGTGCGCACGCCGGGTAGTGTGCGGACATGGATGCGCATACGTATTTTCTAAAAATCTACCCCTAAATTAAAATTGTGTACACTAAAGGAAAAATTTAAAAAACACAAAATTTCATGAATTTTTTTTATTGTTTTGGTTTAGAAATTATATGAAATAAAATAAGTAATGCCACATACACCCAATGCAAACAAGGTCTAACAATAAAATCCAAATGAAATCTTAATGTTTCCAAAATAACTTGTGTTATTATTGTTGCTTAAAATGCCAATAATGGCTTCACTTGAAATCCCTTTGATAATCCCGCATTCCATCTTCCGCTTTACTTGAGGTCACCACACTCAAAGTCCCAACATGGTGCCATGTTTCATGCTGAGCTCTGCATCAGGGAAGATTTAATGTTGATTTTATTATGAGACTTTATTGTGCACGGGATGTGTGTGAAATGATATATGTGTAACAATACGGCAAACAAATAATTTGGCTATAATAACACCACTCCAATCTAATAAAGCACAAAAAAGGGGGTAAGTCTATTAATATAAAAAGTGTTTTATCTTCCATTAAAGAAAACATTTAGTACTGAGTTTAATAAAAACTTTTAATAATTTATTACAATTAAATATATCACAAAGCAACTGTCACAAAAGCAGTTATTGTGATTAAACAATGCTGTATTCATACAAACATTATTGCAGATCAATTAGCCATATACTTGTATACAAACATTTGTAATCATGTAAACATCATTGCCCATCAATTAACCATCCAATTAATAAAACAGTATAACCAATATTCTCTCAGAAATACTAACATTCACAAACAGACTCATGCCACCTTATTGATCTCCCTATGCTGATGTCCCAAAGGGGCCCATGTTTCACATCATTCAAAAGGCTGCGTCAGGGGAATTAGGAATGAAATACAAAGCCAAATATATTTTTAAAACTCTGTAGATCAACCCGTATATCAATGTATATTCCTCATTTAAACATTCATACATTCTTTCATGAATCAGAACTTTCCTATTTTCTAAAAACAGCATTACCAAAGGGATTAAATCAGAAGGTGGAATGGAGTCTTTTTGTAAATATTCCCACATTTGGTTTGCATTACATGATTATTTTTTGGGGAAAAGTGGTGATATTTTCTATGGAATGCACTGTTTAGGAGACTGAAAAAGAATGGAAAATCCCATTAAGCTAGTATTAGGGATGTGAATCGTTTTTTGACGATTTAAAATATCGTCCGATATATTTTAAATCATCAAAAATCGTTAGGGCCATGATACAATACCAATTCCCCCGATTTATCGTCAAAAAATCGTAAATCGGGGGAAGGGGGAGGGCAGGAAAACCGGCACACTAAAACACCCTAAAACCCACCCCCGACCCTTTAAATTAAATCCCCCACCCTCCCGAACCCCCCCCCCCCAATGCCTTAAATTACCTGGGGGTCCAGCGGCGGTCCGGAACGGCCTCCTGCAATTGAATCGTGTTGTCTTCAGCCGGCGCCATTCTGCGCCGCCATTTTGCAAAATGGCGGCGGCCATAGACCAACACGATTCGACTGCAGGAGGTCGTTCCGGACCCCTGCTGGACTTTTGGCAAGTCTTGTGGGGGTCAGGAGGCCCCTCCAAGCTGGCCAAAAGTCCCTGGGGGTCCAGCGGGGGTCCGGGAGCGATTTCCTGCCGTGAATCGTTTTCCGTACGGAAAATGGCGCCGGCAGGAGATCGACTGCAGGAGGTCGTTCAGCCGGGGTCCGGAACCGCCGCTGGACCCCCAGGTAATTTAAGGCATTTGGGGAGGGGGTTCGGGAGGGTGGGGGATTTAATTTAAAGGGTCGGGGGTGGGTTTTAGGGGGTTTTAGTGTGCCGGTTCACGATTTTAATGATTTTCACGATACTCTAAACACCCAAACGGCGACGATACGATTCCCTCCCCCTCCCAGCCGAAATCGATCGTTAAGACGATCGAGGACACGATTCACATCTCTAGCTAGTATTAGTCCTGATGATAAAGGACCTAGGGCCACCAAATAGCTAGCTGAAGGGTCAGCCATAGATTATATAGCTTACAAACTTTTTATCGATGAGGATTAAATAAAGAAGTAGATTGTTTTGTTTAAATGTTTAGTAAAGATATTTTCAATTTTTTGTAATAATTGAGTTTTTAGTTCTTTAATACAGGTTTGGTGCATAATATTAGTTTTGAGGAAAGGTGATTTATTACTGATATTGATCTGGGTTATCAGACAGTTGTAAAAATGTCATCACACTGGTCGCCATGTAGATGGCTTTTATGATGTAGTGTTCTTATTATAAGTGGTAAGTAGGAGGTAGAGAGCTTACTAAAAAGCAAACTCTCATACAGAGAAAGATAGCAATGTGGTGTTTTTGTTTTTTGTTTTAATTTTCAAACTATAAAGAAAGCTAAGTCTATTCTTTGTATAGGCAATAATTCTGGGTTTGTTTAAAAAGTGGTAAATGATTTTAATTTTTGTGCTGGCATACGATTCTCTCTAAAGCCCATTTCTTGACAGAAGACAATAGTTTTTAACCTCAGTACATTCAACACTCTGATGCCATTTGGTATTCTTTTTGATACACATTTTTCATATGTTGAATTCCTTCTTTGAGTGATATTTGTATATCATTATTTCTATGCTGGATCCTTCTGAATATACACTCCTTTATGACCAGAGATGATACACACAACCAGAAGACTGACTTCCCCTCCCTCTACCTTCTCCTGCCATCTGTAATTGAAAGTCCCTGTTTTCCTTACATTTATCATTGTGTGTTCATTAAAACTTAGCATTGGCAGAGTAACAATGTTAGCACAGAAAGGTGAAACATTAATATGCCTGCTGTGTGGCATAACTACCTTTAATGTAAACAAAAAAATAATTTTATAATGGTCCCAATTATTTTTGTCTAATTAGCCAATGTAGGAAATTGTACCAGTTATACAAAATAAGAAAGGTTGCTTTAGCCTTTGTGAGTGATGGACAGAGTAGCCAAAATCATAAGAAATTAAGCAACATAAAATTAGTAACATGATATAAACTATGTTGCTGTGTTAGCTATCCATCTTTGTGGCTAAAACCTATTTTGCTTTTTCTGTTCATTCTGAAACACTGTACAGGTTATGGACGTTTTAGGAGATAGCATATTTTCATTAACTTTGAGATCTCCAGCTCTGCCTAATTCTGAATTTGATCAAGTTGAATGTAATTTAGCTTTGTCATTTGGTGATACTGAAAAAAAATAGAAATAGCTGAATATTCATACTGGAGAAATGTACTGGGTGTTGATTATTTTAATGAGCCCTTAATTATGCAGTAATTTATTAAAAGCATATATTTGCACAGGATAAACAGAAGTTGTTGCTCTACTAAATCACATATCTTTCATGACCTCTGTTATCCAAGAGAGAAAGAGAGAGAGGGAGAGAGAGAGAGACAGAGGGAAGGAGCTGTCTTTCTTTTGGAACCTGACCATGACAATGTACCAATTGTCTCAACCAGCAGGTCAACCAATTACTGTATTTTTAAATTCCATCTTGAAAAAGAGCAATTAATTTAATTGTGTTTCCGTTGACTTTCTCCTGTAGACTTATCAGTTTGAAATCACTGTAATAGCAAGCAGATAATGATGCTTTTATTAATGCTTTATGATAGCTAAGTGCTTTAGAACAACACGTTTTGTTCCTTAAAGAATTCTAAGAGTGTATTTTTAATTAGGCATGGAGTTTCAGATTAGCACAGTATAAATAGAGCACAAGGGTCGAGAAGGCAAATAGAGCAGATTAGGAGAGGAAACAGGGTGTTCTAAAAATGAACCAGAACCTCAGCATGTCATAATGCAAATGGTTTTGGAAGTCCTGACAGAGATCTAACCTGGGCGGTCAAATAGAATATAGGTTTAGCTCATCTTAACATTTCCTTTAATGAATTCATTTAAACTATATGATTGTAAAAGCCTTGCATTAAGATTTTTTTTTCTCCATGGACGGCTGCTTAATGATACAATGTTGAGACAGCTTAAATTGGCCAGATATCCAGTAATATGAAACTCATTAAATAAAGAAAATGAGATCACACTGGGGTAGATATTCACACATATTCATCTAAGTTACCGGGTCATTTATCAAAATTCATTAGGGTGTTATCGCGTGTGTTAGGGACCTAACACTGCAATAACATTGTAATACTTGCAATAAATACTGCATCATGAAATGCGTATGCAAATTTAAAATTGGTAGTTGAGTGGGAAGGAGTTTGGGTGGAATAAATGGAAATGAGGGCTGGTTAAATAACTACATCTTTTTTCTTAGCGTTATGTCTGGGGTTTTATCGCAATCCCATTTGGAGAGAGAGAAAGAGAGAGCCTCTGAGGAGGGTCACTTATAATTGAGCTTTGTATACCACTGTAAGAGGGGGCATTATAAACTCAGGGTGAGGTTTGTGGGGTGAGGTAGGGTAGGTTCTGGGGGTAATTTTACATGCACAGTCATACATACGAACAGCACAGTTACCATCAATGAAGATTTAATGTGATTTTGAGGGATGAAAGATATAAGAAAAGTACAATTTTACATTTTACCTAGCTTGATGCTCACTATCTTGCTGCAATCAAGGTACGTAGAGAGTAAAGTGTAAAAATCTGCTCTTCTTTTACCTTTCAACCCTCCAAATCACATTAAATCTTCACTGATGGTAACTGTGCTGTTTGTACTGTGCATGTAAAACTGCCCCCCAAAACCCAACTCACTCCCCAAACTTCATCCCAAGTTGCTAGCCCCCCCCCCCCCTCTTACAGTGGCATAAATAGTTAATTTTTTTGTGAGCTCTACAGAGGCTCTCATCTCTCTCTCTCTGTCTCTCTAGCAGCTCAAAACACAATAAAAGCTGTCCAGTCAGCAACACAGCATGCAACAAAATTTAACCCGGGCATTGCGATAAAATACCTATGCAATGTGGGTACCAGGAAAATTATTCTTATCACACCCCTTTTTTTATTTTTGCGATATTTATAGTAAAATGATGAATCTAGGCCTTATTTAGCTGGATAAGACTTGTGCGGGTAACTCACATAATATATTCAACGGCATTGCTGAATAAGTTTTATTTGGCTAACTTTAGACCTGCTCTCAGGTCTAACTTATCCAGTTAATTTAATCAGATAAGTTTGCATATTGCTACTTATCTGGCTAGTTAGCTCGATAAATAGCTCCTTCTCAAACTGGAGCAGGCCATCCATTGCTCCTACCATGTGACAGGGACATGCCAATGGCACCGGTAGCCCCTGTCACATAGTAAAGGCAAAGAGCTACCAGCACCATTTTAAATACTGGAGCTGATGGCCCCCAGGAGATGGAGATAACTCTGAGCCCCTGGGCCACCCACTGGATCACCAGGGACATTGAGTGAGTCTTGGGGGATCGGGAGTGTGGGGGGTTTTCCATTTAGTTAAATTTGAAGGATTGGGGTGTTTGTTTGGTTTTTTTCCTTAGATACGCAGTTCCTGAAAAAAAAAAAAAAAAGAAAACCCATAAAATTTCATGGGTTTTCCTAACATTTTTTTTTCTTTCCGAAATGCAACGAAATAGGAAATGTCATCTTTACGCGCGTACCCCCCGAAAACCTGCCCGGAGATCCCCCTGCGCACGCCGAGCCTATGTTGAGTAGGCTCAGTGATGCGCGCAAGCCCCGGGATGCGCGTAAATCCTGGGGCTTTCCTGGGGGGGGGGGGCGTGTCGGGTGCGTGTCGTGGCGGTGCATCATTTTGGGGCGGGGACGCGGGCGTGGTTCCAGCCCGGGGGCGTTTCGGGGGCATGGCCGAGGCCTCTGAAACAGCTCCCGGGCCAGGGAATCATGCAGCCGGCGCACGCGAGTTACGCTAGCTTCGAGCAGGCGTAACTTCTGGAATAAAGGTAGGGGGGGAGTTTAGATAGGGCTGGTGGGGGTGGGCTAGGTAGGAGAAGGGAGGGGAAGGTGGTGGGAGGTGGCAGGAAAGTTCCCTCCTAGGCCGCTTCGATTTCGGATCGAAGCGGCCTCAGAGGGATCCTCGGAGGGAACGGAGGCAGGCTGCACGGCTCGGCACGCACAGGCTGCTGATTTTGGGCAGCCTTGCGCGCGCCGACCCCAGAATTTAATGGATACGCGCAGCTATGCACGTATCTATTAAAATCCCATGTACTCTTGTTTGCGCCTGGTGCGCGAACAAAAGTACACGTGTGTGTAACTTTGTAAAATCTACCCCATGCAGTGCCTTTTTAAAAGTGGTACATGTATTATTTTCTTACATGTGTGTGTAGAGTTGGTCAATATGAAAAATATTGAGTGTAAGGAATCAGACATGTGTTTGACTAAATATCAGAACACTTTTCCTATCTATTACTGGCCATAACTTTTCACCTCTATAACTGGTATTTAAACCGGTATGATGTTTTATGAATATCGGTATATAAAAACAAACAAATAAATAAATATTTAATCTGAAAGAGAGTGAGTACCTTCTATCTCCACAAAACAGTCGTCTTTGTTAGTGTACAGGACCCTTTTATTAGAAGACATCTGAGTGTTTAATTCTAGAGGAACTCCTTTACTGTATCATTTTGCATTTAATATTATTTATGTCTGGATGGGAAGCAGCTGAGAGAACTGACAGTTCTGACTTTAGTTCAGGTGATTTTATTCAAATTCTGAAGGATTGCTTTGTGTGGGTCCTTCTCCAATATGAGTGAAGGTGAGTGAGGTAACAAGGTAATGGTACATCTTAGAGTCCCTGATAGCTCATAACTGAGAGCTTTTAATACTCCTTTTGACTATATATCTGGTAGAAGACAAGGGCCCAGGGGGAACTAAAAGGCTGACTACCATTGTAATATGATGCTTCCAGAGAAGTTCATGTTGGGACGACGATGAAGGGATTTCCAGCTGGAAGCTTAGACCCTTGAGGTGGTTAGCTGGCCCCCTCCTGGGGTGTAAGCAGCCACTTGTTGAACTCCAGAATGGCCTTCATCATTGTGGGGTAAAACATAATTTATGCCCTAATACTTTTATTAACATAACCAGTTTTTGGGAGCTAGAATTGATTAGAACCTGATGCAGACAGTTCTGTTGAAAGGACCTCCTACCTGCACATCTATATGCTAGAAATGTTCCTGTTGGTGAAAGGGCCACTACATTTCAGCCACTTGTCTCCCTGCTGCATCAGATTAGTAGTGGCGAAGCAGATAGGATGTTACCCTCTATAGGCTATAGCATTTTTTATGGCTTGGCCACACTTACATCTCTGGCATTTTGAGGAGGTAAGACCTGAAGTATTTGATTTGTAAGTGTGGATTTGTAAGTGTGGATTTTAAAAGGTTGTGCACAGACATGCAAGTGCGCGCGCTAACCGGCGCATGCACATGTACACCCGATTTTATTACTTGCGCGCGCAGGTGCGCGCAAGTAATAAAATCCGGAGTCGGCGCACGCAAGGGGGTGCAGAATTGTGAACCTTGCGCGCGCCTAGCCACGCAGCCTTCCCTCGTTCCCTTCCTCCTAACCTGACCTTCCCACCCCTTCCCCTAACCTTTCCCCCTCCTAGCCCTACTCTAACCCCCCCAAAAGTGTTTGTTTTACCTTTTGCACCTGCCTCTGGGCAGGTGTAAGTTGCGCGCGCCGGCAGATTGCCGGCACGCAATCTCTGACACAGCAAATGGCCGCTGTACCAGGACTCACCCCCTCCCCACCCCCAGACAGCCCCGGACCACCCAAACCCCGCCCCTCCCACCCCCTTTTTGTAAGCCTGGTGCGCGTAAGGCCGGTTATGCACGTAACCTTTTGAAAATCCAGCCCATACCTTTTGCAAAATCTGAGTGTTTTATTTATTTTTAAACTTTATCTCTGGGATGTTTTATTGATGTTTTATGATTTGCAAAACACATTGGATGGATTGTGTAAAGACCCTTCTCCTCAGCATTCAAACTGTATTAATAATACATTGTGTTCTGAGACCTTAACGTTTATGAAATGCTTCTGTGTGCATTTTGACGGAGTCAAAGTGCATGTTTCCTTTCACGTCCTGCATACATCATTCACTGGTTCTGAAAGTACAGTTTGATTATTACAGTCCTGATTAGAGATCATGGTTTAGTCTTGGGAGATGCTGAGAGATCCTTAACTATTATTCTTTGAGCAAATTATCACTCCGAAGCAGTTGCAATGTCTTTGAAACACGGCCAGTATCAGATATTCTTCAAAACCTCAATTCTCCAGGTGTATCAGACCGAATATACATCACACCAGACCAAAAGAGAAAGTGTTTTTACTTGCAGCATGTATAAAATTATATAAAGATTAAGACAATATGAGTTTTCTAATTGCTGATAATTAAAACATTCAGATGCTTTTAAGTATTAGTCAAGCTTGTTGTGTGCAGTTTGCACCCAACACTGGATGGATATTTAGAATATATATATATATTCAATCTAGGCTTTAAATAACAATATGTGGGTACCTAAATGGTATATCCTTCAGAGAACCCTAAAAAAGGGTAAGTAACAGAACTAATATTTTAAAAGATTTGAAAGATATTTAATGTAGCAAGCTTTATTATACAATGGCAAAGAATATCAAAACTATTCAAAAGATAACATTGGCAGAATAACAAATATACATATATGTATCACCTGTCTTAGTCAATCATTCGTCATTTACACTACTAAATTTTCTATATTGTTTTGCATGTATAGTGTATATATCTACATAAAACATTGTCAAAATATGTACAGAGTGCTAGTAACGAAACAATAAATCACTTATTAATAAAGCCAACTCTCAAGAAACTGGATTTGGACCCTACGGAACCTTCTAACTTTCGCCCAGTCTCAAACCTCCCTTTTCTATCTAAAATAATAGAAAAAATCATTAACAAGCAAATTACAGAATTTCTAGATGAAAATAAACTACTCTACCCTTCCCAGTATGGATTCCACAAGTACCATAGCACTGAAACACTCCTGCTATCTCTCTCAGAAACCATCCTAAAAGCCCTTGACACTGGTCACTCTTACATTCTAGCGCTGCTTGACATCTCTTCTGCATTTGATACTGTTAACCACAATACCCTTATTACCCGCCTAGCTCAAATTGGCATTGCTGGCTCCGCCCTATGCTGGCTTCAATCATTTCTGAGTGATAGGAAATACAGTGTAAAAATTGGCCGCCATGAATCTAAACCCAAAAAACTGCAACAAGGAGTACCTCAAGGTTCCTCTCTTTCTTCAACTCTATTCAATATCTACCTCACCCCCCTTTGTCAACTATTGAATAAACTAGGTTTCCTGCACTTCATATACGCAGATGACGTGCAAATCCTCATCCCCATTAATGACTCCCTACCTAATGCCCTGAAAATCTGGGATGCTGCTCTTACAGAAATAAAGAACCTACTCACGGAAAACTTCCTGGCAATAAACACTACCAAAAAAGAACCACTCATTATCACTCCGCAGAACAATGCGTCCATCGACTCTTTCCATATGTCACAAACCAACTTTCCCATGGTACAGCAGGTACGCAGCCTCGGCATATTCATTGACAACCATTTCTCTTTAAAAAAATTCATATCGGCCACAGTCAAAAATGGATTCTTCAAACTACATACGCTAAAAAGAATTAAATCTCTTCTACACTCTCACGACTTCCAAACAGTCCTACAAGCCACAATTCTATCAAAACTCGACTACTGCAACTCGATCCTCCTAGGACTGCCTAAAAATTCGCTACAACCGTTACAGATGCTACAAAATGTGGCTGCATGCATACTCACCAACACTCATCGACACGATCACATCATGCCTGCACTACAATCTCTGCACTGGTTACCTGTAGCTTCCAGGATATTGTACAAAGTACTTACCCTCATTCATAAGTCTATCTATAATCAAGATATGCAATGGTTCTCTGATCATTTCACATTTCACAAATCTAATAGACCAACAAGAACAATTCACCAAGCCAAACTCCAAACTCCCACCCTCAAGCACATCAAGCATGTCTCGACGAGAGAACGCTCTTTTACTATTGCAGGAACTAACTTTTGGAATAAAATGCCCTCCCACCTGCGCCAGGAGCTCTGCCATTAGAAGTTTAAACAAAACCTCAAAACCTGGCTATTTAAACAAGCTTACCCAGAATAGGAATTTTCTTAATCTGAACTGCTAATCACTCCATCACTTTGTATCCACATTACCTCAATAATTTCTCCCACTGGCAATCCTTTGTAATCTAGTTATGTGCCCCTAAAATACAATTTCATTCTTCAAACAGAATGCAACCTTGGATTCTCCTAACTACTATTGTTTGAATATACCTAGATATTTATACTTACCTCCTATATTATTACCCAGTTTAGGCTTGTTTAATTTGTATTACATGTTTCTATCATTCATTGAATTACTTGTACTTGTTTTGTTCTATGGTCATCAGAATGTAAAGCTAGTTGCTGAATTATTGTTTATTGTAAACCGAGGTGATGTTTTCAATGTGCCGCGGTATATAAAAATGTATAAATAAATAAAATAAATAAATACTTGTAATAGAGCTGGACTTAATGAATTGTAAATGAGTCACATGGCTGACAGCTTCTTTAAAAAGGGGATACAGTTGAAGCACAGTCCACAAGAAGGGATACTTTGTAATTGTTTCACAGGAGTGTTGTCCCAATGATGATTCTGTATTGTGTGTAATCTCTGTTATACTTCTGCTTTATCCTGTGTTTTTTCTATCCCTACAAAGGCCTCTGTTTCACCATTGAAATGGCTTCATCAGGGGAAAATATGGTTCATAACTATTCTTGCGATAATACCATGGACTGTATTTAGTGAAGAGAAATTGATTTTTTGTTGTTGATTCTACTTTATTTGTCAATTTTGCCAATTCAGTATCTCAAGACTTCAATTGTTGTTAATTAACAGCTTGCTAAATGCAGCATAATCCTCTATGGATTTTGAATTAGTGTGTTGGTAGCCTTTACTAGTCTCTTTGCTGGAGCTGTATCTGGAGCAGACTTCAATGCCTTTTTGCAGTCTAAATGCTGTGATGTTAGTGTCACACTGGGGCTCAATATATATATATATATATATATATATATATATATATATATATATATATATATATTGGTTTTGACTCCTGAATTAAGATTTTCCTTTTGTTATTTGTTTTTTTTCATTACTCTGGTTTCTTTGTGTTAGTAATGTTTCCATTCATGCTAGCTCTTGGCCCACTATTATAGAAGCTCTTCCCTGTCCCTTCTGACTTCTATATGTGCAGGTCAACTCTTGGGCATTCCATCCAACCCCCAATATTTTGTCACAGCTAATGACAATTTAATACTAAGAGGTGTAGCCTTGGTTGCCGTTTGCCTTATGCACCACTCCTGGACTTATCCAAGTGCTAAGTCCTTGGTGCTATTTTCTGAAGCTCCTTGAAGGGCTATGCTGCTCCTTCGCTGTGGCAGAGGGGCTAAATCCCAGCCTCAATATGCCTATGTGTGAGGATGAACCTTTGTACATGCAGCTTTCTCCAGGCTTCTGTGCAAAGCTGCATGCAAACTGCAAAAGGCTACACCAGGTCATCTCCACCCTGGTTGTCCACTTTTTTTTTTCTGACCCCCATAGTTCTCTTGAGGTACTTATCTCCTGGGGAAAGGAAGCTCTATGGTTGAACTCCCTCTGCAGGCTCTGCTACAGCTGATGCAAAAGTTCTTTCTTTCTCCCAGGTGCTTATGACTTACCACCAGGGAAGCCAACCTGGTCATGTTCCTGGCTGTGAAATTTGGCAGATGTGCCCATGGGGTCCATTTTGGAATGAGCCCGCCCCAGCAAAACTGGGAAGTGCACGTGCGCAGGAGCAGATGTACGTGTCTACTTATATTCTCATGTATGAGCCAAATTATGCACATACTGAAAATTACATATATACTTTAGGGGGAAGAGATATGAGAATTTTAAAACTTGTACAGTTGGGGTCATGTAGATTCTAGTGCAATTCTTCAAGGACCCCTGTGTTTGTGTAAATGGGGGACTACATGGCGATGTTTGAAAGTTATCTTCTCTGTACTAAGTTGCATAATTGTGTTTCCAGAAAAGTTTTATACAAACATTTTGAAGGACGACCACAATTTCACCAAAATGCTAAACTGAGAGCATTTTGCATGAAATTTATTGCAAAAGTCCCTTTTGTGAAAACAAAATTGTAAAAGGCATAGTTAAAGTAGTAAACTTTTGTACACAGTCCACTAAACACGAAAGTTTATTCAAATGCCTCATTAATAAGCTTCTGTGATGCAAAAGTATATAAAGCAGCACAATGTGGCATTTTGAAAAAATGCATATGCAAAAAAAGCTATGCACAAAACAAAAAAAGGTAGACCTCAGCAAGGTGGCATCCTTTTTTTTATGTAGCCCTGGGAAGTGGTGGTTCATGTGAACCACTGTGGGGATTTAAAGGATCTATGCAATATGGGAGCTAGGGTTACGCCTGTTTAATGTGAGGACAATATGGTCATCCTACTTCTAAGCTGAATAGGACATCAATGCAATATACAAAATCCTTGGGAATCTAGTTTGCAGCTCAGATATAGGCATTTTAGGTGACCTGGCTCTGGTTAATCAACACATACCTTTTCACATTTCCACAAGCTCCTCTTGTCTGTGAGATAGATTTTCACAAATAGTCCGATTGCATATTGCAGCTTGTTGCAAGCATACTATACCAAATAATCAAATAGCAGTGAAATTTCTACAGTCAAAAAATCATATCAAGACAGACTCTAGTCTGATAATGTATGGAAGACAAGTGTGGTAAAAATCAAATTCATCTGATCAATCAACTTAAAAAGAATCAACTGCAATTCAATCAAATATGTAGATTTTTACCTCGGCCAGTGATTCTGTTTGAATCTTTTAAGAAATTGCTTTTCCTTCATTTCCCTTAGGGACCTTGACCCTGCCATTCAAGTTCCTCAGCCTTGAGAGGTTTCTCTTTCTATCAGATTGATTCAGAAACCTTAAAATCCAAGAGACTGATGACCTCTTAGTTTGAATATGGCAGGCAAAACAGGAAGGGCTTACTCTTTAGAGCACCAGCTTGCCACAGGAAATTACAATATGTAAATATGTTTAATAAATAGCTTAAAGAGGTTTTGAATTATCAAAATAATTTAGGATGTGGCAACCATATCAAAAAACTCTCAATATGTATTTCTATCAGTATAAATACTATGAGACAATTTTTATTTCAAGGACTATGAAAAGGAATCCTTAGTGGAGAAGGCAGGCTCTACTAAGAAAATGTGGAGGCAAAATCAGTTCAAGAAGACTTGGGGATTAGGGATGTGAATGGTAGGAGCACTGGATGGCTGGCACCATCTTTAAAGATGGTGCCGGCCATCTTTACTCATCAGCCGACGCCATTTCTACAAACACCGGAGGTCCGAGAATAAAAGATCACACCGGGACCCTTCCTCTGGACCCCAGGTAATTTAAGGCATTTTGGGGGGGTTCGGGAGGGTGGGGGATTTATTTTAAAGGGTCGGGGTGGGTTTTAGGGTTGTTTTAGTGTGCCGGTTTTCCTGCCCTCCCCCTTCCCCCGATTTACGATTTTTTGACGATAAATTGGGGAAATTGTTATTGTATCGCGGCTCTAACGATTTTTGACGATTTAAAATATATCGGACGATATTTTAAATCGTCAAAAAATGATTCACATCCCTAGTCGGCATGCACAGGTCTATTAAAATCCCCCAACTTACCCGGTAGAAGCAGCATTGGCACACTTCTACTTAAAATTACGCACACATGTGCACGCAGTCAGGCTATTTTATAAAACATGTGCACATATACATGCATATGTTTTAAAATGGCTGTGTCTCTGGACGGGGCTCATGTGCACCCACACACCTATTTAAAAGTTACTAAATACTTTAAATCCTAACTGCTTCTCTACAATACATGCACTTCTCATAGACTTTTTTGTCATATATGTTTGTCTTGACTAAATTAAAAGTTCTATTGAGTAGGGAGTGTTTCTAATGTGTGTCTGTACAGCACTGCCTATGCCAAACAGTGCTTTAGAAATGATAAATAGTAGTAATAGTAGTAGTAGTAGTAGTAGCAGCAGCAGCAATAGTACACTGTATATCATATTAACTATTGACCAGGCATTTGATGAACATAAGAACATAAGAAATTGCCATGCTGGGTCAGGCCAAGGGTCCTTCAAGCCCAGCATCCTGTTTCCAAAAGAGGCCAAACCAGGCCACAAGAACTTGGCAATTATCCAAACACTAAGAAGATCCCATGCTACTGATGCAATTAATAGACGTGGCTATTCCCTAAGTAAATTTGATTAATAGCCGTTAATGGACTTCTCCTCCAAGAACTTATCCAAACCTTTTTTGAACCCAGCTACACTAACTGCACTAAGCACATCCTCTGGCAATAAATTCCAGAGCTTTATTGTGCGCTGAGTGAAAAAGAATTTTCTCCGATTAGTCTTAAATGTTCTATTTGCTAACTTCATGGAATGCCCCCTAGTCCTTCTATTATTCGAAAGTGTAAATATCCGATTCACATCTACTCGTTCAAGACCTCTCATGATCTTAAAGACCTCTATCATTTCCCCCCTCAGCCGTCTTTTCTCCAAGCTGAACAGCCCCAACCTCTTCAGCCTTTCCTCATAGGGGAGCTGTTCCATCCCATTTATCATTTTGGTTGCCCTTCTCTGTACCTTCTCCATCGCAACTATATCTTTTCTGAGATGCGGCAACCAGAATTGTACACAGTATTCCAGGTGCGGTCTCACCATGGAGAGATATAGAGGCATTATGACATTTTCCGTTTTATTAACTATTCCCTTCCTAATAATTCCTAACATTCTGTTTGCTTTTTTGACTGCTGCAGCACACTGAGCCAACAATTTTAAAGTATTATCCACTATGATGCCTAGATCTTTTTCCTGGGTGGTATCTCCTAATATGGAACCTAACATCATGTAACTACAGCAAGGGTTATTTTTCCCTATATGCAATACCTTGCACTTGTCCACATTAAATTTCATCTGCCATTTGGATGCCCAAACTTCCAGTCTTGCATGGTCCTCCTGTAATGTATCACAATCCACTTGTGATTTAACTACTCTGAATAATTTTGTATCATCCACAAATGTGATAACCTCACTCATCGTATTCATTTCCAGATCATTTATATATATATTGAAAAACACCAGTCCAAGTACAGATCCCTGAGGCACTCCACTGTTTACCCTTTTCCATTGAGAAAATTGACCATTTAATCCTACTCTCTGTTTCCTGTCTTTTAACCAGTTTGTAATCCACGAAAGGACATCGCCTCCTATCACATGACTTTTTAGGTTTCTTAGAAACCTCTCATGAGGGACTTTGTCAAACGCCTTCTGAAAATCCAAATACACTACATCTACCGAATCACGTTTATCAACATGTTTATTAACCCCTTCAAAAAAATGAAGCAGATTTGTTAGGCAAGACTTCCCTTGGGTAAATCCATGTTGACTGTGTTCCATTAAATCATGTATTTCTATATGCTCTACGATTTTGATCTTGATAATAGTTTCCACTATTTTTCCCAGCACTGAAGTCAGGCTCACTGGTCTATAGTTACCTGGATCACCCCTGGAGCCTTTTTTAAATATTGGGGTTACATTGGCCACCCACCAGTCTTCAGGTACAATGGATGATTTTAATGATAGGTTACAAATTTTAACTAATAGATCAGAAATTTCATTTTTGAGTTCCTTCAGTACCATAGGATGCATACCATCCAGTCCAGGTGATTTGCTACTCTTTAGTTTGTCAATCTGGCCTAATACATCATCCAGGTTCACAGTGGTTTTGTTCAGTTCATCTGACTCATCACCCCTGAAAACCATCTCCGGAACTGGTATCTCCCCAACATCCTCATTTGTAAACAAGGAAGCAAAGAATTCATTTAGTCTTTCTGCAATGGCCTTATCTTCCTTAAGAGTCCCTTTAATCCCTCTGTCATCAAATGGTCCAACCAACTCCCTCACAGGTTTCTTGCTTCGGATATATTTTAAAAAGTTTTTATGAGTTTTTGCCTCCATGGCCAACTTCAATTCAAATTCTCTCTTCGCTTGTCTTATCAATGTTTTACACTTAACTTGACAATGCTTATGTTTTATCATACTTTCTTCAGATGGATCCTTCTTCCAATTTTTGAAGGATGCTTTTTTGGCTAAAATAGCCTCTTTCACCTCACCTTTTAACCATGATGGTAATCGTTTTGCCTTCCTTCCACATTTCTTAATGTGTGGAATACATATGGACTGTGCTTCTAGGATTGTATTTTTAAACAATGTCCATGCCTGTTGAACACTTTTAACCTTTGTAGCTGCACCTTTCAGTTTTTTTCTATTTTCATTTTATCAAAGTTTCCCTTTTGAAAGTTTAGTGTTAGAGCTGTAGATTTACTTATTGTCTCCCTTTCAGTTATTAGTTTAAATTTGATCATGTTGTGATCACTGTTGCCAAGTGGCTCCACCACCGTTACCTCTCTCACCAAATCCTGTGTTCCACTAAGAATTAAATTTAAAATAGCTCCCTCTCTTGTTGGTTCATGAACCAATTGCTCCATGAAGCAGTCATTTATTACATCCAGGAACTTTATATCTCTAGCAAGTCCTGATGTTACATTTACCCAGTCAATATTGGGGTAATTGAAATCTCCCATTATTATTGCACTGCCAAATTGGTTAGCTTCCCTGATTTCTCTAAGCATTTCATCATCTGTCTGACCATTTTGTCCAGGTGAATGGTAGTATACTCCTATCATTATACTCTTACCCAACACACATGGGATTTCTACCCATATAGATTCTACTGAGCATTTAGTCTCTTGTATGATCTTTATCCTGTTGGACTCTATACCCTCTCAGACATAAAGTGCCACACCCCCACCAAGTTGATCCTCCCTATCATTGTGATATAATTTGTACCCTGATATAGCACAGTCCCATTGGTTATCCTCCTTCCACCAAGTCTCTGTGATGCCAATTATGTCAATCTCATCATTTGCTGCTATACACTCTAACTCTCCCATCTTACTTCTTAGACTTCTGGCATTGGCATACAGACATTTCAAAGTGTGGTTTTTGATTGTATTAACAACCTGATTTTCAGTTGTTAGGGATAATTCGGAAATCATTAGCTTTGGTGATTTTTTACATATAGGCACATGGACTATGTTTGCTGATGCTGAAGAGTAGGGCAGAGGTTTGAAAGGAGGTTGTTTTGCTATTTATTTGTTGGGCTGTGTGGTTGATTATTTCATGATAGGATTGAGACAGATGTTTTTAATCTTATGTTTATATTTTTGTATCTTTGTAGTACATTTCATTACTGAAAATATAGGGCCAGATTTACGCATGTAACCGGTCTTCAGCGCGCCGGGCCTATTTTAAAAAGGTCCGGCGACACGCATAAAGCCCCGGCTTTATGAAAAATTGTGTGCTGTCATTATTGTTAAAAGGAATGCGGATGAGGGATCAGTCTAACCTTGTTATGTTGACTGTGTTATGGTTGTATTGTTTGATTTATCAATAAAATATAAATGGAAAAAAATGGTTAAATAAATATAATTGTCCACTACATCCCTTTCCCTCTCACCTCCCTTCCCTCCCAAGTATTCCATTACTTAAAGCTAAACAAAGCTCTAGGGCACCACATTGTTCAAAAATGAAGATCTTTATTGGATGGAAATGGCTGCAGCATAGGTGAAGATTACATAGCCAATTCAAACATTAAACATATTCTCCTAAACAAGAAGGTGACCATGCCCTCACCTGACTTGTAGCTTGTATCATGCTAATACAATATTCTTTCTTTGAGGATGCAATGCCATCAAAGCCTTTCCCCTGTGATGCTTGTGAATGTCGATCTTTGCTACTGGGTCGAAGATCCCTGTGGTGCGATGACATCCTGCTCCATAGCAAGAGCAGGATCACTTATTCAAGATACAGCACAACTTTCAGGTTGGTGAGCAGGCTAAATCCCAACTGAAGACAATCAACCTCACCCATGCAGCATAGTAGCAGGGATATCTGCTAGGTATTCACCCACCTATGCCACATAGGAGCAGGAATACCCACTGGGTATTCTCTGCCTAGCCATCTTTTAACATAGCACTTGCCGAGCCCCTTTATGATGTGGTCAACCCCGCCAAAGCTCACATTGTGATACCTCACTTGCCATGGATTCTCCCACTAAACCAGCTGCAGCCATATCCTAAGAGTATCCCTGCTGCCTAATGGCTTTCAACGCCCAATGTCCTAACTTGGTAGTAAATATTCTGTATGTTGCTGCAGAGGTAACAAAACTTCTAATTTTTAAAACACACCATTATCATTGTAAAAATGCTATAATTTGCTGAAGAGGTAACCAAGCCCTCAACTGCTCTGGATAGGCATAGTGCCTCAAGGCACCCGAATGTTATGGGGGGTACTGGGAGAGCGATCCCCCTTAGAGGGAGTGTGCCCTTGGGCCCCTGGCACAATCCCAGGTGGATCAGGACTGTGCCAAGGGTAGGTGTAGCATGAGTCAGCGTGGGTGGTGAAAGACGGCCCAACCCCCAGCCGGACCTGCATGCCTCTGGAACCAACTATGGAGACGAAGATGAAGACTCGGGACCCATAGACTGTAGACGTAGACTCAGGAACTTGGAAGGTTCAGACATTAGCATGGTCCCTCAGGGCGCCTACACAGCCAGTACCACTGGTCTGGTCAGGGACCACCCTGTCCTACATCCACAGGAGCGGGACCAGCGCAAGAAGGGGGCAAGGTACTGCACACCGGCATTCAGAAGCGAGGTACTGCACACTGGCAGTCAGGAGCGAGAACTGGGACAGGAACAACAGGAACCAACATCAAGGAACATCAGGAAACATCAGGAACGTGCAAGACACCGAACACCAAGCTGGAACAAAGAACAAAGGTCTGACGGCGCGCTGGAAGAGGAGACATCCAGAGACGAGTAACTCCAATGCAAGCCAATGCATGAGTGCTGGAGAAGAGATTTTATACCCCAGGAGCAGGCAACTGCCTGGGAGGAGTCCAGATGGGCCACACCTCTCTGGCCCTACAAGAGTGGAGCTGCGGGCCCGCCCCTTAGGAGAAGGGCGTGGTCAACACCAGAGCATCCAGGCTGCAGTGGAGTAGGCCTTGGGTAGGCCCTGCTGACTCCGAAGGCCTCCCAGGCTGTGGAGCAAGATCCGAAGGATTACACAGGCGAGGCCCCGGCTTCAGAGCAGCCTCCAGAGAAGGTGAGAGGCCTCCCGTGGCACAGCTATGAGAGGAATTGTAACACCAAATGCATGCTTGCCCACATTCAGAAATACCAGATGAAGAATGCCCTGGACCTGCACATTACCCACCCTACAGTAATAATGCTGCTGCCAATTCATAGTGCTAGGAAGCATTCTATATAATGTTGCTGGGCACCGCTAGTAGTATCCAATATATGCCTGCTGCATAAGGATGATCCTAACTCAAACCGCCCCATCCTCCAGACCACATGGCAGGCAAACTATCAAACGTCAATCTGACCTAAGATGAAAAAAGACCCTTATCCAATGTGCTATGGAAAGGATCCAAAAACTCTGGTACTAAATAAATTTTTGTGGAGAGGGAAAGCTGTAATGGTCTTTTGTTTGCCCTTAATTATAAAGTCCCACATTTGAATGTCATGTGGTTGCGACTCTTCCAGGTAAAGACAAGCAATCACCTGGACAATCGAGGTGCTAATCTCATCTCTGTGAAAGAGATGGATAATGGAATCTGTCTCTGAGATGGGGTGATTCCCCCCCTCCCCCTCCAAGGGATCTACATTGTCACTATCAGCCGATTGTCCAGAACCCCTGAATCTTCCCAAGAGGGCCATGGGAGTTTCGAGCTAGCTTAGCCACAAGCTGGGGAGAGGGGGGCCAGTTATCCATCACTTGTTGCAAAGTGACCACAACCTGGAATTAGTTTAGGCACAAAATGTCTGCCTCAAAAAATGAAAAACCTTTGTAGAAAATTCTGCCCTGGAGCTCAGAGTCAAAGCTGACTCTCTATTTTGAAGTGATTACTCTGCCTCCACTGCTGACAGTAACATCAGTCATGCAACTGTCTTCCCTACGGGCCCAGTTGACTCAGTGGCCTCCTGGCCTGAATATGTGGCGCAAACATGTGGCTGGTTCTAAAATGGCCATCACCTCCAGAGCTCATGTGCTTCCTCGATGTGTGGGCCAGCTATGTCGCCCAAAATTGACATGCTGAAGAAACTGTTAGGATGTGACTGCATGCCAGGCAAAGATCTCCCTTCTCCTTGGCAGTGTGCAGAGCCCCACAGGCCTTTAGTGGTGCATCATGGTCATGGCTGCTGCTGTGATCCATCGAGAGGGACAAGAAGGAAAACATCCTATCACTGAAAAAGATCGTGCACCACTCTAGAAGCTGCTGCAAACCAACACTCCCAAAGCAACCACACCGCTTCCTTCCAATACACACCAAATCCTGAGGCTTACTCTTTTTTTAAATGTATTTGTATTTATTAATTTTTTTAGACCCGAGAGGATGTTGGAGGGCAAGCAAGGCAGAGAAGGAATCAGGGAGGTTGGCAACCCACTCTCCACAGGTCCAGGAGCAGAGAAAGCTTGAGAAAATGGAAAAACCAAGGAGGAAAACCCTACTCACTTTTTTTTTGTTGTTTTTACACTCTGTGGTCTAAGCTCAATCAGGGACCCCATAAAGGAATTTGGTAGCAAGACAAGGGCTCACGCTCCTGGTCGTGATCAGTGGCTTGGCCCTGGGTCTGATCACAGATCAACCATTGAGTTGTTACACCAGTTCAGTTCTACCATCTGCTGGAAGCAGAAAATATTGGATTTCTGCTACTGGCACCACTTCCTATGTCCTGGCTGTGATGTCACATAGGAAAACAGTGTTGTCTGCCTCCATCTGCTGGTAGGAGAAATAACCAACTTGTCATGGCTGGACTAGTATAGCAGAACAAGATGGAAATTGTTCTTATTTATGCATCATTATCCATGACAGATACAACCTTCTTTCTAAAGGTTGCCCGCTTCCATGTGACCCAGCTCAGTGCTGTCAGTGCAGCTGGATTAATACCCAGGGTGTGGAATCAGTGACAACATAAGCCTAGGAAACCACAAATGGAGGTCAGAATGGGGGAGGGGGGGGGGGGGGCAAGGACCAAATTGTCTATGATGATTGGAATCCAGTGGGAGGCCATGTGTCAAAACACCATAGCATTGGAAATTGCTTAAATCTGCCACAACTACACAGAAAAGTATTTTGAAAATCATGTCCCAAGAGCAACCTTCCTGTGTCTCACTCTGAATCCTGGTATGGGGTTTTCCAACCTTGCTCCTAGCCCTAACATACCTACATGAAACACAAGGCCAGCATGGAAAGAAATCCACAGTGGGCAGAGAAGCATTAAACTCATCAGAATGGACCCTCCCCCTCTATCTACCAGTGCAGAGAAGGGAGGAGTCACTGTGGTACAGGCAATTGGTTCACTTAGTTACCTTGACTGGTGCATATGTTTGCTGGCACTCCTCCATTGCTGTCCAAAATCCTGAGCTAGCCTCATCCAGGGGTCAGTGCACACAGACCCTATCTCTCTCCACCCAGGGACAGAACAGCTGCTGAAAGGGCTCAAACAAAATTGGACTGAGGATTGACATGCTGAGCATTTTGTTATGTGTTGCTCAAAGTGGGGCCTAGCTATCTGTGTCCTGTAAGCAGCCCATTATTTACCACTCTCCGGACTCATGCTGTAGCTAAGAAAAAAGAGGCACTTGATAGTTCACATGTTCTCAGAAAGGTGCTTCTACACTGTTGCGTTCAAGGCTGCTCTACGCCCTAACCCTCTCTACCTCTGTGGCGACTCCCTCCGGGTCTGATGGACGGCTTGCTGCCGCGGCATCTCCATGCTGCCTCTCTCCGGCGTACCCGGACCAGCTCGTCGCTGTGGATCCGCCATGTTCTTGATGATGTAGGATGCGCGCGTGCTCCGATGTATGTACCAGCAACGGCGCGAACCTCAGGGGCGTCCCCTGAGATGACATCATCCGCTTCCAATATAAAAGGTCTCATACTTTTGCTAACAGATTGAGTTAGCAAGGACTACGAATCGGATTGAATTTGGACTTCGATTCAAACTCGCTATGGATTCGTCCAAGCTACTCTGCCTCCTCAGACTTACCAGGGGTACACACTCCTCGGGGGCCTCACTCTCTTTTCTCTATTTCAGATTGCAGATAGGAACCAGTACTCGCTCCTTGAGGACCCATGTTCCTGGACACTCTGAAGATTCTCTACTGCCTGGAAGCTATCACAGATACAGACATTTGTGAGTTACCATTGCTCTCTCAGAGCTTTCCCTGGAACCAGGTACTCGCTCCTCGAGGGCCTAACTCTTTACAGCTACTGAGCCTCCTTAAGACCTTATGTGAGATTTGTCATCTAGTTCTGGCTATGAATACAGCATACCCTGTCTACTCTGTTCCAGTATCTGAGGGACGTCAGCCCTGCCGGGCACAACAGCTCACTACTGCCACCTCTGGTGGTTCTACTAACCTGTCTAATAAAAGAGCTATCTGTGTCTGTCTCCATAACCAAGCCTAGTCGGTGGTCCCTCTCAGGATATCCTCCTGGGGGCACTGCCATCTGCCATCGGCCATCGGCCCAAGGATCCACCTATTTACACTCCTCTCTACAGCTGAGTGCCCTCTCTACACTCCGCTGATACAGATTACTACTCTGCAGTCTATATCCTAACTACGTTACTAACTCCGCCTACGGAGCATAACAAGATTGTTAACTCCTCCCTCTACAGGATCAGATCCATAACAGATTGCTAACTCCTCCTCCTACGGTAGTATCCAGCAGCCAGTTCCTAACAGATTGCTAACTCTCATCTGCTTGCTCCTCCCATCAGCATAGCAGATTATAACATACACATGTAAGAGCTACATTGGTGACTCTTGTAGCAGGTGAGGTTTTAAGGGGAAACCTAGATGGTGGGCTGAATATTTTTTCATATAATGCAGGCAACTGAGCATGTGAGTCCTTGCCACCCACAGGATCTGCTGACACACTAAGGCACTCCGTTTTCTTGCCAATTTCTAAATTTCATTGAAATTGCCTAATTCGTCCTGGTTCGGGGAGCCCAAAACCCGAATGAGTTTTTCCCGAAAATTCGGGAAAAATAATTATTTGGGTTTAGTGCGCAATAACAAGGTGATCTCAGTCAGGCATGTGTGCGCCTATGGGAGACCCGGGCAGCAGCAGCATTGGTGGAAGGCTGATTGTAAGGTCTACTGCTTGCATCTTCCGGGGCTGTCAGCAACAGTTGGGGCAGCTGTGAATCCATCATCACCCGATGGGCAGCAGTGCTCTGGGGCAGGTACCTCCCCAGGCATGAGGAAGCATCGTGCCGGCCCAGGGCTGGCAGTGCTTCCGTTGCAGGTGGCAGCATGGTGTGCAGGGAGCTGACCCTCATATTAGGATGCGGTACACCTGTACAGGCCGGCCTGGAGGTGAAAGCGGCGATCTTCGGAAATTGCTCACAGACCCCCGAGCATAACATTACTCCCCCTCTTAAGCCCCCCTCCAGAGGCCTTGAGTTTGCGGACCTCTATGGGTCTCTTGGTTCAGGCGGTAGGTTATACAATCAGACGTTTGGTTTTGTCCTTTATGTCATGCAATTCCAGTGACTGAACCTTTGCTGCAAATGAAGGGGAGGTCAATTCTGGGTATTTTGATAGAGAGCAGGTCCCACTATTGGGGTGAAGATTTTCCTTCTCAGGGTCCATACAGGTAGGATCAAATAGAAGTGAAGGTTTCCTTTTCCTGTTGTAACATAAGGGCATATAGGGTTTGTATTTCTTCATCTTTCTCAGTAACTAATGACAAACTTTTTCATAGCTTAGTTGTGTTCCTTTTCCAGGTTTTCATGTTCCGATCTCTCTTGACCCAGCTGGTCTTGCAATTGTGTGAAAACTATCTAAAGAGTATTGTCCCAGAGACACTGTGGGGCGGTTTGAGTTTCTTGAAACTCCTTGTCAGGGGTGAGAAGGTTAGGAAGGGTGGCACCACGATCAGTGAGCTGGGGAGCTCATCACACCTCAAACAAAATCCCATGCACCCTGGTCCCCAATGGGTGAGTTCTGTCATGGACCAATTAAATTGTGGTTGGTGTCTCTACAGTCATGTCAGGACCAGGATGACTGGACTCATGGCTCTTGGAAGAATATGAAAAGTCTGTGTTTGCAGGTCCTACTCTTAGTGTGAGTGGTAGAGTGGTACGAGACACTAAACTGGGAAGGGGATTTCTATGGATGGAGGAAAGTGCCAAAAGTAGTGTCAAGGAAATCATGGGGATTCGGTACCGGTCCACAAGCTCCTGTTGTACAAAATACCCCCTGGCTTGTAATCTGGGTGGTGAAGCACATGGAGCATTGTTCCAGTGAGACAGGAAATAGGAACTGGGGAGACAAAGTAGCCAGTACAAGGGTGCCTTGGGGCTCAAGATGATTCCCTTTCTCTCCAAGCACTGATCCAATAGGTGATCAAATGTTCCACAATAAAGGCAGAGGCCTAGTTGACGGCATTGAGTCCTCTCTTCATTCGTGAGATGGAAATGACCTAGTTGTATGGACTCTTCTGGTAAATCCCGCTGATGACATGATGAGGTCAAATGTAGAAGGAAGCAATATCCTGGAAAGACCCTTTTGAGCTGACTGTGTCTTTTGTGCTTGGTCCTGGAGCCATCTGTCAATTTTCCCCATGAGATCGATGAGGCCTTCAAGAGAGGTGGGAAGTTCTCATGCCGAAGCTCATCTTTAATCTTGTGAGCTAAAATCTCCAAAAATATTGAGTGTAGACTGTCTCCCTACCAGTTTAGTTTTATGGCTAATGTTTGAAATCTGATGGCATATTCCATTAATGATCAATTTCCTTGGCACAGGTGCAAGAGGTCCAAGCCCATCATGGGCATCTGGCCAGGCATCAAAGACTTGCTTGAAGGCTGAGACAAATTATTGATGGTTCAACAGAAGGGGATCAGAGCGCTTCCATAGGAGGGAAGCCCAGACCAGAACCTTACCATTGAGAACATAAGAATATAGGAACATAAGAACTGCCAGACTGGTTCAGACGAGGGGTCTTTCAAGCCCACTATCCTGTTTGCAACAGTGGCCAAACCAAGTCACAAGTTCCTAGCAAGTACCCAAACATTTTCCCCATGAGATCGATGAGGCCTTCAAGAGAGGTGGGAAGTTCTCATGCCGAAGCAGAAAGCCTGTGAGGGAGTCAGTTGGACTGTTAGATGATCGAGGGGTTAGAGGGGCACTTAGAGAAGATAAGGCCATCGTGGAAAGATTAAATGATTTCTTTGCTTCGGTGTTTACTGAAGAGGATGTTGGGGAGGTACCCGTAATGGAGAAGGTTTTCATGGGTAATGATTCAGATGGACTGAATCAAATCATGGTGAACCTAGAAGATGTGGTAGGCCTGATTGACAAACTGAAGAGTAGTAAATCACCCGGACCGGATGGTATACACCCCAGAGTTCTGAAGGAACTAAAAAATGAAATTTCAGACCTATTAGTAAAAATTTGTAACATCATTAAAATCATCCATTGTACCTGAAGACTGGAGGATAGCAAATGTAACCCCAATATTTAAATAGGGCTCCAGGGGTGATCCAGGAACCGGTTCACCCCTGGATCCGGTTCCCGGATCACTCCAGGGGTGATTCGGGAACCGGTAGATATAGTATACTTGGATTTTCAGAAGGCGTTTGACAAAGTTCCTCATGAGAGGCTTCTAGGAAAAGTAAAAAGTCATGGGATAGGTGGCGATGTCCTTTCATGGATTGCAAACTGGCTAAAAGACAGGAAACAGAGAGTAGGATTACATGGACAATTTTCTCAGTGGAAGGGAGTGGACAGTGGAGTGCCTCAGAGATCTGTATTGGGACCCTTACTTTTCAATATATTTATAAATGATCTGGAAAGAAATACGAGTGAGATAATCAAATTTGCAAATGACACAAAATTGTTCAGAGTAGTTAAATCAAAAGCAGATTGTGATAAATTGCAGGAAGACCTTGTGAGACTGGAAAATTGGGCATCCAAATGGCAGATGAAATTTAATGTGGATAAGTGCAAGGTGATGCATATGGGGGAAAATAACCCATGCTATAATTACACAATGTTGGGTTCCATATTAGGTGCTACAACCCAAGAAAGAGATCTAGGTGTCATCGTGGATAACACATTGAAATCGTCGGTTCAGTGTGCTGCGGCAGTCAAAAAAGCAAACAGAATGTTGGGAATTAATAGAAAGGGAATGGTGAATAAAGCGGAAAATGTCATAATGCCTCTGTATCGCTCCATGGTGAGACCGCACGTTGAATACTGTGTACAATTCTGGTCGCCGCATCTCAAAAAAGATATAATTGCGATGGAGAAGGTACAGAGAAGGGCTACCAAAATGATAAGGGGAATGGAACAACTTCCCTATGAGGAAAGACTAAAGAGGTTAGGACTTTTCAGCTTGGAGAAGAGACGACTGAGAGGGGATATGATAGAGGTGTTTAAAATCATGAGAGGTCTAGAACGGGTAGATGTGAATCAGTTATTTACTCTTTCGGATAGTAGAAACACTAGGGGGCACTCTGTCAGAAAATATCTTAATATTTTGTGCTTTATTGATAATTACTTATATTTAGTGAAGTCAGTAATCAATTAGCCATAAAGAAACATGTTAGCATTTAATACCCATAAGCCTTTACTTTTAAAAGCCATGACATCAGTCATGGCTGTGTGAAAAAGCTCCAGCACATAGCTTTCACCTTTACCCTACTTAAAACCTCAAGATTTCACCTTTGTCCCACTTTCAGACTTTGAGAGTACAGTTGTTTACCACTTTCTCTTATCTCAAGTAAGAAAGCACCTGCATTTTATGACATTGAGCATCCTAGAAGCAGGTGTTATGATTGACCACCCTAAAAACAGAAGGCCAATAAATTAAGCGTGAATCTTGTGACAGAAGGGAGTGAAAAAGATTTTCTCTTAGAACTACAAAAGAAATCCAATTAAAAATCAAAAATGGGCGAAGCTATAAACAGAATAAGAATAAATCCTATATTTTACTGTTCTGATATGAAAAATTGATTGAACCATAGTCAAGGTCTTCTTCAAAGGCTAAAATATAGATGTGTTGATGGAAGTGTAACAGCGACCCTGGATCAAAGGGTCTTAAGTGTATAAAACTGAGAGCAGTTAGAATGGAAGGGGAGGTGCTACTTAGACTTTCTTCGCACGTGATTGAGAGAGACACAAGCGGGGTGCTTCAGATAATTGGTAAATATAATCTTTTATTCAAGTATATGAGAACCTTTAAATTGCTATTGTTTCTAGATTGGCAGATGTATTAGAAATGTATTAATTTCTAAAAAGATGACATTAATAGACATTTATCTGATATTAATAATTTCAATTACTTTTTTAATGGCTCTTACATTGATTGTAGGATATACTCTGGTAAAGTTAAGATTTGAACATAAAAGTGTTTCTTAGTCATTTAGAGATATTTATTCATGCCTTTCTTTATCTGTGAAATAAATAAAATATTTTTACAATAAACTGACTGGTTTATTTATGCATGATGTGCTGCAAGAATTAATGGTTAATAAAAAATTTCTGTGGTAGATTCGAACACACCTCTGAAAGTAAACTTTTTGTCTCAAGGCAGAAAGGGTAGGGAAATAGAAGTGGAAGTGGGATATTTTATCCAGGCAGGATTCCCTGGTTTTAAATTCTGCTAAGGGTAGAAGCCTCAATACTTCCATTCAAAAATTTACCACAACTCCATGAAGTTAGCATGGGGCACATTTAAAACTAATCGGAGAAAGTTCTTTTTTACTCAACGCACAATTAGACTCTGGAATTTGTTACCAGAGGATGTGGTCAGTGCAGTTAGTATAGTTGTGTTTAAAAAAGGATTGGATAAGTTCTTGGAGGAGAAGTCCATTACCTGCTATTAAGTTCACTTAGAGAATAGCCACTGCCATTAGCAATGGTAACATGGAATAGACTTAGTTTTGGGGTACTTGCCAGGTTCTTATGGCCTGGATTGGCCACTGTTGGAAACAGGATGCTGGGCTTGATGGACCCTTGGTCTGACCCAGTATGGCATTTTCTTATGTTCTTATGTTCTTATTAAATAAATCTCAAGCTACTATTGCTAATTAATTAATAGCAGTTTATAGATTTTGACTCTAGGAACTTCTCCAAACCTTTTTTAAACCCAGTTACATTGACTGCTGTAACCACATCCTCTGGCAATGAATTCCAGAGTTTAACTATGCGCTGAGTGAAAAATAATTTTCTTCAATTTGTTTTAAATGAGCTACTTGCTTACTTCATGGAGGGCCCCTTAGTCCTTCTATTATCTGAGACAGTAAATAACCGATTTCCATTAACGTTTTCAAGTCCTTTCATGATTTTGTAGACCTCTATCATATCCCCCTTCAGTCGTCTCTTCTCAAACTGAACAGCCTTAACTTCCTTAGCCTTGCCTCATAGGCAAGCCATTCCATGTGACTTATCATTTTTGTGCCCTTCTCTCACCATGGAGCGATAGAGAGGCATTATGACATCCATTGTTTTATTTGCCATTCCTTCTTAATAATTCCTAATATTCTGTTTGCTTTTTTGAAAGCCACAGCACACTGAGCCGATGAGTTCAATGTATTATCCACTATGATGTCTAGATCTCTTTCCTGGGTGGAACTTCTAAGATATAACCTAACATTATGTAACTACAGCAAGGGTTATTTTTTCCTATATGCATCACTTTGCACTTGTCCACATTAAATTTCATCTGCCATTGGGAAGCTCACTCTTCCAGTCTTGCAAGGTCCTCATGCAATTTATCACAATCCGCTTGAGATTAATCTATTCTGCATAATTGTGTGTCATCTGCAAATTTGATTACTTCACTTGTCGTACCCCTTTCCAGATCATTTATAAATATATTAAAAAGCACTGGTCCAATTACAGACCCTGAGGTACTCCACTGTTTACCTTTTTCCACTGTGAAAACAGACCATTTAATCCTACTCTCTGTTTCCTGTCTTTTAACCAGTTTGCACTTTGCAATCCACAAAAGGAGAGAATGAATGTTGTCCTAACAGAGTCAACCAGGAAGAGTGCTGACTGGAGAGAAAAATGCATATGGCATTGATTAAGAAATCCCCATCACTGCTTAGTATCTCCTGTATAACAGGGTGAAGCAGTTAATGGAATTGTTGACCAACAGGTTTCTGGAGCTAGTGCTGGAACTGCAGCGGGCGGTGGTGAGGCAGTGGGTAGGATCACGGATTCCAGGTACACGGCAGCTTGGTTCATAGTGCAACCTGGAATTCTAGAGCTGTCTGGAGGGTCTTCATTTTCTGAGCTAAGCCAGGAATGGCCTTCAAGACGGCTAGATCCGCTGGGTCCATGGCCTCAGCAATTTGTTGCAGAAATGGAGCGTGGATCGAGGGGGAGTTGACACAACATCAGCAGGTGGAGCTGGCTGAAGCAGACTCCCAACTTGAGCTTCACCAATACCAACCCTCATTCCCCTTAGATTGAAACCTCAGGTGCAGGGGCCAGCTGGACTTAGATGAAGGCCTCCGTGCAGGTAAAGATCCATCATGTGAAAGATGTTGTGGGCCTTTGCAGAGGAAATCAGAGTCAGGTCAAGCAGTCATCAGGGCAGGTGCAGGCAATTGGAATTGGTTCAGGCTATGGTCAAGGTGGGCAGAGTTCTCTCAGGGTTGAGGTTCAGGCAGAGGTCGGGCCAGGCAGAGTTCGGTCAACAATGGTAAGCAGTCAGTGGTCAGAGGCAGACAGAGGTCAAGCAGTGTCAAAGTCCAATCCAACGTCAAGCCAGAAGTCCAATCCAAGGGGACAAGGAAGAGAAGGATGAGGAGGCCACTGGAGTGAGGAGGGACACTGAAAATAGTGTTCTTATATTCTTATGGAAGACTGACCAGGAAAACAAGAACTCAAGGAGAATCTGAAAGCCAACTGAACCAGGCCCAAGACACAGGATGTCAGGAACATAGCAGGAAGCAGGAAAAGAAGTCAGGAAAATGTTGAGGCAATGCATTTCTCTGAAGAGATGACCTATTGCCAAGGCAAGGAGGCATTGCTTTGGGAAGCCTTAAGTAGTCCTTGTCCTGATCATCAGGTGCCCTCGGGCTTTCCCCGCCGTGGACCTTTTAAGGGAGCTCAGTCACCCAAATGCATGCCTATGGGAGGCCCAGGGACTAGCATTGGAGGAAGGTTGCATGTAAGGTCTATTGCCTGCATCTTCCGGAGCTTTTGGTAATGGTAGGTGCGGCCACGAAACCAGCGGCACCCGATAAGCCTCAGTGCCCTGGAGCAGGGACCTCCCCAGGCATCAGGTAGCACTGAGTCGAGCCCAGGGCTGGCAGTGCTTCCATTGTGGGTGACGGCATGGTGCACAGATAGCTGCTCCTCGCGCCAGGATGCGGCGCACCTGTACAGGCCAGCCTGGAGGTGAGAACGACGTTCCACGGAAGTATCTCATGGACCACCGAGTGTAACACTTGTTATAAAATACACCTATGATTACCCCACAACAAACGCATATATGTGAGCCAACATGTGAAAACATACAATGCATTGATATCATGTATTTCAATGCATTGAACATTTGTACTTTACCCACTTATTTAAAAAAATATAAGCATGTAAACTTTATGCATTATAGTAAACTAGGACTTATTTAAGTCCCAAATTACATGCATAAGTCAGCCAGTTATAAAACTTGCATGCGTCGATGAAATCAAGCAGTTTACCAGTTCACCCATCCTTCTCCAGGTCATAAAGATCTTCCATTTTTTTCAGCCTGGACTCCCCCCACCCTACCTAGACCTCCCACCTAGTTAATACTACACAATAAACACATTTCATATCACTTACATCAGATAATTAGCAGATGTATACATCCACTTGGAAGTTGGAAATGTGCATTTATAAGGGTCTTTTAAAATAGCAACTTAGGTGCATAAATGTTGGCCCTACCCCTGGATTACCCCTAGAATGCCCCTTTTCTACATGCATATATGTGCCCACTAGAGTGAAAATACAAGTGTATAAAATATGGAGTACTTGAGAAGAGGCTACTTACATGCATATATGCAAATTTTTATACATTGATAAAATTCACCTAATACGTTTTTGCACGTTGAGCCTCGGTGATCTTTATAAAGCCATTTACATACATAAAACCTGGTTCTATGAGCATAAATGAATATTTATCTCCCCCCAATTCTTTTTTAATAATTTGTCCTGGTTCTTCCACATAAAAAATACATGAATAATGTAATCAGCTTCATAGCTACCCAAGCTATTGTATAAAATATATATGATTACTTATTATTGCCAAAAAGCAGTCAGTATTTTAGTATCATAACGTACTGCTCCAGGGTTTGAAAGGAAACAAATGACTTTCTTGGTTTTTATCGCTGTCCTCTTGAACTTCTGTGCATTGACTTAACATTATCCATGGCCATTAAAGCTTCTTCAGATAATGTCAAACTGAAAAATTATATCTTGACTAGATAAACAGGACTGTAGAATTGATTAAGTTGTAACCACACACCACAGGCAAGTCAACCTATCGAATTTATATTTTTTCTAGTGGGTAGAATGTAGATATAAAGAGAGGGAACACCTAATCAATATAATCTTAAACAAATAATATGAATGAAAGAAAACTCCCTTTAGCAATTTTGAAAGAGAAGTAACAGTTAATCATTGGAGTACAAATGCAATGAACAAAACACATGGCAATTATTATATGGAGGACAACTCTCATATTAGAAAATGGAAACATTAACACAATTTTGGTAAGTGATACTTAATATAGAAAACTGTTGTATTGACAATAAAAAATATCATGAGCTGTCAGACTGTTGTCTTAGGGGTAGTACTGCACCCTATTACTTTGCCTGTGATTCAGGAAAGTCTTTTATGTGCACTGGGTATGGATACTCTATCCCTGAAAAAAGACCAGCTTTTACCAATCCACTCTCTAGATGTCTGAGGCCAGGTGCTGCCACTCCTTAAAATAGGGACTGAATCTAGACATCATTAAAGCTCTGCATTCAAGCTTCCTCTGTGGTCACCGAGGTTTGGCCCTGTAAGATTATCTTGAAATCATCTCTGATTTCAAAGCAGAGAGATGATAACTTTCAAAGCAGCACGTAAGCACACATGGCTATATGTGCACCGATGCACACCCAGGGATGCAGGGATTTTATAACATGTGTGCACATATGCTCCCATTTTTAAAAGTGTGTGTGCCTAGGTACATAAATCTTGATTCTACCATGTTAGTCAGGGTATTTTATAATGGGTGCGCATCTTGAAGTAAACGAAGCCATAGCAATGCCAAAGGACAAAGGACAAAGGCAAAAACTCACAGTAAAAACTTTTTAAAATATATCCGAAGCAGAAAGCCTGTGAGGGAGTCAGTTGGACTGTTAGATGATCGAGGGGTTAAAGGGGCACTTAGAGAAGATAAGGCCATCGCGGAAAGATTAAATGATTTCTTTGCTTCGGTGTTTACTGAAGAGGATGTTGGGGAGGTACCCGTAATGGAGAAGGTTTTCATAGGTAATGATTCAGATGGACTGAATCAAATCACGGTGAACCTAGATGTGGTAGGCCTGATTGACAAACTGAAGAGTAGTAAATCACCTGGACCGGATGGTATATACCCCAGAGTTCTGAAGGAACTAAAAAATGAAATTTCAGACCTATTAGTAAAAATTTGTAACTTATCATTAAAATCATCCATTGTACCTGAAGACTGGAGGATAGCAAATGTAACCCCAATATTTAAAAAGGGCTCCAGGGGCGATCCGGGAAACTATAGACCGGTTAGCCTGACTTCAGTGCCAGGAAAAATAGTGGAAAGTGTTCTAAACATCAAAATCACAGAACATATAGAAAGACATGGTTTAATGGAACAAAGTCAGCATGGCTTTACCCAGGGCAAGTCTTACCTCACAAATCTGCTTCACTTTTTTGAAGGAGTTAATAAACATGTGGATAAAGGTGAACCGGTAGATATAGTATACTTGGATTTTCAGAAGGCGTTTGACAAAGTTCCTCATGAGAGGCTTCTAGGAAAAGTAAAAAGTCATGGGATAGGTGGCGATGTCCTTTCGTGGATTGCAAACTGGCTAAAAGACAGGAAACAGAGAGTAGGATTAAATGGGCAATTTTCTCAGTGGAAGGGAGTGGACAGTGGAGTGCCTCAGGGATCTGTATTGGGACCCTTACTGTTCAATATATTTATAAATGATCTGGAAAGAAATACGACGAGTGAGATAATCAAATTTGCAGATGACACAAAATTGTTCAGAGTAGTTAAATCACAAGCAGATTGTGATAAATTGCAGGAAGACCTTGTGAGACTGGAAAATTGGGCATCCAAATGGCAGATGAAATTTAATGTGGATAAGTGCAAGGTGATGCATATAGGGAAAAATAACCCATGCTATAATTACACGATGTTGGGTTCCATATTAGGTGCTACAACCCAAGAAAGAGATCTAGGTGTCATAGTGGATAACACATTGAAATCGTCGGTTCAGTGTGCTGCGGCAGTCAAAAAAGCAAACAGAATGTTGGGAATTATTAGAAAAGGAATGATGAATAAAACGGAAAATGTCATAATGCCTCTGTATCGCTCCATGGTGAGACCGCACCTTGAATACTGTGTACAATTCTGGTCGCCGCATCTCAAAAAAGATATAATTGCGATGGAGAAGGTACAGAGAAGGGCTACCAAAATGATAAGGGGAATGGAACAACTCCCCTATGAAGAAAGACTAAAGAGGTTAGGACTTTTCAGCTTGGAGAAGAGACGACTGAGGGGGGATATGATAGAGGTGTTTAAAATCATGAGAGGTCTAGAACGGGTAGATGTGAATCGGTTATTTACTCTTTCGGATAGTAGAAAGACTAGGGGACACTCCATGAAGTTAGCATGAGGCACATTTAAAACTAATCGGAGAAAGTTCTTTTTTACTCAACGCACAATTAAACTCTGGAATTTGTTGCCAGAGAATGTGGTTCGTGCAGTTAGTATAGCTGTGTTTAAAAAAGGATTGGATAAGTTCTTGGAGGAGAAGTCCATTACCTGCTATTAAGTTCACTTAGAGAATAGCTACTGCCATTAGCAATGGTTACATGGAATAGACTTAGTTTTTGGGTACTTGCCAGGTTCTTATGGCCTGGATTGGCCACTGTTGGAAACAGGATGCTGGGCTTGATGGACCCTTGGTCTGACCCAGTATGGCATTTTCTTATGTTCTTATGTTCTTAGGATGAATTTTAACTGATCTTTAGGATTTAATTAGCATGTGCATAAAATCAAATTTTAGCACATTGTGTTGCGGTCCCAGTCACGGCAGTCACGACTAGGCCCTTGGTCCCGGCCCGTCTCCAAGGGTCTGCGGCCCGTTTCGCGGCATCCCCGTGGGGGGGAAGCCGCCGAGAAGCCCTGCCTGGACGCCTTCTCCCAAGGCGCGCACGCGCACAAGCCGCACTTATGAAGGCCGTTTTCCGCCACTGAAAGCTCCGCCCTGTCTGCGACATCAGATGCCGCGGCCTATGTAAGGCCACCGCGGAGCCCAGGACTTTGCCTTGCAGTGGGGTTCCTTGCGGTTCTCTGTTGCGCCGTGCCCCGGAGTGTGCTATTGTGTTAGCAACTCCGTTCTTGCCTGAGACTTGTTTGACTCCTTGCCCAAGTCTTGCTTCTGTCTGGCTTGCTTGTAGTAACCTGTTCTGCTTCAGTTCCAGCTTTTGTTCCAGTAGCCAGCCCTGCTTCAGCTCCTGTCTGGTTCCCGTAGCCAGTCCTGATTCAGCTCCTGTCTGGTTCCAGTAGCCAGTCCTGCTTCAGCTCCTGTCTGGCTCCAGCAGCCAGTTCTGCTTCAGCTCCTGTCTGGTTCCAGTAGCCAGTCTCGTTTCAGCTCCTGTCTGGTTCCCGTAGCCAGTCCTGCTTCAGCTCCTGTCTGGTTCCAGTAGCCAGTCCTGCTTCAGCTCCTGTCTGGCTCCAGCAGCCAGTTCTGCTTCAGCTCCTGTCTGGTTCCAGTAGCCAGTCTCGTTTCAGCTCCTGTCTGGTTCCAGTAGCCAGTCCTGCTTCAGCTCCTGTCTGGCTGCAGTAGCCAGTTCTGCTTCAACTCCTGTCTGGTTCCAGTAGCCAGTCCCGCTGCAGCTTCTGCTTGCTCCAGTCCCAGCCTGCTTCAGTACCTGCCTGACTCCTGATCCCTGCCTGCCTGCTCCAGCTTCCGTGATCTCCTAAGTCCCAGCGGCTGGGCTCCTACGGGCTCCTCCCGGGGGAGTACCGGCTTCCAGGGTGAAGCTCACGTCCAGCTCCTGCCTGGTATCCGCCTCCCGACCTATCACTCACTAGAGACTATAGTACACCTTTCCCCAGTCTCTCACAGGTCGGCCCAAGGGTCCACTAAACAGTTCACTCACAACACATTGCGTTCTCTCTGATCTGCAAAATCTGGCAAATGAGTCAAGTGAATTTACTGTTCATGGAAGGTGTTAAATTGAAAACACTGGGAACAAAAATCCTCAGCATATTCAGGAAGCAAGTACAGCCCCTGACAAGTGGGAGTGTAAACTTCTCCATACTGCCATGACAGTTTTCACTAGGGATGTACATTCATTTTCAATGCATTGGCAATCCGCAACGCATAAGTCCCTATTCGTTGTATTCATGGGTTCGCGAAACGCATCGCGATCCCCCATGAATTCAACATATCATATTAGTTTCATTCTTTTGTCTCACAGTGATTTCTTAGCAGCCGTTTGAAATAGGAGATAGCAAAAACCAGCCCTTTTCTGTGAGTCATAAGTGACCTCACAGCCCTGTCATAGAGTGGGTCAGACAGGTTGGCAAGCAGACCAGAATGCAACCCCTCAGAGCTAAGCATTTTTTGTAATGCAGCCAACTGCCGCTCTCACTCAGTGCTCTGTGACACTATTCTTGATGACACAGCACTATTTATATGGCAAGCACGTGGCGTGCCACGCACTTTCTTGGCAGGGTTGGTCTGGGGAGGTGGTCGCACTCAGAGCTAGTCTGTCTCAAATCTGTATTCAATTGCTAGCTACTTTGATAGAATTTTCCATTGAAAAAGATATTTGTTCGATTTGGCTGCAGTGCTGCCGCCAGCTAGCCATGCTTTTTTTGACTGCACTTTTTTTTATTGATCTGAGACGGTTTCTCTGTCTGTGCCACTGAGAGAAGCTGCTAGCAATGGCATTTTTCTGCTTATTTTACCCCTTGGGGTAGGTTGCAAGCAGGATTGGGTGTTTTAGGTGGGAGATAAATTAAATTGCCAGCTACTTTGATAGAATTTTCCATTGAAAAATATATTTCTTCGTTTTTGCTGCTGTGCTAAGCAAGCCATCCTTTTTATTTAACTGCAGGTTTTTTTTTATTGAACTCAGGCTGTATCTTTGTGCTCCTTTAAGCCAAGAAAACAGTGCACTCACTGGGCATCAGTGGGCATTGGGCAGTTTTGCAGACTCACATATATATTATTGGGACAGCAGTGCTCTCTGAAGAGAAATCCCCAGTTGGACTCTTTTGTAGTTACAAGCTTGGTGTGTGCACAATACACTGCAGTCCCAGCTTTAGTGTACATCCAGGCACAGCTTCGTGGGCCAGTGGGCACTTTTGTAGACTCACGTATATTGGGACAGGGGTGCTCTCTGAAGCCAAATCCCCAGTGGGCCTCTTTTGTAGTTACAAGCTTGGTGTCTGCATACAGTGGTCCCAGTTTTAGTGTACATCCAGGCACAGCCTCGTGGGCCAGTGGGCACTTTTGCAGACTCACGTACCTTGAGATAGCGGTGCTCTCTGAAGCCAAATCCCCAGTGGGCCTCTTTTGTAGTTACAAGCTTGTGTGTGCACACATACAGCGGTCTCAGTTTTAGTGTACATCCAGGCACAGCCTCGTGGGCCTGGAGGCACTTTTGCAGACTCATGTGTATTGGGATAGTGGTGCTCTCTGAAGCCAAATCCCCAGTGGGCCTGTTTTGGAAATAATTATTTTAATTGAAATCCCTAGTAGGCAGTAACATTAAATCCATGTCAGGGAAAGCTAGATGTGGTCGAGTGATTGGGACTGGCAGAGAAGGCACTTCAAAAGGCAGTGCCAGTCACCCATTAAAATTAAAAAGGGACCTGTTCCAATCTAAAATCTCTGGAGGGGCAGGCAGTTCCATCCAGAAAAAAATGAAATTTAAAGATGATGCATCGCCACAACCTGTTTCTGACCCTGTAATTTTGGAAGTGAGCGAAGGGGAGGCTGAGTCATGCCAGACAAAATGGTGACACCCAAAAGCAGCAGTGCGACAACAGACTCGACTTAGCATTGACAATGTAACACAGGCTCTGTTTGCTTATGATTCTGATGAAGAATCATCTTGTGTAGGATTCGCATCATCAGAAATGGAAGAAGTAATAGCTGAAGAAGGTTTAGGAAGATTAGTTAGTCCTGTCTTAGCCTCCACTTCAGTGCAGCAGGGGTGAGATGAAACTAATGATGATGAGGAGGAAGAGCAGTCAGCACAGGCACAGAGTGTGACTGATGGGGCATCTCAGGGTGCACCCACTACTTCAACTCCAGTGCCAGCATCCACCCTGAAGGCTATAAAGAAGGGATCACAAAAGAAATCTGCAATCTGGAGCCACTTTAAAGTGTGCCATGGCTATTTGCAGAGGCAAGCATGACACATCATATGAAGAGGCAACACGCAACAAGAGTACTACAATCTGGGGATGGTGGCAGTAACAGTCAGGGGACCCATTTTTCTAGGCAGCATAAAGTGGTTGAAAAAAGCAGAGACACCCCACACCCTCAGCCCCTTCTAGCAGTTAGGTGGCAGGTGCCATGTGGCAGAAATGACAACCCACCATGGAGGAAATGGGGTGGTGTGCATTAATGCTATCTCGGGGTAGGAGGCAGGCAGCCTCAAAAGTTTTAACCAGGAGCAGTGGGAAAATGATTGCCCTTTATGACCAGCCCTTGCAGATAGTGGATAATGTGGGTTTCAAGCATTTGCTGAAGGTCTTAGTTCCAGATTACAAATTCCCCTCCAGAACCACATTTAGCAGAAAGGTCAACCCCAGCCTGTACAACCAGTGTCACATTTGCTTCCAAGTGCTCCTAGCTAAGGCAGAGGGGAGTGTGCATTTCACCTGCAATATCTGGACCACCATGAATGCTGCACACTCTTACCTCTCCCTGACAGCACACTGGTGGGACCTGGCTGAGGCAAGGGCAGGCAGCAGCTCTATTAGTGAAGAAGTATTAGGGTGGAGGTGGCCTTTACTGCACACCCACCTGATGGACGAGGCCCATACCTCAGCCAATATTCTAGCATGCATCAGACAGATGCTGGCGGGCTGGCAGCTACACCAGCGAGAAAGGAATCCTGAGGCAGGGTTCTTTGTCATAGACAATGGTGCAAACATGTTTAAGGCAATATACGATGGGCGCTTTCAGAACATCCGATGTTTTGCACACACTCTGCAGCTGGTAGTGAAGTCAGCTCTGGGGTTGGAGTCCAATCACCAAGAGAATGAATACCTGCATACGTTAATACACAAGTGCCAGGAACATAGCAGCACACTTCCACAGACGTGTGAAGGTGGGGCAAGACTGATTTGAACATGCCTCAGAAGCGTCTCATTCAAGACATTGCCACCTGGTGGAATTCCACCTTTATGATGCTGCAGAGGTTAGTGGAGCTGCAGACACCCCTTCATGAACTTTCTAGTTCAATGGACATAGGTGTGCAGAATCCCCTAGGGCATCATGATTGGTTAGTCATGAGTCATCTGGTAAAAATCCTGCAGCCCTTCAAGGATGTCATGGCAGAGCTGAGTTCCAGAAGTGCCACCTTGGCTGACATCATCCCTGTAGTTAACCTTCTAGAGGAATTTTTGGAGGGCTTTAAACAGGAAGAGGGAATGACAGCTGAGGTACTACATTGTCTGGACATTTTGCAGAAGCAGGTGCAAGAGAGATTAAGGCCTTTAACAGAAGACCACACATACATGCTCGCCACAGTCTGTGATCCCCATGTGAAAGGGAAACTCGCCCTACAGTCCAATTGTCTCTCATTTGTGAAGGAATTGCTGTTAGCAAAAGTCCATGATCAGGAGCGCCATAGGCAGAGGCAGATTAGGCATGAAGCAGAGGAGGAAACAGCGGCGGGCACTTCAGATAGTTTTGCTAGCCCAAGCAGGAGCAGCATTTTGTCAGCGACAGCTACTAACTCCTCCTCCTCCACTTCAGTACGCCAAAGGCATGTTGCCCATAAAGAATCATCTGTTCTGCTATGGGCTAGAGAGAAAGCAGCTGGCATGAGTGACTCTCAGCCCACCCAAGCAAAGGAGACACCAGCACAACTGTCAGTGACCCGGTATCTCTCAGAGCCCACAGAGGACATGCAGACAAATCCGCTGGCATATTGGGCACACAAGACTACTGTCTGGCCACAATTAGCCAAAGTGGCAAATTGTGTGCCCAGTGAACGTGTATTTTCAATGAGAGGGGATATCATGAGCCCTCACTGCTCAAGGCTGGCATCAGAGTTGATGAAAATGCTGATGTTTTTGAAAATAAACCTTCCTTTGCATGGGTTTCCAAATGTTCCCTGTGAATGGCAAGATGAATAAAAGCAATTGAAAGCCTTGCAGCAGCAGCTCCAACTGCCTCCTATGCTCCAGATAATATCAGCACTGCTGTGCCTGTCCAGTGTCCAGGCTGTACGTCTCTACAAGGGCCTGACCTCAAATGTTGAGCCTGTCCGTCCACTGTCCAGGCCGTATGTCCCTACAAAGCCCTGACCTTAAATGCTGTGCCTGTCTGAGTTTAGTTCTAGTATTTCTAATTTCAGTTTCATGTATTTGGGCATCACTTCTTTCCAGAATATTCTTTTCCTGTTTTGAAACATTTGGAATGTAAGAACATAAAAATCTGACTTAAGATGTTTGGAGCTTGCATATTTTATATGCTCAATAGTTTTCATGACCTTCATAATATGGGCCATGTTCCCAAAATCTTTCTTAATGTTTCTAGTACTATAGAAAACTGGTATCCCTACGAGGGCTTGACCTCTATCCTCGAATGCTGTGCTTGTCCATCCAGGTCTTATGTCCCTACAAGGGCTTGACCTCTTATGCTGTGCCTGTCTGTCCAGGCCTTATGTCCCTACAAGGGCTTGACCTCTTATGCTGTGCCTGTCCATCCAGGCCTTATGTCTCTATGAGGGCTTGACCTCTATCCTCGAATGCTGTGCCTGTCCATCCAGGACTTATGTCCCTACAAGGGCTTGACCTCTAATGCTGTGCCTGTCAGTCCACATTTGGAATGTAAGAACATAAAAAGCTGACTTAAGATGTTTGGAGCTTGCATATTTCTGATAGAGAATCCCATTTAACGTATTATAAAAAAGATTCTCAAACATCAACTGCTTTGACTTGTGTTTTGCCATATACAAATTGTACTAAGGATATAGGGGCAGATTTTAAAAACTGCGAGCGGGCGCAGATTTGTTCACGCAATCCGGTGCAAACTAATCTAAGCCCAATTTTATAACACGCGCACGCAGCCGCGCGTGTGTTATAAAATCCAGGGTCGACTCGCGCAAAGGGGTGCACAGTTGTGCAACTTGCATGCGCCGAGCTGCGCAGCCTGACTCCGTTCCCTCTGAGACCGCTCCGAAATCAGAGCGGCCTCTGAGGGAACTTTCCTTCCGCCCCCCCACACCTTCTCCTCCCTTCCCCTCCCTTCCCCTACCTAACCATTCTCCCAGCCCTACCTAGAACCCCCCCTTACCTTTGTTGAAGAAGTTACGCGCGCCGGCCAACGGCCGGCCCGCGATCCTGGGCACAGCAGCAAATGGCCACTGTGCCTGGAGGCTCAGGCCCCACCCTGCCCCCCAGACCGCCCTGGGCTGCCCCCGCCCCTTTTTGCAAGCCCCAGGACATACACAAATCCCGGGGCTTGCACGCACCGCCGAGCCTATGCAAGATAGGCTCGGGCAGGCAGGGGCAGCTTTTCAGGGCTTACACGTGTATCTTACGCGCGTAACCCTTTGAAAATCTGCCCCATAGTGAAATCCATTTATCAACACTGGCATGTGTTATCCATGCACCATGTTTTAGAAGAAAACCTAGATTCGTTTTTTCAAGAGGGAAGAACTTGAGAGATTTGCTGGTGCATTCATCCTTACAGAGTCAATCAATGATGAGTTAAATGGACATGCTACCTGTGGTACATGTGAATTTTGTAGTACAGAAATTACAGGTATGCAGTCATATTTAGTGCAGCCAAATTTCTGAATGGTTTAAATTAGGACATTGAGTGGTTTAATATTTTATGAGTAGCATAGAAAACTGGTGTCCCTACTAGGGCTTGACCTCTATCCTCAAATGCTGTGCCTACATGCCTGTCTGTCCAGGCTTTATGTCTCTACAAGGGCTTGACCTCTATCCTCGAAAGCTGTGCCTGTCCGTCCAGGCCTTATGTCCCTACGAGGGCTTGATGTCTATCCTCTAATGCTGTGCCTTTCCATCCAGGCTTTATGTCCCTACAAGGGCTTGACCTCTAATGCTGTTCTTCTCCGTCCAGGCCTTATGTCCCTACAAGGGCTTGACCTCTAATGCTGTGCCTGTCCATCCACATTTGGAATGTAAGAAAATAAAAAGCTGACTTAAGATGTTTGGAGCTTGCATATTTCATATGCTCAATAGTTTTCCTGACCTTCATAATATGTGCCATGTTTCCAAAATCTTTCTTAGGTGCCAACAGTAATGTTTCTAGTACTATAGAAAACTGGTGGTAGTTGCATTCTAGTTCATCCGCTGTCTTCCCATATTTTACAGAAGCACTGTGTAAACTAGAAAGTCAACATATATTGATATTGTAGATTTGGGTAGGAGATGATGTCAGCACTTCTTTTAGTCCTAAAAGCTGAATCCTCATTGCAAAGGGAATCCTCAGTCTCTGACAATTCAAAATACTAATCCTTCACAGCATGGATCCTTAATTAAAACAAACACGCTTTGAAGTCTCGTGCTCCACTCTAGGGGCCATCCCATTCCTTTTAGCAGGAAAGGGTACTCTCCCCGGGGTAGCCGGCCAATCTCTTAGTACCTGTTGACCCATGTTGAACCACTGTTCACATGGCACCCTTCTCCACATTGCCACGCTTTGAAGGCTCGTGCTCCACTCTAGGGGCCAACCCATTCCGGGGAGCCCTTTCCTGCTCAAAGGAAAGGGAACTCTCCCCGGGGTAGCTGGCCTATCTCTTAGTACCTGTTGACTCATGTTGAACCGCTGTTCACATGGCACCCTCTTCCGCCTCGGCCTTGAAAATTCTCATTTTTATATCTGTGCACTCCACCAGATTTTAAAAGACCAGCGAGAGCTCACTAGATGCCAATGGAAACACCCCACTCTAGGGGCAAACCCATTCTAGGGAGCCCTTTCCTGTGCAAAGGAAAGGGAACTCTCCCCGGGGCCAGCCTGTCTTGCCCCTATCAAAACCACATGGACCTGACTACCTCCGCTCTGCCAGCCTGTCTTGCCCCTATCAGCTTTCTGCCACTCTATCTTGCTGCCATACACCAGATGACTCACTCAACTCCTTGTGGTGTTCTTGCCACTCTCATGGTTCCTCAGTCTTTCTGCTTGCTATGTTCCCCCTTTATTGTGCTGTAGGGTGTTGATGCCACTTGTCTTGCCACTTTGTCTGTCGTGCTGCCTTCAAGGGTTCATGCAACTGTTATCGGTGCCCTCTTTTGAAGCTGTGGTTTGTTTTTGACACTCTCACTCTGCTTTGCACCTCTGTTAAAGCACTCTTGCACTCCTGGTACCCTTTTGCCCCTTTACAGTGCCTTAGGCTATTCATGCCACTTTGGTGCCACTTTGCCACAGTCTAAGTACCTTGGAGGTCTTTTCCCCTTCTGATGTTTGCTCCCCAGAAGTTTCATCAGAATTGATAAGAAAACTCCAATTCTGCAGCTAAAAATAGGCTGCAAACACTTCCCCCATTGACTTTAATGGGAAATCAGAAAATGATTAAAACTAATCAACAAATTGGTTTTCCCCCCTATGAAACAAATGCAATGAATTTGGGTCCAGGCAAAACGAAAACCGAATCAAAACAATTTTTTCCTTCTGCACATCCCTAGTTTTCACTGACCCTGCTCTGGAGTAGTTACTGGGGTGTTATATTTTCACTCTGATTCCAGCCTTGCGCTCCTTATGGCTCAAAATGTGGGTGCCAATTAGTGCCACTTGAAATGTTGGTTTTAGTGGCCTAAACATTTTGGTGGAGCAGTTTATGAAAAATCATGTTTATGCTTGACACTAATAGAGATTGAGCTAGAAATTACAACAGACATGCCAAGAACTCAAGAGGAAATAAAAGAAACTGCCTTTTTATTCTCTCGCTGGGAATGCAATTTTCAAAAGCCATTTACCTGAGTGAAATGGCGGGCTAAAAATCTACCATTTGTGGGGGAGGCAATGATTTGTAATTTCAAATTTTCAAAACTGCACTTATTGATTTTCTGGGAGAAAAGTACTCACATAATAAGAAAATGCAGATGTGGGTAGGAACTTTTCCCTAAGCACTCTGCTAAGGAATGTAAGTGTGTATTTTCCCCATGAGAATTGGTGCCCCTCACCCCAATTATCTTTCCGTAGTTGGTTTGCAGGCTGCTGCTTTTCATAATCTGTTATAAATGGAGGGTTTCAGTTTCAGAGCTGTTGGTCTAGGATTGTGTCTTTTTAGGAGCAACAAATCCATGCTTTTTAAAAATAATATAAATGCCCTTTAACTTTTCCTTCAGAGCAGAAGTGCATAATTCCAGTTCCTAGGGGTTATAGACAGTGTTGTGTAGTTTGGGGTTTTTTTGGAGGGGGGGGTAATTAGTTTCTTAAGCCAATTGTATTCATGCCTGTCTTGAATATTCATTCTGGTTATTCTATAAACAAGACTGGTTTGTGACCCCCTGTGGAACTATGCATCCTGATATAAAAGGTTTTTCTCTCTCTCTCTCTCTCCCTCTCTCTAAATATATATACTAGTAAAGCTTCTTTCTCTAGTCATTCCTTTTCCCTTTTGTTAAAATTGTCAGATATAGGTCAGCAACTTGATTCAGAGAGGACACTGAAGGGCAAATATGAATATGTGAGCTGGGTTCAGTCATAATGGACTTGGCTTCCTCTCCTTTAGACACTTGCCAGCTTCTTCAGCAGTAGCCAACGAAACAAATCTTGGCATCTAAGTAAAGAGGCATGAATTCATTTATTTGTCTCAAAGAAAAACGTTTCTCTCTCAATCTAGTGACATGTATCATACAACACTGGATATTTATGAAATAGAGTGTAACCCCATCCCTGGGTGCAGGTTGCTACCCGATGAGGCCAGAAAAAGTATTTGTTGTACTCACGGGGACAGGAACCTTCCCAGGCTAGCTCAAACATGAACTCTTTCTTCCAGGGCCTGGGTCCAAGGCCCCGAGTGCTAAGGTGTCTCCTTGTGTCTGTCTTGCTATCCCTGGGGGTACCAAGGGTATTTCTGTCCCAATGTGTGCTGAATGTGTCAAAGAAAACTGGGGTCACTCTGTTAGTGTCCAAATACATCTTTACTGATGAAAATGAGACAAATGGCACAATCCACAGCAGCACAAGGATGTTTGCTTGTCACAATTTCCTCCTCAATCTGTGCAGGAAGGTCAAATGCCAGCCAGCAGAATTTCTACTCTCCAGGGCTTTGAAAAATAGGGACCCCAGGTGGGTAGGGTCTCTTTTAGTTGGGCAGAACCAACCGGCAATGATAAAATGTTGCAGTCTCTGCACAGAGAGATCAACTCACTCTCTCTCTCCAGAAATTTGGAAGCCCGGATGGAAAACCATGGATGGTAGGCTTTGCTTTACTCACAGTTTGTTGATTCAGACTGTTATTGGTGCAGTCCTTGCTATTTCCTTTGTATCCCCTGATGGGAGGGATCTCTTGAAGCAGGATTCTAGATGCTCCCGACAGGAAGGAAGGGCGATCAGAACTTCCTCCTGGATCTTGAAATTATGCTTATAAACGTGAGAATAACACAGGGGTGGCTTATAGCAGGTCACTAATACCCCCTCCTCACTGAAGCTAACAGAGGGCAGGACTTCCCTAACCTGCCCAGGTCCAGACCCAGGGGTTCCCCATGCTCTGAGCCCAGTGGCTGAACAGGCTTCAGCAAGGTCCCTATACTTAGAAATGTAAATTCCAAAAAAATGACACAGATGGGAAGAACCCAAACCAGCCAGTAAGTGAACTGGAAAGGAAAAACCCCTCCTGACCCTGTCCGGTATCACCAGAGCTTGCCTGGCTAAAACTGACTGGGCCTGGAAAATAGCAAAACCTAAACTCCTGTCTACCTTAGTACTGGACTCAAAGGACTGCCTCCTCAGCTGTAGCTGGAGAGCTCTTATATAGTATTACAAGTGGGATGGCCAATGGCCATGGCAAACCCCACAGAAGGAGGGGCTGCTTCTGCCCGGACCTCCCAATATCCATCCCACTCTGACTAGCTGGGGGTTAATTAAATAGTATTATAAGTGGGATGACCAAGGAAGGAGGGGCTGAATCAAATGGACCTCCTATCCTACTCTGACTAGCTGATATGTCACTAAATACCCAGGGTTTACTGGTAACCCGAGAAGTGCCCAGGTTACAAGAATACAGAAAAATACAAGTAGAAATAATTCCCCAAACACCCTTTCCCCTTCAAAAGTACTGTACTTCTATGTACTATTTCTTGGCATCTCCTCAAAGGGTGATTGCTGAAACTATCAATCCTCCTCCTCAAACCACTAGGGCTCCCTTGTGTCTGCAGTTCTGCTGGCTCCATCCGGAATGAACTATTTAAAAAGATGAGTCCTACAACTCTCTGTGGCTTTAGTTAGGCCTCTGGATTTGCTGCTACCCCATCCCCTGCTTTCAGGTCTGTTGCTTTTCTCTTCAGAGTCTCAGCAGTACTGAGGACAAACCCCATAAGAACATAAAAACATAAGATATGCCATATTGAGTCATGTCAAGGGTCCATCAATCACAGCATCCTGTCTCCAAGAGTGGCCAAACCAATCCAAGTCTCAAGTACCTGGCAAGTACCCAAACATTAAATAGATTCCAAGCTACTAATGCCAGCAACAAGGAGTGACTATTCCCTATTGATTAACAGCAGTTTATGGACTTCTCCAAGAACTTATCCAAACCTTTTTTAAACCCAGTTACACCACCTTAATCACATCCTCTGGCAAAGAATTCCAGAACATAATTGTTCATTGAGTGAAAAATATTTTTTTCCAATTGGTTTTAAATGTGCTATATCATTTTGGTGACCTATGAGCAGCCTCCAAGCACTGTTTGCAGTGAACATGTGCAATACCCCCTTCCCAATATGGCAGATGCCTATGGTTATATAACTGCACACTGAGTAGATGTTGTGCCTCCCATAGGATAAGTCAATGATGCTAATAAAGTGAATGAGGTTTGCAAATACAAAATTGGAACGGATTCAAACTAGTGACATAGATGTAAAAGACTTTATATTTTTGTGCCAAACTGTTAAATCCAGAGACAACAGAGATGAAGACTGGCAGAGGTTGAGGCAGGCAGCAATCAGCAGAGATGAAGAAAGGCCAAGGTTGGGGCAGATGGCAATCAGGAAGGTCAGGAAGAGGTCCAAGTTCAGCCAAAAATCCATACGAAGACAAAATCAGGAAGCGAGCCAAGGTTCAGTGCCAGAAGAGTCAAGCCAGAGGGAGGAAGGCTGGGAGAACAACTGGAGCAGGAAGACGGAGGGACCACCACAAGATACGGGAATACCAAGGAAGCAGGAACAGGCAATAGCAACACTGGATGGACAGGAATTAGCACACTGTGACAAACAGTTGCTTAAGAGCAGGACCTATTGCTGAGGCATCAACTGTTAGGAAAGCAGGGCTTAAATAAAAACAGGCCTGGGACGTCACTGGGATGTGCTGTGGGGAATTTCCCACTGTGGGCCCTTTAAGAGAGCACCAGTTGTGTGCGTGAGTGCCTAGAGAAGCTCAGCAGAGCAACGTCCCTGGTGTGTAGCGGTGGCCGGCGGCGTTTCTTTCTTGATGGCATCAGGGGTCCTGCTACGACCCGGGAGGCAAGGAAAGGGCAGGCAGTCACAGGAACAGACCGCAGCTGGCCAAACACAACAGGATAGACAGACAGACAGAGGCAGTGACAGCAATAAGCAATTTGCCCTGATGAAATGCACTTAAAAATTGAAGGCCAGATGAACAAATAGTTAAAAAAAAAAAGTCATTGGATTTCTTTAGACATGTTTTGTTTATTCATGTTCTTCAGAAGTGTAAGATAACATATTTATTCAGCTCCATAGGGCCAATATAGATACCTTGAAGAATAGTTAAGAAGAACAAGGAGTTAATACTGAGAATTTCAGACCAACATGTATAAAAGACAATGATGTGGCGATTGTCTAATAATGAACAGCGGTTGTGACAAGTTGATGTTCAATATGGAACTAGGATATATTTAGTATAATATTAAAAAGAGACATTTAAGTAATTTAATTATTTTTAAGTAGCCCAATTTTGAATTGAGCCACTGTATATGGAGTGTCATATATAATTCAGTACCTTTATTATATAAAATGTGTTGTGCTTTTTACCCTTCTAGAGCTTGCACTAAGATTTATTCAATTAAAAACAATTACTGGTACAGGATAAACCCTTTCCCATGGTACTTCATAAACAAGATGATGGAAACAGATGTTATCTTTGTTTTTTTTTATGATTACTTCAAATCATCTTTGTTTGAATTGTTTTTTATGTTCTGTTTTCGCTCTTTTCTCTGTTTATTTATTATGTGATTCGTGATCTTTGCATTTGCTCTCACAAGTCTGGTAAATAATTGTATAATTTTTATGCAAAGACACACAATTGGCAGATGAAGGTGCTCAGCAATTCTTATGATAAATGTAGCAAAACTATTATGTAGTGACATTCAACCAAGATACCTAAAATTCAAAGGACACAAAAGAAAACAAGAGTTGTCAATATTTCCAAGCTTCTTGGATATCCAAGAGTGTTTAAAGAGTCACATGTAGACACTCATATTCCTTGAGGTAGTTTTGTGAATTGGGACAAAAGATCTCATTCCATGTAAAATAAAGAATGAAATAAATAAATAGGCCAATCAATGGTGGAACCTGTTCATTGGCGAGCCACCATTCACTACCCCCTGGTGGGGAGGGGAAGGTGGCACGTATGGGTGTGATTCACTGGGGTAGATTTTCAAAGGGGTACGCTCGTACGATACGCGCTAGTACGATACTATTTTGCATGGGCTCGGCGGCGCGTGCAAGCCCCGGGATGCGCATTAGTCCCGGGGCTTGCATGGAGGGGCGTGTCGGGGGCATGCCGCGAGTGACGCGGCGTTTCAGGGGCGGGCCCGGGGGATGGCGCCGGCCAGGGGCGTGGTCGAGGCCTCCGGACCAGCCCCCGGGTCGGGTGATGGTGCGCCAGCAGCCTGCTGGCGCGCGCAGATTTACGCCTGCTTTCCGCAGGCGTAAATTTGCCAACAAAGGTGGGGGAGGTTTAGATAGGGCCGGGGAGGTGGGTTAGGTAGGTGAAGGGAAGGGAGGGGAGGGGAAGGTGAGGGGAGGCGGAAGGAAAGTTCCCTCCGAGGCCGCTCCGATTTCGGAGCGGCCTCGGAGGGAACAGGCAGCGCACGCTGGGCTCGGCACGCGCAGGTTGCACAAATGTGCACCCCCTTGCGCGCGCCGACCCCGGATTTTGTAAGATACGCGCGGCTACGCGCGTATCTTATAAAATCCAGCGTACTTTTGTTCGCACCTGGTGCACGAACAAAAGTACGCCCGTGCGTACATTTATAAAATCTACCCCACTGTGTCTGGGTGTGCCCCTCACCTACAGAGAACAATCACTATGATGACTGGGTTATGCAAGGGAGGATGGTAAGGCCTAAGCAGAGGGGGAAAGCCATGTGGCTACAAAGGTAGACCCATGGCACCTCAGTTTCAACCATCTTTCTTGGCTAATGGTAACATTGCCGCATAGTAGATAACAATAGCAAAAAACCAATCTGTGCCACTGGTCTGTCAAATTATATTTTTTATTCCTCTCCATGTTACCAAGGATATATCCCAGCTGTAAGCCAGGATATAGAACATGACCACCCGTAGGATACCATTCTTTATTCATGACAGTATCACTCATCATTAGTCTCACTCGCAATCTGCTTACTGGTGGCTTGCTCTGTCTCTTAGTTGTTGAGAGCTTGCTCCAATTGTATAAATTAAAGGGTCCAACTTACAGTGTCACCCAGCCAGCCCCACCACTGGTTGCTTTTCTTATATAAACTAATGTGGCCTCATTCCATGGAGCCTTTACTTTCAGCTGCCCCTTTCTCAGTTAATCCCATTTATACCTCACCTGGTTTTCCATTAAGGGAGTAATTTTGTAATCTCCAGTATTAATTTTAAATCAAACTTGCTCATATGTTAAACAGTTTTTTTTAAAGGGGAAAATACACACATACTTTCCCTTTGAAAATTATCCCAGCAAAACCTCCCGTGCACATTTACACCTGATAACTGGGGGGAGCAGATATTTTTTCTGGAAAATTTCTGCACCAGCTTTTGAAACTGTTAAAGTGTGTGCACATGTGCAGATCCTCCGCAGCTGTGCCCCTGGGAACATCTGTGCTCACTGCACATAAAACGTATGCGCATAAAGGCCATATGTGCATATGCTTACCTGCATGGCAAACGGGCAATATAATAAACCCTTTCTGTAAGCAGAGCACTGCTTTACTCATGGGAATGGCTTTGAAAATTACCGTCGATGTGTCTTTCTACTGCACTGTACACATCTGATGTGCGCTATATAAATAATGATAATAATAGTAATTAAGGTTCCATACATGATTACCCACTTAGTTCATACCCTAACACCCTACTCTTGCTATGTCTGACCACAAAGCTTTGTAAAAATATAACTAGCTACCAGTACAGTGCTTGAACATCTGGACTCCTAGGAGCCCATGACCTTTCTTGATGGTAGCAATCACCACCAGTCTGCTGCTCTGCCCTGGCTGGTCTCTGTGGAGTTGTAACATGAGACGCTTTTTTTTTAATTTCCATGATGATAAAAATGTTCCTTGGTGACTTTGCTGAATTTGGTATAGAATTTTGTACATGGATCTGGATGTTAGTCACATTAACAGGTGAATTTTAAAAGAACGATGCACCAAAATGGGGAGATACAAGTACAACTCAGGCCTGCACGCGTTGAGTGGATTTCATAAGCCACCTGTGTACGCACATTTCTCCCGCTATGTGCACAAACAAAACGTTTGCAAAAAGTGATGGGCATGGGCATGGTCTAGGAGGGGCGTGGGCATGTCAGAGCCTGGCCAAGAGATGAGCGTGTGCGGGATCTTCTATGGAGAATGTGTACATTTAAAACAAAAAAATGTAGGCAAGTTGCCAGGGTTTTAAGGGTCGGGTTAACAAGGAGGAAGGGAGGCTATTAAACCAGGCGGTGTTGGAAGTCCTACCCCTTAACTAGGTAAACTGGGAAATCTGTGAATGACATCAGTGCATGTCCCTTGTAAAATTTCCCTTCTCATGCAATAGATATGGGATTTCCATACACATGTGCACATCCATTTAAAGTAGATTGCACATGTATGCGCATCCAGGATATTCATAACACGTGTTCATATACACACATGTTATAAAATGAACGTGTGCCTGGGCGCAGGCTGACAAATGCATGCATATGTGTGCCTGCTTGCCTGTAAAATTTACCATCCCTGTATCTGGAGCATGCATACTAGGAGTTATGGACCCACAAAACAAGAAGGGAGGCGATCTATGAAAGCCGTAATGGTGTCAACAAACAAGATAGATGTCGGATGTCATTTAAATCATTTATTGTAGTGGAGAGCCAAAAACTGCCTGAATCAGGCCAAGTTTCGCCACTCCTCAAGTGGCTGCCTCAGGGGCTATGATAAAATACATAAATATTAATACAAATAAATGTGTGCACATACTGTCACAAAGAAAACATAAATAAAATACATAACTTACACAAATAAAAGTTCCTCATGAGAGGCTTCTAGGAAAAGTAAAAAGTCATGGGATAGGTGGCGATGTCCTTTAGTGGATTGCAAACTGGCTAAAAGACAGGAAACAGAGTGTAGGATTAAATGGGCAATTTTCTCAGTGGAAGGGAGTGGGCAGTGGAGTGCCTCAGGGATCTGTATTGGGACCCTTACTTTTCAATATATTTATAAATGATCTGGAAAGAAATACGACGAGTGAGATAATCAAATTTGCAGATGTCACAAAATTGTTCAGAGTAGTTAAATCACAAGCAGATTGTGATAAATTGCAGGAAGACCTTGTGAGACTGGAAAATTGGGCATCCAAATGGCAGATGAAATTTAATGTGGATAAGTGCAAGGTGATGCATATAGGGAAAAATAACCCATGCTATAATTACACAATGTTGGGTTCCATATTAGGTGCTACAACCCAAGAAAGAGATCTAGGTGTCATAGTGGATAACACATTGAAATCGTCGGTACAGTGTGCTGCGGCAGTTAAAAAAGCAAACAGAATGTTGGGAATTATTAGAAAGGGAATGGTGAATAAAACAGAAAATGTCATAATGCCTCTGTATCGCTCCATGGTGAGACCGCACCTTGAATACTGTGTACAATTCTGGTCGCCGCATCTCAAAAAAGATATAATTGCGATGGAGAAGGTACAGAGAAGGGCTACCAAAATGATAAGGGGAATGGAACAACTCCCCTATGAGGAAAGACTAAAGAGGTTAGGACTTTTCAGCTTGGAGAAGAGACGACTGAGGGGGGATATGATAGAGGTGTTTAAAATCATGAGAGGTCTAGAACGGGTAGATGTGAATCGGTTATTTACTCTTTCGGATAGTAGAAAGACTAGGGGGCACTCCATGAAGTTAGCATGGGGCACATTTAAAACTAATCGGAGAAAGTTCTTTTTTACTCAAAGCACAATTAAACTCTGGAATTTGTTGCCAGAGGATGTGGTTAGTGCAGTTAGTATAGCTGTGTTTAAAAAAGGATTGGATAAGTTCTTGGAGGAGAAGTCCATTACCTGCTATTAAGTTCACTTAGAGAATAGCCTCTGCCATTAGCAATGGTAACATGGAATAGACTTAGATTTTGAATACTTGCCAGGTTCTTATGGCCTGGATTGGCCACTGTTGGAAACAGGATGCTGGGCTTGATGGACCCTTGGTCTGACCCAGTATGGCATTTTCTTATGTTCTTATGTTCAATCAGATTTGTCTGACAGGATCTTCCTATTGTAAATCCATGCTGCCTCTGGTCCAGCAATTCTCCCGACTGTAGATAGTTCACTATTCTCTCTTTTCCACTTCTATTATTTCAACACTCCTCTTAGTTACACCCACGGTATATAATATTACAAGCAATTGATCCCCCACATTTTTATTTACTTCATTTATAGCATCTCATATAAATTCAAGTGAAAATGTCTGTGGTTTTACTAGAGGTTTAAACTGGATTTTAGAAGGTCCCACTTCTCTTACCACGTAACCCACATCTCCAGCTCCGATAGAAGTTTGACCGACTCCCGAGATGACTCCATTAGCTTAGGGTTCTTCCATCTGTCCTCCTTACCTCAAGGGAGATCCCTCCCCTGCCCTTTCGGCTGGGCTCAGTTCTCCTGGGGTTTGCTGGAATTTCTCAGCAGGGTTAGTCGGGGGAGAGCTCTCTGCAGGGGATTTTAAAAGAAGCATGCACATACCTGTGCGTGCAGGCGTGCGCATGTTATAAAATCCTGGGTTGGCGCGTGCATGGGGGTGCACAATTATGCACCTTGCGTGAGCCGCACCACGCTACCTTCCCCCATTTCCTTCCAGGCCACTCCAAAATCGGAGCGGCCTGAGAGGAAACTTCCCTTCCCCCTAGCCTGACCTTCCCCCTCCTTCCCCTAACCTTCCCCCCCTAGCCCACTCTAACCCCCCTGACCTTTATTTTACCTTTTGTGCCTGCCTCGCCATCACCCAGCATAGTCCGCTGAGCCAGAGGATTCAGCCCTGCCCCAGGCCTGCCCCCGAACCACTGCCACGCCCCCAGACCGCCCCCTAACCATGCTCCCGGATCCGCCCCGGGCCGCCCATTTTTTAAAGTCCCGGGACATACGCGCATCCTGGGGCTTGCATGCACCGCCGAGCCTATGCAAAATAGGCTCAGCGCACGCAAAGGTAGGTTTTTGGGGGTTACGCGCGTATCTTACGCCCGTAACCCTTTGAAAATCTACCCCAAACTTCCTTAACTCTGCATTTCCTGTCATTTTTTGTTACTTCTTTGAAGGAATCAGCCTATACCATTTAAATACATATCTCTTTTTATCAGATTTTTAAGCCTTCAGAATTCCAAAAAAATAGCAGTCATTTAGGAGTTAATTTTTGTAACACCACATATAAATTAGCTCTCAAATATGTGCATACATTACACAAGTTTTCAAAGTAGACTTAATGTGCATAAGTCCGCTATGAAAATTATCTCGGCAAAGACTATTTGTGGTACTGGATTTATGCATGGAGATTTATCCTAGTGTTTTATAAACTGCTCTGAAAGCACGTATGCAATGAAAGCGCTTACTTTACCTATTTTCTAAACGTATGTGACAAGCCCGGATTCGGTGTGTTCACTCATACTCCTTCATCCTAGGAAATCAGCAAAAGTATATAGAGCCAAGTTTCTGGCTCAACAAGCCCCTGAGGCAGCTCGGCAGAGCGAAACTCGGCCAGAGTCGGGCAAGTTCCAATAAAAGTCCATTTTTACCGATCCATCTTTTCATTCTTCTGTTGTTCGCCACATTGGATCGGTTACCGGTTTGCTTCCTTGCATGGAGATTTATCCTAGTGTTTTATAAACTGCTCTGAAAGCACGTATGCAATGAAAGCGCTTACTTTACCTATTTTCTAAACGTATGTGCATATATTTTAGGTGCAAAAAAATATATAACTATGCACGTCCTCTTTAATATATGCTCTTAACACCCATTCCCTTCCCCCCAAACAGCACACTGACTAAGCAAATATTCATGACAACTCTACTGGTACTGGGCAAGCAGAGTTTGAGGACCCCAAACTGCAGTGCTTATGCACCAAATTTGCATGCACTAAGTAGCTTGTTATAATGTTCCTTGTTAGGAAATCCTACTGGAAGCCTTTTTTTTTTTTACATTTTGCTGCCAGTATCCTATGCACACTGCCAGATGAGAGGAACAGACTCACAGCCCAAAGATTGCAGTGGAAACAAATAATTTTTTTGTGTTAATTAATAACTTCAGGTAAATTAGAGGTGTTTAAAAAATATCTATATATTTTATTTTGATTGCAGTTTTATCAGAAATAATTAGTTTGCCCTCAGAATTCATTTTAGGTTGGCTTTTCATTACAGCTTCACAAAACTGCGTACAGATGAATTCTTATCTAGACCATTTCTGAGCTGAGATTATCTCGTACTCATGTTTTGTTTTTGTGTACGAGTGCAGGTGGTGGAGAACATAAAATCTGCAGGTTTTATTTTCAATACTTTTAAACACGATTCCCCAAGAAGGCAGAGCTCAGGAAAGGCACTGGACTTCAATAGGAGTTTTTATAGGAGCAAATGAATCTGTCAGAGATAGGCTGAAAGGAAATAAAATGAAATGGATTTCTAAGTCATAACAGTGTTGGGTTTTTTCCCTAAATCTTTTTAATTTGTTTCTCGGTTCTAGCTGGGCATAGCAAACTGGAAACTCACGTTTTAGTCTCTCATTCTGTTGCTGTTCACTTTCTACTCCACATTTTGACATACTTTTTTTTTATTTAATATATGAGCTTAGGTGACCAAAGGTATTATTTTCTTCTTGGAAAGGATACAGGAAGAAAGGAAAAATAAAGTTAGAATGACTTAAAGAGGAAAATACTTTATAAAGCCTGCAGCCACTAAATTCCTCAAAATACCAACTTGCTTATTTTATGGCTCTATTGCTTAGGGATGTGAATCGTGTCCTCGATCGTCTTAACGATCGATTTCGGCTGGGAGGGGGAGGGAATCGTATTGTTGCCGTTTGGGGGGGTAAAATATCGTGAAAAATCGTGAAAAATCGTTAAAAAATCGAAAAATCGAAAAATCGAAAAACCGGCACATTAAAACCCCCTAAAACCCACCCCCAACCCTTTAAATTAAATCCCCCACCCCCAAATAACTTAAATAACCTGCGGGTCCAGCGGCGGTCCGGAACGGCAGCGGTCCGGAACGGGCTCCTGCTCCTGCATCTTGTCGTCTTCGGCCGGCGCCATTTTCCAAAATGGCGCCGAAAAATGGCGGCGGCCATAGACGAAAAAGATTGGACGGCAGGAGGTCCTTCCGGACCCCCGCTGGACTTTTGGCAAGTCTCGTGGGGGTCAGGAGGCCCCCCACAAGCTGGCCAAAAGTTCCTGGAGGTCCAGCGGGGGTCAGGGAGCGATTTCCCGCCGCGAATCGTTTTCGTACGGAAAATGGCGCCGGCCATACGCGTATGGCCGGCGCCATTTTCCGTACGGAAAATGGCGCCGGCAGGAGATCGACTGCAGGAGGTCGTTCAGCGAGGCGCCGGAACCCTCGCTGAACGACCTCCTGCAGTCGATCTCCTGCCGGCGCCATTTTCCGTACGGAAAATGGCGCCGGCCATACGCGTATGGCCGGCGCCATTTTCCGTACGAAAACGATTCGCGGCGGGAAATCGCTCCCTGACCCCCGCTGGACCTCCAGGAACTTTTGGCCAGCTTGTGGGGGGCCTCCTGACCCCCACGAGACTTGCCAAAAGTCCAGCGGGGGTCCGGAAGGACCTCCTGCCGTCCAATCTTTTTCGTCTATGGCCGCCGCCATTTTTCGGCGCCATTTTGGAAAATGGCGCCGGCCGAAGACGACAAGATGCAGGAGCAGGAGCCCGTTCCGGACCGCTGCCGTTCCGGACCGCCGCTGGACCCGCAGGTTATTTAAGTTATTTGGGGGGGGTTCGGGAAGGTGGGGGATTTAATTTAAAGGGTCGGGGGTGGGTTTTAGGGGGTTTTAGTGTGCCGGCTCACGATTCTAACGATTTATAACGATAAATCGTTAGAATCTGTATTGTATTGTGTTCCATAACGGTTTAAGACGATATTAAAATTATCGGACGATAATTTTAATCGTCCTAAAACGATTCACATCCCTACTATTGCTTCATCTCAGGGTCTTATTCTTTGTCCCCCTTTCTTTTATACCTATCACTTTTTTAAATTAAAGATGTGAATTTTTATTTTAACCAGGTATGACAATGTGAGCAGATCCTGTTTCACGCCCCGCCCGCAGCCGTCCCACGCACGTGACCGCTCACCTGCATAATTCCTTGGCGGGTCCCGGGACGACATCCTTCGCGGTAGTTGCTAGCCCAGCTAGGCCCCGGTGTCCCGTGGCGGTGGTCGCCGGGCCTTCCACTACGTGGCAGGCCTCACGCCGAGGTTCGACGTCTCCCTCCATGCTAGTTATGCCCATATGCCCGCTCGCGGCCTGCCCCAACACTTGTAGGGCCAAGGGCGGGCCTGGGTTCCGCGGCGCACCCTGATTGATCTATAATATAAGGAAGTTCCTGACTTCACTTCCTTTCCTTGGCAATCGGGTTGGCTTGTATGCTATATTATCTCCGCGTTTGTTCCTAATCTCGTTCCAGGATCCTTCTGTTCCAGTTCCGTTCCTGACTTGTTCCTGCATCCTCGTTCCTGAGTCCTGCCTGTTCCTGTGTTCGTCTATCTGCCTTCCCAGGTAGTATGCTCGGACTGTCTTAGTGGTACTGACCTTGGCTTGTTCCTGACCTGCCTGCCTGTCTGCCGCTTGCCTCAAAGACCTCAGCCTATTCCTGACTTGTCCATCTGTCTGCCGCCTGCCTCAAAGACCTCAGCCTGTTCCTGATCTGTTCGCGTGTCTGCCGCCTGCCTCAAGGACCTCAGCCTGTTCCAGACCGGCTCACCTGTCTGCCGCCTGCCTCTAGACCTCTGCTTGCCCCTGACTATATCTGACCTCCAGTATCTGACCCTTGCTTCGGTGACCACTCCTTGGACTTTGGTCATTGACCTTTTGCCTGCCTGACCACCTCTAGATTCTGGCTCTGTTCCTTGCCTTGTCATCATCAACTCTGTTCTGGTTCTCCCTGCTCCAGCTCGAACCTGACCGTGCTCCTTCTGTGCCTGTGGGCCCGCCGGACTTCCATTCTCCAAGGAGACCCTGTGAGGCCCACCTAAGTGCAAGCTGCCCGGGTCCCTACGGGCTCCTCCCGGGGGGACCACAGGCTCCCAGGGGTGAAGCTCTACCTAGCCTCTGTCTCCTTCAGTGCTCCACCCCTGGGGCCAGTTACCTCCTGTTCCCTTTTAGGAACCATTCCATCCTTGCCCCAGGACAAGGGTTCATCCCCGACCGCAACAGGTTGCCAAGGCCATGGACTCGGCGGAGTCTCCCGCCTCCAGGGCCCTACCAGGACTGGCCACCATAGTGAAACAACTTCATCAAGACTTGGAGGCGCTGGCTTCTTCAGTAGAAGAACTGCACTCTCAATTACAAGATACAGTGATGGCCAATCCAGTGGGCCTCTCGGCCTCTATGCTTCCTAAAGCAACTTTGGCACTTCCTGTACCCCCAGGTATAATGGGGATCCACGCTCCTGTTATGGCTTTCTTAATCAGTGTTTTATGCAGTTTGCACTGCAACCCTCATTGTTTTTGAAGGAGATTACCAAAGTCACCTTCATTCTGTCTCGGTTGGAAGGGAAGGCTCTGGCATAGGCCTCTCCCTTATGGGAATGTTCTGACCCTATCCTTTCCAAGTTATCTGACTTTGTTACTCTGTTTAAGCAGACCTTTGGAGACCCAGTTGCCAGTCACCAGTCATAGTCTACTCCACCTCCATCAAGGGTCAAGAACCCTCTCTGAATATTCAGTGGAGTTTCGGATTTTGGCCACAGAGCTTGGGTAGCAAGAAGATTGTCTGCAAGCCATCTTCCTAGATGGACTCTCTAGTGCTCTAAAGGATGAGCTCGCAGTCCGTGAAACTCCCACATCTCTAGAAGACCTGATTTCTCTTGCCGGTAGGATTAATCATTGCCTCCGGCAAAGACGCCTAGAAGTAAAGGCTCCACGCCCTTCTGTTGCACACCCCACAAGTGCATCTCGCTCTCCAGTGAAGAATCCGATGTTACCATCTTCTTCCACTGTGGAACCCATGGAGGTGAATCGTGGGCGATTATCCCCAACCGGAAATCTCCGTCAAAGGAAGGAGGGGCTTTGCCTTTACTGTGGCACTTCTGGACATCGTCTGCAGTGTTGCCCGATCCGTCCGTGAAACTGCAACGCCATAGCCTGGCGGGAGTCCCGAGCTTGGGTGCGACTGTTTCTGGCCCTCAACTCTTGCTTCCTGTAACTTTGGGCGTTAAGGCCCACACCTTCGCGACCACTGCTTTCATCGATACCGGAGAAAGCGGTAGCTTCATAACGGACGACATTGTCAAACTTCTGAAAATACCCTTCACCCCTTGAAGTGAGTTTTTGTATTGCCTCTATTCAGAGGGAACATCTGCCAGGTCTCATTACTCACCAGACAGTGGCGATCCATCTCACTGTAGGTACTCTGCATCAGGAAGAAACATCCTTATACATCCTAAAACCCTCTACCCATCCGGTGATCATGGGGATTTCCTGGCTCCAGGCCAATGAACCTCAGTTCAATTGGCAGTCCCTGCATTTGGTACAGGGGGGTCCGAAATGACTTGAATGCATTCCGGTATCCCCCGTGATACCTGTTTTGAAATCGGTTACACTTCCAAGGTTACCTCCACAGTACTCTGACTTCAATGATGTGTTCTCTAAGCAGAAAGCGGATACCTTAACCCCATTACATTACAGGCTGAGACAAAGGGTAGGCAGAACCTACCCTTTGTCTCAGCCTGAAATGGCGCCGGCGCTACCTTTGCCCTCACTATGTCGACATAGTGAGGGCAAAATGGCGCCGGCGCTACCTTTGCCCTCAATATGTCGACATAGTGAGGGCAAAGGTAGCACCGGCGCCATTTTGAATATTGGCAATACGGCCCGAGTGCAGAAGGTCCCTCCCGGACCCCCGCTTGACTTTTGGCAAGTCTTGTGGGGGTCAGGAGGCCCCCCCAAGCTGGACAAAAGTCCCTCGGGGTCCAGCGGGGGTCCGGGAGTGATCTCCTGCACTCGTGACGTCGGGTCACAGGAACCAAAATGGCGCCGGCGCTACCTTTGCCCTGTCATATGATAAGGGCAAAGGGCCACCGGCGCCATTTCTCTTAACGCAGCCGTGGCCAGAGAGCGGGAGATCGTGCCGGGACCCCCCCCCCCCACTGGACCCCAGGTAATTTAAAACATTTTGGGGGGGGTTCGGGAGGGTGGAGGATTTATTTTAAAGGGTCGGGGTGGGTTTTAGGGTTGTTTTGGTGTGCCGGTTTTCCCACCCTCCCCCGATAAAACAATTTTTTAACCTAAAAAACTAAGACGATCAGATTTGCTCCGTTCCTGTTTACCTGCTACAGTTCCTGCCTGGTTCCAGTACCCGAGTCTTGCTACAGTTCCTGCCTAGTTCCAGTACTCGAGTCTTGCTACAGTTACTGCCTGGTTCCAGAACCCGAACCCTGTTACATTACTGACCTACTGTCCTAGTCTGGTTCCAGTTCCCAGTCCTGATCCACTACCGCCTAAGTCCCAGCGGCCGGGCTCCTACGGGTACCTCCCGGGAGGGCTTCGGCTTCCAAGGGTGAAGCCACCTAAGTCCCAGCAGTTGGGCTCCTACAGGCTCCTCCCAGGGGAGTGCCAACTTCCAGGGTGAAGAGCATCTCTCGTCCAGCCTGAACATTTGCCTCCTGGCCTGCCATTACTAGAGACATTGACCATCTTTTCCCAGTCTGCTGCAGGTCGGCCCTAGGGTCCACTAAACTGAGATTCCCATAACAGATTGCAAGGCCATGAACTCGGAGGGTGTGCTTGTCCCCTTGGACCTGCCTGGGTTGACCCAGCAGCTGCAGTATCAAAAATAGAACCTCGAGGTCCTTACTGGTTTGGTAGGGGAGTTATCGGCCCGATTGAATGCCAGGGCCTCGTCTGCCCCAGAACTAGCCCCCGAGGGCCAAGACTCTTCAGTGACTCAGCTGCCGACACCCTCCCGCTACACTGGAGATTTAAGGACCTGCCGCGGCTTTCTAAACCAATGTTTTGTATGGTTCTCTCTGTTGCCTCGGCAGTTCCCCTCGGATGCGGTGAAAGTGGCGTACATCCTGTCCCTGCTTGATGGGAAAGCCTTAATATAGGCTTCTCCCCTTTGGGAAAACAATGATCCTTCTCTAATGAACTTACAACAGTTAATCTCGAACTTTCGTCAGGCCTTTGATGAGCCCGCCCGAGTAGCCAAGGCTACATCTGACTTGCTGCAACTCCGACAGGGGGCTTGCTCCTTGGCAGATTATGCTATGGAGTTTCGGACTTTAGCCCAGGATGGTAGTCTTAAGGAGATCTTCTTGAAGGGTCTTTCCGGATGCATTAAGGATGAGATTGCTGCTCAAGATCTGCCGGAGGACCTCAACGCCTTGATAGAGATGGCTGCTCGCATTGACCGCCGCCTACAACAACGGGCCAAGGAGCAGCACTCCTCTCGCCATAGTCCTGCCCGTGGGCCAGAGAGACCTGTATCTGCTCTCAAGATTTCTCGTCCAGATGCTCCTACCTGCAAACTTATGCAGCTGGGACAGGCCCCACTTTCTGCTGAATAAAGGCAACATCGCAGTTTGTTGAAGTTGTGTTTATATTGTGGTCAAAAGGGCTCCAGGGGCGAACCGGGAAACTACAGACCGGTTAGCCTGACTTCAGTGCCAGGAAAAATAGTGGAAAGTGTTCTAAACATCAAAATCACAGAACATATAGAAAGACATGGTTTAATGGAACAAAGTCAGCATGGCTTTACCCAGGTCAAGTCTTGCCTCACAATCTGCTTCACTTTTTTGAAGGAGTTAATAAACATGTGGACAAAGGTGAACCGGTAGATATAGTATACTTGGATTTTCAGAAGGCGTTTGACAAAGTTCCTCATGAGAGGCTTCTAGGAAAAGTAAAAAGTCATGGGATAGGTGGCGATGTCCTTTCGTGGATTGCAAACTGGTTAAAAGACAGGAAACAGAGAGTAGGATTAAATGGGCAATTTTCTCAGTGGAAGGGATTGGACAGTGGAGTGCCTCAGGGATCTGTATTGGGACCCTTACTTTTCAATCTATACTAATAAACGAAGCTTGACCGACGTGCCGCAAATGCGCAGTAGAGACCAGCTCTACCGCGCATGTGCGGGCGAGCACGTCGGTCTGAGCCAGCGTCAGAAAAAAAGAAAAAACAAAGGTGGCGTCCAGTGGCAGCGGCAGCGGCGTTGGGTGGCGGCGTCCGGTGGTAGCGGCGGCGGGTGGCAGCGGCATGGCGGCATCCAGCGGCGGCGGCGTTGGGTGGTGGCGGCGTCCGGTGGTAGCGGCGGCGGCGGGAGGCAGCGGCGGTATTGGGTGGCGGCGGCGGCGTACGTTGGTAGCGGCGGCGGCGGGTGGCAGCGGCATGGCGGCGTCCAGCGGCGGCGGCGTTGGGTGGCGGTGGCGTCCGGTGGCGGCGGGTGGCAGCGGCGGCGGCGGCAGCGAGGGAGGAGAGAGAGAAGGAGGGACTGACAGAGAGAGGGAGTGACTGAGTGAGAGGGGAGGAGAGAGACGGAGTGGGACTGAGTGAGAGGGAGAGAGGGAGTGGGACTGAGTGAGTGGGAGGGAGGGAGTGGGACGGAGGGAGAGGGGGGGACTGAGTGAGGGGGGAGGGAGATAGAGAGGGAGTGGGACTGAGGGAGGGAGTGGGACATAGAGGGAGAGGGTGGAGGGAGATAGAGGGAGTGGGACAGAGGGAAGGAGTGGGACTGAGGGAGAGTGGGACTGAGGGAGAGAGAGGGAGGGAGTGGGACAGAGGGAAGGAGTGGGACAGAGTGAGTGGGAGGGAGGGAGTGGGACAGAGTGAGAGGGGGAGGGGGAGGGAGTGGGACTGAGGGAGAGTGAGAGGGAGGGAGAGAGGAGGGAGAGAGGGGGGAGGGAGTGAGACTGAGTGGGAGGGAGGGACTGAGTGAGAGGAGAGGGAGGAGTGGGTGGGAGGTAGGGGGTGGAGGGGAGAGAGAATGAGGGGGAGGTGAGAGACAGAGGGATGTAGCCCTTTTTAATGGCTTAACGGCGGTGGCAGCGAGGGAGGAGAGAGAGAGGGAGGGACTGACAGAGAGAGTGAGGGACTGAGTGAGAGGGGAGGAGAGAGAGGGAGTGGGACTGAGTGAGAGGGAGAGAGGGAGTGGGACTGAGTGAGAGGGAGGGAGTGGGACGGAAGGAGAGGGGGGGACTGAGTGAGGGGGGAGGGAGATAGAGGGAGAGGGGGGAGGGAGTGGGACAGGGAAGGAGTGGGACTGAGGGAGAGGGGGGAGGGAGAGAGAGGGAGGGAGGGAGTGGGACAGAGGGAAGGAGTGGGACTGAGGGAGAGGGGGAGGGGGTGGGACTGAGGGAGAGTGAGTGGGACTGAGAGAAGGAGGGAGGGAGGGAGTGGGACTGAGGGAGGGAGGGAGTGGGACTGAGGGAGAGTGAGAGGGAGGGAGAGAGGGGGAGGGAGGGAGTGAGACTGAGTGGGAGGGAGGGACTGAGTGGGAGGAGAGGGAGGAGTGGGAGGAGTGGGTGAGAGGGAGGTAGGTAGGGGGTGGAGGGGAGAGAGAATGAGGGGGAGGTGAGAGACAGAGGGATGTAGCCCGTTTTAACGGGCTTAACGGCTTGTATATTTATAAATGATCTGCAAGAAATACGACGAGTGAGATAATCAAACCTGCAGATGACACAAAATTGTTCAGAGTAGTTAAATCACAAGCAGATTGTGATAAATTACAGGAAGACCTTGTGAGACTGGAAAATTGGGCATCCAAATGGCAGATGAAATTTAATGTGGATAAGTGCAAGGTGATGCATATGGGGAAAAATAACCCATGCTATAATTACACAATGTTGGGTTCCATATTAGGTGCTACAACCCAAGAAGGAGATCTAGGTGTCATAGTGGATAACACATTGAAATCGTCGGTACAGTGTGCTGCGGCAGTCAAAAAAGCAAACAGAATGTTGGGAATTATTAGAAAGGGAATGGTGAATAAAACGGAAAATGTCATAATGCCTCTGTATCGCTCCATGGTGAGACCGCACCTTGAATACTGTGTACAATTCTGGTCGCCGCATCTCAAAAAAGATATAATTGCGATGGAGAAGGTACAGAGAAGGGCTACAAAAATGATAAGGGGAATGGAACAACTCCCCTATGAGGAAAGACTAAAGAGGTTAGGACTTTTCAGCTTGGAGAAGAGACGGCTGAGGGGGGATATGATAGAGGTGTTTAAAATCATGAGAGGTCTAGAACGGGTAGATGTGAATCGGTTATTTACTCTTTCGGATAGTAGAAAGACAAGGGGGCACTCCATGAAGATAGCATGGGGCACATTTAAAACTAATCGGAGAAAGTTCTTTTTTACTCAACGCACAATTAAACTCTGGAATTTGTTGCCAGAGGATGTGGTTAGTGCAGTTAGTATAGCTGTGTTTAAAAAAGGATTGGATAAGTTCTTGGAGGAGAAGTCCATTACCTGCTATTAAGTTCACTTAGAGAATAGCCACTGCCATTAGCAATGGTAACATGGAATAGACTTAGTTTTTGGGTACTTGCCAGGTTCTTATGGCCTGGATTGGCCACTGTTGGAGACAGGATACTGGGCTTGATGGACCCTTGGTCTGAACAAGTATGGCATTTTCTTATGCCACTTCTTGGCACGCTGCCAGGAGCGTGCGGAAAACACCAAAGCCTAGGAGGTCGAGAGGAGCTCCTCCTAGGCTGTGCTACAGCTCCTCAATGTACCGTCCCTGTTACCCTGGAATATCCTGGAGGTTCGTTTGTGACGATGGCATTCCTGGATTCGGGAGACGGAGGTAATTTCATCCTGAAGGACCTAGCCTCCAAGTTGCGTATCCCTACACAAAGACGGGAGGTCCCGTTACGAATTACCTCTATCCAGGGGACGCTCTTTCCAGGACCTGTCCTGATGTCCACGGCACCCATTATTGTCCACACCGGGGCGATCCATTTGGAGGAGATAGCCTTCCTAGTGTTGGATAAGGCTGTCCACCCTGTGGTGCTAGGGTTGCCGTGGTTACTAAAGCACTCGCCCAAAATTCGTTAAAGTCCTTTCTGCTTAGCTAATTGTATGAAAGTGCCCAGGAGTCCCGCAATTCTGTTGATGCACTCTGCCTTAAGTCCTCCTGCACCTTATGAGGACTTTACGGACGTATTTTCCAAGACCAAGGCAGAGATCATTCCGCAGCATCGTCCATATGACTGCGCTATAGACTTGTTACCTGGTACTATGCCTCCCCGAGGAAGGGTTTATCCCTTATCTTTACCTGAGACCCGGGCCATGTCCGAGTACATTTCAGAGAATTTGGCCTAGGGCTTCATTCGCCCGTCCAAGTCGCCTGCAGCGGCAGGTTTCTTCTTTGTCAGAAAGAAGGACGGCTCGCTGAGACCGTGCATAGACTATCGAGGCCTAAATTCCATTACTAAGCGAGACTGTTACCCGCTCCTTCTAATCCCGGAGCTGCTCGATCGGCTCCAGGGAGCGAAGATTTTCACAAAGTTGGACTTATGAGGAGTGTACAACTTAGTCAGAATCCGTCCCGGAGAAGAGTGGAAGACCACGTTTAATACCAGAGACGGGCATTACGAGTATCTCGTGATGTCTTTTGGCTTATGTAATGCCCCGGTGGTGTTCCAGCACCTTATGGATGAGGTGTTGCGGGACCTTCTGAACACCTGTGTAATCGTTTACCTCGATGATGTGTTAATCTACTCCCAGGACCTGCCTTCACATCGTCAGCATGTCCGTCAAGTGCTCCAAATACTTAGGGAGCATGGTCTGTACGTGAAATTGGAAAAATGCAGCTTTGAGAAGACGTCCCTGCCGTTCCTGGGCTACATAGTCTCTGCAACAGGCTTTCAAATGGATCCTGAGAAAGTGGCTGCAATTAAGAATTGACTCCGACCTAAGGGCCTTAAAGCGTTGCAACGCTTCCTCGGCTTTTCCAATTTCTACCGTCACTTTATTCCTAACTATTCCCGCATCGTGGTCCGGTTGACTGCTCTCACCTGAAAGGGGGCCAACGCGGTGGATTGGCCAGTTCTCGCCTGCCAAGCTTTTGAGGCCCTTAAGGAAGCCTTTTTGTTAGACACCTGCCTTCGTCATCCGGATCCCAGCTGGTCCTTTGTGGTGGAAGTTGATGCCTCCAATATGACCGTGGGGGCCGTGCTGAGCCAGTACTCAGATTCTGGACAATTGCTACCCTGTTCATATTTCTTGAAGAAATTCTCCCCAGCAGAGAGCAACTACTGTGTTGGAGATAAAGAGTTGCTAGCCGTGAAACTTGCCCTGGAGGAATGGAGACAGTAGTTGGAAGGAGCCAACCATCTGGTTACGATTTACACCGATTACAAAAATTTAGCATTCTTGAAGCAAGCCCAACACCTGAACCCAAGGCAAGCCCGGTGGTCGCTGTTTTTTGACCGGTTTGACCTTATCTTATGCTATCGACCTGGCTCTAAGAATGTTCGAGCCGGTGCACTCTTGCGCGCTTCTGAGGTCGAAGAGACCCCTGACATGCCTCAGTGTATTTTGGATCCTGCGAAAGTCAGTCTAGCAACAACCTTGGTGTCCTCCCAAGGGAAGACCGTCGTTCCACGTCGCTTCCGGAGAACAGTTCTCACTTGGGCCCATGACTCCCTCACGGGGGGCCATGCTGGCTGTAAAGGGACCTTAGATTTGTTGAACAGATTCTACTGGTGGCCGACGGTGAGACAGGACGTCCAAGCTTTTGTGAGCTCGTGCCCGACCTGCGCCATGCAAAAGCCACTCAACGGGAAACTCAGGGGCCTGTTGCAACCATTGCCCATCCTGGTGGAGCCTTGGACACACATCTCCACCGACTTTGTCGTGGACCTCCCTGTCTCAGGAGGTAAATCGGTCATTTGGGTAACCGTGGACCGATTCTCCAAGATGGCGCACTTTGTCCCCCTGCCAAAGTTGCCTTCTGCACCTGACTTAGCTAACCTTTTCGCCCAGCCTATCTTCAGACTTCATGGTCTCCCGCAGGATATAGTCTCCGATCGAGGACCACAGTTCACTGCTCATTATTGGAAGGCAGGCACTTTGCAAATGCTTCAATGTGCAACTTAGTCTTTCGTCTGCGTTTCATCCTCAAAGTAATGGGCAAACGGAACGAACTATCCGAACCTTGAAGACTTTTCTCCATTCCTTCGTCAACGAACGCCAAGATAATTTGGCCATTCTACTCCCGTGGGCGGAGTTCTCGTATAATAATCACACGCATGCTGCTACTGGAAGTTCACCTTTCCTGGTCGTCTATGGGAAGCAACTTCGACCGCCCTTGCCTTTACCTGGGCCTAGTGCACTCCCAGCAGTGCAACTTTCAGCCCACCAGCTACTTTCCTTGTGGACGTCTATGCAGGGAAAGATCCGTAAAGCCGCCCAGTCCACCAAGAAATGTGCGGCTAGCCATTGTCAGCCAGCACCTATCTACCTCCCAGGAGACCGTGTCTGGCTTAGTACTAAAAATCTACAGCTACGTATTCCGTCTTGAAGACTAGCTCCAAGATTCTGTGGGCCTTTCCGAGTCTCCGAACGAGTGGGAGCAGTCTCGTACCGACTACGCCTACCCTCCTCCATGCACATAAATGACGTGTTCCATGTGTCATTGCTGAAGCCTCTTGTTTTATCCAGATACCACTCCCGGGCTCCTGAACCATCGGACCCTTCAGTACCAGACGAGGTCACATGAGGTCTTGGATGTCCAGTTTCACCAACGCCGATGGGAGTACCTGCTTGCCTGGGAGGGTTGCGGACCCGAGGATAATTCTTGGGAACCGGCCCGTAACATCCTTGACAAAGACTTATTATGGCAGTTCCATCTGGACCACCCGAGTAAACCCGGACCGGCTAAGAGGGGGCATAAGAGGGGAGGTACTGTTGCGGTTCTGGCCACGAGCGCTGCGACCAGACCCTTACCTCCATGTTCCTGGACCTGTTCCCACTTTCATTGGCCTAGTTCCTGGCCTGTTCGGCAGCGTCCCCACAAGGGCCACGCCGCTGGGAAGCCTTCCATGGATGCCCTGTCTCTAGGCACATGCGCGTGCCATTTGGGCGCTTTTCTAGGCCATTTCCCGCCAGTGGTGACTCCACCCAATTCCTGACGTCAGACGCCGTGGCCTTGATAAGCCGGCTGCGGCCACCCAGTCTTTGCCTTGCAATGGGCTTACTTACCGGATTCCTGTTGCGCTGTGCCCCGGAGCGACCTGCCTTGCTTTTCGCTCCGTTCTTGCTTGCCTGCTACAGTACCTGCTTGGTTCCTGCTTGCCTGCTACAGTACTTGTCTGGTTCCTGTTTACATGCTACAGTTCCTGCCTGGTTCCAGTACCCGAATCTTGCTACAGTTCCTGCCTGGTTCCAGAACCTGAACCCTGTTACAATACTGACCTTCTGTCCTAGTCTGGTTCCAGTTCCCGGTCCTGATCCACTACCGCCTAAGTCCCAGTGGCCGGGCCCCTACGGGCTCCTCCCGGGGGGGCTTCGGCTTCCAAGGGTGAAGCCACCTAAGTCCCAGCGGTTGGGCTCCTATGGGCTCCTCCCGGAGGAGTATCAGTTTCCAGGGTGAAGAGCACCTCTCGTCCAGCCTGAACATCTGCCTCCAGGCCTGCCATTACTAGAGACATTGACCATCTTTTCCCAGTCTCCTGCAGGTCGGCCCAAGGGTCCACTAAACTGAGATTCCCATATCATGTAATACCTTCTAATCCATGTATATAATTTTTGGCTAGCAGGATATTGCAGAAAATTAAAGTTTGGTTCAGAATTTAATGCAATATGTCAGTTTCCATTATTATGCCAGCCCATTTCCTATGAATGGATTTAGAGATCATGGAGGGTAAACAGGGAGGTTCCTCCTTAACCTAACAGCACAAGTGAAATAGTGTTGTATTAAATTAGGATCCCTGAAAGGTTCAGTTCAACATCTGCATGACCATGTTAAGAAACCACACAATAAATTTGGAAGAGATGACCGCTATTACCATTGCAAGTTCCATTTCCATTATTTTATGTACTCAGTCAGGAGGGGGGTGGCGGTAGCAGGGTTACATACATAATAGTTGATATACCTGATACAGAGGGCCTTTTCACACCTTTCCTTCCCCAGCAAAGAGCAATCTGCAAGGGACATATTGTAGATATAGCAATGCTAAGTACTAGATTGTTCTTGAAAGGCTCGTGGCAAGTTTGTATTATTGTTACTAACAAGGATCAAATCATATATGTGGGGTGCCATTTAGAATACCCATATCCCTTTCATGCTCATCCTTGTGGCAATATGCAGTATGTTGGTAGTGATATTATTGCTCTACTAAATCTTGAACATGGGTTCTAGATGTTGCAGATATAGACAGCATTTACTGTAACGGTATTACTGTTGCAGAATACAGGCAAACATATGCATTTGCCATGCCACACTATGCCTATCAAATTATGGATGAGTGCGGTTATCCCTGCTGCAATGTGCAGCATGTTTACAGCAAAATTATGGCTCCCCAGAATCAGTCCATTGGGTCATGAAAGTCTTTACTGCTGCAAGCAACATTGATGCTATTGGGATATAGCTGCATCTAGGTGGTGGGGAGCCCATGGGCTTATGGTGGGGCTGACCATGTCCTAGAGTACATGGCCTGTGCAATACTCGAAAGTTGACTGGGCATAAAATACCAAGTAGCGTGGCATTCCTGCTCCTATGTTGTATCAGTGGGTGAGAGCGAGATGAGTTGCCATTCAAGTCTTCAACTTTGACAATCAGGATTGGCCTGCACACCACCCTAAATTGTGTTTAGATGCTTAATGAGTGACCCCTGCTCTTTTACATACCAGAACCTCATTGAAACACAGAAAACTTTATTGGTAATCAAAGACTGAATAGCAGGACAATCTGAGGGGTGAGGAATTGATTGCACCACGTCTCCCAGTGGTGCTACTTTGCAGTAGCATAATACTATGCAGCATTGGAGATTGGAAATTCAGCAGGCAAGAACATGGTCCAGAGTCATAGCATGCCGATTGCCAATTTGGCCATGGCCATAGGCTATGCTACCAAAAGGCACCAAGGAGAGAGCAGTGTGGCTGCAGGTCCTCAGCCCTGCCAAAATTGACAGCCTTAGTAAGTGGAAAAGCAGCATGGCCCCTCTGGCAACGCTGCTGATTCTGGTGGGGCTGCGCTGCTTTTCCACTTACTAAGGAGCCGATGCAATACAGTGCGCTCAGCCGAGCACACTGTTTAACCCGCTGTCAGATGCAGGTTCAATAGGCGCTAATCCACCCCCTAATGCAATAGGGGGATTAGCACCTATTTAATGTGCATCTGACGCAGAGTGAATGAGTTAGCGCTCATCACATGCAAATGTTTGTGAATGAGGATATTTCTCATTCACTTCAAATGCAAAAAGAGAAATATGCTTCTCAGGCGCACATTTATCACTCAGATATTAACACCTGCCTAGAGCAGGTGTTTAATAGCTGAGCACATTGAAAAGAAGTACAGAAAAGCAGAAAAAACTGCTTTTCTGTACTTTTTTAAAGTAAAAAACCCCAAAAAAACTCGGTAGACCGCCGAGTTATGAAGACTGACACCGGTGCATTAAGAAAGCGGGCGCTGAAAAGCTTTCTGCAAGATTATTGCTTTGGCCCCTAAGGCAGAGCTTCCTACGTCGCTGATTTCGGTGGGCCACACTGCTTTGGAGAAGTAGGAGCGTGCCCTGTTGGAAGAGGTCCAATGCCCCGTGGCCAGAAGTCATTCCCTTGGCCACAGGTGCTAAAGAAGAAGACTGCTGGTTCCTGCTATTTCAAGGGGAGTGAGAGAGAGTATGTGTGCTTGTGTGTGGGAGAGTGAGAGTGAGAGAGAGCTTGTGTGTGGGAGAGTGAGAGCATGGGAGTGGAAAAGTGAGAGCATGTGAGTTTGTATGTGGAAAAGAGAGAGAGCATGTATGCATTGTTAAAAGCCTTGAAACTTACCCCGCCTGGTTTCCTCCCCAGAGATAGCCAGTGATGAAACAGACTTTCAGTTTCAAAACATAACATTTATTGAGTAGCTTAGAGATCTTAGAAGAGCTGGCAGGATTTGTTCATTTCATACATGCATACAAAAATCAAGATAGCGGAAACCGAAAGAACAAGATTGTGTTTCCTTCAGGGAGTAAACAGAGACAATTACAGAATATACTGCTTCTCGTGCCATGCTGTTTGCTCACCATTTTAAATTTGCATTACCTTTTTATACTCTGTTAAACATGGCTCTCATATTCTTCTACCCCTCCCCTCTCTCATCTGTTTGCTAGTAATTTTCCTTCATGCACCTCTCAGACATCTGCTTACTCAGTAGTTCTTAGCCTTTGCCCTTACTATGTCACAGGGGCTACTGGTGCCATTGGTCGGCCCCTGTCACATGGTAGGAGCAATGGACGGCCGGCGCCATCTTGTGCTCCTACCATGTGACAGGGGTCGACCAAGACTTGCCAAAAGTCCCTGGTGGTCCAACAGGAGTCCGGGAGCGATCTCCTGCACTTGGGCTGTTGGCTGCCAGTAATCAAAATGGCACCGATAGCCTTTGCCCTTACTATGTCACAGGGGCTACCGTTGTCATTGGTCGGCCCCTGTCACATGGTAGGAGCACAAGATGACACCGGCTGTCCATTGCTCCTACCATGTGACAGGGGCTGACCAATGGCACTGGTAGCCTCTGTGATATAGTAAGGGCAAAGGCTATCGGCACCATTTTAAATACCTGCAGCCGACGGCGTGAGTGCAGTAGATGGCTCCTGGACCCCCGCTGGACCAGCAGGGAGTTTTGGCAAGTCTTGGGGGGGGGGGGGTCAGGAGAGTGGGGGGTTATAGTTAATTAAATTTTAGCTGGGAAACGAATAAGAATGGAGCGCATGAACGGATCGGGGGCCCTCCTTGCTGAATGCAACGTATCTGCCCCCCGACAAATATGAATACCAAATGTAACATATGCAGTCCCTCTGCACATCCCTAGTAGTTCTGTTGTTTCTTGTTTTGTCATTTTTATTATCAGGAATTCACTCTGCCCTCACATGCCATTCTCAGCCTCAGTTGTTCTGTCTCTGGGCAGAATATTTTCTCTTCAGGCCTTTTTATTCTAGTTACTTGTTAACATGAGGTAGTTTCTCTTAAAGCAGCAATTAACAAATAACCTAAATCTTCATTCCCCTCTTGATCTTCATTCCCCTCTTGATCTTGCACCCTCCTGTCTTAGGTTGTCAGAGGGCATGCTCTGATCTTACCCGTCATTGTCAACATGACTCATCCTGAAGAGGTCTCTTTCCAGGGAAGCTGCTGTATCGAGAGAAGCATAGAAGTTCTGTGTCATACGTGACCTCTGAATGTTGACTGTATTCAAGGTGATAGAAGACATTGTTTAGGTCCATAAAACAATAAACAGGTAGGCAAACACATACAAACTACTATCATAACTATAAGAAGTACCAGATGTCGTCCCCCCCCCCCCCCCCCAGGGATGTGAGCCAGTTTACCAGTTGTTCCCACAAAATAGACCAAATCCATTACTAATTCAAAATTATTCAAGGAAACACAACCTTGTCCTTTTACAATTGCACATACTCTGTCTTGGGATAATAACAGATAATTGCAAAGATTAAGGGGCGGATTTTCAGAGCCCTGCTCGCGTAAATCCGCCCAAAACCGGGCGGATTTACGCGAGCAGGGCCCTGCGCGCCGGGAAGCCTATTTTACATAGGCCTCCCGGCGCGCGCAGAGCCCCGGGACTCGCGTAAGTCCTGGGGTTCTCGGAGGGGGGCGTGTCGGGGGGCGGGCCCGGTCGTCGCGGCGTTTCGGGGGCGTGTCGGCAGCGTTTTGGGGGCGGGTACGGGGGCGTGGCTATGGCCCGGGGGCGTGGCCGCGCCCTCCGTAACCGCCCCCAGGTCGCGGCCCGGCGCGCAGGAGGCCCGCTGGCGCGCGGGGATTTACGCCTCCCGGAGGGAGGCGTAAATCCCCCGACAAAGGTAAGGGGGGGGTTTAGACAGGGCCGGGCGGGTGGGTTAGGTAGGGGAAGGTGAGGGGAGGGCAAAGGAAAGTTCCCTCCGAGGCCGCTCCGATTTCGGAGCAGCCTCGGAGGGAACGGGGTAGGCTGCGTGGCTCGGCGCGCGCCGGCTATACAAAAGTCATAGCCTTGCGCGCGCCGATCCAGGATTTTAGTGGATACGCGCGGCTCCGCGCGTATCTACTAAAATCCAGCGTACTTTTGTTTGCGCCTGGAGCGCAAACAAAAGTAGGCTATTCGCGCGCCTTTTAAAATCCGCCCCTAAAAGTGTTCAACAGGCTTGGACATTGTTTAAAAATACAATCCTAGAGATACAGTCCATATGTATTCCACACATTAAGAAAGGTTAAAGAAGGCAAAACAATTACCATCATGGTTAAAAGGTGAGGTGAATGAGGCTATTTTAGCCAAAAAATCATCCTTCAAAAATTGGAAGAAAGATCCATCTGAAGAAAATAGGATAAAATATAAACATTGCAAAGTTAAGTGTAAAACATAGATAAGACAGGCTAAGAGAGAATTTGAAATGAAGTTAGCCATAGAGGCAAAAACTCATAATAAAAACGTTTTAAAATATATACGAAGCAAAACATCTGTGACGGAGTTGGTTGGACCATTAGATGACCGAGAGGTTAAAGGGGCTCTTAGGGAAGATAAGGCCATTGCAGAAAGACTAAATGAATTTTTTGCTTCAGTGTTTACTTATGAGGATGTTGGGGAGATACCAGTTCTGGAGATGGTTCTCAGGGGTGATGAGTCAGACGAACTGAACAAAATCACTGTGAACCTGGAAGATGTAGTAGGCCAGATTGATAGAGTAGCAAATCACCTAGACTGGATGGTATGCATCCTAGGGTCCTGAAGGAACTCAAAAATGAAATTTCTGATCTATTAGTTAAAATTTATAACCTATCATTAAAATCATCCATTGTACCTGAAGACTGGATGGTGGCCAATGTAACCCCAATATTTAAAAAAGGCTCCAGAGGTGATCCGGATAACTATAGACCAGTGAGCCTGACTTCAGTGGCGAGAAAAATAGTGGAAACTATTTTCAAGATCAAAATCTTAGAGCATATAGAAAGACATGGTTTAATGGAACACAGTCAACATGAATTTACCCAAGGGAAGTCTTGCCTAACAAATCTGCTTCATTTTTTTGAGGAGGTTAATAAACATGTGGATAAAGGTGAATAGGTAGATGTAGTGTATTTGGATTTTCAGAAGGCTTTTGACAAAGTCTCTCATGAAAGGCTTCTACGAAAACTAAAAATTCATGGGATAGGAGGCGATGTCCTTTCGTGGATTACAAACTGGTTATAAAACAGGAAACAGAGAGTAGGATTAAATGGTCAATTTTCTCAGTGGAAAAGGGTAAACAGTGGAGTGCCTCAGGGATCTGTACTTGGACCGGTGCTTTTCAATATATATATAAATGATCTGGAAAGGAATACGATGAGTGAGGTTATCAAATTTGCAGATGATACCGAATTATTCAGAGTAGTTAAATCACAAGCGGACATTACAGGAGGACCTTGCAAGACTGGAAGATTGGGCATCCAAATGGCAAATGAAATTTAATGTGGACAAGTGCCAGGTGTTGCATATAGGGAAAAATAACCCTTGCTGTAGTTGCACGATGTTAGGTTCCATATTAGGAGCTACCACCCAGGAAAAAGATCTAGGCATCATAATGGATAATACTTTAAAATTGTCGGCTCAGTGTGCTGCAGCAGTCAAAAAAGCAAACAGAATGTTAGGAATTATTAGGAATGGAATGTTTAATAAAACAGAAAATGCCATAATGCCTCTATATCTCTCCATGGTGAGACCATACCTGGAATACTGTGTACAATTCTGGTGGCCGCATCTCAAAAAAGATATAGTTCTGATGGAGAAGGTACAGAGAAGGGCAACCAAAATGATAAAGGGAATGGAACAGCTCCCCTATGAGGAAAGGCTGAAGAGGTTAGGGCTGTTCAGTTTGGAGAAGAGACAGTTGAGAGGGGATATGATAGAGGTCTTTAAGATCATGAGAGGTCTTGAATGAGTAGATGTGACTCGGTTATTTACACTTTCGAATAATAGAAGGACTAGGGGGCATTCCATGAAGTTAGCAAGTAGCACATTTAAGACTAATCAGAGAAAATTCTTTTTCACTCAACGCACAATAAAGCTCTGGAATTTGTTGCCAGAGGATGTGGTTAGTGCAGTTAGTGTAGCTGGGTTCAAAAAAGGTTTGGATAAGTTCTTGGAGGAGAAGTCCATTAACTGCTATTAATCAAATTAACTTAGGGAATAGCCACTGCTATTAATTGCATCAGTAGCATGGGATCTTCTTAGTGTTTGGGTAATTGCCAGGTTCTTGTGGCCTGGTTTGGCCTCTGTTGGAAACAGGATGCTGGGCTTGATGGACCCTTGGTCTGACCCAGAATGGCAATTTCTTATCTTCTTATGTTCTTATTATTTGTACATATGCCTGTGATAATTCACTGGATCTCATCAACCACAATTATTTAGAACACTGCAAATCTGAATACACACAAATTCCATAGTCAGACCATTTCCTTATTCATTCTGACGAAAAATTCCTTAAACCCCAAATCAAGCAAAACCATAAACCCCTAGAATGCAAATACAGACCACCTTTTAATATTGAAAAACTAAAAGACAAACTAGAAGATAAACTAACAGATATTGATTTCAACAACAGCAGTTCTGCCACAGAAACTTGGCTAGAAACAACCAAAAGAATTGCAGATGAAATAAACCCCATCAAATTGATACAGAAAAAAGAAGAAAGACAAAACAACCCCTGGCATAATACAAAAGTAAAAGATGCAAAAAGGATCCTCAGAGCACTGGAAAGAAAATGGAGAAAACACAAAACATCCGAGAACCTAACTAAATACAGAAAGCATCTAGCTTTCTACAAACAGCTAATACTCAATGTTAAGAGAGAATATTTCAGCAATAAAATTGAAAAATTTGCACATAATCCAAGAACACTGTTCTCAATAGTTTCAAACCTAACCAGTGACAAACAAGAATCACCACAAAACCTACCAGAAACAAAATGTAATGAAATTGCCAAATTTTTCAGTGACAAAATCACTAAACTAAGAGACAAACTTTCAAACACTGCCAACCAAGAAATTAAAATGAAAAAGGGATGTCAACCCATGGACATCTTTCACTGAGATATCTGAAATAGAAGTGGAACATATGCTAAAAAATGTAAACCCCGCCCCACACAAAATTGACACAATACCTACAACTGAACTGAAAAATCAGCTAATATAGTCGCCCATACGCTGACTAAAATCATAAACCTATCCCTAGAAGAAGAAACAATGCTGGATATACTGAAAGGAACAATAATATAACCAATAATTAAGAAAAAAAACAGTGATCCCCTTATCCTAAACAACTATAGACCAGTATCAAATCTTCCTTTAATAGCTAAACTAATTGAAAAAACGGTTCAGAAACAACTAGCTGAACACCTGGATAACAATAACATACTGTATCCTTCTCAACACGGTTTTCGAAAACACTACAGCACTGGGACTCTGCTCCTCTCTCTAACAGATAACATTCCAAGAGGCTTTGATAGTGGTAAACACTACATTCTACTAATGCTTGACCTATCTGCAGCCTTTGACACAGTAAACCATAAAATACTACTAAATAGACTGGAAGAAATCGGATTACATGGCCTAACATTAAAATGGTTCAGATCATATCTAAAAAAATGGTTTTTCCAAGTTCAGATCAACAACACATTATCAGAAAAAATTTTCAAAACAGGAGTTCCACAGGGATCTGCCCTATCTGCGACCCTCTTTAACATATACATGCTGCCACTATGCAACTTACTTGCAGGGCTAGGAATTATACACTACATTTACGCCGACGACATTCAACTAATTCTACCCATAGAGGACACTAGAGAAAACATTAAACCTAGCCAACATGTACCTAAGCATTATAAAACAACTACTGACACAAATGGAACTTATAATTAATATTGATAAAACAGAATTTCTTCACTTAGAACGAAAAAATTCTGAAATTAGTCAAACCTCAATAATACTCAAAGACAAGCAGAAAATTGAACTAGCAGGAAAAGTATGTAATTTGGGAATAATAATGGACCCTGAAATCATTCTGAAACAACACATATCACTAAAAGTAAAGGAAGGTTATGCAAAACTCATGGTACTCAGAAAACTTAAACCACTACTATCTCAAAATGACTTCCGAACAATACTACAGGCACTAATCTTCTCCAGCACAGATTACTGCAATACCCTTATGTTAGGACTACCTAATACAACATTAAGACCACTGCAAATACTTCAGAACACAGCAGCTAGAATACTAATTGGAAAAAGAAGGAGGGACCATATAACTGAAACCCTAGCAGAGTTACATTGACTACCAATTGAGCACAAAATTAAATACAAACTCTATGTATCATTCACAAACTAATTTATGATGAGAAATCAAACTGGTTGAACACAGCATTATGGGTACACACTCCACACAGGAACCTCCGATCAGCAAATAAAGCACTCCTAACCATTCCATCAGTTAGAACAGCAAGACTGACCCAAGTGAGAGAAAGAGCCCTATCACTAGCAGGACCCATAATCTGGAACACAATGCCTCCAGAGATCAGGCTACAGAGTAATCTCAAGACATTTAAGAAAAATTTAAAAACATGGTTTTTTAAACAAGCATTTTACAAAGAGACAGGAGAATAGAGAGAAATATTTCAGGAAACGCAGAAAGGCACCGACATACAGTCCTTAGTACTCTACAGTAGATTAGTCAATGAACTCTACACCACAATAAAACATAGCTATAATACTATGTGTGATAAAAGTACTGGTGTAAGTACCTTGGTACAATTGGTCATGAACTACTTCGCTAAATGACTATGTCTAATAATATATTGTAACCGAACCCTTGACGGCACCTGTTAGAATGTACTATAGTACACTTTTACCTACATTAAATATGTGCCTACATGTAAACCGTTGCGACGGTATTTAACTTAGCAACGGTATAGAAACGTTTTTAAATAAAAATGTTTAAATAATAGTTCTGTTAAAAGCATATTCAAACTCATAAGCCATAACTTCTAAAAATGGCTTGTAAGCACTGTATTTTTGTACCATAAAGTGAAAAAGGAACCCTGTTAATAGAATGACACCTATAATGGGTAATAGTGAGGTTTTGTTAGAATTAAGGAAATCTAACTGTTGCAATTCTCTCTTCAATCGGAAATAATTAGAGTAAACATTTGAAATTACAGACAAATTCAGATAAATGTGTGTGTGTAGAATAAAACACTTGCACTGAAGTGTATGTTTTGTGTCCACATACAAATTAATGTACTTGTAGGGCTACTAAACCTGGGCGAGTTTCTGCACAGAAGAGTAAAGAAAATCAGGAAAATAAAAACAAGAAATAAGGGAAAAATAATTATATACCCCTCTTGATCCCTCTTGATCCTTGAATATGATCAGACTAGCTTTCATAGATAAAGATAGAGGAGAGCTGACTCAGTAAGTAAATGCATATACGTATTAAAAAGTTATAGGACTGGAAAATGCTGCAAAACGCTTGGAATGTAGGGACTAATAAAACCTGCATTAATTCAGACTGTATCATTCATTTGAAAATATAAACAATGGCATCTGCAAATAAGTACCTAACCAGGTATTGAGTCGGTATATCATAAAAATATTTTTGTTATGACAATCAGTTATCACATGGCAAATAAGGGTACATTGCCTCATAAAACAAAGGAAACAGCATTTAGGTAAGACCACCCCTCCATAGAACAAGAGAAACATAAAGAGACAATCAGGAAAGAAGTATAAACATTTCAGTTCATTGAAGGGTGCAGGATGGCTTCTGTGGCAAAGGATGGGATGATTTCTGAAATCAATAACATATGGCATTTTATTTAATTACTAGCTGTACCCGGCCACGCGTTGCTGTGGCTCAATCTGGTTAAATGGAAAAGAAAAAAAAGAGAAAGCACACGTTTCGAATATGGCTAATTTCACAATGCTTGTGGGTATACAATATTTTTTGTTGTTCCATTGTCTGTGCAGATATAGATTTTCTGGTTTGCCGATTCTAGAACACGCAACATATAATTGTCCATGTGAGAAGCAATCCGTGTCTAGATGTAAACCGCATAATTCTAGAAATGAAAAAGAATGAAAAAAGAAAAAACATAACTATACTCACTAAATGAATGGTATGGTAAATGACACAGCTTAATTCCAATGCAATGTCACACAAAATAATTAAATCAAAATGAAAATAAATCAAAATCTATGAAAATTCAATTTAAAAATGCAATCGGAAACATTGAAATGGAATCGTAAAATAGTTAGTCCAAGCTGTTAATCCCATTAAAACGGGTGAGATTTTTGTCCCCTCTCCTCCTACGTCTTTGCTCTGCTCCACTCCCCACCCCCAGCACCATGAAGGGCCAGAGGTGGCAGCGGTGGTAGGAGCTGCAGCGGTGGCCGAGGGGGATCTTGCAAGGCGTAATGGTCCTGCCATCCCAACTACCTCCCCCTTTCCCCGGTAGCAGAGGGACAGGCTCAGACCCCTTTCACTCTATCCTTACAGGCCCCAACTCCTTTGCTCTCCCATTCCCCTCTACACTGAACCCCTTCCACTGTAACCTATAAGTGGAGAGCTGGGGAGGGGTAGAGAATCTCTCTCTCATACAGCCCCCTACATAGGCTTCCTCTCTCTCTTGCACATACACTCTCCCTCTGTCCCTCACACATGCTCGCCCAATCCCTCTCACACACATACACAATACCTCACGTAGTCTCCCTCTCTCTCTGGCACTCATACTCGCCTTCAGTGCATATTACCACACTTCTCTCTCGGCAGAGTCAACCTGGAAAATATAAGCCTGGCATACAACAAAATTGGGGTAGTGGTTACAGTGAAATTACACTTCCTGAATATGTTTAATAACTCTAGAAAACAACCAACCATTAACTCTCCTAGGAGTTCTTTTTAATTCTGAAATAAGTAAAAGCAATATATCTTTTTCTGATAAATTAAATACTCAAAGCTTTTCTAAATCTAATTATTATATCAAAATAACTTCAGATGAGCACATTTTGCACAAACATGTCTCACAATTCTATAGTGGAAAGCAGGAAGCAGGAATGCCAGTAGATAATATCCAAAATAAAGGCAAATAGTAAAAACACTTTCTGTTTAAGTCCAATCACCTGGGAAGACTTTTTCATTTACTAAAGAAACTACTGTGAATATTTTACCTAAAGAAAGAAATCCTAATCTATTCTAACCATGAGATCTTCAATCCATTAAAGCAGAAAAGTAAAAAGAAATCTTATCTCATCTCTATCAGATCTCTGTATAAACAATTACATAGATCTGCCTTAGGCACTCAGAGCTGAGAAACTACAGTCTTCAAACAAAACTAGCTACTATGAGCAATGAATTACGGTAATTGTTGCAAAAGCAGGGCTGTAAAACTGTCGTCTTCACACTGCCCGTTTCTTACAATGCTTAGTAATGATTTTAACTTCATGTGGGAATAATTCACAAACTAATGCTAGGGGACTGGGGAATCCTGTACCTTATGACATAATATCTGTATCTTGTGACATAATTACATTTAAACTTAGAATGCCTTAAAACAAAACAAATTACCAACTTTAAGCCACTATATAATGAAACAAAAATTCAGCAAATAGTAAGCACCAAGAATGTTCAACTGGGGACCTTATCTCCCAGGTATACATTTATCCGGGGTCTTTATCTCCCGTGATTTCATCCCGAGGACCATACCTCTTGGGTTATATGGCTGGTAACCAAAGAAATATCTCAGTGATTAAGAAAAGCAAAGTAAAGTACAGAACAGAAAGGAAAAGCAAGGATACAGTGTTGAAAAGATACGATGCTAAAAGGATACAGTGCCCATATTCTCCACCAAAATGTTAAAAGCCTTGAAACTTACCCCGCCTGGTTTCCTCCCCAGAGTTAGCCAGTGATGAAAAAGACTTTCAGTTTCAAAACATAACATTTATTGAGTAACTTAGAGATCTTAGAGCTGGCAGGATTTGTTAATTTCATACATGCATACAAAAATCAAGATAGCGGAAACCGAATGTACAAGATTGTGTTTCCTTCAGGGAGTAAACAGAGACGATTACAGAATATGCTACTTCTCGTGCCATGCTGTTTGCTCATCATTAAAAAAAAAAAAAAAAAAAAAGCATGTGTGTGTATGAGAGGGAGCATGTATTGTACAACTACTCCAGTTACACTCTGCCTGCTAATCCATGACAATTTCAGGGCATCTGGAAATAAAAAATTCCAAGGTATGAATAATGGGGAATTCTTTAAAATCCTTATTTTAATTGTTGGGTGTTATTTGATATGTCTGTTTTGAAATATTTTATTGATGTTTGGATGATTTGTATATGAGATTTTAATTAATGAATGTTATTCTATTGAGTAAGGGGTGGATTTTCAAAGATGCATGAGCACGTCCATGTATGCATGCTACCTGGCAAGGATACATGGACACCTGATTTTATAACATGTGCACGCAGGTGTGCACATGTTATAAAATCAGGGGTCAGCGCATGCAAGGGGCTGTACACTTGTGCATCCTGCACACGCCGATGCCCGCGGCCTTCCTCAGTTCCCTCCCTTTACACTGCAATTTCAGAGCGGACTGGGAGGGAACTTCCCAACCCCCTACACTAACCTCCATTCCCCTTCCCCTAACATACCCACCCCCTAGCCCTAACCAAGCCCCCCCAAAATCTTTAGTTTACCTTTTGTGCCTGCTTGGGGCAGGCGCAGGCTGCGTGTGCCGGCACCCTGCCGGCATGCGATCCTCCGGCACAGCAGCAAATGGCCGCAGTGCCGGGGGACTCTAGTCCCACCCCACCCCTTTCCTGAGGCTCCGGGATTTACGCACGTCCCGGGGATTTACATGCATGACCGGGCCTTTGAAAATTGGCCTGGCACATGTAAGGCCATTTATGCATGTAACGCTTTGAGAATCTACCCCTAATTGTTTTGAATTCTTTTTATTGGTATGGTTATACTAATTTTGTTTTAAGAGGAATAGTAATGTTTCTGTTTTTCACATTGTTGCAGTGCATACAGAATTTGGCTTGTTGCAGTTTCCAGTTCAGTTTTTGTCTGTACATTTCTTTTTATACTGTATGGTCTTTTTATTTTGTATTTGAGGGTATATCTGTGTTTTGCCTCTGTGACCGAAGTGAGTTATTCCATTAGTGTATAATTTCTATGTAGTGATCAAAAGCAGCTTGGATTGTTCTGTTTTCCTAATAGGGGGTTTATTAATATTTTAGGCCTGGTGTAATATTTATAGTATTAACTTTCATAAGTAGGGTTGTTGCAGTTTGAGTGGCTCTCTGAGGGTCACTATATAGGTTCCAAGTATCTCTTGCTTTTTTGCAGGGTTTTCTGGTTTGCACCTCAGCACTGCGTGTAAATATAATATACATATTAGGGATGTGATTCGGCTGAACCTTTCGGTTTGGCCTTTGTTATCGGCCCGCCACAGGAAATTGTTTCCCGCGGTTCGGGCCAATTTTTTTTGGTTGCCCCGAACCAAAAAAAAACCCCCACCCCAAGCCTTCAGATGTAATTAATTACAACCCCCTACCCTCCCGACCCCCCCAAAACTTACCGAAAGTCCCTGGTAGTCCAGCGGGGGTCCCAGGAGCAATCTCCCACTCTCAGGCCATCAGCTGCTAGTAAACAAAATGGCGCCGATGGCCCTTTGCCCTTACCATGTGACAGGGGCTATCGGTGCCATTGGCCGGCCTCTGTCACATGGTAGGAGGAATGGACGGCTGCCACCATCTTAAAAAATGGCCCAGGCTATCCATTGCTCCTACCATGTGACAGGGGCCGACCAATGAGAATATGCTGTTGGTTTTATATTATCCTTATCTTCTTTTGCAGCTGTAATTGTTATATATTATATTGTTGAGCATATACATTAGTGATGTACAATGTTGCCATGCACAATAACACAAATAATTTACTGCCATATGCTACACAATATAATTTTGTAACTTGTTGAGCTCTACTTGAACACTTGAGTACTTGGCAGAGCTACATGATTTTATTTATCTTGGTCATTTTTCACACTTCTGCTGAGAAGTGCACAAAGTTCTAGATCCAAACAGACACATGTAGAATTTTCCACTTAGCTATTATCACTTGGCACTGAGTTCATTTTATTTGGTGTAAATGGAAGGCATGGTTGTCCTAGGGAATTGTGATTTCTTGTTATGTTAAATTACATTATGCTGTTGGCAAAGATTTTTTAAATCAAAATTAACACATGTAGCACAAATGATGCAATTTCATTCCATCTCATTCATATTTCTGAAATTTCACAAGTAAAATAACCCTTCTACCCAATAGGCTAAAGTATATCTCTCAACAGCAAACATAAAAAGGGGCATAAAAATGTGGTTTTTTTGACTGCTTCTATTAGACTTGCTTAGGACACTTTTTCCTTTTTGGCTATTGCTTAGTTTATAATGGTTAAATAGAAAGGAAATATTATGGTTTTTCTCTTAGCAGTTATAGTCCATTTTGGCACTCTGCTTTGTTACATGACCAATACACAGCTAAGTTCTGAAGCCAGTGGTCCTTGTTATAGGAAGAAGATTCTAAGCATGGACACTTTTCTAAAGCCACAAGAAATTCTTTGAGTCATTTGATTTGGAAGGATGATCCAGATATAGACTTGTCTTCCCTGTTGGAGAATACAGCAGAAGATGCATTGCTTCCAGGTCATGCCAAGGCAACAGTGGGGGACTGGAGATATTGGAGTTGCTGAAACTGCTGTGGCTGCATGGTATGTGAAGGTATATTCAACAGAAGAAAGCTGTGTGTTGCTCTCTGCAGGAGCATTGCTAGAGTCTTTAAAGCTGTGGATGCTGTCCGCACCTATCCTTTGTATTGAGGGAGTTCTATAGCTCTATAATCATATGGGTTTATTTTAAACTTAAAGGGAAGCTAACTTTCAAACCTATCTGTGGTGCAGCATTTACACTTGTAAATGGATGTGTAGAAAGAAGCAAGTATTTTATAAACTGTGTGGTGGGAGCTGCACATTTTATAAAATACCAAATATTTCCAATGCAAGAAAATGCATACTTTTTCTAACTATTTTATAAACATACATGTGTATATTTTATGTGTGTAAAAAATATATAACATGTAAGCATAATAGCCTAATTTATATGCAGATGTAAGTCGTGTATAAAGTATGCAAGTGTACCATTTTGAAAATACTTTCTTCTTTATTTGACATCACCAGTTCACCAATACATCCACCAGTTCACCCAGTCTTCTCCAGTTCACTTAGACCCTCTAGTACTTCATCCTGAACCCCTACCAGGTCATCCAAAAATTGAAGACAACAGACAAATCCGATTTCACTTATGTGAGTCAACTACCAGGTATAAAAGTGTAATATAAAGTTGATGTATAAAATTGTGTCTCTTATTCTTGTATACATAACAATTACTACACATTCTTCTGAATTCCACATGCCCCTTTATTTCCCTGGTAAAATGTCAGAGATGTGCTTCATTTTCTTATGCCAGGTCAGGCTACGGGATGGCCAAAACAAAACAGAACACCTCAACCCTTCAAATTTCATTAATTACAACACCCCCCCCCCCCACCTTCTGGAACCTAAAATCCGTGGTGGTTCAGTGGGGGTCCCGGGAGCGATCTCCCGCTCTCGGGCCATCTGCAGCCAGTAAACAAAATGGCGCCGGTGGCCCTTTGCCCTTACCATGTGACAGGGGCTACTGGTGCCATTGGTCAGCCCCTGTCACATGGAAGGAGCAAAGGATGGCCCACGCCATTTTCTATGATGGCACCGGCCATCCATTGCTCCTTTTCTCCAACCCATCCACAATCTCAGCTTGATTCTCCCACCCTGTTTGATGATTGATTATACTGGGGTGGTTTCTCCAAAAAAAACCTTCATTCAGAGGGAAGAAATACAGGCACAACAGAAACATTGCTCAAGATTCAATTTTCATTTCAATGTTTTGAATGTGATAACAGAGTAGTATGAGATTGCATTCAAACAAGAAAATCAGTAAATGAAACAACCTGAGGTCAGCTAAAGAATTTGGGTAAATGTTTTTAAATAAAACAAACCTCACCACTTTCCAGGAAAATCCCACCACATTCATTAGAGAAACTATTTAGATAACATGCATGTGATTACCATCTGCTTCAGAAAGTCCATTTCACAAGAAAATCAAAATTCTATCCAGCAGCTAGGTCAGGTTCAAGCAGGGGAAGTAAATAAATGTTTATTTCAATAAAATGATTCTTATCACAGGTCATTTTCTTGTACTGAATCTGACAATTGGCAATGTGCTTTAACAGAATGACTGGCATCATCCATGCTACTCTGCCATGCTGTTACTGTACCCCTCAATTCTATACCTTAAGGATCTTTGTGCCACTAAGCATTGTATCCATACCCAGACCTTTTATACCTTTGAGTTTTATTTGCCACTGTGCCTTGCTATTGTACCCCAGACTTTATACTTTGATTTTTTTCTTGCCAGTCTGAGAGGCTGCTTTGCAGCTCTCATGTTCCTTTGGTGACTTGAATCCATTCTTTGTGCTGCTTGGCCCTTTTATCGGTGCCTGCCTTGGGAATTTTTCTGCCACATTTTCTGCTTCATTTCCCCTTCATGGTGCCTTATGATGCTAATGCATCTTTTGGTGCCACTTTGGTGTCAGCAAGGGTTCATTTTACTGTTGCTGATGACCTTTTTGTAGCCCTGGAGTATTCTTCCCTTTCTTGCTACTTCTTTGCTGCTCTCACAGTACCTTTGAGAACTCCTGCCAAAGCAGATGCCCCTTGCCCTTTGAGGATCCCTAGGCTGTTCATGCCACTCTTGGTGCCGCTTTGTCACAATCTAGGTACCTTGGTGTTCTTTCCCTCTTCTGATGATTTCTTCATGCTAATTTCATGAGACTTGATAAGAAAACCACAACCAAAATAGGCTGTAATACTTCCCCCACTGATGTTAATGGAAAATGAATGAACTAATGAAACAAATAAACACTTTTTTTTTTCATTTTAAAAATAAGGAAACAAATTTGGGCCTCAGTGAAATGAATGAACAAACCAAAACAGTTATTTTTTTGTTCTGCACATCCCTATTGAAAATTTGCTCCTCTGTGATTAGAAATGATCTCGTCTGGGTGGATTTCATTGACTTTTCATATATCTGGGAATTATTATTTTGCTCTCTTGGTTCTCATCTTTATGCTACTAGAATTATGGTCTTACTCATGTCAGGAAATGATGTTGAATGCTATTTATAGAAATTGAGGTTCTTATTTTTTAATTTTCTCTTTCATTAACATGCCACTTTTGTCTAATGTGAGTATTACACATGCATTTATAAAATATGAAAAATTACTAGAAAAATAAACTTTTAAATAGTATACTATAATTTATTTGATACCCCAAAGGTATTGCAATATATAAACCTATTTATCTGTGATGTTATTTAGCATGCACAGGACCTGCACTAAGCCTTTCTCTTTTTAATGCTGCTGAGATTACTTAAACTTGCACAGTTACATTCCCCTCAGCGTTGCTCATGTCATCTTAATTATTGCAAGTAATTAAGTCATATTTGTAAATAATTAGGAAAAATATAGTCAGATTAATAGCATTACTAATAAAATACAGTCATAGCCCATTTTTTGACCATCTTTTTATTAAGGTTTTCAAATTTAAATAACTAGTTGTCATAGAATGCTTCCAAACAAAGACAACAATGAATAGAAAACAACTCCCCTTCCTCCCCTCCCTCCCTTCCCTCCCAGGCTATGTCCGAATATGAAGGAGCATTAAAATGTAACCAGCTTGCACTAGTCCTCTTATATCTTTAATATATAGTCCTTCATCTGTATCGAAAGGTGTTCCCAAAAAGGCTTCCAGATGGATAGGCACTCTGTAATCTCTGACTGAGATGTTTGTGTGGCTGTCAAGTATTCAAAGTGAAGAAGTTTGTAGATCTTCATTTTCTATTGGTCAAGCTTGGGTTGTGAGCTTGCAATCCAGTTTGACAATATGGATTGCAATGCCACTAGAAAGGCTTAGCGAAGGAACAGCTTTTCTTGTTCTGAAAGGTCTTCCTGAGAGTTCCTATACAGTCCCAGTAAACAAAGCTTCAGAGATTTATTTAATAAGATGTGCATCATGGATTCCAAAGTTAGTATAATATCGTCCCAGGGTAGATATCCTTGGGCATTCCCAAAGGCTGTGATAATACATCCCTTTTTCAGCTGTACATTTTAAACAGTTATCCGTGTCACACATTTTAGTTGCAAAGGATTGTGCCCTAAAAATATACAAACATTGGAGAACCTTATAGCCCACTTCACATAGAATAACATTCTCTACAGTTGAGGAACAGTGCTGCAAAGACAGATTTACCTCCTCCTTTTGCATAGTGAGACCTGCATGTTTCCACCATTTAGTAATTATATTGATAAATACTTCATCATTGGAAATATTTCTGATTGCCTTATTCAAACTTGAACATGAGTTCGGTTTCCCACCATTCCCCCTAAATACATCCCGTAATAAAAAGAAGGATGAAAAATTGGCATGCCTGGTATAAAGCTGTTGAATATAGTGTCTAGCTTGTAAATACACATAAAATTCATTGAGTGTTAAATGATATTCAGTTTGTAGGTGTTGAAAACTGTGTACCCTATGCATGACGGGGTCAAGGAAGCTATCTATACTGCTTAATCCAGAAACAGGGAGTTATCTAGACCTGGGGAGAATGTATTTATTTATTGATTTTTATATACCGATGTTTCATGAGGACATATCACATCGGTTTACATTAGTTAACAAATATTCATTTAAAAATATTTGTGTTTCCAAAATTAAATGAAAAGAAATAAATACAAAGTTTTATAATAAACTAATAAAAACAAAATAATAAAATAATTATTAAAAAATACACAGTTAAAGATACAGAACAGTAAAAGTATAAATAAGATAAAAGATTAATATAAATATTAAAAGGGGTATAAAATCATTTAGTTAACATTCTTAGAAGGCTTGTGAGAATAGCCATGTTTTAATACCCTTTTAAAATATTTTAATGTCTGATTCCATCCTTATTTCCTGCGGTAGAGAGTTCCACAATTGGGGTCCAGCAATGAAAATAGCCCTTTCTCTTACATTGCTTAAATGAACAATTTTAGGAGATGGTATGGGTAACATCCCTGTACCTACTGATCTTGTAATTCTTGATGGAATATGAAAATGTAATGCTGAGGTTAACCATTCAATCGTTTCATTATAGTTTTATGGATTAAGGATAAAACTTTATGTTGAGCCCTGTATTTAATAGGCAACCAATGAAGTTCCTTTAATATTGGAGTGATATGATCCAATCTTCTAGTTCTGGTTAAAAGTCTAGCTGCTGAGTTCTGTAACAATTATAATGGTCTTGTAACATTCGCTGGTAAGCCTAAAAACATTGAATTACAATAATCCAATTTTGATAAAACAAGAGCTTGTAAAACCATTCTAAAATCTTTTGGCAATATGAGAGGCTTCAGTCTTTTAAGGACATTCAATTTAAAATACCCATCATTAATGATTTTTTTAACCCACGCTTTCAGTGTGAATTCACATTCTAGAATAATACCTCGAAGTGTGAGATAGACAGAATGGATACTGGCTAGTTGCATCTTGTTTACACATAAGTACGTCCAGGTTTGTCTACTGGATTGTAGTATCAGACTGCCCCTAAATGAGGGTGGAGTCTCTTGTGCCCTAATCTGGACTAAGTTGCCTGGTAGAGATGTGAATCATGTGATCGATCATCTTAACGATCGATTTCAGCTTGGGGGGGAGGGAATCGGATCGTCGCAGTTTTGTTTTTTTAAATATCGTGTAAATCGTAAATCGGGGGAGGGCGGGAAAACCGGCACACTAAAACAACCCTAAAACCCACCCCGACCCTTTAAAATAAATCCCCCACCCTCCTGAACCCCCCCAAAATGTCTTAAATTACCTGGGGTCCAGTGGGGGGGGGAGGTCCCGGTGTGATATTCCACTCTCGGGCACATTAAAACAACCCTAAAACCCACCCCGACCCTTTAAAATAAATCCCCCACCCTCCCGAACCCCCCCAAAATGTCTTAAATTACCTGGGGTCCAGTGGGGGGGGGGGGGTCCCGGTGTGATGTTCCACTCGGGCCACGGGTGCATTTGATAGAAATGGCGCCGGCGCTACCTTTGCCCTTTCATATGACAGCTAATAAATATATTGTGACATTACTCCAATTTTTAAATCTTTATTAGTGAAAAATATCAAAAACACATCCCACATTTAATCCATAATACCCCACACAATAGATATTATATTTTAATAAAAACCTATTTCATCATACTCATCCATACATCCTACATATCACTCATACAAAAATCATTCATCCTCTTATAAAACAATTTTCAAACTTTCAAGTTAAACATCAAATACAGATTCTTCTTAACAATTATCCAATTGTAGATACAAATTGTTTTCCAAGCAGAAAGAGTCACATTGCACATGTATTTCTGCATTACTACAACGCCATTCCTCTTGATCTCTCTTTAATTCTCTCTACATGTTTCGCCTTCCCTCAGGCTTCTTCAGGAGAGCTTATTCAAACAGTCTCCCACTGCTCATATATCCAACATCTATCCACAGGGCGTTCTAAAATATTTTAACAAAATTCATAATTTTATCATTTTAATTAGATACATTTTTCTTAAATTAACACTTATGAAAATTTTTTTCAACATGCTATTATACCTGCACGTCCCAAAGAATTTACCCAGACGTACAGCATGGCACATCCCCGACTCTTTTCATAGCGTCTCAATCATTTCAAATGCATGGAATACCACATCTCAAATGCGTTTAAACTAGAATAAGACAATTCAAGAAAAATCAAAATGCATGAACTTTTCTTCAAGAAAGTACCAACGTGCATGACAAACAAAGAACCTTACCTTTCCAGTTTCAAAACAAACAAACACCGACACCTTATATCAGAGTAAATGCTGCCATCGAGTGAATCAAACGGAATTAAATCATCCCTCTTCTTCCATCCTTTTAAACCGGGCTACACCAATCAGAGTTGTTCAACTCAAGTTGTCTCCACCCCTTTGAGCTCACCAAATCAGAGCCAATCAGTAATGCTACCACTCTAAATAGTTGCCACCCCTTCAGGCCCGCCAACTTCAAACCTTCTAACAAAAAACATTCGAGCATTGCAGCCACAAAAAATCTAGAAACATGTTGCCCAATCGATCTTATCGTTCAATCCTTTTGGCCACAAAGTCTGTAAATTGAAAATCCATCGCTGTTCCTTCTGTAGTAATATTTTATTTATATTACCTCCCCGCCTAGCAGAAACCTTCTGTACTACAAAAAAATGGAGTTCTTCTACCGTGTGATTATACTCTCGCCAATGTTTCACTAGGGGAGCTGTCTCCACCATATTTCTAATTCTACTGCAATGCTCTAAAATTCGAAGTCTGACCATCCTCGATGTTTTTCCCACATAAAAAAGCCCACATGGGCATTGTACAACATACACTACCGAGCTTGTTTGGCATGTTGTGAAATTCCTTAAAAAGAACTTCTTTCCAGAGACAGGATGTAAAAATTCTTTTACAGATAAACAGAGTTTGCATTAGGGATGTGAATCGTGTCCTCGATCGTCTTAACGATCGATTTCGGCTGGGAGGGGGAGGGAATCGTATTGTTGCCGTTTGGGGGGGTAAAATATCGTGAAAAATCGTTAAAAATAGTTAAAAATCGAAAAATCAAAAAATCGAAAAACCGGCACATTAAAACCCCCTAAAACCCACCCCCGACCCTTTAAATTAAATCCCCCACCCCCCAAATAACTTAAATAACCTGCGGGTCCAGCGGTGGTCCGGAACGGCAGCGGTCCGGAACGGGCTCCTGCTCCTGAATCTTGTTGTCTTCAGCCGGTGCCATTTTCCAAAATGGCGCCGAAAAATGGCGGCGGCCATAGACGAAAAAGATTGGACGGCAGGAGGTCCTTCCGGACCCCCGCTGGACTTTTGGCAAGTCTCGTGGGGGTCAGGAGGCCCCCCACAAGCTGGCCAAAAGTTCCTGGAGGTCCAGCGGGGGTCAGGGAGCGATTTCCCGCCGCGAATCGTTTTCTTACGGAAAATGGCGCCGGCAGGAGATCGACTGCAGGAGGTCGTTCAGCGAGGCGCCGGAACCCTGCACTCGAATCGTGTTGCCGTAATGCAAAATGACGCCGGCCGTATGGCCATTTTGCATTACGGCAACACGATTCGAGTATAGGTGGTCGTTCCCGGACCCCCGCTGGACTTTTGGCAAGTGTTGTGGGGGTCAGGAGGCCCCCCCAAGCTGGCCAAAAGTCCCTGGGGATCCAGCGGGGGTCCGGGAGCGATCTCCTATGCTCGTGACGTCGGGGGACAGGAACCAAAATGGCGCCGGCACTACCTTTGCCCTGTCATATGAAAGGGCAAAGGTAGCGCTGGCGCCATTTCTATCAAATGCACCAGTGGCTCGAGAGTGGAACATCACACCGGGACCCCCCCACTGGACCCCAGGTAATTTAAGACATTTTGGGGGGGTTCGGGAGGGTGGGGGATTTATTTTAAAGGGTCGGGGTGGGTTTTAGGGTTGTTTTAGTGTGCCGGTTTTCCCGCCCTCCCCCTTCCTCTCCCCGTGATTTACGATTTTTGACGATAAATCGGTGGAATTCCTATTATATATCGCCTCTAACGATTTTTGATGATTTAAAATATATCGGACGATATTTTATATCGTCAAAAAACGATTCACATCCCTATTGCCCGGCCAGTAAGGTTTTAACCATTCTTGTATGATTGCCAGGGGTGAAAAGACAAAGGTTCCAGCTAACCAGTCTTTGACATGGTGGAACATACATGCTAAATTGTAGTCCCTCCAGTTTGGACATTTCAATCCCCCATAGTCGGTGTCTAACATTAATGAGCTCAGGGGTGTCTCGGCTTATGCTTTGCCCACAGAAAGAGATGTAGCGCCTTGTTTATACGAACCATCTCCTGTCACCGGATCCAGATAGGCAATTGTTGCAGTACATAGAGCCATTTAGGAAGCTCAATCATCTTGACTAGAAATATTCGCCCAGTAAGGGATAAAGGTAGGGAGGCCCACGTTTGCAATTTAGTTTCCATAGAATTTAGTAAAGGGGGTATGTTGGCATCATAAAGTTGGCCAGGCACCTTTGTGAGCTTAATTCCCAACTAACACATCTCCGTTTTAACCCATTTTAAGGGGAAGACCCCCTCCAATTGGTCTCTACCTCCCCAGAAACCTCTGGGGCCTCTGATTTATCCACATTTATTTTAAGCCCTGCAAAGTAACCAAATAGAGTCTGATAGTGTAATATCTGCTCTAAGGAAGTTTGAGGCGAGGTTAGGAATACCAAAACCTCGTCTGGAAATGCTGCTGTTTTGAATGTCTGAGAGCCTAATTCAAACCCTTTGATCGATGGATCTGTTATGCCCATCAGTCGCAGATAGATGCGACCGCTGCTGCTCACCTCTTTCTTCACTTCCCTGACTCCGTGGGATAGACTGGCAGCCTCTGCCAGCTGTCGACAGCCTGCCTACTGCACCCAGGCCTCCCGGGGCAGCATGGATGCTGCAGACCACCATCTTGCCATCGGAATCCCTTAGGTGCATGCGCGCGTGCATGGGCCAGTCTTAAGCACATCATGGCGAGAACCATCCCCTCCGGATGATGTCATCCCTTCAGGACATTTAAACCAGCTGGCCCTACTTACTGACGATTTTGCAAAGAGATCCTGCCTTGCTAAATCCGCCTCGCTCTCAGAGGACCTGCGTTCCACTTCCTGCTTCCTGGCGTAAGATGCCTCAGGTACCTGCTCCTTGGGGGCCCTCCTTCTGCCTACTCCATTCCCCAGGGCTTCCCTGGAACCATCGCTACTCTCTTCATGAGTACCCCTCTCTGCAGACTACTTCCTGTTCTACCGAGGACCTCTCTGGTATACCCCGCTTCGCGGACCATTACCATCTCTACGGAGGACCCGTAGGGTGTATCCCACTCTGTGGGCCTTTTTCATCTCTACTGAGGATCCTCACCACTACCCCCCCCTCACCACTACCCCCCTGCCATTAATCTCTGAACTATTTGACAGGCTCCAGGGGGCCAAGATATTTACCAAATAATTTAGCCAAAAAAACATCCTTCAAAAATTGGAAGAAGGATCCATCTGAAGAAAATAGGATAAAACATAAGCATTGTCAAGGTAAGTGTAAAACATTGATAAGACAGACGAAGAGATAATTTGAAATGAAGTTGGCCATAGAGGCAAAAACTCATAATAAAAACTTTTTAAAATATATCCAAAGCAAGAAACCTGTGAGGGAGTCGGTTGGACCAATAGATGACAGAGGGGTTAAAGGGGCTCTTAGGGAAGATAAGACCATTGCAGAAAGACTAAATAAATTCTTTGCCTCCGTGTTTACTAATGAGGATATTGGGGAGATACCAGTTCCAGAGATGGTTTTCAGGGGTGATGAGTCAGACGAACTAAACAAAATCATTGTGAAACTAGAAGATGTAGTAGACCAGATTGACAAACTAGAGTAGCAAATCACCTGGACCGGATGGTATGCATCCTAGGGTTTTGAAGGAACTCAAAAATGAAATTTCTGATCTATTAATTAAAATTTGTAATCTATCATTAAAATCATCCATTGTACCTGAAGACTGGAGGGTGGCCAATGTAACCCCAATATTTAAAAAAGGCTCCAGGGGCAATCCGGGTAACTATAGACCAGTGAGCCTGACTTCAGTGCCAGGAAAAATAGTGGAAACTATTCTCAAGATCAAAATCGTAGAGCATATAGAAAGACATAATTTAATGGGACACAGTCAACATGGATTTACCCAAGGGAAGTCTTGCCTAACAAATCTGCTTCATTTTTTTGAGAGTTAATAAACATGTGGATAAAGGTGAACCAGTAGATGTAGTGTATTTGGATTTTCAGATGGCGTTTGACAAAGTCCCTCATGAGAGGCTTCTACGAAAACTAAAAGTCATGGGATAGGAGGCGATGTCCTTTCATGGATTACAAACTGGTTAAAAGACAGGAAACAGAGAGTAGGATTAAATGGTCAATTTTCTCAGTGGAAAAGGGTAAACAGTGGAGTGCCTCAGGGATCTGTACTTGGACTGGTGCTTTTCAATATATATATATAAATGATCTGGAAAGGAATACGACGAGTGAGGTTATCAAATTTGCGGATGATACAAAATTATTTAGAGTAGTTAAATCACAAGCAGACTGTGATACATTACAGGAGGACCTTGCAAGACTGGAAGATTGGGCATCCAAATGGCAGATGAAATTTAATGTGGACAAGTGCAAGGTGTTAGGTTCCATATTAGGAGCTTCCACCCAGGAAAAAGTTCTAGGCATCATAGTGGATAATACTTTAAAATCGTCAGCTCAGTGTGCTGCAGCAGTCAAAAAAGCAAATAGAATGTTAGGAATTATTAGGAAGGGAATGGTTAATAGAACGGAAAATGTCCTAATGCCTCTGTATCGACCCATGGTGAGACTGCACCTTGAATACTGTGTACAATTCTGGTCGCCGCATCTCAAAAAAGATATAGTTGCGATGGAGAAGGTACAGAGAAGGGCAACCAAAATGATAAAGGGGATGGAACAGCTCCCCTATGAGGAAAGGCTGAAGAGGTTACGGCTGTTCAGCTTGGAGAAGAGACGGTTGAGGGGGGATATGATAGAGGTCTTTAAGATCATGAGAGGTCTTGAATAAGTAGATGTGACTCAGTTATTTACACTTTCGAATAATAGAAGGACTAGGGGGCATTCCATGATGTTAGCAAGTAGCACATTTAAGACTAACTGGAGAAAATTATTTTTCATTCAATGCACAATAAAGCTCTGGAATTTGTTGCCAGAAGATGTGGTTAGTGCAGTTAGTGTAGCTGGGTTCAAAAAAGGTTTGGATAAGTTCTTGTAGGAGAAGTCCATTAATGGCTATTAATCAATTATACTTAGGGAATAGCCACTGCTATTAATTGCATCAGTAGCATGGGTTCTTCTTAGTGTTTGGGTAATTGCAGGTTCTTGTGGCCTGGTTTTGGCCTCTGTTGGAAACAGGATGCTGGGCTTGATGTACCCTTGGTCTGACCCAGCATGGCAGTTTCTTATGTTCTTATGTTCTTAGAGGAGCTTACAATTTGATCAGGATACGCCAGGGCGATGAATAGAAAACCACATTTGCAACCCACGATGGCCATTTTAAATATTTGGCCATGCCATTTGGCCTCTGCAGTGCTCCAGAATATGATGAATGAAATCTTCAGAGACATCCTCTACAGTTGTGTCATGGTCTATTTGGACAGAAAGCAGAATTCTTTAAAAACCTACATCTACCCTAAGTCAATAGACAACATTTAGAATGGTTAAATAGACCATTCAACTTATTGGAACTTCACAAGGCTATCACAGTAGATAAACTCAAGAAAGCCCCAGGTCTGGATGGGTTGAGAGCGGAGTACTATAGGATTCTGCTAGATTATATAGCATTACTATTCCATAAGTTTTTTCTTGAGGCCCAGGAACAGGGGACCTTCCCCTCTGGTTCTACCAGAGCATATATTACAGTTCTCGAAAAAGCCGAGCAAAGATTTGTCTAAGCCGATGTCTTAGCACCCCATATCTCTCCTGAATTATAAGGTGACGTTGTTCGCCAAAATAATGGCTGATTGGCTAAGTCTGATATTCCCCTTGCTCATATGTCTCAGCCAGGTGTGTTTCATGAAAGGAAGGGCCATAAGCATACCATAATCCTCAATCGCAATTTTGGCTAATGGCCATGTTTCTATGGACTTTTCCTTATTTTGGGGCGCCAGGTAGGGATGTCCACTGACACCTTTGCAGATATACTCTCAATAGATCCATTTTTATGTAAAATAGAGGATGATCCGGGTCACTCGGGCGGTGAAAGATGAACTGGCAGTGTGGAAAGATTTTTAGATTCATTTAACGGAGTTTGTATGATGCAAGAGGCAGAAGTCTGAAATGAGGACTTAGAGTTATATTCCGATGCAGCGGGAGCCTGCAGTTTCGGTTTATATTTCCAGGGCCGGTGGTGTGCCGAAGCATGGCCAGACGGTTGGGTCGAGGAGGGGTTGACAAGAAACATTATATTCTTGGAGCTTTTTCCTATCATAGTGACATTCACGATTTGGGGGAAGGAGCTGCAGAATAAAAAAATGGTATGGTGGTGTGACAACTTAGGAGTAGTTCAGGTGGTTAACAGACAGGCCACAAAATGTTTAAGGGTATCTAGGCTGCTCAGGGAAATGGTTTTTCTATGCATGCACTGGAATGTGACCATACGAGCAAGGCATGTGCCGGGTAACTTGAACATGATTGCTGATGCTCTTTCTCGTTTCAAGTGGGATGTCTTCAGGGCCGAGGCTCCTCAAGCGAGTTCACAAGGAGAGGTCTTCCCAGAGAATCTGTGACAGCTTGGCAGGACGACACCTGGGACTTGATACGACAATAATTGGCACCAGCTACGTGGGAATTTTGTCTGTCAGGTAGAGGAGCGGTTGCTCATTTCTTGCAGACTTTGGGGTGGGAGGGCAGGGCAGTAAGTGAGGAAGAGGTGGTACAGTTTATTTTGTGGGCCAAAGGGGCAGGAGGGTTGGTTCGATGCCAATTGGCAGGCTTCGCCTTCTTTCAGAAACTGAGGGGTTGGAGGGATCCGCTGAATAGTTTTCTGGTCAGACGAGTCTTGAGGGGCTGGGGAAGGGGATACGCACCAATGGGAGACCAGCGAAAACCTATCCAGTACCAAGACTTATTAAAAATAGCGGAACGATTGGAGGTAGTGTGCCAGTCCCGGTACGAGGTTTTGTTGTTCCGCGTAGCTTTTGCGTTCACGTTCTTCGTGGCACTGTGTTTCTGCGAACTAGATGCCAAGTCCAAGGCACAGGGAGACAGGCATGGTTTGAGGGCGCAAGATGTTTGGGTTTACGAGTGTCTAGTCCAGTTGCACATTAGGAAATCCAAAACGGATCAATCTGGCAGAGGATGCTGGATTTCACTGGTGCGAGCACGGGATACGGTGGTGTGTCCTGTGCAGAGTACACAAGCTTTTGTACGTGTACGGTCAGCAACACGGGGTTTCTTTTTGGTGCATGAGAATGGTTTGCCGTTAACCATTTTTCAGTTCGCTCGTGTGTTACAATGGGTGGTTAAAGGGTTAGGGAGGGATGTGGGGAGGTACTCGACACATTCTTTTAGGATCGGGGCAGTGACTACGGCGACGGAGTTGGAATGGTTGGCGAGCAGGATTCAAATGCTCGGCCGTTGGAAGTCTACGGTTTTCAGGTCATATGTGCGCAAATAGGAGATATAGGGGTGCTGCGGGACATTTCCTTTCCCTAATACAGTGCTTTGCCTTGCAGACATTGACGGGGTGGATTCTATTCGAGAATGTGCTTGGGTCATGGGCCATTCTTATGTTCATCGTGCTCGGCGGCAGGCCGCTAAGAGGCCTTATGGCGAAAACTTGAACCTGAATACCGACCAATGGATTGTGTGCTGGTTCGGCAAAGGGGGCATGACGTGGGGGGAGTTGCTTTCTTTCCTCCGGGGGAAGGTTCGCATTTGGGGTGCACCATGACTTTTGATCATTCATTTGATGGGAAATTAAATTGGCAAAATGTCTTGCTGCAAATTAGTGGCAATCATGATAAAAGATTTGGCGCAAATCATGCTAGGTATGCCAAATACGAAAGTGGGGTGCTCGGATATTATAATTTACATCAAGCATTGCGCAGAGCCTTTATGACATAACGGGGTATAAAAGTTGAATCAACAAATTGGAAAATGGTTGGTTCACCATGGAGGTTTTTGGATTCGGCATGCTTGGTCATGGGAGGTGCTGGGAGGGTTCTTTTTGGGTGATGGGGTGCACCTTTCGGATATTGGAATGGATTTATTCAATAATGCCCTGGAGGAAGGATTAGAGCAGCACTCGCGTTAGGAAGGCCGCAGTGGGGGAACAAAGGCAAATGGTTTGCCTTTGTGGCGGAAAACCCGAACCCTAAGTTGAAATGTATTGTATTCAATTATGAAGGACATTGGAAAGGGGGGGGGGGAAATGCCCGTGAGTTTGGGGCAGGTCTAAAGAGCAAGGGGGGGGGGGGGTGATGCTCAGGCCGCATGCTTACCCTCGCTGGTGCCATGGCGGAGTAAGTTATGGGGGGGGTCGAAGTAGACTTACCATTGGGATGCGGTGGTAAGTGAAGAGGAGCACAACGGAGGGGGGGGGAAGGGGGATCTCTGTTTTGGTTTATTGTATTAACAAGTTGCGGGCTCGGGTTATGTTTGTTAATAAACTGCGGCCTCGTTTTTAAGCCATATGGTTGTAAGTGTTTTGTGTACAGGGGGGGAAGGGGGCTCTGGAGCAGCGAGCTGCTGTCTTGCTTCCCTATGTTATAGTAAGCAGTGCGAGCTTGTCTTGCGCTGCTGTAAGTTACATGGGCACAAGTGGCAGACAACATAGAGAGAGTGGGGGTCGGTGGACGGGAGAAGTGGAGGCAGGCATTGGCAATGGCAACAATTTTGAAATGCTGCATGGTCATTAGCTACGGGGGACTTATACCAGGTTGTAGTGGGGAACGTTGGCAGTTGGGCATCAACAGCGAAGCAAGCAGCAGAATCCTGCTTCCCTCCCTCCCTCCCGCCCTTGAAAGACAATGTTGAAGGATTAATGTGTTTGCAGTTGTTCGTCGCAGTTTGGGGGCGGAAAACCTGAGCCCTAAGTTGGAATGTATTGTATTCAATTGTGAAGGAAATTGGAGAGGGGGGAAATGCCCGTGTAGTTTGGGGCTGCTACACGGGAAGGCCTATAGAGCAAGGAGGGGCTGATGCTCAGGCCACATGCTTACCCTCGCTGTTGCCGTGGCGGGGTAAGTTATGGGGGGGGGGCGGCGAAGTAGACTTACCATTGGGACGTGGTGGTAAGTGAAGAGGAGCACAATGGAGGGGGGAGGGGGGATCTCTATTTTGGTTTATTGTATTAACAAGTTGTGGGCTCGGGTTATGTTTTTTAATGAACTGCGGCCTCGTTTTTCAGCCATATGGTTGTAAGTGTTTTGTGTACAATGGAGGAAGGGGGCTCTGGAGCAGCGAGCTGCTGTCTTGCTTCCCTATGTTAATGATCCAATGCAGCAACCACTGCCGAAGTCAGTTTATTAATTGTCGCTTCATCCAGTGGGAGACCTGCTAGAGATTTGCGCCACTCTGCCATCTTGGGATCCATGAGCTTCGCTTTCTCGTCTTTGCGTACCAACCTCAAGGTCATAACTGAACCTGCCAGATTCCGGCCGTGAGCGTCTTCGGTTGACCTCGACAGTTGGGCAGTAATACTCCTCGTTGTTAGCCAGAAAAAAAGTTGCGAAAGGGCTCTGATAGCTGTTTATTTGGAGGGGTGGCACCGGAACTCCTATGCTGCGACTTGCTGGGCTCACCGCATCACGTGATCTCCATAGTGCATTTTTAATGGCTGAGATATGTTTCTAATAATAGCATTTTATGAATGGCATTCATTAACTTTTTAAAGTTTGCCCACTTGGTCAGGATCATTTTTAAAACTTGTTATAGGTAAACAGCTGTTTACCTGCATAAAAAGGGCTAGTAAAATTGACATACTTTCACTATGGGTGAAAGTAGTTACACTGTTCACACATGGGATAATTTTGCCCAAGGCAAAAAAGGGGCATGGTGAGGTCAGGGGAGGGACAGTATGCATGGTTCTTTCATTTAGAAAGCCCTGCATATATTTTCTGAGTGTACATTTGCTCCTGCTTCTGGTAGCTTTGAAACAGTCACATGGGTGTACATGTATGTATGTATGCCAGCTCGCACCAAAGGACACAGCCATATTATAACCTATGCACCTATATACATGCATGGTATAAAATAGGCTGTACGCACATAAATGTGTACACAGTTTTATATGGATGCGCATATGGGCACACAAATGCTGCCTCTATTGTGTAAATGGGGGGATTTTAGTAGCTATACATGCCAACACAATTACCAGTTTCCCCAGTTCATTCCCAGTTAGCCAGGTAAAAGATAGGACTTCCTAACCCTCTATTTAATTAGCCTTCCTTTCACCCTGCTAACTTCTTCCCTTAAAACCCCTTAAAGCCTGTTTTTATTTGTTCCTGGACTTACATGCCATCCATAGCAGAAGTAAAGTTACACAATAGGGGACACCCAGCGCATGCTTGTACATATAAGTATTTAAATAGATAGAGATAGATAGAGATTCAGTTCCAGCTTGGTTCCAGTACCTGTCCTGCTTCAGTGCTTGCCTGGCTCCAGTAACCTGTCCTGCTTCAGTTCCAGCTTGGATCCAGTACCTGTCCTGCTTCAGTTCCAGTTTGGTTCCAGTAACCTGTCCTGCTTCAGTTCCAGCTTGGATCCAGTACCTGTCCTGCTTCAGTTCCTGCCTGATTCCGGATCCCTGCCCGCCTGCTTCAGCTCCAGCTTCCGTGATCTCCTAAGTCTCAGCGGCCGGGCTCCTACGAGCTCCTCCTGGGGGAGCTCCGGCTTCCAGGGTGAATCCCCTAAGTCCCAAGCGGCTGGGCTCCTATGGACTTCTCCCGGGGGAGTCCCAGCTTCCTGGGTGAAGCTCACCATCCATCGCCTGCCTGGTATCAGCCTCCCGGCCTGCCCTCAAGCTGAGGCTATAGTCCATCTCTCCCCAGTCTCTTGCAGGCCGGCCCAAGGGTCCACTAAAACAGCTAATTCACAACAAATAGTTACACCTACATTTTTTGCATATTTAGAAATAGGAATAGAAGTACCATTAAACAAGAAATGAGAGGGGGGACCTATAGATGATTCTGAAATGGAAGTGAGATGAACAATTTCTGTTTTTGCTGGATTTAATTTTAACCGGTTGTGTGAACGCCTCACCTGGACAGTTATCTTATTATGAAAGACCCTTTCTTGTTACTTCAGCTTCAGCTCGTGCTCGTCTCATAGTTATGCCATTTTAAAATGCCCACTGTCCCCTGTTTTACCTTTACCAGCACAATTCTTCCACCAATAATTTGCAATTAATAATACCTCTTACTCATGATATTTGACTAATGTATAGTCATTTTTATTTTATATATTTATTTATATATATACATTTATATATATATATCTATACATAAGATTTAATATTTATTGATTTACGTTTTATTGTTCTATTCGCCGTTTATTGTTTAATGTTATGCTGTACTCTTTAGTTCAATACTCTGTTTTATTGTTTAATGTATCGCCTTACTTGCGAAAGTTTTGTTCTATGTAAACCGACCTGATTCGATTATGTATATCGAGAAGGTCGGTATATAAAAACTCTAAATAAATAAATAAAATAAAATAAATGCACATTTCATGTTAAAGCCCCAGAACGCCCTTGCCCTGTGTAGACCATGCTATGCCCTGCTCCTTTTTTCAACTTATTTGTATGTGTGCCAGGAGATACGCGCGTATTCGGGCGCCTTTTAAAATCTGTGAGGGGCATGCCGGCCCAACTTCTGTGTATATTTCCTGGCTTTGGCATGCACCAAGTTTTTAAAATACACCTTAAACTGCTTCCTATTTGTAACTGGACCAGTTTTCAAAGGCAAATCTTGTAGGGGGTTTCATTTTGAAAATTAGCTTGCAGGCTCATGGGTACACTGTACTATCAGGCCTGCAAAACCTGTAGGCAGTTGAAAAAATTGTTCCATTATTGCCCTTTATTCTGAACCCCTCCCTCCAAATAATATTTAGCATTATTAGAATCGCCTGGAAGACTGTGATCTATTAGAGTATAACTTTCAAACCTATCTGTGTTACCGCATGAGCGGGAGCTGCACAGTTTGTAAAATACCGGGTACTTATGTTCTGAAAGTAAACGCATGTGTTTCAGAACGCGTGTATAAATCCACTGCAATCAAAGCACTTAAGGATAGATTTTCAAAGGGTTACCGGAGTAAGATACGCGCGTAACCACCGAAAACCTACCCCTGCGCGCACCCCGGGACGCGCGTATGGCCCGGGGCTTCAAAAAATAGGCAGTCTGGGGGCGGCGCCGTGGGTGGGGCCGCAGTCCGGGGCAGTCCAGGACGTGTCCGGGGGCAGTCCGGGGGCGTGGCCGAGTGCCCCGACACAGGCCGCTGTGTCGGGGTCTGGCCAGCCAGCGCGCGCGCGCAAGTTAAACCTGCCAGATGCAGGCGTAACTCCATCGAAGAAAGTGGGGGGGGGGGGATTTAAGTAGGGCCGGGGGGTGGGTTAGATAGGGGAAGGGAGGGGAAGCCGGAGGGGGGGGGGCTGGAAAAAAAGTTCCCTTCAAGGTCGCTCTGATTTCGGAGCTGCCTTGAACGGAAGGGGAAAGCCATCGGGGCTCCCTTCGGGCTCGGCGCGCGCAAGGTGCACATGTGTGCACCCCCTTGCACGCGCTGACCATGGATTTTATAATATGCCCGCGGCAGCGCATGCATGTTATAAAATCAGGCGTAGATTTGTTCGCGCCGGGGTGCGCGAACAAATCTACGCCCGCACGTATGTTTTAAGATCTGCCCCTTACTTTTCCTATCTATTGTATAAACATACGAACATATATTTTAGGTGCATAAAATAATAGTATGTATAAAGCCTGTTATTTTATAACATACGTGCATAGAAATACTTTCTTGTATGAGTATTTGAAATCACCAGTTTACTGATACCTCTTCTAGTTCACTCAGTCAATGTCAGATTCACCTAGATCATCCTGAACCCCAACTAATTCACCCTGAACTTCCACCCAAAATTTGCAGATGCCTGATATCAATTGCACCAATTAAACAGCATGCGTAAACTTGGGCATATAAGTTAGATAATGTATACACAACTATCTCTTATAAAAGAGCAGCTTCCATGTGTACTTCTTGACTCCAGCCCGGAACGCCTATGCCAGTAAATGTGCATGTGAAACTGAGAATATGTGCACACTTTGGATTTTTATAAAGCAGTGTATATGCAAATACAGTCTACTTATGTGCATATATGCTAAACTTTACGCACGTAACCTCTTTGAAAATGTACTCAATAAAGAGCACATAAGTGCTTGTTGTCTAATTTTCCCCTTTGTAATTATCTAATTCCTTTACATTACCCTGCCTGGGCGTCTAAGAAGGACAATCCATAGAGATCATATCCTAGACAGTGATGGAATAGGTATGCTATCACCCTCTGCAGCATACAAGGCTGAGCATTACTAATGAATGTAGCAATCTGGTTTAATGGTAAACATTGGGTCAAATGCATTTCCCCCTGCTTTCTTTCACTTTAAGGATTAACATCTTTATTCTATGACTTTACCCTTGCCTGTACATTTAGATTTCTAGAGACTGTCAGTTGATCCCGCCTGTGACGCCAAGCACGATTGGTAACATCTAACATATGGCTGTGCACCACTGACTTTCGGGGAAGCATGGCTCTGCCTCTTTCCACCAGTAGGTGATTGCTTGCCAAATCAATTTTCTCTGGCTCTTAAAAACACTCATTTTGCAAGTACTATAGAGCAGCTTAAAAGCACTAATCAGATCATTACCATCAGTGACTCAGCTAGCTATCTGTAGTATGCTATCACTTGATTGTCAATATTTTAACAAGTGATGCATGAATAATATTTAGTTTACAGGTAAATAAATATAGTATAGGGGAAGTAGAAACATAAAACCTCTTTCAACAAACAGCGGTTAAAATGGGATGCTTACTCAGTCATATGAGCAAGAGATACACAATTTGCACTGCAGCCTGGTGAAGGTTTTATTTTTATTAGTTGGAATGAGAGGCCAGTAATAAAACTCCCTGTGGAAGTGTCAGTGTTAGTATTAGGGTTGTGCAGCAAAATATTTCTAATTTGGTTTGTTCCATTTGTTTTCGGACCTGTTTTTGTAGCAGAATTTTGTTTCAGGTTATGTGAGGGAATTGGGGGGAGGTGAGATATCAGATTTTTCATTTCAGCAAATAATGCGCACAACATTTGCTAAAATGAACAACCTGAAAAGTTTAGGGTTTTTCAGAGGCATTTTTTTATTTGTTTTAAATGCATCCACCTCCCTTCTTTGTACCCACCAAACTGCAATCTCATTGTCAATGGAAAACTCCTCGTAGAGTTTCTCTTTTAAAATCTGGCCAGCATACAGAATAGGGGAACAGAATATCCCCGTAGATTTGCACCTGTATTGAAGTATGTGTATGCCTTGAAATGGTGCATGGAGATTGAGCATGAAATCTCGGCATGTAATTTTTCTCCCTTTACCTAATTCCACCCATTTTTCCCTGGGTGTATAGGTATGCACACTGTGGCAATGCACATATTTTTACCTACATGTTTGAGGGAGCAATAATCAGCCCATGGATTGACCCACTTAAATTACTCTGATTGTTGCTCCCTCACAGGCCGATGCAATATCGTGTGCTCAGGCTAATGCACAGGTTAACCCGTGGTTGGATGCACATTTTGGACGCACGTCCCAAACCCCTTATGCAATAAGGGGATTAGCGCATCCAAAATACATTTCCAAACCAGGGCATGGATAATAACACTCATCACATGTAATTGTCATGTTGCTGAGGCTATTAGCTAGTATCCCCTTATGTAAATAATAAATATGCACCCGACGTGTACATTTTTTACCTCAAAAATTAAAGCTAGCCCCGGAGCTAGTGTTAAGTCTTGAGAAGCCCCAAAAGTTTACAGAAAAGCAGAAAAAACATGACAATATTAATTCGGAGGAACCACAGAAAGCTGCAACATGAAAAATAAAATTAAAAAAAAAGTCTTGCTGATGGTCAGGTTAGGAAAACGGATGCTTAATTTGCGAGCATCTGTTTTCCTAACCCACGCACAGACACTTCTCCTGGGTGCCCGATGCCATGGATACGCTAGGGACACACAATTTATCCCTTGCGCATCCTTTCTAGCATGGCGACTCATTTTCCTATTGCATCGAGCGCCCAGGAGAGGTGATTGTGTGCGTTTTGGATTTGGATGCACATTTTTAGTGCATCGGTATTGCATAAACCTGTCAGTTTATTATTCAAATCATAAGAAAAAGATACCAATTCTTTGCCCAAGGGAAGTGCTGGTAGAGCATGATCTTGGGAGAGTGGCTGACTTGTAACTGCTACGGGTAATATAGGGAAGGATTTAAACTTCAATGATTTGTTGCCTAAAATTTTGAAGAAAAGTGGATTATATGCTAAAGTAACTGCAACTTTCTGTGCGACTCCCACGATATCTGAAATGGTAGAATTCTGTTAATTGGATTATGTAGTTATCTGTAACTGAAGTAAAGAAGTGTTATTTAGCAATCAGGTGCATATAACATAGAGACTTTATACTTTTTGGGTAGCTTGCATGCTAATGGTAGAGCTATACTTTTGTTTACAAATCTCTTTATATAGTTTGTGTCAGTTTTCAATGCTTTCTTTTAATAAAAAATTCTGCCAATCCTGGGCCCACCTCCCTACCATCCATCCCCCCACTTTGTGAAGAACAGAGGGAGTCCGAGTTTCCAGTCTGTGTTTCTCACCCTGATCTCACCTCTGAATCCCCTCCCAGTACTTCCCAAAACTTGCCACGCAGAGCCGGCGGCAGGACTGCCCTTTACCTGCTACTGACTCTATCCAGTACTGGGCTGGCAATGCTATGCTATGCTAGCAGGTGGAGACCAGATTTTTTACAATGATCTTGCTAACCGTGATGGCTGTGTAAATTATTAAAGGCTGGCACCTTTTTGAAAATGGACCCAATGGACCAGGAGTGACTGGCGTTTTCTCTTGCCCCATGTCAACTACCGGAGCCCCATGGGTGGGGTAAAAGTGTCTGGGGAGATAGGAGGAGACTTGGGATGGGGGGGGGGGGTATGTTTCTTTATCTCAGCAGGGCTGAGGAGTGGGGGAGGGGATTTTGAAAATGAAAGGAGATGGAAAAAAAATCAGTTTTTTAATTTTTTGTTTTCTAAAGTACCAAAATGATTTTTTTCCTTTTTCCATTTCATTAGAGAACAAATTCACATCCCTAACTAGGTTCACCAGGATGCATTTGAAAAGAAACCTTGAAGTAGATTCTCAGATATTGGCACAAAGGCAAAAAACATCATCAGTTAGTTCAGGCAAGTGAAGATGCTCCACAAATGAACACATATGCACTAAAATGAACACGTGCAGTCCACTTTTCTTCATGGCTCAGCCCTCTTTCAAATCTGTATAAAAGTAAACCCTGACACTTGGAGCTGTTTGTCAGTGCTGAGGGTAGACCTGGACAGTGTCTAGACTCCAGGTGAGAAGGTGAAAGAAGAGAGAAGAGACTTCCAGGAGATAGAAACCAGAGCAAAAGCACTCACTGCCAAGGAGGCAGTGGATATAGGCATGACAGAGCATGAAGAAAGTGAAGAGGACTCAGAGCAGGGAGATAATAGCATCGTCCCAGCGACTGTATTGCACACACCCAGGATGCATGCTATAAAATTGGTGCGTCCATGTGCGCGCACCGGGAGCCACACACGCATGGATGGCCGCCCGTGCGTTTCTTTTAAAATCTACCTGTGCATGCACACAAACTTGAGCATAATATTTAACATTTAACCATAATATTTAACATTTAACATTTGTCATGCTCAAGTTTGTGTGCATGCACACAAACTTGAGCATGACAAATGTTAAATGTTAAATATTATGGTTACTTATCAATGTTCATTGTAATAAGCACAGGTTAAATATTATATTTACTTTTCAATGTTCCTTGTAATAAGCCCAGGTTGGACCGCCCCAACCAGGGTAACTTATTGTTTATTGTAAACCGGATTGATTTGTATTGTATACAGGAATTCCGGTATATAAAATTAAAAAAAAATAAATGCTCACTAGTGTTCCTCCACGCTATTTAGGGCCTCTTTTAATCTTTATACTAGCAGGAGCACATCCATTGATAATTTCATATTCAAGTCATCATTTCAAGCAGCATCCGGCTGTAAGTTGAAGCTTTTGCTTCAATTTTACTTTATTATGATACTTCCTTTACTGTAAACAAAGTTTAAAATGCAAACTTTAAAAATAATGGTGAGAAAGCTGTGACAGGTTGCCAGTTTGTGTTTTAAACTTTTCCTTTTACATTAAGGTAGCATAACATAAAATGAAATAAAGTAGTTCTTTGATTTTAAATAATGTTTTAATTCCCACATTCAACCATTAGTAGTTGGTTACTGGTACAGTTACATTGCAACAATTAAAAAGTTAGCTCTCTTCAGGGGGCTGCCTCGCCAGTCACCCCGTTCCCCTCCCCCTTTTAAGAGCCAATGAATGGTGTGAGGGGGGTGGTTTGTGACAGGTGAGGCTGCTCCCTGTGTGTAGAGGAATGACTGATGCTATGCTGCTGACACCCTCCCACACAGGGGCTGCCTCGCCAGTCACCCCTCCTCCATATACCATCGAGTGAATGATGTGTGTGCGGTTGGGGGGGGGGGGGGGGGGGAGGGGAACCAGCTTCTTCTGCCTGCAAGTGTTCTATGTTGTTTTTCCAGGTGATATCTCATGTTGCTGATAGAAAGATGTCCAATAATCCTTCCCCAGCTTACTATTTTTTTTTACAATAGACATATTCAGAAAATCTCTGATCAGCCAGAGCCTGAAAATGATTCCAAATCTTAGATTTCCTTCTAAATGTCCCTTACTGTAGGCTAAACACTTGTTGTCAATGTCATACTAGTAGTAGTAGTAGTCACTTGCCGATATTCAAATGGTATATTTTATTTTTTATTTAAAAAAGTATTTATATACCGTTTTTTAAAAAAGAAATTTTATCAAAAACGGTTCACAGATTTAAAACCAAAAATAAAATAATCAAAATAAAATGGAATTTTTAAACTTTACATAAAAATTGGTAATAACTAGACAGAATGCTAGTATATAAGGTTATTAAAAATATAAAAAGTTTGGAACCATGGGCTTATTGTTTTGGGGGAAAAGGGGAAAAAGGGGGGGAGGGGTGATGCTGGCAGTGATTTTTGCACTCTGACTAGTACTACTACTACCACCAACAGCAAGTGCTAGGGGTGTGCATTCGGATTGACCGCATTAGTAAAACGCAACTCATATTTTTTTTTTACTTAAAAAATTGATTCGACATAAACGATCGGATTTCCCACATATCGAACATAGATATGTTCGATATGTGGGAAATCGCGATTGTTGAGCCAAAATAAAAATATAAACCCCCTCACCCTCCTTAATCCCCCCCCCGACTTACCACAACTCCCTGGTGATGGAGCGAGGAGTGAGGACGCCATTTCTGCAATCCTTGGCGAGAAGCATGTGACATCGGCGGCACGTCGAGTGACGCCGGCGTCACGTGATTCCCGGCTCGTTCGCGCCGGACGGCTCGTTCGGCCCAAAAAGAACTTTTGGCCAGCTTGGGGGGGCCTCCTGACCCCCCCAAGCTGGCCAAAAGTTCTTTTTGGGCCGAACGAGCCGTCCGGCGCGAACGAGCCGGGAATCACGTGACGCCGCGTCACTCGACGTGCCACCGACGTCACATGCTTCTCGCCAAGGATTGCAGAAATGACGTCCTCACTCCTCGCTCGATCACCAGGGAGTTGTGGTAAGTCTGGGGGGGGGATTAAGGAGGGTGAGGGGGTTTAAATTTTTTTTTTGCACATATGTACATATACCCAACTCATTGGATTTTTTTTATGTCCATATTGGCCGCAAGTGGGACCCCCTTTCGGACATAAAAAATATGAACATAAAATTTTGCTCTGCACATCCCTAGCAAGTGCATTGTTATTGGTGGTGTTCTCCTCATAACATAGGGATGCAAGACCAGCAGCCCATTCCCCTTGTACACCCCCCCTCTCTCCCTGTACAAAAACACAGGAACATCAATATGGCATTAAAATAAGGCCACAGTTTATTATAAAACACAACCCGAGCCCACAACTTATACATAACACCAAAATTTAACCCCCCCCCCCTCTTCTCCTCCATCGTGCCCCTCTTCGCTTACCACCTCATCCAAATGGTAAGACTACTTCAGCACTCCCCCATCTCTTACCCCGCCATGGCACCAGCGAGTGTAAGCGTGCAGCCTGAGCATCGGCCCCCCCTTGCTCTTTAGGCCTTCCCATGTAGCAGCCCCAAACTACACAAGCATTTCCCCCCCCCCCCCCCCTCCAATGTCCATCACAATCCAATCCAATTCATTACAACTTAGGGCTCGGGTTTTCTGCTTCCACTGCGAAGTGCAACATTCCAAACATCAATAAACCCTCTTTACAACATAATTATAGGGAGGGAGGGAGGGAAAGCAGTCACCTGCTGATACCCAACTGCCCAGATTCGCGCCAAAACTTCTATTTACTTACATGGCAACCAATGGCAATGCAACAATTTCAAATTGCTACCGTTGCCATTGGCTACCTCAACCCTTCACTTCCCCCACCCTGCCTACACTCCCTGCTGCTCGTGCCCATGTTATCTTCGGTGGCCCTAGACTCGCTCAGTCCGCCTTCTCTAACATAGGGATGCAAGACCAGCAGCCCGCTCCCCTTGTACCCCCCCCTCCCTGTACAAAAACACAGGAACATCAATATGGCATTAAAATAAGGCCGCAGTTTATTATAAAGCACAACCCGAGCCCACAAGTTATACATAACACCAAAACGTAATCCCCCCTCCTCCTCCATCGTGCCCCTCTTTGCTTACTACCTCGTCCCAATGGAAAGACTACTTCAGCACTCCCACATCTCTTACCCCGCCATGGCACCAGTGAGGGTAAGCATGCGGCCTGAGCATCGCCCCCCCCCCCCCTTGCTCTTTAGGCCTTCCCGTGTAGCAGCCCCAAACTACACTAGCATTTCCCTCCCCCCCCTCCAATGTCCTTCACAATCCAATCTAATGCATTACTACTTAGGGCTCAGGTTTTCCATCACAAACAAAGGCTTGAATCCATCGCGCCGACACCCCAATTCTGCCGCTGTCATCGCCGCTCCTATCCTAAATGAATGTGGCGAGTACCTCCCCGCCTCCCACCCTAAACTTTCCGCCACCCATTGTAACATGTGAGTAAATTGGAAAATGGTTAACAGTAAACCATCCTCGTGAACCAAAAAGTGACCCCCAATTTTGGGCCTTACCCGTACGAAAGCTTGAGCGCTCCTCACTGGATATGCAAGCTCATCACGTGCCTGCAACAAGGAAATCCAAAACCCTTTTCTTTTTTGGTCCGTCTTGGATTTCCTAATATGCAATGTGACTCGGTACTCGTAAACCCACACATCCTGAGCCATCAATCCAGATCCATCTCTGCATGCCTTAGATCTGGCGACCAATTTGCTGATCCTTAAGGGTCCAAAAAAACGCCAAAGAGAAGGCCAGTCTGAACAGTAAGATCTCATATCCCGACCGACACACTACGACCAAATGTTCATCGATTTTCAACAAGTCTGTGTATCATATCGGCCTCCGCTTTTCCTCGCACGCCACATAGCCTCGACTCCATCCTTCTAATATCCTTTTAACTAAAAAACTGCTAGTCGGATTTCCCCAACCCCCCAGTTTCTGAAAAAATGTGAAACCTGCCAATTGACACAGGACCAATGCCAATGAGTAACCTGCCTCTTTCGCCCACAAGATAAACTGAACCACGTCACCTTCGCACACAACCCACCCCCATACCATCCCAGAGTATGCAAAAAACGAGACACCGCCCCTCTGCCCGCCAGGTAAGATTTCCATGTCTCCGGTGCCAGTGATTGACAGATCAAGGTCCACATTTCAGCATGCCGAGCTGTTAAAGGTGCTCTAGGAAATTCTGTCCCTGCAAACTTGCTTGAGGAGCCTCTGCCCTGAAGACATCCCACTTGAAACGAGAAAGAGCATCCATATGCTATATAATAAAGAATAGTAACGTAAAAGAGTATCAGAGTTGTTCTTGCAAACATTTTAAGTCCAACCTCTTTTTTAACAATCTGCAATAAGATTCAAGTTCCCTGGCACATGCCTCGCCCATATGGTTACATTCCATCTAATGCATAAAAAGACCATCTCCTGAAGCAACGCCGACACTATTGGGCACTTTGCAGCCTGCTTGTTGACTACTTGAACCACCCCTAAATTATTGCATCACCACACTACATTTTATTGCTCAACCCCTTACCCCAAATGGTCAAAGCCACTATTATAAGGAAAAGCTCCAGAAATGTGATGTTCCTCGTTAATCCTTCCAATACCCACTGCTCCGGCCACCGTTCCGCTCACCACTGCCCCTGAAAATACAGGCCGAAACCAGTCGCTCTGGCAGCATCTGAATGCAGGTCCAAGTCCTCATTCGAAATCTCCACCTCCTGCATCATGCAGACTTCATTAAAGGAATCTAAAAAACCCTCCCACACCCCCAGCCTGGCCCTCACAGCTTGTGTAACCCAAATGAAATGATGCTCTGCCTTTACCCCCACCGTTCTGGCTGACAGTCTACGGATGAACGCCCGCCCCGTAGGTATTACCCGACATGCAAAGTTAAGGGAGCTGATTAAGGATTGCATCTGCTTCAAGGTCACTTTCACCGATCCTCGGACCAACTTAACCAAATTTCTCAACTGAACCATCTTCTCGTACGGTAACCTCGAAACCATCTCAACAGAATCCAATTCGATTCCTAGGAATGTCAGCTTGGTAACAGGTCCTTCTCTTTTGTCTTGCACAATGGGCACCCCGAAAGACTTAGCCATATCCAAGAAACCAGTTAACTGACGCTGACAGACACTGCACTCACTCGGCCCCATGAACAGGAAATCATCTAAGTAATGTAACGACTCTTGGCAACTGATGTACCGCCTTGTAGCCCAGTGGATGAAAGTGCTAAAAGCCTCAAATAATGCACACGAAATCGCACAACCCATGGGCAAACAGCGATTGTCGAAGTAACCACCTTCAAAATAAAAACTCAATAGAGGGAATTCCTCGCCCTCCCTCCACTCCCCGGGCCTTCATATGGAATAATAAACCCAAAGCTAAACCCCCCGGTCAACAAAGAAACAGCCGTTAAGTCTGGATAACACCTCAAACCCTCTAGTAAAGCATCAAGCACGATCTGTGACTCCGCCTGCTGGTACAATACTTCATAATTACTGCCCTTGGTAACAACTGCACCCTGTCCTTGAGGGCACTTAGTGGCCGGATGCGCGCCTCCTCATGTAGCACAGGCATGCCTGAATTTGCATTCAGGAAACAAGCACGTGAGCTTGTTAAACCTCCAGCAGAGGTCCGACCCGCTCCCCGTGGCTTTACTGCCTTGCTCAAGCTTGCAAAAACTTCCAGAACCTTGAAAGGAAGTACCCTTGCTTCCCCCAACTGCATGACCCACTTACTACCGCTAACCCCCCCACCCGCTCCTACACTTCTGCTAGCGCTTGATCCCTTATTTGTCATCTGTGTCAGCCACAGATGAATATCTTACGATCCCCAAGACATAAATTTGTTCCCTGCCATTTTATCCCAGAACTTTTCATCATAATTGAGCCAAGCCCAACCTTCGTAATCCTTAAAAGCTCCTAAAATGCTGTCAGTGTATGACAACAAAGCGCCATACTGGGTGGGATCGAAATGACTGACTACGCTTGCCAAGTGTAAGAAACCATGAACCCAGTTAACTATATTCTTGAAAATTTTCGGTCCAACCCCATCCCTCTTGTTCTTCTTTTTGGCTTTCTTTTTATCCTTCCATCCACCTCTTCTACCCTCTAACAATTTGAAATATTTACAAATTTATGTCTTCTAATATGCTTAACTAAACGCTTGGGCACCTCTTCCCACAATTCAGTCAAGGAAGCCAAAGCCGGGTGCCCCATGTCGTGCCTTGGACCCTCTTCCAATGCCGTGCGCAAGCCCGACCCCCAGACACTCGAGCTCGTAGAAGAGGAAGACGAGATCGAACTACTGCTAGCGCAAGACTTCTTCTTCTTCCTAGCATGTCCTCTACTCGCACGTGCTTCCCCTTTTTCCATCATACCTTTTCCAGCTCCCGATGCGCTGCTTTCCGGCACTCCCAACGCACCACTGCTCCGGCATTCCGCTGCACTCCCCTTCGACGCCGTCCTCTCGTGCCTCAAGTCATCCCTCCGCCCTGGGAAATCTCACTCTCTCCATGCCTCCTGTCTGGATGTCCCTGGGACCTCACCGTCATCCGCACCTGTAAACAGCCCTACATCCCCCGCCCTCTCACGCTTCCTGGCTGTGCCACTGTGGCGCACTCCAAAGCCCTGACAAGCCGCCTGGTGGAAACCACTCACCCTGCCACCCTTTCCAAACTCATCCCTCGGCCACTCCTCTCCTGAAAAAACCTCCTCGCCAAGGATATCACCCATTGCTTGTTGCCAACCCCCGATACCCTCTCTGCCCTCCCCTACCCGCTGCATCTTGGAAATTGCTGAATCTAGAGCTTGCCAGGTGGCCCAGGTTGTCCGCTATTAGTGCGGCTGTGGGGCTCCCAATCCCCTAGGTAAATTGGGGGTGGGAGCCGGGGGGCCGGGAGGGGGGGTTGAGCCCTATCCTGCGCATGGGGCCCTGGGCTCTCTAATCCCTCCAGTCTGCCTCCGGGCTGGCCTCTTACCCTTTGCGCTTGCTCTGCTCTGGGGCTGTACAAAATGCTGGACCTCCGGGGAAGCAGGGGCCCGAGAACACTGAAGCCCTCCAAAAAAGGGCATGTCACCGCCCATATGATTGCGTCTCCGCCCCCAGCTCTGCCGAGCCTTAGATGCTCCCGACTCGCTCGTGGGGGCCACATGGTACGCAGGCCTGTGCTGGCCGTACACCGCCCTCTTGCTTGGCACGGGGACAAGCAGCGCCAGGGCCGCGGCAGCTATTGCCTCACGAGTCGCCGAAGGAAAAATGGACGCACAGCTTTGGGGGGCCAGGACCTCCTGAAGCACCAGGTCCCTACGGTGCACATCGGTGGAGCTTAACGCAGCATGCACGCTCAGGGGAAAGTAAGGGGGGGTCGCAGGGGGGGTAGAAGGCAAAAAATCAGCTGGCTCAAGACCGCTCTCTCACGAGTCAGAAGGGGTGGAGGGGAAGCCCACGGAGGGCTCCGGACCAGGAGGGGAAGGGGCTGGCCACCGGCGGCGGCTGAATATGGCCAGGCGCCGGGCCAGCACACACTTACTGCTGCTTGCCCGGGGGGGCAGGTTGAACCCGACGCCTGTCCCACACGTGCAGCGCTCGCCTTGGACCGGGCCAAGGCCTCCCCCAGGAAGGGAGACGCCGGCTTGGCTCTAGCTCTCCTCATTCTCCGGGGAGAAGACGTCCCGCCGCGTGAAAAAATTCAGAAAAAAAAAAAAAAGGCAGACAGGGATCTCCAACGGAGCAAAAGCATTCACCTGCTACTTGCTTCGCTGCTGATACCCAACTGCCCAGCTTCACGCCAAAACATCTATTTACTTACATGGCAACCAATGGCAATGCAGCAATTTCAAATTGCTACCGTTGCCATTGGTTACGTCAACCCCCCTTCCGCTACCCTGCCTATGCTCCCTGCTACTCCTGCCCATGTTATCTTCGGCAGCCTGAGACTCACTCAATCCGCCTTCTCTCATCATCAGAAATTTGACTAGCCAAGAAACCCTGAGATCCTTCCACAGATTTTCCCTTCACCTTGCTAGCAGATAATTCACCCATTAGGAAATCCACATCAGATTGATGATCATGATCATGTTCATCATCATCATCAATATGCGAATAATCAGATTCATCATCCCAAGACTTTATTTAGCACTGTTCTTTCATCTAAGAATAAAGGGGCAGATTTTCAAAAGTTTACACACACCAGGCCTATTATCAAAAGGCCCAGCGATGCGCATAAAGCCCCGGGATGCATGTAAGTCCCAGGCTTGCAAAAAGGGGCGGGGAGGTCCGGGACGGGGCAGTCTGGGGTCAGGGCAGGGTCAGAGACTCCCGGTGCAGTGGCCATTTGCCACTGTCCCGGGGGTCGCACACCTGCAGTCGGCCAGCACGCGCAACTTACTTCAGCGCACATGTACGCCCGCACATATCTCTGAAAATCTACCCCAAATTGCACTGCGCAGATTTGGCATTTCCCTCACATTGTTCAGATATTTCTCCTTCCTTGGCCTGCAAGAAACCTTGATCTTCTACATCCTCACAAGTATTAGAAGGATTATCGTTCTTACTCTTTTCACAAATTCACTGTTTTTTTTTCTAGGAACTGTCAGACTGCTCTTTCTGGTAGCATTACTACCCATGCCTTGTACAGGCCTTGTACACTTGTAGTACTAGTAGTAGTACCATATTTTCTTCCAGAAGGAAGATTCCAGCATGATGATTGATTAAATGATTTTACTTACTTTAGAGATCAACACACATACCTTGCACAGAGAATCTAAGGTCACTGCTTAAGCTGGCTGCACAGTGAGTGCACACAGAAAGCCCACCCAGCAAACACAGTGCACCACAGAGACAGTCTCTAATGCTCAAGTTGGCTTAACGCGCGTGCGTGCACACACACACACACACAGAATTAGTGAAAGTGGTCAGGTGGCACTCACTGTGACCACCTGTAAGTCAAGGTCTGCCTGCTTGCTTGCTTGCCAGCCAGGCACAGTCAAAGCCACACTGATGTGACATGTGTGTGTCTTCTTGATACTGTACAAGAGCACTTGAGTTGCTGCTCTAGTCCTCTCACTGCTCTTAAAATGTTTTATTAACTTTGAAAATGTGGCACTGAAGTTATTGGTCCAGATGCCTCAGACCAGTGGAAACTTGACTGATTGCAGAGCCCAGGCCACAGGACAGAGAATAGGATAATAACAAGTTAGATAGATACAGTGTGGCTAGTTACCAGTCACGGGACTAGAACTTATTTGCTTATGTTCACTCTTGTTACCAGGCACTGACAGGTGATGCCACCCCATCCCATAATAAACAGCACCTCACTGGGAACCTAGGCAATAGAAATAACTAACAAGGAGACAGCCAAAGGGATTACAGATTCATACCTGTTGCCAAACTTCTCCCTTGAATGACTAAAAGTGTCAATCTAGTAATATTTTCTGTTACTGTGCACTGTTACTGCATACTCATGGGAATTATTGCACAGTAACTACTGCACACTAACAGTTGTTATTGTGCACTAATACAGAGTTACTGTGCAGTAAGTCCCATTAGTGTGCAGTAACACGAAATACCAATTATCATGAAATTTTGGGTTTTTTTTCCCTTTTTTGGGATTCCTGTAAAAAGATGAAAGAGACAATTTTGTTAAAAATGAATGCACACCTCTAAAAATGATATTTCCCCACCATACATTATGAGCAGTGAGGATGGCAAAAAGTACCACAATTCTAAAGTGCTATCTACCTCCCCTTCCCCGATTATTAGATTATTTCTCCTTGGGTGGGTTTAATGATTCATGATTTCATGATCCATGATCATTGAAAAACAATGCAAAACAGTCAGGGAACAGCAATTAAGTCCCTGATAGAAATGTGGATGATATTTTTCCTCCAAATTCAGGGGATGGTTTCTCTATGATCTATGATTGCAAGTCACTAAACCCTGCACAATAGGTTACGTTTAAAATCACAATTTGAAACAACAACATTTTTGCCCATCTCAATGATTTATTTAATTACAATATTTTTATTCTGCCTCCTTTCAATAAAAATCACTTGAGACGGCTTACACCAGTCAACATACATATACAATTAAGGCAAGCACATTGAAAAAACAAATTATATATATATATATATTCTAGGGATGTGCAGAGCAAAATTTTATGTTCATATTTCTTATGTCCGAAAGGGGGTCCCACTTGCGGTCAATATGGACATAAAAAAAATTCAATGAGTTGGGTATATGTACATATGTCGCCCATTAAAGTCAATGGGGGAAGGATTTCCAGCCTATTTTTGGCTGCAGAATTGTGGTTTTCTTATCAATTGGCCCAGGAGAGAGTTCCCTTTCCTTTGTGCAGGGAAGTACTCCCTGGAAAGGGTCCACCCCTAGAGTTGTGTGTACCCGGTGTTTACATTGGCGTCCAGTGAATATTGTTGGCGTCTAGTGAATTCCGTTGGAGTCTAGTGAATTCAGACGGTACTTACGCACTTCAGCAGATGACAAAGGAATTGGAGGATCTCTCAGAAATAAGAATACGTGTGGGAACACAAGGTCTGGATGAACAGGCAGGCACAGCAATGGAGTTAAAACAGCGGTAGGAACACAAGGCCTGGATGAACAGGCACTTCATTCGAGGACAGAGGTCAATCCCAGCTAGGGACACAAGGCCTGCATGAACAGGCACAGGAACTAGGTTAAAACACTGGTAGCTCGCCAGCATCTTTCTGATGCATGCTAGAATATTGGCAGCGGTATGGGTATGGTCCGTCAGGTGGGTGTGCAGTAAAGCCCACCTCCACCCTCATGCTTGTTCAGGGAAGGACTCCCTGGAACGGGTCCACCCCTAGAGTTGTGTGTACCCGGTGTTTAGATTGGCGTCCAGTGAATATCGTTGGCGTCTAGTGAATTCCGTTGGCGTCTAGTGAATTCAGACTGTACTTACGCACTTCAGCTGATGACAAACGAATTGGAGCCTAGGATCTCTCACAAATAAGAATACATGTGGGAACACAAGGCCTGGATGAACAGGTACATCATTCGAGGACAGAGGTCAATTCCAGCTAGGGACACAAGGCCTGCATGAACAGGCACAGCAACCAGGTTAAAACACTTGTGGGAACACAAGGCCTGGATGAACAGGCACAGCCACTGAGTTAAAACACCTGTGGGAACACAAGGCCTGGATGAACAGGCACCACCACTGAGTTAAAACACCTGTGGGAACACAAGGCCCGGAAGAATGGGCACAGCAACTGAGTTAAAACACCTGTGGGAACACAAGGCCTGGATGAACACGGATACTCGGATAGTAATTATGTGTTTTTTTAATGTATTTATATTCTTATTCGAAAACGTTTCTAGCACGTCATACTTGATTACACTCAGTTACTGTATGTATTTCCCTATCCCCAGAGGAACACAAGGCCTGCAGGAACGGGCACAGCAACGGAGTTAAAACACTTGTGGGAACACAAGGCCGGGATGAAGAGGCGCAGCAGTCGAGCACAGAGGTCGATCCCAGCTAGGGACACAAGGCCTGGATGAAGAGGCACATCATTCGAGGACAGAGTTCAATCACAGCTAGGGACACAAGCCGCAGAGGAAAAGACACTAACCAGGATCCTCCAAGCCCTCATTTTCTCCAAATTAGACTACTGCAACTCTACATTTCTTGGACTCCCTTCCTCATACACAAAACCACTCCAAATGGTTCAAAACGCAGCAGCCCGTCTACTAACAAACACTAGGAAAAGAGACCACATTTCCCCAGTCCTAAAAGACCTCCACTGGTTACCAATTCAGTTCAGAGTCATTTACAAATCCATCACCTTGATATACAAAATCTTTCACCAACACACCATAATCGACCTACAAATTCCTCTCCGTTTATACAAATGCACAAGACCGACCAGGGAAGTCTACAGAGGATGCCTCCTTGTTCCACCCTCCAAAACCACTTATCACAGCACCTTTAGAGATTGAGCCCTTTCCACAGCAGGTCCACCGTTATGGAACTCCATCCCCCCAGATCTCAGAAATGAACCTTGCCTCCTAACCTTTCGGAAAAGACTCAAGACATGGCTTTTCAGGCAAGCCTTCCCGAACTGCACCTAACACACACCATCAATAAATTCTCAGCTCAGAAGCTGTATATATTGGACGCCATATTTGTAATGTACTCTTGTATATTTTTATATTCTACACATGTATATAATTAACCTCCTCTATCCCTCTTTATTTCTTACACTCCCAGTTCATAGCCCCAGTTAATTGTAACTGCATCTCTTCACCACGTGTATTTATGTTATAGGTTGTTTTCTTTGCACCCCTGTTTTCTGTAAAGCGACATCATGTGAACGATTTCATGAATGCCGGTATAAAAAAACCTTAAATAAATAAAATAAATAAGTAAGTACCGCAAGGGAAAGTTGAAAACAACTTTGAAGAGGGAGTTCAAGAGGGCGTGAAATTGTAAAGAGGTAAATGGGTGGGGTCCGTGCAGTCCGGCCGCAGGATTCAACCCGGCGGGTTCGGTCGGACCGGGGTTTCGGCGGATCCCCCACCCCCACCCCTTTCGCAGGGGGTGGGGGAGGGGCGGGGAACGCCTCCCGGACGGCCCCGGCCCCCGCAGGGCGCATTTCCTCCGCGGCGGTGCGCCGCGACCGGCTACGGGTCGGCTGGGAAGGCCCAGGGGGGGCAGGTGGCCCGCTGCTCCGGCGGCGCGTGTTATAGCCCCCCCTCCCGGCGTTTCCTCCTTCCCCTTTGGCAACTGTTAACTTGTCTTAACCTCATTCACTACATCTATGCAGACGATGTTCAGATTCTTATTCCCATAACAGAATCTATTAACAAACTTGGCTATTCTTACAAGCCTTCCCTGATCCTTCAAACTTTCACTAGATAAGTACAGCTACTCAGCTTTGAATATGGAACTTCGCCCCTCCAATATTCTCCTCATTTAGCTACCCTACTTATGCACTTCAGAAAATGACAAAGGAATTGGAAGATCTCTCAGAAATAATAATACGTGTGGGAACACAAGGTCTGGATGAACAGGCAGGCACAGCAATGGACTTAAAACACCAGTAGGAACACTAGGCCTGGATGAAGAGGCACATCATTCTAGGACAGAGGTCAATCCCACCTATGGACACAAGCCGCGGAGGAAAAGAAACTAACCAGGATTCCCTCCGTAACGGCGAGTGAAGAGGGAAGAGCCCAGCGCCGAATCCCCGCTCGTCCGGCGGGCGCGGGAAATGTGGCGTACGGAAGATCGCCTCTCTGGCGCCGCTCGGGGGCCCAAGTCCTTCTCATCAAGCCTCAGCCCGCGGACGGTGTTAGGCCGGTAGCGGCCCCCGGCGTGCCGGGACCGGGTTTTCTCGTAGTCTGTTTGTTTGGGAATGCAGGCCAAAGTGGGTGGTAAACTCCATCTAAGGGTAAATACCGGCTCCGGCGCGTGTTATTGCCCCCCCCCCCACCCCCCCCGGCAGCAGCTTCGCCATTTCCCCCGGACAAGGGTCCACCTCCAAGTTCAACAATTTCTTACTCTTTACTTTGTCTGTCGAGGCTTGACGTCTCTAAAAGGGTTTGACCTGGAATGCTGTGCATGTCCATCCAATATCGCATACAATATAAAGTGGCATGTTTAATTCAAAATGTTGTACACGGGGAGATCTCAGAAATGAACCTCGCCTCCTAACCTTTCTGGAAAGACTCAAGACATGGCTTTTCAGGCAAGCCTTCCCGAACTCCACCTAACACGCACCATCAATAAATTCTCTGCTCAGAAGCTGTATATATTGTATATACAGGTGGCCCGCTGCTCCGGCGGCGCGTGTTATAGCCCCCCCTCCCGGCGTTTCCTCCTTCCCCTTTGGCAACTGTTAACTTGTCTTAACCTCATTCACTACATCTATGCAGACGATGTTCAGATTCTTATTCCCATAACAGAATCTATTAACAAAGCCATCGCACTTTGGAACAACAGCTTACAAGCCATCACTAATCTCCTCAACAGTCAAAGCATGAGATCTTATTAAGAAACTGACATTATCCTCAACAAATTCTTACTCCTAGCAAAACCTCTACCAAGTAAGTACACAGGGGTCTGTATTTTCATACCCCAGTGCTTGCTGTTTGAATACCGCTCTTGCCGTACCGACCCGCAGGGACCACCTAGGGACACAAGCTGTGGAGGAAAAGAAACTAACCAGGATTCCCTCAGTAACGGCGAGTGAAGAGGGAAGAGCCCAGCGCCGAATCCCCGCCTGTCCGGCGGGCGCGGGAAATGTGGCATACGGAAGACCGCCTCCCCAGCGCCGCTCGGGGGCCCAAGTCCTTCTGATGGAGGATCAGCCCGCGGACGGTGTTAGGCCAGTAGTGGCCCCCGGCGCACCGGGACCGGGTCTTCTCTGAGTCGGGTTCTTTGGGAAATCAGCCCAAAGCGGGTGGTAAACTCCGTGTAAGGCTGAATACTGGCACGAGACCGATGAAACAGCTAGTAGCAATCGGAATCTCTGGATTGGCGCTCGCCTGGTTCAAATTGTTGCTAACCAACAGAGGTTATAAGGTAAAAATCCAGAACAAAGAATCACCACGCCACGACTCGGCCATCGGAGTCCCACAAGGTTCCTCTTTATCCCCTAAACTCTTTAATATTAACCTCCTACCACTCTGCCGACTCCTTACCAACCTCAATTTAATACACTTTCTCTATGCAGACGACATCCAGATCCTGATCCCCATCAAAGAATCATACACAAAAACCCTCGAATACTGGGATTCCTGTCACCTAGAAATCAAAAGCCTCCTCAAAAGCCTAAATCTGGTACTAAACTCCTCTAAAACTGAAGTATTACTCATAACTCCTGACAACAATCTCACAGCTTGTCTCCCAACCAACCTACAAACTACTCATGTGAGGGATCTAGGTGTGCTAATCGACAATTAACTGAACTTGAAATCCCATATCAATAAAACCACCAAAGACTGCTTCTATAAACTGCAAGTTTAAAAAAGGATAAGACCACTCTTCCACGCCAAAGACTTCAGAACCATCCTCCAAGCCCTCATTTTCTACTACTGCAACTCTACATTACTTGGACTCCCTTCCTCATACACAAAACCACTCCAAATGGTTGAAAACGCAGCAGCCCGTCTACTAACAAACACTAGGAAAGGAGGCCACATTTCCCCAGTCCTAAAAGACCTCCACTGGTTACCAATTCAGTTCAGAGTCATTTACAAATCCATCACCTTGATATAAAAAATCATTCACCAACACACCATAATCGACCTACAAATTCCTCTTCGTTTATTCAAATGCACAAGACCCACCAGGGAAGCCTACAGAGGATGCAATGCCGGTATAAATAAATAAAATCAATAAGTACGTAAGGGAAAGTTGAAAAAAGGGCGGGAAACCGTTAAGAGTTAAACGGGTGGGGTGCGTGCAGTCCGCCTGGAGGATTGAACCTGGCGGGTTCGGTGGGACCGGGGTTTCGGCGGATCCCCCACCCCTTTCGCAGGGGGGCGGGGAACGCCTCCCGGACGGCCCCGGCCCCGTCCAGGAATAAAAAAAATATAAATCAATAAAATCAATAAGTACGTAAGGGAAAGTTGAAAACAACTTTCAAGAGCGAGTTCAAAAGGGCGGGAAACCATTAAGAGTTAAACGGGTGGGGTGCGTGCAGTCCGCCTGGAGGATTCAACCCGGCGGGTTCGGTGGGACCGGGGTTTCGGCGGATCCCCCACCCCTTTCGCGGGGGGGGGCGGGGAACGCCTCCCGGACGGCCCCGGCCCCGTCCAGGAATAAAAAAAATAAAGTAAATCAATAAAATCAATAAGTACGTAAGGGAAAGTTGAAAACAACTTTCAAGAGCGAGTTCAAAAGGGCGGGAAACCGTTAAGAGTTAAACGGGTGGGGTGCGTGCAGTCCGCCTGGAGGATTCAACCCGGCGGGTTCGGTGGGACCGGGGTTTCGGCGGATCCCCCACCCCTTTCGCGGGGGGGGGCGGGGAACGCCTCCCGGACGGCCGCAGGGCGCATTTCCTCCGCGGCGGAGCGCCGCAACCGGCTCCGTGTCGGCTGGGAAGGCCCAGGGGGGGTAGGTGGCCCGCCGCTCCGGCGGCGCGTGTTATAGCCCCCCCTGGCAGCAGCTTTGCCGTTTCCCCCGCCGTTTCCTCCTTCCCCTTTGCCAACTGTTAAGTAGTCTTAACCTCATTCACTACATCTATGCAGACGATGTTCAGATTCTTATTCCCATAACAGAATCTATTAACAAAGCCATCGCACTTTGGAACAACAGCTTACAAGCCAATACTAATCTCCTCAACAGTCTAAACCTGGTCCTCAATGCCTCTAAAACTAAACTCCTCTTCATTTCCTACAAGCAAGAAAACCTCCCATCTCAGATCCATCACAAACACCTTCTCACCCACAACCATGTGAGAGACCTGGGAGTAATTATAGACAACCGTCTTCACCTAAAGAATATGATCCAAACCACAACTATAAGATATAATATTATATCTTAATGGGCCTCGACAAAGGAAACTCCTATTGATCTTGTTAGACCTTTCCGCAGCGTTCGACACGGTCAACTACGCCATCCTCCTAAACCAGCTTTCGTCCATAGGAATCAGCGGCACCGTCCTATCCTGGTTCAAAACGTTTCTCAATTACAGAGGTTACAAAGTTAAACTCCAAAACAAGGAATCCTCAAGATTTGACTCTGTCATAGGAGTCCCTCAAGGTTCTTCATTGTCTCCGACCCTATTTAATATCTATCTTCTTCCTCTCTGCCAACTTCTTACCGACCTCAATCTAAAGTACTTCCTTTACGCAGATGATATTGAAATCATCATCCCTATCAAAGACACATACTGTAAAACTCTTGAGTACTGGGAAACATGCCACCAGAAAATCAAACAAGTAGTAAACAACCTACACCTCATCTTATACTCATCCAAGACAGAAATCCTACTCATCTTTCCTGAAAACAATATCTCCAACACTACTCTTCCCACCAACCTACCTACCACACAAGTTAGAGACTTAGGAGTGATAATAGACAACCGGCTAAACTTCAAGGCACATATCAACAAAACAACCAAAGACTGCTTCTATAAGCTCCAGGTTCGGAAGAGGATAAGACCTCTTTTCCATGCTCAAGACTTCAGAACGATCATCGAAGCAGTCATTTTTGCGAAATTAGACTACTGCAGTTCCCTATTGCTAGGTCTGCCCTCATCCTATTCCAAACCACTACAGATGGTTCAAAATTCAGCAGCCCAATTACTAACAGGCGCAAGAAAGAGAGACCACATATCTCCCATTCTGAAAGAGTTACATTGGCTACCCGTCCACTTCCGTATCATCTATAAAGCCATATGTGTCATCTTCAAAACTATTCATCAACGCATCTTATGCACTTTAGCTGATGACAAAGGAATCGGAAAATCTCTCAGAAATAAGAATACGCGTGGGAACACAAGGTCTGGAGGAACAGGCACATCATTTGAGGACAGAGGTCAATCCCAGCTAGGGACACAAGCCGCGTAGGAAAAGAAACTAACCAGGATTCCCTCAGTAACGGCGAGTGAAGAGGGAAGAGCCCAGCGCCGAATCTCCGCCACTCCGGGTTCGGGGATCTGAACCCGACTCCCTTTCGATCAGCCGAGGATGACAGAGGCCATCGCCCGTCCCTTCCGAACGGCGCTCGCCTATCTCTTCGGACCGGCTGACCCATGTGGAACAGCTGTTCACATGGAACCCTTCTCCACTTCGGCCTTGAAGAAGAATGCTCAGTCTGTTTAAAATAAGAAAATGAATGGGCCCACTCTGAAGGACCATGCTCAGTCTGTTTAAAATAGCAATATCAACAGACCCACTCTGAAGGACAATGCTCAGTCTGTTTAAAAGAACAAAATGGAACAGACCCGCTCAAGAAGATTGCTCAGTCTGTTTAAAATAACAAAATGGAACTGCCCAGCTAGGGACACAAGGCCTGGAGGAACAGGCATATCATTGGAGGACAGAGGTCAATCCCGGCTAGGGACACAAGGCCGGGAGGGACAGGCAGGCACAGCAATGGAGTTAAAACACCAGTAGGAACACAATGCCTGGAGGTACAGGCAGGAACAGCAACGGAGTTAAAACACTTGTGGGAACACAAGGGCTGCACAGTAGATGCCGGTCAGGCACAGCGATTCATGTCAAGAACATGTGCTGCAGTGCTTACATTATCTTGAGCATAGGAGGCAATTGGAACTGCTGCAAGGCTCCTTTCAATAGCTTTTATTCATCTTGCCATTCACAAGGAAAATCGGGAAAGCCAAGCAATGGCAGGTTTACTTTCAAAAACACTAGCATTTCCATCAAGACCGGTGACAGCCTTGAGCGGTGAGGGCTCATGATATCCCCTGTCATTGAAAAAACACGTTCACTGGGCACACTGGTTGGTGGACATGACAGATATCCTTCAGCCACTTTGGCTAGGTGTGGCCAGACAGTGGACTTGTGTGCCCAATATGCCAGCGGATCTGTCTGCGTGTTCTCTATCGGCTCTGAGAGATACCGTGTCACTGACAGCTCTGCTGCTGTCTCCTCCTGTGCTTGGGAGGGCTGAGAGTCACTCAATCCAGTTACTTTCTCTCTCGCCCATTGCACAACTGATGTATCTTTATGGCCAACATGCCTTGGGCGTTCTGACGTTGAGGTGGACGCACTAATAATAGTATCTGTCACTGACACAGTCCTTCTCCTGCCAGGGCTAGCAGCAGCAGAACTCTGTGACGTGCCTGCTGTTTCCACCTGTGCTTCAAGCCTAATCTGTCTCCGCCTATGGTGCTCCTGTTCATGGACCTGTGCTAACAACAGCTCCTTCACAAATGACAGACAATTGGTCTGTAGGGCGAGTTTACCTTTCACACGGGGATCACAGACAGAGGAGAGCATGTATGTGCTGTCCTCTGTTAAAGGCCTTAATCTGTCTTTCACCTGCTGCTGCAAAACGTCCACACAATGCAGCACCTCAGCAATCATTCCCTCTTGCCGTTTAATGCCTTCCAAATGGTCATCCAGGAATTTCACAATAGGGATGATGTCAGCCAAGGTGGAACTTCTGGAACTCAGCTCCTCCGTGACGTCCTTGAAGGGCTGCAGGATTTTTAACAGCTGACATATGATTAACCAATCGTGATGCCCTAGGGGATTCTGTACACCTATGTCTATTGTACCAGAAAGTTCATGAAGGGGTGTCTGCAGCTCCAATAACCTCTCCAGCATCATAAAGGTGGAATTCCACCGGGTGGGAACGTCTTGAATGAGACGCTTCTCTGCCATATCCAAATCAGTCTGCTTTTCTCGGAGAACCTGCCCCGCCCTGACACTTCTGTGGAAGTGTGCTGCTATGTTCCTGCACTTGTGTATTAACCGACGCAGGTATTCAGTCTCCTTGTCCTTGGACTCCAAGCCCAAACCTGACTTCACTACCAGATGCAGAGTGTGTGCAAAACATCGGATGTTCTTAAACCGCCCATTGCTTATTGCCTTAACCATGTTTGCACCGTTGTCTGTGACAAAAAAGCCTGCCCGCATTTTACTGTCTCGCTGGTGTACTTTCCAGCTCGCCAGCATCTTTCTGATGCATGCTAGAATATTGGCAGCGGTATGGGAATGGTCCGTCAGGTGGGTGTTCAGTAAAGCCCACCTCCACCCTGATGCTTGTTCAGTAATAGAGCTGCTGGCTGCCCCTGCCTCTGCCATGTCCCACCAGTGTGCTGTCAGAGAGAGGTAAGAGTGTGCAGCATTCATGGCGGTCCAGATATCGCAGGTGAAATGCACTCTTCCGTCTGCCTTACCTAGCAGTGCTTGCACGCGACTGACACAGTGCTTGTACAGGCTGGGGATGACCTTTCTACTAAATGTGGTTCTGGAGGGGACTTTGTAATTTGGAAGTACGACCTTCAAGAAACGTTTGAAACCCACATTCTCAACTAACTGCAGGGGCTGGTCATCAAGGGCAATCATTTCCCCAATGCTCCTGGTTACTACTTTTGCGGCTGCCTGCCTCCTACCCCGGGATAGCGTTACCGCACTCCACCCCATTTCCTCCATGGTGCATTGTCGCTTCTCCCACATGTCAGTGGGTTTCTGGCCTGCCGCCTGACTGCTAGAAGGGTATGAGGGCGTGGGCTGACTCTGCTGCTTTCCTACCACTGCACCCTGGTTGGAAGGGGAAGGGGTCCCCTGACGGAAAATGCTACCATCCCCAGATGGCAGTAATCTTGTTGGGTGTTGCCTCTTAATATGATACTCCATGCCAAAATTTGACAGATGTCCCAGTTGCTTGCCTCTGCTAATATCCCTGGCACAGTAATTACACCGAGCATAACGCGGGTCTTCTGTCACTTTAAAATGTGCCCAGATCGCAGATTTCTTTTGTGATCCTCCTCTCTTTCCCGCCCTGGGGGTGGATGGTGGCACTGGAGTTGAGGTACTACTGGGTGTGGGTGGTGCACCCACTGCACCCGGCGAAGCAATGCCAGCGGGGGCAACAGTCACCCTCTGTCTCCCTTCTGACAGCTCTTCCTCCTCCTCGATATCAGTGGAATGTCTCCCCTGCCGCAGATTTCTGGAGGTGGAGGCTAAAACAGGACTAACTGACAATTCTACCGAAGACTGCTCAGGTATTACATCTTCCATTTCTGATGAGAATCCCATCCAAGAAGATTCTTCTTCTGAATCAGAAGCTAACAGTGCCAGCGCTACCTTGTCACCGCGAAGTTTTGCAGGACACTTCTGTCCCCTGGCTGCTCTTGGGTGTGTAACTTTTGTCTGGCTAGACTCTGCCTCCTCTTCACTCTCCTCCAAAACTACAGTGCCAGAAACATGTGGTGGCGATTGCAAAGTTTCATGGTCTGATTTCTTTTTTTTTGCCATGGAACTGCCATCCCCTACAAAGACGTTTGATTGCGACAGTTGCCTTTTTACCTGTACTGGTGGTGTTGCGCTGGTGTCTTTTGCGGTGCCTCCGCTGCCATTCCCACTAAGTCGCTTGCATCTCCCTTTCCCTGACATTATGGATTTAATGTCAATGAGTACTAGTGGCAACACTGCCCACTGTCCCACAATAATAATGTTCGGTCAGTTTAAAATAACTAAATTAACAGACCCACTCAAGAAGAATGCTCAGTCTGTTTAAAATAACAAAATGAACGGACCCAGTCAAGGACAATGCGGTTAAGTCTGTTTAAAAATAGCAGATTGAACAGACTCGCTGAAGGCCAATCTTCACTCTGTTTACAATGCCCACTGCCTCACTGCCTGCCTGCAAATGCACGGAATGTGTCTGTCTGTGTGAGTGCAGTGAGTGCACAGAGAACCAGCTTCCTTTTCAGTAGATATGAGGCAGAGTACTGCCAGTGCCAGCCCTGGCACTGCCCACCCAGCACTGAACCAGTCAAGGACAATGCGGTTAAGTCTGTTTAGAAATAGCAGATTGAACAGACTCGCTGAAGGCCAATCTTCACTCTGTTTACAATGCCCACTGCCTCACTGCCTGCCTGGCAATGCACGGAATGTGTCTGTCTGTGTGAGTGCAGTGAGTGCACAGAGAACCAGCTTCCTTTTCAGTAGATATGAGGCAGAGTACTGCCAGTGCCAGCCCTGGCACTGCCCACCCAGCACTGAACCAGTCAAGGACAATGCGGTTAAGTCTGTTTAAAAATAGCAGATTGAACAGACTCGCTGAAGGCCAATCTTCACTCTGTTTACAATGCCCACTGCCTCACTGCCTGCCTGGCAATGCACGGAATGTGTCTGTCTGTGTGTGTGCAGTGAGTGCACAGAGAACCAGCTTCCTTTTCAGTAGATATGAGGCAGAGTACTGCCAGTGCCAGCCCTGGCACTGCCCACCCAGCACTGAACCAGTCAAGGACAATGCGGTTAAGTCTGTTTAGAAATAGCAGATTGAACAGACTCGCTGAAGGGCAATCTTCACTCTGTTTACAATGCCCACTGCCTCACTGCCTGCCTGGCAATGCACGGAATGTGTCTGTCTGTGTGTGTGCAGTGAGTGCACAGAGAACCAGCTTCCTTTTCAGTAGATATGAGGCAGAGTACTGCCAGTGCCAGCCCTGGCACTGCCCAACCAGCACTGAACCAGTCAAGGACAATGCGGTTAAGTCTGTTTAAAAATAGCAGATTGAACAGACTCGCTGAAGGCCAATCTTCACTCTGTTTACAATGCCCACTGCCTCACTGCCTGCCTGGCAATGCACGGAATGTGTCTGTCTGTGTGAGTGCAGTGAGTGCACAGAGAACCAGCTTCCTTTTCAGTAGATATGAGGCAGAGTACTGCCAGTGCCAGCCCTGGCACTGCCCACCCAGCACTGAACCACTCAAGGAGAATGCGGTTAAGTCTGTTTAGAAATAGCAAATTAAACAGACTCGCTGAAGGGCAATGTTCACTCTGCTTACAATGCCCACTGCCTCACTGCCTGCCTGGCAATGCACGGAATGTGTCTGTCTGTGTGCACTGCAGTGCACATAGAACTAAAGTAGATATGAAGCAGGGTACTCCCAGCCCTGGAACTGCTGCCCAGTGCCCACCCAGCACTGAACCACTCAAGGAGAATGCTTTTAAGTCTGTTTAGAAATAGCAAATTAAACAGACTCGCTGAAGGGCAATGTTCACTCTGTTTACAATGCCCACTGCCTCACTGCCTGCCTGGCAATGCACGGAATGTGTCTGTCTGTGTGTGTGCAGTGAGGGTCGGATTTTCAGAGCCCTACTCACGTAAATCCGCCCAAAACCGGGCGGATTTACGCGAGCAGGGCCCTGCGCGCCGGGAAGCCTATTTTACATAGGCCTCCCGGCGCGCGCAGAGCCCCGGGACTCGCGTAAGTCCCGGGGTTCTCGGAAGGGGGCGTGTCGGGGGCATGTCGGGGGGCGGGCCCGGTCGTCGCGGCGTTTCGGGGGCGTGTCGGCAGCGTTTTGGGGGCGGGTACGGGGGCGTGGCTACGGCCAGGGGGCATGGCCGCACCCTCCGTACCCGCCCCCAGGTCGCGGCCCGGCGCACAGGAGGCCCGCTGGCGCGCGGGGATTTACGCCTCCCTCCGGGAGGCGTAAATCCCCCGACAAAGGTAAGGGGGGGGTTTAGACAGGGCCGGGCGGGTGGGTTAGGTAGGGGAAGGGAGGGTAAGGTGAGGGGAGGGCAAAGGAAAGTTCCCTCCGAGGCCGCTCCGATTTCGGAGCGGCCTTGGAGGGAACGGGGGGAGGCGGCGCGGCTCGGCGCGCGCAGGCTATACAAAATCGATAGCCTTGCGCGCGCCGATCCAGGATTTTAGTGGATACGCGCGGCTCCGCGCGTATCTACTAAAATCCAGCGTACTTTTGCTTGAGTCTGATGCGCAAGCAAAAGTAGGCTGATCGCGCTTCTTTTAAAATCTACCCCAGAGTGCACAGAGAACAAGCTTCCTTTTCAGTAGATATGAGGCAGAGTACTGCCAGTGCCAGCCCTGGCACTGCCCACCCAGCACTGAACCACTCAAGGAGAATGCTTTTAAGTCTGTTTAGAAATAGCAAATTGAACAGACTCGCTGAAGGGCAATGTTCACTCTGTTTACAATGCCCACTGCCTCACTGCCTGCCTGGCAATGCACGGAATGTGTCTGTCTGTGTGTGTGCAGTGAGTGCACAGAGAACAAGCTTCCTTTTCAGTAGATATGAGGCAGAGAACTGCCAGTGCCAGCCCTGGCACTGCCCAACCAGCACTGAACCACTCAAGGAGAATGCTTTTAAGTCTGTTTAAAAATAGCAAATGAAACAGACTCGCTGAAGGGCAATCTTCACTCTGTTTACAATGCCCACTGCCTCACTGCCTGCCTGGCAATGCACGGAATGTGTCTGTCTGTGTGCACTGCAGTGCACATAGAACTAAAGTAGATATGAGGCAGAGTACTCCCAGCCCTGGAACTGCTGCCCACCCAGCACTGAACCACTCAAGGAGAATGCTTTTAAGTCTGTTTAAAAATAGCAAATATGAGGCAGAGTACTGCCAGCCCTGCCTGGCACTGCCCAGGATAAAATGTACAGACTCACTCAATAAGAATGTTCTTTTTTTTTTTTCCCTAACAAAGAATCTGTTCTGTGTTGTCTATCAAATCTGGTTCTGTTCTGTGTTGTCTATCAAATCGGGTTCTGCTATCTTCTCTGCCTCAGCCTGCCTAAGCCCACCCTGCACGATCCCGATCCCACCTCCCCACTGAATCGCTGACAATGTCCGTCAGTCCTCGCGCTGCTGCTGCTTTTATAGTGCTGCTGGCTCGTCAGGAAATCCTCAGAGAAGCACGGAATGACAGCGCGATTCGCTGCATTCAGTGCTTCTCTGAAAAGGTGAACGCAGATTCGCTGCGTTCCGGTATCCATGCCGACCTGTCCCACCCTTTCCTGTGAGTCACTGAGACTCACAGGACAGGGTCAGACAGGTTGGCATGGTTACCGCAGGGGCGCCGCCATTTTCAGGTAATCCGGGGCTCCGAGCTCGAGTCGCAGGTAATGGCGGCGAGAAAGCACGCGCATGGCGATTCGCCGTATCCGACATATCTATGTTCATTTATGTTGGAAATCTGCTCGTATACGCCCCATCTTTTTTTTAAGTTAAAAAAAAATATTGAGTTGCGTTTTCCATATGCGGTCAATCCGAATGCACATCCCTAATATATTCTCCTCAGCATCTTTCCTTGTATATGCTATATTCCTTTATATGTTAGACTTTTAGATGTCAAATGAAACTGCAATATACTTAATTACTGATCTTCTAGTTTATCTTTCAGTTGAGATAAATATGGCAATGCACCTTTAACCCAGTCTTTTGTCATGCATAATTTTGTGTTTCACTGTACATATTTAAAATGTGTTTATCGTAACTTGCAGCTTTATAACAAAAGAGAAGGCTAATAAGACCCTCATTAGCATCAAAGAAAAATCCTGTCTTTTTTCTTTACAATGGCAAGAGATTTAGTTTAGCTTAAAGGAAACTCAGCTGAAGCTAATGAGACTGCAGTATCTCAATTTGCATATTATATGAGACAAATATTGAGCTGATTAACACCTTTAGATGACTTTTCATTGTAAATCACTGATTTCCATAGTAACTATTCAAGCTAGTTACACTAGACCTTATGTAACTTGAAGGACAGGAGCTAAAAAAACATCAAGGAACAGAAGCACCAGGCTTTAAACATAGATAAAAGCTGTTCCAAGTCTTACTTCTGTTTAAATTGAACAAAGAAAGACGCATACAAAATATACCAAAGATCTGAAAACAGGGGAGAAGAATATTAAATGTCTTCACGAACACCTTTAAACACAATTATTATGCAGTGTTGTATCCCCTTCCCTTCTGAGAAAATATGATGGAAACTTCAAGGGCCTCAAGTCATCAGAGCCTTTTCCCATACTCTGTGGGAACATTCAGATATATGCATATACTATCTGATAAACATATGGGGAGGCAACATTTTAATTTTGGTACTTTCACTCATTTCATAAGTCACCTCCATTCATTTCATTAGTTGCAAACCAAAAAAAAAAAAAAATGTTCATTTCCATTAAAAAAAAAAAAAAAAAAAGCAATGCAGCTTATTTTGAGCTTCAAAACTGAGGTTTTCTAATCAATTCCAATGATTGGGAGATAACATCAGAAGGGGGAAGAGAACCAAGATACAGACTGTGGTAAAGTAGCATCAAAAGTGGCATAATGGTATCAACAGTAGCAGGAGTTCTCCAAAACACTGTCACAAGAGCAAAACAGCAGCAAAAGTGTCAAGAACAGCCAAAGACTTCAAAAGAGAGCACCAATAATAGTGACATTAACCCTCAAAGGCAGCAGAAAAAGGGGCAAAGTGGCATCAAGTGGCATGAACATCCTAAAGTACCATGAAGGGTGAAAAAAGCAGTAAAGGTGCAGAAAAATGCCCCGGGCACAGATAGAGGGACAAAGAAGCACAAATAATGGCATGAGGAACCCAAACACCATGATAGGTGCAAAGCAGCCACCCACAGTAGCAAGAACACTCCAAGATGTACAGTCTGATGTATGAGAGGAAGGCAGAGTGTCAGAAAGACCCCTAAGGTGTAAAGTCTGAGGTATGGCAGCAAAGCTATGAAAAAGACTCCTAAGGTGTAGCATAAATGTTATATCAGTAAGGCAGAATGGCAGCAAGACCCTAAAGGTGTTGAATAGGGAACATAGCAGCAAGGAAGAATAGCATCAAGACCCTCAAGGTATAGTGTCAGGAGAAGGGCAGCAAGGCAGAGTGCATTAAGAAGCCCAAGATATAGAATCAGGGGTATGGCATTAAGGCTGAGCATTTGCAAACACCCCTAAGGTGGTGCATCAGGGGTATGGCAGCAAGGCGTAGTGGCTTCAAGATCCCCAAGGTGTAGCATAAGGGGTATATCAGAAAGGAAAAGTGGCAGCAAGACCACCAAAGAGTAGCATAAGGGGTACAACGGCAAGGCAGAGTGTCAGCAAAACCTCCAGGTATAGCATCATAGGCATGGTAACTAGGCAGAATGGAAGGAAGACCCTAATGTGAAGAATTTGGGGTATGGCAGCAAAGCTGAATGATAGCAAGACCCCCCAAAATATATCAATGGAACAGAGCAGCTTCACCTTGATTAGTCCTCTTCTCCCACCTTGCCTCTGTCCTGGTTAATACCTCACTCAGGAATTTCTTGGTTGCTATACTTACTAGTTCCTCTGCAACTCTTTTCAATGGGCTATAGACTTTAATGGGAAACTTGAATGAATGAAACTACTATTTTTGTTTAATTCATGGCCACTCTCCATTTTTTTCAGGGGTCCATGAACGTCCTGGAGTGGCAAGGGTGAGGGTGTTTATGTAAATCTCCACAGGATAGAGCTAAATATTCCCTAAGTTGACTCTGATATCTTCTGTGCAATATGATTAATACATTTTTGCATGTAAAATATTCATCCATATGTTCAGCTCAATAATTTTACAGAATGGAAGAAGACAAGACAAAAATAAAATCGTCAGTTTAACACACAATAGGGAAGTATGACATATATGGGGTAGAGAATGCTGTGGTGCATCGCATGATGAATTCTCATTACTTCCAGCAGAAAATCACTATATATTCCATTTCTATTGTGTGCCCTACTTCTGATAGTAGAAACGTAAGCCAGCTTACCTTTAGGAACAGTAGCAAACTGAAAGATAATGGACCAGATTTTAAAAGATTTACACACGTAGAGTGGGTTACGCTGCCGGGCCTACTTTATAAAGGCTCGGCGACGCGCGTAAAGCACCGGGACGCATCTAAGCCTTGGGGCTTTACAAAAGGGGCAGTCCAGGGGTGGGGCAGGCTGGGGGCAGGGCCAGAGGCCTCTGGCACAGTGGGCATTTGCTACTGTGTTGGAGGATCACGTGCCAGCAGGCCCCCAGCATGCACAACTTGCACCTGCCTGGAGGCAGGCACAAAAGGTAAGATAGAGGCCGGGAGGAAGGGGTTAGAATAGGGCTACAGGACTGGAAAGGTTAGGGGAAGGGGTCAGAAGATTAGAATAGGGTGAAGGGAAGTTCCCTCCCTGGCCGCTCTGATTTCGGAGCAGCCTGGGATGAAACGGGAGAAGACTGCGGGCACCGGCGTACGCAAGATACATTAGGGTGCACCCCCTTGCGCACGCCAATCCCCGGTTTTATAACATACGTGCACTTGCGCTCGCATGTTATAAAATCGGGCGTACATGTGTGCGCGCCGGGTAATGTGTGCACATGTACGCCTGTGCGTATGTTTTAAAATTTACCCCAATATGTTCTTACGGAAGTAGGTTTTCCAAGAACTCCAAGGAATCCTTTAACATATTCTTTTAATGGTAAGTAGGACTCCATTGGCATAGTAAACATATGTTATAGACACATAACTACTAAAGAAAAATGTATTTCAGGTTTTCTTTAAATATATTTTCATGTCTACTATTACTCAATTTAAAATTGATTTTAACTTTCAAAAAATAAAAGTACAGCTATGGATTGTGAATTCTCAAAACCTTTTCCATCCTAAAATGTGTGCTTCTTATGTATCATTTATATTTGAGATATTTGAATGTGCCTATCATATCCCTTTTCTCCATTCTCTCCTCAATGGTATACATTATTTAGGTCCTTAAATCTCTCCCCATAGGTCCTGGGTAGCAGATTATGCACTATTCTGTTGGCCTTCCTCTGGATTTTTCTACTCTTCCTCCAAATGAGGCATCATAAGATATTCCTGAATGCAATACTGCTCTGTACAAATAACTGAAGGATATATCACTCCTCCCCATTACACCCCTCAAGAAAAGATATAGTGGTTCAATGTTATTTAGCACACCTATGCACTGTAACTTTGATACTCCCTCCCCTGACTAAAATTTCTGAATTCAACACTGGTACAGAGGTATTACCTTATTTTTTTCTATACTGTTTTTACCTCTTTCTAGGCACCCAAACATCCATTAGCTTTTCAGAGAAATGTCCCTGTTCCACACATTTTATTTTTTTATTTATTTAACATTTTTCTATACCGAACTTCATGACAAGCTTCATATCAGGCCGGTTTACATTAAACTTAGGGGTAAACTTAGCAAAAAAAACCGTATAACAAGAAGGCCAAAGCGCAGATACAAATAATACATAGGTCCCCAGAGGCAGGGTGAGCTTCAATGTGTGGATGAGACAATGGAACAGCGAAGAGGGCTTTACATTTGTTAGGCATTAGGGAACAATGACATGCTGGAGAATGGAAAGCCTATTCTGATGAAAGGAGCGCCACCTTAACCAGGGAAGAACTAGGCTGCTGATGTTAACATTTATAAAGGAGATACAGCAACTTTAAAACTAGACCATGGAGGAAAGCTGAAAGTCATTAAACCTCTGGTTCAGAGGAAAGTACTTTCCAAGGATACTTGTAAAACAGAAAATGTTCCAGTAGAGAGGTTATGGTTAAGGCTGAAGTAGCCCAGATGGATATTATAAAAAGCAGAGAATTACTCCTGTGACCAAACATCTAGGGAAATAATTAATGCCAAACACATAAATATCCCCAACAAAGCATGTTAAATCCATATCAACGTTTTACTTAATACTATCATGGCCATTCATATAGGCACTCCCAGATAATTCCAAGCCTTCATTGCCTTTTGCTTAATCATTGGTCATCCTTCATTTTAAAGCTTTTATGGGTGACAAGAGTATGGCCCAATAGGATCTTTATAAGATATTTTGAGTGAGAGGGAGGTGATTGGCCTGCTTGTCTGTTTATATGTTTGAGGTTTTTTTCTTTAATGACAGCAGTACTTAACCAAATATCTTTTAAAGTCATCGCGCTAACCTGGCTGGATATTCCTGATATTTGGCTAGGTTCGCTGGATAATTTAACCCCTCCAGCAATGCCTTTGAAATGCCCCTTTTTATCTGATTAAATTATAGACAGATAAGTAATTGGGCTATAATTTAGTCTGATAAGTGGCTGAATATGCCCACATTTGCTATTTAGACAGATAACTGATGAATTATTATTTACTTTGAATCCCCTGAAACAGTCCCAAAATGAAACATCAGCTGGTGTCAGGTTATTATATATATATATATATATATTTATTTCATATAGGTGCCAGCAAGACAGCCACAGTGTTTCATAATAAATCACTACCGATCTCTATTATCCATCCGTAAGTCTAGAATTTTTTTAATGTTTTTTTTTATATATTGAAATGCATTTAAAACACCTTTACGTGTTACCATAATGGATTTTGGAAAGAGAAGAAATCTCTTTATTTATTTATTTATTTAAATTCTTTTTTATACCGAAGTATAGCATATTGCCTTCACTCCGGTTTACATGAAACAAAACCTCTTAGTACATATAACATTTCCGTATGTTAACATATTAATAAATTTACAAAAAACTAGATACAGTTCAGTCTCAGATATAGATTATTATCAGGTATACAAGAAGAATGACGTAAGTCAGTTATCAAGAGAGACTCTTGGAGGTTGTTATTTATTTATTTATTTATTTATATTTTTTCTATACCGGCATTCGTGAAAATATCACATCAAGCCGGTTTACAATAAACAGTGGGGTGATAACCGGAACAGAGAATGAGATAATATGTATTAAACATACAAGAGATGCAGTTACACTAAAACAAGGAGGCTTACAACTAGGAGTAAGAAGAAGAGAAGATAGTAACTTTAACATAGTATATTAACCCGTAAAATGGTAGAATTACCAAGCAGGGAAGTGGGTGATTTACAATGAATTGTTCAGTTCACATAGATGTAGTTTTTAACAAGATGGAAGAGATCAGAAGTAATGAAATTCTGGATGTTTGTAATGCTTAGGGTTGGTTGCAAAATTGGTTGAAAAAGAAAGTTGTTGCTTGGAGGTTGTTTGTCGGAAAATATTGGGTTTAATCTGAGTCTGGGAAGCCTTGTTTGAAAAGCCATGTTTTGAGTCTTTTCCTGAATGTCGGGAGGAAGGGTTCCTGTCTTAGCTCCGTTGGTATGGAGTTCCAGAGAGTGGGTCCTGCTGTGGAGAAAGCCCTGTCTCTATAAGTTATGTGGAGGGAAGTTTTGGAATGAGATACCTGAAGAGAATCTTTGTAGTACTCTCTTATGGGTCTGGAGGATGTATGCTTTATGAAAGGGATTTGTAGGTTGAGAGGAGCGATTTGTTGGATAGCTTTGTAAATTATGGTGATTGACTTATATAGTATTCTGAAATGGATTGGCAGCCAGTTTAAGTCTTTAAGGATTGGGGAGATGTGCTCTCTTCTCCTAGTGTTTGTTAGAAATCTGGCTGCCGTATTTTGAACCATTTGAAGCGGTTTCGTATGTGCTGATGGGATACCTAATAATAAAGAATTGCAATAGTCTAACCTGGAGAAGATTATTGCTTGTAAGATAGTCCTGAAGTCATGGTTGTGGAACAGTGGTCTTATTCTCATGTTATGACATGAGATGTAATATAGAGATGTTAATTTTACATTGAAAGAGATAGTTAATGTTCCTTTACAAAATTGAAATGAGTTAAATGGATATACTTAAAAAATAGATATACTTGAAAAAAATAAAGGGTGGAGAGGAAAGATGGGACAGAAAGGTAATATCAGGAGAGAGTAGAAAAGAAAGGGGATTGGAGGGGATGTGGAACTGTCTATGAGAGAATTGGTTTATCCAATGCCATCTTTGAAAGTTTGTCTAAATAACCAGGTTTTGAGTTCTTTTTTGAAAGATTTGCAGTCAATAATAGAGGATAGGTAGTTTGGCAAAGAGTTCCATGCTTTTGGTCCTGCAATTGAGAAGGCTCTATTTCTGGAGTTAGATAGTTTGGCAGAGAGTAATGAGGGGATGACTAATTTGATATTGTTGGAATTTCTTGTTGAGCGAGGTGTTATGTGAAGTTGGATCAATTGGTGGAGGGCATTGTTGTATGCTTTGTATATTTCATTATGAAGTAATGTTAAGGTCTTGTATATAATCCTTTGATCGATTGGCAACCAGTGCAGATTCTTCAGTACCGGAGTGATGTGATCAAATTTCTTTTTGCCAGTGAGAACTCTTGCTGCTGCATTCTGCAACAATTGAAGTGGTTTTAATGTTGATTTGGGGAGGCCAATGAAGAGTGAGTTGCAGTAATCGAGACTTGAGAAGATTAGAGATTGTAGGACGGTTCTGAAGTCTTGTGGGAATAAAAGAGGTTTAATGTGTTTTAGAATATGAAGCTTGTGGAAGCCTTCTTTTGTTTTCCTTGTTATACACGTTTTGAGGTTCAAGTCATTATCTATCCATATTCCGAGGTCTTTTACAAAAGTATTCAGATGGATTATGGTGTTGTCAATTTGTATATATGGCATTGTGGTTATTTGATTGGATTTGTTTCGATTAATGAAGATGCATTCCGTTTTGCTCATATTAAGGCATAATTTTAATTGGTTTAGAAGATTTCTAATTGAGATGAGGTAGTTTGTTGTAAGGTTGATGGCATCTTCGATGGTGGAGGTTATAGGGATGATTAATTGGATGTCATCGGCGTATAAGAAGAAAGTAATGCCAAGGCTTGAAATAAATTGACAGAGAGGGAGTAAGTATATATTAAAAAGGGTGGCCGAGAGGTAGGACCCTTGTGGTACTCCAGTTTCTAGAGGACAGGGTTTGGAGGATTTGTTATTCAGGGTTACTTTGAAGAACCTATCAGATAGGAATGAGGAAAACCAGTCTAAAGTTTTGTCGGATAGGCCAATATTTGCAAGACTTGAAATTAATTTTTTGTGATCAACTGTGTCAAAAGCCGCAGAAAGATCAAGAAGGATTAAGAGGTGGTTTAATTTGTTGTCGGATTCTCTTATAATTTTGTTTGATAAGTTGAGTAGGAGGGTTTCTGTGCTGCGGTTCTTTCTGAAACCGTGTTGAAAGGGGTGAAGAATGTTGTAATTTTCTAGGTGTTCGTTGAGCTGTTTCAGGGCTGCTTTCTCTGTCATCTTGGCGAGTAAAGGAAGGTTTGATATAGGCCGGTAGTTATTGAGATCTTTTGGGTCTAAATTCTTTTTTTTCAGAATTGGAGTGATTGTTGATGTTTTTAGGATTGTAGGAAGTTTACCCTCTTCAAGAGATTTGTTAATAATGGCAGTTACTTTAAGTTACTTTAAGTTACTGCTGTAAATTTCTCAGTCCAAGCTTTTCCTGAGATCAAAGGAAAGACTCATGCTATCATTTGTGCTTTATAATATATGCAGATTTAATATTTTTTTTTAATGTTGTTGCCCATTTTCTTATCGTTGGTTTTCTTAGGGGACATCTTAGGAGCATATCCATATTATAATCATTATTTGATGGTAGTAATTCTGTGCAACTAAAACAAATCTCTGTGATAATGGAAACTGTATTGGATCATATTAACAAACTGCAGAGTATTAAATCACCAAGTCCAGATGGTATCATTCCCAGACATCATGATGTAAACCTATTAGTAATATGTAAATCTATCATTTAAACAACCACAATACATAAAGACTATGGAGGGGGACCAATGTAATCCTGATTTTTAAAAAAGGGTTTCAGGTGTAATCTGGTGAACTATAGAGCTGTGAGCCTGATGTTGATGCTGAACAAAATGGTAGAAGGTATTCTTAAGAACAAAATCACTGGCCATGCAGATAGATATAGCTTAATTGGAAAGAGTGAAAATGGCTTTAGTAAAAGGAAATCTTGCCTTACAAATCTAAAAGATTCTTTAGAAATTATAAACATGTAGATAAAGGTGAGCTGATTGATATAGTTTATCTGGGTCTTCAGAAGGAATTTAAGAAAGTGCCCTATGAGAGGCTCCTCAGAAAATTAAAAGGTCATATGATAGGAGGCAATGTCCTATTGTGGATTGGTAACTGGATAAAAGAGAGGACACAGAGGGTAGAACTAAATGGAGAAAAGTTATTAGTGGAGTACTACATGGTTCTGTATTGGGACCTCATTTAACTTATTCCTAAATGATCTGGAAAAGGGAACAATGAGTGAGGTGACCACATTTTCAGATGACACAAAATTATTTGAACTTGTTGAAATAACAATGGATTGTGAGTAACTGCAGAAGAAGCTTGTGAGTCTGAAAGACTGGGCAAATGAATGTCAGATGAAATTTAATATGGAAAAGGGCAAAGTGATGCATACAAAGACAAAAAATCCCAATTACAGGTACACAATCCTGGATTCTGTATTAGGAGTGATCACCCAGGAAAAGGACCTTGGAGATCTTGTAGACAATGCATTGAAATCCTCATCTTAGTGTGCTGTGGCAGTCAAAAAAAAGCAAATAGAGTGTTAGAAATAATTTAAAAAGGAAGGAAGAATAAAACAGAACTAAAACAGAAAATATCATATTGCCCCTGTATTGATCCATGGTATAATAGACCTTGGTCTGCCCCAGCATGGCATTTCTTATGTTCCTATTCTTTTATGTCCCTACTGCAGATGCAACTGCAACATCACTCTCCAATTTGACAGCGGGCAGAGAAAATCAGGGCTCTGACTTTTAAGGTCTGGGGTACTGATACACAGAAAATAGGGAAAAAGCACAGGGCTGCTTCTATACCAAGTCCAAAAGCAAAGCACATTGAAGCTGCATTGTCTGAATTATCAGGAAGTCGGCTCACTCTCTAAAAATGATACTATCAGCAATTATGTTATGGGTTTATTTATTTATTTGCTGATTTTATATACCGTCATTCAGTGATGCCATCACAACAGTTTACAACAGTAATACTGTTACAATGATTACTGTAAACAATGTAAACAGTAAACAATGTAAACAGTAATAATGTTTACATTGTTTACATAGTAAACAATACTATGTAATACAGTAATACAGTAATATGTAATACAGTAATATGTAATACAGTAATACTGTTTACATTGTTTACATAGTAAACAATGTAAACAGTAATACTGTTACAATGATTACTGTAAACAATGATTACTGTTACTGTTGTGATGCCATCACAACAGAAACAGTAATCATTACCTGCTGTGTTTTATCATATCATTATCATTCACTACTGTGTCATATTTATTCTCTTGGTTACTTATTTTACCGTTTCATATTTATGTACCGTCTCATTTATTCACATAGGCTTATTTATTCACTCTGCTATACTACTACACTAATTGGCTGAAATGTAAATATTGCATTATTCAATCTCTCCCCTCTTCCAGCTCCAAGTTAATTTTCCCTGTTTTATTGTTTTATTGTAACTTTCTCACACCCTTCAATTGATTCTCTGTATTTAAAGTTCACAGTTCTATTGGGAATATTGTTATCACGTTACCTTATGCTTTTCACACATTGTTAATTGTAAACCGGGTTGATGTGATGCCAGTCATGAAACTCGGTATAACAAAAACAATAAATAAATAAATAATAAAGTAAAATCACAATAAAATAAAATACATTAAAAATTATCTTAGCATAAAAACTACATAGTAAGATCGACATTACATTAAAATAATATAATATAAGATAAAACTGCAATGTCATTTATAGTGCAAAAAAATAAAACTTAAAATATAGATATATATGTAAAAACATGGAGGTTAGTGTGCTTGATTAGGTTGATTAGTTTATTAAATGCCTTCATAAAGAGCCAGGTTTTAATCTCTTTACTACCCAGTTTGATAGTTGCTTAAACAAAAGAACATGCCATACTGGGTCAGAGCAAGGGTCCAAAAAACCCAGCATCCCGTTTCCAACAGTGGCCAATCCAGGCTACAAGTACCTGGCAAGTACCCAAAAACTAAGTATATCCCATTCTACTGATGCTAGTAATAGCAGTGACTATTTTCTAAGTCAACTTGATTAATAGCAGGTAATGGACGTCTCCTTCAAGAACTTATCCAAACCTTTTTTAAACACAGCTACACTAACTACACTAACCACATCCCCTGGCAATAGAGTTTAATTGTGTGTTGATTGAAAAAGAGCTTTCTCTGATTAGTTTTAAATGTGCTACATGCTGACTTCATGCAGTGCCCCCTATTCCTTCTATTACCCGATCTAGAACTCTCATGATTTTAAACACTTCTATCATATCTCCCCTCAGCCGTCTCTTCTCCAAGCTGAACAGTCCTAACCCCTTTAGTCTTTCCTCATAGGGGAGCAGTTCCATCGCCTTTATCATTTTGGTCGCCCTTCTCTGTACCTTCTCCATTGCAACTATATCATTTTTGAGATGCGGCCACCAGAATTGTACACAGTATTTGTTGTGTTCTCACCATGGAGCGATACAGAGGCATTATGACATTTTCCGTTTTATTCACCATTCCCTTCCTAATAATTCCTAACATTCTGTTTGCCTTTTTGACTGAAATAGCACACAGCCGACTATTTTAATGTATTATCCACTATGTCGCCTAGATCTCTTTCCTGGGTGGTAGCTCCTAATAGGGGTGTGCATTCGCTTGCAATGTATTGGCAATCTGCAACGTATATGCCATATTTTTTGTATTCATGGGGGTCACGAAACGTAAGGCGAACCCCCACGAATACAATGTATCACTAACGAATAAACCCCCACTCTCCTGACCCCCCCAAGACTTGCCAAAAGTCCCTGGTGGTCCAGCGGGGGTCCTGGAATGATCTCCTGTACTTGGGCTGTCGGCTGCTGGTATTCAAAATGGCGCCGATAGCCCCTGTGACATAGTAAGGACAAAGGCTATCGGCGCCATTTTGAATACTGGCTTCTGACGTCCCGAGTGCAGGAGATCACTCCAGGACCCCCGCTGGACCACCAGGGACTTTTGGCAAGTCTTGGGGGGGATGACGACTCCTGATCTCCCCAAGACTTGTTAAAAGTCCCTGGTGGTCCAGCACCAGGGACTATTTAATTAATTACAATCCCCTACCCTCCCAACCCTCCCCCCCAAAAAAAAAAACTTGCCTAAAGTCCCTGGTGGTCCACTGGGGGTCCCGGGAGTGATGTCCTGCTCTCGGGCTGTCAGCTGTCAGTAAACAAAATGGTGCAGGTGGCCCTTTGCCCTTACCATGTGACAGGGGCTATCGGTGCCATTGGCTGGCCTCTGTATTATGGAAGTAACTGCACGGAGCGGCAGTTACTTCCATAATAAACTTGCTGGGAAGACTGGATGGCCCATTCAGTCTTTCTCTGCTGTCATTACTATGTTACTATGTCTCAATACAGTGTGGCAAGTAATCATAAATATGATAATCGTCAAGGTGTTCTTGTTTCTGATGGCCATCAGTAGCATTCCCTACATCCATACGATGCTCCCTCAAGTTTCTGTACCCCAGATGCATGGCAATGCCCTTTTCAAAATTAAATTATGGCTGTCAAACTCTTGAGCTACTCTTCAAATTTTCATAATTCACCCCTCTTTTTTCTCTTCTCTCTACAGTTTTAACCCAGTTGTTGGTCTTAGTGTTATTTTCAATAAAACTGACCTTTGCTTCTAGCCTTTCATTTAAGAAATATTGAATATAATTGCCAGGATTAATCCCTTTACATCACACAAGAGTTTAACATGTGGAAACTAGTTCCAGTTAAACATGTAATCCCCTTCAGATACTTGAACCAGCAGTGGATGACAGTTCACTCTGAAACCAGTTCCCTGGGTAACTAATACAATGGGTTCTTTTCAATAGTGGGGACAAATTTATGTTCAGGAACCTGTGCTCCTTTATGTATGTTGTGCTAGCAGAAATGTAAGGTAATTCTCTTTGAGATGATTGTAGTGTACAAGTACCACTTGGAATACTTCTGAAAAATTGGCCCTCCATCCCTTTTGTTCTTCCGCCCTCACATAAAATAAAAGAGACAGATATGCCTTGTGCAACGTCTCCCCTGCCCTCACCCCGGATTCTGCAATAGGAGGGGGAATTGACACAAGAAGAAAAACACACTATCTTAGTGAATAGCCTCTGCTATTACTGGCATCAGTAGCATGGGATCTGTTTAGTGTTTGCGTACTTGCCAGGTACTTGTAGCCTGGATTGGCCACTGTTGGAAACAGGATGCTGGGCTTGATGGACCCTTGGTCTGACCCAGTATGATAATTTCTTATATTCTTGTATTCTGTTTTGTGTATCTATGGGTTCTAAAAATGGAGAGAGAATATTGTATTCCCCTCCCTCCCCCCATGCTTGATAGGAATACTCTTGTAACTATTTTGTACATTAGTTCACATTTTTATTAATTTGTTTACTTTGACTCTTGTAATATCTGTTAACTTTAATTTGTAGTTACCGTTCCATGTAAAGGCTCCGCCTATTAGTTCTTAGTTAACTGTAAACCAATACGATGTGCAAACGGTTGTTGGTATATAAATAAATAAATAAATAAATAAATAAATAGTGATTCTCAGTGAAGAGTTTATAACCCATCCACAGTTTCTCATTTATTGTTTATATTCTATTAATACAAAGTTATACATGGTATTGTATTCGTTCAGTTACTAAGTTATATTGTAAAGCGCAATGCTGAATTACTGTTTGAATGTAAACCGAGGTGATGTTACTTACGTACTCCGGTATAAAAAAAAATCTATAAATAAATAAATAAATAAATAAATAAAATATACCCTGGTCCTACTCCTGTAGTCAGTAGGCAATAAACCAAATCTATACTTAGGGCTCAAAATTTTACTCAACAACCTGGCATGGAGAATTAATCATAAAAATGAATAATTTCCTCTCAGATATCCATATATTCACATTACAGAAACAAACAAAATACCATGGTGCATAAAACAAATGAAATGAGACAATCAGTTCAGTAGGATTCAGACATAAGTTCATTCTCTTTCTTTTCCAAATATCTGCACAAAAGGAATATAGGAAAAGGCCTTTGACTGAAACACCACTTCTCTTTTTCCCAGGGTAATCTTTGACACATTGGCAGTTATGGTGGTGGTTTCAGCTCCCTTTATTTTAACATACAATTGCTTGCTAGGGGTGTGCATTCGGATTGACCGCATTAGTAAAACGCAACTCATATTTTTTTTTTACTTAAAAAATTGATTCGACATAAACGATCGGATTTCCCACATATCGAACATAGATATGTTCGATATGTGGGAAATCGCGATTGTTGAGCCAAAATAAAAATATAAACCCCCTCACCCTCCTTAATCCCCCCCCCCCCCCGACTTACCACAACTCCCTGGTGATGGAGCGAGGAGTGAGGACGCCATTTCTGCAATCCTTGGCGAGAAGCATGTGACGTCGGTGGCACGTCGAGTGACGCCGGCGTCACGTGATTCCCGGCTCGTTCGCGCCGGACGGCTCGTTCGGCCCAAAAAGAACTTTTGGCCAGCTTGGGGGGGCCTCCTGACCCAAGCTGGCCAAAAGTTCTTTTTGGGCCGAACGAGCCGTCCGGCGCGAACGAGCCGGGAATCACGTGACGCCGCGTCACTCGACGTGCCACCGACGTCACATGCTTCTCGCCAAGGATTGCAGAAATGACGTCCTCACTCCTCGCTCGATCACCAGGGAGTTGTGGTAAGTCTGGGGGGGGGATTAAGGAGGGTGAGGGGGTTTAATTTTTTTTTTGCACATATGTACATATACCCAACTCATTGGATTTTTTTTATGTCCATATTGGCCGCAAGTGGGACCCCCTTTCGGACATAAAAAATATGAACATAAAATTTTGCTCTGCACATCCCTATTGCTTGCTGCTTTTTGGTGCTGTGAGCTCCTTTCGCTTGGTGTATGTTTGGAACAGACTCAGCGTGACCCACCACTGGAGCTTAACATTTCCCTGTGATGCTCTGGTGAAAACCTCCTTTCTCACAAAGGCTAAAACGAAACCTCTTCTCTTTCTCCTCCTGGATTAGCTTCCCAATTTCTGTCATCTCCAGGTCTGTATCAGGCAGGTTCTACTTGGGGATTTACTTTAGCTTGTACTCACACACAGGTACAGTTCTTGGCATTTATCCCGCACTATCCACTGAAAGTGGTTAAAGGTAGTAAACAATTGTACACTCAAAATCATCAAATTCTGTACAATATAATAAAACACACATGATAAAACATACATAATAAAAAATGATATAAAAGCATGCCTTACCTTTTTTTCCTAAACATCTTGACATCTGACTCTGCATATCTCCCGGGGTAAGGCTTTCCACAATAATGGCCCAGTATAGGACAAAGTACCTCATGAGAGACTTCTAGGAAAAGTAAAAGTAATGGTATAGGTGGTGATGTCCTTTCGTGGATTACAAACTGGCTAAAAGACAGGAAACATAGACTAGGATTAAATGGACAATTTTCTCAGTGGAAGGGAGTGGGCAGTGGAGTGCCTCAGGGATCTGTATTGGGGCCCGTACTTTTCAATATATTTATAAATGATCTGGAAAGAAATACGATAAGTGAGGTAATCAAATTTTCAGATGAAACAAAATTGTTTAGAGTAGTGAAATCACAAGCAGATTGTGATAAATTGCAGGAAGACCTTCTGAGATTGGAAAATTGGACATCCAAATGGCAGATGCAATTTAATGTGGATAAGTGCAAGTTGATGCATATAGGGAAAAATAACCCATGCTATAGTTACACAATGTTAGGTTCCATATTAGGAGCTACCACTCAAGAAAAAGATCTAGGCATCATAGTGGATAACACATTGAAATCGTCAGTGCAGTGTGCTGCGGCAATCAAAAAAGCAAACAGGATATTGGGAATTATTAGAAAGGGAATGGTGAATAAAATGGAAAATGTCATAATGCCTCTTTATCTGTAATGCCCATCGGCCACAGACGCCTGCGACCGTTCTGTCTCACCTCTTTTCTGCCTTTCTCCATTCCAGTTGGCAAGATGGCTGCCTCAGCTTCCACAACACTCCAGCGTCCCCGGACCAACAAGGGCGATTGGGTTTGCCATTTTCCTTCTGGGATCACCTGGGGCACGCGCGTGCTGGCCCTCCTTTTACGTACGTCATGTGGGAACATCTGCGGCATCCCATCCACATGACAGTTATTACGTCCGGGTATTTAAACTCTAAACTCCATTCCAGCTACGAGTGATTCGTTCCTAATGATTTTGCTCAGGTTACAGATGCCTTCGCTCTGTACTCTCTCTGGACGACCCAGGTACCCGATCCTCGGGGGCCTTGCTACATTCCTGTTTTAACCTTCAGGGTCAGCTTGTTCCAGCTAGGATGCCCTTGTTACCCGCTCCTCGGGGGCCTTGCCTCGTCCTGGGCCTCCACTCCTCGGAGCCCTACCTTCCTCATCCTATTGCTACAGAGTGAGTATCCCAGCTTCCAGCCTCTCTCTCTCTCTTACCTTTCGATGGTGTGGATTCACGGCATACCCCACTCTGCGGACCACTACTGGATCTACCTCTTAGGCTTACCATCTACAGCGTGTATTCATGGTGTTCCCTGCTCTGTGGACCACTACCGGATCTACCCTACAAGCCTGCCATCTACAGTGTGGATCCATGGCGTACCCTGCTCTGTGGACCACTGCCAGATCTACAGTCTATTGGTGAGAGTTCATCTCCACAGGTCACACTGTGGAGTATCAGTGAGAGCACTCCTCAGGGACCACCCTCCTCTGTGCAGAGATACTCTGCCCGCTCCTTGGGTTATTTCCATCATCGGCTGTATAATAAAGACTCTCTTAACTTCTCTGTGTGTACCATTAGAGCCAGTCTATCGCAACAAGTCCCCACAGGGCTCCTCCCTGTAGGAGGTACCATCTCTTGCTATGAACAAGGGCCCACAACACCAACAAAACATAACAGATTGCTAACTCCATGGATCTGGCTCAGATCTCAGCCTTGTAGCCATTCCTGGCCTGGCCCAGTGGCTTAGCGAACAACAGAAGTCCCTGGAGATGTTAACCACTGCCTTCAATCAGTTGAATGATAGACATTCTTCCTATTCCAGAGAAGAATGCTTCTTCTCAAGTGAGTAAGGACCAAGCCATTGTGCCATTACCTGCCCATACATGCTTCTCTGGAAATGCCCAAATGTATAGGGGCTTCCTCAACCAGTGCTGCATGCACGTTTCATTGCAACCTAAATACTTTCCTTCTGATGTTTCCAAGACAACGATTATTCTGTCGTTACTAGAAGGAAGAGCACTGACCTGGGCTTCACCCCTCTGGGAAAGCAATGACCCAGTCTCCAGCAACCTGTCTGGGTTTCTTACCCTTTTAAAGTCTGTATTTGATGACCCAGCACGCCAGACTATCGCAGGGTCTACACTTTTACACCTTCAACTGGGGAATAGACCCCTACCGGACTATGTTATTGAATTTAAAACAATATCCTCAGAACTCCACTGGGACCTGGGATGCTTATGCGCCATATTTCTGGAGGATCTCAACTCCCGAATAAAGGATGAACTCACAGCTCGCGATTTACCAGACACCCTCGAGGCTCTTATTGATCTAGCCCTCAGAGTGGATCACCGACTCCGTGACCAGACTCAAGAATCAAAGTTTCAAGAAACATACCTCGGGAGGTATCCACCCTCGAACTGTCCATATGGCATCCACCCAACAATCTGTGCCCAGTGAAGAGGATGAACCAATGCAGCTAGGCCGCAGCTACTTAACCTCTAAAGAGAGGCACTACCGCAGACATATGGGCCTCTGCATGTACTGTGGACAATCAGGCCATGCTGTACAGACTTGCCCCATCTGTCCGGGAAACATGCAGACCTAGAATCTGCTGGAGGACTCTTCCTAAGTCTAACTACACCCTCTCCTCCATTATCTCTCCCTGTCTCTCTCGTCTCAGGAAGTCTCGAGTTCTAGACTAGCACTTGTGGATTCCGGTGCTTGCGGAAATTTTATTCTGAAAAGATTTGTGGAACATCTACAAATTCCTACTACGCCTTCAGCTACTCCTTTGCTGCTATCGTCAATACATGGCGAGCCTCTACCTGGGGATGTCTCCCTTGTTACACAGCCCATATGCTTATGAACTGGGGCACTCCACTCTGAGAATATCTCCTTGGTCCTCGACAAAGCCCGTTGTACTTGGACTACCCTGGTAACAAGAACACACTCCTCAGTTCAACTGGACTACGATGGAACTTTCGCAGTGGGGTTCTGGCTGTCATGACCGATGCCTAAAGAAATTTGCACCCTTACCATATATGTCTACTATACCTGATCTTACCATGTATGTCTACTATACCTGGTCTTATCATGTATGTCTACTATACCTGGTCTTCCGCCTCAATATGCATCATTTCAGGATGTCTTCTCCAAACAGGTGGCAGACGTCCTACCACCACATAGAACCTTTGACTGTGCATTTAACTTGAAGCCTAACTCGGAATATCCGAAGGGAAGGGTGTACCCCCTCTCATTATCTGAGACTGAGGGCATGTCGGCCTATATCCAAGAGAACCTACAAAAGGGGTTTATCAGACCCTTGAAGTCACCTGCTGGTGCAGGGTTTTGTTTTTTTTCTTGGCAAGAAGGATGGATCCCTTCGCCCTTGAATTGATTACAGGGGTCTCAATGAAATTACCATCAAGGATGGTACCCTCTACCACTGATTTCAGAGCTGTTTGACAGAGTCCAGAGGGCCAAGTTATTTACCAAACTAGATCTAAAAGGGGCCTACAACCTGGTCAGAATCCGCCATGGGGATGAGTGGAAAAATGACCTTTAATACCCGTGACGGACATTTCGAATAGTGAGTCATGCCTTTCGGCTTGTGCAATGCACCAGCGGTATTTCAAAATATGATGAATGAAATTCTGTGAGACCTGCTGTACCATTGTGTGGTGGTATATTTAGATGGCATCATAATCTTATCTAAGGATATTCAGATGCATCAGGCAGATGTGGTCAAGGTACTAAGAAGATTACGTGACAACCACCTCTACGCAAAACTTAAGAAGTGTGCCTTTCACCAAGAATCTGTGCCTTTCCTTGGTTATATTGTTTCCAAAGAGGGGTTTCAAATGGACCCACAAAAATCCAAAAGCATCCAAGACTGGCCTCAACCCACTGGATTAAAGGCATTATGCAGTTTTCTCGGCTTCACAAACTACTACCGTACATTTATCATGCATTACTCCACTTTAACTGCTCCACTCACTGCCATGACTAGAAAAGGTGCTAACCCTTCTAAATGATCTCCTGAGGCCGTGGCAGCCTTCCAGACTCTCAAAGCGGCCTTCTTAAAAAAACCTTGTCTTAGCCATCCCGATCCGTATTGCCCATTCTTCATCAAAGTCGACGCCTCCGATGTCGGCGTGGGAGCTGTGTTAAGCCAGAACAGCGATACCAACACCTTTCATCCATGTTCATTCTTCTCTCGACGTTTTTCTCCAGCCGAGAGAAATTATGGAATTGGAGATAAAGAGCTGTTAGCCATTAAACTGGCCTTTGAGGAGTGGCTTCCATGGTTGGAAGGGGCCCAACACCAAATAATGGTTTATACAGATCACAAAAATCTGGAATATCTATGGCATGTGCAGCAACTTAACCATCGGCAAGCCAGGTGGTCATTGTTCTTTAACCGATTCAATTTTCTGCTCAAATACCGTCCTGTGGAGAAGAATGTCCGGGCAGACACCCTCTCACATTCCTTTCTACCAGAATATGTGCCTGAACCTCGCCACATCATCAGCCCTGAGAAGGTGGTCTTGGCCGCCACCCATGCGGTGCCAGCTGGTAAGACTGTGGTGGCTCGAGGTATGAGGAAAAAGCTATTATGGTGGGTACATGATTTTCGATTGGCCGGTCACCCAGGCCAAGCCCGCATGCTAGCCATGCTTCAGCGCTTCTATTGGTGGTCCACGATGAAGGCAGATGTACAAGCTTACTTAGCCTCATGTGCTAACTGCGCGAGGCAGAAATCTCTGGCCGGATGTCCCTGGTGTCTCTTTCAACCCTTACCAGTGCCTGAAGAACCTTGGACACATATCGAAATCAACTCCATGGTAGACTTACCACCTTCCAACAGGAATAACATGATTTGGGTAACTGTCGATCACTTCTCGAAGATGTCCCACTTTGAGGCAATACCAGTGTTACCGTCAGCTGCAGAACTAGCCAAGTTGTTCGTGAAACACATCTTAAACTTTCATAGCATGCCAAGGCACATCCTGTCAGATAAGGGCGTACAGTTCACTGCTAAATTCTGTAAGGCACTTTGTCAGAAATGTTATATCTCGTTGGATCTAACCTCAGCCTATCACCCGCAATCCAACATCAGATCAAGAGAATGAATCAGACACTCAAGCAATTTCTATGTTCTTATGTGAACTCAAGGCAAAACAACTGGGCAGATTTACTTCGCTGGACTGAATTCGCCTTGAATTCCTATCCTGCTTCCGCCACTGGATCAACTCCATTCCAGATCGTCTACTCCACTACCTTTGCCTCTGTCCGTAGCTTTGCCTGCTGCTCAAACCACAGCAGAAGAGCTGCAATAAATTTGGAGACAAACCAAGGACCGCTTACTCAAAACGGGGCAGAGAGCCAAAAAGACCTATGATGCTCATCACCGAGAGGCACCTCAGTTCCAGCCAGGTGTCAAAGTCTGGCTCAGCACTAAGTACCTTCACTTTAAGCTACCCTCTGCGTGCTTCACGCCATGTTATATCGGACCCTTCACTATTCTCCGACGCTTAGGAGCATTAACTTACAGTGTGAAATTACCTCCCTCCATGAAGATTCACAATGCCTTCCATGTGGCACTCTTGAAACCGCTTATCCTTTCCGATTCTCGCCCAAGACTCTTGAGCCAGCACCTCTTGTTGCTGAAGAAGATATTGCTTATCTAGTCCACGATGTCCTTGACTTGTGCAAGAGAAGTAAGCACTGGGAGAACTTAATCTCATGGGAATGATATGGACCAGAAGGGAATTCCTGGGAACCTGCTGTCAACATTCTTGACAAAGACTTGATTCGACGCTTTCATCAAGCACATCCTAGGAAGCTAAAACCCCCTGGGAGGGGGCCCTAAGAAGGGGGGTACTGTTGTGCCTGTCGGCCGCAGATGCCTGCAGCCTCTCTGTCTCACCTGCCTTTCTCCATTCCATTGGCAAGATGGCTGCCTCCACTTCCACAAGCCGACCGCTCCGGCATCCCCAGACCAACAAGGGTGATTGCGTTCGCCATTTTCCTTCTGGGATCACCTAGGGCGCGCGCTGGCCCTCCTTTTACATATGCCATGGCGGGAACCTCAGAGGCATCCCCTCCACATGACATCATTACCTCCGGGTATTTAAACTCTAAACTCCATTGCAGCTACGAGTTAGCAAGGATTCGTTCCTGCTGATTTCGCTCAGGTTACAGACGCTTTCGCTCTGTACTTTCTCCGGACGACCAAGGTACCTGCTCCTTGGGGGCCTTGCTACGTTCCAGTTTTACCCTTCAGGGTCAGCTTGTTACAGCTAGGATGCCCTTGGTACCCGCTCCTCGGGGACCTTGCCTCGTCCTGGGCCTCCGCTCCTCGGAGGTCCCTACCTTCCTCATCCTATCGCTACAGAGTGAGTATCCCAGCTTCCAGCTTCTCTCTCACCTTTCTACAGTGTGGATTCATGATGTACCCTGCTCTGCGGACTACTACCATATTTACCTCACAGGCTTACTATCTACAGTGTGGATTCATGGTGTACCTTGCTCTGCGGACCACTACCGGATCTACCCTACAAGCCTGCCATCTACATTGTGGATTCACGGCATACTCTGCTCTGTGGACCACTACCGGATCTACAGTTTATTGGTGAGAGTTCATCTCCGTAGGTCACGCTGTGGAGTATCAGTGAGAGCACTCCTCTGGGACCACCCTCCTCTGTGCAGGGATACTCTGCTCGCTCCACGGGTTATTTCCTTCATCGGCTGTGTAATAAAGATTCTCTTGACTTCTGTGTGTGTACCATTAGAACCAGCCTATCGCAGAAAGTCCCCACAAGGCTCCACCCTGTGGGAGGTTCCATATCTTGCTATGACCAAGGGCCCACAACAGCAATAAAACATAACAGTATCGCTCAATGGTGAGACCGCACCTTGAATATTGTGTACAATTCTGGTCGCTGCATCTCAAAAAAGATATAGTTGCAATGGAGAATGTTCAGAGAAGGGCGACCAAAATGATAAAGGGAATGGAACCACTCCCCTATGAGGAAAGACTAGAAGTTAGGACTTTTCAGCTTGGGGAAGAGATGGCTGAGGGGGGATATGATAGAGGTGTTTAAAATCATTGGAGGTCTATAACGGGTTAATGTGAATCAGTTTTTTACTCTATTGGATAATAGAAAGACTAGGGGCACTCCATGAAGTTAACATGTGGCACATTTAAAACTAATCGCAACTTCGGGCTGAGGAGACCATTTACCAGGTACACGAAGTGCTGGACGTCCGGAAAAGAGGCAAAACATGGGAGTATCTTCTGTCATGGGAGGGATTCGGACCTGAGGAGAATTCTTGTGAGCCTGCTAAGAATATACTGGATAAGTCTCTTCTCATGAACTTTCATGTTGCCCATCCTGGAAAACCCAAGCCTTCTCGGGGGAGGCCTAAAGGAGGGGGTACTGTTAGGAACCCCGGCTGCGGCGCCGCAACTGGGTGTCATGGCCACTGGCCACGGCGGGCCGTGACCAGAGTCAGGTCGGCGGTCACAATGTTAATTTTACTTACTGGGAGCACTGGAGGCTCCCGCGGTTCAGGAAGGGCCTGTTCAGATGTTCCCGGGGGCTGCTGTGGCCCCGCATGGCCGCCTGGTTCTCAGCGGTCTGACTCTTCCCCCTCAGCCCTCTAGGAGCCGCGCGCATGGCTGAAGCAAGATTTAAAGGAGCCATGACCGGATATTGTCATGGCTCCTCCTGGGACTCCACCTCCGGGCTCCTGCATTTAAGGCAAGGTCTGAGAGCCAGACCTTGCCTTGGTATTGAGGCTTTTGCTTGGTTCCTGTGTTCCTGGTATCCTGGTTCTTCGTCCCGCTTCTGCTCATCCCTCCTTGCTGGATTGACTCTTCTGGATTCCGACCCCTGGACTGGCTTTGGACCGCTCTCTGGACTCTGACCCCTGGACTGGCTTTGGACCGCTCTCTGGACTCCGACCCCTGGACTGGCTTTGGACCGCTCTCTGGACTCTGACCCCTGGAATGGCTTTGGACTGCTCTTTGGACTCCGACTCCAGGATTGGCTTTTGGATTTTCTTCGACTTCTCTACTTGGACTACCTACGACCAGCTGGAGGCGCCAGCCGTCTGGAATCCATGACCTGCAGGAGGCGCCTGCGTCCAGACCATCTTCTTTCTTCAAGTAGTCTCCTAAGTCCCAGCGGCCGTGTCCCTACAGGCTCCTCCTGGGGGGATCACGAGCTTCCAGGGTGAAGCATCTTCTCCACCTCTTCAGCTGGCCTTGCCATCAGACGGGAGAGACTGACGAAGGTATTCTCCCTTCTCGGCTGCGCTGACCCTACCTCGAAACAGGGGTCCACTCTCTGGTCCATAACAGTAGCTCTAAGGAGCATTCTCTTCAAGTACACATTTCTCTATTTTACGTCCCTTGATTGACTCAGGATCAGGAATCCCAAAATTGGTGAGTTAACTATGTGTGTGCCAAACAGGATCCTGGATGAAGCTGAAAGAAAGCACCAGCTTTCATAGACAAAAAGACTGGGTACTAGCTACAAAGGCTAGCCTACTTCAAGTTAAAAAAAAGTCATGGATGTGTCCCAGTGTTGAGGTGTGGTTGCTTAGCATTTCACTCAGATTCAATGTGGAATGCAATACATTTTCCCAGCTGATCTCGGGAAAATTTGTATTCCCCATTGAATTCAAACCAGATTTAAATGGACATAAAATTGTCCATCTAAAAGTTGATAATTAGATTCATGCCTATTGTACTGGTTGATAGTGTTTTAAACCTTTGGCTATATCTGAATAATTTCAGATTCTATTGAAATTAATTGCATAGCTTAGAAATTATGAACAAAGGCTGACCTTAAAATTCATGAGAAAAGGGGTTTCTTTAGTTTTCTTGTGATGAGTCTTCTTTTGTACTTCATTGGCTCTTATTCCTTTTTATTTTTATTTATTTATTTATTTATTTATTTATTTTATATACCGACGTTCAATCGAGATATCACATCGGTTTCCAGATAACTCAAAGAATAGGGTAGTAACAGCCCTGTTTTACATTATAACATTGTAATAAATATAATAAATTATAACATTTTGTTTTTCTTCTAAAGTTTCTTATGTAGTTTTGATTGGCAAGAAGGCTGCATGTGGACTATTCTGAATAGAATAGACTGCATTGTTTGCAATGCATGTGAGCACTTTTAACCTGTGTCCCTAGCAGATAATTTTCAAAGGAAAGTCTTGAGACTTTCCTTGTGAAAATTAGCAGCCACATATTACTTGCTCTAAAATCTCCCACATACTTTGCATCTGCTGTATGTGAGGGCAGCCAACCGGGGTCAAAATAACAACTAGGAATAATTTTGTGTCGTCTGCAAATTAATGTTCATACCTTTGAAAACTGAATATATGAGTGCTGTTTTACTCTCTGACCTGTACACGTCCCAAAGAATGCCTATTTTTTACCCTGGCTAAATGCTGAATGCTGGCACATACATTAAACTGGGTAGAGGTTGGCAATTTTTTTAGCCAAGCCAAATTTATCTGGAGTAAATTACGATTTACCTGTATAAATGACCTTGAAAGCCACCCTCTTGTATGAAAAAAGAAAATGACACTTAATAGCTGGCCTCTCCTAGCTGGAAAATAATATCACTGTGTGTTAAAGGACATCAGCAATTTACACTGCGTTAATAGCGCTTGTGTCTCCATTCTAGTGAAATGAGCAGTAAACACATAACAGGCTAGGACAAAGGGTAGATAAGGTGCACTCAGTCAGAAAAGGGATTCAAACATGACCAAAAAAAAAAAAAAATGATAAGAAAGCAAGGCTCAATTTCCATTTTTATTGCCAGCAATGATCAGAGAGAGAAATGTGTCAAGTTAAGAGGAAGTTTAGCAGCTCTATCACAGATGTCCCTGAATATCACAGACAGTTGAGAGTAAAGATAGGACGCATAGTAATGACTTTATGCTCTTTTTATGTTGGTCTCCTTTCCCCACTATAATAACTTCATATTCTAGTTGGAACTATGTGTCTTAACACAAAGCTTCCATGTAACAAAATGGTTTATTACCCTGGAATGTTTTGACTGAGCTGTAAGGTTAGAGTTACAGGTAGTTAATGCTCGTGTGAAGGTATTTTTTTTATCGATCTTATTCAACATCACAGAGAATGATCTACAGTTTCCATTTCCTGTCATACAATATGTGGCCATAGATTCTGAGTCAACACCTAGACAGTTTGGGTGCTGAAAAACATAACCATGTTTCTTTTGGAACTGTATATGTGTCTGGGGCATAGAGAAATAGGAGTGCTGTTGGTTGAATGAGCCCTTCATCCTAAATAAAACATTAAGAAACAAAAACAGCCCTTACAGAAATAGTGCAACAAAATTGCAAAACCCGGTATACAAATTATATATTATAATGTTTAATTTTTAATAAATGAGTAGCCCACTATATTGGTGACCAAATACCATAATATGAAGACTATCTCTAATAATTATTGTTAGTCGAGATTTAATATGTTGTGTGTGTGGTTAGTAGTAGCTGTTTTTTAATGGTTTACCTCACCCCCCACCAGGATCTTAATAGTAATTAATAACAGCAAGGTGTTCTCTGTGTTCATTAGATCTTCTATTATGTCATGACAATTGCACATATTTCTGATTTATGTTGCTGGAATCAATGGTGAAAAAAATTGAATGTTTACCCCCCAAAGTGTGTAATTATTCCTTTTCAATAGAAACTACTCTCCACAGGTTACCTGATCCTTCAGAGCTATGACATTGGCAGAGTGCTTAAAATTACACATTAATGCATGGAAAATGGATGATGGATTATCATTTTGAAATGAATAAAAAATGCATGAATTATAGTCTCAGTAATTAATATATTTGCAGTTATTAAAAAATGGTGTGGATTTATTTTTGGAGTCATGCTAGGCAACAAGGGCTATTTTTCTACCAAATTTTGACTTAAATCCAGATCAAAAAGTATCTAAACCGATTCATCTAAATGCCCTTGCAGCTTAGTCACTGCTCTTTCAACTACTTTCTCCCCAAATAGAATATTGGACACAGGTCTGTAACATTCCATTTAATCCAGATCTATAGTGGCTTTCTTTAATAATGATTTAACTATTACTACTTTCAATGAGCTATGTATCATCCATTTTTACAGAGAGGAATTAATTATTAATTTATAAGAATATATCATAAGAAATTCCATACTGGGTCAGACCAAGGGTCCATCAAGCCCAATATCCTGTTTCCAACAGTGGCCAATCCAAGTCCTGACAAATACCCAAACATTTGATAGATCATAATGGAGAAATTAATTAGCTGCCAACTTCATCTTCCCCAGTGCAGACAGATAGATTCAGGACCAATAGGCTACATGCTCCCCTGCTAGCAGATGGAGACTGAGTCAGGCCTCAAAGCCAAAATCACCCTAGACACACCATCATAGTGAACCCAGCCCTTTGATATTCTCTTCAAAAGCCATTGTGGACATACAAATTTAACTCAAATGATTATTCTATAAAATATTCTTCTATAAAATATTATATGTACCTTCTAAACTAAGCTCATGAAATTCTGCTAACTTCTCAGATTCCATTGATCAGATCCCATCATCTTAGGTTGTTTACAATTTGATCTGAGAAAAACCTTTTTTCAAATCCTTGGTGGTAAATATTCTCCAAACAAGACTTACTTTACATACAGGATCTTCAGACATGGTTCCCCTAGCAAATAGGTAGCACATTCACCTGGAACAGGTCTTGGACCTCTAGGAAAGGGCTTCTGTGGGGTCAGTCTTGTCCCTTCCTATCTCCTGCCTCATAGTTGTGGGCCGGCATATGGAGTGCCAATGGTGGAGATGGCAAAGTTGATGCATACAGGTAGTATTGGCATGGCCTGAAGGATGGCATATTCATGTTGTAAATGCTGGCTATGAGGTTATTCATACCTTTAACATGACCATGAACATAACAACTTGTATAGTGCTGGAGGCGATATCACAGGTAAACCATTTTGGAATTGATACTTTGTAGACCATAGGGCAATGGCTACATAGATCTTCATGTATGCTGGCCAGGCTTTCCATTAATTGAAATTTCTCTTGTGGTACAGGCTGTAGTACAGTCTGAGACTGGGATAGGTTACCTTGGAGTCTAGCGTGGGTGTGCTGGTGAGCTAGCATGAATAATTGGTGATGGCTGAAGGAGCTGCCACCCTTCTTTCTCAAGGTATTCACATCAAGCAGCCTTCTCATGGTGGGTATGAAGGTGGCCAACTCTTGTAGCAGTTCTGGGTGATTTGCACTGGTACCATTTCTTCTTTGATCTCCTCCTCCTCCTCCATCTTTCTCTCTTCTAATTTACTCTCCTGCCTACCTTCAATTGCCTCAGTCATGTGCCTACCATGCCATTCACTTCCCTGCCTCTTGCCATGCTCTCTTTTCTCATGCCCAGGTACTTTTTCTTTTTGTAATTCCAAGAAAGACAAGACAAACCAACAATGCACACATATTCTCTTGCAAAAATAAACCGCAGAAGAAAGGAAGTTGAAACACAGAAACAAAACCAAGTAATCTACCAGACAACACAACCAGTAGTCAAAAACACTCCTAAAACTATGTTCTCTAAATCAATTCTTCATGCCATGGTCCAGTACTTGCCATCCACTTTTCAAGACAATGGTTGGGAGAGCACGGTGTCCTTTTATATTTTTTAGCAAAGTGGAGTAGGAAGGATCTAAACAACATGCTCCAGGGAATCCACATTAAAGTAATGCATACACATGTGCTAATTAACATACGCATTTACAGGTTAATGTGTGTTAATATTAATGCTCACACATTATGCCGCTAATATGATACACATTAACATGTTAACACATGCTAAAAAAATAACATACATGCATTAGTATCTTCCCCTCATGCATATTATTTTTTTTTTAGCAAATATGGCATTAGCTTCAGCACATTAACATTAGAGATGTGCATCGGGTGCCCGATCATTTCTGCATTCGGGTTCATGTGGCCACGGGAAAATCTCGTATTCCGTGGATCGGCATTTTTTTTTTTTTCGTGAAACTAACAAAAACTAATGTTTTTTTTCGTGAAACTAACAAAAACTAATGGGTTTTTTTGTTAGTGCACACTAAGCCAAAAAACAATTTTTTAGGAAAATTCGGGGAATGTGCAATCGTTTTATTGGTTTCCCGATCCATGACAATTTAGGAAATATCATACAAATTTCCTAGTCGTCAATAAACGATTGCACATCCCTAATTAACATTGCCCATTAATGTATGTTAAGAAGCCAAAATTCCCTACATGGTCCCTTGTTTCACCTTCTAACGGGCTTCTTCAGGGGATGTATTCATATGACATGTCCACTCTAACTCAACAGGTCAATTCCCATTGTCAATTCTTCAAACATAAATATTCTACCAATGTACACTGTAAATATAACTCCGATGCACTGTCACCACCAACTCAGATGAAAACTTCTGATATCAATTCCTCCAACATAAATTCTTCACTGGTGTGCGCTGTAATTTTGGATATGGGGAACCAATAAATCTCATCAATAGTTCATCCATCTCTTATCCTTTGTAATATTCTGATTTCAATGCATTGCTTCAACGTGATTCAGATGTCTATCATATATCATCTGGACACTCCTTATTCAAATATTGGAGGTATACAAAATTAAATATAAGAACCAGTAAAAAAAATACCAGCATAAATTCCTACCATGTAATCTATATGCAAATGGATACCACATACCTTCAACAATATGTTCAAAAGTATCACAGATGCACCACCTGCAGCTCACCACACAATAAAATTATCCGGTGTACCTAAATATCAAACATATATTCAACTAACACCTCTTTAAATATTTTTTTACAAATTTAAAACACTTATAACCCAATAATGAACTTACCTTATTACTCCAAATACTTAAATCCCTACTATCCTGATCAAAGTAAAAATGGCCACCATATCGGGCAAAAGATACTATCCCGTACAATGTACGTCCTGGTTCATACCATGTATATAGTCTACATCAGCCAATCAAACAGAGGGGACCATCCCCTATCTATTCACAAAAGCTCCAATTGTTGCGGTTCTGGCCGAGAGCGCTGCGACCAGACCCTTACATCTATGTTCCTGGACCTGTTCCCGCTTTCGTTGGCCTAGTTCTTGGCCTGTTCGGCAGCGTCCCTGTGAGGGCCGCGCCACCAGGAAGCCTTCCATGGATGCCCTGTCTCTAGGTGCGCACACTCGCAACTTGGGCGCTTTTCTAGGCCATTTCCCGCCAGTGGTGACTCCGCCCAATTCCTGACATCAGACACCGCGGCCTTGATAAGCTGGCTGTGGCTTCCCAGTCTTTGCCTTGCATCGGGCTTACCTACCAGATCCCTGTTGCACTGTGCCCCGGAGCGACCTGCCTCACTATTCGCTCCATTCCTGCTTGCCTGCTACAGTACCTGCTTGGTTCCTGCTTGCCTGCTACAGTACCTGCCTGGTTCCTGCTTGCCTACTATAGTACCTGCTTGATTCCTGCTTGCCTGCTACAGTACCTGCCTGGTTCCTGTTTACCTGCTACAGTTCTTGCCTGGTTCCAGTACCCGAGTCTTGCTACAGTTCCTGCCTGGTTCCAGAACCCGAGCCTTGTTACAGCACTGCACTACTGTCCTAGTCTGGTTCCAGTTTCCAGGAAACAGAGAGTAGGATTAAATGGACAATTTTCTCAATGGAAGGGAGTGGACAGTGGAGTGCCTCAGGGATCTGTATTGGGACCCTTACTTTTCAATATATTTATAAATGATCTGGAAAGAAATATGATGAGTGAGATAATCAAATTTGCAGATGACACAAAATTGTTCAGAGTAGTTAAATCATAAGCAGATTGTGATAAATTGCAGGAAGACCTTGTGAGACTGGAAAATTGGGCATCCAAATGGCAGATGAAATTTAATGTGGATAAGTGCAAGGTGATGCATATAGGGAAAAATAACCCATGCTATAATTACACAATGTTGGTTTCCATATTAGGTGCTACAACCTAAGAAAGAGATTTAGGCGTCATAGTGGATAACACATTGAAATCGTCGGTTCAGTGTGCTGTGGCAGTCAAAAAAGCAAACAGAATGTTGGGAATTATTAGAAAGGGAATGGTGAATAAAATGGAAAATGTCAAAATGCCTCTGTATCACTCCATGGTGAGACCACACCTTGAATACTGTGTACAATTCTAGTCGCCGCATCTCAAAAAAGATATAATTGCGATGGAGAAGGTACAGAGAAGGGCTACCAAAATGATAAGGGGAATGGAACAGTTCCCCTATGAAGAAATACTAAAGAGGTTAGGACTTTTCAGCTTGGAGAAGAGACGGCTGAGGGGGGATATGATAGAGATGTTTAAAATTATGAGAGGTCTAGAACGGGTAGATGTGAATCAGTTATTTACTCTTTCGGATAATAGAAAGACTAGGGGGCACTCCATGAAGTTAGCATGGGGCACATTTAAAACTAATTGGAGAAAGTTCTTTTTTACTCAACGCACAATTAAACTCTGGAATTTGTTGCCAGAGGATGTGGTTAGTGCAGTTAGTATAGCTGTGTTTAAAAAAGGATTGGATAAGTTCTTGGAGAAGTACATTACCTGCTATTAAGTTCATTTAGAGAATAGCCACTGCCATTAGCAATGATAACATGGAATAGACAGTTTTGGGGTACTTGCCAGGTTCTTATGGCCACTGTTGGAAACAGGATGCTGGGCTTGATGGACCCTTGGTCTGACCCAGTATGGCATTTTCTTATGTTCTTATGTTCTTATCCACTACCACCTAAGTCCCAGCGGCCGTGCCCCTACAGGCTCCTCCCGGGGGGGGGCCTTCTGCTTCCACGGGTGAAACCACCTAAGTCCCAGTGGTTGGGCTCCTACAGGCTCCTCCTGGGGGAGTACCAGCTTCCAGGGTAAAGAGCCCCTCTACGTCCAGCCTGAACATCTGCCTCCCGGCCTGCCATATATTAGAGACAGTGACCATCTTTTCCCAGTCTCCTGCAGGTCGGCCCAAGGGTCCACTAAACTGAGACTCCCATAACACCAATTCACTGAAATCGTACTAATCCTATCATTCCCTTACAATACCAGCAAGATGAAGAAACTAATGGAACAGAGAAGTCAACTTAAAATATCACACATAACCTCCATTATATCCACACTAAGGGCCAGATTTTAAAAACTATGCGTGGGTGTAGATTTGTGCACGCAACCCAGCGTGCACAAATCTACGCCCAATTATTTAACGTTATAAAATTCAGGGTCAGCGCGCGCAAGGGGGTGCACAATTGTGCAACTTGCGCACGCTGAGTTGTGCAGCTTTCCTCCGTTCCCTCCGAGGCCGCTCCGAAATCGGAGCGGCCTCGGAGGGAACTTTCCTTCTGCCCCCCCCCCCCCCCCTTCCCCTCCCTTCCTACCTAACCTAGCGGTTTCAGCAAGATGGCGGATCCTGCTTTTCAGACATAGCTGCAGCCGCGTAGCAGAATCCAGTTGGCAGTCCCGGGAATCGTATGTATTGTGCAGCAAACAATCCACATCATGATGTCATATACCATGGTTTCTTGAAGCGCTTTCTGTTTTATTACAGATTTGGTGATCGCGGCCCCTGAAGAAGGTTCACAGAAACACGAGCTGTGTCGGGCCAACACCAGTGCGATATCCCTGCTGCAAACCTTGCTACGATAAGTTTAAATCTTTACTGCCTTACATTGACACAATTTTGTCGAAAAATAACGCTAAAAATATGGGAGATCAACTTTAAAGAGACCAATGATTATAATGCAGTGACGGTCTTACAAATATCAAATGACCGCACAAGTAATTTAGTGGCTTACTGGGGCTATTCCAGACAAAGCCCGCCACTATATATGAGGTCGCCCTAACTATAAAACCTTATTTATTTGAAGACTACAGGGCATCAGCATTTTATTATTATGATGTCATATTGAAAATTATAGTTAAGAATACATCATACATATACAGTTCCAAGCATAAGTGTAAAAAACTTTCTTAGACATATGCATCTCTTGCAAAAATGCAATGCTCGCTCCTTGGTTTCTTAAGATATCACAAATCTCAAGTCCTTTTAATGTGTTCCCCTCAAATTCAGGGAAACAATATGTAAACCTACTGACATGGCCTCTGAAATATAAATATAAATCCCAAATGAGAACTTCTGTTCTGCTGGAACCCAAACAGAGAATCTGTGCCCCTGGAGAATATTAAGTATAAAAATGAGCCATTTTTATAACCAAACTAGTAGAGTGAGGTACAGACAAGTTCAGAAGAGAATCGACTCCCCAAGCTGGAATGGAGCATATATCAAGTATGCTTTTTATTCAATGGTCCTTTCATAAACATTCCTTTCAACCAAAGTCAGTCCCTCGACACAATCATGTTTCACATATATGCTATACTGGGAGGGACAGGTACTGTGAATAAAATGCAAAAATAAAGATTCTAAAATAAAATCCCAGCTGGAAGATAGATTAGTGTATGGAGTCAATTCTCTTTTGATCTTGTCTGCACCTCACTCTGCTAATACTGTATTTCCATATATGAGGTTGACCTGATCTATTTCCTTTTTGGAAGTTTCCATATTTAAAACCCACATAACCAAACCACAAAATCATAACAACCCTTTATAAGTTCCACCCAGACTCCCCAAACCTTAAAACACAAATTATTATGCAGTTGTAGATGAATCTCTTTCACAATCACACAGTCTCTCTCACTCTCCACCTCATCCTCCTCTCTGTAGCTCTCACCCATCAATGTTTCTAATTTTCTAGTGCTAAACCAAATGACTGCCCCTTGCAGCAGAGACAGTACCAATACAGACAACACCATCAAAAATATCAGAGCACATTACCCAGGGGAAAACCTTCATAGCTCGGGCGATGACTCCACTTCACCGAGCACAAGCACATTGTGATAGGAAATTCCCAAATCCGATAACCCACCAAACCCCTTCTTTTCCCCTCCAGAACCCCCCTTCCCTCCAGCTTACCCCATCACTCTTCCTTCCAAACCTCCCAAAACCAACCTCCTCCCAATAAACAGAACATAGTAAACACCATACAAAAAAAAATGAGCTTAACAAGCTCCGTGAAGGAGTGCATGGAGTTACTGCAAGTCCACCACCCAGATCAGGAAACCAAAAAATAAAAAAATGTAGGCATTTATGATCTCACACAAATCAAATAACACAGTTGAGTGAAATGATATGAAGTTCCACTGCAAACTGGTTGTACAAAACAGTATCTCAGATCTTGCAATGTCCCCAATGCAGTGACATGCATAATATCCATCCATGCTGTGGTGAAAGGAGGAACATCATGGATCTTGTAAGAGTCTGCAAGCAAGGGGAAAAATTATGACATGCATAAAGGAAACCTCAGTTTGTAAAAGACATAGAACCAGAAACACTCCCTTAGTGAAATAAATTAAAGGCTTAGGGGCAGATTTTTAGAGGAGCGCACGCGGGGTACATTTGTGGAAGCTACCCAGCACGTACAAATGTACACCCAATTTTATAACATGCGCACGCTGCCACGCGCATGTTATAAAATCCAGGGTCGGCGCGCGCAAGGGGGTGTGCACTTGTGCACCTTGTGCACGCCGAGCTCTAGGGGAGGCCCGATGGCTTTCCCCATTCCCTCTGAGGCCGAAATCGGAGCGGCCTTGGAGAGAACTTTCCTTTCGCTCCCCCCACCTTCCCCTCCCTTCTCCTATCTAACTCACCCCCCAGCCCTATCTAAATCCTCCCCTACCTTTGCTGTCTAAGTTACGCCTGCCCGAGGCAGGCATAACTTGCGAGCGCTGCCCAGCTGCCGCGCGCCATCCCCCAGCACAGCCAGTGTGCCGGGGTACCACCCCCGGACAGCCCCCAGACCGCAGCTCTGCACCCGGCCCCCGCCCCCTTTCCTTTCATTCCCCCCACCTTCCCGTATATAACCCACCCCCCAGCCCTACCTAAATCCTCCCCTAACTTGCGCGCGCCAGCCGGCTGCCAGCGCACTGTCCCCCGGCACAGCCACTGTGCCGGAGGACTCATGACCGCCCCCGGCCCACCCCAGACCACCCCTGGACCGCCGCCCTGCCCCCGGCCCCACCCCTTTTTCAAAGCCTCGGGACATACGTGCGTCCCGGGGCTTGTGAGCGCCACCGAGCCAATGCAAAATAGGCTCGGCACGCACAGAGGAGGTTTTAAAGGGTTACGGGCATATATTACGCACGTAACCCTTTGAAAATCTACCCCTTAGTCTTTCAAATCCAATCACACCCTGCCCATAATCCCCCTCTCCCCAATCCCCTTTACCCTGGAAAGTCCCAAAATAATCAAAGCAAAGAAACAAAATGCCAAAAATAAGACAAAGAAAAATTACAAAACAACCCCATGGTAGGTAATATATGTCAGCCACATTTACACAGTCAAAACTCCGTGTGGTGCTCCCTGCCCTCAGCAGAAAAAACAATTAAGCTTTAGAAGAGAGTGAGGAAAAAGATTGAGGCAGCCAAATTATTTGTCCTCGCTGAACTTCTATTCAGTCAGTGAGACGCTGCTTTTTAGCCAATGATGCTTCACCCATTTGATCCAGGAATCTCTGAACTACTGCCAGATTCAAAAACAAGGTTCTGATTGTCCAGAATCTTGAACCGTCCTGGGTATAGCACGGCACAGCAAAAACCTTTTGCTGCAGCAATTTCATAATAGGTGTGTACTCGACTCTCTTGTTTTGTAATGTAATCGAAAGAGCATCATTGTTTTGTTTTTTTTAAATAATTTTTTCTTTATTGAAATTTTCAGTTATATAGACCTCAATAACATGTCACGGAAAACACAAGAATGACATGTAATCACCATATTAAACCCTATTTTGAATTACAATGAAATTGGGGAGAATCAATACAAAATAGACTAACAAAGTAATTAATAAGTAAAGAGAGGAGGTGCAGGTATATTCAATCACTGGTTACTGCTTGGTTAACCACCAGAAGGTTGATGGGAATCCAGAAAATAACCCAATTGGGAAGGTTCAAAGAATATTTAAGTTTAATATTTAAGTTTAATAAATGTTAATTTTAACTTTTAAGAAAAAGCTTAAGACTTGGCTTTTCACAAAAGCCTTCACTTAAAGGCTTCAATTACCCCAACACCTCAGCTTTGTTCTGGCCGCTCTTTTTCTCATTCTTTACCTTATCCCACGCTAGTCTACTCCAGGACCATGGTCCAGAGTTAGAAAAACCTCTGGGGCAAATGCCCTTTTGTTCGTCTGTTTTTTCAGGTATATGCTTATGTGCTCACATTTTCATTCAATTTGTGATTTAATTCACTTGATGTAATACTAAGTTTGGTTTATCTATAATTCTTATTACGTACGCCTTGTTATTTGTATCACACATGCTTACCACGTTCAATGTAATACTAAGTTGGTTTATCGATAATTCTTATTACGTACGCCTTGTTATATGTATCCCACATGTTCGATGTAATTTCTTTTTTTTTTTTGTCAAAATACTTTTTATTAATGGGGGGCGGAAACCGCTCCCAATCAGGTGTAGTACCATACAACACAAAGAAAATTACAACAACAAGAGTAACAACTCAGAACCAGAAGCACAGTATACCAGCCTCCCCAATTTTCATTTCCACCCCTAACCTCCCCCCTGTACCCCACCCCAACCCTTCAACACCACAGTCATCCCACATTCACACTCTAACACTCCCCCTCCCTTTCCCCCCCTCTTTAGACGACCAATGTAGGGTAAAACCATTGAGACGTAGCTCAGCTTGTAAAGACTGAGGAAAAGCAGCAAAACAAGTGTCCCAACAGGTGCAGTAAAGTTTATCCGGGCGCCGCTTGCCGTCCAGAAAGTCCAATTTTTCCATCAGGGCAAGAGAAGCCATTCTTTGGAACCAAAGATCAACCGTAGGCACAGTCCGAGGTTCCGTCCAACCCGCCAAGATGGTACGACACGCCATCAGGACGGCCACCCTCTCAAAACGAGCTGTGGAGCGGCTGCCTGGCAAAAGACGAGGCGAGGCACAAGTTAGCAACAACTGCCCAGTTAACCGGAGAGGGGCACCTACACAAGTGCCAACCACTGCCAGGACCGCTTGCCAAAAAGAGTGAAGTAACGGGCAGGCGATCAACCGATGAAGCAACGTGCCCTCTGCGTTCCCACATTTAATACAGGTTGGAGAGGTTGTCAACTGCATTTTAAAGCGACTGACATCATCATAGTAGAGACAGTGTAGGAGTTTAAACTGAAGCTCCCTCAGACCCAGGTCAGGCAGCAATTTGTATAGATCTTGAAACCAACTCGACACTTGTCGCTCCGTGACGGAGGAGCCCAGAACTCCTGACCACCGGGTGGCCACACGGCTAATAGGAATAGCATCTCCCAGCTTCTGGCCCAAAGACTTCCAGCCCGTGATGGTGTTCTTCAAGTAGGCAGTATCAAAAATGGCATTGGCAAACTTAATTTCCGCTGCCACCATGGGCGGCGTCCAGGCAAACGCAGTCACATAGTGGCGGGCTTGTAAAAAAGCATAGAAATGTTTAGAAGGCAGCCGAAAGGTGCGCGCCAGCGTTGCAAAGTCCAGCAAGACACGGGTGTCAGGATCGTAAAGATGAAAGGCGAACAGCAGCCCACGCTCCTCCCAATAGCGAAACACAGAGCTGCAGTCACGACCTGGAAGAAATTCTACATTAGTCAAAAAAGGAAGCAGTAAGGACCTCACACCTGGTAGACGATAAAGATTGTGCAGCCAGCGCCATGCCCGAATACAAGGTGTGAGGAACACCGAAGGATAAGAGACAGTACGTCGTTGGGCCCCCTGCAGTTGAATAAGGTTCAAGGGAGAGCCCGGGGTTGACATACAGCCCAGCATCCCCGCATCACAATACCTATAAGTCCCAGTCAGCCACTCTCCCACAAACCGTAACTGGCAGGCGACATTATACAGCCGGAAATCTGGCAAGTTTAGCCCCCCACGCTCTCGCGGATGTTCCAAAGTCGTATACGCGAGGCGTGCCCGCCGTCCCCGCCACAAGAAACGCTGAATGCAAGAGCGCAAGCGTCGCACGTCCAGCACTGTCAGCCAGCAGGGGAGCATATGTAAAAGGTAAAGGAGCTTAGGCACCATCACCATTTTGACCAAGGCGCTCCTGCCAAAAAGGGAAAGCGGCAGCTGCTGCCACAAGGCTAATTGCGCCTGAAATTTGTCAACACAGGGGGAAATATTGAGAGTATAACTGACGTAGGTCCCGCGGTATCCAAACCCCCAAATACCGTAGTTTGCCAGGGGCCCAGCAAAAGGGAAACCCTCCATCCCAGGTAGTCGGGAGGTGCAAATTTAAGGCTAAGGCCTCCGATTTGTCATAGTTAATTTTTAGACCAGCCACCAAGTGAAAGCGGTCAAACAGCTGGATAATAGCCGGCACACTAGATCTGGGCTTCCCAACGAATAACAAAAGGTCATCCGCAAATAAAGCTATTTTAAGTGGATGCCCAGACACACTAACCCCACTAATATCACGGTCCCTCCTGAGGCAGATAGCCAAAGGCTCCAGCGCCAGTACAAACAATAAGGGGGAAAGGGGGCATCCCTGACGGACCCCACTATAGATATTAAAGGCCGAAGTTGGCAGCCCATTAAGCAGAATGGTGGCACTAGGGTTTTGGTAGAGAATATGCAACCATTGTAGATAGGCACCAGTAAAACCATACTGCCGTAACACCCAGAACAGATACTCCCATGAGAGTGAGTCAAACGCCTTTTCGGCGTCTAGGCTTAAGATCAGTGCTTCCGCTTCGGCCTGGTAACTTAAAGCCGCCAGTAGGCGCCGAACGTTGCGCACCCCTTGGCGGCCCTTTATAAATCCAGTCTGATCCTCATGAATAATAGCTGGCAGGATATCAGATAACCTAGCCGCCAACACAGAGGCCAGGATTTTGACATCCACGTTAAGCAACAATATCGGGCGATAGGATCCCACTTCTGAGGAGTCCTTCCCTGGCTTGGGTAGGACCACAATAACAGATTGATTAGAGGCCGGCGAGAGAGCGCCAGAATGCAGCAAATCAGTAAAATGCGCCTGCAAAGGAGCAAGAACCCCAAAATTGAGAATTTTATAATATTCTGTCCCCAGCCCATCTTGCCCTGCCGCCTTCCCGAGCTTAAGCTGCCGAATAACTGCATAAATTTCCTGATTAGTAATAGGACGATTCAGCACCTCAATGTGGGCTGGGGTAAGTTGAGGCCAAGGAAGCCCTTGGAACAGCCGATCCGCCACCCCCTTGTTCATAGACCGTGGGGCATATAAAGCCGTATAATATTCTAAAAACCGGGCCTGAATACCAGCGGAAGTGGTCTGATGCACCCCTTGCTTATCCCGTATCCCCACAACCGTAGGACGCTGACCCCTAGGTCGAACTAGATGGGACATAAGCCGGCTGGCTCTATTACCATACTTATACAATTGAAAACGATAATAACGAAGGGACTTCGAGGCACGCTGGTGCAGTAGGCCATTTAATGCCTCCCGCGCCCGGTCTAAACAAGCCTTCTTATCCGCAGATAAGTCCCACATGTGAGCATTTTGTGCAGTTTTGAGAATGCCAGTGAGTCTCAAAATCTCAGCATTACATCTACGATTTTTCTTTGCCACATAGGCTATAACTGCCCCACGCATAACCGCCTTCCCAGCCTCCCACACTGTCGAGGGTGATACATCCGGGGTCTGATTATGTTCAAGATACTCTTTCCAACACCCCTGCAAATACCCATGAAATTCCTTGTCTAAGTAAAGGTCAGGGCGCAAGCGCCAAGAATACGGGGGCCGATGCTCCAGTCCCCATTGGAGGGTCATGGACACCGGGGCATGGTCCGACAGGGAGATAGTCCCTATGGAAGCACCCAAGACTTTGGAGAAGCACTGATCAGAAACCAACAAATAATCCAACCTAGAATACACATTATGCGGATGGGAAAAAAAAGTGAAGTCACGTCCTGGGGATGCAATATCCGCCAGATATCAAGCAGCTGTAACTCCTGACACAGGAGGTTAATACCCTCCGTATCTTCCGCCCGAGATGCTAGTTTGGGGGGGGCATTATCCAGTTGGCGATTAGCAACAATATTAAAGTCGCCACCCACCACTAAGCTGTAATCAGAAAAATCGGCCAAAAGGGTAAGCAGAGAAACAAAAAACCCATGGGAGTACACATTAGGGGCGTAAACATTGCAAAAAACAATACGTTGCTGATATAAAGTGCCCGCCACAAGCACATACCGTCCTTCCTCATCTTGGCACAGACGTTCAAGCTGAAACGGAAGGTTCTTATGGATAAGGATGGCCACACCCCTCTGTCGGCGGTTATAAGATGAGTAAAAGGATTGACCCACCCAATCTCTACGTAGCTTGGCATGCTCCCCATCCCCCAAGTGTGTTTCTTGTAAAAGTGCAACCTGTGTTTTCATATGTTTAAATAACGTATATAGTTTAGACCTTTTAACCGGGGAGTGTATGCCATCCACATTCATAGTAACAATGTTAATCTGCGGCATCGTACAAAAGCAGCCGTAAATTAAGAAGGCGGAGTCTCACGAGACACCGCAACACTGCCACAATAAATCCCCCATGGCCTCCCAGCCTAGGCCCCGGGGGAAGAAAAGCAAGCCTCGCCCCAATCCCAAGGTAAACCTCCGGTAAAGAAAGCCCAGTGGTCGTCGTCCCTGCCATCCCCTGTCGACTAACACACAATCCCACTAGCATACACCACATCCATACTCCCAACAGTAACCCCCCCCCTCCCCCCAGACTCCATGGAGCTCAAACAATCAAGCTCCACAGATGTAACACCAGAAACCCCCATCTCCTTTCTCCATCCTCGCTCCCCCATATACATCGCCTTAAACCAGGAGGAGCAAAAACCCAGAACATCAGATGTAAACAACTTATGACGAACTTAAGAGTCCAGGGAGAGAGAGAATGTCCAGAAAAATTCGGAAGTGGAAAAAAAGTGTAAGAATCGGGACACCAACCACGCCCCCTTTGTGATTGACATGTTTCGAATAGATACTAACCACGCCCCCTTTGTGATATTTTTTCGGCGCCAAAAGTGACACTTTAAAAATGGCTACCGAAAGACAGCTCACATTAGCTGCATAGCAGAGACTGCGGTTTACACACAAATCTGTGTTTGGACCCATCGTGTGAAGGTAATTTTAAAATAGTTTATGCTACATGTTGCAATATTTGATGTTTTATATATTATTGATAGTCAATTACTAACAGCTATTGACTCTAGCAGTAGTTTTTAATTATATATTTTGTTGTTTAGACACTATCTGATTCTTCGAATTTGGTGCTTTAAATTATTTATTGAGACAAGGCTTGCAATTGTTGCACAGCAGAGATCATACTTTGGAATATAATTCTGGATCTAAAGATAACATAAACATGGTTTCTGCAACCGCAACGCCGACAAACACAGCCATCACTAGTTCGCACTAGAGAGGATTCCGATAACACTAATTCCTTAGACCGCAGTGCATAATTTTAGTGAAGTGTAAAAATCGATATATTAACTATTCCTTTGCTATTTTAAATTCAAATTCATACTATCTATAGAGTTTTTTCCATATAATTGAGAACTTACTTAGCTTTGGTTTGTCAAGATTGTTAAGAATTTTTGGCGCCAAAATTAGCATTTGAAAATGGCTACCAAAGCGCGGTTTATACTAGTTAAATAGCGAAGATTGTGGTTCATATGCAAAATTGAGCTTAGACACATTTTTAAACATCAATATTTCTAAGTTTTTTGTATCATTGATAGTTAGCCTCTATTATAATTAATAGCTTATTACGTTTTTTATTTTTAGCGGTAGCTTATCATTAAGTGAGTATCTTATACATCATTAGCAGTTCGCTGTTATATATTCTGTTTTTAGTCAGAACATCCTCTGATGTTAGAAACACTCTCTAGCTGAATTTTTATTGTATTTTTATATAATAGATTTTTGTATGACAGATTTTTATATAATTAATTAATTTTTTACAATAGTTTTACTATTTGGTGTGCTGGTTTATTTTAATATCATATTTTCAGATATGCATATGTGGTAATTTGTTGTTTGAAATATATTAAGTTTTTTGTGAAACTGACACATATTGCAATGGTGGTTATTTCTCTTCTAGTTGTTTTATCATCGTTGGCACATTATCTGATTTGAGTGGATCAAACATTATTAATGATTTGAATTTTGGAGGTAAAGTATTGTCTAAAGGTTATTGTCTAACGTCACTGTTATTTATTTATGTATTTATTTCTATGTGTATTTATGTATTTTAACTTTTTTATTGAAATTCATTAGTCTGATTTTAAATTTAGATCTTTATAATGTTTAAAAAAGATGTTTATTGATTTATATAAATTTCTTTTTAATATTTATAAGATCTTAATAATATATCTATTGTGAGATATTTATTTGCTCAATATCTATTGTGAGATATTTATTTGCTCAATACTGATTGTTTATTTGTAGCCCCTGAGGCAGCGGCTAGAAGGCCGCGAAACTCGGCCAGAGTCGGGCAATTTATCTGGAACGTCTCTGCATCAATAAAGTATTTGGAAAAGATAACGGCATCTATTCCTTTTGTGTTCACCACGAACCAAAGAGCCATAATGTAGCTGGAACAGTCAACAGTCAACGTGGCGGAAACTGCAAATCCGGTCTCCAAAGGCCAGCAAGAAACAAAGCAGACCAGATGGAACCACAGCCTCCGAGGCCCGAGCTAAGAAAACCAGTTTCCCGCCACAGGCCAAAAATACAGCACCAGAGGACAAGTACTGCTAGGGACAATCTCCTCAGCGAGAGGCGTCATATAATAATAAGCCCAAAATCACTCCACTGCCTCGGGAGGGAGGCCCGCTATAAACCCCTCCGCCTCCTCCCTGGTGGTGAAGAAAAAGGTTTTATTATCATGGTGGACCCGCAATTTCGCTGGGTAGAGCAAGGCGAACCGAATGCCCCGCTTGTGGAGCGCCGAGCAGGCAGGGGCCATGGTCTTCCGCTGTGCCGCAGTGGCAGCCGAGAAGTCATTAAACAGGAGCAGCTTGTGGCCATTATACAGCACTTCCTGCTTCAGGCGGTACGATCACAGCAGCCGGGTCTTGTGGTCCCAGTTAAGGATGCGAGCCATAACTGGACGCGGGCGCCCCATCCCCTCTCGCATGGGGCCCACCCGATGCACCCTCTCGCATTGCAACTTGTCCCCAGGGATGAGGAGTCCCACCTGCTGGGGCAGCCATTGCTCAACTAGATCCTTAAGCTCACCCTCTTTCACCTCTTCCGGGAGGCCAATGATCTTAAGGTTATTCCGGCGCCCCCTGTCCTCCTGCTCCTCCATCTTGGCCAGGAGTTCCCGTTGCCGGCCCTGGAGGTCTGTAACAACTCGCTCTGAAGTCGCAAGCCGGTCCCCCAAGTCCGATATAATGCCTTCCGCTGTGTCCAGCCGCTTGGCGTGCCCCTCCACCGCAGACTTGATATCCTCCATGGCAGTTTGTAATTTATAAAGTCTGCCATCCAGCGCCTCAGTAACCCGCTGGGAAATTTTCTGCAAGGCATCTTCATTAACAGAGGCGAGCAGCGGCTCCCCGGGCCGTGCAGCGGCGGCCATTTTAGCAGCACGCGGTCTATGCGGTCGGCGTTCAGGCTTGCTGCGTGCGCTCGACCGGCGCATCACCCGCGGGGCTCCTCCCGTTCCCCGGCAGCAGCAACACTTCCGAGGTCCTCTCCTCGACAGAAGCGGCGAAAACAGTCAAATTTAACAAGGTATTTTATCGGTGCAGGGGAGCAAGGGCTCGGAGCTTCCCCCGGTTACTTCCGCCTCCAAAACGTCATCGCCGGAAGTCTTGATGTAATTTCTATCTTTAGTTCTCTGTAAACCAATGCGATATGTACTATTACATGAACATAGGTATATAAAAGCCTATAAATAAATAAATAAATAAAATAAATATATATCTATTATTTTCAATTTTCATTACACACTTACATGGATACCGTATAGTTATTTGAGCACCCATCAATCATGCACAAGAACATAAATTCAAGAATCTTTTCTGGTGTAACTGTGTTCCTCTAGAAATATCTGGATAAATCCAGACCCTCAGGACTAAATACAAGGATTCTCTATTTCGAAGAAATATCTTAAGGACATTGTCCCGGTAGTGGAGAAAACAAAATTAACCAGAAGAGTTCTTCTATTTTCAAACTGAGCCTCAGTGGATGTTTCCAAAAAATCAGACAAAAAATCAGTTTTGTTAGGAACTGGGGAACCTTTTGGGGAAGGGGGAGTCTCTTCTGAAGGGATGGGCTCCACCTTAACCAGGTGGAACCAGACTGCTGGCGCTAACCTTTAAAATGGAGATAGAGCAGCTTTTAAACTAGAACAAAGGGGAAAGCCGACAGTCGCTCAGCAGCGCATGGTTCGGAGAGAGGTATCTTTAAAGGATACTAATGATGCATCCCGACAGTGAGGTTCCAATATTTAGAAAAGTAGTCCAAGTGCCTGTAACTAAAAACTCACCTGAGCTAAAAAATTCTAACTTATCCCTATCAATTAAAAAGCAGAATGAAAATACAAACAAAAAACAAACTTTGAAATGTTTATATGCTAATGCCAGAAGTCTAAGAAGTAAGATGGGAGAATTGGAATGTATAGCAGTGAATGATGACATAGATTTAATTGGCATCTCAGAGACATGGTGGAAAGAGGATAACCAATGGGACAGTGCTATACCGGGGTACAAATTATATCGCAATGACAGAGAGGAACACTCGGGAGGAGGTGTGGCACTTTATGTCCGGGATGGCATAGAGTCCAACAGGATAAACATCCTGCATGAGACTAAATACAAAATTGAATCTTTATGGGTAGAAATCCCTTGTGTGTCGGGGAAGACTATAGTGATAGGGGTATACTACCGTCCACCTGGTCAAGATGGTGAGACTGACAGTGAAATGCTAAGAGAAATAAGGGAAGCTAACCAAATTGGTAGTGCAGAAATAATGGGAGACTTCAATTACCCCAATATTGACTGGGTAAATGTATCATTGGGTCACGCTAGAGAGATAACGTTCCTGGATGGAATAAATGATAGCTTTATGGAGCAATTGGTTCAGGAACCGACAAGAGAGGGAGCAATTTTAGATCTAATTCTCAGTGGAGCACAGGAATTGGTGAGAGAGGTAACGGTGGTGGGGCCGCTTGGCATAGTTATCATAATATGATCAAATTTGATTTAATGACTGGAAGAGGAACAGTGTGCAAATCCAAGGCTCTCGTGCTAAATTTTCAAAAGGGAAACTTTGAGAAAATGAGAAAAATTGTTAGAAAAAAACTGAAAGGAGCAGCCACAAAAGTAAAAAATGTCCATGAGGCGTGGTCATTGTTAAAAAATACCATTCTAGAAGCACAGTCCAGATGTATTCCACACATTAAGAAAGGTGGAAAGAAGGCAAAACGATTACCGGCATGGTTAAAAGCGGGGGTGAAAGAAGCTATTTTAGCCAAAAGATCTTCATTCAAAAATTTGAAGAAGGATCCAACAGAAGAAAATAGAATAAAGCATAAATGTTGGCAAGTTAAATGTAAGACATTGATATGATAGGCTAAGAGAGAATTTGAAAAGAAGTTGGCCGTAGAGGCAAAAACACACAGTAAAAACTTTTTAAAATATATCCGAAGCAGAAAGCCTGTGAGGGAGTCAGTTGGACCGTTAGATGATCGAGGGGTTAAAGGGGCACTTAGAGAAGATAAGGCCATCGCGGAAAGATTAAATGATTTCTTTGCTTCGGTGTTTACTGAAGAGGATGTTGGGGAGGTACCCATAATGGAGAAGGTTTTCATGGATAATGATTCAGATGGCCTGAATCAAATCACGGTGAACCTAGAAGATGTGGTAGGCCTGATTGACAAACTGAAGAATAGTAAATCACCTGGACCGGATGGTATATACCCCAGATTTCTGAAGGAACTAAAAAATGAAATTTCAGACCTATTAGTAAAAATTTGTAACATCATTAAAATCATCCATTGTACCTGAAGACTGGAGGATAGCAAATGTAACCCCAATATTTAAAAAGGGCTCCAGGGGCGATCCGGGAAACTACAGACCGGTTAGCCTGACTTCAGTGCCAGGAAAAATAGTGGAAAGTATTCTATTTATTTATTTATTTATTTATTTATTTATTTAAAGTTTTTTTATACCGATTTTCCTGCATAAAATGCATATCAAACCGGTTTACAATGAAACAGAATGAGCAGGAAGTAAAATTCCTTAGTCTAATACATTTAAACGTCAATAATGAAATAATTTTAAACAAAGCAAAAAGCTAAATAACATTAATAAAAGTTAAATTATTAACATAAACATAAATATAATTATATTAGAAGGAGCACAAAGGTTAGCATGAAGGGGAGCACAAAGGGGAAAACCCCTTTGTCACGCCCGGCACGCAACGCATGGTGTAATCGCGCCGTTAATCGGGTCGCCGCTGGCTGGTCGTCATGACGTCGGGGGGGGGGGGGGCGAGTCTTCACATCACTGATTTTCTCTTTTAACATCTCAGTTCATTTTTACTATTTTTTTGTGTCTTTTTCTCACAAGATGTAGTTTTCTTTAAGTGCCCGATGGTAGTGGGCTGCCCCTCTGTAACAGCGCCTGGAGGAATCGCGCCGTTAATCGGGTCGCCGCTGGCTGGTCGTCATGACGTCGGGGGGGGCGGGTCTTCACATCGCTGATTTTCTCTTTTAACATCTCAGTTCATTTTTACTATTTTTTTGTGTCTTTTTCTCACAAGATGTAGTTTTCTTTAAGTGCCCGATGGTAGTGGGCTGCCCCTCTGTAACAGCGCCTGGTGGAATCGCACCGTTAACATCAAAATCACAGAACATATAGAAAGACATGGTTTAATGGAACAAAGTCAGCATGGCTTTACGCAGGGCAAGTCTTGCCTCACAAATCTGCTTCACTTTTTTGAAGGAGTTAATAAACATGTGGATAAAGGTGAACTGGTAGATATAGTATACTTGGATTTTCAGAAGGCGTTTGACAAAGTTCCTCATGAGAGGCTTCTAGGAAAAGTAAAAAGTCATGGGATAGGTGGCAATGACCTTTCGTGGATTGCAAACTGGCTAAGAGACAGGAAACAGAGAGTAGGATTAAATGGACAATTTTCTCAGTGGAAGGGAGTGGACAGTGGAGTGCCTCAGGGATCTGTATTGGGACCCTTACTTTTCAATATATTTATAAATGATCTGGAAAGAAATACGACGAGTGAGATAATCAAATTTGCAGATGACACAAAATTGTTCAGAGTAGTTAAATCACAAGCAGATTGTGATAAATTGCAGGAAGACCTTGTGAGACTGGAAAATTGGGCATCCAAATGGCAGATGAAATTTAATGTGGATAAGTGCAAGGTGATGCATATAGGGAAAAATAACCCATGCTATAATTACACAATGTTGGGTTCCATATTAGGTGCTACAACCCAAGAAAGAGATCTAGGTGTCATAGTGGATAACACATTGAAATTGTCGGTTCAGTGTGCTGTGGCAGTCAAAAAAGCAAACAGAATGTTGGGAATTATTAGAAAGGGAATGGTGAATAAAATGGAAAATGTCATAATGCCTCTGTATTGCTCCATGGTGAGACCACACCTTGAATACTGTGTACAATTCTGGTCGCCGCATCTCAAAAGAGATATAATTGCGATGGAGAAGGTACAGAGAAGGGCTACCAAAATGATAAGGGGAATGGAACAACTCCCCTATGAGGAAAGACTAAAGAGGTTAGGACTTTTCAGCTTGGAGAAGAGACGACTGAGGGGGGATATGATAGAGGTGTTTAAAATCATGAGAGGTCTAGAACGGGTAGATGTGAATCGGTTATTTACTCTTTCGGATAGTAGAAAGACTAGGGGGTACTCCATGAAGTTAGCATGGGGCACATTTAAAACTAATCGGAGAAAGTTCTTTTTTACTCAACGCACAATTAAACTCTGGAATTTGTTGCCAGAGGATGTGGTTAGTGCAGTTAGTATAGCTGTGTTTAAAAAAGGATTGGATAAGTTCTTGGAGGAGAAGTCCATTACCTGCTATTAAGTTCACCTAGAGAATAGTCACTGCCATTAGCAATGGTAACATGGAATAGACTTAGTTTTTGGGTACTTGCCAGGTTCTTGTGGCCTGGATTGTCCACTGTTGGAAGCAGGATGCTGGGCTTGATGGACCCTTGGTCTTACCCAGTATGGCATTTTCTTATGTTCTTATGTTCACAGATGGTAAAAGATTTACATTAAATAGCAAAACAGGCAGAGGATCAGGGATTTCTCCTTGTTGCATACTCTTTTGAAGAAGACCTTTGACATAGGTGGTATCATATCCAGTGAAAAATGTAATGTCTCTGGCAAATACTTTCTGAATTGTTCTCTAGGAGAAATTAATTTGCATTTTGGAAAGTTTAATATTCTCAAATTCATATACCTGGTTGAATTTTCCAAATTCTCCACTCTTTTAGAGATTATAGATTCTCCCTGTATTAAGGCACTCTGAGTGTTTTGAATTTGAGACACTTTAGATTCCAACTCTTCTATTTTAGATGAATGTGTTATAACCACAGGTTTTAGAGAGCTGAATTGGTTTTGAGAGTCTTTCAAAACTGTTGTTAAAGAAATAATAGAACTTTCTAACATTGATATAGCCTTCTATAAGGAGTCCAAAGTCACAGCAGGGGGTTTAACAAAAAATGGTATATAAGAAAAAGTTACCATAGAAGCATGTTGGGGATTTCCATCACTGTTCTGGGAGTCTTCCAAGAACTCTCTCCCTTCTAAGGCAGGCATCTTAACGGAAAGTCCGGTTTGCTCTGCCTCTGAGCTTGTAGTTGTTCCTGCTAACAGCGGTGTAGATGTCCACATACCATCACTGAAATCACAGAATGCAGATTTAGCTGGAGGGCCTGCCTCGATGGCGGCCACTTCTTCAGACACCTTCTGTCCCGTCGGCCCACCCAGTCTCCCAGCCGCGTCATGTGTAGGTGGTGAAGGAGTCACCTGAGCTCCGGGACAGTGATATTTCACCCAATAGCATTCTATTCCTATGCTTACAGCGGAGCTAACATCCGGCGCAAGTCCTGCAGCAGAGCAAAAGCCCTCTATCCTCGTCGCCTGGCTGAGGAGGAGTCAAGGCTACAACCCTCAACCAGCCTTTTCTTTTAGTATGCAGCTTAACCGAAGAGGAAATAAGTAAAATGATGATGTAAGTCCGGAGCTTAAGCCAACGCGTCCACTCCTCATGGCGCCATTTTGATTCTCCCCATTTTTTGTCTTTTCTTTTCTATCATATCTCACCTTTGATGCAGGTTTTATCTAATATTTGCACTTTGTCCTGGAAATTATGCAATTGCATAATGACCATCAGAGGCCAAACTCCAAGACCTGGAGGGGGCGTCACTGTGCAGTGGGCCTTCTCTATTTTCAGGCTACCTCCTTTAATCTGAAGATCCAGAATCTCTGATATCAAACAAGCAAAGAACGCCATCATATCAGTGCCATCCTCCCCCTCCAGGAAACTGACCAGCCGCAAATTCTCCAGCTCCTATTTTTCATATCATCTAACTTTTCTGAAATAACAGCAAAGTTCTTTTCTGTGTTGTCAGCTTTACGGTGGGCTTCAATTAGAGAAATGTCCAAGTATTTCATCTTTTTAATTGCCACATCAATTTGGGAGAATTCTCTTGTACTGAGGCAACCAGGATTGCAACCTTCTCTACCACCACAGCTAAATTGTTATTTACTGTATATCTGATGTAAGGTTCTTGGAAAACTTTTCAAACATGTGTTCTAATAGTTTAGTGGTGTCCACTGGTGTAGCTGGCAGAAGCCATTCGTTATCAGAGGCCTGCTCAACCTGCAAATCCACTTTATCACCCACAAGTCTTGTATCTACTTAGTGAGGTTTAGCAGGTACAGACTTTAAACACAAGTGTTCAGACATGATTTTGGGGATAAGCAAAGCATTTTTTAGATGTATGATGTAGGATTAAAAGTTGGAGTAATAAGGAGCCCACACCACGCATGTCTACCTCTGCTCAGCATTTAATAAGGTACTCAATATAAACAAAAATAAATATTAAATTAGCTGAAGTCGATGGTTGACATGCAGTGGTGAGCTGATGGGCCTCTGCATCCTGGCCTCAGTGCAGAGTCTGCAGCAGGAATGACAGAGGTGCAGAGAGAGAGAGAGGCTCAAATGGTGGCTGAATGTGTGAGGCAGTGGCACACCTGGGCCACGATCAGAAGGAGGCAGGAGTGGCAATAAGCCACGAAGAGAGAGAGCGAGAGAGAGAGCAATAGTGAAGGAGGGGCCCGGCGAGCAGAGGCACATAGGAGCACTGCCATGATAGGGCCCTCTTGCTATTCACTGTGCTACAGCTGCTGCTACTTCTGTATTCTCCTCCTCTGGGTTCTCCACAGTGCCTCCATCTAGGCTCTGTGGTTTCCTCCTTTGGGTTCTCCACAGAGCCTCCTGCTGGCATCTTTGCCATGCCTCCCTCTAGTGCCTTGTGGCATCTCCCACTGGTGCCTTCACCACACTTTCCTCTAGGGTCATGGCGGTATCTCCCTCCAGGGTCTCGGCAGCAGTGGGTCCATCTGGCTTCCCTGCCATGTTCGAGCTAAGCCAATTAGCGCTGCAACCCACAGGCAACTCTATAACTCCCCCCTCTGGGCATTCTAGGTTTCCACTTCCTGGTATGGCCTAGGGGTGTGCATTCGTTTGCGATGTATTGGCAATCCGCAACATATATGCAATATTTGTTGTATTCGTGGAGGTCACGAAACGTATGGTGCACCCCCAAGAATACAACGTATAACTAATGAATAAGCCCCCACCCTCCAAAAAAGTGAGCTAAGAAAATATGAAAGAAAATGGAGGAAAGACCCATCTCAGACTAACAAAATCCTCTACAATGATAAACTGACATCATATCATCACCGCTGTAAAGAAATCCTACATCTACAAAAACCTGTCAGCCTTGCAGATCAACCCCAGAGAACTGTATACCTCTGTCAAGAATATAATCAACTCAAGCCTGACCTACTCCACCCTTCCTCCCACTACCCAGGGATGAACATCATGGACACATTCGCCACCCACTTTTCTAACAACACTGCATCTGTCATCAGCACTTTTAATAACTCCACCCCTGATGAAGCCAACAGCAATCCAAAACTTCAAGGCTCAACCTGGGAACATTTTGAAGTCATCACTACACTGGAGACCACAAAGATCATCGACAACCTGAAACCTTCATCCAACCCCCTTAATTCATGCCATATGTCCTTACTCAAACTGATCAAACTGGATATTGTGCTGTTCGTCGCTAAATTCATAAACTCTTCACTACAACATGGCACATCCCAAATACCCTAAAAAAGCCTCAGGCCAACCCATAATCAAAAAATCAACAGTGGATCCAACTATTACCTCTAATTATCACCCAATATCCACCCTATCCTTCATCCAAAGGACTAGAAACTACAGTTCTCCACCAACTCTGTAACTTCATTGATTCAAATAACATCCTCGACCAATACCAATTCACTTTCTGGAAACACCACAGCCCGATTGCTATCTAGTTTTGATACAGTGAGACATGGATTTGACTATGGTGCCTCATTCCTACTATGTCTACTCAACATATCTGCTGCATTTAACACAGTTAATCACTCCATCCTACTCTCAAGGTTATGCACCTTCGGAATAATTGGTATGGTGCTGAACTGGTTCTCATCTTACCTTAGAACAGGACATAAGTACAAATTGACTCTTCTACCTCTTCATTGATGCCTTTGAGCTCTGGAATATCCCAAGGACCTGCTCTCTCTGCGGCCCTCTTTAACCTTACTTAACCCCTCTATTCCGCACCCTTGATGACCTCGGAGTGCACTATAAAATCTATGAGGATGATATTCAGTTCTTTTTCCCACTCAAGGAAACATGGGCCTTGACTGAATCATTCTTCAATTACAATGATCCAAAAATGGCTACACTGTAATAAATTAGCGCTCAACACATCCAAAACAGAAATCATCATTCTATCATGCCATCCAGTCATCTATACTCCCAACCATATCATTTTGATATCCATCCCATCCCCATCGCCCAAAGTGTACAGAACTTAGGAGTCACTATTGACACCTCCCTCTCCATGTGTAACCATAAAAGAAATATCACCAACTCCTCCTTCTACAAACTGTGCTTGCTATGCCATCTTAAACCTCTTCTCGAATTCTTGGATTTCAGATCTGTCCTCCAATCCCTATTATTCTCAGGAATAGATTATTGCAATTCTCTTCTGACAGGCCTACCCCTATAAGCCACCCATCCTTTACCTATCATTCAAAACGCCACAGCAAGACTCCTTACTGGCACTCACATACGAGAGCACATCTCTCCTATTTTACAATCTCTACACTGGCTCCCTATCTCCTTCCGAATACAATATAAGTTGGCAATGATCATCCACTCCTTGGACCACAACTTTAACTCCCCATGGCTCTCCTCAACAATAAAAATTGACACCCCCACCAGAAAGCTAAGATCATCTTACTAGATGCTACTGGATGCTCCACCCGCAAAACTCACATACCTAGTGGAAACCAGGGAATGTGCTTTTCTCTCTGCTGGACCACTCCTATGGAACAGCCTACCAAAGAAAATAAGATGTCTCCAAGAAAGAACACTCTTCAAAAAAGCCCTAAAAACGTTCCTATTCAAGAGAGCATTCCTGAACCAAGAAGACAATAGACTACCCTCAACCTGGCCCCCGGCAGGGGATACTACCTAGCCTTCTACTCCCCTCTTTGATGACGCCATGTCACATGTGAAAGCCCCGTGATGCCTATCCTTTCCCCTCCCCCTAAGATTCTACATTACCTTCCCCCTCTCTATTGTCTGTATATGTTCCACATTGTACCCCGCTCTGAACATAGGAAGGTTGGGTAATAAGTGCCCTCACATAAATAAATAATTATTTAGATAGTTAAAGTGTTGTTTAAAAAGCAACAACACAAATGGTTTTCAATATAAATAGACTATTTTTTACATAGTCAGAGGTGTGAATCTTAATAGAAAGTTATGCAAATTTGCCACATAATTGCTGCAGACGTTTGAGAAATCTGACACACAATTTGCTGACTCTTGCTACAGAATCTTGAAAAATCTGCCACAGAAACTTTCAACTCTGAGTACCATGTGTATAACATTCTTTGAACTTTTGTCATGTTTTTTATGTCCTTCATTTTATTGCCTGAGAAAAAACATCACCTGGGGCAAAAAGATAAGAACATAAGAATATGCCATATTGTGTCAAATCAAGGGTCCATCAAGCCCAGCATCCTGTTTCCAACAGTGGCTAATCCAGGCTACAAGTACCTGTGAAGTACCTACAAGCTGTTGCGATTCTGCCCGTAGCCGGAGCTACAGGCAGCCTCTCACCTTCCTTCTCCAGCCAGTTCTGCTCCCCGATGCCATCTCCACACAGCTAGACTGCCACTGTCGTGCTCCTCGGTGGGCCCGCCACCACCGCGCCCTAGAATGGCCAGTGACTCCACCCCTCCATGTGGCCTGGAGGCCGCAGTTACCTTTGGTTCCTGTGGCAGGAAACCACCTTCAATCTCTTCTTTACCGCGGCAGGGAGCCGCGGACTTTGGTCTTCTTCACAGCCTGGAGGCCGCCTCTGGAATTTCCTCGTGGCAAGAGCCGCCCTCAGTCCTCCATCGAGCAGCAGGAGCTGCCTCCGATGTTGGGGCCTGGCCCTGCTCCTCCTCCTTCTCAGCGTCTTCATAGGGCCACTGACCATGGTCCTGCACTCCTTCCTGCTTCCGGCTTCCTAAGGCATGGGGCCGTGCCTCCTTCTGTGATTTAAAGATCCCGCGGCCGGATATGCCCCGGGCCCCACCACTGGACTTTTCCCTCGGCGTCTCCAGCTCAGCCCTACAAAAAGGCTCACTCATCATTCCTTCTTTGCCTTTGCAAGGGGCTAGTCCTCCCTAGGACTTCTCATCTCTGCTCCTGCCTGGCTTCTATGCTCTTTGTGGGATCCCTTGTCTGTGTTCCTGGTCTCTTCACTGGATTTCCCTTGTTTCATCCTGATGTTCCAAGTTCCTGATGTTCCAGTCCTGATGTTTCTGAGTCCTCATCTTTCCTGATGTCCATCTCTCTGATTCCTTCTTGTTCCAGGACTCCCTGTGGGGCTACCATCCATCCTGCGCTTCTGTGCTGCTCTTAGTTGAGTGTCCGAGAGCAGCAGGAGGTTTTGTGTTCTCTGGAAGCCTCAACCTTTACTATGCTCTCCTTGATAGCAGCCTGCACCTCCGGAGGTTCTTTGCTTTTAAAGTTCTAAGTTCTGAGTTTTTGAGTTCCAAGTTCCAAGTTCTGAATATCCTATTCTGACCTCGGAGGATCTTGGGGCTGTTTCTTCCAAGTCCCATGTCTGATGTCCAGAGCTTACTCCATTCCCCTTGTGGTCCGTGACCAGCCAACCAGATGTGTAGGGCACTTAGGGGACAGTGTGGTCCACGACTAGACCTCCTGGGCTGTGTAGGGTGCCTGAGGGACCTTGCTCATCTGTGTCTGAGACTCTACGTTCCAATTTCCTCGTCTGAGTCTTCATGCTCCAGAGTCTTCATCTGCCCTTTCCTCCTGTCCAGCCTGCCGCCTCTGCCATTACCCAGCGGCATGTCCGAAAGGGTTTGGAGTGGTAGGACTACTCAGAGACCAACCTTGCGTGGTTGGCCCCCTGAGGCTGTGCAGGTCAGCACGGGCCTGGACTTCCGCCTTCCACCCAGACGAGGTTCCGTTTCACCTGCCTCGGTGCTTCCTCAGAGCTCCTCTCCCAGTTCGCCAAGGTCCAAGGGCACACTTCTCTTGTTCCCGCTGCTCATGGACTCCAGCGCGCAATGCCTTTCCAAAGCCTGTGTGTGCAACAGATTGCAAAGGCCATGTGCCCGGTAAGACTGTCCTTGTCCCAGGTTTTGTTTCTGGACCTTATCCTCAACCCAAGAATTTTTTTTTGGGACTTTCTCATGATCTGCAGGAAGTACATGCATTTTAAATATGACCATTGTTGGTTGGGCTCTGGATTACTTTGTCCTTTCTCTTTGAGTTGATCCAGCAAGTTAATCCCTCCCACCCACCCTACATTCAAGATTCATTCGGTTTCCATATTTCAGACTGGTTCACCATCTTCTCATGTACTTATGAATCCAGTGCTTCTTAACAGTTTGTGAAGGCTTCAGTGTTCCAGTATTCCTGTGTTCCAATGTTCCTGTGTTGCTTGTTCCAGTATTTCTGCATTGCTTGTTCCAATATTTATGTGTTGCTTGTTCCAGTATTTCTGCATTGCTTGTTCCAATATTTATGTGTTGCTTGTTCCAGTATTCCTGCGTTCCAGTGTTCCTGTGTTGCTTGTTCCAGTATTTCTGTGTTCTAGTGTTCCTTTGATGGGCCTACTCCTTTGGACTTCCAAGAGCCCTTGTTTTCAGGAATTCTTTTTCTTCTGGGTTCTGTACGACCTGCAGGAGGTGCCTGCACCCAGAGTTTCATCTCCAGGTCCGGTTTTTGTGTTTCCAAGTTCCACGTACCAATGCTGTTTCCTTACGACCTGCAGGAGGTGCCCGCACCAATTGATGTTCCAGCTCTAGTTCTCCTTGTGCCTGGTTTTCGACCTCCTTTGAGGGGGGATGCTGTTGTGTAGGGGTGTGCATTCGGATTGACCGCATTAGTAAAACGCAACTCATATTTTTTTTTTACTTAAAAAATTGATTCGACATAAACGATCGGATTTCCCACATATCGAACATAGATATGTTCGATATGTGGGAAATCGCGATTGTTGAGCCAAAATAAAAATATAAACCCCCTCACCCTCCTTAATCCCCCCCCCCCCGACTTACCACAACTCCCTGGTGATGGAGCGAGGAGTGAGGACGCCATTTCTGCAATCCTTGGCGAGAAGCATGTGACGTCGGCGGCACGTCGAGTGCCGCCGGCGTCACGTGATTCCCGGCTCGTTCGCGCCGGACGGCTCGTTCGGCCCAAAAAGAACTTTTGGCCAGCTTGGGGGGGCCTCCTGACCCCCCCAAGCTGGCCAAAAGTTCTTTTTGGGCCGAACGAGCCGTCCGGCGCGAACTCGCCGGGAATCACGTGGCGCCGCGTCACTCAGACGCGACGTCACGTGATTCCCGGCAAGTTCGCGCCGGACGGCTCGTTCGGCCCAAAAAGAACTTTTGGCCAGCTTGAGGGGGTCAGGAGGCCCCCCCAAGCTGGCCAAAAGTTCTTTTTGGGCCGAACGAGCCGTCTGGCGCGAACTTGCCGGGAATCACGTGACGTCGGCGTCACGTGATTCCCGGCTCGTTCGCGCCGGACAGCTCGTTCGGCCCAAAAAGAACTTTTGGCCAGCTTGGGGGGGTCAGGAGGCCCCCCCAAGCTGGCCAAAAGTTCTTTTTCGGCCGAACGAGCCGTCCGGCGCGAACGAGCCGGGAATCACGTGACGCCGCGTCACTCGACGTGCCACCGACGTCACATGCTTCTCGCCAAGGATTGCAGAAATGACGTCCTCACTCCTCGCTCGATCACCAGGGAGTTGTGGTAAGTCTGGGGGGGGGATTAAGGAGGGTGAGGGGGTTTAAATTTTTTTTTTGCACATATGTACATATACCCAACTCATTGGATTTTTTTTATGTCCATATTGGCCGCAAGTGGGACCCCCTTTCGGACATAAAAAATATGAACATAAAATTTTGCTCTGCACATCCCTACTGTTGTGATTCTTCCCGTAGCCAGAGCTATGGGCAGCCTCTCACCTTCCTTTTCCAACCGGTTCTGCTCCCTGATGCCGTCTCCACGTGGCTAGACTGCCGCTGTCATGCTCTTCACAGGTCCGCTGCTGCCTAGAATGGCTGCTGACTCCATCCCTCTGCGTGGCCTGGAGGCCATAGTCGCCAGTGTTTCCTGCAGCAGGAGGCCACCTTCAATCTCTTCTTCACTGTGGCAGGGAGCTGCAGACTTCGGTCCTCTTTGCGGCCTGGAGGCCGCTGCCGGAGTTTCCTCGTGACAGGAGCTGCTCTCAGTCCTCCTTCAAGAAGCAGGAGCCACCTCTGACGTTGGGGCCTAGCCCTGCTCCTCCGCCTTCTCAGCGGCTGCACAGGGCCGTGGTCCATGGTCCTGCACTCCTTCCTGCTTCCTTAGGCGCAGGTCCTCATCTCCTTCTGTGATTTAAAGGGCCCGCGGCCAGATATGCCCCGGGCCCCACCTCTAGACTCCCCCCTGGGCGTCTCCAGCTCAACCCTACAAAAGGGCTCACTCATCATTCCTTCTTTACCTTTGCAAGGGGCTAGTCTTCCCTAGGACTTCTCATCTCTGCTCCTGCCTGGCTTCTATGCTCTTCATGGGATCCCTCGTCTTCTGTGTTCCTGGTCTCTTTACTGGATGTCCCTTGTCTCATCCTGATGTTCCAAGTTCCTGATGTTCCAGTCCTGATGTTCCTGAGTCCTCATCTTTCCTGATGTCCAGATGTCCATCTGTCTGCTTTCTTCTTGTTCCAGGACTCCCTGTGGGGCTGCCGTCCATCCTGCGCTTCTGTGTTGCTCTTAGTTGAGTGTCCATGAGCGGCAAGAGGTTCTGTGCTTTTACTATGTTCTCCTTGATAGCAGCTTGTGACTCTGGAGGTTCTTTGCTTTTAAGGTTCCAAGTTCCGAGTTCCAAGTTCCAAGTTCCGAGTATCCTGTTCCGACCTCAGAAGGTCTTGGGGCTGCTTCTTCCAAGTCCCATGTCTGATGTCCAGAGCCTGTTCTGTTCCCCTCGTGGTCCGTTACCAGCCAACCAGCTGTGTAGGCCGTGTAGGGGACAGTGTGTCCTGCGACCAGCCCGCCTGGGCTGTGTAGGGCGCCTGAGGGACCTTGCTCTTCTGTGTCTGAGTCTCCACGTACCAAGTTCCTCGTCTGAGCCTTCATGCCCAGAGTCTTCGTCTAACCCTTGCCTCCTGTCCGGCCTGCCGCCTCTGCCATTACCCAGTGGCAGGTCAAAAAGGGCTTGGAATGGTTGGCCTCCCTGAGGCTGTGCAGGTCAGCAGGAGCCTGGGCCTGGGCTTCCGCCTTCCACCTAGATGAGGTTCCATCTCACCTTCCTCGGTGCATCCTCAGAGCTCCTCTCCTGGTTCACCGAGGTCCAAGGGCACACTTCTCTTGTTCCCGCGCAACAACTGCTCAAGGGCTCCCACGTGCAACACGTTGCCAAAGCCTGTGTGTGCAACAAAAACTAAGTATATCCCATGCTACTGACGCTAGTAATAGCAGTGGCTATTTTCTAAGTCAATTTGATTAATAGCAGGTAATGGACTTCTCCAAGAACTTATCCAAACCTTTTTTAAACCTAGCTACACTAACCATATACCCTGGCAACAAATTCCAGAGTTTAATTGTGCATTGAGTGAAAAAGAACTTTCTCCGATTAGTTTTAAATGTGCTTCATGCTAACTTCATGGAGTGCCCCCTAGACCTTCTATTATCCAAAATAGTAAATAACTGATTCACATTAACCCATTCCAGACCTCTCATGATTTTAAACACCTTTGTCATATCCCCCCTCAGCCGTCTCTCCTCCATGCTGAACAGTCCTATCCTCTTTAGACTTTCTTCATAGGGGAGCTGTTCCATTCCCTTTATCATTTTGGTCGCCCTTCTCTGTACCTTCTCCATTGTAGCTATATCTTTTTTGAGATGCGGTGACCAGAATTGTACACAGTATTCATGGTGCAGTCTCACCATGGAGTGATACAGAGGCATTATGATATTTTCCATTTTATTCAACATTCTTTCTAATACTTCCTAACATTCTGTTTGCTTTTTTGACTGCCACAGCACACTGAACCGACGATTTCAATGTATTATCCACTATCCGCCTAGATCTCTTTCCTGGCTGGTAGCTCCTAATATGGAACCTAACATCATGTAACTATAGCATGGGTTATTTTTCCCTATATGCATCACCTTGCACTTATCCACATTAAATTTCTTTTGCCATTTGGATGCCCAATTTTCCAGTCTCGCAAGGTCCTCCAGCAATTTATCACAATCTGCTTGAGATTTAACTACTCTGAGTAATTTTGTATCATCTGCAAATTTGATTACTTCACTTGTATTATTCCTTTCCAGATCATTTATAAATATATTGAAAACATTGGATCCCAGTACAAATCCCTGAGGCACTTCACTGCCCAGCCCCCTCCACTGAGAAAATTGTCCATTTAATCCTACTCTGTCTTTTAATCAGATTGTAATCCACAAAAAGACATCACCACCTAACCCAGGGGTCAGGAACCTATGGCTCTTTTGATGGCTGCATCTGGCTCGCAGACAAATCTTTAATAAAAAAGTAAAAATCTAACAAAATCCCCCACCCTCCTGATGCCCCCCCAAGACCTCCAAAATTAATTTACTATAACCCCCACCCTCCTGACCCCCCCCCCCCCAAAACTGCCAAAAGTCCCTTGTGGTCCAGCGGGGGTACAGGGGCGGTCTGGGAGTGATCTCCTGGACTTGGGCTGTCGGCTGCCAGTAGTCAAAATGGCGCCGATGGCCCTTTGCCCTCACTATATCACTGGGGTCGACCAATGATGGCGGTAGCCCCTGTGACATAGTAAGGGCAAAGGGCCGTCGACTGCCAGTAATCAAAATGGCATCGACGGCCCTTTGCCCTTACTATGTCACAGGGGCTACAGCCGCCATTGGTTGACCCCAGTGACATAGTGAGGGCAAAGGGCCATCGGCGCCATTTTGACTACTGGCAGCTGACATCCCAAGTCCAGGAGATCGCTCCCGGACCCCCCGATGGACCACCAGGGACTTTTGGTAGGTCTTGGGGGGGGGGGGTCAGGAGGGTGGGGGTTGTAGTAAATTAATTTTGGAGGTCTTGGGGGCATCAGGAGAGTGGGGGGTTTTGTTAGATTTTTACTTTTTTATTAAAGATGTTAATACCTGGAGCGTGGACCCTTGTTCTGAGGTAGAGTCGGTACTGCCGTCAAGGGGCGAACTCCTCGTCAGTCTACCGTCAGATGGCAAGGCCTCTTGCAGATGTAGATCGGACTTCACCCTGGAAGCACGTGGTCCCCCCAGGAGCCCGTAGGGACACGGCCACTGGGACTTAGGCAACTCCCTGAAGATAGAAGATGGTCTGGATGCAGGCGCCTCCTGCAGGTCATGGGTTCCAGACGGCTGGCGCCTCCAGCAGGTCATAAGTTATCTCTTATAGAGAAGTTGGAGAAAATCCAGAAGTCGTCCAAGACTCGGAGTCCAACAAGCGGTCCGCAGCCAGTCCAAGGGTCGGAAATCAGAGCGTAGACCAAAGCCAGTCCAAGGGTCGAAATCCAAAGCGAGATCCGAAGCCGGTCCAGGGGTCGAAGTCCAAAGCGAGCTCCGAAGCCGGTCCAGGGGTCGAAGTCCAAAGCGCGGACCAAAGCCAGTCCAGTGGTTGGGGTCCGAAAGAAGCAATCCAACGAGGAGGGCAGAGCAGAAGCGGGATGAAGAATCAGGATTCCAGGAACACAGGAACCAAGCAAGACCTCAATACTAAGGCAAGGTCTGAGGAGCAGACCTTGCCTTTAAATACCAAATCCAGAGGAAGTGCTGCAAAAGGGAGCCACTAGGGATGTGAATCGTTTTTTGATGATTTAAAATATCGTCCGATATATTTTAGATCTTCAAAAATCGTTAGGGCCACGATACAATACCAATTCCCCCGATTTATCGTTAAAAAATCGGAAATCGGGGGAAGAGGGAGGGCAGGAACTTACTTACTTGCCCTAAACCAATGGCAGGAAAACCGGCACACTAAAACCCCCTAAAACCCACCCCCGACCCTTTAAATTAAATCCCCCACCCTCCCAACCCCCCCCCCCCAAATGCCTTAAATTACCTGGGGGTCCAGCGGCGGTCCGGAACGGGCTCCTGCAATTGAATTGTGTTGTCTTCAGCCGGCGCCATTTTGCAAAATGGCGGCCGCAAAATGGCGGTGAACGACCTCCTGCAGTCGATCTCCTGCCGGCGCCATTTTCCGTACGGAAAACGATTCACGGCAGGAGATCGCTCCCGGACCCCCGCTGGACCCCCAGGGACTTTTGGCCAGCTTGGGGGGGCCTCCTGACCCCCACAAGACTTGCCAAAAGTCCAGCGGGGGTCCAGAACGACCTCCTGCAGTCGAATCGTGTTGGTCTATGGCCGCCGCCATTTTGCAAAATGGCGCCGGCTGAAGACAACACAATTCAATTGCAGGAGCCCGTTCCGGACCGCCGCTGGACCCCCAGGTAATTTAAGGCATTTGGGGGGGGTTCGGGAGGGTGGGGGATTTAATTTAAAGGGTTGGGGGTGGGTTTTAGGGGGTTTTAGTGTGCCGGTTTTCCTGACATTGGTTTAGGGCAAGTAAGTACTTCCCTCCCAAAGTTGATGAAGTATTAAGGCATTTGGGGTGGGGGATTTAATTTAAAGGGTCGGGGGTGGGTTTTAGGGGGTTTTAGTGTGCCGGCTCACGATTTTAACGATTTTCACGATATTTTAAACACCCAAACGGCAACAATACGATTCCCTCCCCCTCCCAGCCGAAATCGATCATTAAGACGATCGAGGACACGATTCACATCTCTAGGAGCCACGACACTTCCTGTCGTGGCCCCTTTAAATGCTGTCTTCAGCCGCGCGCGCGGCCCTAGTGGAGTGGAGAAGGGGGCGGAGCCACGGCAGGAGTCGGAGGCCTGCAGCCGGCCACACAGTGTCCTGGGCCTCGCGAAGAGCTTCTTCTGAGGCTCCCTGCCCCAGCGGGAGCCTCTGTGGAGCCCCGATGCCACGGGTGAGTGTCCGGTCCTGGCCGCGGACCGCCGCGGCCGGTTGCCATGACAGTCAGCCCCGGTCGTGGACTGCCGCGGCCGGCAGCCATAGTACCCCCTCCTCTAGGCCTCCCTCTAGAAGGCTTGGGTTTACTTGGATGTTCACTGTGGAAGTTCTGAAGGAGATATTTATCCAAAATGTTCTTAGCAGGCTCCCAAGAATTCTCCTCTGGCCCAAATCCTTTCCATGACAGGAGATGCTCCCATGTGTTGCCTCTTTTCCGGATGTCCAGTACTTCGTGTACCTGGTAAATGGTCTCATCCTCGGCCCGGAGTTGTGGTACATCAGGAGGTTTCCGGGAAGGCCACGTGAGGACCACAGGTTTCAACAGGGACACATGGAAGGAATTATGGATTCGTAATGTCGTAGGAAGGCGAAGCTGATAGGTCACAGGCCCCAGTCGTCGAAGCACCGGAAAGGGACCAATGTAACGAGGAGCCAAGCGCATGGAGGGCACTCGCAGATGGATGTGCCGGGTACTCAACCACACTTTCTCACCCTGACTGAATTGGGGTCCAGGCTGATGCCGCTTATCGGCAAAGGTTTTAGCAGAGAGAGCCGCTTTACGAAGCATCCGTTGGGTTCGTACCCATAGCTGTTTTAATTGGTCCACCGTGAGCTGAGCTGCCGGAGATGGAACCATTAACGGCAACAGCAATGGGGGTCTGGGTTGTCTTCCAAAGACGATCTGAAAAGGGGAAGCCCCCGTAGAAACACATGCTTGAAAATTGTGGGAAAATTCCACCCAAGACAAAAGGGTCACCCAATCATCTTGACAAGAATTGACGTATAATCGTAAAAACTGTTTCAATCCACGGTTTGTGCGTTCAGCCTCTCCATTGGCTTGCGGGTGAAAAGCGGTGGTAAAGTCCAGAGCAATGCGAAATTTTTTACAGAGATTTCACCAGTAATGAGCTGTAAACTGAGGTCCTCGATCAGACACAATGTGTAGCGACGTCATTTTGATTACTGGCAGCCGACGGCCCTTTGCCCTTACTATGTCACAGGGGCTACCGCCGCCATTGGTCGACCCCAGTGACATAGTGAGGGCAAAGGGCCGTCGGCGCCATTTTGACTACTGGCAGCCGACAGCCCAAGTCCAGGAGATCGCTCCCGGACCACTCCTGGACCCCCCGCTGGACCACCAGGGACTTTTGGCAGGTGTTGGGGGGGTCAGGAGGGTGGGGGTTGTAGTAAATTAATTTTGGAGGTCTTGGGGGGGCATCAGGAGGGTGGGGAATTTGTTAGATTTTTACTTTTTTATTAAAGATTTGTCTGCGAGCCAGATGCAGCCATCAAAAGAGCCATATCTGGCTCCCGAGCCATAGGTTCCTGACCCCTGTCCTTTAACTATTCTCTTCCCAAACACACAAGTGATTTCTACCCATATAGATTTGATTGTGCATTTAGTCTCATGCAGGATCTTTATGTTGTTGGACTCTATGCCATCTCAGACATAAAGTGCCACCCCACCTCCCAGATGATCTTCTCTGTCATTGTGATAAAGCAAAATGGTAAAGCACTGCACCATTGGTTATCCTCCTTCCACCATGTCTCTGAGATGCCAATTAAGTCTATGTTATCATTCACTGCCATACATTCTAATGCTCCCATCTTACTTCTTAGACTTCTGGCATTATCATACAAACATTTCAAAGTGTGTTTTTTGTTTGTATTTTCATTCTGCTTTTTAATTGATAGGGATAAATTGGAATCTTTTAGCTCAGGTAGTTTTTAATTACAGGCACTTGCACTACTTTTCTTATTATTGGAACCTCACTGTTGGGGTGCCCTAATTCTAATGCATCATTAGTAGGCATGTGCATTCATTTTAAACAAACTAGACAATTTCAACAAAATTATCTAGTTCGTCATGGTTCGGGAGGATTTTTTTCCAACAATTTAGAAAAATGTGTATTTCGTTTTAGTGCACACTAATGGGATTTAATGCACACTAACATGCAGTTAGTGTGCACTAAGTCCCGTTAGTGTGCACTAAGTACATTTCAGGTTTAGAGCACCCTAACGAGGCTTAGAGTGCACTAACTCTATGTTAGTGTGCATTAAGTCCTGTTAGGGCAAATACCTAGTTTTCTAATTTCGGAGTTAGTGCACCCTAATAGGACTTATGCCCTAATTTAAAATGTCCGGCGCACATAAAAAATAGTAGTTATGAGGGTGGCTGGGCCTTGTGTATGCTGTGTTCATTTTAAAAGGGGCCCGGCCACTCGCGTAACCCTCGTTATGCACACAAGAGCCAAGCAGAAAAAAAAGGGTCAGGAAGGGGGCAGGCAGGGGCAGTCCAGTGGTGGGGTGGGGCAGAGCTGGTGGTGGCCGGTAGAGCTCAGGAGTTGGCGTAAGTTCAAAAACAAAAAAAAAGGTAGGGCATTTTAAGAGGTCGGTGAGGGTAGGTAGGGGGGTAGGAAAGTTCCCGCCCAGTCTGCTCCTTAATTGGAGAGAACTGGAGGAGGCCCGATCTCATTGCTCCTGGTCTGCCACTGCAGCCTCCAGAGATCAGACTCGTTCTCTGAGAAACAGGAGTTGTTTTCATCGGATGCACATGTACAACTTCTCACCAGCGGTTAAAAAATCATACATGTGACACTCGATCAAAAGACTGGGAGGCCCCCTCTTGCTGCTGGACTGCTGCCTTCATCTCAAATTTGTTCAGTTCCTAGTTAAGCTTTAGGTTGCTATTTTAGTAGGAATTTGTCTAATTAGGGTCCTTTAAATGTATTAATGTATTTACTATATGTCTGGTAGTGGCCTACAAGAGAATGATCAAACTCTCAATAAGGTGTGGGGAATTTGTGAAGTGAAGTTAAAAGGCTGGGTTTTTTTCTTTTTTTTAGTATGAAAGTGGCACATGCCTATAAATTAAATGATGAGCTAGGGGTGGGTGGGAGAAGGGTGGGAGGGTTGAGAAATACAAATGTACTAACTTCTGCTTATTTGCTGCCTTATTGACTATTAAAAGCACAAACACACAAACATACTAAATAATAGGGATGTGCATTTGTTTGCGACGAAATAGGAAATAGAGACAATATTTTCTATTTTGTCGCGTTTTTGGGGGGGGGGGGGGGGGGGGCGATGAAACAATAAGAAAATCCACAAAATATCGTGTGGTTTTCTTATCATTTTAGGGGAGGGGAGAAAGGGCACATTAAAAAAAAAAAACCCAAACCCACCCTAACCCTTCAAATTTAATTAATTGCAAACTTCCCGACCCCCCAAGATTTGCCTCACACTCCCCCCCAAGACTTACCGAAAGTACCTGGTGGTCCAGCGGGATCTCAGGAATGATCTCTCCCCTCTCGGGCCGTCGGCTTCCACTAATCAAAATGGCACCGATAGCCCTTTGTCCTTACCGTGTTACAGGGGCTATCGGTGCCATTGGCCAGCCTCTGTCACATGATAGGAGCAATGGATGGTGCCATTGGCCGGCCTCTGTTCCATTGTAGGAGCAATGGATGGCACCATCCATGTGACAGAGGTTGGCCAATGGCACCGATAGCCCCTGTAACACGGTAAGGACAAAGGGCTATCGGTGCCATTTTGATTAGTGGTAGCCGACGGCCCAAGAGGGAGGAGATTGCACCCGGAACCCCGCTGGACCACCAGGGACTTTCAATAAGTATTGGGGGGGGGGGAGGGGGGATGCAATTAATTACATTTGAAGAGTTGGGGTGGGTTTGGGGTTGTTTTGGTTTTTTTTTAATCTGAACAGTTGGGGTGGGTTTCGGGCATCAATTTGGGGGGCAGACTAAATGAAATCGGCCCAAACCACGTGAAAATGAAATTTCCTGCGGTGGGCTGATAACGAAGGCCGAACCAAAAGGTTCAGCCGAATCACATCTCTACTAAATAATATACCCCAATGGGTTTATTTATTTATTTATTTCGGATTTTTATATACCGGCATTCGAGACCGCAGTCACATCATGCTGGTTCACATAAAACGGGAGTGCATAATAAACATGAACTAGAACATTGGTGCGGAAAAGGCAGTTACATGTAACAGGGTGACTAAAACTTGGTGAAGAAGGAAGAGAAAGGACAGTTATTAATTAATAATGGCTAACGATAGTAGAGATAGTTAACAATAGTGTAAATGACAATGGAGGTTGAGGTTGGGGTGTTGAATCAGTTGGAGTCCAAGAATGCTTGTGTGAAGAGCCAGGTCTTTAGTCTTTTCTTGAAGGTTGAGAGGCAGGGTTCCAGTCTAAGATCTGGGGGGATGGAGTTCCATAAGGGTGGACTGGCTGTGGAGAAGGCCCGATCTCTTAGCGTGATGTGTCTGGTAGATTTGAAAGGCGGTACCTGTAGCGATCCCTTGTATGCATCTCTTGTCGGTCTTGACGATTTATGTAGTCGGAGAGGGATCTGAAGGTCAAAGGGAGCCAGTTGATGGATGTTTTTGTATGTGGTAAGAATAGCCTTGTATATTATTCTGAAGTGGATGGGTAACCAGTGAAGGTCCTTTAGGATAGGGGTTATGTGATCCCTTCTCCTGGTATTTGTCAGTATTCGAGCAGCTGCATTTTGCACATCTGAAGCGGTTTGGTGTAAGAGGAAGGGAGACCAAGTAGGATGGTGTTACAATAGTCTAATTTTGAGAAAATGATTGCTTGTACAATCGTTCTGAAATCTTCTCCTCAAAAAAATTTCACAAGCAAAAACTTAATGATTTCTTTCAGCCACAAGCAAGGTGATCCTCTCCTCTCAGTGCTCCCACTAGATGCTAGCCCAGATGACTAGAAATGGAGATTTGATTTTAAAACTACACTTCTGGTGGCCTCAGTCAGGACATTCATTATCCTGTGCTCCTGGAATTATCTTTTGTGCGATATGTAGCTGGGGCATAGAGCTGTGGCTGATGTTTAGGAGACAAGCCTCAACCATCACTTGTTATCAATAGCTGCACCTATAATCTGGAATTCTTTGCCTCAGGAGCTAAGAATAATGGAATGCATGGAGAAGACATTCAAGAGCTTACTGGAATTAGGCAAGCTTTCTCTAACTGCCAACTGATGGAATATGTACTAGTAAAAATCTGTTTGTAATTAGTTAGCTTTTATTTTAAGTTTGTATAAAATACAGTGCATGTACTATTGTAAGCCACCTTGGGCCTAGGCATTGGGGACATATAAGTAAATAAATAAATAAATAAATACATATATAAAACTATTAATCCCCAACAAGTCCACGGTGCAATTTGAAGTTTTTGTTAGGAGTTTGCAACAAATGAGAGAGATACAATATAATTTACTATTATCCATATTAGGATCTACCACCCAGGAAAAAGATCTAGGCATCATAGTGGATAATACTTTAAATCGTCGGTTCAGTGTTCTGCAGCAGTCAAAAAAGCAAACAGAATGTTAGGAATTATTAGGAAGGGAATGATTAATAAAACGGAAAATGTATCGCTCCATGGTGAGAACACTCGAATACTGTGTACAATTGCGGTCGCCACATCTCAAAAAAGATATAGTTGCGATGGAGAAGGTACAGAGAAGGGCAACCAGAATGATAAAGGGGATGGAACAGCTCCCCTATGAGGAAAGGCTGAAGAGGTTAGGGCTGTTCAGCTTGGAGAAGAGACGGCTGAGGGGGTATATGATAGAGGTCTTGAACAAGTAGATGTGAATCAGTTATTTACACTTTCAGATAATAGAAGGACCAGGGGACATGCCATAAAATTAGCAAGAAGCACATTTAAGACTAATCGGAGAAAATTATTTTTCACTCAACGCACAGTAAAGCTCTGGAATTTGTTGCCAGAGGACTTGGTTAGTGCATTTAGTGTACCTGGGTTCAAAAAAGGTTTGGATAAGTTCTTGGAGGAGAAGTCCATTAACTGCTATTTATCAAGTTTACTTAGCTAATAGCCACTACAATTAATTGCATCAGTAGCATGGGATCTTCTTAGTGTTTGGGTAATTGCCAGGTTCTTATGGCCTGGATTGGCCACTGTTGGAAACAGGATGCTGGGCTTGATGGACCCTTGGTCTGACCCAGCATGGCAATTTTTTATGTTCTTATGAGAATATGGTGATTGGAAGATAGTTGCTTTATGAGAAACTTATATTTACATCATGCTGATCATTTGTGATTGGCTAAGGTATAATTAAATAGTGCCTTTGGACTAATTTTGCTGTCACATTGTGTTTCAGAGGTAGGATTGGCACATATAGACTACTTCCTTCATTAAAAGTGCTTAATTCTTACACAAGCACAAGTTTGGTTTGAAAATTAATTTTTTCTTGGAAAAAGCCATTCAAAGGATTAGCTTTTTAGCTTAGATTGTAGCAGCATCTGGTTGGTGCACTTAGAAAAAGGAGGAAAGTTGGTACTACTAGTATGCAGCCCCCTCTGGTCAATGAGTAGTAGTCATCCCTCATTCTTATAATGGTCCAAGAACTGCCCTGGCATGTAATCTGGGGTAAAGAATGAAAGATGGAGAAATCTTTAAAAAAGCCAGCAATTCAATTGCAACTGTGTTGGAGGCTTTATTGCACTGCTTTGTCCCTCTGTTTGGGGGTGATATATTTTGAAGTTTTACACCATTTTCTGGGTAGACATTACATTTTGCAATAACAAGTTTGAGCCATTGGGTCACCTAAGCTACCAACCTCAGGAGTGATACATTTTGTATGTGACTAATTTTGCTCTTTTCATTATAAAGAATTATAAATAGGGAATATTAAGACTAATCTGGTTAGATAATTAGGAACTGAGGGTCCTTACTGTTGACTAAGAAACCTCTGTAAATGTCTGGCCCTACCTAAGAAGCATTTTCCCTTAGACACAAAATGGGCAAAAAAACTTTAGTAAATAGGCCCTTAGGCTCATGTATTTCTAGGTTTCAACTTTATCATTCATTCAGCAGCAATTTGTTGTTTTATAGACACAAGAGTTACTTGTACTTGGCTCCTTTATGGATCTGCAATTTGGATTCAAGTTTACATCAGGAGGAGACATATTTAGTTTACACGTTAATGCAAGGTCCTGAGCAGTAGCCTTGTACAAACAACTTTGTAGCTTCTCTCGCAGCAGACAGAGTGCCACTTCTCCTCTATTCCCAACCATGCAGGTACTGTAAAAACAAAGTGGCAGAATTGAATATTGTTCAATCACACCATTTCACAGTTGTGTTTGACTAAAGCTCAACTGCTCTCATGAATATACATTTTCAATAACCATATGCATAATGGATGAGACAGAACTGGGAGTGCTGGGATTTCTTTGTCCCTTCTAAGTGGATTTTGTATATTGCTAGCTTTTTGTAAACAAAATGATTCCTATGTATGTGTCTCTTGTTTGGATTCACAAACAATTAAATGAGGAGACATATCATATGTCTATTATTGTATCTTCTAATGTTACATCATAAGGTGGACTATTTTGACTTTTCTGTTCTGCCCTATAATTTCATGGTAACACCCATACTATTATTCTAATAAAGCAGGAGAAATAATCACCAGATTTTGAAAATATTAAAAATGTAATAACTAAATAAATAAATAAATAAATAAATAGATGAATTGATTACCTGCATTATCTACAAATAATAGGCAGGGTACAAAAAAAACATCCATTCAAAAGAAAAAAATTACAAAATAAAAACAGACAGTAAGAATGAACAACATCACCAGCCTGGAATTCACTGCAATCACTGTCTCAAAGTCCTGCTGATATCTGAGCACAAACTTGCATTCAACTTGGTTTCCAAAGGCTTGGACAATCAGTGTTTTGGCATCTTCCCAAAGGAGCTTAAACAAGTTTCAACTCTTGGCTCACCAGGTAAAGGATTCCAGGCTGTAGGGCCAACAACTGAGAATACTCTCACAAGGAAGGGATGTCTAATAGATTTTTTGTCTGACATCTTACCAGCTGCAGGGGTGTATACATTTTTTAGTGCTGAACATATACTGCAAGGAGCATTTGCATTAACTGAATTATAAACTGTTTATTTATTTATTTATTTATTTATTTATTTATTTATTTAAATTATTTTACTATACCGATACTCAAGATGCGGTCTTATCGTACCGGTTTACAATAGAACAGGGGAAATCAAATAACAACTATGTAGAAGGTAAAACTTACATCAAACAGGGAGCGAAAAACTTGGGAGCTGGAGGACAGGAAAGATATTTTAAAACTATGGAGAGATATTTTAAAACGATATCAACTGAAGAGTGCTAACACAGTCACTGAAAAACCAAGAAAACCAAAGACAGCGATATAAAATCAGCTAGATTAAACTCGGCTGTGGGTTAATCTTGAGTAATTATTCACAATTATTCATAAATCTTGTGGACAGGGGAAGCATGAGGGTAAGCAGGGGGGGGGGGGGGTAGGAGGGCTGGGATGGGGGTAGGGGGAGAAGGGAGGCAGTCAAGGGTGAGAGACAATGTGTTTGATAAACAAGCCTTCCCAGACTCTTAGTTCTACTCAGACAGAAAAACATCCTAAATATGAGGTATCCCCAAATTATGGACACCGCACCAAGTCCTACTTTCAGGACCCTGCAACTGTACAACAATCTCTGAGTCCAAAAGCTCATCACATTTTATTGTATCTATTTTGCAGCGTTAATATGTCAATATTTCTACATTAAATAGTTAAACTGTATTTATAATATTTATTTATTACTATGTTAAATTAACATACAGTTATATTGTTCCATCTGTTCTATGGTTCTATGTAAAGCCAATTATATCGTTCTATCTGTTCTACGGTTCTATGTAAAGCCCCTCTCTCTGTTGGGCAGTTTATCGTTTTATGTAAACCGGAGTGATTTGTAGTTCTTACAAGAATTTCGGTATATAAAAAAAAAAATAAATTTGAAAATAAATATAAATAAATAAAGTGTTCCTTCAACCGAAAGCTTGAGTGAACAGCCAGGTTTTCAGTTTCTTTCTGAAGGAGAGATGGCAAAGTTCCTGGCGTATATCTGGGGGAAGCGCATTCCAATGGAGCGGGCCCGCTGTCGAAAGTGCTCGCTTATGAATGGAGTTGTGGACCGAGGATTTGTTAGGGGGGGCCTTGAGAGAACCTTTGTAGGTGGATCTGATCGGTCTTGCGGAAGTATGTAGTTCCAGAGGGATGGAGAGTTGTAGTGTGGATTGCTGGTATACAGATTTGTGGATGATGGTGAGAGTCTTGAATAGTATTTTGTAATGGATGGGTAGCCAATGAAGGATTTTTAGGATAGGTGTGATGTGGTCCTTACGACGTGTGTTTGTAAGGATCCTGGCCGCTGCGTTTTGCAGCATCTGTAGCGGTTTAGTAGAGGAGGCGGGAAGACTGAGTAGTAGAGCGTTGCAATAGTCAATCTTTGAAAACAGTATGGCTTGCAGCACTGAACGGAAATCCTGGAAGTGTAAGAGTGGTCTTAGCTTCTTCAGGACCTGTAGCTTGAAGAAGCATTCTTTAGTACTAGTGTTAATGAACTTTTTGAAATTCATTCTAGAGTCCAGGGTGGCCCCAAGGTCTCTAACCTGGCTAGCTAGCGGAATAATTGTATTATTGGTGGAGGGGTTGTCATCGTCAGGGGAGATAATCAGGAGTTCCGTTATGGAGGTATTAAGGACCAGGTTGAGACTCGAGAGAAGAAAGTTGATGGTGTGTAGGCAGCTGTTCCAGAAATTTAGAGTAGATGAGATGGTATCCGAGATGGGGATTATGATTTGCACTGTTAAGATTTTAAATCTAAAATGCCTAGAGATGTGCTTAGTATTAAGTTTTTGGGTCAGGTGCTTCATGGAAAACTGTTTTCCTACGTTTCTTTTTTTTTTTTTCAGCAACACAGACCAAAAAAAAAAAACCCCCACTTAATTACAATCCCCCCCCCCATCAGAATGGTGGGGGAGTTGTAATTAAGTGTTTTTTCTTTTATGGTTGGGGGAGTTGTAATTAAGTAAATTTCAAGGGTTGGGTTTGTTTGTTTTTTAAATAAATGTGCCCCTCCCCCCTGAATTTCGGACAAAATCCGTTTCAGGATTCAGGTCCTCTGAACCATGCCGAATTAGACAATTACGTTGAAATTGTCCAATACATCAAACATTAATGCACATCTCTAATTAAATGCCAAAAGCCTGGCAACCAATGTAAAGTACTAAGTACTGAAGTGATATCCACTCCTACAAGAACACATGCAGCGGCATTCCCTGCATTCCCTGCATTCCCTGCAGTAAAGTGGTTTCAAAACTGAGGCTGGAAAACCATCATAAAATCAACTCTGATTTCCAATGTAGCTCCCATCTCCCGTTTCCTCCGATCCTCCTTCCTCCTTCCTCCCTTTTTTGCTTACCCCTGTACATACATTGTATTTTCTGTACATATCATTACTTTTGATATAATACAAAGTTGATTGTTGTTTGCCTCTTATTTCCAATCTGTCTTAATATTTAATTTGCCCACTCCCGCTCCCGCACCCTTGTTCATTGTATTTTCTACCTGTCAGTTCTATTGTAAACCGGTATGATGTGGTCCACTAATATCGGTATATAAAAGTTTTTAAATAAATAAATAAATAAATAAATAAATGAATGAATAAATAACTAAATAAATAAATAAAGGAAAGGCTTCACCTGTAGCAGCAGGTGAGATAATATGTACCTTGTGCAACAGCTTTCTCTTGTGAGCAAAAAGCAAGGAATTTAAAATAACATTGAAAACTTGCCCAATTTGCGAGATGGAAAGATATCAAAGCAGGGGAATCTAGATAAAACCATCATCTTCTCAACATTTCCAATAAGTTTTATTCATATATATCCACTCCTTAAGAACATAAGAAAATGCCATACTGGGACAGACCAAGGGTCCATCAAGCCCAGCATCCTGTTTCCAACAGTGGCCAATCCAGGCCATAAGAACCTGGCAAGTACCCAAAAACTAAGTCTATTCCATGTTATCATTGCTAATGGCAGTGGCTATTCTCTAAGGCAGTGGTTCTCAACCTTTTTTCTGTCGGGACACACCTGACAGATGGTTCTCACATGCGTGACACACTGACCCATGATCGTCACAGTTTGCATCCACGGGAACCCCCCTGATCCACAATAATGGATGTAAAGCAGAATTATGACATTCCCCGTTCAACTCACTCTACAAAAAAGATATTCTGGTTCTGGTGTCATCTCAGTAACAGCCACTCAAACTCCTTCTACTTTCAGGCTCAATAGCCCTACTTATGAAAAGACAGCAGTTTACCACCAATGCATGTCCTCTTGAGAAAACGCAACAAATAAGACTGATAAAACACTTACATGCTAGTAAAATATCTCTGTAACAGACACAGAACCGACCTAACATACTCCCAGGATCTGTAGTAATGCACATAAACTAATCCACACACAGTTACACCTGTATTATGGAATACACTCAAACAGGAGCAACCCTATCTATGAAAAGACAACACTACAAATATTAAATCAGGCCCTAAAAACCAATACATCTCTTATTAGGAAAACAGAACTAGCAAGCAGCTATAGATCCCCACACAGAAATAATTGTAAAACTATACTAATAAGCAGAATAAATGTTTCACAACAACTATGAACAGAATAACATCCAACAATTAAAAACTCATAAAAACTATTAAAAATTCTCCAAACACCAATAAAATATTTCAAAAAAAGCAGACACATCACATAATATTAAATAATTAAAATAGCAGTCAATCAAGAAAAATAAACTTAAAAAGCCACCTTTACTTACCCCCTCCAGCAGCTTTCCTACTCCTCTTCCATGCAGGCTGTAGCACACACCAGAAGCAGCAGTAGTGGCTAAGCTCTATACCCATGGTCCTCTTCCTTAGGGCCCATGTCTCTCACACACACACACACACCATACCAGTCATGCCCCCATGACCAGTTTCTGTCTCTCACACACCAATCATCTCCCAGTCTTTGACAAACACACCAGTCACCTTCCTGAACAGTTTCTCTCATGCCATACACACACACACAGGCTTCCCACTCCCGTGTTCCACTTACATATATGGGCTTCTCACTCTCATAATCACTTTCTCTTTCTCACATACACTCACCAGTCTCTCACTCCCATGCTTGTTCTCTCCACATGCACAGGCTTCTCATTCCCATAATCACTTTCTTTCTCTCCCACATACACACACACCAGTCACCCGATCTCTCTCATGCATACACACACAGGCTTCCCACTCCCATGTTCTCTTTCAGATATACAGGCTTCTCACTCCCATGCTGTATCTCACACACTCCCAGCTTTCTCACTCCCATGCTCACTCTTCACATGTACAGGCTTCTTATTCCCATAATCACTTTCTTTCTCTCTCTCACATACACGCAAACACACACCAGTCACCTGATCTCTCTCATGCATATACACACACACATAGGCTTCCCACTCTCATGTTCTCTTTCAGATATACAGGCTCCTCACTCCCATGCTGTGTCTCACACACACACAGGTTTCTCACTCCCATGCCCACTCTTCACCTGCACAGGCTTCTCATTCCCATAATCACTTTCTCTCTCTCTCTCTCACACACACCCGTCACCTGATCTCTCTCATGCATACACACACACACAGGCTTCCCACTTCCATGTTCTGTCTTACATACACAGGCTTCTCCCTCCCATGCTGTGTCTCACACACACCCAGGTTCTCACTCCCATGCTCACTCTCTTCACATGCACAGGCTTCTCATTCCCATAATCACTTTCTCTGTTACACACACACACACCCAGTCTCTCTCTCATTTCCATGCTCGCTCTCCACGTGCACAGGCTTCTCATTCCCTGAATCACATTCTCTCTCTCACATTCACATACACACCAGTCACACCGTCACCTTACCAACCAGTCTCTCTCATATACATGCACACACACAGACTTCCCACTCCCATGCTCTCTCTCACATAATCAGGCTTCTCACTCCCATGCTTTCTTTCACATACACCCCCACAACACCAGGCTTCTTACTCCCATGCTTTCTCACATACCCAGATTTCTCACTTCCATGCTTTCTCTCTCTCTCTCTCTCTCTCTCTTTCACACACACACATCCCTGACTGTCTCACACTCTCACATACACATCAGTCATCTCCTTGAGCAGTCACTTTCATTGTCTCTCACATATACACATACATCAGCTCTCTGACCAGTTTCTCTCAATCACACACATACTCTCGATCAAATACATTCTCTCACTTACACACAGTCTCTCAATCACACACATTCTCTCACTTACACACAGGCTGGCTGGCTGCTTCTCTCTCTTTCTGTCACTCACTTCCTCTCCCCCCCCAGCACAAATGGTAGCTGCTCCTCCAGCCCCCGCAGGCCAAGAAGGAAGAATTCCATCGATCGCGGGAGGCTCATGCTGCTCTCTCCTTTCCCTTCCGCTTTCTCCCCCAGAGCAGGACGATCAGCTGCCTCTCCTGCTGCCACCGGACTCCTGCTATCTTCGGGCGTCCGAACTTCCTGTCGGGGGGGGGGGGGGGGGTAGCGGAAGCGCAGCGCACAACGTCCGCTTCCTCCCTCCCCCCCCCCCCCCCAAGCAGGAAGATCGGCGGACCATACGGCCCGACGCCCGAAGATAGCAGGAGGCCGGTGGCAGCAGGAGAGGCAGCTGATCTTCCTGCTTTGGGGGAGAAAGCGGAAGCTGTGCGCGACGCTTCCGCTCCCCCACCCCAAGCAGGAAGATTGACGGACCATACGGCCCGACGCCCGAAGATAGCAGGAGAACGGGTGGCAGCAGGAGAGGCAGCTGATCTTCCTGCATTGGGGGGAGGAAACGGAAGCTGCACGCGGCGCTTCCGCTCCCCCCCCCCCCCCCCCGAACAGGCCGCAGCAGCGCTTCCCCATGTGTGCCGTGATGGCGCGTGAGGCGTGGGTTCTCTTGCGGCACTGCCTTTCTTCTTCCCACGCACCACTTCCTGGTCCGGGGGAAATGCAGGCGCGGGAAGAAGAAAAGACCAGCCGCGGATGCCACAGCTTTTTTTTTTTTTTGCACCGCTGCCGTTCCCGCTGGGCTTGAATGTGCTGATAGCCCGGCGGCAACGGCAGCAGAGAAGAACGAGCAGCGGGAGGGACCGGGAGCCACGCGACACACCTGCCGGTGCTTGGCGACACACTAGTGTGTCGCGACGCACCGGTTGAGAACCGCTGCTCTAAGGGGTAGACTTTATAAACTTACGCTCGCACGTACTTTTGTTCGCGCACCAGGCGCGAACAAAAGTACGCCAGATTTTATAAGATACGAGCGTAGCCGCACATATCTTATAAAATCCGGGGTCGGCGCACGCAAGGGGGTGCACATTTGTGTACCATGCGCGTGCCGAGCCCTACGCACGCTGTCCGTTCCCTCCGAGGCCGCTCCGATTTCGGAGCGGCCTCGGATGGAACTTTCTTTCCACCCCCCCGCGCCTTTCCCGCACCTTCCCCTCCCTTCCCCTACCTAACCCACCCCCCCGGCCCTATCTAAACCCCCCTACCATTGTCGGCAGAGTTACGCCTGCCCGAAGCATGTGTAATTCTGTGCACGCCAGCGGGGTGCTGGCGCGCCATCACTTGACCCGGGGGCTGGACCGGAGGCCTCGACCATGCCCCCGGGCCAGTGTCACGCCCCTGGCATGCCTCCCGCCCCGCCCCAAAATTAGCGCCGCCCACCCGACACCCCCGACACGCCCCCTTTGCGAAGCCCTGGGAGTTAAGCGCTCCCGGGGCTTGCGCGCGCCACCGAGCCTATGCAAAATAGGCTCGGCGCGTGCAAGGGGCTTTTTTAAGGGTTACACACTTAACTTAGGCGCGTAACCCTTTTAAAATCCGGTCCTAAGTGAAATTAATAGCAGGTAATGGACTTCTCCTCCAAGAACTTATCCAATCTTTTTTTAAACACAGCAATACTAACTGCACTAACCTCATCCTCTGGCAACAAATTCCAGAATTTAATTGTGCGCAGAGTAAAAAAGAACTTTCTCCGATTAGTTTTAAATGTGCCCCATGCTAACTTCATGGCGTGTCCCCTAGTCTTTCTATTATCCGAAAGAGTAAATAACTGATTCACATCTACCCGTTCTAGACCTCTCATAATTTTAAACATCTCTATCATAGCCCCCCTCAGCCGTCTCTTCTCCAAGATGAAAAATCCTAACCTCTTTAGTCTTTCCTCATTTTGGTAGCCCTACTCTGTACCTTCTCCATCGCAATTATATCTTTTTTGAGATGCGGCGACCAGAATTGTACACAGTATTCAAGGTGCGGTCTCACCATGGAGCGATACAGAGGCATTATGACATTTTCCGTTCTATTCACCATTCCCTTTCTAATAAGTCCCAACATTCTGTTTGCTTTCTTGACTGCTGCAGCACACTGAACCGACGATTTCAATGTGTTATCCTCTATGACGCCTAGATCTCTTTCTTGGGATGTAGCACCTAATATGGAACCTAACATTGTGTAATTATAGCATGGGTTATTTTTCCCTACATGCATCACCTTGCACGTTTCCACATTACATTTTATCTGCCATTTGGATGCCCAATTTTCCAGTCTCACAAGGTCTTCCTGCAATTTATCACAATCTGCTTGTGATTTAACTATTCTGAACAATTTTGTGTCATCTGCAAATTTGATTATCTCACTCATCGTATTTCTTTCCAGATCATTTATAAATATATTGAAAAGTAAGGGTCCCAATACAGATCCCTGAGGCACTCCACTGTCCACTCCCTTCCACTGAGAAAATTGTCCATTTAATCCTACTCTCTGTTTCCTGTCTTTTAGCCATTTTGCAATCCACGAAAGGACATCGCCACCTATCCCATGACTTTTTACTTTTCCTAGAAGCCTCTCATGAGGAACTTTGTCAAACGCCTTCTGAAAATCCAAGTATACTACATCTACCGGTTCACCTTTATCCACATGTTTCTTAACTCCTTCAAAAAAGTGAAGCAGATTTGTAAGGCAAGACTTGCCTTGGGTAAAGCCATGCTGACTTTGTTCCATTAAACCATGTCTTTCTATATGTTCTGTGATTTTGATGTTTAGAATACTTTCCACTATCCTGGCACTGAAGTCAGGCTAACTGGTCTGTAGTTTCCTGGATCACCCCTGGAGCCCTTTTTAAATATTGGGGTTTCATTTGCTATCCTCCAGTCTTCAGGTACAATGGATGATTTTAATGGTAGGTTACAAACTTTTACTAATAGGTCTGAAATTTCATTTTTTAGTTCCTTCAGAACTCTGGGGTATATACCATCCAGTCCAGGTGATTTACTACTCTTCAGTTTGTCAATCAGACCTACCACATCTTCTAGATTCACCGTGATTTGATTCAGTCCATCTGAATCATTACCCATGAAAACCTTCTCCATTACGTGTACCTCCCCAACATTCTCTTCAGTAAACACTGAAGCAAAGAAATCATTTAATCTTTCCGCTATGGCCTTATCTTCTCTAAGTGCCCCTTTAACCCCTCAATCATCTAACGGTCCAACTGATTCCCTCACAGGCTTTCTGCTTCGGATATATTTAAAAAAGTTTTTACTGTGAGTTTTTGCCTCTACAGCCAACTTCTTTTCAAATTCTCTCTTAGCCTGTCTTATCAATGTCTTACATTTAACTTATGCTTTATCCTATTTTCTTCTGTTGGTTCCTTCTTTCAATTTTTGAATGAATCTTTTGGCTAAAATAGCTTCTTTCACCTCCCCTTTTAACCATGCTGGTAATCATTTTGCCTTCTTTCCACCTTTCTTAATGTGTGGAATACATCTAGACTGTGCTTCTAGAATGGTATTTTTTAACAATGACCATGCCTCTTGGACATTTTTTACTTTTGTAGCTGCTCCTTTCAGTTTTTTTCTAACAATTTTTCTCATTTTATCAAAGTTTCCCTTTTGATAGTTTAGCACGAGAGCCTTGGATTTGCATACTGTTCCTCTTCCAGTCATTAAATCAAATTTGATCATATTATGATCACTATTGCCAAGCGGCCCCACCACCGTTACCTCTCTCACCAAGTCCTGTGCTCCACTGAGAATTAGATCTAAAATTGCTCTCTCTCGTCGGTTCCTGAACCAATTGCTCCATAAAGCTATCATTTATTCCATCCAGGAACGTTATCTCTCTAGCGTGTGCCAATGATACATTTACCCAGTCAATATTGGGGTAATTGAAGTCTCCCATTATTACTGCACTACCAATTTGGTTAACTTCCCTAATTTCTCTTACCATTTCACTGTCCATCTCACCTTCTTGACCAGGTGGACGGTAGTATACCCCTATCACTATAGTCTTCCCCGACACACAAGGGATTTCTACCCATATTCAATTTTGTATTTAGTCTCAAGAAGGATGTTGGACTCTATGCCATCCAGGACATAAAGCGCCAGGATGTTGGAATCTATGCCATCCCGGACATAAAGCGCCACACCTCCTCCCGGGTGCTCCTCTCTGTCATTGCGATATAATTTGTACCCCGGTATAGCACTATCCCATTGGTTATCCTCTTTCCACCATGTCTCTGAGATGCCAATTAAGTCTATGTCATCATTCACTGCTATACATTCTAATTCTCCCATCTTACTTCTTAGACTTCTGCATTAGCATACAGACATTTCAAAGTTTGTTTTTTGTTTGTATTTTCATTCTGCTTTTTAATTGATAGGGATCAGTTAGAATTTTTTAGCTCAGGTGCCGTGGGGTGCACCAAATTAAACAGATAATAAGTTACATACCTGGGGCGTCGCGATGCGTTTCGCCTCCCCATGTATATATCAAATATGGCAATATATGTTGTGGATCACCAATACGGCAAAAACAAATGCACACTCCTAACTTCAAATTCTCCTTTGATGTTTGCAAAATATGTTCATGAACTAAACCATTTGCAGCTGATGTGCTGCATCTCTGGCTTGAAGAGTGACTGGCTTGAAGAGTGACTGTTTAGAAACTTTTTTTGCCAAGCATCCAAAGGTTTAGACTCTTTTTCTTTAGGTACACTCAAATGAGTATTTGATCTCTTCACTCTTCTCATAGCTGATTCTGCTACCAGAGATTCATCTGGTAGTTGCACATTTGCATGCCCAAGGCATTGCTGAACTCTGTATTTCAGGTCAATATTTTTTGCCTTTGGTCTGACGATGTTTTCCTTATCTTTAATTGAAGATCTTGCAAAACATTATGTATACTACTCTTATTTGCTTGAGTGGTTGCATACATTTTAATATTCCTTAAAATTCATCTGAAACCTGAGGGCCTGATTTTCAAACGCATTTACAATGTAAACAGGGATTTACATGTGTAAATTGTATAAGTGGGCATTTGAAATTTCCTACAATAAATGTAATTGAATTATCTATAGGATTTGCTCATGTTAGTGTAATTTACATGCATAAATAGCTTTTGAAAATTGCTACAATAGTATATTACATTTACACATGTAACTTTTTGGAAAATTCACCTCTGAAATTCAAGTTTAAAGGAAACTCTTTGCAACATCTTTTGCAAAAAAGACAAATAAGATATGTTTTCATTTGAAGTTGTGCTTCCTGGAGGCTTTGCTGAAGTGTCGGATGGTAATCCAGTTCATTCCTTCAAGGAATGATACAATCTACAAAATGGTCTCAGATAGATGTTAAACAAGACAGCAGACTAGGGGGGTGCATTCGTTTTGAATGCATTTGCTCTCCGCAACTTATTTTTTTTCAAACTTAAAAAAAGTGATGATGCGCAACGCATAGCGACTTCCAACTTATTCAACATAGCTATGTTGAATACGTTGAATCTAAATAAACATTTAAACCCCCCACCCTCCTGACCCCCCAAGACTTACCAAAACTCCCTGGTGGTCCAGCGGGGAGTCAGGAAGCCATCCCTGCACTCCTTTGCGATTTCCTCATGGCGCCGATAGCCCGTGTCACAGGGGCTGCCGGTGTCATTGGTCAGCCCCGGTCACATGGTCACCGGCGCCATCTTGTGCTCCTACCATGTGACAGGTAGGTCATGTGGCAGGAGGTCGCTCCGGGACCCCCATTGGACCCAACCGGAACTTTTGGCCAGCTGGGGGGGGGCCTCCTGACACCCCCAGCTGGCCAAAAGTTCCGGTTCGGTCCAACGGGGGTCCGGGAGCGGAAGAGCATGTGACGTCGGAGCGGAGTTGCACGTGACGCCTGAGCGGAGTGACACCGGCGTCACGTGCTCCTCCGCGCCTCCGCTCCGCGACCCCCGTTGGACCTAACTGGAACTTTTGGCCAGCTTGGGGGAGCGACCTCCTGCCACATGACCTACCTGTCACGTGGTAGGAGCACAAGATGGCGCCGGTGACCATGTGACAGGGGCTGACCAATGGCACCGGCAGCCCCTGTGACACAGGCTATCGGCACCATGAGGAAATTGCAAAGGAGTGCAGGGATGGCTTCCTGACTCCCCGCTGGACCACCAGGGAGTTTTGGTAAGTCTTGGGGGGGATTAAGGAGGGTGGGGGTTTACATTTTTATTTAGGGAACCGGGAAAAGTATGGACAGATCCTCAACTTATGGAATTCTCCATGCGTCCATATTGAACGAAATCAACACCCCACGAAAACGTATCAACGATTCAACAACTACTTTTTGTCTGCACATCCCTACAGCAGACGTCAGATCCCTGAGCCATACCAGTGCCTAGAGATAACTATTTAGAGAATGCTTAGCTGACCCTAACCTGTTGTCACCTCTTGGTAAGATAGAACCTAAACCATTTTAACACAACAACATCAAAGATACCTATATTGGTCTCCATCCAGACCAGCATCCAAGCTTTCTGATGCATATCAAGACTTGACATTGATAGAGTTTTTGTGCTATGGTCAGAATGAAACCCAAATTGATAGTAGTTGGAACTTCATGTTCATTCAGAAACTCCTGCAACTGCTTCACTACCATGCCTTCAATCAATTTCACCAGAAAAAATAGTTATGATACAGGCCAGAAATTAGATAGCACTGTCTGAACTAAACCTGGTTTTCTTAGCAAAGGGTGAACCATAGCAATTTTAAGGGCTTGGTATGTACCCTTCCATCAGAGATGGGTTCACAATCCTAGCAATCTCCTGTCAAAGTACTTTTAGCATCTTTGCTCAAAATTTGACAATCTCACTACTTGTAATGATGTTAAAACAACTCTAGGTCTGCCCTCCCAAGAATTAAGCCCAGCTGGAAATTTAGTAGAGAGATCAGCAATTTTGTCATGAAAATAGGTCGTATGTTTGTCAAAATACAGAAAATTGAATATGACATTCATTATCACCAGAATCTCAATTTTGAGTCAGCTGTTTTACAGTATAAAACAGTTCTCTCAAATGAATCCTGACAGTCAATATCTTAATAGAGAGGAACATTCACTTAGACTCATCTACAAGGTATCTATATTTAATAAAACACCAATTATAATATGCAAGGTTAATTGGGAACTTAACCTTCTGCCATCAGCACTCTGCCTAGCAGAGATATAATTTCACCTCCCTCAGTACTTTTTTGAACCCGGGTACCAAACAACCTCTCCAAGGGATATTAATTAAAGACCCCATGTTATCTAGGGCATTTACTAGAGACTCTTGCCATGATTCAATTGCAGAGTACAATGTCTCTGTTAATGATAACTTCATATTTAAATCAGGAGCACATTCCTTCCATGATAGTTCAATATCAACATGTGGGGATTTAAATTAAGTCATAGCTGGTGTGGCTGATTATAGCCTACTTGTGCTTACATGAATTCCAAAAGTAATGATAAAGTAATCTGGCTATGGAACCTTAGTAAAATATAACCATAGATAGATATTCACCCTTTGCCAACCAAGGAAAATTAATTGATGATTATGGCTGGTTCTGTGATTATCTGCCTCAGTTGTAGAGTTCACAATGATGTAAAAAAATGTCATTACAAGGCACTGGAAAAGGCATCTCATCTAAGTATAAATTAAATCACTCCAAAATTCACTCCAAAAATCACTCTGTATAGGTCTATTCAAGATGCTAATATTGCCTCAACAAATGGTGATTGATTACTGGACATAAGTTATGGAGGGAAATAGGCTGGACAGATAGACTCACTGCATACAAACACAAGATCTTGTAGTCCTGGTCAATTTCAATAACAGTCCTTACAAAAGAGGCAGACAATGGCTCTTTTGATCGCAATAAGACCCCCCACCATGTTTAGAATATCTAAATTTTGCATTTACCACATATGAAGAAGTATACAGCTGATTTAGCGTGACAATATCAGTGTCGAGTGGTCACATTTTGGTTACACCAAAAATACCAGGAGTGGAATCAGACAACATATCTTAAGCTATGGCAGTTTTCTTCCACACAGAATGCACTTTCAGTTATCATAATTAATGAACATTGTTGTAGTTTAAGCGATTCAGCATTTGCATCAGATGAAACCTGTACAGCATAAGACAAACCAGAAAGACACCTAGTTCTTAAATGGTGCATTAGTCACAAATTAGCAAATATATAATGGGCTAGACAAAAAGGCAATGGCACCCCGCTTTCTACCTGAGTAATGTGCACATCCTCTGAACATGTGTCATGCTTTATATGCGAGCCAGATAGAAATGGACCTTGTAAACATCATTCACAATACTTGCCCACATACTGTGCGCACACTGAAAATTATTTGCTTTCTTATCTATATTCTTCATGTTTTATTGCTTTTGCACTTGACTGCTTATTTGCACTCTACTAATTTGCAGGGAATAGTTGCACAATAGCTTTCTAAACCCATTCCAAAGGTGTATTGATCTATGAAGACATGGCACATCTTGTGTGAATAATTAGTATTAATCTTTTCTGAGTAGATAGTATTTTACCTGTTTATAAACATTAGCAGAGTTACAAACAGGATAATTAATGTACATGGCATAGAAAATAAGCAGCTAAAGCACTATTTATCTTAGACATCTGCAAAGCTGTGCTTTGTGTCAAGAGGTTGTAAAGAGTTCCAGAGTAAGGATCAATTAAAGGAAGTTGCAGGAAATTCCTCATCATCTCTAGTCAATGAAGATTTATGGTGTGTGCCCTGGTAATAATTTCCTGATTGGTATGGCCTTGCTAATGCAGACACAAACCAGCTGAGCCCTTGGTCTAATTAAAAGAATTAGATAGGTTTTTTACTCCTATAAAGTGCCAGAAAAAATCAGATGTGCCCCCACCACCTCACCCAATTGACATAATTTTGAGGGCAAAGGTTAAGATAATTGCAACTCAAAAGTTGTCTTGAAGAGGTGCAGCATTCTAAAATATGTTAAATATTCAGTTTGGAAGATATAGTAATGGTATCAAATGTCAACCGTGTAAACTGATAGGTCTAATAGCAACAGTGGTATATGCAGTCGGCTTGTGCAATGCGTCTACAACCTTGTTGGAGAACAAATACCAAGTAAATAAAAAATGCCAGGCACCAGTCAGCAAATAAAATAAATGCTCCCTTGACTGCTCATATAATAAATGAATTAGTACTCTCTGAACCATATTGAAGCAGATAAATATAATCTTGATAAACCCTAATTTTTATGGCTTCTGGAGGGTAAATATTGGAAAAAGAAAAAAATATATATATCAGATTATATATATATAGAAATATATCTAGCAAAGTGGTTTTGTTTTGTTTTTATTGGATTTATGTATTTTATTGTTGCTCAAGAAGTTTTTGTATTTCTTTTCTTGTTGTAAGTCACCTAAGATCCTTTTTGGATAAATCATTGGAATTAAATAAATGTGTGATAGGGAAAGAAAAATAACCATTACAGCTTCAGAGCACATAGGTTGAGGGGCTTCCATATGTTCCCCATTAAATCACTCCACTCCACCGTCTGACATACACATAAACACCTACTATTACTCACCCATATGTATGAGCCCTTTTTGTCTTAAGGAATTCGTGGGATTTGAACATATTAATTCCTGCTGGAGGCTGGGCCACGTCCAGGACAGATCAATTCTGCAATCATGAGATCCCTATTACTTCCTATAGGCGATATTTGGGAACCTGTAAAAGTTTTTTATCCTTGAGAAAACTTAGTATAACCTAAAAGGAACAACACTTAATTGATTTAAACAATGTTATCAAACATCCAGTTTTTAGAGTGCCTACAGTTTTCTATACAAAAGCTGCTTTTAAAAGACTAGTAGAGTTGTTCAGAGCCAACATTTTAATTTCAGTTAATTTATTCCTTTTGTAGGTCACCTTCAATTGTTTGGTTCATTTCAAACAAAAAATAATGTGTAGATTCATACTACATGCCATTCATTATTTTTGTTTCCCAACAAAGTCAATGGGGAAGCAATGCAAGCTATTTTGAGTTTCAAAAGTGGGGTTTTCTAATCAAGAACACCCTAAAGCTTCAAAAGAGGGCACCAATAACAGTGCCATGAACCCCCAAAGGCAGCACGAGAGGGGCAAAGTGACACCAAGAGTGGCATGGACATTATAAGGTGCCATGAAGGGGGAGGAAAGCAGCCAGGTGCAGAAAAATATCCTAGGATCTGAGAGAGGGGAAAAGCAGCATAGAGAGTGGCATGAAGAATCCCAAAGCACCATGAGAAATACAAAGCAGCCACTCACAATGGTAAGAACACCTCGAGGAGTAGAGTTTGGTGTAAGGCAGCAAGGCATACTAACAGCAAGACCCCAAGGGTGTAGCATAAGTGGTATAGCAGCAAGGCAGAGTGGCATCAAGACTTCCAAAGTGTATCATCAGAAGCAGGGTGGCTTCACTTTGATCAGTCCTCCATCCTGTCTACTTGCCCTCTTCTCCCATCTTGGCTCAGTGTTCTGGCTACTACCTTACTCAGGAGTTTCTTGTTAGCCATATTTACCAGTTTCACTGCAGCAGTTTTCAATGGGCCATAGACATGAATGGGAAACAAATACAAGTTTTTGTTTAATTCTTGGCTATTTTCCATTATTTTCAGGGGTCTATAAATGAAACTAAAATGGTTTGTTGCATTTTACCCATTCACTGCAAACAAATGTTCATCCCAAAAAAGCAGTGCTGTTTATTGCTCAGGAGTTCATGATACTTACTTTGGCTTATTCTAACCCCTGTATTAGCCTATGGTATTGGCCTATGAAATATTTGCACAATCTCACATCCTATTCTAATCTTATGTTTTCCTTAGAATCACAATATTATATCTTCTCCCAGGCTCACACTTGTACTACACAACATTTTTTCATAGCAATACAAATTACTTCATTGTTGCGTTCGGGAGCAGTTTTCCTGGAGCAGTGGAGATCGGCTCCCTGGTAGGGACTAGGAAGCACCTGCCCCCACGGGGCGGAGCACTGGAGGAGACAGAGGCTTGGATGAGCTTTACTACTGGAAGCCTGAGGTTCCCCCGGGTGGAGCCCGTAGGGACCTGGGCCACTTGGACTTAGGTGGGCCTCGCAGGGTCTCCTGGAGAGGTAGTAGACAGGTGTGCCCACGGACAGCAAAGGAGCGTGGTCGGACTCTAGGCTGTAGGTCTGGAGGAGCAAGGAAGACCAGAACAGCCTAGGCGATTACTAGGCAAGGGACAGAGCCAGAATCAGGAGATGTGGTCAATCAGGCAGAGGTCAGAATCCAAGGGTCAGTCGAGGTCACAAGGCAGGCTGAGGTCAGGAGGCATGCAGCAGACAGAAGGGTCGAGGAACAGGCTGAGGTCAGAACCAGAGAGACAGTCCAAGGGTACTACCTGGGAGACGAACAGACAGACACAGGAACAGAGGGACGCTGGAACAGTAGGATGCAGGAACAAGACTGGAACAGTAGGATCCTGGAACGAGGCTGGAACTAGACTGGAACGCAGTGACAATCTAGCACATAATACAATGCCGACCCAATTGCCAAGGCAAGGAAGTGCAGGCAGGGACTTCCTTAAGTAGTTCCTTCAATCAGGGCGTGCCTGGGAGCTAGCACCTGCCCCTGGCCCTACAAGAGGCTGGGCGGTCCACGCGTGCATGTGCGTAGGTGTGGGGCCAATGCCATGGGAAACACCGGACTCCAGCATGAGGTCTGGTGTGCAGTGGAAGGCCTGGCGACCGCCGCCGCGGGACACAGCGGCCTGGAGGAGCTTGCATCTGCCACTGGGGAGGCAGACCCGGGACTTACAGAGGAGCTAGAGAGGTGAGCAGGCCCTTGAGCTGGCCAGACGCGGACGGGGCGCGTGACAATACCCCCCCCTTCTAGGCCTCCCTCTACGCAGCCATGGCTTGCCAGGGTAAGTCCTATGGAAGGTCTTCAGGAGTTCCTTCTCAAGGATGTTGTGGGAAGGTTCCCACAGTTCTCCTTGGCCCCATAACCCTCCCAGGTTAGGAGGTATTCCCATTTCCCTCGATGCCGACGGACGTCGAGAACCTCTCTTATCTGAAGAAATGTGTCTGGTTCGGTAGAGACCCGTGGAGGAGAGGGAACTCTATGTGAGGGCCAGGAGAGGACCAAGGGCTTCAGCAGCGAAACATGGAATGTATTATGGATGCCCATGGCACGCGGCAGCTGGAGCTGATACGATACTGCTCCCACTCTTTGAATCACCGGAAATGGGCCAATGTATTTAGGAGCCAAGCAATGAGAGGGAAGTCTCAACCTGATGTGTCAGGCGCTCAGCCACACCTTCTGGCCAGGATGAAAGAGTGGAGCGGAACGTCTATGGGCATCAGAAGTACGCTTAGAACGTTCAGCGGCCTGGGTAAGGCATTCTTTGACTTGATTCCACACCTGACAAAAGGTGTTGGCCATGGATTGTGCAGCTGGAGAAGGAACAGTCAGAGGAACTGGAAGTGGCAGCCGAGGTTGTCGTCCGAATACCACAGAAAATTGAGATACATCGGTGGCAGCAGGGATGTGGGTATTGTGCGACAGCTCAGCCCAGGGTAATAGAGGAATGTTTTTAAGGTTCGGTTGGTCCTTTCAGCTTGACCATTGGCTTGTGGGTGATAGGCCGACGTGAAACTCAAGGTGATGTTAAACTTCTTACATAGAGAGCGCCAGTACCTGGCGGCAAACTATGGTCCTCGGTCGGATACAATTTCCTTTGGGAGCCCATGGAGAAGGAAAATGTTTTTCAGAAACAACTTGACTAATTCTGGGGACGATGGGAGGCCTGCAAGGGACTAAAGTGACCCATTTTCAAAAAATGATTGAAGATGACCAAGATTACGATGTTGTTCTAGGATGGAGGCAGGTCTGTAATAAAGTCCATTGAAATGCTTGACCATGGCTCGGTAGGTGCTGAAAGTGGCTGGAGTATGCCCCAAGGCCATCCGGTAGGTAGCTTCTGTTGGGCACAGACGGGACATGAATCTACATAGTTACGAGAGTCTTGTACCATGTTGGGCCACCAATAATATCTCCATAACATCTCTAGGGTCCTGGCATGACCCAGGTGTCCTGCCAACTTGGAATCTTGAGTCCATTTCAGAACTCGTTCACGTAGCCTACGTGGAATGATGGTTTTCCCAGCTGGAACTGTAGTGGTCACAGCAAGGGATATGCAGGTAGGGTCTATGATATATCTAGGAATGTCAGGAACATTCTCAGGTTCAAAGGATCTTGATAGTGCATCGGCACAGAGGTTTTTGGAAGCTGGGTGATAGCATAGAACGAAGTTGAACCGTTCAAGGAAGAGCGCTCATCGGGCTTGTCGAGGATTCAAGAGTTGAGCTTCTTTAAGGTTCTCAAGATTCTTATGGTCAGTGAAAATGGTAAACTTGTGTTGTGCCCCTTCCAACCAGGGGTGCAAATCCTGGAGTGCCAACTTGACAGCGAGAAGTTATTGGTCACCAACGGTGTAGCGCTGCTCAGTAGGAGATAACTTGTGTGAGTAGAATGAACAAGGTATCAATTTACCCTTGGGAGAAAACTGGCTTAAGATGGCTCCTGCTCCACTCGCAGAGGCGTCGACTTCGATGACAAATGGATGTCTCGGGTCTGGATGCTGAAGACAAGGACCAGAACAGAAAGCTTCTTTGAGTGTATGAAAGGCAGCTTGTGCTTTGGGAGTCCACACATGAGTGTTAGCCCCTATCTTGGTCATGGTGGTGAGCGGAGAAGTAAGGGTAGAATAATTGGCAATGAAGCTCTGGTAATAATTAGTAAAGCCAAGGAAACATTGTAAGGCCCATAGGTCTACTGGATGGGGCCAATCTCGGATCCCCTGAACTTTATCTGGATCCATGGAGAAACCTCGATCAGATATGACGTACCCTAAGAAGGGTAAGCGATTTTGCTCGAAGAGGCACTTTTCTAACTTGGCATAAAGATGGTTTTCTCTTAGATGTTGGAGGACAATCCAAAATTGATCTCGATGGGAATTCAAGGTCTTTGGAAAAGATCAGGATGTCATCAAGATATACCACTACGAATGAATACAGGAGGTCTCGGAGTATTTTGTTCATAATGCGTTGAAAGACCTCTGGGGCATTGCATAGCCCAAAGGGCATCACGGTATATTCATAGTGACCATCCCTCGTGTTGAATGCGGTTTTCCAAATATCTTCAGGTCGGATGCGTACCAGATTGTACGCACCCCTCAGATCCAACTTGTTGAAGATCCATGCCCCTTGAAGGCAGTCAAACAGCTCACTGATAAGGCACAGGAGGTATCGGTCTTTGCGGGTTATGGCGTTGAGCCCTCTATAGTCAATACAAGGGCATAAACCGCCATCCTTTTTCTTAACAAAGAAAAATCCCGCTCCAGCAGGAGAATCAGAGGAACAAATGGACCCCTTTTCTAGCTTCTCTTTGATATACTCAGACATGGCTAGGGTTTCTGGGTGAGACAGTACATAAATTTTGCCCTTGGGAGGCGCAGTGCCCAACAGAAGTTCTATGAGACAATTGAACTTGCATAACGGAGGCAAGGTATCCACCTTTTGCTTCATGAAGACATCTTCGAAGTCAGCATACTGAGTGGGCAACCCAGAGTGGTACACTTCAGAACAGGGACTACTGGAGATACTTTACGTAGACATGTCTTCTGGCATTTGGAGCCCCACTGCACCAACTGCAGGGACTGCCAATCCAACTTGGGTTCATGGTCCTGGAGCCAGGGCAGCTCCAGGATAACTGGATGTGTCAAACATTTTAACACATAGAAGGACATCTCCTCCTCGTGGAGAGTGCCCATGGTAAGACAGACAGCCACTGTTCGATGGGTGATGAGCCCTGGAAGAGGTTCCCCTTGAATGGAGGTGATGCGGAGACTCACATCTAATGGCTGAAGAGGAATGTTCAAAAGCTTGACAATGTCATCCATGATGAAGTTGCCACTTGCTCCGGTATCGACAAGAGCAGCGGTGGCGAAGGAGTGGTCCTCAATGCCCAGATAGACAGGAAGCAGGAGTTGGGGGCCGGTGACAGTAGTGCTTAAGCTCGGGACCCCAACCAGGCTCAGGCGTTGCAGTTTTCCAGACAGACCGGACAAGACTGCCGACGATGTCCGGAAGTGCCACAGTAAAGGCAAAGACCCTCCTTCCTCCAACGGAGATGTTCGGTCGGAGACAATCGCCCACGGTTCACATCCATAGGTTCCACTACAGAAGAGGGCGGTGGTGCTGGAGTCTTGGCTGGAGGACTCTGGACACCCATGGGACGCGGTGTGGGAGAACGGGATGCCTTTACTTCTAGGCGCCTTTGCCGGAGACAATGATGAATCTTCCTGGTGAGGGAAATTAGGTCCTCTTGAGACTTGGGAGTCTCACGGACGGAGAGTTCATCTTTGAGAGTGCTGGAGAGTCCATCTAGGAAGATGGCTTGCATACAATCTTCTTGCCACCCGAGCTCAATAGCCAGGGTCCTGAACTCCACCGTATACTCAGAGAGGGTCCGTGACTCTTGATGGAGGTGGAGTACACTATGGCTGGCTACAGCCTGGCGGCCTGGGTTTCTGAAGGTCTGCTTGAAGAGAGCAACAAACTCAGATAACTTGGAAAGTATGGGATCAGAGCATTCCCATAAGGGAGAGGTCAATGCAAGAGCCTTCCCTTCCAGGCGGGAGAGGATGAAGGTCAGTTTAGTGGTTTCCTTCAGGAACAAGGAGGGTTGCAGTGCAAATTGCATGAAGCACAGATTAAGGAAGCCACAGCAGGAGTGTGGGTCCCCATTATATCGAGGATGTTTAGGAAGGGCCAACAATGCTTTAGGTAGCATAGAGGCTGATAGACCCACGGATTCGGCCAGAGCTGTATCTCACAGCTGTGAACGAAGCTCTTCCACCGAAGAGGCTAGCAATTCCAAAGCCCTGTGATGTTCTTGAACTGTGGCGGCCAAAACTGATGTGGCCTTGGAGGCGGGAGACTCTGCCGAGTCCATGGCCTTGGAAACCTGTTGCGCTTGGGGTTGGACCCTTGTCCTGGAGCAGTGGAGAATGGCTCCATGGTAGGGGACCAGGAAGCACCTTGCCCCAGGGGGCGGAGCACTGGAGGCTAGGATGAGCTTCACCACTGGAAGCCCGAGGTCCCCCTGGGTGGATATCGTAGGGGACCTGGGCCGCTTGGTCTTAGGTGGGCCTTGCAGGGTCTCTTGGAGAGGTAGTAGACAGGCGTGCCCATGGACAGCAAGGGAGCTTGGTCGGACTGGAGAATGGAGGTCAGATGGAGCAAGGAGGACCAGAACAGTGTAGGCGATTACAAGGCAAGGAACAAAACCAGAATCAGGAGACGTGGTCAATCAGGCAGAGGTCAGAATCTGAGGGTCAGTCGAGGTCACAAGGCAGGCTGAGGTCAGGAGGCAGGCAGCAGACAGAAGGGTCGAGGAACAGGCTGAGGTCAGTACCAGAGAGACAATCCGAGGGTACTACCTGGGAGACGAACAGACAGATGCAGGAACAGAGGGATGCTGGAACAGTAGGATGCAGGAACAAGGCTGGAACAGTAGGATCCTGGAACAAGGCTGGATCTAGACTGGAACAAGGCTTAGAATGCAGTGACAATCTAGCACATAATACAATTCCGACCCGATTGCCAAGGCAAGGAAGTGCAGGCAGGGACTTCCTTAAGTAGTTCCTTCAATCAGGGCGCGCTGCAGAGCTAGGACCCACCCCATGCCCTACAAGAGGCTGGGTGGTCCACACACAAGTAGGGGCCACGGGAGACGCTGGACTCCGGCGTGAGGCCTGTGCGCAGTGGAAGGCCTGGCGACCACCACAGCGGGACTCCGAGGTCTGGAGCAGCTCGCGTCTGCTGCTGGGGTGGCCGACCTGGGACCTGCAGAGGAGCCAGAGAGGTGAGCCGGATGGGGCGCACAACATTAATAGCAACATCTCAAATGCTAGGGAAGCTAAGGAATATATGCCTTTTCAATGTTTTACTAAGACAAACACCACTATATACACTTACCATACTGAGATACATATGCTATGATTTCATATGTACCTGGAAAAAACTGATGAAATTATTATATATATGAAGCTGAATAATAGGCGCCATTTTGATTAGTGGTAGCCGACAGCCCGAGAGGGGGAGATTGCTCCCGGAACCCCGCTGGACCACCAGGGACTTTCGATAAGTCTTGGGGGGGGGGGGGGTAGGGCAAGTCTTGGGGGGTCGGGAGGGTGGGGGGTTGCAATTAATTACATTTGAAGGGTTGGGGTGGGTTTGGGGGTTGTTGTTTTTTTTTAACCTGAAAAGTTGAAGTAGGTTTCGGGCATCATTTCGGGGGGCAGACAAAATGAAATCGACCCGAACCACGTGAAAATGAAATTTCCTGCAGCAGGCCGATAACGAAGGCTGAACCAAAATGTTCGGCCGAATCACATCTCTACTAAATAATATACCCCAATAGTTTACTTCTCCTCAAACAAATTTCACAAGCAAAAACTTACTGATTCCTTTCAGCCACCAGCAAGGTGATCCTCTCCTCTCAGTGCTCCCACTAGATGCTAGCCCAGATGACTCGAAATGGAGATTTGATTTTAAAACTACACTTCTGGTGGCCTCAGTCAGGACATTCATTATCCTGTGCTCCTGGAATTATCTTTTGTGCGATATGTAGGTGGGGCATAGAGCTGTGGCTGATGTTTAGGAGACAAGCCTCAACCATCACTTGCTATCAATAGCTGCACCTATAATCTGGAATTCTTTGTCTCAGGAGCTAAGAATAATGGAATGCATGGAGAAGACATTCAAGAGCTTACTGGAATTAGACAAGCTTTCTCTAACTGCCGACTGATGGAATATGTACTAGTAAAAATCTGTTTGTAATTAGTTAGTTTTTATTTTAAGTTTGTATAAAATACAGTGCATGAACTATTGTAAGCCAACTTGGGTCTAGGCATTGGGGGCAATAAAAGTATAAACAAATAAATAAATACATATATAAAACTATTAATCCCCAACAAGTCCACGGTGCAATTTGAAGCTTTAGTCAGGAGTTTGCAACACATGAGAGAGATACAATATAATTTACTATTATCCATATTAGGATCTACCACCCAGGAAAAAGATCTAGGCATCATAGTGGATAATACTTTGAAATCGTCGGCTCAGTGTGCTGCAGCAGACAAAAAAGCAAACAATGTTAGGAATTATTAGGAAGGGAATGATTAATAAAACGGAAAATGTATCACTCCATGGTGAGAACACTCGAATACTGTGTACAATTGTGGTCGCCACATCTCAAAAAAGATATAGTTGCGATGGAGAAGGTACAGAGAAGGGCAACCAAAATGATAAAGGGAATGGAACATTTCCCCTATGAGGAAAGGCTGAAGAAGTTGGGGCTGTTCAGCTTGGAGAAGAGACGACTGAGGGGGGATATGATAGAGGTCTTTAAGATCATGAGAGGTCTTGAATGAGTAGATGTGAATCAGTTATTTACACTTTCATATAATAGAAGGACCATCGGACATTTATTTATTTATTTATTTTTTTGCTGGTTTTTATATACCGATATTAGTGAGGACATCATACCGGTTTACAAATGAACAGCAGGATTGAAATTACATTGTAACAGGGGAGAGGAACTGGGAGGGAGATAACATAAGAGCAGCATTGAAAGAAAGGTTATATACAAAGGGGTGTAAACACAAAGAGGAACTTAAACTACAGTATCATAAATATTATACTATGGCCACTAGGTTGTGGTGGAGAAGCTAATCTGGGTAGGCACGTTTAAATAACCAGTTTTTAACTTCTTTTTGAATTTAATGGAGCATGGCTCGAGTCGCAGGGCAGGTGGGAGAGCGTTCCAGTGGGCCAGACCGGCAATTGAGATAGCTCGATCACGTGTGGTAGTGTGTCAGGCTGTTTTGAGTGGGGGGACAATGAGGGCGCCTTTATTGGCTGTTCTGATGGGTCTTGAGGAATGGTGGGGGTTGAAAGGCAGGTCGATCTAGTTGGAGTTGTGAACATTGAGGAATTTGTGTACAATGGTCAGAGTTTTGTAGTGGACATGCCATGAAATTAGCAAGTAGCACATTTAAGACTAATCAGAGAAAAATCTTTTTTACTCAACGCACAATTAAGCTCTGGAATTTGTTGCCAGAGGATGTGGTTAGTGCAGTTAGTGTAGCTGGGTTCAGAAAAGGTTTGGATAAGTTCTTGCAGAAGAAGTCCATTAACTGCTATTTATCAAGTATACTTAGCTAATAGCCACTGTAATTAATTGCATCAGTAGCATGGGATCTTATTTATTTATTCATTTATTTATTTATTTATTTATTTATTTAAAGGCTTTTATATACCGATGTTCATGTACTGGTACATATGACGTTGGTTTACATGGAACCAAAGTTGGAAATTACATCGAACAAGAGGGTACAAATAACAGGGCTAACTTTGTAAGAACTTATAGATAAAGCTGAGAATGACTTAAAATTATTAAAAATAACAAATAAATAACAGTCAACAAACTCGGATTTACAACAGACTTAATAAGCATGGTTGCGTATTAAAGTACACCTGACAGGATAATTTATGGTTACAGCATCGGACAGCTAGCTTATTGGAGTTTGAAATGCGTGAATCAATCCCATAGGGAGAGACCTTTAAGTGAAGGCTTTTGTGAAAAACCAAGTTTTGAGCTTCTTTTTGAACGTTCGACTACAGGTTTCAAGACGAAGGTCTGTGGGGAGGTCATTCCAGTGAGAGGGGCTGGCAGTCGAGAATGCTCGTTTCTTTAGCAGTGACTTGGCTGGAGGTTCATGTAAGGTGCCTAAGTATCTGGTTCTGATAGGTCTCAGTGATGCGTGAGGACGAAGTGAGTCGCTTAGATCTAGCGAAATTTGGGAATGTATGGTCTTGTGGGTTATGGTTAGTACTTTGAATATAATTCTAGATTTAATAGGGAGCCAGTGTAGGTTTTTTAGAATAGGTGTGATGTGTTCTCCTCTACTAGAGTTGGTTAGAATCCTGGCAACCGAGTTCTGCAACATTTGTAGTGGTTTGGTGGTGATAGCTGGGAGGCCAATTACTAGAGAGTTGCAATAATCAATTTTTGAAAATAGAATTGTTTGGAGGACTGTTCTAAAGTCCTGAAAATGGAGGAGAGGTTTCAGCTTTTTCAATATGTGTAGCTTGTGAAAGCATTCTTCCGTTGTGTTTTTGACAAATTGTTTGAGATTCAGCCTATTGTTGATGGTAACGCCAAGGTCTCTTACATGTGTGGGGGAGATCCTTAGCAGTGTGATTAGATTGTTGGCAGCCTGAAAGTTGTCATCCAGGGTGATCAGCATAAGTTCCGTTTTTGAAGTATTGAGAACTAAGTTGAGGCTAGTGAAGAGGGAGTTTATGGACTGTAGACAATTGTTCCAGAAGTTGATGGTGTAGGAGATAGAATCAGTGATTGGCAACAGGATCTGGACGTCGTCAGCGTATATGAAGTGTGTGATCTTTAGTCTTGAGAGCAGATGACATAGGGGGAGAAGATAGATGTTAAACAGGGTTGGGGAGAGGGAGGATCCTTGAGGGACTCCGAGAGTGGACTTGACTGGGTGAAAATCCTTGTTGCTTATTCTAACCTTGTATGTCCTGTTGTTAAGGAATGATATGAACCATTCAAGGGCTGATCCAAAGATGCCTATGTCTCAGAGCCGGGTGATGAGGATAAAGCGCTTTACGGTGTCAAATGCTGCAGATATATCGAGAAGTGCCAGGAGGTAGGGGGTCTTTTTCTCCAGTCCAGAGAGGACTCTGTCCGTCAATGAGATTAAGAGGGATTCCGTACTGAGGGATTTGCGGAATCCGAATTGGGCTGTTGTGAGAATCTTGTGGTCTTCTAGGAATTCTGATAACTGTTTGTTAACTATTCTCTCCATAACTTTGGCGACAAAAGGAAGGTTAGCGATTGGGCGAAAATTGGCCGGGTCTGCTGGGTTCAGGTTGGGTTTCTTGAGGAGAGGTTTGAGGGTGGCTATTTTCACCATGTCTGGTACTAATCCTTGGGTTAGCGAATGGTTGATAATCTCTGCTAAGGGCTTCGCAATGATGTTTGGGATGGTGAGTAGTAATTTAGATAGAATGGCATCTATCGGATGATTGGAGGGTTTCATCTTTTTGGGAATCGATTCAATTTCTAGTGAGGAAGTGGGTTCGAAGGATTCTAGGTTTGCTTTCTGGCTGAAAGGAGGGGGGAGAAGAGAGAAGGAAGTTCTATATTATACGTAGCCAGAGGAGCTATTAGCTTAATGATTTTGTTTTCGAAGAATTGTGCAAGTTCAGTGCATCTGGATTGAACTTGATCATCAGGGATAACTGGAGAGGTGGGTTTTGTGAGCTCTGAGACATATGAGAACAGTGCTTTGGCATTGAAGGAAAAATTGTGAATTTTCTGGGCATAAAAATCTCTCTTTGTGCGAAGGATGTTGTTTCTGTAACTGTGCATGAGGGTTTTGTACTCATTTAGTGTAGCGTTGGATGGTCTCTTTCACCATGCGTGTTCTTTTTTTCTCAGTTCTAGTTTGATGTTTTTTAGTTCTTGAGTGAACCAAGGTTTTTTGTTTTTACAGGATGGGTCGAGCTCTTTAGTTTTTAAGGGGCATAGTTTTTCTGCCACCTTGTTTGTGATGCTATGCCATGTAGAGATGGCTGCTTCTGCGTCGGAAAGGTCAAGGTTAGTGAGTTCCGATGAAAGGTGGGAGGTAAGGTCTTCCATGGAGCAAGAGTTCCTGTAGTGAATTGTGGTTTTGGTGATTGTTGACACAGGGTTATCCTTGATACAGAGATCCGTTGTGATCATTAAATGGTCTGACCATGGGATAGGGGAGCAAAGAGGCGGGGAAGATGGTGTAAGGCCAGAATTTATGAATATAAGGTCCAGTGTGTGCCCCGCTTTGTGTGTGGGACTTTTAACGATTTGTGAGAAGCCCATAGCCTTGAAGGAGGATAATAGCATTTCGCAGTTGGAGGATAGGGGGATCACATCAATGTGAAGGTTAAAATCTCCCAAGATGTCTGCTGGGGTGTCATTTTTTATGTGTTTGGAAATGAGCTCAATGAGTGGAGATGGATCCAAGTTTAGGAGGCTGGGTGGAGTGTAGAGTAAACAAATTTGGAGATGTTTTGAGCTAAAGAGGGCTAATTCCAGATGGGAGATATGAATAGTAATCTGTAGGGATAGTCTCAGCTCTTTTTTTGCGGCTAAGCAGAGTTCCCCTCCCCCCCCTCTTTTTTTAGGTCTAGGTAATGAATTGATATCATAGAGGTGAAGGGGTAATTGATTGATAAGGGCTAGGTCTGTGGGTTTCAACCAGGTTTCTGTGATTGCACATATATCTGATTGTGAGTCCAGAAGATAGTCATTGATTTAATGTATTTTTTTCGAAATTGATTGGGCATTAAAGAGTGTTAGTGAGAATAAGGAAAGCCCAAGGAATTGAGTGAATGGGGATGTCATAATTGGTATCAGGTGCTTAAGTTTGGGGATTGTAGTGTCAGAACGTTTTTTTTTGTTATAGTAGAGGTTTTTGATGGTGGGGATAGGTATGAGCATGATTGAAGCCCCAAACGATATTGAAGAAGAGGGTGAGTTAATGATGACTGGATGAGGCTTGTCTCTGCAGAAAAGTGTTAACTGAGTGGGATGAAACCCTTAGGGACTGCAGGGAGGGGCGCACAAAGGTCGTCGCGTAGGTGCGTGGTCTGCGTTCCGCCAGTCGGAAGAAAGCTGGGTGAGAGCTGGACATGGAAGGAAGAGGCAGGCTGGACGTGGACAGAAGAGGCTAGCTGAGTGTTGGAAGGCTGGATGAAAGCTGGACAAGGACGGATGAGAGCTGGATGAGTGCTGGACATGGACGGATGAGAACTGGATGAGTGCTGGACGAGGATGGATGAGAGCTAGACAGAAGTAGGCCGAAGCGGGAGGAGTGCAAGTATGTTGGTTTAGATTAGCGTGTAAGTCTGCTGTGGCGAGGCTGAGTAGCGAAAGGAGGGACTTTCTTCTGAATCCTCACAAAAGGCTCACAAAGGGGCGCACTAAGGGGCAGGCCCCTTTGTCGCGCTCCCTTCGGCGAGCGACGCTCGGGGCGTGGCACCTGGCAGAGCCCCGATTTAAAGCCCAGCGGAGCTGGCTCTGATTGGGTGGGCGCTCGTGTCGTAGGCGGGCCTTGGCGCAGATTTTCGGTTTCGGCTTTTGGGCGGCGTGAGAAGTCGCGCCGTCGGCGCTGAAGCCGCCCAGGTGAGGGGTGAATTTAAATTGACCTTCCCCCGGCGGGGCTTTGGCGCCGAATGCGCAGGCCTTCCCCGGCTGTCCTCTGAAGCGCGAACAAGAAGAGATGGTGCCTAGCAGAGCCCCAATTTAAAGCCAAGTAGGGCTGGCTCTGATTGGGTGGGCGCTCGTGTCGTATGCGGGCCTTGGCGCGGATTTTTGGTTTCGGCCTTTGGGCAGCGTGAGAAGTCGCGCGGTCAGCGCTGAAGCCGCCCAGGTGAGGGGTGAATTTAAACTGACCTTCCCCCGGCGGGGCTTTGGCACCGAATGCGCAGGCCTTCCCCTGCTGTCCTCTGAAGCGCGAACAAGAAGAGATGGTGCCTAGCAGAGCCCCGATTTAAAGCCAAGTAGGGCTGGCACTGATTGGGTGGGCGCTCGTGTCGTAGGCGGGCCTTGGTGCAGATTTTCGGTTTCGGCTTTTGGGCAGCGTGAGAAGTTGCGCGGTTGGTGCTGAAGCCGCCCGGGTGAGGGGTGAATTTAAACTGACCTTCCCCCGGCGGGGCTTTGGCGCCGAATGAGCAGGCCTTCCCCGGCTGTCCTCTGAAGCGCGAACAATCTTCTTGGTGTTTGGGTACTTGCCAGGTTCTTGTGACCTGGTTTGGCCTCTGTTGGAAACAGGATGCTGGGCTTGATGGACCCTTGGTCTGACCCAGCATGGCAATTTCTTATGTTCTTATGTTCTTATACTTTTCTATCAATCTTCATTAATTCTTCCAACTATTAACATTATAATGTTCACGGATTAATTTAAAAGATGTATTGAATGAAGCAAAAAACATCTGATAATATAATTTATAATAGGGATGTACAAAGAAAAACTATTTTTTTAGTTTGTTTTTCAGGATTCCATTTGTTTAGTGTTAATTTTAGTTCTGACTTATCTATGTACTCTTTAACAAAAGCAAAACTAATAGTTCCTGTATGCAGTGGGGTAAAACCAGGACTGGATCAAACTGCTCTGAAAATCTATAACCAGCTGGCAACCCTACTGTTCTACAACCCCTTACTCTTATGTGGGCTCTCTAAGATTGAAAGGCATAGGCACAATCCCTAGTCTTTCCTGTTCCACCGGCTCTAATGAAAAAATAGCACCTTTCTTTGGGCCAGTTGGTACCAAGTTGTTTGACAGTTGTAAAACAATATGGTCATAAAGCAAGTTTTATGAAAAAATTGCTTTACAGCTATCAAACAACTTGATACTGACTGGCCCTGAGACCAGCACCTTTTTAAAACCAGAAATGGTAGGGCAGACGTGCCACCCTTGGAGATCCTGTAGAAGGGTAAGTGAATTATAGTGGGGAGGGGGAAGGGATATGATTTTTTTTTTTTTTTTTGCTTTTACATTTTTTGGCAAATAATGTTAGTTTATTGTAATGGAAAAAGTCTTTTTTCATTCATCCTTAATGGAATGAACTGAAAATAGACTTGTCTTAAAATGTCTAGATTTTTGGGGGGCATATTTTTGTTTTAATTTTTTTTAAATTGCAAAATAAAAAATTGGTCCTCAGGTATCCAGAGTTACTTCTTCAGGTCCCAGATGTTCTCTTGAGGCCAAGGCCTATCTGGCTGGGCTAAAATAACACCCAGCTGGTGCCTCTCTGTGATCCCTGTAAATTAGCAGAGGCTGGGTTCCTCCCTGGCCCTCATCCCTTCCATGGTGGTCTTGCAGGAAGTAAGGAGCTGGAGGTTTTCCCCACTTGCTCCTGCCCCACCAGTCTCCATTCAGAAATGGTGCCAGCTAGCCCTCAGATTGGTGCTATTTTGTTGAAATTAACACCTGAAAAATTTTAAGGTGGATTTATGAGCTTAAGGCATTTGACAAAATCTCTCATGAGAGACATCTAAGAAAACTAAAATGTTATGGGATAGGAAGTGATGTAGTTTCATGGATTGCAAACTGGTTAAAAGACAGGAACAGAAAGTAGGATTAAATGGTCAATTTTCTCACTGGAAAAAGTTAGACAGTGGAATGCCTCTGTACTTGGACCAGTGTTTTTCAGTATATTTATAAATGATCTGAAAATGCAGATGATGCACAATTATTCAGAGTAGTTATATCACAAGTGGATTATGATAAATTGCAGGAGGAGCTTGCAAGACTGGAAGATTGGGCTTCCAAATTGTAGATGAAATTTAATGTGGACAAATGCAAGGTGCTGTTGCATATAGAGAAAAAATAACCCATGCTGTAGATACACAATGTGAGGTTCCATATTAGGAGTTACCACCCAGGAAAAATATCTAGGCATCATAGTGGATAATACATTGAAATTGTCAGCTCAGTGTGCTGCGGCAGCCAAAAAAGCAAATAGAATGTTAGGAATTATTAGGAAGGGAATGATAACTAAAATGGAAAATGTCATAATGCTTCTGTATCGCTCCAATTCTGGTCGCCACATCTCAAAAAAGTTATAGTTGTAGTGCAGAAGGTACAGAGAAGGTTGCCCAAAATGATAAAGGGGATAGAACAGCTCCTCTGTGAGGAAAGGCTAAATAGGTTAGGGCTGTTCAGCTTAAAGAAGAGATGACTGAGAGAGGATATGATAGGGGTCTTTAAAATCATGAGAAGTCTTGAATGGATAAATGTGAATTGATTATTTACTCTTTCAGATAATAGAAGGACTAGGGGGCATGCTATGAAGTTAGCAAGTAGCATATTTAAAACTAATCGGAGAAAATTATTTTTCACTCAATGTACAATTAATCTCTGGAATTTGTTGCTAGAGGATGTGATTAGTGTAGCTGGGTTTAAAAAAGGTTTGGATAAGTTGTTGGAGGAGATGTCCATTAACTGCTATTAATCAAGTTCACTTAGGGGCAGATTTTCAAAGGGGTACACACGTACGATAGTCACGTACCCCCCGAAAACCTGCCCCAAGTTCCCCCTGCGCATGCTGATCCTATGTTGAATAGGCTCGGTGGCACGTGCAAGCCCCAGGACGCGTGTAAGTCCCAGGGCTTTCCTGGGGGACGTGTCGGGGCGTGTCGGGGGGCGTGTCGCGGCGGCGCATCATTTGGGGGCAGGGCCGCAGGCATGGTTCCGGCCCTGGGGTGTTTTGGGGGCGTGGACGAGGCCTCCAAAACAGCTCCTGGGCCGGGGAATCGTGCGCCGGCCGGCCGGCATGTGCGAGTTACAACTGCCTCTGGCAGGCGTAACTTTTAAAACAAAGGTAGGGGGAGTTTAGATAGGGCTGGGGGAGTGGGTTAGGTAGGGGAAGGGAGGGGAAGGTGCGGGGGGGTGGAAGGAATGGAGGCAGGCTGTGCGGCTTGGCGCGCATAGGCTGCTGATTTTGGGCAGCCTTGCATGCGCCGACCCCGGATTTTAAAGGCTACGCGTGAATCTATTAAAATCCGCTACGTGCGTATCTATTAAAATCCGTTGTACTTTTATAAAATCTACCCCTTAGGGAATAGTCTCTGCTATTACTAACATCAGTAGCATGGGGTCTTCTTAGTGTCTGGATACTTGCCAGTAACTTGTAGCCTGGATTGCCCACTGTTGGAAACAGGATGCTGGGCTTGATTGGAGCCTTGGTCTGACCAGGTATGGCAATCTCTTGTTCTTATGTTCTTATAAATCTGCTTTGAAAATCCCAAGTAAAGTCTGCAGGTAAAAGTTACCTGCAGACTTTAGCCTAAGCATACTGTTTGAAAATTACCCTCTGTATGTTCATATATGTGTGTGTGTGTGTATGTGTGTGGGTGTGTGTGTGTGGTGGTGGTGGGGGGGGGGGGGTGTCCTGGAAGACCATATCTCCCTGTCCCCTACCCTTCCTATTCTGGGTATTATGCTATATAGAGTTATCAGTGCATGCTACCTTAAAAAGGGTGCATTGGAAAATTATTTATTGTTGTTTTGGAATGCAGAGATGCATTTGTAAAGGTATTGTTACTCCTTGGTGTTCAGGAAAGGCAATGATGGATCTGGGGCACTAATTGTGTGCAGGTTGTTCTTGGAGGTTAGCTCATCAACCTGCCAGTGTGTGGACAGAAGACTGGGTCATCAGCATGGCCCTCACTGGCCTGCCAGCAAACCAATAGTACCTGAGGGACTGAGGAGAGGAGGCAGAGACAACCTTTGTGCACCTCCTGCTACCTTTCCTCAACCTCGCCTCCTAATTGTTCCTGCAGGAAAAGCATAGTAATATGCAATAAATGTTATTGCATTTTCTTTGCTTTTAGGCTCAAATTAGCTATGCAAATATGCCTTTTTAGATATGATCACTTTGCTGCTACTTCTTAATAAATAAATTGAAAATGCACCTGATTTAAGTCTTGATGAGTTTAGTCAAGCAGGTATGATATTTGACCAATATTATTGCCCTTCAGAAATTAGCCTCTTAATGTATGTCTTGCAGAACAGTTTCATAAAGCAAATATACTGCTCATTTCCATCATGAATGTTCAAGAATAATGATCTCCAGAAGCTATATAAAGTGGTGTTGGTGCATATTGACTTCCACAGAGGCTATACCTTTAATACTTATTAGTATTAATAATCCATATCTGTCTATCTTGTCCATATTTATCACTCATCTATCTATCTATCAATAAATGTAATGATCTTTGGTCTTCTATCGGAAGAGCATCGTCCCTGTTTAATTATCTGTTTAATGAAGGTTTTAGAAAATTTAGAAATATAAAGTGAATGGGATAAAGAAAGGGATAAATACAGATAAAAAACAGACATCCTTTTCATTTATTACAATTATCTATCAGATGTGACATAATGTTCCACTGAGAAAGAAAGGTAAGAACTCTTTGCAGATTACAGAAAGGATTTAAAATTCTAAACTTCTGACAGTTTTAGCAAAAGAAAAAAATGTTAGTTATCCCTTTGTTTTCAATTTATAAATAATATCTCAGAGAATATACATTGTGAAAAATTGTCTGATAAAGGTCAAATCTGAAAAAAATTACCAGGAGTCAAGGAAATCAAAAGAAAGCTAGGGTGATACTTTTATTAAAAAATATATTTATAATGGATTCTTCTAGTACTAAGAGAAAAAAATACTGAAGGGAAATTAATCACTGGTAAACAACTTGTACTGTAGATAAAATATTTTTTCTGATGGTAGCTGTCACAAGATGTGTGCCTACTACACACTGACTCTGGTAGGGATTCTATTACATGGTGATTTCAAATTAAAAGCTCTTAAAGGCTGCCATTTAAAAAACTATAGGATCCATATTCAAAGGCATTTAGCCGGATAACTTGTGAGTTATCCGGCTAAATGCCCACTTTTGAAGATTTAGGTTATTTATCAGGCTAAATTTAGCCAGATAAAGTAAAAGCATTCCAGAGCAGAGCTCAGCTGTATCTGGCTAACTTTAGGCCTGCCTCGAAGCTGTCCTAAAGTTATCCAGCTATGTGGAGCTGGATAACTTCAAGCTTAGGCCTGGATTTATCAAAATGCACTAAATATTGCATGCGATAGGAAAAGGGATGTGTTTATGATAATAGGCAGTTTATAAAGCCCTATCACACGGCTTTACGCAAATGAAAAAGGTGTAGTTAAAATTTGCGTTAAAGCCATGCGATATGGCTTCACAAAACTGTGAGCCCAGCCCACTTAGCCAAAACTCCCGCCCCAATATCCTCCCCTTTTTGTCATTTGCATCACACCATGCGTTATGGTGCTTTTGCTCACTTTAATGGCATTTTTGCACACGTTAAAGGCGTTTTTTGCATGTGAAAACGCCTTAATGCATGAGAAAACGCCATATAGCACTTTGATAAATGACCCCTTTAGCTGGTTATATAGCTGGTTAAATGGCTACACAGTTTAAAAAAAAGACCCATGTGGGTCTCTTGACCCATCATAATCCCCCTACCCAAAGTGAAAAAAAGGCCTTCCCTGTCTGACAACCCCCACCCCCCACCAAACCCCTCCAAGTTAAATCATGAACAACCGGAATCCTCTCAGTGACCTCTCCCTCTTCACCTATCCCTCTCCCGTTAGGCAACATCAATCAGCAATGTTCTCTCTGCTCCTCCCCAGACCTCCCCAACTTTCCTTACCTATCCATCCACTCATTGCTTTTAGAAATGCTTTCCAGCCCCTGATACAGCCATACAATGTGATCCTAGCAGCTTCCAATGTTCCTTTTCTTAAACAAAACAAAAACATTAATAAAACCAACAAAACAAACAGAAATACAAAACCTACCTCCCCAAGGCCTTCTACTCCCTACCCCAACATCCAAGAAAGCCTTAAAGCTCAGGATGAGCCCAGCTGGAGCCTCCCTTTATTCCTCTGACTCCACAAAGTAAGCCTTGGGACCCAAGCTAACCAGCTAGGTTGAGCTGAGCCCAGTTGAGGCCTCCCCAGGCCACTCTGATCCCACCCCCATAACAGTCGCTGGGAATGGTGACCTCCCCAGCTCCCACCTACCCTTTCTGTGACATGAATAGCAAAGAAAGGAGCAGGAACAATGCCTGCTTGCTCCTGCCCAGACCTTTTCCTTTAAATAATGGTGTTAGTCACCTTGAGGATTGTGCAGAAGTGACATCACTTTGGCACTTGTCTAGGGTGCAGCTGAAGCCATTGATTAAAGGAATCAATCGGGGAAGGAGAAACTAGGCATTGCTCCTACTCTTTCATTTGCTATCCACTTCATAGAAGGAGTAAGTGAGGGCTAGGAGATCCATAGGCCTGGCAAGAATTATAAGGGGAGGAGGCTTAGAGGGACCATGGAGGCCCTGGATGGATTTAGCCTCTACTTTAAGGCTTTCATGGTGGGCAGAATGGGGTTGGAAGGCCTTTGAAAAGCCTTTTTTTTAATGAAAATACCAAAATTGTTCAGGTGTTTTTAGGCAAGGCCATTTTTGGTTCTGATGTGCAATTGAATTCAAATGAATTCACTTCCCTGGTGCTATAGCTATAGTAGGCTTTCAGGAAGATACTGTGTTAACTAGCATGGAGTGGCCATGATTAAAATCCCACATTCATTGAGCATGGGGAAGCTGGAGTTTTGTACAATTACTTCACTAAATCTGGTAACTGTGTGGATTATTAAAATGCTTGGTAATAAGACATGGTATGGGACTTAAGCATTGGATTTAGTGTTGGTCTTCTATGTATAATAGACAAAGCTGAAAGGGTCTATCAGAGAAGGTGGCAGAATCCTGTACTTTAGAAGATTCTGGCCATGCATGATATAGGTGGTATTGATGAAAAGGGGATTGAGAGGAAGACAAGATAGGTAAGGGGAGTTGGTACTGGGTTAAGTATGGGAATTTGTATTCTCATATATCCCAAGTAGAATAATGTCAACTGCAAAGAATGGATGGGACAATCTGGTCTTTTATTCTGCTGTCATTTACTATGTTACTATTAAACAGTTTTGGTTGAAGAATTTTTAAAAATGATGTTTTCTAGTGCATCATTTCACTCCTGGCAAAGCAGATTTTAGCTATTTTATTTTAGTAGAACTAGTCAGAGCTGGTTTTTGGGGTGGACTAGATGGGTGCTCTGAGAACCATGACAACAGAGGAGAGGCCTGGCATGCTAGAGTTACGACCTAGCTCAGCTACCTGAGGATGGGGGGATTCGAGGAATGACACATATTAACAGCTTTAGCTTGTGACCTTCCTCTGCCAGCTTCCTCAAGACCACCGCCCCTACTTCCGAGGGGTGGTGGACTGTTTTAGAAGAAAACACTCCCATTCCCTTGGTGCCTTCACTCCTCTCTGCAGTGTGCTTTGGCTCAGCTTTGGGAGAAGGAAGGTGTCCCCATCAGTTGAGGGGACACCTTCAGTTGGGGTGGTGCTTTTCGCCCAGGGCACCATTTACCCTATTTCTGACCCTGGAACTAGTGAACATAAGAAGATAAGAAATTGACATGCTGGGTCAGACCAAGGATCCATCAAGCCCAGGATCCTGTTTCTAACAGAGGCCAAACAGGCCACAAGAACCTGGCAATTATCCAAACACCAAGAAGATCCCATGCTGGTGATGCAAATAATAGCAGTGACTATTTCCTAAGCAAACTTGATTAATAGCAGTTAATGGACTTGTCCAAGAACTTATTCAAACCTTTTTTGAACCCAGCTACACTAACTGCACTAACCTCATCCTCTGGGAACAAATTCCAGAGCTTTATTGTGTGCTGAGTGAAAAATAATTTTCTGCGATTAGTCTTAAATGTGCTACTTGCTAACTTCATGGAATGCCCCCTAGTCCTTCTATTATCCGCAAGTGTAAATAACTGATTCACATCTACTCATTCAAGACCTCTCATGATCTTAAAGATCTCTATCATATCCCCCCTCAGCCGTCTCTTCTCCAAGCTGAACAGCCCAACCTCTTCAGCCTTTCCTCATAGGGGAGCTGTTCCATCCCCTTTATCATTTTGGTTGCTCTTCCATCGCAACTATATCTTTTTGGAGATGCGGCGACCAAAATTGTACACAGTATTCAAGGTGCGGTCTCACCATGGAGCGATACAGAGTCAGTATGACATTTTCCATTTTATTAACCATTCCCTTCCTAATTATTTCTAACATTCTGTTTGCTTTTTTGTCTGCTGCCGCACACTGAGCCGACAATTTTAAAGTATTATCCACTATGATGCCTAGATCTTTTTCCTGGGTAGTAGCTCCTAATATGGAACCTAGCATTATGTAACTACAGCAAGGATTATTTTTCCCTATATGCAACACCTTGCACTTATCCACCTTAAATTTCATCTGCCATTTGGATGCCCAATCTTCCAGTCTTGCAAGGTCCTCCTGTAATGTATCACAATCTGCTTGTGATTTAACTACTCTGAATAATTTTGTTTCATCTGCAAATTTGATAATTTCACTTGTCGTATTCTTTTCCAAATCATTTATGTATATATTGAAATATAACACTGTTTTGTTAACATTCTCCTTACTGTTTATCATGGCTATGAACATAGCCATGGACTTCTTTATACTTCTGCCATGCTGCTGCTACTGCCTCAAAAAGTTTGTGCTTTTCACCAGCTGAGAATTTTTAGTGGTCAGGTATCTTTACAGCCAGAATAATGCATTTAGTATTTGAAAAGCAGCAGTATCTATAAAAAGAAGGTGAAGAATACGGATCTGGTTTTGGTTACTTATGCTGTAGATTATTGTTAAGGATGAACATGAGACTGACTTAATAAATACTAATTTGTTTTTTGGCGAATCCTGAAATGTGTTGCAGGGACCAACACTGAATCTGTATATTTTAAAGGCATAGTGACTCATGTTCTGAGCATTTTCCAAAGGCTCTAATTTTCCAAGCTTTTTTCCCCCAGAGACCCAGAATGGGAAAAATGTCTTAGTAAATCAAGTTAAAAGAAACAAAATGGGAAAAACCTTTGTGTATATCTGGCCCATAGAGAGGTTCTAAAAGGATTAATGTCTGTCCACAATATTTCAGAGATCTAAAGCAGGAGTCCCCAAATAGTGGTCAGAAGTCTAAATCCAGCCTGCAAAATGTGTCTTGCCAGCCTGCCTAACTTTCCTTGCCCATGGCCAGAATGGTCCAGAGCAAGGTTTACTTACATTTTTCTGTACCATATGTAGAGGGATGGCAGTGATGCAATGACAGCAGAGGTTCCAACCACTGCCAACGGAAGAGAAAAACACGTACAGCACTGCAATTGGATAAGTGCCAGCTAAGTTACCAACCCTCACTAGCAAAAGAGGAAGACACACACAGTACTAGGGATGTGAATCGTTTTAGGACGATTAAAATTATCGTCCGATAATTTTAATATCGTCTTAAACCGTTATGGAACACAATACAATAGAGATTCTAACGATTTATCGTTATAAATCGTTAGAATCGTGAGCCGGCACGCTAAAACCCATCCCCGACCCTTTAAATTAAATCCCCCACCCTCCCGAACCCCCCCAAATAACTTAAACATTTCCTTGCCAAATCCTACCTCCTTCAATCCCCCACTCTCCCGAACCCCCCCCCCCCCAAATGACTTAAATTACCTGGGGGTCCGGAACGGCAGCGGTCCGGAACGGGCACCTGCTACTTAATCTTGTTGTCTTCGGCCGGCGCCATTTTCCAAAATGGCGCCGAAAAATGGCGGCGGCCATAGACCAACAGGATTCGACGGCAGGAGGTCCTTCCGGACCCCCGCTGGACTTTTGGCAAGTCTTGTGGGGGTCAGGAGGGCCCCCCCAAGCTGGCCAAAAGTTCCTGGAGGTCCAGCGGGGGTCAGGGAGCGATTTCCCGCCGCGAATTGTTTTCCGTACGGAAAATGGCGCCGGCAGGAGATCGACTGCAGGAGGTCGTTCAGCGAGGGTTCCGGCGCCTCGCTGAACGACCTCCTGCAGTCGATCTCCTGCCGGCGCCATTTTCCGTACGGAAAACGATTCGCGGCGGGAAATCGCTCCCTGACCCCCGCTGGACCTCCAGGAACTTTTGGCCAGCTTGGGGGGGCCCTCCTGACCCCCACAAGACTTGCCAAAAGTCCAGCGGGGGTCCGGAAGGACCTCCTGCCGTCGAATCCTGTTGGTCTATGGCCGCCGCCATTTTTCGGCGCCATTTTGGAAAATGGCGCCGGCCGAAGACAACAAGATTCAGTAGCAGGAGCCCGTTCCGGACCGCTGCCGTTCCGGACCGCCGCTGGACCACCAGGTAATTTAAGTCATTTGGGGGGGGTTCGGGAGGGTGGGGGATTTAATTTAAAGGGTCGGGGGTGGGTTTTAGCGGGTTTTAACGATTTTAACGATATATCACGATATTTTACCCCCCCAAACGGCAACAATACGATTCCCTCCCCCTCCCAGCCGAAATCGATCGTTAAGACGATCGAGGACACGATTCACATCTCTACACAGTACTGCAAATGCAGAATTGCTGGTGGAGTTTCCAAGCAAAAGAGGAAGATGCACATGACACACAAATGTGGAAGTGGGGTTTCCAACCCCTGCCAGCAGAAGAGAAAGACACCTGATAATAGGGGGAGAGGGAAGGGTGTATGAGTGAGAAGGACAAGGGAAGAAATGTGAGCGAGAGGAGAAATGAGGAAGGGAAGGGACTGAGAGAAGGGAGTGGGAGGAAGAGGAGAAGGAAGTGTAAGGGAGTGGATTGGAGGGGCTGAGAGAAAAGGGAGTGTTTTGAGTTAGGGTAAATTAAGATCTCACCTACAATTTGTTTGTTGATCTTATTGCTACTTATTTAAGAAGATTAACTCAGCAGTCACAATTCTTTGCTCAGGAAAGATGGAAAGGCACTAATGTTTTGATTACTTGCCTGACATGATCTTAATAATGAACGAGAACAGCATAGAGGAAGTTGTAGCCTTCTGAATACCGCGGGGCCTGCACAGAGGACAGGTAGCAGAAAGAATACCTGTAGCAGCAGATCAGTTCCTCCCCAACTCAGTGACAGCAGCAGCAGAAGAGTGAGAGATGCACTGGGGCTGCCAACAAAGGAGTAATAAGAACATAAGAACATAAGAAAATGCCATACTGGGTCAGACCAAGGGTCCATCAAGCCCAGCATCCCGCTTCCAACAGTGGCCAATCCATGCCACAAGAACCTGGCAAGTACCCAAAAACTAAGTCCATTCCATGTAACCATTGCTAATGGCAGTTGCTATTCTCTAAGTGAACTTAATAGCAGGTAATGGACTTCTCCTCCAAGAACTTATCCAATCCTTTTTTAAACACAGCTATACTAACTGCCCATGTCATGTCTGCCTTAGAAAAGGGAGCCTGCCTTGGTTATGAGTGTGAATGGGGGCCTAGCTTGGATACGGGTTAGGGATGTGTGTATGTGTTTGTGGTGAGTGGTGAGTGGTGGATTTTTCTGCATTCTTATTAGTTTTAATTATTGGGTGTCTCTGTCTGTCATTTTGAAATATTTTGTTGTCTGGAAAAATGTAAAATTGTTGTATGAGCTCTTCCTTACTAGATGTTATTCTATTTATCAGCTCATTGCAAATATTCTTTTTTTTTTTTTTTTAGTATGGATTGACTAGTATGATTGATTTATATTTCTTGATTTATATTGATTTATATATTTTTATTTTATTGTTTGATGATTTATGAGGACTGGTGATGTTTATGCTTTTCCATTGCTGTACTGCATACAGAGTCTGGCTTGTTTAGTTCAGTTTCTATTTATATTTTATGGTTTTGTTATTCTGTATTTGGTGAGGATCTGCATGTGTAGTTTCTTGTAAGAATTTATTGCAACCTGGTTTGCTCTGTTTTCCCATAGAAATTGTATTAGTATTTTAGGGCCTGTTATAATGGATAATGTTGTTCCTATTTACTCAAGACTATCTGAGGGTCAAACCCCCACACAACATGTTTTACAATAAGTCTAATACCAAATGGGTTCCAAGTGTCTTTTTGGTTTTGTATGGGTTTCTGGGTGGCACCACAGCAGTGCATGTATTTCTGTACAACAAAATGGTGTCAGGTACTGGGCCAGCCAGCACCATTCTTACATACCAGTTGGTGGGCAGAAGCACTATCACCCAATTTAGGAATTTTGGCCCTGCAGATGGGGTAAGATAGGTTCGGGAGGGGGAGGTTATGGTGATTTTGAAAGTTTAGATCACCAAAGAGTGCAGGATTTTTTTTTTTTGGTGGGGGCTTAGGATAGAGGTTGAGTCTAACAGTTTGTATTATGTTGTTTTTCCAACAACAAAAACTCAGAAAAACAGAACAAGGAGGAAGGCAGCAGAGTAACTGTTTGCACAGGGCAGCAAAAATGCTAGAAATGACCCTGCATTTTACCCTTATTATTATATGAATGTAAAGTCAGGACTGGCTCAGCCTAGACCTGATAGCCTGGAGCCATTTGGTAACCTGATTTTTGGGCACTATTCCTGTGTGCATACTTTATTTGAGGCAATACATTTTGCGTGGCCTAAAATTTAGCAGGCTGTATCACAATGGAGTATATGTTAAAATAGCATGAACAAGAAAATAGTTTAAGCCCAAGAAAACCCCTTTGGCCATATATCCTTTAATTCCTCATTGCACTTTCTCAGCTCATGAACATATATGAATGCAAACCATAAGAATTTGGACTTGACATGTGGTGAGAAATGAGAAGGAATAATATATATTTTAATGAGTGCTTCAATAAGTAATGCTGCCTGTGCATCTTTCATTAGTCTATACCGAATCAACTCAAAAAAAATAATCATGGTGGTGCAGAGACATGCAGAAATTTAGAGGGAGTTGCATGCTTTAGATGGTTGAGAGAAAGAGCAGGATCAGAAATTAAATGCTCTGTATCTGTATTTGAAATTCATGACTGTCAAAACAGTTCCTGCTTCAAGGCTCAATTGGCTCATCAGGCCTCATCATCCATCTTGTGAAACCAGAGGTCAAATACCAACTGGGTCTTTGACCTCTAATGGTGTTACAGCATACCCAAGGGTCATGCTTGGTGCAGGAAATTAGCAAAGTGTGTATTTATAATTCTGCCTCTGAATATGAATATTTATAACATTTTTTGCCTATTTTCTAAGCATACACTTGTGGATGTACCATTAAGACAGCAAATAGGGCTGCCAGATAGGACGCGAGTGAAGCAAGCGCTGCGTCCTCTTTCCTCAAAAACCTTTGAATAACCTAATGCCGCATACCAAGTGTAAGGGGAAGATTCGGGGAGCAATTTCTAGCTCACCCATAATGGATCCCCTTCAGAGGTGCATCGAGGGCTTCTTCGCGGGAGCTGCTGAAACACCCGAAAGGCTGGTTGCTGGGGGGACGACGGAGGAGTGAACGCCGTCCCCCCTGACCCTGGATGTTACACTTAGCCCACGTGAGCCGACACAGCCAATGCATCTGGTATCGATTGAGGAGCCTGCAGGAACAACGACGACTCAGAGCAAGCTGTATTGCGAGCTCTTGGAGGAGACACGGGGAACCCCTAGTACAGGGGGAGAAGGAGAACTTTCCCCGAGTCATGGATCGGCCCTATTGATGCGGGAACCTGGCCCCACAGGAGGTGGAAGCCAAGGGCTACCTCCCTTACCATCAGGGAGTGATTCAATGCATATGGCAGGTCCAAGGGAGGTGAGGAATATCCAGGCAGAACCAGATTCAGTGAGTATAAATCTGGGCCCTACAGAGGAAATAACTTTGGGAAACGTTTAGCTATTTCTAAAAGCAATTGAAAAATCCCTAAAAGTAATTGCTCAGACAACAATGGAAGCAAAAAGCCAGACAGTAATTAATAATAATCTAATTGGAACTTTCAATCTTAAAATAGAAAATCATGAACAAAGAATGCAAAAAATGGAAGATATTAAATAAAATCTTATAAAATCAGAAGAAATGAATCCGAAAAGATTGGAAAGGATTGAAAATAATCAGAGAATGCTGAACTTAAGAGTAATAAACTTTTGTGTAGTTCATATGATAGCACCAATCGAACTATTTAAAATGTATATGAAAGAAATCCTGAAAATACCTGATACAGCGTTGCCAGTTTGTACCAAGGCATATTACTTCCCTCAATCAGGTCCTGAAGTTGAAGAGAGGCATGTTTCTCCTATGAATATTACTGATTTGTTAGAATTGTCTGTTGATATTGAAATTAAAAATAGGAAGGTGATGTTGGTAACATTTGCCTTCATATCTGAATGGAATCATGTATTGAATCTCTTTTTGAGAAATAGATTAGCCTCCTTCTATGGCGCCCAAATCTGGATATATCCTGATATAATTAAGCAAACACAGCTGCGTAGAAAAGAGTTCTAAGCAATGAGAGAAAGGCTTATTAGTTTGGGGGCCTGATATATACTGAAATACCCTAGTAAATGCTGTATTCAATATTTAAATAACAACTATGTATTTTTTGAGCCAAATCAACTGAAAGAGTTTCTGCTAGGTCACTCACAAGTGGCTCCCAGGGATGGGTCGACTATTACTTAAGAGCAAAAGCTCACCTATCTGATACCTTTTATCTGAATGCATGTTGCTTTTGCTTAGAATTTGTTTGCCCCCAAATTCTTATATTTAGAGACAGAATCTTTTGTTAGGAAATTTACTTCAATTGTTATTTTGATGTATGCAAAGATATAATTATAGTAAGGATTATGTAATGCTTTCTATTTGGAATATAAATGCATGTAATTATGTGAAATTCAAAATAAAAAAAATAAAAAAAGACAGCAAATAGTAGTCCAATGATATCATTCACCTCTACACAATTAATTTACTATATATAACAAGAGGGAAACAACCGTCATGCAGATAACTTGCAAAAGGGTTTGCTATCCAATGTATTCCTGGAGTCAAGTCGATTTATTCATGAAAGTGGTTTGGGGATAAGAAAACCCATTTACTGTCTCTGATCTTGGCAGTAGAGATGGGCTGCCATTCAGAGCTGGTGCAAGGGTATGAGGTGCCGTAGGCAAAAATGTCATCTCTGTCATCTGCCACAGCCCAGATGACACTGCAACGCTTTTACAAAGTGTTGGTTCACCTCTTCCTCCGCCTTCCTTCATCCCCATGGCTGATCATTGTTCGGACTGCGCAAGCCCCAGTAGCATCTGCTTTTCCTCCAGAGCTGGTGAGAGCCCCACGCCACTGCCCCCACATTGCTGGTGCTCTAGGTGGCCACCTTATCTGCCTAGTGCTTCCACCCACCCTACTGCCGCCATTTTAAAATAGCACAAAAACATCAATGATATTTGTTATATTATTTTGTGTCATTTCTTATCTGAAATGACACAAGAAATAGAAATTAAATATGGTTTACTATATTTTTGTCATTTTAGTGTATGTTAAAACATTATGGCACATGTTACAGCATTTCAGAGTGTACTTTTGCTAAAGTTAGTAAATAGGTGCATTAAAACCAAATGGAGAAGCAATTTGCTCCCTCATGGATAGGAAGAGGAAATAAACTGGCCAAAAGCAGGCATAATAAAGAAAAAATATTGTGCGCTGAAATGACACAAATAAAACAATCCATAATATATCGGGCTTGGTAGTGTGTCCGTCAGTGCTCGCAGAGGTTCCGCAGCCCACCGAGAGATGGTGCTATAATATATCGGGCTTGGTAGTGTGTCCGTCAGTGCTCGCGCATGTTCCGCAGCCCGCCAATAGATGGCGCTATAATATATCGGGCTTGGTAGTGTGTCCGTCAGTGCTCGCGCATGTTCCGCAGCCCGCCAATAGATGGCGCTATAATATATCAGGCTTGGTAGTGTGTCCATCAGTGCTCGCAGAGGTTCCGCAGCCCACCGAGAGATGGTGCTATAATATATTGGGCTTGTTAGTGTGTCTGTCAGTGCTCACACATGTTTCCCAGCCTGCCGATAGATGGCGCAGGTGGCTCCCTGGCCACCTTGGAGACTCAAACATGCCAGAGGTACGAAGGACAGCGGCCATCGCAGGACAGGCAGAACATAGCAGAGGAGACCCTGGCATGCCACGAACGGAGCGCGTCCCACGGCACACGCTCCGTTCGCGGCGAGGATGAAGGCCCGGCGTGCTGTTCATGGTGAAAAGGGAAGTCCCCCATGTGCCGCGATCGGCGCGCCCGGTCCTTCATCTTCGCCGCGAACGGAGTGTGTGCCGCGGGACGCGCTCCACTTGCAGCATGCCAGGGTCTCCGCTGCTATTGTCTGCTCAAGGCAAAAATGGAAGGCCCCCGTGTGCTGCGAATGGCGCGCCGGGCCTTCATCTTCACCACGAACGGCTCGCCAGGCCTTCATCTTCGCCACGAATGGTGCGGGTCTTGCGGCATGCCGGTGAGAGAGAATGTGTGTCGGGGAGGGAAGGGTGAGAGAGAGCAGGAGGATGTGAGAGAGAGCATGGGGGCGGGGGATGCCGGTGAGAGAGAATGTGTGTGTGGGGGAGGGGGGATGACAGAGAGCATGGTAGCTGAGAGGGGGTGGGGAGGGTGTGAGAGAGAGCATGGGAGGTAAGAGAAGGTGGGTGGGGGGGATGCTTGTGGGTTTCAGAGAGAGGGAGCCTATATGAGGGGAGGGGGATGTCGGTGAGAGAGAATGTGTGTGTGAGAAAGAAGAGGGGGTGTGGGGGAGTGCGAGAGACAGCTTGGTTGGTAAGAGGGGGAGTGTGCTTGAGTGTGGGTTTCAGAGAGGCAGCCTATATGAGGGGATGTGTGTGTATGCCAGAGAGTAAGGGAGCCTGTATGAGGGTGTGTGTATGTGGAAGGGACACTCTTACAGTGAATTTCTAGGGAAATTCTTCTCAAAACAAGAGCAGATGTGCCAATAAAAAGGCTCACCGCCCGGGTGTCGAACAGGTACAGTTGCTAGTCATATATATGGGAAAATGAAACAATATTAATGACATAAATCTGAAACAAAATGACATGACAACATAAAACAGTTTTGACTCCAATGCACGCCCTCTACTGGGCAGAAAAGATGATTCTATCTCATGCTGACCACTGCTGAGTTGAAAAGATCTACATAGGATTCCATAGAAATTCTGCCAGATCAACACAGAATTGTGGTCTGTTTTTACCCAGCTTAATTGTACACACAGTAACTAAGCAATATGGGGATCCCACAGTGTACCTAAGAAACCCTCCTACAAAGCTAAACATAGACACATTTATGCTTGCTTTTTAAAGCTCTTGGTTCTGCTCTTACCTCACCTACAAGGCTTGTAGTCATCTGATTCACAAAATAACCTTCATGTTTTGCCACAGTTAACATCCAAGTGGTTTTTCTTTTCTTTCAATGTGTGCTTCAGTGGTCTCAAGGGCTTGCACCAGGGTTCTTGATTTTTTTTTCATCATTTGAGGCTGAGGAACACGGCTATATGTGCTTTGTGCCAGTGGGAATTTGTACTCTTACTTCTCTTATTGCTTGGTAAAGTACTCAGGCTTTCTTTTGAATGCCACTGGGTCTTTCCTCTTCATATGAAAGACATGTCAGAGTATGAACACTCCAATAAGGACACATGTGTCAATAGCACTGTGTAACTATTTTATATATTTCAAATCTATGACTCATATGGCAGATCTGAGAAAAAGTGTGGGCTACAAATATATATCTTAGAAAAGAAAAATAGTAATGCAAGTGTAGTTAGCTAAGAATAAAGTAACATTTTGCAAACCCTGTAGTCAGGACAACTGAAGCACCTGTGAAATGGCAAACAATAGAGCTGATCTTTCAATTTCACGGGGTGCTTTCTGATTGGTAAGCAGAGCAGGAAAAATTGCAGGCATTAAGTTTAGAGCATGTCCGCATTTTAGAGTAGCCAGTTTAGGGAATTCATGTCAGGTGGAATGAAAAGGAAGTAGAACTAACAGTAGCGCATCGTATTTAGCAACATTAAAGCAACTATGTTTAATAGAAAGCCTTACTATGTCTACAGATCATGTATAACAGACAATGATCATAATCTAACAATGAACCCACAAATCTGCCTGCATGACTTGTAGGCATCCAACCTTTTAACATCAGGGAGGATCTTATTGAATGCTTTCCTGATGACAAAGGAAATAAGAACTATCACATCAACAGATATCAAAGCCTATTGTTTGACTAGCCTCAAAACTTGTCCCTTTGCCAGTTTCACGATGAATTCATTAATGTATCTGAATTAAGGGGAAAGGATTTTAAATTTGGTAAATTGAAATCCATAGGAAAATTTTACAGCACTCTGTAAAAATCAGTAGTTTATATTTGTTGTCTAGGAAAACAAATTAAGACAAACTCCTTGTTTAACAATAGGTCAAGGGTGGCCATCTTGAGTCACAGCCAGGCCTGGTTTTCAGGATATCCATGAGATAGATTTGCATGCACTGCCTCCATTGTTTGCAGATCTTCCTTCTGCATGTTCATTGCCATATTTTGTTTGTGTCTCTTGAGGGCCGGAGTTGGCTACCCCTGCACTAGGTCCCAGAGGTGTAGAAACACTACGTGCAGAGGGAAGTTTTGAACCAATGCCCCAGGATTTTCCCTGAATCATGGCTCTATCCTTGAGCCAACAAACCTCTAGACCACACTACCTTGCCAAACTCAGGTAATCCAGAAGCTTTCGGCCCCAAAATAGAACTAGTGTACATATCTGCAAAATTTGAATCTTTCGGTTCTTCTCAGTATGCTTATAATCATGCTGCTCAAATGTAAACCAGAAATTCCATCTGTGTTTAAAAATCAGAATTCTACTGTTGATATTTAAGAGTAAAGCTTTCTTATGCTTTGGGACTAACAGATTTATACAAACTGTATATTATTTATATATACTGACATTTGATCTCAATTGAGATATCATACTGGTTTACATTCAGGTACTGTAGGTATTTCTCTATCCCCACAGGGCTTGCAATCTAAGTTTTTATACCTGAGGTAATGAAGGGTAAAGTGACTTGCCCAAAGTCACAAGGAACAACAGCAGGACTCAAACCCTGGTTTCCTGGGTCATGGTCCACTGCTCTAACCATTAGGCTATTCCTCTTCCCCTTAACAGATTAATGTTTACTGATTGCCAAGGGCTATTTCTGGTTTTACTTTTAAGAGCTGGGGGGAGAGCAGGAGGCAGTATGCTTAGGACAGTGGATATTTTATGAATTTTGGGAATTTCTAAGTTTTTTTTCTTTTGTACAGTCTTTTGAAAAAATGGCATTGTAATCAGTTTTTACTTGAAAAAGTTTCCCTGTACAGTGATTATTTTCTGAAATAATTTAATAAAGTGTGCTAAATCAGTGGTTCTCAACCTTTTTTCTGTCGGGACACACCTGACAGATGGTTCTCACATGCGTGACACACTGACCCATGATCGTCACAGTTTGCATCCACGGGAACCCCCCTGATCCATAATAATGGATGTAAAGCAGAATTATGACATTCCCCGTTCAACTCACTCTACAAAAAAGATATTCTGGTTCTGGTGTCATCTCAGTAACAGCAACTCAAACTCCTTCTACTTTCAGGCTCAATAGCCCTACTTATGAAAAGACAGCAGTTTACCACCAATGCATGTCCTCTTGAGAAAACGCAACAAATAAGACTGATAAAACACTTACATGCTAGTAAAATATCTCTGTAACAGACACAGAACCAACCTAACATACTCCCAGGATCTGTAGTAATGCACATAAACTAATCCACACACAATTACACCTGTATTATGGAATACACTCAAACAGGAACAACCCTATCTATGAAAAGGCAACACTACAAATATTAAATCAGGCCCTAAAACCAATACACCTCTTATTAGGAAAACAGAACTAGCAAGCAGCTATAGATCCCCACACAGAAATAATTGTAAAACTATACTAATAAGCAGAATAAATGTTTCACAACAACTATGAACAGAATAACATCCAACAATTAAAAACTCATAAAAACTATTAAAAATTCTCCAAACACCAATAAAATATTTCAAAAAAAGCAGACACATCACATAATATTAAATAATTAAAATAGCAGTCAATCAAGAAAAATAAACTTAAAAAGCCACCTTTACTTACCCCCTCCAGCAGCTTTCCTACTCCTCTTCCATGCAGGCTGTAGCACACACCAGAAGCAGCAGTAGTGGCTAAGCTCTATACTCATGGTCCTCTTCCTTAGGGCCCATGTCTCTCACACACACACACACCATACCAGTCATGCCCCCATGACCAGTTTCTGTCTCTCACACACCAATCATCTCCCAGTCTTTGACAAACACACCAGTCACCTTCCTGAACAGTTTCTCTCATGCCATACACACACACACAGGCTTCCCACTCCCGTGTTCCACTTACATATATGGGCTTCTCACTCTCATAATCACTTTCTCTTTCTCACATACACTCACCAGTCTCTCACTCCCATGCTTGTTCTCTCCACATGCACAGGCTTCTCATTCCCATAATCACTTTCTTTCTCTCCCACATACACACACACCAGTCACCTGATCTCTCTCATGCATACACACACAGGCTTCCCACTCCCATGTTCTCTTTCAGATATACAGGCTTCTCACTCCCATGCTGTATCTCACACACTCCCAGCTTTCTCACTCCCATGCTCACTCTTCACATGTACAGGCTTCTTATTCCCATAATCACTTTCTTTCTCTCTCTCACATACACGCAAACACACACCAGTCACCTGATCTCTCTCATGCATATATACACACACATAGGCTTCCCACTCTCATGTTCTCTTTCAGATATACAGGCTTCTCACTCCCATGCTGTGTCTCACACACACACAGGTTTCTCACTCCCATGCCCACTCTTCACCTGCACAGGCTTCTCATTCCCATAATCACTTTCTCTCTCTCTCTCTCACACACACCCGTCACCTGATCTCTCTCATGCATACACACACACACAGGCTTCCCACTTCCATGTTCTGTCTTACATACACAGGCTTCTCCCTCCCATGCTGTGTCTCACACACACACCCAGGTTCTCACTCCCATGCTCACTCTCTTCACATGCACAGGCTTCTCATTCCCATAATCACTTTCTCTGTTACACACACACACACCCAGTCTCTCTCTCATTTCCATGCTCGCTCTCCACATGCACAGGCTTCTCATTCCCTGAATCACATTCTCCCTCTCACATTCACATACACACCAGTCACACCGTCACCTTACCAACCAGTCTCTCTCATATACATGCACACACACAGGCTTCCCTCTCCCATGCTCTCTCTCACATAATCAGGCTTCTCACTCCCATGCTTTCTTTCACATACACCCCCACAACACCAGGCTTCTTACTCCCATGCTTTCTCACATACCCAGATTTCTCACTTCCATGCTTTCTCTCTCTCTCTCACACACACACATCCCTGACTGTCTCACACTCTCACATACACATCAGTCATCTCCTTGAGCAGTCACTTTCATTGTCTCTCACATATACACATACATCAGCTCTCTGACCAGTTTCTCTCAATCACACACATACTCTCGATCAAATACATTCTCTCACTTACACACAGTCTCTCAATCACACACATTCTCTCACTTACACACAGGCTGGCTGGCTGCTTCTCTCTCTTTCTGTCACTCACTTCCTCTCCCCCCCCCCAGCACAAACGGTAGCTGCTCCTCCAGCCCCCGCAGGCCAAGAAGGAAGAATTCCATCGATCGCGGGAGGCTCATGCTGCTCTCTCCTTTCCCTTCCGCTTTCTCCCCCAGAGCAGGAAGATCAGCTGCCTCTCCTGCTGCCACCGGACTCCTGCTATCTTCGGGCGTCCGAACTTCCTGTCGGGGGGGGGGGGGGGGTAGCGGAAGCGCAGCGCACAACGTCCGCTTCCTCCCCCCCACCCCCAAGCAGTAAGATCGGCGGACCATACGGCCCGACGCCTGAAGATAGCAGGAGGCCGGTGGCAGCAGGAGAGGCAGCTGATCTTCCTGCTTTGGGGGAGAAAGCGGAAGCTGTGCGCGACGCTTCCGCTCCCCCACCCCAAGCAGGAAGATCGACGGACCATACGGCCCGACGCCCGAAGATAGCAGGAGAACGGGTGGCAGCAGGAGAGGCAGCTGATCTTCCTGCATTGGGGGGAGGAAGCGGAAGCTGCACGCGGCGCTTCCGCTCCCCCACCCCCGAACAGGAAGACCGGTTGGCCATACGGCCGCAGCAGCGCTTCCCCATGTGTGCCGTGATGGCGCGTGAGGCGTGGGTTCTCTTGCGGCACGGCCTTTCTTCTTCCCGCGCACCACTTCCTGTTCCGGGTCCGGGGGGAATGCAGGCGCGGGAAGAAGAAAAGACCAGCCGCGGATGCCACAGCTTTTTTTTTTTTTTGCACCGCTGTCGTTCCCGCTGGGCTTGAACGTGCTGATAGCCCGGCGGCAACGGCAGCAGGGAAGAACGAGCAGCGGGAGGGACCGGGAGCCACGCGACACACCTGCCGGTGCTTGGCGACACACTAGTGTGTCGCGACGCACCGGTTGAGAACCGCTGTGCTAAATTATAATTGTAGGACTTTTGATAATTTGTGAAGTGAAAGCATCTGCCAGTTAGCCCATCTTACAGTTATTACACTTAACTAGAGAATAGTTAATGCCAGTTTGATCCTTGAACATTATTACTATTAGATTGTCCTTTCTCTCTAGTGTTCTAATGCTAAATAATAGTCAAAACATATCAATGTCATATACACATTAAAATGCTAGTTCATTTTTTTAAATAGGGGCACATTTACAAATTCAAAGGGTGAATACAGCTAGCCAAGCTGATCCATGAATGAGGTGACTTTATCTGAGTGTATTCACGGCTGATTCTGGCTGTGAATCATTCTGCTGATTCTCATTTTGCAGAGAGAACCTGTGCCTGTTCCTGGAGAAAATCATGGTAAATCAGGCCCCTAGTTATTTTACTTCACCTATGAGGTCACTCTGTATGGAGATTGGGGGGGGGGGGCACCAGGAGGTCCATATTCAAAAGCCATTTAGACGGCTAATCACTTAGCTGACTATATTCAGCCTTTATCTGGCTAAATTCTAGTCAGTTAATAAGTTAGGTAGCAAGAATTTAGACAGATAAGTTAGGGGCTGTTCAGGGGCATAGCTGGGATTAGTTGAGTTAAGTTAACTGGCTAACTCCAATATTCAGAGTTAGCTGGATGACTTAGCTGGTTGTCTAGTCGAGTCAAAGAGCTGTCCTAAAGTTAGCCGGCTATATTCAATAGTGGGTTGCATTATTGAATATGCCTCCAAAGTTAGCCAGATAAGTTTATGCAGCTAACAGGGTCATTTATCATTTTGGGTTAGGACTTATCATGCACATGATAAATAGCGCATCACAAATTGCATATGCAAATTTGGAATTACTAGTCAAGTGGGAGGAATTTGGGTGGGGTTCATGGAAATTAGGGTCTGCTACCGCATATTATCATGGTATCTATTGCGAGAAATAACTAGACCTTTTTTTTGGCGGTACAGTCAAAAAAGTAATTATCACGGGCGATATTGTGGATTGCACTATTATCTCAGCGATTATCTCACATGATAAAAAAAGTAATGATACCGGACACACCTACCAGGCCTTCCTGTCCCAATAAACCACACGTTTTTACTTGCTCTACCTTCCTAAAGCCATATTTTTTCTTGCAAGTGTAATTGTCATGGCATACTGGATGCCTCAGCAGGCTCGCCGCAGATGACAACACGTGGAACATGAACAACCTCAAGAACAGGCAAGGCCTGTTCAAAGTCCTCCTAGGGAAGTACCAGCAGTGCAGGCAGAGCCACAGGTCCCATGGGCTCAGGGCCTGGGTCACCATCCTGCACGAAGGCAGCCATGGAACTGGAGATACAGGGAGCATATCTTTCCTCCAAGAACATTCTTGCTGGGCATGCCAGAGGACTTTCTGCTTAGCAGGTATTGGCTCAGCTCTCGGGCAATCCTGCAATTATATGAAGAAATCCGAGGAGATTTGGATCTGGTCACCAAAAGGTCCCATGCTGTGCCTGGCCTCACCAAATTGTTGGCCGCCCTGCATTTCATGGCAAGTGGCTTCATTCCAACCACAATAAGGGTGGTGGGAGGAATGTCCCAAAGCACTTTCTCACATTGGCTCAACCAGGTCATCTAAGCAGTAACTGGCCATATTCCTCGCTACATTAAATTTCCTCGCGACAGGCAAGACTTGATGGACTTGAAGAGAGGGCTTTATGCCTTTGCACACTTTCCCAAAGTTCAAACAAGCATTTCCGGACTCCAATTAATTTAACCTCTCACCATCAATACATAAAACTCAGCCATTTCAATGTTAACTATTTGTAATTATCGTTAGCCAATGTTAACCTTTCCTTTCCTTTTGTTTCTCTCCTCGCCCAGTTCAACCACCCTTGTTATATGTAACTGCTTTTTTCCGCACCATAGTTCCAGTTTGAAGTTTATCATGCACCCCTGTTTTACTATGAACCAGCATGATGGGACTGTTGTCATGAATGCCGGTATATAAAAAACCTAAATAAATAAAAAAATAAAAAAGTTGTCAGAGCAATCGATTGTACTCACATAGCCATCATTCCACCCCATTGAAGGGAGGAGACATACTGCAACAGAAAGTTCTTCCACTCCATCAACGTGTAAGTGGTCTGCGACACTTGAATGCACATACTTGACACCGTGGCCAGGTTCCCGGGAGTCACACATGATTTCTTTATATTTAGGCAATCTGACCTCTTTGAAAACTTTGAGGCCGGCATGTATGGTGACGCTAGGCTTGTAGGTAAGACACATTTTCTTTCTTTATTTCATTTCTACCTATGTGTTTGTTGCTAATGGCACTGAAATGGGTGGATGTGGGGGAAGAAAGGATCGGAGGCATGACAAGTGGCTTGTACAGTCATGAATGCAGTCCATTGGCCCTGGCCATGGCTTTTAAACCCCATGCTTCAGAGCGTGGCAAACTTTGTGATGCAAATAATGCATGGCTCCTAAAGCTCGCTGAGTGAGCAGGCACTACACACTTTGAATGTCTTCATTAGCAAAATAGCCCCGTTCTTATATTCTTCTTGGGAACTATTTCAATCTCACTGGTGATTCATAAGCTTCAACTGTCCACACTGCTGGCACAGCACCATTGCATGCGGGCCATTACTGAGGCATGAGGAAGATTGTCACATACTTTTTCTGTATAGCCTCACACGCCTATACTACAAGCAGTGTCCTGTGCATATTGGTAGCCTGCCATATTCCTTGTGTGTGTGGGCTCTCAAATGGTTTTCTATGGAGGACAGACTGCACATCTGCCATAGACATTTGCATTCACACCTTGAGATATGGCTTTTGCAGATTATACAGGTGTGGAAGTTCTTATATATCTCTTTAAGGTTGGCAGGCCACTACACAGCAGTAGCCTTTGCTGGGTTGCTAAGGCATGGTACACATTAGTTTCAATACCCACATCTGATGTAGTAATCATGAACAGCTGACCTCCTTAATGCTACAACTAGCTGCACATATCCTGGCCTACAACAATGGGATAGGTAGTTAGGCTACACAAATTGCCCTTAAAGGTTCAGCAAAGATACAGGCTATCTTATACAGTCTTAATGGATGCTGTGGTTTGCCACTCACATCTGCAAGCAACAATAGGGATGTGCAGAGGGACCGCATATGTTGCATTCGGTATTCGTATTCGTTGGGGGGCAGATACGTTGCATTCGGCAAGGGGGGCCCCCGATACGTTCATGCACATTCTTATTCGTTTCCCGGCTAAAATGTAATTAACTACAACTCCCACCCTCCTGACCCCCCCCCCAAGACTTACCAAAACTCCCTGGTGGTCCAGTGGGGGGTCCGGGAACCATCTCCTGCACTCTCGCCGTCAGCTACCGGTATTCAAAATGGCGCCGATAGCCTTTGACTTTACTGTGTCACAGGGGCTACCGGTGCCATTGGTTGGCCCCTGTCACATGGTAGGAGCAATGGACGGCGCGGGCCATCTGACGGCCCGGGAGCGGGAGATTGCTCCCGGGACTCCCACTGGACCACCAGGTACCTGTAAAAGGTTTTTAGGGGGTCGGGAGGGTGGGGGAAGCTAAGGGATTCATTTTAAAGGGTTGGGGTGGGTTTAGGGGTTATTTTTGTGTGCCGTTTTTCCCACCCTCTCCCAAAACGATAAGAGAACCCCCACGAACAATATCGTGGGGTTTTCCTATCATTTTGGGGGAGCCCCGATTTATGACAATTTTGAAAATATCACCCAAAGGGGCCATGCCTTGCCTGTACACATCAAGGTGACTACAGTCCTGGGTTTTTTGGCTACCGGCACCTTCCAAACGCCGCTTGCCGTGACTTCTGGAATCACTCAGTCTGCTACATCAAGGTGTCTGGAGGAGGTCCTAGATGCCTTGCTTCGACCCACACACAACTTTATCTCCTTCCCCTTCAGAAGAGAGGAACAGCAAGAAACCATGAGAGACTTTTACCAAATAGAAACGCTTCCCCTCAGTCTTGGGAGCTATTGATTGCACTCACGTGGCCCTAAGGGCACCAGGAGGAGATGAGACCATCTACCACAACCGCAAGGGTTTCCACTCACTAAACATGCAAGTGGTGTGCAACCCCAAGGGCCTCATCACCAATGTGGTACCCCACTTTCCTGGATCCACTCATGACGCCTACATTCTTTCTCAGTCTAGAATCTATCAACACTTCCAGCTGTAACACATCACTGGGGGATGGCTCCTAGGTAGTACACTAATCAACTGCTCACATGAGCCCCCACCTATATTAGTAGAACCCTTATATTTAGGGTGCCACAGTACGTATCCTGTTTGTAAGCCCTGTGAGCTGTACCCTAATGAAGCACAGAAGGAATGTAACCTTGATGTTCTTTCTTATGCTACAGGTGACAGAGGCTATCCACTGAAAACCTGGCTCATGATTCCCATGGCCACCCCCAACACTGCAGCTGAGACTCGCTACAACAGGGCACACTGTAAGACCAGGGCTGTCATAGAGAGAACATTTGGCAACCTGAAATCCTGCTTCCACTGCCTGGAAAGATCTGGGGGATGCCTTTTGTACTCGGTTATTTACACTTTCGAATAATAGAAGGACTAGGGGGCATACCATGAAGTTAGCAAGTAGCACATTTAAGACTAATCGGAGAAAATTCTTTTTCACTCAATGCACAATTAAGCTCTGGAATTTCTTGCCAGAGGATGTAATTAGTGCAGTTACTGTAGCTGGGTTCAAAAAGGTTTGGATAAGTTCTTGGAGGAGAAGTCCATTAATGGCTAATCAATCAATTTTACTTGGGAATAGCCACTGCTATTAATTGCATCAGTAGCATGGGATCTTCTTAGTGTTTGGGTAATTGCCAGGTATTTGTGGCCTGATTTGGCCTCTGTTGGAAACAGTATGCTGGGCTTGATGGACCCTTGGTCTGACCCAGCATGGCAATTTCTTATGTTTTTATATTCTCCCCCTAAAGTGTGTGAGATCTTCCTAGCCTGCTGTATGCTACATCATCTTGCACTTAACAGACACATCCCTTTATCAGAGGAGACCCCTGAAGAGAATGAGGAGGATGAGGCCGTGCAGCTGACTCAGGAGGAATTGGCAGAAATCCATCTCTCGAGTCAAAGGCGGGCAATACAACAAAGGAACACTCTCATAGAAAGCCATTTCAGTAGCTGATAGTGCATTTATTTACAAGTGTGTGAAAAATAATAACAGAAATAAATATAGCAATAGTTGCTATATTTCTTGGCCGTCCTCTCTTTCGGCCATGAAGAAGCTTAGACTGCCCCAACCGGGCGCTCCGGCGCAATGGACTCCTCCCACTGCTCACGCTACCGTCAGAGGGCAGAGGAGGTTGGGGCAGTTCCAGGTCATGGCTGCAGGAAGGTACAGCCAGGGCAAAACTCATGTCAGAATGATACAGATTCATGCTAAAATGAATTCCCCCCCAAGGCAGCCGGGTGGGAAAACACGGGACCGTGTTGGGGGACTTGCATTTAAAGCTTGTATCATAATAAGGAGTTGCCGAAATAACAAATAAAAAAGAAAATAACTTTAAAAGAATGAACCAGGAATTCATAGTTTCTTGCACTTGTATGGATGCTGATTATTGAGAGTGCAAGTAATACTTCAGTGTGTGTTTGGATCTACTTCCCAGCAGATACTCAGACAGCCTACCTTGCCCCTAAGAAATAACATCCCCAAGAGATTGTAAGACAGTCCCTACACTATAATGCCGTATACGGCCTGCTGTATGACCACATATATAAAGCATCGCCATACACACACCTATGAGATCAGTGCACGCTGTACTGCTAGTCTAGTACCTAAGCTGGAGCAGTGCAATCCTCTATGCTGGCTTGGTACATACATCTGTATAGTAGCCCTGCCTGGAAACCTGGATACTGACTGCTCTACATACAATGGCCACTGTGTTGGTTATACAGGTTAACAGTAATCAGTACTTAAATATAGTCAGAGAAGTAAGGTATGTTAGGTCTCAAACAGTACATCAGCACAGGTAGTAGAGATATATGAAGACATATGCTGCTATAATATGAGGAGCTAAATGGATAGGATTACAGGATGGTAGAAAAAATTGTAGTTCTGCTCACCTTCCTGCCCTACACGGCGCATGGTGTCAAGCTGGCCAACTCTACCCACAGCTGCCTCATAGATGGTAACGAGTATCAGCTGCTCAGAGGGAGAGAAGGTGATGTGGCTCCGTTCTCCCTATGCAAGACGCCTGGCCTGCTTGGGCTTCACGAGTCTCCGCAAGTCCTTCCACTTGTGCATGAGTTCAGCAATACTCCGATTGTGGTGGAACACAGAGTTGACAGCGTACCTGATTCATCTCCAGATCTGCTCCTTCCTGTATGCACCCACCGTACAAGACTGTGGACCATACAGCAGATCCTGGTGCCGCATGACCTGCTCCACAAGCATATCAGCCTCCGCTGGCAAGAAGTTCAGCTTCCGAATCAGAACTGCACGTGCCTGAGAAATGGTGAAGGTGGCCATTGAGTGGAGGCACCCTCCCTTTATAGGCAGCCTAATTTACGTGCGCCCACCCCACCACCGCATAATTTGGGCACACAGGTGGCTCCCATTTACGCGATTACCAATTATGCTCACCACCACGGAAAACTGATGCACAATTTGCGCTCACAACAGGACATACGTGCACCGCCTATTGATTTCATAAGAACATAAGAACATGCCATACTGGGTCAGACCAAGGGTCCATCAAGCCCAGCATCCTGTTTCCAACAGTGGCCAATCCAGGCCATAAGAACCTGGCAAGTACCCAAAAGCTAAGTCTATTCCATGTAACCATTGCTAATGGCAGTGGCTATTCTCTAAGTGAACTTAATAGCAGGTAATGGACTTCTCCTCCAAGAACTTATCCACTCCTTTTTTAAACACCGCTATACTAACTGCACTAACCACATCCTCTGGCAACAAATTCCAGAGTTTAATTGTGCGTTGAGTGAAAAAGAACTTTCTCCGATTAGTTTTAAATGTGCCACATGCTAACTTCATGGAGTGCCCCCTAGTCTTTCTATTATCTGAAAATAACGATTCACATCTACCCGTTCTATACCTCTCATGATTTTAAACACCTCTATCATATCCCCCTCAGCCGTCTCTTCTCCAAGCTGAAAAGTCCTAACCTCTTTAGTCTTTCCTCATAGGGGAGCTGTTCCATTCCCCTTATCATTTTGGTAGCCCTTCTCTGTACCTTCTCCATCGCAATTATATCTTTTTTGAGATGTGGTGACCAGAATTGTACACAGTATTCAAGGTGCGGTCTCACCATGTAGTGATACAGAGGCATTATGACATTTTCCGTTTTATTCACCATTCCCTTTCTAATTCCCAACATTCTGGTCGCGGCACTCACGGCCAGACCACAACAGTCAATACGGATTTACTCATGGGAAGACTTGCCCAACAAATCTGCTTCATTTTTTTGAAGGGGTTAATAAACATGTGGATAAAGGTGAATTGGTAGATGTAGTGTGTTTGGATTTTCAGAAAATGTTTCACAAAGTCCCTCATGAGAGGCTTCTAAGAAAACTAAAAAGTCATGGGATAGGAGGTGATGTCTTTTGTGGATTACAAACTGGTTAAAAGACAGGAAACAGAGAGTAGAATTAAATGGTCAATTTTCTCAGTGGAAAAGGGTAAAAAGTGGAGTGCCTCAGGGATCTGTACTTGGACCGGTGCTTTTCAATACATTTATAAATGATCTGGAAAGGTATACGACAAGTGAGGTTATCAAATTTGTGGATGATACAAAATTATTCAGAGTAGTTAAATCACAAGAGGATTGTGATACATTACAGGAGAACCTTACAAGACTGGAAGATTGAGCATCCAAATGACAGATGAAATTTAAAATGACAAGTGCATGGTTGGATTTCCACCATGGCCCCTTTAAAAGAAGAGCTGGTGTGCGTACCTAGGGAGGGCCACAGTATGAGACGGCGGCATCTCCCCTCCGACCATGCGGGGAGGCCCACCATGGAACAAGGACATCCACTGTGGAGCTGGGAGCATGAGGAGTGGCCCGGGGTCAGAGGTGGTGGTCACCGGCTGCAAGAGAAGCAGAGCCAGGCACTGGAGAAGGCAAATTGAGGGTAAGAGGGCCTGGTCGTGGGCCTGCTATGGCCGGCACATGCAACAGACTACCTCCATGGTGCCTGCCTGTCATGCCCCTATCAACACCAAGGGAACATGAGGACCTCCACTCTGCCTGCCTGTCTTGATCCTGTCAACACCAGAGGGGCCTGTCTATGTCCACTGTGCCTGCCTGTCTTGCATGAATCAACACCTCAGGGAGCTGACTACCTCAACTGTGCCATCCTGTCTTGCCCCTTTCTGTCACTCTGCCTTGCTGCCATACACCAGACAACTCTTCTCCTTGTGTTGTTCTTGCCACTATCATGGTTCCTCAGTGTGTTGGTGCTAGTCTTTCTGCTGCTTTGTTCCTTTCTCAGCACCTTGGGGTTTTTTTCTGTCACCCTTTCTGCTTGCTATGTTCCCCCTTCATTGTGCTGTAGGATGTTGATGCCACTTGTCTTGCCACTTTGCCTCTCGTGCTGCCTTCAAGGTTCATGCAACTGTTATCAGTGCTCTCTTTTGAAGCTGTGGTGTGTTTTTGACACTCTTGCTGCTGCTTTGCACCTCTGTTAAAGCACTCTTGCCACTCCTGGTATCCCTTTGCCCCTTTATTGTGCCTTAGGCTATTCATGCCACTTTGTTGCCACTTTGCCACAGTCTAAATACTTTGGAGCTCTTTTCCCCTTCTGATGATTGCTCCCCAGAAGTTTCATCTGAATTGTTATGAAAACCCCAATTCTGCAGCCAAAAATAAGCTGCAATACTTCCCCCATTGACTTTAATGGCAAATGAAAAACAAATCAAACTAATAAACAAATATTTTTATTTTTTGCTTTGAAACTAATGAAATGAATTGGTGTTCTAACGAAATGAATTAATGAACCAAAACCAAATTTTTTTCTTCTGCACATCCCTAGTATATATACAGGGCAAAAATAACACAGTAATGCTAGCTGTGATGCCACAACGCCACGTGTGACATTTAGCTAGGCAATGCGGCTGCCCACTCTATTCCTAAACACGCCCCTTTGTTTATCGCACGCGCTATGCTTGCTATATTTATAGCAAAATGATAATTCTAGGTCTAAATTTTCTATCCAAACTATGGCTGAATACAGACTCCAGAAGACTTCAAAATTTATAGTGAAAAATAAAATTAAAAAACTCAACTGTGATTAAATGAGAGTTCATCTGGGAATCATGTTCCTGCTGCAATCAAAATATTTGCATGAAATAGTAAGACAAGAGTGATGTACAGTCGAGTATATCAGGGAATGTAGACATGAATGAGGAAAAGAAGTGACTCTTTAGAGGGACACAAACAGGCAAGTTACTTTTTTTTCAACAATGCATCATGCTCTATATAGTTTATATCAATATTGAAAAAGGATATTTTACAAAAGTATCTAGGAATCATGAATGGATAAATGGTACAATGGAGAAAGTGTTTTAAAAAGTAATCACATTGTGATCCAATATCAAAAATATAATGTCACTAACTCAGAAGCTATGGTTTTCCCTTTTCTTGTTTGATATCAAACTTGTAATCCAATAACACATTTCCCCTTCTTTCTCCACCCTCATCTATTTGCAGAGTATGCAAAATCTTAAAGCAACAGTATTAGCTATGGTCTACAAAGTATCAGCTTAACAGTTCCATTATGCTACAGCTATTACTATTGCTCTAATTCTCAGGGTTATTTTCTTGCTCTGATATGTTTATTATTTTCAATATTTTAACTTTTTGGGAATAAAAGAGATATACCTTTTGTTAAGACATACTCATGCAGATATATGCTTTACATGCATCATGTCATGTCCATCATCACAACATAACAGACACACCTGTATTCATAATGGTGGGAGTAGCTAAATAGGTGGTGCTTTTGAAACATTAAACTCTAATATCAGCAGTTAAGTACAAATCTATATGTAAAAAAATAGAATTTAACGATTTAATTTATTCTCATGGACCATTTGACTTGTCATTAGAAAATTAAAACTAAATTTCAGACAAACCTTGATAACCGTCTTCTCACAATTCCATAGTGTCTTACCTGAATATTCAATATTCAATGAAAGATTCAAGTCAACATGAACATGGCAAAGTAAAATCTAGCTTAGGGTTCATTACTGGAGCCTAGGTAAAAAAAAATGTGTGAACAAGAAAAAGGTATTTACTAAGATTTACCTGACTATAGGGGCAGTTTTTATTATTCTGCCTGGTGGAAAAGTATGTGGGTACTTTTATATTTATTTATTTTATTTAACACTTTTCTATACCGACCTTCATAGTAAAACCATATCGGATCGGTTTACATTGAACAGGGTATCCATATAACGTTAGCAAATTTTCAAAGAACTACCTGAGAATTTGCTAAAAGTTGCCTCTAGTAGAAAAGTATCCACATATCTTGCTCTTGCTATATTCTTGGGTTGAACTCTGTACTGGAAAATATGAGTGTATATGTCAAACTTCAATATATACAATATATTTTCTTTTCTCTCACCCTTACCCTCACCCAAACCCCTGTTCTGCAATGGCCATTGTTTTCAATAGTAATATTGAGTTGCTCAGTATTGGAAAATGGTCCTGCCCTATCTTGCCAGCTGATGACTTAGTTATCCAGCTAGATTTTTCTGAAAATTGCCTCTGTATTCCTTACTACATCTTCCTCTTCAGTGCTGCCTGTTACCTTAGGGATATGTATTGTATGGTATATATTACTTTATTGGTCCTGGCAGCATGTCATGATGTTAAGCTTTTTCCGTACGGAAAACGATTCGCGGCAAGAAATCGCTTCCTGAACCCCGCTGGACTCCCAGAAACTTTTGGCCAGCTTGGGGGGGCCTCCTGACCCCCACAAGACTTGCCAAAAGTCCAGCGGGGGTCCGGAACGACCTCCTGCGTCGAATCGTTTTTGTCTATGGCCGCCGCCATTTTGCGGCGGCCATTTTGCAAAATGGCGCCGGCTGAAGACAAAAGGATTCAATTGAGGGGGCCGTTCCGGACCGCCGCCGTTCTGGACCACCGCTGGATCCCCAGGTAATTTAAAGCATTTGGGGGGGGGTTCGGGAGGGTGGGGGATTTAATTTAAAGGGTCGGGGGTGGGTTTTAGGGGGTTTTAGTGTGCCAGTTTTCCTGCCCTCCCCCTTCCCCCGATTTATGATTTTTTAACGATAAATCGGGGGAATTGGTATTGTATCGTGGCCCTAACGATTTTTGACGATTTAAAATATATCGGACGATATTTTAAATCGTCAAAAAACGATTCACATCCCTATTAGATTATAAACTGTAGAGGATACATTGCAATCTTAATTACCTTGAGCAATGTTATATAGAGGGATTGACAATATATGTAATACATATTACACCATTAATGTGTTATGGCCAATTTATGATAGTAAGCTCATGATTTTACAGTATCATGACAAAGCCTCAGATAGTTCCAAACCATTAAAAACTCAGTACAGTAATGGGTTACTTAACTCGTGTTGATCTGGCAAATAGCTAATAAATACATATAACCATTATGTATTGATAAAACATGAAGAAATTTTGAAGTTAACTCATTGCATTTGCCTGATTATTGAATGAATAGTACAGAAAAAAATCAATATCAATTCAAATTGTTTTGCTTTCTAATAAGATAACCTGTATAAATATCCCAAGCACTGTAAAGATATGCATATATTTACTAATTAGCAGTAATAAATGATTGCTAATGCTAAGTGCATTGATCTAATTTCAACTAAATGAACAAAACCATGAATATTCACTGTAAACCTTACCTTTATCACTGAAAGAGTGTTCATAATGATAAAATTATAATTTCCCAGTAGATGCATTAATCACATTAACATGCTAGATTTGAAAGATTCTATAAACTTACTATCATCAAAATTCTTAAACGTAAAAATTTTAATGCTAGGATTATTTGTTCTATGAATTATGGTAGTCTTCTAAAATGCTCTGACCTTTTTAGTATTCCATTAATTTGATTGCATGTCTATGCTGCTCTAATTCCCAGATAGGTTGCTCGCATAGAAAATAAGGGAAACAGGAATCTTCAAATTTGCAACATCTATTTGGTGTTTATTAACCATTGCTTTCAGCTTTATCTTCAGCATGCTCCAGTGGGAACACTGAGAGGAGAGGATCACCTTGCTGGTGGCTGAAAAGAATCAGTAAGTTTTTGCTTGGGACATTGTCTTTTTTAAAAGTATTTGGGCAACGTTAACTATTTGGGAATATTATTTAATGTGTGTGTGCCTTTAATAGTCAGAAAGACAGTGAATAAACAAGTTAGACTGTATTTTTAACTAGTCAATAAGGTAGTAAGCAGTAGGTAGTGGGTTTATTTTTAAAAGTCTGCAGAACTGAGTGTTGTGCAGACTTTTAAAGAACTGAGTGTTTGTATTGGGAACCCCCCCCCCCCCCCCCCCACAAAAAGTAGCCAGAAGTTAGAAATAAGCTAGGAGCAGTGTATACCTAAGTAAAAAAGTTGAATAGTTCAGCTCAGTTACTCACCATGGAAAGGTGTTGAGGTAGTGTGATTGGGTTTGAATAGGGACCAACATTTGTTAATCAAGAGAGCAGTGAGTCACACTGGATGACTAACTGAAGTTAGACTGTATTTCCCAGCCCACCCACCCCTAGCTCATCCCTTAATTTATAGGCAGGTGCCACTTTCACAAAAAAAAACAAAAAAACAACAAAAACTTTGAGAATTCGATCAGACCACGGTAGGCCACTACCGGGGTCTGATCGAATTCACTACTACATTTAAAGGACGTTAGACACATTCCTACTCCCATAGCAACCTAAAACTTAACTAGGAACTGATCAAAATTGAGATGAAGGCAGCAGTCCAGCAGCAAGAGGGTAGCTTCCCAGTCTTTTGCATAGAGTGTCACATGTATGACTGTTTACCCACCGGAGAGAAGTTGTACATGTGCATGCGATGCAAAGAGCTCCTGGCTCTCAGAGAACGAGTCCGATCTCTGGAGGCTAGAGTGGCAGACCTGGAGGAGCTGAGGCAGACAGAGAGGTATATAGATGAGACCTTCAGGGACATAGTAGTCAAGTCCCAACTTCAATCTGGCAGCCCTGGTGCTGCCTTGGAGGAAGAAGGTCTCTTGATGGGAAAGCACCAACCAGGTGCAGCAGGAAAAGATCCTGTAGCAAAGACCTGCTCTCTAGGTGATGCATTGCCCTTTCGCACTGAGGATATCTCCCCAAGGCCTACTGCCCAGAAGGGAAGGGTTAGGTCGGCCGTCATAGTTGGTGATTCGATTATTAGGAATGTAGATAGCTGGGTGGCTGGTGGGCGTGAGGATTGCCTGGTAACATGCCTACCTGGTGCGAAGGAGGCAGACCTCACGCGTCACCTACATAGGATTTTAGCAGTGCTGGGGAGGAGCTGGCTGTCATGGTACATGTGGGAACCAACGACATAGGAAAATGTGGGAGGGAGGTTCTGGAAGCCAAATTTAGGCTCTTAGGTAGAAAACTTAAATCCAGAACCTCCAGGGTAGCATTCTCTGAAATGCTCCCTGTTCCATGCACACGTCACCAGAGGCAGGCAGAACTCCGGAGTTTCAATTCGTGGATGAGACAAAGGTACAAGGAAGAGGGATTCAGTTTTGTTAGGAACTGGGGAACCTTTTGGGAAAGGGGGAGTCTCTTTGGAGGGATGGGCTCCACCTTAACCAGGGTGGAACCAGACTGCTGGCACTAACCTTTAAAAAGGAGATAGAGTAGCTTTTAAACTAAAACAAAGGGGAAAGCCAATAGTCGCTCAGCAGCGCATGGTTCGGAGAGAGGTATCTTCAAAGGATACTAATGATGCATTAGAATTAGGGCATCCCGACAATGAGGTTCCAATAATTAGAAAAATAGTCCAAGTGCCTATAACTAAAAACTCACCTGAGCTAAACAATTCTAACTTATCCCTATCAATTAAAAAGCAGAATGAAAATACATACAAAAAACAAACTTTGAAATGTTTGTATGCTAATACCAGAAGTCTAAGAAGTAAGATGGGAGAATTAGAATGTATAGCAGTGAATGATGACATAGACTTAAATGGCATCTCAGAGACATGGTGGAAAGAGGATAACCAATGGGACAGTGCTATACCAGGGTACAAATTATATCGCAATGACAGAGAGGAGCACCCAGGAGGAGGTGTGGCGCTTTATGTCCGGGATGGCATAGAGTCCAACAGGATAAACATCCTGCATGAGACTAAATACAAAATTGAATCTTTATGAGTAGAAATCCCTTGTGTGTTGGGGAAGACTATAGTGATAGGGGTATACTACTGTCCACCTGGTAAAGATGGTGAGACGGACAGTGAAATGGTAAGAGAAATTAGAGAAGCTAACCAAATTGGTAGTGCGATAATAATGGGAGACTTCAATTACCCCAAAATTGACTGGGTAAATGTATCATCGGGACATGCTAGAGAGATAACGTTCCTGGATGGAATAAATGATAGCTTTATGGAGCAATTGGTTCAGGAACCGACGAGAGAGGGAGCAATTTTAGATCTAATTCTCAGTGGAGCACAGGACTTGGTGAGAGAGGTAACAGTGGTAGAGCCGCTTGGCAATAGTGATCATATGATCAAATTTGATTTAATGACTGGAAGAGGAACAGTGTCCAAATCCAAGGCTCTCGTGCTAAACTTTCAAAAGGGAAACTTTGATAAAATGAGAAAAATTGTTAGAAAAAAACTGAAAGGAGCAGCTACAAAAAGTAAAAAATGTCCAAGAGGCGTGGTCATTGTTAACAAATACCATTCTAGAAGCACAGTCTAGATGTATTCCACACATTAAGAAAGGTGGAAAGAAGGCAAAACGATTACTGGCATGGTTAAAAGGGGAGGTGAAAGAAGCTATTTTAGCCAAAAGATCTTCATTCAAAAATTGGAAGAAGGAACCAACAGAAGAAAATAGGATAAAGCATAAACGTTGGCAAGTTAAATGTAAGACATTGATAAGACAGGCTAAGAGTGAATTTGAAAAGAAGTTGGCTGTAAAGGCAAAAACTCACAGTAAAAACTTTTTTAAATATATCCGAAGCAGAAAGCCTGTGAGGGAGTCAGTTGGACCGTTAGATGATTGAGGGGTTAAAGGGGCACTTTGAGAAGATAAGGCCATCATGGAAAGTTTAAATGATTTCTTTGCTTCTGTGTTTACTGAAGAGGATGTTGGGGAGGTACCCGTAATGGAGAAGGTTTTCATGGGTAATGATTCAGATGGACTGAATCAAATCACGGTGAACCTAGAAGATGTGGTAGGCCTGATTGACAAACTGAAGAGTAGTAAATCACCTGGACCGGATGGTATACACCCCAGAGTTCTGAAGGAACTAAAAAATGAATTTTCAGACCTATTAGTAAAAATTTGTAACTTATCATTAAAATCATCCATTGTACCTGAAGACTGGAGGATAGCAAATGTAACCCCAATATTTAAAAAGGGTTCCAGGGGCGATCTGGGAAACTACAGACTGGTTAGCCTGACTTCAGTGACAGGAAAAATAGTGGAAAGTGTTCTAAACATCAAAATCACAGAACATATAGAAAGACATGGTTTAATGGAACAAGTCTTGTTTAATGGAACAAGATTTGTGAGGGCAAGTCTTGCCTCACAAATCTGCTTCACTTTTTTGAAGGAGTTAATAAACATGTGGATAAAGGTGAATTGGTAGATGTAACATACTTGGATTTTCAGAAGGCATTTGACAAAGTTCCTCATGAGAGGCTTCTAGGAAAAGTAAAAAGTCATGGAAAAGGTGTAGATGTCCTTTCGTGGATTGCAAACTGGCTAAAAGACAGGAAACAGAGAGAAGGATTAAATGGACAATTTTCTCACTGGAAGGGAGTGGACAGTGGAGTGCCTCAGGGATCTGTATTGGGACCCTTACTTTTCAATATATTTATAAATGATCTGGAAAGAAATACGACGAGTGAGATTATCAAATTTGCAGATGACACAAAATTGTTCAGAGAAGTTAAATCACAAGAAGATTGTGATACATTGCAGGAAGAGCTTGTGAGACTGATAAATTGGACATCCAAATGGCAGATGAAATTTAATGTGGATAAGTGCAAGGTGATGCATATAGGGAAAAATAACCCATGCTATAATTACATAATGTTGGGTTCCATATTAGGTGCTACAACCCAAGAAAGAGATCTAGGCGTCATAGTGGATAACACATTGAAATCGTCGGTTCAGTGTGCTGCGGCAGTCAAAAAAGCAAACAGAATGTTGGGAATTATTAGAAAGGGAATGGTGAATAAAACGGAAAATGTCATAATGCCTCTGTATCGCTCCATGGTGAGACCGCACCTTGAATACTGTGTACAATTCTGGTCGCCGCATCTCAGAAAAGATATAATTGCAATGGAGAAGGTACAGAGAAGGGCTACCAAAATGATAAGGGGAACGGAACAGCTCCCCTATGAGGAAAGACTAAAGAGGTTAGGACTTTTCAGCTTGGAGAAGGCTGATGGAGGATATGATAGAGATGTTTAAAATCATGAGAGGTCTAGAACTGGTAGATGTGAATCGGTTATTTACTCTTTCGGATAGTAGAAAGACTAGGGGGCACTCCATGAAGTTAGCATGTGGCACATTTAAAACTAATCGGAGAAAGTTCTTTTTTACTCAACGCACAATTAAACTCTGGAATTTGTTGCCAGAGAATGTGGTTAGTGCAGTTAGTATAGCTGTGTTTAAAAAAGGATTGGATAAGTTCTTGATGGAGAAGTCCATTACCTGCTATTAAGTTCACTTAGGGGCGGATTTTTAAAGGCCCGCGCGCCGGCGCACCTATTTTGCATAGGCCGCCGGCGTGCGTAAAGCCCCAGGATGCACGTAAGTCCCTGGGCTTTTGTAAGGGGGCATGTCGGGGGGCAGGGCCTACTGACGCGGTGTTTCTGGGGCGGGCCGTGGCGTTTCGGGAGCGGGGCCCGGGGGCAGGAGCGGGGCCCGGGGGCGCCGGCTCGGGGGCGTGGTTAAGGCCTCCGGACCAGCCCCCGGGACCGGAGGACGGAGCGCGGCTGCCGGCCGATGCGCGCAAAGTTACGCTTGCTTCCAGCAGGCGTAACTTTGCCGACAAAGGTAAGGGGGGGGGGTAGATAGGGCCAGGGGGGTGGGTTAGGTAGGGGAAGGGAGGGGAAGGTGCAGGGAGGGCGAAGGAAAGTTCCCTCTGAGGCCGCTCCGAAATCGGAGCGGCCTCGGAGGGAACGGAGGCAGGCTGCACGGCTCGGCGCGTGCAGGCTGCCGATTTTGCGCAGCCTTGCGCGCGCCGACCCCAGATTTTATAAGATACGCATGGCTATGCGCGTATCTTATAAAATCAGGCGTACTTTTTAAAATCTGCCCCTTAGAGATTAGCCACTGACATTAGCAATGGTAACATGGAATAGACTTAGTTTTTGGGTACTTGCCAGGTTGTTATGGCCTGGATTGGCCACTGTTGGAAACAGGATGCTGGGCTTGATGGACCCTTGGTCTGACCCAGTATGGCATTTTCTTATGTTCTTAAGAAATGGAAGCACATGATGCGGTACTACTTAAACAGCAATATTTCCTGCTCAATTCAAAATTAAAATTTGAGGTGAAAAGGAGTCTGGGAAAGGGATATTTGAAATTTCAGTTTCTCCACCCCCCCCCCCCAGTCTATTTTATAAAACAGAGCAGTGATATCAAAACCAGAACTGGGTTCTGGGAAAGTGGTAGCATATCATCCACTTCCCCTTAATGCTTACATTGGGTTGTCATCATCGACAAAGTCACCAAATCCACAGTGTAATGTCCTGATTTATGGACTTTGACATACATTAAAAGATCTGTTGACTTTTTAATAAGATAAAGGAAAAAAATTATGGCAGATTAATAAAATGTTTGGGATATGTATTGATGATATGAAAATTGTGATAAATGATGGTATATAATAATCCAATCTTAATAATATTCTTAAGTTGTCTTTTTCTTGAATATTGCCTCTTTATAAATCCCTCTCTCTTAAAAGAATTCAATCTCCAAAACTGAGGAATAGGAAACTGGCTGGTAGAAAGTTATTAATCTGATTTCAGCTAATGAAAATAATCACATCTTACATTAAAAAATAAAGAACTCACAGGCCCCACACATCTTGGGAAAACCAAATAAACCACCTTTATGTGAGATTTTAGACTGGACTCCAATTCAGAATTATATAATAAATGATCTGTTTAACATGTGCTTATGCACAGAGCCACGTAATGGCCTTATCTATGGCCAATAGAGATGTTGTAGCACATGCATGAAACGTTTGGCAGACCCTACTGCATTTCTTTTCCAAGGTTGTTCCTCTCCTAGAGAATGAGTTGAACTCCAGCTGTTAACCAGTATAATCACCGGGTAGCCTACGCACCTGTAGGCCTGATTTTATAACATATACCTTGCGCATGCCAAGCCGTACTGCCTTCCTCCATTCCCTTCCCTCTAACCTAACCTAACCTAAACTTCCCACCCCTTCCCCTAACCTTTCCCCCCCTAGCCCTACTCTAACTCCCCAGACTCTTGCCTGTGGACACGCAATCCTTCGACAGAGCGGCAATGGCCGCTCTGTCGGAGGCCTCTTGCCCCACCCCTTCCCCACACCTTTTGTAAAGCCCCGGGACTTACTTGCATCCCGGGGCTTTAAGTGCGTCACCGGGTCTTTTTAAAATAGGCCCGGCATGCACAGGACCGGTTACGCACATAAATCTTCTGGATTTACGCATGTAACCTTTTTAAAATCCAGCCCAAAGTTAACACAGGTTATTGCATTTTTCTTTTCCATTCTCTAGCCAGTAGAAATCCCCTGTGTTTATCCCATGCCCTTTTGAATTCCATTACCATTTTTGTCTTCACCACCTCCTCCAGGAGGCCATTCCAGGCATCCTCCACCCTTTTCATTAAGTAATATGTCCTGACATTGTTAATGAGTCTAACCCCTTTGAGTTTCGTATATTATCATGGCCCCTAGTTCTACAAATTATTTTCAATCAGAAAAGGTTTGATTGTTGTGCATCATTAATTCATGACAGGTTTTAAAGTCTGTATCATACCTTGCCCCTCTCTTTCCTCCTCCAGAATATTTCAGTCCTTTAGTCTCATCACATACGTCTTTCGGTGAAGAGCACATACTATATTGTTTGTCTTTCCCTGGCCTACTTCCATCCTGTCCATTGTGTTTTGAGATACAGTGTGCAGATCTGAACACAGTACCCCAGGTGAGGCTGCATCAATGAATGACCTGTACAGGGGAAATCACCTCCATTTTCCTGTCTCTTATACTTTGAAGATTTTATGATTTTCTAATTTACTAAGGGCCCTGGTGATTCTTTCCACAATTTTAAAATAGACAAAAATGAACCTATTGCAGTATAAATCTACCAAGTTTATTTGACATGTAATATTTACATAGGAAAAATAACACATGGGAGAAAATCACTTTGAACAGGCTCTCAGTGGGCAGTTTCAAAATCCAATAATTAAATTACAGTCAATCTTATATACATTTCTAAATACAAGTCATCATGATAAAGCAAAACATTAAACTAATTTTATCTAAACGACCAATTACAGTTACATTTCTACATTTTATTCAAATGCCATAGGTTTAGGTCCTGACTAATGAATAGGTTGGTTTGATTTAGGTTCTATTTGTAAATATCTACAACACATTTTATTACTGATAGGAAAAGGTCACACATCATTGTATCTATTTTCTACCAATTATCCAGTTTCGTTTTACAAAGTTGTATCCCTGCTCGTTGACTCTCTCTATCCTTGTTCCTAGTTCATTGTAATATCGTTGACTCTCTCTATCCTCGTTCATTGTAATTTCCTTTCTCAGTTAAATGTGAACCGACATGATGTGTCCTACGAATGCCGGTATATAAAATTGTTAAATAAATAAATAAATAAATTATAATTAACTTTTATCTTGTCCATGGAGTCATAAAGTCTACTGATGTACAACCATGTACAAATGTGTTTACTTATCTTTCATTCTTATTATATTCTAAAGCAGCAGTCTTCAACTGGTGTGTGGTGACACACTAATGTGTCGCAAAGCACCGGCAGGTGTGTTGCATACCCGCTGCTCTTCCCCTCCCCTCACCTCAGCGAGATGAACACGGGCAAAGGCGATCTACTGCCAGTATGGCGCCGATCGCCTTTGCCCTCACTATGTCACAGGGAGCGACCGTCGCTCCCTATGACATAGTGAGGGCAAAGGCGATCGGCGCCATTTTGAAACCAGTCCAGCAGTACCGGCACCGAGGGTATGATTGAAGGGATGGCTCCCGGACCCCCCGCTAGACCACCAGGTACATGTAAAAGATTTTTGGGGGGGTCGGGAGGGTGGGAGAAGCAAAGGGGTAATTTGTAAAGGATCGGGGTGGGTTTTTTTTTATCGGGCCATCGGCGCCATTTTTATCATTGGTAGCCAAAATGGCGCCGATGGCCCGAGAGCGGGAGATCGCGCCGGGACAACCCCCCCCCCCCCCACTGGACCACCAGGTAATTTAACATTTGGGGGGGGGGGGGTTCGGGAGGGTGGGAGAGCAAAGGGGTCATTTGTAAAGGGTCGGGGTGGGTTTTTTTTTATTTGCTCAGGCCTCACTAAAAAATGAACGATGTGAATTGGAATCGGAACCGATTCCAATTCACATCTCTAACGATCCGATTTTTTTCTCCCTCCATCCGAACCTGATCGTTAAAACGATCGGGCACACGATTCACATCTCTAGAAAACAGTAAAAGAAGCAATAATCATTAGACAGTTCATTCAGAACTCAACCTTCATCTCATTCTCTCTCTCCTAAATCTATTTCTTCATGCCTGAACTCAGTAGATTTCTTCTGTCCCATACTTGTGTAAGCTTCCCTTTTTATACAGGATTCAATATGGTGGGAGGAGGCAGAGTTGAGGAGAAAACAGCACTGAGTGTGCACAAAATTGTCCACATGCGCTAAACACCACAAATTTGCAAAGGCCTTATGCAAGTAAAATTAGCGTATAAACATGTAAGTAGTTTGTCCTTGCACATATACTATTTCATAAACATCAAGGGCTGGATTTTCAAAAGTTTACATGTGTAACCGTGCTTACGTGCACCGGGCCTATTTTCAAAAGGCCTGGCGACACGCGTAAAAGCCCCAGGATGCGTGTAAGTCCCGGGGCTTGCAAAAAGAGACGGGAGGGTGTGGCGAGGTCAGAGGAATGCATGTAACTTGCTATTTTATAAGAGATTTACATGAATACATTAGACAGCTTATTTGTGCAATTTTACAACTGCTAATGATCTAATGTAGTTGATATCAGACTCATCTGTTGATACTGTTGAATGAGAGGTCTGAGTGAACTGGGGGAAGTTCAGGGTGAAGTACCAGGAGGATCTCATGAACACGTGATGGACTGGGTGAACTGATTGAGGTATTGTCAAACTGGTGATTTCAATTACTTGTGCATTGTTAAAAATATACCTACTTCCATGTATAAATCAGGGTTTTATGTGAACAAGTTCTATTTTTCTCATTCATCAAATTTATATACATATGTTTATAAAATAGGTAGAAAAAGTCTGTGCTTTCAATGCATTGCTGGTATGTGTGCATACTGAGACATTCATGCATTTTATAATCTGCGCAGATGCACGTATAAGGGGCCATTTGGAGTTATTTGAAACTTATACTGGTTGCCTGAAATTTGGCCTTCTTCAGTGCAACAAAAGTTTTGTTAGTCTCATTGTGAGAACGGGTATTCAGATCAGAGTGGGGATGGGGGAGCACATGCAGTTTGCATTTTCTATTATATGTACATGCTATTCTAACAAAATTATACCCACAGAAAAAGCAAGTGCTCTGCTACTTGAAAACTGAAGCAATGTCCACAAATTGTGTCCCAGTGTAGACAGTTTGCCCCCAGAAAATAAGATAAAACATTACTGGAAAATGCGAAGCCAGTATTTTAAAGAACTTGGCTTCTACTATTGCTTTATGTTCTGGCTCACTTGACATTATTATATGTACAGAAAATTGTCATATTATATCCTCTGTATAAAACCTTATCCTGAAATTTTTTTCTTAAAAGTTAATATTGCAAAGCAAGGAATTGTATTTCAACCTTTTAACCCAATTGTTTCTTTTATGTTCTACTTTCCCCAGGCTCTTTAAATCTAAGTGTGTGTGTGGTCTGAGGATGAAGAGTTGGGGTGGGGGAGGTTTTATTCTTTCAGTAATGCGTATTTGCTTTTTTGCTTAATTATTCTTGCCTAATTTTGTAGTTGAGTTTTTCTTAAATACTGTTAGAAATTACTTAGATGCAGATCTGAACCTAATACATTTGCTGCTAAAAAAATAATATGTTGACGCATCTGCAATCAATCCATGTTTATACGGTTGTCATGTGGTAAGGCACTATTTGTGCTACTGGATAGATATTATTTACCACTGTTCACTCAGTCATCTCAAAATACCATGCAAGCTCTCTGACTTTCTCATGCATTAAGCAAAAGTCCTTACTTCCCTGGGGATCAATTGTCTGCAGGAATTGTGGTGACTCATTATTGACACCAGTCGGTCAGTAATACTCAGGTGAACACTTAAGTTTAGACAGCATGTATTAAAGAAGAGCAGTGTCACATTGTTGCTTACATACTGTACATTCTCCAGTGATAAACATTTTGTGAGACAAATGGATGATTACATGAATGAATAGAAATTGGCAGAGAAGAACTCAAATATGTTTAGCTGTTGGTAACCAGTCTATCACATTTCTCATGTTTTCTCTTCTGGCTTGCCACCTGCTTGTGCATAAACCTGACTGATCCTTGGCCTATACACTCATTGATTTTTGGGATGACTTTGTTTGTTCTGCTTGATGTGATTTGGAAACTTGCACATTCTGTCAAAGTCCTTTCTGCTGGAAAATCAGCCACCTCCGGTATCTTGTTTTTTTTTTTTAATCCCTCAGATAGAAAAGTTGTTCTGGTCAATTTTCTTATTTCTTTAGCATCTACTCATTCTAGTTGCATGCCTCTACATCTTTCATTATTATTCTCTTTTTCTATTCCTGCCATAGATTAAATGCACTGTGCTGTTTGATGACATCAGTTCAGTAGTATCAGATGGTTGTGTCTCTGGGCTACAAGTTATTCTTTCCATTCTCCTTCATAAATATCTTCCATTATCTTTTGACATGCAAAAGAACTTTTCAGAGTATTTTATTGTGATAAATTGCAACTATTTCTTGTTGTTCTTTTGAACAAGTTAAATTTTAATGAATGTCAAAACTTGGCTTTAAATGTAAGCCTTTCCTGGGCAGTCTAATAATGGAATTAATATGAACCATATATTCTACACATAATTTAACATAAATTGTTGAAGCAACCTTAGTTGCATACTTACCATAACTATGAATATCCCAAATGCATAAATGAATTATTTCAAATGACTAGTAGGGTCAGGTATGCTACAATAGATGCATGGTTTTCTTCTTTACAGCAATGCATCTTATAGTGGTACAAATAACATTTCATGTAGTACATCTGGGGAAAATAATTTACTATTGGTTTTTACAATGCTACTATGGAGGAAAATGCATGCCCCTTCTGTAAGTATGCAACTGGTAATTTAACTGCTTAGGCCTCTTTAATGGAGAGGCCAATTTTTGGCCTTCCCTCAGTGTTTGCAAATGAAGATTAAAGTTGTAAAAAGAAGACACACAATGAAATCCTAGTGCTTGCTTTTTCAAGCCTTGACCGACCTATCCCTAGCACTGTCTCTTTTTCTCATTGCATGCATCGTTTTTCCCCACAGAGAGACTGGGGCAAATTTTAAAGGGTCATTCTTCAGTGGTCATCTCACCCCCACAGAGAATACATTTGAATATTGCTCCTATATTGTCCACTATAATCACCACGTAGGGTGGGTGAACAGGAACTATGCAAATCCTGTAGTTATAAAGAGAACAAAGTATGATGTATTCGAACACCGGATCTTAAATGACCTTCTCCTAGATTCAAATCCAGACCTCTGTGCTATAACAGAAACATGGCTTAAATCTACAGATATAGCTTTGATTAACCAGCTACCAACTCAAACATACTTTTTCTCCATTCCCCGACAGAAGAAAAGGGGTGGGGGCATTCTCCTAGCAGCTAAAAAAGATTTTAGACTCACACACCACCCAATTAAATCGGACTCAAAACTAGAAACAGGCCTGTTCACATCAGACACTCTCCAAATCCTTCTAGTATACGCCCCTCCAGGCCTCCTAGAAGCAGACGCTTCGCCTATCCTAGAAATTATAGCATCTTATCTCAAACCAGACTCCCCAACAATAATCCTAGGAGATTTTAACTTACACGTAGACAACCCCACACTCTCAACCAGCTGCAAAACATTCCTTACCGCTATGTCCGCAATGGGATTCAGATAAATAATCAATGAACCTACACACAAGGCAGGTCACACACTGGATCTTATCTTTCTGAACTCAGGTATAACAAATTCAGCACACCACACATGTAAACCAGTTCCCTGGTCGGACCATTCACTAATCTCCACCACCTTGTCGATGACCCAAACGAGCAACAAACAACCACCTCAACACTCATTTATCTACAGAAAAGTATGCTCATCTGACGAACTCAGCAATCATCTAATCACAGATCTCTTACGCATAGACTATACGACACCTAATTCAGCGATAAATTCCTGGTCAACCATAACGGAAACAGTGGCAAACAATCTATGTCCACTGATAACAAAAAAAGTCAAACAAGGTGCGACAAAAAGACAGCCTTGGTTTACAAACGAACTAAAAACCCTTAAACTTAATTTACATCAGAAAGAAAGTAAATGGCGTAAAGCCCCTTCCGCCGCTACACTCTCTATCTACAAACTCGCCCTCCACTCATACAAGAGTTCCACCTTAAAAACAAAAAGAGACTATTACGCACACAAGATTCATGACATCATCTACGACTCCAAAGCGCTTTTCACTCTCATCTCCAATTTAACTCAGGCAAATACACCGGACATACCATCTAACCTAGCTCAATCAAGAGCGGATGAGCTAGCACTCTTTTTTAGTAATAAAATCACGAACCTTCTAACACAACTTAAGCCCAGTACAAGCACATACGTACTCCACAACAAGGAAATAACCCTCCAATCTTTTGAACTCACCACTTCCGCAGAGATCCAAACACTTCTGAAGAAAATGAAACCCTCTTCCCATCCCTTCGACCAAATCCCATCTAAACTACTACTTCTAATCCTGGACACCATAAACAAAACTCTAGCGGACATCATAAATTGCTCATTCTCCCAGGGTTACTACCCCGATGACCTTAAACTAGCTTCAATCAAACCGCTTCTCAAGAAACCAAACTTGGACCCCAAAGATCCTAATAGTTACCGTCCAATTTCCAATCTTCCTTTCATTGCCAAGGTGATGGAGAAACTAGCAAATACGCAACTATCGGATTACATAGAAGAACACAAAATTCTATTCCCTACTCAATTCGGTTTCAGAAAAGCCTCAAATACCGAATCACTACTCATATCACTGACGGACTACCTGACTTTGGGCCTTGACAAAGGACAGGCCTTCCTTTTGATTTTATTAGATCTATCTGCAGCTTTTGACACTGTAAACCACGCCATATTACTAAACCAACTGGCTAACATCGGTATTGCAGGATCAGCGCTGACTTGGTTTAAGACTTTTCTAGAAAACAGAGGTTTCAAAGTCAAAATCCTGAACAAAGAATCCCATAGATACCCATCATCACAAGGAGTTCCTCAGGGCTCCTCTCTCTCACCTACACTCTTCAATCTATACCTTCTCCCACTTTGCCAACTTCTAAACAAATTGAATCTAAAACACTATTTATGCCGACGACGTCCAGATTGTGATCCCCCTCCAAGAATCCATTAATAAAACTCTAAAACTGTGGGAAAACTGTTTCAAAGAAATTAATGACCTCCTATCCAGCTTAAACCTAATTCTAAACCAATCAAAAAGTGAATTCCTGCTAATCTCACCGGATAACTGCAAAATCACTACGAACCCGCCAGCCAACTTACAAATCTCAAAAGTAAGAGATCTAGGAGTATCCATAGACAACAGACTAAACCTAAAAGCATTTATTAAGCAAACAACTAAAGACTGCTTCCACAAACTACACACATTAAAAAGAATAAAACCCCTATTTCATTTCCATGATTATAGAACAGTGCTCCAAGCAATAATCTTTGCGAAAATAGATTATTGCAATGCTATACTACTAGGCCTCCCATCATCCCATACCAAACCTCTCCAAATGATTCAAAACACGGCAGCAAGAATCCTAACTAACAAGAAAAGAAGAGATCACATCACGCCGGTCCTTAAAGACCTTCACTGGCTGCCAATCCACTACAGGATAATCCATAAATCCCTAACCACAATCTTCAAAAATATCCATGGACTAGCTCCACTCCATCTACAAATAGCACTTAAAAAACACTCCTCCAACAGACCCACTAGAGAAGTGTACAGAGAACTTCTACAGGTACCACACGCCAATACCACCCAACACATAACCCTGAGAGACAGGGCCTTCTCTACAGCAGGCCCCCCACTATGGAACTCAATCCCCTTAGAATTACGACAGGAATCATGTCTTCCAACCTTCAGAAAGAGACTTAAGACATGGCTGTTCAAGAAAGCCTTTCCGGACTCTGACTGATGATCTCACCAAATACAGAAAGACGGTCTATCTCACACTAAACTGATACGGACATACCAAACACTACACGTTCTTATTCTTGTTAAATTTCTATCGTCTTATTCTTCTTCTTTTCCCAGTTAGAACCATCCTTGTTTTATTGTAACTGATTTTTTCTGCACACTGTTATAACTTGTTATAATTTGTAAATATATAAAATGTATACTCATGTTATATTTATACACGTTTATAATGTATTGATCACCCCTGTTTTATGTAAACCGACATGATACGAATCTCCGTGAATGCCGGTATAGAAAAACTCAAATAAATAAAATAAATAAATACATGGGGAGGACAAAGCAAGCTACAGAAAAGTGTCCTTTTAAAATCCTTGTCATATTATAACCTACAAAATGTATAAGGAGAGGTTTTATCCAGAATGGAGGATAGTGCAATGATGTAGTGTTGCCTATGAATTTAGGGGGCAACTAAGGTGAAGAATTTAGTGACGCCCATGGTGCTAAAACTCCATTCAGATTAAGTTCCAACTGGATTGAAAAGCCCAAGCAGAAATGTCTGGGTTTTTTTTGTAAAATAAACGAGAGCCTTATCTTTCTGCCTTGCACTTCATGTTTTTTAATTAAGTTTTAGATGACTTTGCAACTAAACTTAAATTTATTGGTGAAGAAATTATCAATTCCTACTAATTTCTATTACTGCTATTTTTCCATGCCCATGGTATTTGATGCAATTCAGTTGGAATGCTTTTTTGTGATCTAGTCATCCATACCTTTCTTGCAGGCCAATGCAATATTGGGCACTCTGGTCAGCGTTCCACTAAATGCATGGTTGGATGTGCGTTTTAGACACGCTAGACTTACACCCGTTGCAATACCAGGATCAGCACATCCAGAACACATGTGTCCAAACTAGAGTATAGTTGATAGCGCTGATCACATGTAAATTCCATGTAGATGAGGCTATTAGCTATTCCCGCACAATTCAAAAAATTCCCATGCGGCCAATGCACCCATTGAAATGCTGGCATTAAGGCAATCCACAGTCAAGGGCTCAACCAAAAATACAGGCATTAAGGCAATCCGCAGTCAAGGGTTCAACCAAAAAAACAAAAATCCTTTTTTCTGTGGTTCCTCCTTTTAGGAACCACAGAACATAGCATCGTACAAAAAATATTGAAAAAGAATTTCTGGACGCTCAATATACACGCACAATATACACGGTCCAGGCCGTGTATATTATGCTGACAATGGGAGAAAATGGACACTTGTATAGGGCATCTGTTTTCCTAACTCGCAGTGACAACCATGTCTCCTGAGCACCCGATGCCGAGGAGGCACTAGGGACACACAATTTCCCCTAGTGCCACCTTTTTTACTTGCAGCTCATTAACCTATTGCATCACACACCTAGAAATAGTGGGTGGGCATGCATTAGGAAAGTGCTTGACAATATTGCATCAATCTGTTGGTGTTTCCTGTCTTGACAACTTTTGCTGAGAATTAGCTTAAACATCTTTTGCATCAGTAATTCTCCAAATCATACCCAGTTCAAAAGTAAAGCCTTTTCATGTCAATAGTATGACTTATCATAGCTAGAAAATTAAGGGGCATATGTATTAAGGGGTCAATTTTAAGACCCACGTGCACACATGTTGTAAAATCCGATGGCTACGCAGACATACGTGCCAATTTTAAAATATGTGTGCATATGTTCAGGCAGCCTGTGACTCATGCGTGCATAGGGGAGTTTAACCTACTCACGGCAACACGATTGGTCTGTCCCCAGTTCCCTCCCAGTCTGCTCCAATTAAGGAGCAGACTGGAAGGGAACTACCCTAAACCTATCCCTACCTTTTCCCCTCTCCTCTCCTCTCCTCCCCAACCCCTAACCTAACCCTACCTATCCCCTAACTTTTTATTTTAATATTTACTTCTCCTCTGGAGCAGAAGTCTCTTCCAGGTTGTCCCAGCCTGCCCCCAACCCTCCCCACACAGACCACTCACCCCCAGGCCACCCTTCCAGCAGGCCCACCACTTCGGCGTGTAACAGGGGTTATGCGTGTGGCCGAGCCTATTGTAAAATGTGCACAGTACATGCCTAGCCCTTTTAAAACTGGGCTGCACAGGGGCAATTTTGTAACTGACTGCATTGGCACAAAGTATGGTTTACATGGAATATTCAGAGAAATTATGTACATATTTTCACTTTGGAAAATACATTTATACCTGCTAATTTGTGCAGGTAGTTTTTCAGAGTAAAATTATACAAATACTTCAGAAAATTAAAATGTGTGCATATAATGCAAACCCCTAACAAGCTTCACCTCCAGGAATACTTCCCTCTACTGTAAGTAAAATTTCACGTTGTGTCACTGAGCAGGGAAATTTAACTCCCACAAGGAGGGCTATATTCTTAAAGCCTTTTTTCTGAGTGTAAAGCACTGTTTTTGTTACAGTCGTGGATCTCTGGGCTGAGGGGGAGTTGGTACCACCTGTAAGGAGGAGCCCCACAGGTCCCCACCATCAGCTGGCGAGGCCGGGGAGCCCGCTGGGGCTTCACCACTACCGGCCCTCATTCCCCGCAGCTTGAGCCCTTGGGTACCGGGATTGGCTGGACCTACGTGGGGACTCAGGTGAGGAGCATCTCATGGTCCCAGTGGAAGCATGGGTGAGGGTCAGGTAGCGAATCTCGTAGTCCATGGGCCAAGCATGGGTCATGGCAGGCGGCGAATCTCGTAGCCCGTGGTCCAAGCAAGGTCAAGGGTCCAACGGGTCAGGAACTCAGAAACTGGAACAGGATCCTCCAAGAACAGGAGCAGGAGCCAGGAAGCCAAGGCAAGGTCTAGGAGCAGGCCTTGCCTAAATATAGGCTGGGGTCAGGAGGGTGGAGCTGGGGCACCTCCCGGCGAGATCCCTTTAAATGGGAGCGAGTGGCGCGTGCACGAGCCTAAGGCAGTCGGGAGGCGGAGGAAGTCGGATCGCCCCAGCCATGATGGGAAGGCCGCGCCAGCGGCAGGAGCTCAGCGCGGGGCAGGACACATCCACCACGGACTGCAGCCGCCACCAGAGTCCCTAGGGCGACCGAGACACCAGCATGAGGCCGGTAAGTGAAGGGGGCTCGCCATGGACCTCCGTGGCCGGATCCTATAACAGTTTATCCTCAGAAATGACTTTAAATTACCCTCTAAATTTTAATGTCACATTAAGGTCCACGGCCTCATTTTAAAAGGGTTATGCTCATGGCCAGGCCTTGCGTGCGCTGCATACATTATACAATGGGCCTGTTACACACTGAAGTACCAGGACCTGCAATAAAGGTGGACCATGGGGTCGTGGTAGGATGGGACCATTAGCTGCTGTCCCAGTGAAGCGCGTGCTGGCAGTCAGCCAGTGCGCAGAGTCTACCGCTACTCTGAAGGAGCAGTAAGGTAAAAAAAATTTAAAAATCTGTTACATAGGGAGTAGGGGTTGGGGAGGAAAGGGGAAAAAGTAGGAAAGTTAGAAAGGGGTATAGGGAAGCTCCCTCCCAGTCGGCTCCTTAATTGCAGCAGACTGGAAGGGAACTGGGGAAGCCCTACTTGGAGCATTGATTTGTAAAATCCCCCCCCCCCCCCCCTGCATGCGCAAGTTGCAGGCTGCCAACACATGCATGTGTGGATTTTAAAATCCAGTGCGAATGTGCACACGACCATTGGATTTTATAACACGGCATGTTATAAAATCGGCGCATCATCTGCGTGCATCGAGAACGGAAAATCGTCCCCTAAGGTCTTAAAGTGATCTGGAAAAACATTAGCATGAGCATGCTAAAATTAGCTTTTTCATGCAGGATGTAACATATGAAAATAGAAGCTTATTATATACATGGTATGTTTGTCCTCCCCACTGTTTAAAACCTGCTCAATAAATTAAGGCAATTTCTCTTAATCTGTCCATTTGGATGGATCACTGCTTACTTTCTTTTTCTTATATGGTGGTAAGCCAATTTGTAGTTTGCTCCCCGCCCACCCAAAGGCCAATCATATGAAAGAAGAATCCCTATTAAATTAGATCATCTTAAGGCTACTCTTCAGACTATATTGAATAATTTTAATCCTACCTCTATTGAAGCTGCCATAAATGCTTGGGATGCTTTAATACTAAAAGTACTTGATGATATCGCCCCTTTTTAAAGCTTTCAAGTAAGATACTATAAGACCGCCAAGTGGTTTAGTCCTGATTTTGTTAAGATGTGGCAAAGTTTGTGTAGACTTGAAAGACGTTGGTGGTGCTCCCAGTCTTCTGAAAACCTCATCTCTTATAGGAACCAGCTTGAGTTATATCGTAAAGCTTGTGATGAAGCAAATAAAGCCTTTTTGGATGTCTAATTGCAACAAGCAAACAACAATCCTACAAGGTCATTTATCATATCGCATTAGGGCCTTAATGCTAGCAGAGTTAATGGAAATGAGCAGCTCCTAATGTCAAATGTGATAGAGTAACACAGGAGAGAGAGGGAAAGAGACAGAGCCTCTGTAGAGACCAATATGTAACTTTACTATTTATACCACTGATTGAAGCTACGCCCAAGACTACAGAACAGTACTCCAAGCTCTGCTATTCTCTAAACTCGACTATTGTAATGCCCTACTCCTGGGCCTCCCATCCAATTCTCTCAGGCCACTACAACTGCTCCAAAATGCAGTGGCAAGATCACTCTCAAACACCAAAAGGTCTGAACTCTCTCACCAATCCTCAAAAACCTGCACTGGCTGCCCATCCCATAAAGAATTCAATACACTCATACACAAAGCACTGTACACTGAAAAATTCGACTGGCTAAACCCGGCCCTTCACTTTCAATCCACCCAGAGAACACTCTGATCCACTAACACTGGACTCATTCCTACACCATCACCAAAAATGGCCCACCTAACCTCAACAAGGTAACAATCCCTAACAGTGGCAGGTCCAACACTCTGAAACAGCCTTCCACCTCAATTCACTCAACCCCACAACCCAATTATTCAAAAAGAACCTCAAAACATGGCTCTTCAAAAAAGCATACCCAACTATCACCCACCACCCAATACATGAACACTAGCTCTCCCCCACTTACCTCCCACCCCTCTCAACACCCACATCAGATCCGCTTAATCACATGTTATGATCAACCCCCAAAAAAACAAGCTTTCTTATTACACTTGATGCAAAGTTTTAAACAATTTTCTCTACCTCTAATATGACTCATAATGACTCCCCACAGACCAACTGTTACGCATGCTATAAAGTTTCAATGCACAATGTCATAAAGTTTCAATACAAAATGTAATAAAGTTCAATGCAATATGTTATAAAGTTCAATGCAAAATGTTATAAACATTTTACATTGATCTTTGTAAGTCCAATCTTAAATGTCACAATGTTCCAATGTAAAACAAGAAGTCTATGCTAATAGACTCCTCTGTTGCACTGTAAACCGATGTGATATGTCCAATGAACATCGGTATAGAAAAACAAATAAATAAATAGGTAGACCAAGCTAGGTAGAGAGTACATTGTACAAATCAATTCCTCTTTTACCTTTCAGCACTCCAAATGACAGAAAGAAACTCTTCAGTGATGTCTTTTCTGTTTGTACTTCTGACTGGTTTGTACTTCTGACTGTGTTTGTAAAACTGCCCCATCTAACCCACCCCACCCCCTAAACCCCACCTCGAGTGGTATAAATACTTAAATAGTAAAGTTACATATTGGTCTCTCTCTTCTGAAAGGCATGTGCGATAAAAACCTCTTTGGTTGGGAAGTGAATGTGGTCTATTAATCAGCATGCAAAAGTTAGTGCTGGTGCAATAAATTTATTGCAGCTTCTGGAAATTACCTATGCGATGGAGGAGCAGGGAAATTATCCTAACCATGCCCCCCTTTTTTAATCACAGGTGCTATTTCTACTATATTTATACAATTTTCAAAAATCTAAGCCCTAAGTTGTTATTTCCAATTGTTACAATTCCAACAACTGGTGATTTAGCTTGCTGTTTCATAGCTATGTGAGAATTTTATGGTTCATATCAGAAAAGTTGAAGACATTTATATTACTTTTCTGACAATTTCTGAGTCCAAATTTCTCCTACTCCATTATTTGCAAAATAGGATCATTTTCAACCAATGATAACTAGTGAAATTTTGCAAATTATCAATTCTATGAACTCATCAAGCACTCTAAACCTTTTTAGATCTCCGTGATGAAGGGCATCAAGGATTTGATTGTGCCAGCTATAGCTAGGATCAACAATCTCTCTTTATTATTGGCATATTGCCATTATCCTTGAAACAGGCTACTATTTGCCCTCTCATGAAAAAATCCAATCTGGATGCCAATGACATTATGAATTAGTCAATTTCATCATTATCTTTTTGGCTAAGGTCAGTTAAATTCATTTATTCAGGAAAACCAAGTCCTTGATCCTTTTCAGTTTGGATTTTGAAATCCTTAATTACTGAGCTGATTTTGATGTCATGCCTTGATTTGCTCAATCAGTCTTGTTGTGCCTTGACAATAGTCAAAGTTTTATTTTAATTGTTCTTGAAATCTTGGCAAGCTTTGAAACCTTCAACCATTCCATCTTGTTATATCAACTGAAAGAATGTGGTATTGACAGTGTCATGTTTGATTGGTTTGCATTATATCTTACTGATAGAAAACAAAAGATAGTTTTGTCCTCAGATTCCTTTAATTGCCTTGACAATGGTCAAGGCAATTAAAGACAGGTGTCCCATAGGGCTCAGCATTCCATGTTATTAATATTATTTAATATTTTCTTTGTGATGTATATGCTTAAATTGTACTCCATCTTGAACAAATATTTGGAGAAGTAGAATATAAACCCGGAATAAACAAATAAATATATATAATTATCTGCTAATTTATTCAACATCTACATGCTCCACTATGTAAATTATTGGCCAGGCTCTGTAAGGAATACCATCTTTATGCTGATGACATCCAGTTTTTCATCCCAGTTGCAGCCATCTACATGGTCTGAGAATATGGGATAATATCTATTGTTCTATCAGTAGTCAAATAATGGTTAAATCAAAATATGCTTGCATTAAATTTGAAAAAGATAGCTGTAATGGTGATACAGCACTCCAACATTTTGTCAGTGCCAACTTATTTTCATATGAATGTTTAACAGTTCCCATCATAACTCATGCCAAGGGTTTGAAGGTTATATTACACACAATTTTTCAGATATCTGCACAGATTAAGGCTGTGCTTAAATCTGGATATTATAAACTGCAACTGCTATGTCATAAGAACATAAGAAATTGCCATACTGGGTCAGACCAAGGATCCATCAAGCCCAGCATCCTGTTTCCAGCAGTGTCCAATCCAGGCAACAAGTACATAGCAAGCACTCAAAAACTAAGTATATCCCATGCTACTGATCTAGTAATTCTCCAACATTCGCCGATTCAAGGGAAACCTTGTTCAGTGGTATATCTTTTGTACGGTGGCTCTGTTCAAGAATAACCAATTTGTGGTTAGCCTTTTCATTTGCCCCGTATATTACTCATTTTTATTCATATTTTAGTGTTTGTTTTCTTTATTTTATTTTCTCTTTTTAATTTGTGCTTATAAAATCCCTTCTCCCTGACTGTTTATCCGACCCACTTGTATGCTCTTATGGTCATATACTTATCAAGGCCGCCGCCCGACATTCCGCCAATGTCGGGCGGCGGCATCACCCACGCATACACGTACAACAGAAAAATTGAAGATTTGTCGACACTGTGAACCCTGATTGGACACAGTAGATTTATCTCCCATAGCCCCTGAAGCAGGCACACAGTGCCGAAACATGGCCAATGTCGGGCAGGCTGATCCGACCCCATGAGAAGAGACAGGGTCCATCAAGCCTAGCATCCTATTTCCAACAGTGGTCAATAATTAATAGCAGTTTATGGACTTCTCCTAAAGGATAACTTTTTTAAACCCAGTTATGCTAACTGCCTTAACCACATCCTCTGGCAATGAATTCCAGACTTGATTGTGTGTTGAGTGAAAAATAATTTTCTCTAATTTGTTTTAATGTACTACTTGCTAAATTCATGGTGTGTCCTAGTACTTGTATTATTTGAAAGAATAAATAAACAATTCACATTTACCCATTCTAGTTCTCTCATAATTTTATAGACCTCTATCATATCCCATCTCAGCTGTTTCTTTAGCCTTTCCTCATAGAAAAGCCATTTCATCCCCTTTATTACACTGGTAAACAAAGTTTTTGTTTCCTTCAGGCTTTTTGGTGTTCCAAATAGAGTTTTTGATGCTGATCACAGATATTACTTTGAAATGTGTACATCACATAAGACTTTTGAGAAATGGCTAATTTTCTGTTACAATTATTCTGAAAATTTAAAACATAATCTCGCGTACATAAGGACACCAAGAAAAAAGAAGGTGTTTTTGTTGGCCCACAAATCCGAGCTGTGATGAAGGACAGCCACTTTGATGGTTTTCAGCAAGGTACAGAACGTGTTGCATGGACAGCCTTCAAGAATGTTGTTTGTAACTTTCTAGGCAACTATAAGGCAGCAGACTATATCGAACAGGTTGAAAATCTACTTCAGGCATACAGATTGATGAAGTGCAACATGTCATTGAAGATAATTTTCTTAATTCCCACTTAGACTTCTTCCCAGACAACATTGGCGCTGTGAGTGACGAACATGGTGAAAGGTTTCATCAAGACATTGTCAAAATGGAGAAATGGTATCAAGGCAAGTGGAACCCCTCCATGCTAGGTGACTATTGTTGGACTCTCATCCGCGAAGCATCAGACAGTAGGGATGTGAATCGTTTTTTGACGATTTAAAACAATCGTCAGATATATTTTAAATCATCAAAAATCATTAGAGCCGCGATACAATAGCAATTCCCCCGATTTATCGTCAAAAAATCGTAAATCGGGGGAGGGCGGGAAAACCGGCACACCAAAACAACCCTAAAACCCACCCCGACCCTTTAAAATAAATCCCCCACCCTCCCGAACCCCCCCAAAATGTTTTAAATTACCTGGGGTCCAGTGGGGGGGTCCCGGAGCGATCTCCCGCTCTCTGGCCACTGCTGCGTTAATAGAAATGGCGCCGGTGGCCCTTTGCCCTTATCATATGACAGGGCAAAGGTAGCGCCGGTGCCATTTTGGTTCCTGGCTCCCGACATCTCGCGTGCAGGAGATCGCTCCCGGACCCCCGCTGGACCCCCAGGGACTTTTGGCCAGCTTGGGGGGGCCTCCTGACCCCCACAAGACTTGCCAAAAGTCCAGTGGGGGTCCGGGAGCGACCTCCTGCACGCGGGCCGTATTGCCAATATTCAAAATGGTGCCGGCACTACCTTTGCCCTCACTATGTCATACGGCCAGGTAATTTAAAACATTTTGGGGGGGGTTCGGGAGGGTGGGGGATTTATTTTAAAGGGTCGGGGTGGGTTTTAGGGTTGTTTTGGTGTGCCGGTTTTCCCGCCCTCCCCTGATAAAACAATTTTTTAACCAAAAAAACTAAGACGATCAGATTTCCCCCCCCCCCCCCCTCCTCAGCCAAAATCGATCGTTAAGACGATCGATCACACGATTCACATCCCTATCGGACAGTGATACAAATGAAAATCTGCAGCAAAACATTTTTAGTTTTGTTTTCTGGTGCCAATATTGCCATTATAGCTTATGCCACTATAGACATGTAACAATGCCTAATGTATATTGCACTTTTTTGGCAAACAGTACGTAATACAGACATCATAAATGCATATTTGTGTTCAGCTGGTTAAAATCTACTTGTTTTACTGAAAGTTGTGGAGGCAACAAAATGTTCCCAGAAATTTGTTTACCAGTGTTATTTTTGTTGCCCTAATCTGTACCCTCTCCAGTACAACTATATCTTTTTTGAGATGTGGTGTCCATTGCACACAGTATTCAAGGTGGGGTCTTACCATGGAGTGATAGGGAGGCATGATGACATTTTCCATTTTATTCACCATTTCCTTCCTAATAATTCCTAAAATTCTGTTTACTTTTTTGACTGCCATAACACACTGAGCCAATGATTTCAATGTATTGTGCACTATGATGCCTAGATCTTTTTTCTGGGTGGTAACTTCTAACATGAAACCTAACATCGTGTAACTACAACATGGGTTATTTTTCCCTATATGTATCACCTTGACTTGTCCATATTAAATTTAATTTGCCATTTGGATGCCCAATCTTCTAGTCTCATAAGATCCTCCTGCAATTTATCACAATTTGCTTGTGATTTAACTACTCTAAATAATTTTGTGACATCTATAAATTGGTTCACCTCACTCATTCTCCTTTCCAGATCACTCACAAATTTATTAAAATACACCATTCCAAGTACAGATTCCCGAGGCACTCCACTATTTACCTTCCTCCACTGAAGAAACTGACAATTTAATGTTTTAATCAGTTTGCAAGCCAAAATATCACAGTCAGCAGTTCACGGAATGGCCCAGCGAGCCATCTCACTCACCCCTGATGTAGCACCTGTTCCTCCATTGCCGGGACACCACCTCCTGTGACTGGGGCTACCTTGCGCAGCTCATGCATCGATGCTGCAGCTGGAAACAACCATTTTCCAGCTCCTCCAGATCCTTCCTTTAGGCACATGTGGTACATGCGAGAAAGGCACCCTTGGGGGTCAGCTATAATGTCATCAGGATATCCCTACTTAAGCACAGTCCGTGCTCCCTGTCACTGTCTTGGCAACAGGTCTCCTAGTAGTAGTTCATGTTGCCACAGCATTCCAGTGCTCCTGACTCCTTGTCTTCTGGCTTGCCTCATCCAGTCTTGCCATATGCAGCCTTTCCTTGTCCATCCTTGCCTCTCCAGACTCACCTCGACAACCATGTTTTATTGAGCCTCCCTTGTCTAGCACTTCTTGTCCAGCCTTATCCTGTCCATCTTGTCCAGAGTCTTCTGTGTGTCTTTATTCACTATTGGCCTGACTCTCTGGATCTCGATTTATTGCTTGGATGATGGTCTGCTTCTTGTATCTGACCTCTTGCTTCACTATCTGTGTTAGCTGCCTGCCCCATCCTTGGTCTGTCTCCAACCCTATTAATCTGCTGCCTGCCCTGACCCCCATGTGCCTTTGGATTCTGACTTTCCTCAATACCCTAGGGACCCACCTAAGTCCTACTGGCCACCCAAGGGCTCAACCTGCAGGGGAGGTGGCCGGTATAGTTGAAGCTTCAGTGTGTCCTGCTACAGCTACTGTTGTAGGTTCACCTATGAGGCTGCGTCAACTACACCGCAACACAAAGGGCCAGGGGTAGATTTTAAAAGATTGCGTGTGCACACACATGGACACACTGCACATGCATGTTATAAAATGCTGGCTTGGCGCATGCAAGTGGGGGAGGATTTTCGCTGTTACGTACGGCGACACATTGGGGCCTTCCCCAGTTTCCTCCGAGTCTGCACCAATTAAGGAGCGGACTGGGAGGAAACTTCACAACCCCCTAGTCTGAACTCCCTTCTCCTTCCCCTATCCTGCCCTCCCCCTATCCCTATCCTAAACCCCCCCCCCCAAATATATTGTCTTACCTTTTGCACCTGCTTTGAACAGGCGCAAGTTGCGCACGCTGGCACCCTGCCAGCATGCGATCCCACTGCTCAGCGGCAAATGGCCGCTGTGCCGGATGCCTCTAGCCCCGCCCTGCACCACCCCAGACACTCCACCCCAACCCCTCCACCAACCCCGGGACTTACGCGCGTGGCCAGGCCTTTGAAAATTGGCCCGCGCACGTAAGGGCAGGGTTTATGCCCATAAGTCTTTTAAAATCTACCCCAAAGGGTTCACACCCGCACTATCAATCCCACACAAATGTATATTGCCTCCTATTCCATGACTTTTTAACTTTCCTAGAAGCTTCTCATGGGGGCTTTGTCAAATGTCTTCTGAAAATCCAAATACACTACATCTATCAGCTCACTTTTATCTACATGTTTATTAACCCCTTAAAAAAATGTAGCAGATTTGTGAGGCAAGACTTCCCATGGATAAATCCATACTGGTTGTATCCCATTAAACCGTGTCTATCCATATGTGCTGTGATTTTTTTCTTTAGAATTGTTTCCATGATTTTTCCTGGAACTGAAATCAGACTTATCGGTCTATAGTTTCCAGGATCACCACTGGAGCCCTTTTAAATATCAGAGTAACACTGTTCACCCTCCAGGTACAATGGACAATTTTAATGATAGGTTACAAATTACTACTAATAGATCTGAAATTTGATTTTGGAGTTCTTTCAGAACCCTGGGGTGTATATAATCTGGTCTTGGTGATTTGTACTCTTCAGTTTGTCAATATACCTACTACATCTTCCAGGTTCACTGTGATTTGGTTCAGTTCGTTTGAATCATCACCCTTGAAAACTTTCCCTGGAAAGGGTATCTTCCCAAAATTATTATTAATAAACATTAAAGCAAAGAATTTATTTAGTCTTTCCATGATGGCCTTATCTTCCCTTTAACCCCTTGATCATCTAACAGTCCAACCAACTCCCTCACAGGCTTCCTGCTTCAAATACATATTTAAAAATGTTTTTATTATTAATGTTTGTCTCTATTAGGGATGTGCAGACAAAAAGTTTTCGTTGATAAGTTGAAGTTGAGGGTCGATTTCGTTCAATATGGACATATGGAGAATTCCATAAGTTGAGGGTCTGTCCATGCGTTCACCGGTTCCCTAAATAAAAATTTAAACCCCTCACCCTCCTTAATTCCCCCCCAAGACTTACCAAAACTCCCTGGTGGTCCAGCGGGGAGTTAGGAAGCTATCCCTGCACTCGTCTGCGATTTCCTCATGGCGCCGATAGCCTGTGTCACAGGGGCTGCTGTGCCATTGGTCAGCCCCTGTCACATGGTCACTGGCGCCATCTTGTACTCCTACCACGTGACAGGTAGGTCATGTGGCAGGAGGTCACTCCGGGACCCCCGTTGGACCCAATCGGAACTTTTGGCCAGCTTGGGGGGGTCAGGAGGCCCCCCCAAGCTGGCCAAAAGTTCCGGTTGGGTCCAACGGGGGTCCTGGAGCGGAGGCGCGGAGGAGCACGTGACATCGGCGTCACTCGATGTGACGCCGACTTCACGTGCTCCTCGCAAAGGAATACAGGGATGGCTTCCTGACTCCCCGCTGGACCACCAGGGAGTTTTGGTAAGTCTTGGGGGGGTCAGGAGGGTGGGGGGTTTAAGTGTTTATTTAGGTTCAACGTATTCAACATAGCTATGTTGAATACGTTGGAACTCGCGATGCGTTTCTCCTCAAACCTTTTTTTTCTCTTTTAAAAATATAAGTTGCGTTTTACATATGCTTTCAAAACGAATGCACACCCCTAGTCTCTATGGCCAATTTCTTTTCAGATTCTCTCTTAGCCTGTCTTATCAATGTTTTATATTTAACTTGCCAATGCTTACACTTTTTCCTATTTTCATAAGATGGATCCTTCTTCCAATTTTTGAAGGAAGTTCTTTTGGCTAAAATAGTCTTTTTCACCTCGCCTTTTAACCATGTCAGCAGTCATTTGGTCTTCCTTCCACTTTTCTTAATGGACTGTGCTTCTAAGATGCTTTTTTAAACAATGTCCATACCTGCACCTTTCAGTTTTATCTATTTTCCTTATTTTATCAAAGTATCCCTTTTTGAAAGTTTAGTGCTAGAGCTATAGATTACTTATTGCCTTTCTTCCAGTCATTAATTCAAATTTTATTATGTTATGTTCACTATTGCCAAGTGATCCCACCACCGTTACATCTCTCACTAAATAAACCCTATGTTCCACTAAGAATTAGATCTAAAATAGCTCCCTTTGTTATCAGTTCCTAAACAATTTGCTTCATGAAGCAGTCAATTATTCCATCCAGAAACTTTATGTCTCTAGCATGTTCTCATGTTACATTTACCCAGTCAATATTGGGGTAATTGATAGGGATGTGAATCGTTTTTTGACGATTTAAAATATCGTCCAATATATTTTAAATCGTCAAAAATCGTTAGGGCCACGATACAATACCAATTCCCCCGATTTATTGTCAAAAAATCGTAAATCGGGGGAAGGGGGAGGGCAGGAAAACCGGCACACTAAAACACCCTAAAACCCACCCCCGACCCTTTAAATTAAATCCCCCACCCTCCCGAACCCCCCCCCCCCCAAATGCCTTAAATTACCTGGGGGTCCAGCGGCGGTCCGGAACGGCCTCCTGCAATTGAATCGTGTTGTCTTCAGCCGGCGCCATTCTGCGCGAATCTGTTGGTCTATGGCGGCGGCCATAGACCAAAATGATTCGACTGCAGGAGGTCGTTCCGGACCCCCACCGGACTTTTGGCAAGTCTTGTGGGGGTCAGGAGCCCCCCCCCAAGCTGGCCAAAAGTCCCTGGGGGTCCAGCGGGGGTCCGGGAGCGATCCCTTGCCGCGAATCGTTTTCCGTACGGAAAATGGCGCCGGCAGGAGATCGACTGCAGGAGGTCGTTCAGCCGGGGTCCGGACCCCGGCTGAATGACCTTAGACCGGACCCCGGCTGAACGGCCATAGACCGCCGCAAAATAGTGGCGGTCTATGGCCACCGCTATTTTGTGCCGCCATTTTGCAAAATGGCAGCGCAGAATGGCGCCGGCTGAAGACAACACGATTCAATTGCAGGAGACCGTTCCGGACTGCCGCTGGACCCCCAGGTAATTTAAGGCATTTGGGGGGGGGGGTTCGGGAGGGGGGGGATTTAATTTAAAGGGTCGGGGGTGGGTTTTAGGGTGTTTTAGTGTGCCGGTTTTCCTGCTCTCCCCCTTCCCCCGATTTAGCTATGGACCGCCGCTGGACCCCCAGGTAATTTAAGGCATTTGGGGGGTGGTTCGGGAGGGTGGGAGATTTAATTTAAAGGGTCGGGGTGGGTTTTAGGGGGTTTTAGTGTGCCGGTTCACGATTTTAACGATTTTCACGATACTCTAAACACCCAAACGGCGACGATACGATTCCCTCCCCCTCCCAGCCGAAATCGATCGTTAAGACGATCGAGGACACGATTCACATCTCTAGTAATTGAATCTCCCATTATTACTGTGCTGCCAAATTGGTTAGCTTCTCCAATTTCTCTTAGCATTTCATCATATGTCTTATCATTTTGGCCAGGTGGATGGTAATTAGTATACTCCCATCACTATACTTTTCCCCAGCACACATGGGATTTCTACCCATAAAGATTTTACAGTGCATTTAGTCTCTTGCAGGATCTTTATCTTGTTGGACTCTATGCCATCCCAAACATAAAGCGCCACTCCTCCACCAAGCTGATCCACCCTATCATTGCTATATAATTTGTACCAATATTCTTATTTTAGAAAACCAAGAAGATGTGTAGATAAGCTGTTCCTGAAACTGAGTAGCATAAATATTGTCCAAATTATGTATGGAAGGGGACCCCATGGTGATGCCATATATTTGCAAATAAAAATGATCATCACACACAAAAAAAATTATCATATATCACCAATTTATTTATTTATTTGATTTATATTCTGCCTTTCAGACACTTCAAATCAGATTACATTCAGGTACTGTAGGTATTTCCTCTGTCCCCAATTGCCATAGACTTTATAGGAATGTCAAAGGAATGCTTTGCAGCTGTTCTCTCTTGGCCAAAACATGAGAAACCAATGATATGGATGCATCCTGATGAATATTGGTATAGAGAGAATCTATATCCATTGTAACTAACAATGATTATCCAGCTAATCTCACACCACTCTTTGAAGACCTTTACTGGTACAGCAGACAGAACTCTAAACATGCATTCATGTCACTTATATGCTAACCTGGAATTTTCCTTTCCTTTCACCTCCTCTCCTGCAGTATCATAACTTTCCTACTTCTGCTGTCAGTGTACAACTTAACCAAGCAGAAGGGGGCAAGAAGAATAGAGGACTGAGGATGCTCAGTTTAGTTTGATCTCATTATTTAGCTTCCCTTTGATAAATGACATGGCCATGCTATTTAGTCAATGCATTTGAATGTTTCTGTAGACGATAATAGCATGAGCACACTATGTGATACAATTTTTACCATGTGCACACAAAATTATTTGCATAATCATTAAGTGTTATTTTTAATCTTCACATTTGATTTTTTTAAGAGTTTGCATATTCTTTTCAATCAATTGAAAATGTAATTGGTGGATAGATGATACAGTTATATACTAGTGAAAAGTACTAGTCCAGTGATATAGAGCTGATCAATGTGTTCATTGTTCCAGAATTTGCTACAAATGGTCAGAGTGAAGACTTATGGGAGAAAGGGCAAGGATGGGGTTTGAATTCCCTGGACTAACATGGAAAGAGAGAGAGAGAGAGAATGAGAGAAACGAAAACAGGAAAAGCTACTAAGCAATATAAGTACTTTGGTCGTCTTTCAACCTAGCCAGCTATGGGATTATTGTTATGGTACCGGGCTGTGACCCAGTCCCTCCACTCACCTCGGGGCCGGCCTGGCCCGCTGTTGCCCCGTCCCGGCCGGCAGGCCCCATCAGGGTCTTTCCCGTGGCGCTCCCTCCTCGAGGGAGACGCCGCAGATCCGTCGTGGCTTGCCCCACCCCCTAGGTGTGCATGCTTGCAGGAGCTCCAGATTTAAAGGGGCCAGCGTGGGAACAGACAGGACAGCCCCCAGATGATGTCAGACGCTGCAGGGGTATTTAAATCCTGCAGCTAGGCCTGGGCCTTTGCCTTGCAACGAGGTTCACTCTGGTAAGAGTTACTAGTTGCTGCTTTGGATCCTTTGGCTTCTGACTGGCTTCTGATTCCTGGCTTTTGACTCCGGCTTCTGTCCACAGACTTCTGATCCAGCTTCGTCCTTGGCTTCCAACTTTGGCTTTGTCCAGGAGGCCTCACCTAAGTCCAAGCGGCTCGGGTTCTCACAAGCTCCTCTCGGGGGGACCGCGGGCTTCCAGTGGTGAAGTTCCAGTTGGCCTCCTGGCTCCAGCTCTTTGTCTCCATTCCCTGGATACCGCCTCGCAGGAGACCACTCGTAAGTCCAAGCGGCCTGGGTCCTCAAGGGTTCCTCCTGGAGGACCTCGGGTCTCCAGTGGTGAAGATCTCTTGGTCTCCTGTCTGTGCCGCCTCCCAGCTTCAACATCCACTGGGTACCTCCTCAGTGAGTCACCAGCTGTCCTAGGTGGCCCAAGGGTCCACGAAGCCAACAATTATACAACTATGTCTTTCATTTTATGCCATCTATATATTCATTTCCTGCAAGAGAATTTTCATTCTTCATATTTTATCTCATAATTTTCAGGTTAACTAGAAGAAGGCAATTCATCATATCTTGAATCACATCATTTGAATCTCTCTTTCTCTCTCAAACAAGAATTCTATACTGAGGGAGGTCAATATTCAAAGTCGGCCTTTTATGTAACTTAGAAGCTCATTTTCTTTTGCTTATTGCATGCAATAGCTTGCTGGGGGTGGAGTCGGGGCAGCGAAGGGAGGAGTTGGGGTGGCGCTATTGGGTGCGAAAGCCAGCAGCAATAACACCACGGTGGTATGATGGCTGCCGGCTTTCTCAGGCCTGCCCCCCTGCCCCCCATTTTCGCTGGATTCACCATTCTGTGTTAGAATGGTGAATCCAGGCCTTAGATAGATATAACTTATTCGACTGTTACAATGTATATTCAGTGGCATGGTGGAGACAATGAATAATTTCCAATTGTAAAAGTGGTATACAAACTTTTTCAAAAAATAAATAAAGAAATAAATATATTCACATTTCGCCTAATAAGTCTACCTGGCTAAGCTTAGACCTGGTCTATGGGGCATCTAAACTTATATGCCTAACTCCGAATATCGGTGGTTAGGCATGCATTTATTTATTTATTTATTTATTTATAAATTTTTATATACCGCCGCTCATCAAAGATATCACGTCGGTGTACAGTGAACAGGAACTTACGCCGGAGCGTTTTACATTTAACAGAGTTATATAAGCGTTATACAATTAAAAAAGGCAAGTATATAAATATTTGAACATAAAATAAGTAGTATCTTTTAAAAATAAAAAACAGAACTATCATTTAGTTGTAACTTAACTGAGCTGAATTAAAACAACACTATAGAGTAAAGAGGGTTCAAGGAGAATAGGTAAAAGCTAAGGGAGAGGGTTAGAGGGTGATGGAGTTCTAAATTAGAAGTGGTAAGAGGGGAGCAATTGTGCTAATCTTAGATTAGGAGCAATTATATGGTAGGATCAAAATAGTAGGAGCAGAAATAGGGGAAGTTAGAGATGGTATATAGACAGGGGGTGTCGGGTAGAAAGGCAGGGCAGGTATAGGCATGTGTGAATAACCATGTCTTGAGTTTTTGCTTGAAAGTTTTGGGAGATGGCTCAAGGCGCAGTTCGGTGGGCATGGTATTCCATAACAAAGGGCCAGCAAAAGAGAGCGCTCGCACTTTGGTATGCATGTTATTGTTATGGTTAAGCAGTGTTTGGGTGGATCCTTGGATACTGTGGCAGATGACCACACCCACAGGGAGGAGCCCCGTGAGGAGCCACAGTACTGGGCTAGACTCAGAACGCACAAACACAAAGTTAGTTCTTTATTATACAGCTTCAAGAGTATCACTAGAGGTGGTAGTAGTGAGACAGTCTGGTAGAAGCAGTCTCAGGGACCTCAGCAGAGGGAGCCCTTCTCACCTCATTGGTATAGGGAGGTTCCGAAGCAGGTTTCCCAGCAAGGTAGTACTGTGGATGAGAGTTAGAGTACTCACTAGATGTTTGCTGTAGGTATGTGAGTCCACCAGATTGAAGAAGATAGTGCAGGCACCGAGGCAGGGAGAGCAGGCCCTCGAGGAGCGAGTACCTGTTCCCTGTAAGGCACCTGAAATAAAGCAGATGGCTCCCAAGGAGCGGGTACCCAGGTTAGCAATTACCCCGAACGGCAGAGAGAAAGCTTCCAGCGGCAGCACAGAAGCGGCAGAGTAGCGTAGACAGGAACGGATTCAAGTCCTTACTAACTCGACGAGCTAGCAAATTAGAATAGGTTATATACCCGGATGGCGTGACGTCAGCAAAGGGGAACGCCCCCAAAGTTTGCGCTAAGGTTGGAATAAAGATGTTGGTGGCACACGCGCCCTAGTTGCTACCTTGGAGAAGCATGGCGGGAGGCTGCACCATAGCCGTTCCAGGGACGCTGGAGAGGTCGGCTTGTAGACACGGTGGTAGCCATTTTTCCTAGGTAAGCGGGATGAGCCGTGAACAAGGTGAGGCAAACGGGGTGAAGCCATCTAGCACCGACGGACGCAACTGTACCCCCCTTCCAAGGGCCTCCATGCTGTTTCCTACCAGGTCTTGGTTTCTGAGGATACAATCTATGGAAGTCTTGTATCATCTCTTTATCCAGTATATTAGCCAAAGGAGTCCAAGAGTTTTCTTCAGGTCCATAGCCCTCCCAAGATAGGAGGTATTCCCATACTCTGCCTCTTTTTCTCACATCAAGAATAGCATCTACCTTGTATTTGATGCCTTCTTCTGCATCTATAGGTGTAGCTTCAGGTGTCTTGTTGGAGGACTCACTAAGGATCAATGGCTTCAATAGTGAGACATGGAACGCATTGTGGATCTTCAATGTAGGTGGTAGCTTCAGACTATAGGTGAGCTATAGGTGAGATTACCTAATCATCGGAGAATGAGAAATGGTCCAACGAAGCGAGGAGCGAAGCAAGCTGAAGGTAGTTTAAGTCTCAAGTGCTTAGTGGATAGCCAGACTTTGTCACCAGGCTGGAAATCTGGAGATTTGCAGTGGTGAGCATCATATCCTTTTTTAGCTCGAAGTCCTGCTTTAAGCATCTCTTTTGTCTGAGTCCAAAGTTGTTGAATATCTTTGGCAGTAGATTGAGCTGCGGTGGATGACACTGACAATGGCAGTGGTGGCAGTGGAAGTCATCCGTAAACCACTTCAAATGGTGTTGATCCAGTGGAGTTGCTGAATGACAATTGATGGCAAATTTAGCCCAGGGCAACAGTTCACTCCAATCATTCTGGCGAGTGTTCTCGTAGGCACGAATGAACTGCTTGAGTGTACTGTTCATTCTCTCTGTTTGCCTGTTAGATTGTGGATGGTATGCTGATGTGAAGTCGAGAGAAATATCAAACACCTTGCATAGTGCCTTCCAAAACTTAGCTGTGAATTGGGCTCCTCGATTGGAGACTATGTGCTTAGGTAAGCCGTGTAGGTGGAAGATGTGCATGATGAAGAGCTTGGCGAGCTCCATTGCGGTGGTAAGCCAGGGAGAGCCACAAATTGAGCCATCTTTGAGAACCATCTACAGTTACCCAAATCATGTTTTTTCCTCCTGAAAGTGGTAAGTCTACCACGAAGTTTGTGGCAATGTGTGTCCATGGTTCATCTGGTACTGGTAAGGGTTGGAGTAGACCCCAAGGATGACCGGGTGGCATCTTCTGTCTGGCACAATTTACAAGGAAACAACGTAGCATAATGTGTCTTCCTTCATGGTGGGCCACCAATAAATGTTATGTAGCTTAGACAGAGTTCTGCGTTGGCCAGGGTGTCCTGCCAGTTTAGAGTCGTGAGCTCATGCTAACAACTTATTTCTGAGGTTCTTGGGTACGATGGTTTTTTCTGCAGGTATTGAGTAGCTGCCAAAATAACTCTTTCTGGGTCAATGATGTGTTGCGGTTCTCTGGAATGTCCTCTGAGAGGAATAAGCAAGACAGGGCATCTGCTCTGATATTCTTATCTCCAGGGCGGTATTTCAGCACAAAGTTGAATCTGTTGAAAAACAGAGACCATCTCGCTTGTCTATGATTTAGGCACCGTGCATGGTAGAGGTACTCCAGATTCTTATGGTCTGTAAAGACAGTAACTTGATGTTGCGCTCCTTCGAGCCAAGGGTGCCATTCTTTGAATGCCATCTTTATAGCCAGGAGCTCTTTATCAACTATTCAATAATTTTTCTCTGCTGGAGAGAAGTGATGGGAGAAGAATGAGCATGGGTGTAAAGCCTTCGAATCACTGGCCTGGCTTAGTACGGCCCCTACGCCAACGTCTGAGGCATCAACCTCAACAATGAAGGGCTTGGTGAAATCCAGATGTCAGAGACACAGCTTGCTCGAAAAGGCATCTTTTAATTTCTGAAATACAGCTATTGCCTCTGGAGACCAATTTGTAACATTGGCACCTTTCTTCGTCATAGCTGTAAGCGGAACTGTGAGGACTAGTTCTTGATGAAAGTCCTGTAATAGTTGGTGAAACCTAAGAAACATCTGAGAGCCTTTAGACCAGTGGGTTGTGCCCATTTCTTAATGCTCTCCAGCTTCTGTGGATCCATTTGAAAGCCTTGGTTAGAAACGATGTACCCAAGAAATGCACTGATTCCTTGTGGAATTCACATTTGGATAGCTTGGTGTATAGATGATTCTCACGGAGTCTTTGCAGTACTCTTTTGACATCCTCCAGATGAGTGGTCATGTCTTGAGAGAATATTAAGATGTCATCTAGGTAGGACATTTTCCGGAGATCCCGGATTCTTGAGAGAATATTAAGATGTCATCTAGGTAGGACATTTTCCGGAGATCCCGGAAAATGTCATTCATTACATTTTGAAAGACAGCCAGGGTGTTGCACAGGTCGAAGGGCATCACTAAATATTCAACATGACCGTCCCGGGTGTTGAAGGCCATCTTCCACTCCTCGCCAGCGCGAATGCGAAGTAAGTTGTAGGCTCCTTTCAGATCAAGCTTGGAGAATATCTTGGCTCCCTGTACTCTATCGAATAGCTCTGAGATCAGAGGCAGGAGATAATCTTTCACTGTTATTTTGTTGAGACCTCTGTAATCTATACATGGACGCAGTGTTCCGTCCTTCTTCCCCACAAAGAAGAAACCTGTGCCAACAGGAGACTTGGAGGGTCTTATGAAGCATTTTTGGAGGTTTTCTTGAATATATTCCTCCATGGCTTTGATCTCTGCCACGGAGAGAGGATAGACCCGTCCCTTGGGTGGTTCAGTGTTAGGCTTCAGATTAATAGGGTAGTCATAGGGTCTGTGAGGTGGTAGTACGTCTGTAGCTTCTTTTGAAAAGACATCTTGGAATGATGCAAATTGAGGCGGCAACCCCGGCATTACTGGGGTGGTTGGCATGCAGGGTATAGGAGTGACCTCCATCAGACATTTACCGTGGCAGTCTGGACCCCAGAGTGAAAGTTCCAAAGTAGCCCAATTGAATTGAGGCATATGCTGCTGCAGCCACGGTAATCCCAGTACTATAGGGTGCATGACCTTCTCTAAAACAAAGAAGGAGATAGTTTCAGAATGGAGAGCACCGGTTCATAGACATACTGGTTTGGTGAGTTGGGTTACTTCACCCGGTAAGGGCTCTCCATGAATGGAAGACAGAAGTAGTGGAGACTTCATAGTGGTAGTGGGGATCCGTAGGTGCTCCACTAATCATTGTAGAATGAAATTGCCTCCTGCCCCTGAGTCCACTAGGGCAAGCGTCTGATACTCTAAGGGTCTGCAGATTAAGGATACAGGAAGAGAGAGCGGAAGAGAAGGGGCAGTAAGACCTAAGAAGAGTCCTCCCACAGGACTTAGGTCTGCCAGTTTCCCGGACATATAGGGCATGTTTGAACAGCATGGCCAGCTTGTCCACAGTACATGCTCAGCCCCAATTTCTTCCGTGTTCTTCTCTCTTTGGATGTCAGATGGCTGTGGCCTAATAGCATAGGTTCTTCTTCACCAGCAGCTGGGACCGAGGGAATAGGCCTGGGTATGGACTTAACGTGCGCTTCACTCTGGAAGGGTTTTCTGGAAGTCTTGGTCTCTTGAACCTTGTCACGAAGTCAGCGATCAATCCTTGTTGTCAACTTCACTAGTTCAGCCAAGGTCTCAGGCATCACACGAGTGGCAAGTTCGTCCTTCAGACGAGAGTTCAGTCCTTCAAAGAAGAGGGTCCTCAGGCATTTCGTGTCCCAATATAATTCAGACTCCAGTGTCTTGAATTTGATAGTGAAGTCAGCTAATGGTTTATTACCTTGCTTCAGGTGAACCAAGGAAGATCCTGCAATGGTATGCCGGGCAGGGTCATCGACAACTGATTTAAACAGTTCGAGGAATCCTTTAAGGTCATGAAGAATCGGATCCTCGTGCTCCCACAGTTAAGAGGCCCAAGACCGTGCTCTTCCATCTAGATAAGACAAGATATAGGTGGTCTTGGCATAAGCTGTTGGAAAATGGCTGGGTTGCAGGGAAAAGTGCATGCAACACTGGTTAATGAAACCTCTGCATCTCCAAACTTCCCCCGAGAAGCGGGTAGGAGCAGATAGAGGTACAATAGTCAGGCAGTGTAGCTTCTTTACCTGTGGTGGTAGGTAAGTTCATCTGTGTGTGCAGTAGTGCAGCGGTCAAACCTTCCAGTGCATTCTGCTGTTCGGAGATTCGCTGGGCCAGGCCTGGAATGACCTGTAATGCGGTGAGCTGAGCCGAATCCATGGAGTTAGCAATCTGTTATGGTTAAGCGGTGCTTGGGTGGATCCTTGGGTACTGTGGTAGATGACCATGCCCACGGGGAGGAGCCCCATGAGGATCCACAGTACTGGGCTAAACTCAGAACGTACAAACACAAAGTTAATTCTTTATTATACAGCTTCAACAGTATCACCAAAGGTGGCAGTAGTGAGGCAGTCTGGTAGTAGCTGTCTTAGGGATCTCAGCAGAGGGAGCCCTTCTCACCCCGTTGGTATAGGGAGGTTCCGAAGTAGGTTTCCCAGTAAGGTAGTACTGTGGATGAGAGTTAGAATACTCACTAGATGTTTGCTGTAGGTATGCGATTCCACCAGATTGAAGAAGATAGTGCAGGCACCGAGGCAGGGAGAGCAGGCCCTCGAGGAGCGAGTACCTGTTCCCTGTAAGGCACCTGAAATAAAGCAGAGGGCCCCTGAGGAGCAGATTCCCAGGTTAGCATTACCCTGAAGGGCAGAGAGAAAGCTTCCAGCGGCAGCATGGAAGCAGCAGAGTAGCGTAGACAGGAGCGGATTCGAGTCCTTGCTAACTCGATGAGATAGCAAATTAGAACAGGTTATTTACCTGGATGGCGTGATGTCAGCAAAGGGGAACGCCCCCGAGGTTCACGCCAAGGTTGGAAGAAAGACATGGGTGGCGCGCATGCGCAACTTAGTAAGTACCTGGGAGGAATATGGCGGGAGGCTGCACCATAGCCATTCCGGGGATGCCAGAGAGGTCGGCTTGTAGACACGGCAGTAGTCATCTTTCCTAGGTAAGCGGGAGGAGCCGTGAACAAGGTGAGGCAAATGGGGCGAAGCCGTCTAGCACCGACGGACACAACAGTTATATTTCTAATTCGCTCCACCCAATGCAAGCCTACTTTTTGTGAATACATTCTAGGCATATAAGGGAGTTGTATGGCTAAGTGGCGGCTGCTGAACATAAGTGCATATTCAGTGGCCGCTACTTAGTCGCATAAATCTCGCTTATCTGGTTAAATAGTGCTGAATGCGCTTTGAATACTGACTTCAGGGTTTTTACTGGTACCTTTTTTTTCTTTCTTTCTCCTATATATGTGTTGCCTTTTCTCTGCCCTCAGGAACCACATCTTATGTTTTAGCATAAACAAGGATAAAGCTGCATTTGTGGCATAGAAGACTGTGTAATTCTGACAAGCCTCTTTTGAAAACAAAGCTCCTGTTTTATTATGTCCAGTGGCTCTTGCTATAAACAGCTGTGGTGTTTCCCATTGAGGAATACATTTATAATGAAAGCAGATAGTTGCCTTTTTAAATATTGTTTGTTATGCATTATTTTTGCCTTCTGTAGCTCATCTGCATAATGATGACATGTAGGTCATTATAATAAGCCTGAACTGTTGTACTGTTTCAGTATTTTTAAAAGCAATATTGGCATTTACTTTTCAAAACCTTTTCTTTCTTTTTTGTTTTTTTGCTTAACATTTAATGTGTTTGAGAAAGAGACTCCTCTTTTATTATATTGATGCACTTCTTAAAATAGAGGATTATGGTTCAATGACATGCTAATGAAATAAAATTGGAAGTGATATAGTGAAAATATGATTAGAGAAAAGGCACTGAACTCTTTTTAATGTTGTCTGTTTTAAAATAAAATGTGCATCTGTGTCTTCAGACACAATGAAACCATCCCACTATGAGATTTAACTGCTTAATCAAAACATTATTTCATAAAAGATCTGGAAAACAAAACATAGTCTACGAATTACAGCATTTTCTTCCTCACCGACGGGCCAGATGTGTTAGGCATTTTTCCCATAGTCACAAAATGGGATAAACCCTTTAGTACATCTGGCTCAATGTGGGCTTTAGAAACAGGCAGGAAATCAAGAAAAACAGTCTTTGAATTATTCTGAGCTGCCATTTGAAGACAGAGATTGGCAGCCAGCAGCCATTCAGAGAATGGCAGACCTGGTACCGTGCACAATTCAGAGGAGATTCATTGGCTTTCTTATTATTTTTTCATTATGATATATTTAAAGACAATGAAATAAGTGGCAAAGGGAAGTTTTCAGTAATAATGTGGATGTGATTGTTTTTTTGTTTCAGGATGTGAGAGCTGTTGGAATCAGTGATACTTGTCCATTATTACATCATTAATCTAACTACTAAGGGTCCAATATTCAAAGCGTGTTTAGCACTCGATAACTGGATAAGTCACTTATCCAGTTACCTTTTAGCCAGTCATTTTGTGAGCGGGCAATGGGTGAATAATGGTGGCGCTACTTATCCGGTTAACTAAACTAGATATGAAGTGATATTCGCTCTTAACTGGAGAAGTTAATCGAATAAGTTAGACCAGCCATAGAGCAGCATAGCCCTGCCATTGAATATTTCTTGTAACTTAGCCGAATAAGGTATATCCGGCTAAGTTACTTCTCTGGGCAGCATTGAATATTGTATTTAAAGACATATATTTTTATAATTCAGCTAACACTGCAGTTTAAGAAAACTAACCTTTTACTTTTATTTCTTTTCTCTTCAATCCTAGGAATAATATTTGTTTTGAAAATTTCTGCTGCTAGCTGATGACAAGAGCAACTGTGACATATGCAAAAGAGCTCTTGAAGTTAGTGTGCCATTTTGAAACTGAATGTGGATGGAGCAGGAGAAAATGGAGATTGTTCCTACCTCGAAACACCCCCACAGCTTTCAGATAGGCTTTTGAGGTCTCAGAGAGGTGGAAGTGGGGGGTAGGGTTTTATATAGAAACATAGAAATGACGGCAGAAGAAGACCAAACGGCCCATCCAGTCTGCCCAGCAAGCTTCACACTTTTTTTTTCTCATACTTATCTGTTACTCTTGGCTCTTAGTAACCCTTTGGTTCTATTTCCCTTCCTCCCCCACCATTAATGCAAGGAGCAGTGTTGGAACTGCATCTAAGTGTAATATATAGCTTAAATTAGTTAGGGGTAGTAACCACCGCAATAAGCAAGCTACACCCATGACCATTTGTCTACCCAGACTATGCGACTCAGTCCCTGTTGGTTGTTGTCTGTATATAGATCCATTTTTCTTCATTCCCCCTGCCGTTGAAGCAGAGAGCTATGCTGGATTTGCACGAAGTATCAGACTTCCTCCCCTGCCGTAGAAGCAGAGAGCTATGCTGGATATGCACGTAGTATCAGACTTCCTCCCCTGCCGTTGAAGCAGAGAGCTATGCTGGATATGCACGTAGTATCAGACTTCCTCCTATGATGATTATTAGGGGTCAATGGGAAGAGAGGGAAGATGGGATTTTACCCAGGGATTTAACTTGGACTTTTTTGGCCCATGAGGGGCATGGGGATATAGATGTGGGTCTATTAAGGCCACTAAGGACTTTTAATCACACATGGAGGGGGTCAGGGAGGGGGCCCTCATATAATCTCCATGGCGATTCCTGTGAACCACTGCTTCCCAGACTCAGTCTGGAAAATAGCGCACATGTGAAAACAGGCCCATAAAGCCTTTTTCAAACTGACACATTAAAAACATATGATGTATCATTTTGTATTGCAGCAGTTCATTAATGTGCTGTGTAAATAAACCTTTGCTCTTAGTGAACTACGCATGAAAGTTTCCTACCACAAAGTGCATTTCTGCATAATTTTTTCACAAAAGTTGCTTTTGTGAAAATAATTCACACAAAACGCCCACACTTTTATGTTCATGCAAAATTTTTCACATGAAATATATTTTCATGAAAAAATTTTACAGCTTAGTATATCGGTCTCTTTTGCATGCAATTTGGGTTTTGCGTGTGCTAACATAAAATTGTGTAGACAAAACATCTTGATGAAATGTTTTTAAGTTCAAAACAAGGGGCTACCGGTGCCATTGGTCGGCCCCTGTCACATGGTAGGAGCACAAGATGGCGCCGACAGGGGCTGACCAATGGCACCGGTAGCCCCTGTGACATAGTAAGGGCAAAGGTTATCGGCGCCATTTTGAATACCGGCAGCCGACGGCCCGAGTGCAGGAGATCGCTCCAGGACCCCCGCTGGACCACCAGGGACTTTTGGCAAGTCTTGAGGGGGTCAGGAGGGCGGGGGTTATTCATTAGTGATACGTTGTATTCGTGGGGGTTCACCATAAGTTTTGTGACCCCCTACGAAGACATCGAATATGGCATATACGTTGCAGATTGCAATATGTTGCAAACAACTGCACACCCCTAGTGCACGCATGGGTTTAAAAATCTACCCTTAAGTGTGTCAATCACCAAATGCATTTACAAGAACCTGAGGCACACTTAATTGGTGTCCCAACAAAGTCTTTACTGAAGCACAATAGAATAAATCTGACATACAATGTATACATTTTCTTTCGTAAACCCACAATTCATAAATAACTATGTGGTTACCTTCTTTCCATTACTGTGGGGTCCCTTATTTCTTCTGAAATTTGGGGACTCCAACAACTATTTCAAATGGAATTTAGAGACTATCAGGACTCTGTACAATGAACACACCTGCTAGTTTAAAGTTCCTTGTAAAAATGGTATCTGAGTGATACTGAGGTTCTGGTTAGATTGTCTTTTTGTTTTTTTATTTCTCCTTTGTAGCAATTAGGTCAGACGAAGTCAGGTACCTCCTTAACTCTCGGGAATTGCTATAGATGGGTGTATGCTGAGCTGAACTATCACTTTGTGGGTTCCACTTTATCTCCTCTCTCCTACTGCTTCTGATTCCTCTGAATACTGAATGAGTATCTGTTGCGCTGGAGGTGGACCCTTGGCCTGGTGCAGGGTTGGTATGGCCCTCCGGTCGGACCCGGCGAGTGCCTGCCACCAGGAGGTGGAGCACAGGAGGAGACAGAGGCCAGCTGGAGTTCGCCAATAGCAACCCCAGGTTCCCTCAGGTTGAGCCCTTGGTTACCTGGGCCGCCCAATCTTAGGTGGGATTCGCAGGGTCTCCTAGAGAGGAAGCGCAGGGGCGTGCCCACCACAAACAAGGGTGTGCAATGTCCAGGTGAGAATGTCCAGAGGTCACAGGAGGCCAAAAGAGAGTTTCCAAGTGGATAGTGAGGATCAAGGCCAGAGTATCAGTCCAGAATGGTCAGCCAAAGCAAGGGTCAGTACCTTTAGTCAATTTGGGAGTAGTCAGGTGAGGCAGAGGTCAAGTTCCGGCAGCAGTCAGATGAAGTCAGTGTACAGGCAGAGGTCAAGTTCCAGGCAGTGATCAGACATGGTCAGTGAACAGGCAGAGGTCAAGATGCGGGCAGCAGTCAGACGTGATCAGTGAACAGGCAGAGATCAGTACCGTGAGATCAGTCCAAAGGGTACTACCTGGAATGGAGAGACGAAGGAGCAGGAGACGCAGGAACAGGAGACACTGGAACAGGAGACACAGAAACAGGAGACACAGAAACAGGAGACACAGGAACAGGAGACAATGGAACAGGAAAACTAGAGACACCGGAGTGTATGACCCAATTGCCAAGGCAGGGTTCAGGGGTCTGAGCCCTGCCTTAAATATGGAGGTCTTGTGATGTCATCAGTAAGCGCCTCTCGGGGTTTTCCCGCGCTTGGGTCTTTAAAGGTGTGTAGGCTGGCCGCGCGCGTGTCTAGGGAAGGGGTCGAGGATGCTGAGGATGAGGAACCCCGATGGGAGCTCCGCTGTGAGGCCTACACGGAAACCGGAGAGCAGGGGAGCCGAAGATGCCGCAAACTGGCTGCAGCTGCGGAGAAAGAGAACCTGGAGCTTGTAGATGGGAGAGCAAGGTGAGCAGGGCCGGCCGTGGAGCGGACGCGGCTGGGACCCACAACAGTATCCTCATCTTCTCCACGATTTTTGCTATGTGGACACTGACTGTCTTGGGCTGAGTGAATCAGCTGGGGAATTAAACTAGTTTCAAAGCAAAAAAAAAAAGGTAAAAAGTAGGGTGGGAAAACATCCTTTCAACTGAAGATCAAAAATAATCTCTAACTTCAAAACATAAAATCAGATAGAAATACATCTTCACAAATTCATATCCTACTTAACTGGGCCTAGGATTTCTCCAGGAAAAAAAGGAACTGAAGAAAAATTCCTAGGCCTTATACTTTCAATTAAAAAATATACAATTTCACTGTTGGTCTCTGTCTTATATAGACCCAGGAAAAAACCATGGCAGCAGCCTCACATAGAGATGCTGTGGTATAAATGGTATGTTCCTTTCTCCTTCTTTAAATACATAGCTTTTCTACAAGGCCACACCTTCATGGGGATCTCATGATAGGGTAAAATCAGGGGTAACATTAGGACATTTTTTTCCCACAGAAGGGGTGGTGGATGCATGAAACAGCCTCCCAGTAGAATATGAGGCCTCTTCCCTGCCTACCATTCTCTTCTTTTCCTTACTGTCTTCTCTTACTGCACACATTCCTTTCATGCCCACTCACGTGCCCATTTTCATGCTCCATTCAATACACACAAACACGCTACATACACATTACAAGCCACTTAAAACCTCTGCAACTATTATAAAATGCTGCAGCACGAATGTTATTAGGAACCAGGAAATATGATCAGATTACACCTTCCCTGATGTCACTGCATTGGCTACCAGTACAAGCAGGAATATATTATAAAGTATTAACGGTGGCAGTATCTCTGCCCAATGTCTTGTAATTTGAGTTTGAGCTTCACGTCACTAACTGAGTGGTGAAAATTTACAGAGATGACAAAAACCAGCATGTCCAGGTTCACAGTTCTGTGCTCATTGTGCTGCTACTACTACTACTACTACTACTATTACTACTTATCATTTCTATAGTGCTGTGAGATGAACACAGTGCTGCACTATGGTTTACTACCTGTGCTAAATCATAGAGCACCTAGTTAATAATTATATTGAGAAAGATTAACCTGGAGGTACTATCAAAAAATTGATGTGACTCAAGGGAGAGTGGAAAAGATAGGGCTGTGCTCCTTTTTCCTGGCCTAATTATGGTAGGGTGAGAAACGAGATCCAAAGGAACTGAAGTAATTCCTAAAAAAAATAAAAAGGTTAATATTCCAGTAAGGATTGCTTTTTCATTAAAAAACAATGACACCCAAATTAAGCAGAGGTGAAGAGGAAAGGTCAGACAAATGTTTAGTTTCACTTACAAATTAGGCTTCTGTCTTGAATCCAATCGTTTTAATTTACTCCACAGAACCAAATGAATTAAGACAAACACTGGCATATTTTAAGTCATATGTTTCCAGGTGCATCAGGATAAATACCCCATATGTAATGTTTACTTCATTACTGATTCGGTGTTTTCCACTTTCAAAATTTTCTTTTTCACTATTAGCATACAAATTGTGCATGCAAATGAAATGCTTCTGGTAATGCTTTCAGTTTTGCTAACTACATAGCTAATCTATCTACAACTATGATCTCTGCTTACTTTCAGTCCTGGCATCATGGGAGAAGGTCTTTAGGTATATTGTGCTCACCCCCCACCCATTTTACCCTGTGCCCATGGTTGTCACTAGGCATAAGTTCATAGGACTTGTGCCCCAACTCATGGTCAGTGTCCTGAATAACAGGCAACATAGAGCAGCTGTTATGGGAATGCTGGAGGCAGTCCCATTTCTGGGATTTCGTGTACCCTTGGCCATGACGCAACCGCAAAGGAGCTCCAGGAAGTGCCGAGGCAGGCGAGGAGTGTCCAAGTACAGGCTGGAGATGAAGGACCCTGGCCTCTGCCTGCCCTCCGACTACTTGATAGCCCTTTCGTACCTGTCGTACGGGAACGGCAGATGCGACAGAATGGACAGAGCCTGAGGGCTGGAACATACAAACGAAGACAAGACTCAGGATTCGTGGAGTGAGACGAGACTCAGGTTGGTTGAAGATGATGAGACGAGACTCAGGTTGCTTGAAGACAGTCTGAGAAGGAACTCAGATTGGTTGGAGAGAAGAGTACTGAGTAGGTACTGCAACATCACGCACCCTACTCAGCCAATCAGGGCTGGTCGCAGACCATGCTGGTAGGTGCGCCCTACACAGCCAGTCAGGGCTGGTCACAGACCACGTTAGTGGTTCCCTGCTCAGGTTGATTGGAGAAAAGGTGAGATGAAGACTCCAGCGAGGCCTACGCTGAGGTGCGCCCTCCACAGCCAATGAAGGCCAGGTGCGGACCAAGCTAGAACAGAGCAGGTTTAGGCAGAGTTCATTCATGTGGCGGGGGCAAGCACAGGGGACTCCAAAGACCCGGATGGTTCAGGATTCAGAGGAGAAGCTTGGAGACGGGACTCGGAGCCAGGAACACTGAGACAGGACTCGATGTGGAGGAACCTGAGGCAGAAATCAGGACAAGGAAGATTAAAAACTGGAATCTCTTGGAGACTTGTGCTGCCGGGGAAAGGACATCTGGAGAAAGGAGAGGTCATCTGGATGTGAAGAAATCCAAAGGAAGAGGTCATCTGGATGTGAAGACATCTGAAGGAAGAACAAGTTTCGGGAATACGGGACTAGACGAGAGACCAAGGTGAAGACATGAGACCATGGACGAAGATGCAGACAAGATATGGAATTCCACATGGTACGGTATGCCAACAAGAAGCTGGAAGCAGAGAAGTCCTGAGGAGGACTGGCTCCTTGCAAAGGCAAGGTTGAAGTGAAGATGGACCCTATTTATAGGGCTGAGAAGAGAGACTCCCACAATGCCATCAGAGGAGCACCACTCCCATGCTGGCCCTTTAAATATGAAGAGAAGGCACGGGCCCCACGTCTAAGGAGATGGAAGTGGGTAGGACCTTGGAGAGTGGCATCCCTGCTGCTGAAGATGAAGCAGGAGCAGGACTAGGCCTTGAAGCAGGCCCGATGCTGGAAGAGGCTTCCTGCCGCGGAAGAGCAGCTGAGGACGGTTCCCTGCCGCAAGCGAGATTGGGGATGAAGGCCCCTCCCCACAGAGGAGACAAGGTAAGGTCAATGCCCTCCGGGCCGTATGGGAGTGCTGTCGGTGACCCCTTGCTGCAAGGAAACACAGGCATCTGTGGCCTCCAGGCCACGAAGAAGAAAAAGACATCAGCGGCTCCTGCTGCGAAGAGGAACACCCGAGGACAGCCTCCGGAGCATGAGGAAGCAGCAACCACGGCCTTCAGACCGCAGGACAGAGGGCAGACGTTGGTGGCCCCTGCCACAACGGAAATAGCAGGGGTGGTGGTTCCTTGCCACAAGTCGCAGCAGTAATGACGGCAGCTCCAGCCACGCTGAAGGAGCATTGGCGGCCTCTGGGCCACAGGAAAGGCTGTAAAAAAGAAGGTGAGAGGCTGCCAAGGGGCAGAATCGCAACAGCAGCTCTCTGCATCCTTCTCTAGAAACCCCCCACAAATAGCAGCATGGACAAGAGGGGAAGGGTTGTTCTTTGTCTGCTCCAGTCTCAGCCCCTCCTCTTATTCTCCTTCTCCACCACAACCAGAACATGCACTGGTTGAAAGACTCGATCCACTTCCAAACATCCAATAGACCTATCAGATCATCATATAAAGGTATCCTCCACACTCCCTCTCTGAAACATTTGCACCTCAACTCCAGCAAAGAGCGTGCCATATCCATTGCTCGTCCTTATTCCTGGAACACCATGCCACCTGAACTCAGACTGGAGCAATGTGCACAGAAATTAAAAAAAAACAAAACTCAAAACATGGTTATTCAAGGAAGCCTACCCCTAACCCCGCGCATCTCAATCCCCCCTGGATTATCACCAGCTAATACAACTTGCCCACCCTATATACTTCCCATCTATTTCGGTTTCTTTACACAAAATCATTTAATGCCCTCTTTACCCTGACACATGCCTCTGCTTTACGCTACTTAAGACATTGATACATGATTTGTATATTATTTTCTACTGTTATATTCTTCCATTGTATGCCTCTGTATTAGTTTTATGATATCTTACTTATGCCTCTACTCCATTCTTTTACGTCTATTACGTTCGCATCTCCCAGTTTGTGGCTCCCTTGTTTCGATGTAAACTGGCATGATGTCCCTGACGAATGTCGGTAGAGAAAAGCCTTAAATAAATAAAATAAATATTCCCTGTATGCTGCTGGATAGTGGAGGGGCTGGAGCAGGAAGCAAAAGGCTATTCTCTGCAGCCTGAGATTCGGGATGAAATTCAAAAGGCATCAGTGCCATGAGCCCATGCCTAACAATGTTCTTGGTCATAGGTTAGGAGGAGGAGGAGGAGGGAGGAAGGGAATGCTTTCAAAGGCCTTCCTATGATGCCAGGCCTATAAATAAGCATCCCTGAGACCTTCAGAAAAATGTACCGTTCTTAACTACCATGTTTCTAAAAGAAGAGTAACTATATGGTTTCTTTCTTAACCCAAGCATGAACATGATTATAGATGATGTATTGCATTTAGTCAGCTGTATAAATATAGAACAATTTAATCAAATGTGGTAATAATCGCAAGGTAGAGCAAGTGGAAACAATTTAGAGTTGGTATCAGAACGAATCCGTATCACTGCACTATGGCAAACTGAATAAAGCCTCAAACTAGTGTATGTACAGGGTGGTTATAATTATGTGCCAGAGCTTTATGCAATAATAACAGCTGAGTTTCTTTAAGATGCAAATAAAGCTACAATTGTGATAGACCCAAAGAGGTCAATTTTAAAAGTGTTGCTCCCGCAAGAATGCCCACATTCTTGCGTGCTGGGCCTCTTTGAAGGGGCAGGCCTGGGGGTGGGGAGGGGTGGGTCATGGGGCGGGCTGTGACAGTGCCATTCATCGCTGTCCTGGCTGCTAGCACACACAACTTACTTCAGGTCAGGCCCTGAAGTAAGTTCGAAAACAAGAAAAAAAAAGGTAGGATTTAGGTGTTGTTGAGGAGAGGAGAAGGGGAAGGGGGAGGGTAGGGGGAAGGGAAGGGTAGGGGGAAGGGGTAGGGGGTAGGGAAGTTCCCTTAATTGGAGCGGACTGGGAAGGAACTGGGGACGGCTGGGATGTGTTGCCGCGCGGAAATTGCATTTCTCTCCCCCCCATGCACGCGCAGACTATAAAATTTGGCGCGCATGTGCACGTGGCCCACGTATTTTATAACATGTGTGCACTGGCGTGTGCGTGTTATAAAATCGATGCGTCTGTTACATGCCCCACCCGCGGTCATCCCGTGCACAGGACCTCTCACCTTCGGGGTCACACAGCGGGTCCCGGTCCTGTCTCCCTCGTAGTCCTTGAAAGTCCAGCTAGGCCCCGGCGTCCGGTGGCGGCGGTCGCCGGGCCTTCAGTCGCATGCTGGGCCTCACGCCTCAGCAGCTAGTTACACCCCTACACGCGCACATGCGGACTAGCCGCCCTGATGTAGGTTCCAGGACGGGGCCTAGTTCTGCGGCATATCCTGATTGAACTCATGTTATAAGGAAGTTCCTGGCCTCCCTTCTTTGCCTTGGCAATCGGGTCAGTTTGTTCCTGAGGTTGTTCTTGCTCATGTTCCTGCTTGCTTGTTCCTAGTCTCGTTCCAGGATCCTTCTGTTCCAGTTCCGTTCCTGCTTGTACCTGCTTCCTTGCCCTGCTTGTTCCTGTGTTCGTTGTTCTCTCCCTGGTCTTACCTCGGATTGGCTTCTGGTAAAGACCTCAGCTTGTTCCTGACCTGCCTGCCGCTTGCCAAAGACCTCAGCTTGTTCCTGACCTGCCTGCCTGCCACCTGCCAAAGACCTCAGCTTGTTCCTGACCTACCTGCCTGTCTGCTGCCTGCCAAAGATCTCAGCTTGTTCCTGACCTGCCTGCCGCCTGCCAAAAACCTCAGCTTGCTCCTGACTTGCCTGCTTGCCTGCCACCTGCAAAAGACCTCAGCTTGTTCCTGAGCTACCTGCCTGCCTGCTGCCTGCCAAAGATCTCAGCTTGTTCCTGACCTGCCTGCTGCCTGCCAAAAACCTCAGCTTGCTCCTGACTTGCCTGCCTGCCTGCCACCTGCCAAAGACCCCAGCCTGCTCTTCGACCTTGCCTGACATCTGGATCTTGACCCTCGCTTTGTTGACCACTCCTCGGACTGATTCTTGGATTTTGACCTTGCTGGCCTGACCTTGCTTTATTCTGGCTCTGTCCCTAGTCCTCACCAACTCTATTTTGGTTCGCTCTCCTCCAACCTGTTTCCAGCTTCGAACCTGATAGCACTCTCCTAGTGTCTGTGGGCACGCCAGTCTCAGACTCTCCCAGGAGACCCTGCTAGGCCCACCTAAGTCCCAGCAGCCCAGGTCCCTACGAGCTCCTCCTGGGGGGACCTCGGGCTTCCAGTGGTGAAGATCTACACTGCCTCTGTCTCCTTCCATGCTCCTCCCCCTGTGACCAGTCCCTGTACTGCCACAGGACAGGGGTCCACCCCCGAGCTCAACAGCATCTATTTGTGGATGCCAGGAAGTGCACGCACTTCTTTTAAAATCTACCCCATGTGAGTATATACCCTTACTCACGTCAAAAATAAAAGGGTGGAAAAGTTGCGGGACATGGGTGGGACATGGGCATTCTCTGGCTGCACCAAAATGTTTTGCATGTAAATCAGAGACCACAGCGCATGTCATCTTGTTATCCACGCAACATTTCTGCTGCTCCAGATGAGGAACAATTCTGTAGATCTTGAGTTTTAGGGTTTACAGGACAGGGTGAGGGGTCTGAGTCAACTGCATGCAGGATGAAGAACCAGAGGGGTCTTGAATACCTCAATATTAACTTGGCAAACTGTTGGACTAATTGGAAAAACTGGGTTGTCCCTTGCATGTCATATTTTAAAATCCACCTATATACATACATAAAAGCAGGCAAAGTCCTAGGAAACATACTCAAGTACAATTTCCCTAGCAATCTCTTAAGATTAGGCACAATCTTACGCATGTGAAGTGTAATTTAAAACACATACGTGCAAATGCACTCATGATTTGAAATTGCAGCGCATCTCTTTTTGCACGCCAATATGAGTGTGTATGGGTGCACATGTACTCGTAAAATTTGCCTGAAATTGTATTCAAATAGCAGTTAGTTTAAAGCATGAGGAGCTTGCATTAAATGAAAGACTGAAACAGAGTGCCTTTGGTGTTGTAAGAGACTGCCCACCAGATGAAAACGCTACCACAGAGCAGCTTTGAATATTATAAGAGATTGTCTAATGTGTTAAACCAATTATGCAACAAAAAAGAAATAACACTGTAAGTAAAGGGCCATAACCAGTGCTTAAATTGTAGCAGTACACCCTCATAATATCTACCAGCATTTTTCCATCTCATTCCAGCCTAGTGAGATGATGAGAATGAGCAACTTCATCTGGCAGAATCCCCATAGCTGGACACGGAAGAAAGGACCCTTCCTGTCTCTTCCCATCATTTGTATCCATCAGCACATGGACAGAATGAGAACTGTGATCCCAGGCCCTGTGGCATTTCTCCCCACTGGAAGGCTCTTCCTTTCTAAAAGGTGACTTAATAAAGGAGTGATTAGAGATGAGAGGAAGAAAAAAAAGGAACCTAAGAAGGGAAAGTATAAAAAACCCACCAAAGTGAGGGATATGGGGTGAGGGGAAGGAAAAGAGGAACATGGAGGGAGAGGAGTAAGAGGAAGTTCATGAGAAATAATGGGGAGAGATGAACATGTATGTGGATGGCAGAAAGGGGAATAAGGGGGGAGATGTAGAAAATCAGGTGAGATGAGGAAGAAACATGGCTGGAGAAGAGAGGGAGAGTGAGATGGACAAAACAGGACATGGAGGAGAAAGTTAATTGTGGAGGGTTGGTCATAGAAAGAAGAGATAGATATGAAAGGAAGAAGGAAGTGAGTGAATGATGCATGAGTATATAGGGATAAATGTTCAGTAAATGTTCAGTAAAGATAAAGGGGTCAAGACAATTTAGAGGAGCTACTTGTTGGGAGAGTACCCCCACTTCTTTACCCACAATTCCTGGTGATGAGTGAATTCTTAGATTATAATTTCCACTTTCTGGTGCTACAGCTAAAAATGTTTTTTTTACATAAAAGCAAATCTGTAAAATCAGCTTAGGTATTTCATTTGCTAATTGAATAAGGTTAAATAAGATAAAATCTGTTTCCATAAAATATAATAAAAGTCAGGAAGGATAAGGTTTATATAATTAAATATGGGTTAATAGCAGATACTTACCATATATATATATTGCCTAAGACTGGGATCAACTGTAAGTGCCTTTATAAGATCAAATCTGATAAAAAAAAATGCAATTTCACAGAAGCAGTGCAGTTTTATCGATATCAACAAGAAGCTAAAAGGAAAACTGCTAGAAATGTTTTTCCAATTCTTTTGGCAGGGGATCATTTTTCAAAAACCCATATTAAGTTCCAGATCTTGAAGTACATTTCAGTTGTACATTTGCTGTTCTTTGTATCCTATTTGAAGAATACTGGATGAAGAAAGGTACTGATAATATTGTTAGGGTTACATATACTGTATGTCTTTCTGATTTCTGCATTAAAAACTGGCCATATATATACTGTACACTATATATATTCTCTCTGTACATGCTAAAGTTGAGCGTTTCCCCCCTTTCAGTGCCCAGCATTATGAGATTTGAAATATATTTCTCAGCACTGACAAAGAATTCTAACAAGTATAAATTCTGATAATGGTTTCAAAACTGACAAATATCAGTGAAATTCTTTCTGGTGCTTTGAATTGCATATATGCTAGATGGCAAAGGACAACTGAAGAATTTCATTGCACTATATGAAATAGCTAAACATTTGCCATATTTTTTAGAGTTCCATATTGAGTAAGTCAGCGAGATAATACTTGTCAAATCTTCAGAGGAATTTACTAGGGGTGTGCATTCGGATTGACCGCATTAGTAAAACGCTACTCATATTTTTTTTTAACTTAAAAAATTGATTCGACATAAACGATCGGATTTCCCACATATCCAACATAGATATGTTGGATATGTGGGAAATCGCGATTGTTGAGCCAAAATAAAAATATAAACCCCCTCACCCTCCTTAATCCCCCCCCCCCCTGACTTACCACAACTCCCTGGTGATGGAGCGAGGAGTGAGGACGCCATTTCTGCAATCCTTGGCGAGAAGCATGTGACGTCGGCGGCACGTCGAGTGACGCCGGCGTCACGTGATTCCCAGCGAGTTTGCGCCGGACGGCTCGTTCGGCCCAAAAAGAACTTTTGGCCAGCTTGGGAGGGCCTCCTGACCCCCCCAAGCTGGCCAAAAGTTCTTTTTGGGCCGAACGAGCCGTCCGGAGCGAACTCGCCGGGAATCACGTGACGCCGGCGTCACTCGACGTGCCGCCGACGTCGCATGCTTCTCGCCAAGGATTGCAGAAATGACGTCCTCACTCCTCGCTCGATCACCAGGGAGTTGTGGTAAGTCTGGGGGGGGGATTAAGGAGGGTGAGGGGGTTTAAATTTTTTTTTTGCACATATGTACATATAACCAACTCATTGGATTTTTTTTATGTCCATATTGGCCGCAAGTGGGACCCCCTTTCGGACATAAGAAATATGAACATAAAATTTTGCTCTGCACATCCCTGGAATTTACCTGAATGTATTCCACTATACATACCTGGATTAAATTATCTGGATAACTTTAGGACATGTACATGGGCTGCCCCCAGCATGGATGTATGGGTGCCGCGAGTAACCAGACGCCCGATGCATCGTGTGGGCAGCCTCCCGAACCGTGCCAGGCTTACCAGTTGGGTGCTGGGGTCCCCTCCCCATAAGAACATAAGAAAATGCCATACTGGGTCAGACCAAAGGTCCATCTAGCCTAGCATCCTGTTTCCAACAGTGGCCAATCCAGGCCATAAGAACCTGGCAAGTACCCAAAAACTAAGTCTATTCCATGTTACCATTGCTAATGGGAGTGGCTATTCTCTAAGGGGTAGATTTTAAAATTTTGCGTGATCGCGTACTTTTGTTCGCGCACCAGGCGTGAACAAAAGTACGCTGGATTTTATAAGATACGCGCATAGCCGCGCGTATCTTATAAAATCCGGGTCGGCGCGCGCAAGGGAGTGCACATTTGTGCAACCTGCACGCTCCGAGCCCAGCGCACGCTGCCTGTTCCCTCCGAGGCCGCTACGAAATTGGAGCGGCCTCGGAGGGAACTTTCCTTCGCCCTACCTCGCACCTTCCCTTCCCTTCCCCTACCTAACCCACCCCCCCGGCCCTATCTAAACCCCCCCCCCTAACTTTGCGCACGCCGGCTGGCAGCCCTGCTCCGTGTTCTGGTCCCGGGGGCTGGTCCGGAGGCCACGGCCACGCCCACGGAACACCCCCGGGCTGAAACCACGCCCGCATCACCGCCCCCAAAATGCTGTGACACGCCCCCAAAACGCCGCATTGCTCCGAGCATGCCCCCCGACACGCCCCCGACCTGCCCCTTTTACAAAGCCCAGGGACTTACGCGCGCCGGCGGCCTATGCAAAATAGGCACGCCGGCGCGCGAAGGCCCTGCGCACGTAAATCCAGCCGGATTTACGCGTGCAGGGCATTTAAAATCCGCCCCACAGTGAACTTAATAGCAGGTAATGGACTTCTCCTCCAAGAACTTATCCAATCCTTTTTTAAACACATTTATACTAACTGCACTAACCACATCCTCTGGCAACAAATTCCAGTTTAATTGTGCATTGAGTAAAAAAGAACTTTCTCCGATTAGTTTTAAATGTGCCCCATGCTAACTTCATGGAGTGCCCCCTAGTCTTTCTACTATCCAAAAGAGTAAATAACCGATTCACATCTACATGCATTGGCGATGATGGAACCAACCTCATGTAGCTGGTGCCCCAGGCACGGAGTTTCCTCAGTTAGTAGGCCATCACAGCTATTGACGCTGCTCCTCCTGGTTGGTCTGGCATCGGGCGCGATTATGTCATTATAATGCGCCCCAATGCCGGATCACTTGATTGGTCCAGAGGAGCGGCACGATGATGTCATCAAAAGAGGTGACCAGCAGGAAATTTAAAACCTGCTGGCTCCCTTTTGTTCGGACATTTCCTCCTTGGCCCAACGCAGTGCGATTCAGCGCTGCCTGTTCGGGCCTCACTGTGATCACACGGATGAGTAGTGCTAAAGCAGCACATCCCCGCTTCCAATCCTTAATTCATTTTTTTTAAATCTTTTCTTCCTCGCGCTATTCTCCCTTTCCTGAAACCTCGCTATCCTGTGTCTTTCTTGCTCCTATCATATAAAAAATATATATATTAAAAAAAATAATAATAATAAATAATTTAGGATTCGGCCGAACTGGAACAGGGAAACACTTATTTGAATTGGAGGTATATGCCAACATTTGACACGGATACCCCTAAGGTCCAACTCCTCGGATGTGGCTCGGCAGGCCCCAGCACAGTGTGCTACAGAGGTTCTAGGCACCCCCATCATTGAGATGCCCTTGGGTCAGAACCTTCAGGTCCCACCCGCTGGCATTTCTGACCAGATGGAAGGCAGAAGCTGACGTGGAGGAAGTAGGGCATCTGGGCACCCTCGAGGAGCTAAAGCGGGTGTGAAAAGGTCTGGGAAAGGGGAAAATGGTAGGAAAGTCTCCAAAATGTAAACAGAATTTGATTAATTATATGAAGCAGGGGAGCCCAGGAGGGAAGGCACAGGGGAGTTGCAGCGGGAGTTCTGGTGCGCTTAACACCGAGATGTTGCAGCCCACAGCTGATGTTATCAAGGACGAAGTGGTTCTCCCGCCTGAAGTTGTCTCACCACACCTTCCTACCCCGGTACTGGAAACAGGTGCGCAAACCCTGGTCGGCTGCGGAGAATATGTCTCGGCACCTTCTCGCGAGCCCAACGTTAGCAGCATGCACAGTCTAAGTGAGGAGCTGCGGTAGGGATCCCCATCCTGGCTGGCTTCTTGCTCGTCTTCCAAGCGTTGCCATGGAAGTCGCGGCACAGGTTGTACTGGAGGCCCAATGACAGCAGTTACTCCCCAAGGGATCCGGATAGATTTATGCATGGTTGGAGGTATAGGCCTTTTGACTTTGATTCTCAGTCCATGTGGGAAAAATGGCCTGTCACATGGTAGGAGCACTGGACGGACGGCCGGCTATGTGACAGGGGCCGGCCAATGGCATGGTTACCCTGTCACATGGTAAGGGCAAAGGGCCATTGGCGCCATTTTTATTAGTGGCAGCCGACAGCCCGAGAGTGGGAGATCGCTCCCGGGGCCCACTGGACCACCAGGTAATTTTAAAATGTTTTTTTTTGGGGGGGGGGGTGTTCGGGAGGGTGGTGGAGGCTAAGGGAGCAGTTTTAAAGGGTCGGGGTGGGTTTTTTGTTTATCGGCCAACAGCCAGAGCACGAGAGAACGCTCCAGGGACCCCCACTGGACCACCAGGTAATTTTAAAATGTTTTTTTTTTTGGGGGGGGGGTCGGGAGGATAGTGGAGGCTAAGGGAGCAGTTTTAAAGGGTCGGGGTGGGCTTTTTGTTTATCGGATTGGGCGCAGCCAATAAAAAAAAAACGATTGGGCCAAACAAAAAAAAAATGCACAATTTGAATTGGAACCGGAACCGAACCGATTCCGGTTCCGATTCACATCTCTAGTGCCCACCACGAGCAAGGGTGTGCTGCTGATGCAGAGTGGATGGACTAGAACCGAACTGGAAGCTCCAGAGACCTCAGGGAGGTAACAGTTCAGGAAGGTTCTCCGGGTGAGGCAGGCATGTGGGGATTATGAGCTTTGCACAGCAAGTAAGATTGCCACATACCAACCGCTGTGAAGCTCGAGCCTGCAAAGACAGGAAACCTGTCTGTACGTAGATGAGCTGTACCAGAAATACAAGCTGTAGCAGCCCCACTGCTCCTGGGCTACTTCCTCTTATGTGGCTGTCACACTTAGTCAGCTAGGTTAACATATTTTCAACTGTCTCAATGTCCAGTTTATGACCTTTCCCCTCCCTGCCTGCCAGCTTACGCATAGTCAGCAAAAGGCCAGGAAGGACATTTATGGTATAATGCCTTAACAGCCAATGATATGATATATGTATTCACAAGAGCAAATGATGTTATGGCACATATGTATGCTATGTATTATGTACAATAAAAGGAGAGGCCCCCGCCAGGGGGAGCCTCAGAGCACGCTTTACCACGAATCCTGCCTGATGTGTCTTCATTGCTGCAACATCTGGTGACCCCGCGTTGTGATCCGATGTGATAGCCCCTGCTCACTCGGCTGGAACAACCTAGGTGCGCACCGTAGCAGTAGACTCGCTCCCGTAAGCATAAGTATTTTTTCAGCGAGTCTGCTCCCAACATTCGTGAGTATGGGGGGAAACTGTCAACTAAGCAGACGTGTAATGTAAAAAAGCTGCAGGAAATAATAAAGAATCATTATTTCATCACCAAGGGGGAAATAGCACAAGTCAAACTAGGGGATGTAGAAAAGTTGATAGGAAAAATAGCTTGTCTTTGTCCCTGGTAGCCAGAGGCTGGAACTCTGGATGTTCAGGATTGGATTAAGATAGGCAATAGTCTACATGTACCTCCGTGTGCCCCCATAAGGCAATTGTTGCTCTTGCAAAAATGCACAGAAGCTATAGAACATCTGGGGACACACACTCACAAGGCACCGTCCCCAACCACGGCTTCCGTGGCTTCCTCTGCGTTCACGTCAGAGGAAAAACCCCAGGAAACTAAAGACACTGAAATCAAAGAAGCTAGCCTTCCTCCACCTTACCCACAAGCCCTTCCCCCACCAACCACCAGCTCCCTGTACCCCCAGCTGCCATTGCCTGAGACAGTCATTGATTCTGCATCACCGATTTGTCTAGGTAAATTACCATCTCAAACCACCACTCCCTGTAACAATTTATGTGCTGCGGTTAGCATGGGGTTTCACCAGGAACAGCAAAAAGGAAACCTTACAGGAGAAGAGTTATTAGAAGGACTTCAAGCCTTTCCCATCACAGAAAGGATCAATGATCTAGGCGGGACAGAATATAGTTGGTCCGCCCTTCCCTATAGTATTCTCAGAGAACTCCGCACAAGCATCAAGGAGACAGGGTTCCATTCCTCTTACACCTGAGGGTTGCTAGAGGGATCCCTGACTACAATTGAATTGAATACTGCCCGGAGTGCCATAAGCAGTAACCATGCCTCCAGATCTTCAAAGAAATTAGCATATATGACCTTGGGCCAGGCAGCCGCACTTCTGATATCACAGTGGCATTACAAATGAAAACAGTACCAACATGAGAGAAATGATCTAATGAGACTATACAATGCTCTGTTGCAAACCAGAATAAACCAAGTAATGGAGCAGACAAAGCAAACCTGGAAGGAATGTTTATCTTGGGCTTTGCTATTCCGTTACAGGAAGCCTGCATACTTAGAGTGCATTTCCCCACAGGAAATGGCAGTGTTCCCTCACACATCAGAGAAAGATTCAGTGTATGCAGAGCTTTACGTTGCAACTGTACTGAAATTTGGACAGGACATTGTGTAAACCTAATATGAAATGATACCCTTTGACAAAGTTAAATTGGACCACATTTAAAATGACCTCGTTACTCTGAACCTTATCTTTACAGCTATTGCTTACATTACCAGTGCACAGAATCTGCATTTTTTACTGCAATTTTTGTCTTAAGACAAAGTAGGTTAAGATAGAATCTGTTAACAAAAGATTAGCAAATCCTTGCCAGTCTCATTGTCTCTGGTTAATGTTATCTAGTTATGTTATCACTTGCTGGTACATTTCTTGTATAAGGATTTTAGTTTAATTTAATGTTATAGGGTGTCGCTTTTCAGTTCCTCTAGACTTGAAGGATTGATTCATTGAATGGAGTTCTTTCCTCTGTTTATTTTCTCTTGAGAAACACTGTTCCTCCTCCTCACTCTGTCTTTCTGTTGTTAACTCTTGGTTGCCACTCGTGGGGGGAAGGGAGAACTTTTGAAAAGAAAAAATGGACTTAGTACTGCAGTTTCTCTCCCTAATTTCTGTATCTGTTATATCTCTGGTACATTTCTTTATCACAACACGTACTCTCCTGAATTATCTGCCCCAACTGTGCATTGCAGATTTTACTGTGGTAAAAGAGGAGTCCAGGGGGGAATGGGACAGATCTCCTGCTGATCCAAACCTCTTTTCCCTCAACCTTCAATACTGAACCCTTTTAATACTTTCAAACTTCATTAATACTGAACTGAGGTTACTGACAAAGACATTTACTAGTGTTAAAATTTAGAATCTGAGCAAAAAGGGGAAGCAAGAGTTGCTTTAGCGTGTAGCAGACAAAGCACTGCTTTTAGGGAAGTACTTTTGTCAGTTCAGTGCTGAGCGAACAGAAGAAAAGAAAAAAAAAGTTAATTTTGTTTAAACGGTTTAAGTTCTACTCATTTGATTAACTGTTTGATGTTTCAGTTCTAATTATTCTAATTATTTAGTATTGCACATTACATTTCAGCTCAGAATAGTATTGAATGAATTTATTCCAGGTTGACATTTATAAAGTGATGATAGTGCATCCACTAGGAGGCACTGTGCTAGTCTAACAGTTGTACTATATTATTATTTTAATAATTCTTTGTATACTAGTTTTTATTTTTCAGGTCTACAGTCCTCCTGTCTTAAGGAAACTTTAGTTTTATTTTCTTTTTCTAAATTTTATTCAGAATTCTGAACCTTTATTTTTATTTACTGATAGAGGTTGCTACATCTAAAGCAATCCCTCCCAAGCCTTTTCTTGCAAATCCAAATTAATTTTATTAAATTGTATAGTAGAATTGATTCTCCAAGGTTAAAAAGTAAAAATTTCACTTTAATCATTACCTTAATAACTTTTTGCTGTGTGCCAGCTTCTAATATTTTCCAGATTGACAGCCTTCCTGCCATGAGAGATGTGAAGATGAACACCTTGCAGCTTATTTTAACATTTTTCAAACATTTCTCACACACTTTTTTGATTTTTTATCTTTGATCTAATTTTATTTCTGATACATCTTGATATGATACTTAAGTTGTTTCTTCATTGTTTTTAATAAGAAAGTGGGAAAAACATTATATAAGATTAGTAATAGTAGAGTTAGAGCCATGATGAAATCTTCTCATTAATTAATTTGAATTTTACTGAATACACCATTGATTTTCAGAAATCATCCCTTCAAGCCTTTTCCATGCCTTTGCCACAGAGGACATCCTGCAGCCATCATTAGGAACTGCACTGTTGATACTCTTTGCCTAATTTTCTCTTTGCGTTTGTTTTGCTCTAGATGTGTTTCCCTTGCTTAGATGAGAACCTGTTATCCCTTTTTTCTGACACTGCAGTCAGCCCTCCAACACCGCACACACCAATTTTACATTGCTCATATCAGAAGCCACCATCCTTTCCCTGGATGGATTTCTGAAGGCAATGCAGTTGCAGATGCAGCCACAAAACAAGCAGTCCTTACTGTGACACCTTGGAGTAGTCATACCATGTTCCACCAAAATGCTAAGTCTATCGCAAAACAATTTAATATCCCACTAGAACAGGCCCGAGCCATTGTGCAGCAATGCCCCCAATGTTCACAAGTCACCTCTGCCCCTTCCATGGGCGTGAACCCACGAGGCTTACGTGCTAATGAAATCTGGCAGATGGATGTTACCCAATACCCCTCCTTCGCCCCCTGGAAATTTTTGCATGTAAACGTTGATACTTACTCGCATTTCCTCTGGGCCACTCCCCAGAAGGGGGAAGCTACCAGACATGCTATTAATCACTGTATAAAAACTTTCTCTAATATGGGATTACCCTCTGTTCTGAAAACTGATAATGGCCCTGCTTACAGCAGCCATTCCTTTGCTGAATTTTGCCAACAATGGAACATTAAACACATATTTGGCATACCCTACAATTCCACAGGGCAAGCAATTGTGGAGAGAGCCAATCACACCCTTAAAACAGCTCTTGATAAACACAGACAGCAGGGAATGCCATTGGACTTCTCCCTAAACAGGACTGGCTGAACAAAGTATTGTTTACTTTGAATCATCTAAACATATCAAATTCAAATCAGACCACAGCCGTGGATAATCATTATGGGACTAGGTTCAGTCACCCACAGCCGCCAGTTTTGTATAGAATGTTACCTAATCCTGTCTGGCATGGTCCCGTTCCCTTATTAACATGGGGACGCGGGCATGCTGCTGTGCTTGCTCCCACAGGTCCAATTTGGAGCCAAGCGGTCGTATCAAGCCGAGGAAAGATGGAAAGGCGTCCGGATCCACAGAACCCAATCCCAAACTTCTCCCTGAACCTCCAACACCCACAGAAGGACAGAGACCGGACTCCCCGCAAAAGGCAGCACCAGGTGACCAGGGGACAGATTACAGCACTATCTGACCAATCTGCACAACTCTTGGAACAGCAAGGCCTTGAGAAAACTCCAGAGAACTTATTAGCTGCTTTTTCTTGCCTGAATGCCAACTCATTAACAATTGTGTTCTGTATCCTCATATTTTGCTTTATTTCTCCAGCTATGACAACTTCTGAGCAAGGACACTGGCAGGACAACATGTACATCCTCGATGCACAGAACTTTTCACACCTGTTGAATCGAACAGACTGTTGGATCTGCACACACATGCCAACCCATGCCCGCGGAGGACTCCTGATGCATTCCATGCCATTGAATCTTACAGGATGGATGACTTTCCCGTGGCTGGACTATCCAATTAACTCTCCAGTTGGTAATACCATAATAACCATCGGTAGCCGTATTCAAGAGACTGCTGCATTATGTTGGGAGTATGATCCCGGGGATGGGGAGGGGCTTCAGGTGGGAAAATATCCATATTGTAGCCGAACCATTGTATTAAAAGAAGTCATGATCAGATCGTACTCTAATGTAACAGCACACCCAGAATTCTCACAAAATATCACAGAATATTTGCATAGTTTTACCCACTATATGTGCAATTGGCTGATCTCAGGATGTTCAGTGGGAGAAACAAAAAGGTGTGAAAGAGGAGAAAAATTCTCAGACGGGCAATTTAGCTTGTGTGAATATGTATCCGCAATAGTTCAACAAGTCAAACAACCCCGTGAATGGTCCACTAACCAGATAGGGAACATTTGGATGTTATGTGGGCGTAGGGCATATATGCACATTCCCCCCAGATGAAGAGGCAGATGCACTCTAGGCTACATTCTTCCCTCATACTATGCAGTCAACAATTTACCTAAAGCAAGACTCCGTAACAAAAGGGAGGTGATCAAGAGTCCCATAGATAAGTATACAGAAACCCAGGTAGCTAGAAGCCTGTTTCCCCCAATGGGAACAGCTATGAATTACAAAGACTTAGACATCCTTGCTAACTGGATGACTGTTCTATTTAATCAGACAGTCCATGCATTAAAACTACTCACAACAGAAGTTTCTCAGATTAGAGAGGTAGCATTACAGAACTGCTACTCTTTAGATAGTCTTAGATTCGAAGGGGGGGGGGGTTCTGTGCATTAATTGGATCTCATTGCTGTGTATACATATCAGATTATAAAGCAAATCTCACACATACCATAGAGCAGATAGAGGCCATGATTGCCGATGCACCGCTCTCAGACAGAACACCGATATCTCCCTGGGACTGGTTATGGTCCTGGCTTCCTGATATCGGTGGTCTCAAACGAATCATTCCTATTTTAATACTTGTGATTGTCTTGCTTATTTGCTTATGCTGCTGCATTCAGTGCATACCCAATCTCGTGTCCATGCTGAAACCTCGCTTTCCACCTAGATATAAAGATGTCTTGTATGCTGCTTAATAGGGAATCATGAGCCCTACAGTAGTTGGCACACCATGCTGCATAAGCTCTAGGTGATGTGGGGAATCAAGAGCCCCGCGGCAGCTGGCACACCACGCTGACTCAGCTCTTCTCTCCACATCTCCCCTTCCCTATCTCCAGCCTATACGCAAAGCACAGCAAGTTCCAGAAGGGGTCTCAAGCATGGATACAGAGATATTCTTTATGTTGCTTAAATAAAAACAGAAGGGTGAGATGTGGGGATTATGAGCTTTGCTCCTGAAAGAGCATGTCAGGGGTTAACTCTATCAACACATCTAACTTTTCCTTTCTCGGGGCTACGCTGAGCACAGCAAGTAAGATTGCCACATACCAACCGCCGTGAAGCTCAAGCCTGCAAAGACAGGAAACGTGTCTGCACGTAGACGAGCTGCACCAGAAATACAAGCTGTAGCAGCCCCACTGCTCCTGGGCTACTTCCTCTTATGTGGCTGTCACACTTAGCTAGGTTAACATATTTTCAACTGTCTCAATGTCCAGTTTATGACCTTTCCCCTCCCTGCCTGCCAGCTTATGCGTAGTCAGCAAAAGGCCAGGAAGGACATTTATGGTATAATGTTGTAACAGCTAATGATATGATATATGTATTCACAAGAGCCAATGATGTTATGGCACATATGTATGCTATGTATTATGTACAATAAAAGGAGAGGCCCCACCCCGGGGGAGCCTCAGAGCACACTTCACCATGAATCCTGCCTGATGTGTCTTCATTGCTGCAACACAGGCAGCGCCTGCGGATCTAGTCAGGTAGAAAGAAACCACGGTTAGTTTCCAATCAGGTTGTTCTGGTAGTCACAGTAGGCCAGAAGAGAACGTCTGAGTGAAGCACAAGGGTCAGAGCCAGGAGTAGTCAGCCAAAGCAGGGGTAAATACCAGAGTCAGTCCAAGCGTAGTCAAGGCAAGCGAGGGTCGGTTCCAGGCGGCAGACAAGAGAATGTTCAGGTAGACAGTGGTCAGTTCCAGGTGGCAGACAGGAGAATGGTCAGGCAGAGGTCAGTACCAGAGGTCAGTCCAAAGAGGTACTACCTGAGAAGGATACAGGAGCACACGGAGACACTGGGAACAAGGAGACACTGGAACGAGGAGACGCTGGAACATGGAACGCTGGAACAAGAAGACACTAAAACAAGAGAACACGAGCACAAGAAGGCAAACTAGTACACCAACGGTGTCGAATTGCCAAAGCGAGGTCCTGGGGACAGGGCCTCGCTTTAAAAAGGGTTAAGCAGTGATGTCATCACTTCACATCTTTTTCGGGTTTCCCGCACTCGGCCCTTTAAATACAGAGATGTCTTTCTCCTCACTTCATTGCGAAGCCTGGAGCGAGGAGGAAGACGAGGCAGGCCATGGTAAGTGTTGGGGACGTCGGCAGCTAGCAGCACTGGTCAAGGGCAGCGCGAGATGAGCAGGCTCGGTTGTGGCACCCACGTAGCTGGGATTCGCAATAGTGACTAGCCAAAGTAACTTTCTCTTATCAAAATTTGAGTCACTAATGAGTTAGTATTTAAGGAATTGCCTGGGATTTAACTCTGTACATAGTCATGGATTCATTCATGCTTTGTGACAGCCACTTCAATAATTAAACACTAGCTTACATATCAGCTTTAAATTATTATTCACTTTTTCTATTATGGTTCTTTCCTTTAAAGTTTAAAAATTTAGAAAATTTAATAATTAACTAGCTCTCATTTATTCACATTATTCACTGACGTGTGTTTCTAATTATTCTCCCCATGTTTATATGTTTGAACTGACTCTGAGTTTACTCTGTTACAGAGTAGCAGCCAAGCACACCTGCTCCAAGCAGCTTCAGAATTGTTTTCCAGCAATCTAAAACTGTAACAACTGTATATTAGTTACTGTATCCCTGCTCAGCTAATGTCATGCAAAACATTGTTCCATTACCATCATTGAGCATTCTTCAGAAAAGCCATAATAAGTGAACCCACCACCCTGCTACAAGTGGTGACAACTTAAAAAATTATGCTCTCAGTGTTGTGGAAAATTGCCTTAGGAGACCAAGGGAATGTGGGGAAATTACTTCCCCTAGTGTCCCTATGCAGTCTAACCACCTTGTGAAACTGACATGATACCACCAAGCAATGTAATGGGCGATGAAAAACTAATGTGCACGGACTGGGAGAGAGACCTTGGTGTGATAGTGTCTGATGATCTGAAGATGGTAAAGCAATGTGACAAGGCAAAAGCTAAAGCCAGAAGAATGATGGGCTGCACAGTGAGAGGAATAACCAGTAAAAAAATGGAGGTGGAAATGCCCTGTACAGGTCCTTGGTGATGTCTCACTTGGAGTACTGTGTTCATTTATGGAGCCCTTATCTCAAAAGAGATAGAGACAGGATGGAGGCAGTCCAGAGAAGAGCTACCAAAATGGTGTGGGGTCAGTATCAGAAAACCTATGTGGAGAGACTGAAGGATATGAATATGTAAACCATGTGGGAGAGGAGGCACAGGGGTGATATGAAACAAACTTTCAGATACCTGAAAGGTTTTAATGATGTACAAATGTCAAACCTATTCCATTGTAAAGAAATCAGTAGAACTAGGGGTCACAAAATGAAACTCCAGGGAGGACATCCCAGAACCAACATTAGAAAATATTTCTTCACAGAGAGGGTGGTGGATGCCAAGAATGCCCTTCCAGAGGAGGTGGTAAAAACCAAAAATAAAACTGCATGGGATAAATATTAAGGATCATTAAAGGCTAAAGGATGGAAATGAAGAAAAGAGTGTATGGAGTAACTTGCTGGTGCAATGGTTACTACCCTTTAACAAATAAGCCTTCATACTATTGATGTAACTCCATCATTGCTCTCTGCTTCAACAGCAGGGGGAAAAGGGAAATTTGATACATACAGTGACCAATGAGTGTTATGGCCGCCGGCCGCGGCAGTCCACGACCGGGGCCGAATGTCATGGCTGCTGGCTGTGGCGGTCCGCGGCCGGGACCTAACACTCACCCGCTGCGTCGGGGCTCTGCAGAGGCTCCTGCTGGTGCAGGGAGCCTCAGGCGATGTTCTCCACACGGCCCGGGCCGCTGTGCGGCCGGCCGCAGGCCTCTGACTCCTGCCGAGGCTCCACCCCCTTCTCAACATCACTAGGGCCGCGCGGGCGGCTGAAGACAGCATTTAAAGGGGCCACGACAGGAAGTGTCGTGGCTCCCTTCTGTAGCACTTCCTCCTGGATTTGGTATTTAAAGGCAAGGTCTGCTCCTCAGACCTTGCCTTAGTATTGAGGTCTTGCTTGGTTCCTGTGTTCCTGGTATCCTGGTTCTTTGTCCCGCTTCTGCTCTGTCCTCCTCGTTGGATTGATTCTTTCGGACCCCGACCACTGGACTGGCTTCAGACTGCGCTTCGGACTTCGATTCTTGGACTGGCTTTGGACCGCGCTTTGGACTTTGACCCTTGGACTGGCTTCGGATCGTGCTTCGGACTTCGACCCTTGGACTGGCTTTGGACCGCTTTCTGGATATCGACCCTTGGACTGGCTTTGGACCGCGCTCTGGTCTCCGACCCCTGGACTGGCTGTGGACTGCTCATTGGACTCTGAGTCTTGGACTGGCATCTGGATTTTCTTCAACTTCTCTACAGAGACTACTTACGACCTGCTGGAGGCGCCAGCCATCTGGAACCCATGACCTGCAGGAGGCGCCTGCATCCAGACCATCTTCTATCTTCAGGGAGTCGCCTAAGTCCCAGCGGCCGTGTCCCTACGGGCTCCTCCTGGGGGGACCACATGCTTCCAGGGTGAAGTCCGATCTACATCTGCAACAGGCCTCACCATCTGATGGTAGAGACCGACGAGGAGTTCTCCCCTTGATGGCAGTACAGACTCTACCTCAGAACAAGGGTCCACGTTCCAGGTACTAACAATGAGGGACCTGATATTTATGGTTTGGGGAAACAAGTATGGGAGTAACCTGCTGATGCGATGGTTACCACCCTTAACCAATAAGATTTGATACTGTTGATGCAATTCAAACATTGCTTTCTGCTTCAATGGCAAGGCATTATGAGGAACTGGATTCAAACAGCAACCAATGAGGTCCCTGCCTTTTATGGTGTGGGAAACTGATAAGCATGGGGTAACCTACAAGGCGCATCAGATATTAACATAAGTTTACTGGGCAGACTGAATGGACCATTTGTTCCTTTTGACTGGGAAGGTTCATTACAGAAATTAGAAATAGAAGTTTGGGTTTTACTCTCCCATGTGGGAGATGCAGATGGTATGACCTAGCTGTCTATCATCCCCAAGCTCCATCTATCCTAGTGGAGTTTTAGTTCAGCTTCTGTTCAGACTGGTTATGGATTTTGAGTTAGCCTTTCAATAGGACAGGAGCTTGTTTTTTCCTGCCCCTTTATTTTTCCCTTATTTATTGGAAAGGAGTTGAGAATTTTCCATTGGAGCCAGCCTCCCACTGGACTGCGTGATTCTGATTACTTCTGACTCTTTTAATCCGTTTTTAGAGAATTCCTTGTGAGAGTCTGGTCCCTTTGTTGTAGTGGATTGGGCAACCCTGTTTTAAAGGCTGGACCACAGGGTAGGTAAGACCTGCAGTATGCTATCTCTCCATCAGAGGATAGACCTGACAGTGACGTGATGCAGAGGAGTTACCACTCAGGAAAGAGATCTAGGCGTCATAGTGGATAATACATTGAAATTGTTGGCCCAGTTTGCTGTGATGACTAATAAAGGAAGCAATGTTATGAATTATTAGGTAAGGAATGGAATGGAATTGAATGGAAAATAAAATGGAGGATGTCATAATGCCTCTGAATTATTTTTTAAGTTTTTGTTCCAATTTACATGTTTCAAATTTCTGTTGAGCCTTCATTATTTTTAATATTTATTAGGACAACATACCCTTTTCCTTCCCTTCCTTATCTCCTATGGATTTTAATTTTTTGGTTTGTTTTAAGGTTTTAATTCTGAATTGTATATATTTTTTAATTATTTATACTGAATACTCATATGTCACAAGTTACAAAAAATATAAATACACACTCACATTTCATTCTAACCTTTAACTGATTATTTTCGCTAATTTTTACTAGAATATTATTGCTTTAAAATCAGCATATGTATCTCATAGGTGTTCCTCTTTTTATTAGTTATATGATCATCATCAGTTATACCGGCGGCAGAGACTGTTTCTAATTTTGGCACGAAATGTCCCCACATATCGCGAGATCTTCTATAAAAATCAGCCTGACGTGTTTCACTATCTTTTTGAACCTTGACTTTCAATGATACACATCGCAGGTATGCGATTGTATTTACATTCATCGGATGGTAGCAGATTTCAGTACTCTGTTTTTATTGTTTTAAAAATTCTTTGAGCACATTGTTTATTTCAGTTTTGATTGGTGCGACATGCATTCATAGTTAAACTATTTACATTGAGTTGTGAGTTGGCAGTGGCAGTTTGCTATATTTCATATAACCTTTTGCTAAGTAATATTTGTCTACCCAATTTGGCTTAAGCATACAAGCATCGATGGCCATAAAAATTCTGCCAGTCTAAACACAACGTTATTGACATATAATCATTTTCATATGCACTTTACAGGCTTTTGAATTTCTTTTTTTAAACCGGCGGCAGTCATTGTTTCTATTTTTGGCGCGAATTGACCCACATAACTCTGCCTGATGCTTTTCACTACCTATTTGGAGCTGAATTTTCAATGATACATAATGCAGGTATGTGATCGGATTTCAGTTTTTTAGCATTCATCAGTTGGTAGGCACATTTAAAAAAAAAATGTTTTGTGCACCTTGATCAATTGAGTTTGGCGTGTGCGCCATGCATTCATAACAATCTCGCAAGTAAAACTACTGATGTTTAGTTTTAGTCGGCAGTGGCAGCTTCCTTTTTATGTTATTTTTTATGCAACAGTTTGTTAATAATAATTGCCCACCCGATTTGGTCTTTGCACATAAGCACCAATGGCCATACGGCAGTCACTATTTCTATTTTTGGCACGAATTGACCTATAGCATTTGTGGCTAACTAGCAATTTCAAATTAAACAGTCTGATGGCATGTTTCTTTACATTCCGGATGGAAAATGAGGCCCTTAGTTGCATTTTACAAACAGTTTTAGACACTTTTTTATCTAAGGGCCTCATTTTCCATCTGGATCGCATGCGATACCAAAATGGGGGCGGAGTCGGCCCCGGAAGAGGAGGAGTCGGAGCGTCACCGGGGCCGACTCCTTGAAGATGTCGCAGACGACGAAAAGGTAAGGCCTTTTTTCGCGTCCGAGTTCGTGCCCAATAGCTACACTTATGGTGGCACTATTGTGTGCGAAACCGGCAGCGATCGCACGCAATGGTGCGATCGCTGCCGGCTAGTGCAGGCCCGCCCCCCATTTTGGCCCCCCGCCCCTCATTCCCTAAAGTATCACAGGCCTGCGATACTTTGGAAAATGAGGCCCTAAGTGGCTTTGGGTATTCAGCTGTTACTTTGTTCATTTTATTCATTTGTTTATGTTGATTTTATTTTTTCATTTAACTGTCTTGTCTTATTTTCAAAAGGAACCAAAATATTGTATGCAATAGTGGATGCACTAACTTTGTGGCTTCAGCCTTGCAGGCATGCAATAAGTCCTGCTCATATTTAGTAAGCAATTCTGATTAATAATTCCCATTTTCATTTTATTTATTTATCATTTTTTATTTTTATTTTTATTTTAACTTCCATATTGTCCAAATCACTTTGCTCCCTGGCATTTCATTTATTATTATTAATTTTTTATTTAACCACAATATTTGCATTGCGGTCTACACTAACACCAAGTTATCCTCTCCAGCACATTTTTACCTGTATTACCAATTATTGTTTGTATTTAATGATATCTGCATACATACTGGGCTAGATTTTAAAAGCCCTGCGAGCGTAAATCCTGCCATATTTACGCATGCAGGGCACTTGCACGCCGGCGCACCTATTTTGCATAGGCCACTGGTGCGCGCAAAGCCCTGGGACGCATGTAAGTCTCGGGGCTTCATAAAAGGGGTGGGAAAGGCGTGTCTGGGGGCGTGTCGGCAGATCGGGGTGTGTCCGGGGTCAGGGGGCGGTCCGGGTGGGTCCGGGGGCATGGCGACGGTTCGGGGGCGGGCCGGGAGGGCAGTCCCGAGTCCCCCGGCACTGCGGCCTGTGCCAGGGGATGCCGAGGCAGCGCGCACAAGTTACGCTTGCTTCAAGCAGGCATAACTTGCACAAAAAGGTACAGGGGGAATTTAGGTAGGGCTGGGGGGTGGGGTAGATAGGGGAAGGGAGGGGAAGGTGAGGGGACACAGAAGGAAAGTTCCCTCCGAGGCCGCTCCGATTTTGGAGCGGCCTCAGAGGGAACGGAGGCAGGCTGCGTGGCTCGGCGTGCACAGGCTGACGATTTTGCGCAGCCGACCCCAGATTTTGCGCGCGCTGACCCCGGATTCTATAAGATACATGTGGCAATGCACGTATCTTATAAAATCCGGCTTACTTTTGTTCGCACTGGTTGTGCGAACAAAAGTACGCGCGCATACTTATTTAAGATCTACCTCAGCGTGTTCTCAGTTCTTTTTGTATTTTTCTGTCTTCCATTATGTTGTCAGCACACATACATGTTATGATTCACATTATTTCTGAATTTTGTATACCTATTTATGTTGTTTATTAATTTTACTTCTTTGAATGTATGTTTTTTATATTTTTTTAAATATTTTAATAATGTATATATTTGTTTCTAGTTCCTCTGAGGCAGCTCTCGACCAAAGAACGAAACTCGGCCAGAGTCGGGCAAGCTTTAATAAAAGGTTTTTTCCATACACCGATCTTCGCTATCTTTACTGCTATACAGCTAACTGGATCGGCTTCCGATTTGTTTTCTGGGAGAGGTTAAAGGAAAATCGGGTCTAAGTATAGTATGGTAGGGGACCATATTAAGGTAATAATAAAGTAGCAGTTAACAATGGGAAAAGTTATTATCTTAGCTGTTGAAGTTAGGCATTCATGTTGTTATGTTGCCTCTGGGAACTGAGCATGCTTAATTCCGGTTTTGTGGTTTGTTGCGTGGAGGTTGTTGGTTGTCCATCTTTGTCTTTGTAGGCTTTGATGAACAGCCATGTTTTAAAATCTTTTTTGAATGTTTTTAGGTTGGGTTGCAAGGAGGCCCTTGTTGTTTGATCGAAGATTTCAATGAGGCGTGTGAGGCATGATGTTTGTGGTTGACCAGTTTGTTTGGTCTTTATGTATTAGTTTGTGTGTGATGGTTAGGGTTTTGAATTCTATCTGGTATTTCATTGGTAGCCAGTGTAGGGATACAAGGATGGATGTTATATTTTCTCGTTTCTTTGTGCCTGTTAGGAATCTAGCTGTGGTGTTTTGTAGGATTTGGAGTGGTCTGAGGTTTGAGAATGGTAGACCGAGTAGTAGGGAGTTGCAGTAGTCAAGGTTAGAGAAAATGAGCAGTTGAAGTACTGTTCTGAAGTCATCTGGGGTTAGAAAAAGTTTTAGATGTCTTAGGGCTAGGAGTTTGTGATATCCCTCTTTGATTTTGGTTGTGATGTAGTTCTTGAAGGATAGTTCATTGTTGATGATTACCCCTAGGTTGTGTGTCTGTGTGACTGGGGAGATTGGGGCTTTTTGGTTCTCGAGCATGAGGGGAGGAGATGGTGAGGAGCTGGGTTTCCATTCCATGATTAATATTTTGTTTTTTTCAATTTTTATTATGAGTTTCATTTGAGTTAGTAGTTGTTTGTGGATAGGTAGGAGGCAGTTCTCTTGTAGGCTTCTTCCAGTGAATTATGGTTTGGTTTTATTATTTGCATGTCGTCGGCGTAGAGGATCATTTAGGAGTTGGCATAGTGGCAGTAGGTATATATTAAAGAGCGTTGCGGATAGGGTGGATCCTTGGGGCACTCCAGTGTTTAGGTTAACTTTTTTGGATAAGTTATTGTTGATTGATACTTGGTAGTTTCCGTTGAATAGGTATGATGAGAACCATTTCAGGGTGATGTTATTTATTTATTTATTTATTTATTTGCAGATTTTTATATACCGGGGTACGTAAGTAACATCACCTCGGTTTACATTAAAACAATAATTCAGCATTGCGCTTTACAATATAACATAGAAACTGAACAAATACAAAACCATGTATAACTTTGTATTAAAAGAATATTAGTTAGTTAGAATGTTAGTTAATCCTATTTCCATGAGACGGTCTATGAGTATACTGTGGTTTATCGAATGCTGCGGATAGGCCTAATAGGATGAGAAGGTATTTTTGTCTGTTGTCAAAGCCTCTGAGCATGGTGTCAATCAGTGAGAGGAGTAATGTTTCAGTGCTGTGGTTTTTCCTGAAGCCGAATTGGGTCAGGTATAAGATATTATTCTTTTCAAGGTGGTCAGTGAATTGGGCATGAACAGATTTTTCCATGATCTTGGGTATGAGTGGTAGGTTTGATATAGGGCAAAGTTTAGGGGGTTGTTTGGGTCAAGGTTGATCTTTTTTAGTATAGGCTTGATTACTGCTGACTTGAGTGAATTGGGTAGTTTCCTTCTAAAAGAGATAGGTTAACGATCTCTGTGATGGTATTTGTGATGGTGGTTTCTATTGTTATGAGAGTTGGTATGGGTATGCAGTCGATAGGGTGATTAGCTGGGTTCATTTTTCTGATATGTGTTTGTATTTCCAGGGTGGATGTAGGGTCAAAGTTAGACTAGTTTGGAATTTCTTTTTTATTCAACTTGATGTTTTGGTTGTTATTGTTGAGGTTATTGTTGATTAGATTTGCTATTTTCTTATTAAAGAATTCGGCAAATTCATTGCTTCCGATGTTGCATTTTGGTGTTTTGGGGTGTTAGATGTTTTCGTAAGGTTTTGTACTATTGAGAATAGCATTCTTGGGTTGTGTTGGAACTTGTTGATTTTTTTTTAGAACAATTCTTTTTTTGTGTTGTTAATGAGAATTTTGTATTGAGATAGGGAGGTATTTTTTGTTTTGTTTTTTTAATTCTTTATTTATCAATTTTTCAAATAATACAATAAACATTATTTTGCAGAAAACACATGGCAAGATAATGAAAAAGTATATTCAGACATGTATTTCAAATATGTAATATCTACTCATATATCTTTCCCATTACATATCAAACAATTGGAGGGATATAGTTTACTTCAAATTTGGGAGTATTTTTAAGAAATCAATAAAACAAAATGAGGATATATTCTAGCTACTTTCTACACCAAATTTTTATTTACCTTTTAGGGCACAGGGGATGAAGTTGGAATTCTAGATTGTTCAAGAAAATTCTTAATTGATCTGGGAGAAAAAATAAGTACATATCATTATGTCTCTTGATCATACACTTACAGGGAAATCTTAACACAAAGGTAAATCCCAATGCTAGGACTTCCTGGCGATAGGCCAGGAAAACTTTTCTTCTTAGCTGCGTAGAAATAGCTAAGTCTGGAAAAATGTTTACCGCTTTATCCTTGAAATTTACTGGATATCTAGAAAAATATCTTTTCATTATACTATTTATATCAGCTAATGAATGAAAAGAGGCTAACAAAGTTCCCCAAGTAATGATATTCGCCGAAGAATCCTCTAAAAAATTAGTCAGATTCCCCTGAAAAATTTCAACATTTCTAGATTGTGGAAGAAAGTAACAAGTGTTAATAATTAGTGAGTGATCCATAGAGAAACCAGGTATATCTACAAGACATTTTTTCAAAGTAATTACAGGATCCTCCTCCAGAATCTTAGGAAAATTTAGAAACCTTAAATTAAAACGTTTAGAATTATTTTCCAACATTTCTAAGCATCTTGACATCGATTCTTTGTCTTTAACAATTGCTGCTTTAAATTCTAAATATTTCTTTTCTAACATTTCAAGATGCTTAATCCTTTCATTAGTATCTTTTATTTGTTCCTGTGTCGCCAAGAGATCATTTTGATTTTTCTGAGTAATATAATCAACTTTCCTTTCAAGAATCTTAATATTGACTGACACTCCTGCCATCGTATCCCACAATGTGTCCATAGTCACCGTCTCCGGTCGGGTTGGAAACTCTATTGGCTCCATAATCAACGGGTGATCTTTAGCCATTGGGGTCACTTCACTTGCCCCTCGATTGGAATTCAAAGAGGTGTCTAGGTCAGTTCCATTAACAGAGCTATTTAAGCGGGACTGAAAATTTCCCGCATTAAACTCAGGATTTTTAAACACATTAGGAGCACTTTCAGAGTCACCCTCCTTCATTCTCTGTAGCGGTGCAAGCCCAGTGTTAGGGCTTAGGAATGCCTTGTCTACAGGCACAAGAGAACTTCCCTGATCTCTTGGCACACTAGAGTCTTCAGCTCCTGTATTTAAAGGTGTACAGGCGACCAGAAAGTTTGTAATTTCTTGCTGTATGGGGGATGGAAGTGTGAGGGAGGGAAATACCATTACTCTTCCCTTCCTCTTAGGAGGCATATTGCCTACTACCTCATATATCAAGAGTCCAACAAACTCCGTCGCCAATCAGCTAGATCCAATGTTCTTTAAACTGTTGACCCTGAGAGGAAAGATAGATATAATAACGAAGAGGAGACTTACTTAAATCTTTATCCGTTCTGGCGAATTCGGCGAAGGCCGGCAAAGGCCGCTATCTCCACACGCTCCTTAAGCGCGTGCGGCTTTAGCGACGCGCCGGCTCTGCTACGCGCCACAGAGAAGCTGATAATAAAGGCACTTCCATTCCCTCCTCCGTTCCTCTGACTGTCAGAGGAACGGAACAGCAGCTGTGCTGGTGCAGCTCTTCCCTGCCCCCACAGCACAGCTAGGTGTTCTGGGGATCTTTCCTTCACTTTCCTTCTCCCCCTCCGAATGCAAAGCTGTGAAGTGCCGGTGATAAGGGCACTTTCGGTCCCTCCTCCGTTCCTCTGACTCTCAGGCAAAGTCACAGCAGCTGTGCTGGTGCAGCTCTTCCCTGCCCCCACAGCACAGCTAGGTGTTCTGGGGATCTTTCCTTCGCTTTCTCTCCTTCTCCCCCTCCTAGGGAGTTTTGATAGTTGGTTAGAAGTGCTGTTGAATTTTTCTTACGCCAAGCCTTTTCTTTTTTTCTGAGTTGATGTTTTGCACATCTGATGTTATCATTATACCATTGGTTCTGATGTCATGGGTTTCTAATAGTATTTGAGATGGTGGGTTTATGTTTTGGCAACAGTTTTGGTAATGTTGAGCCATGATTCTGTGGCGTTTTCGGAGTTGGATAGATCTATATTTGTTAATTTGTATTTTAGTTTTTCTTGGAGGGTTTCAATGTTGAATGGTGGACGGTATGAAATCATCATTGGGGTGTTTTGGGTTGAAGCGAGTTTGAAGTTGGAGGTCAGGTTGGATTGAATCAAGTGGTGATTGGACCATGGGATTTTGGTTATGTTAGTGTCATAGGTTAACCATGTTTCAGAGTTGATGAAGATGAGGTCTATGGTGTGCCCAGCTTTGTGTGTTGGGGCGTTGATAATTTGTTTCAGTTGCAGCATTGAGAGTGCGTCGGTTATAGTTTGGCATGTTGTGGTGTGGAGGGTTGAGTACATGTGGATGTTAAAGTCACCTAATATGATGGTAGGTTTGTTTTGTGTGATGTTGGTCATGAAGAATTCAATTAATGGTGAACAGTTGTGGTCTAGTGATTGGGGAGGGGGGGGGAGTAGACCAGGCATATTTGTAGTTTGGTGGAGGTGAATAATGCAATTTCATAGGTTGGGCATATGTTTGTTGAGAGTAGTTTCATCTGGAGGTTTTTTTGGTGATTAGCAGTAGACTTCCACCTTTTTTTTTTTGGTCTGGGTATTGAGAAAGTTTCATAGGTTGGGTTACCAATTTGATTAATTAATTCCGTGTCGGTGCTTTTGATCCAAGTTTCTGTTATTGTGATGAAATCTGGTTTTTGAGTCGGTGAGGAGGTCATTGATTATTGGGATTTTTTTTTATTATTGATTGTGCATTGAATAAGATGAAGGATAAGAGTATGTAGTTCATTTATTGGTTAGTGGTGTTGTGTTTGATGTTAGTTAGGTGGTGTTCGAGTTTTTATTTTGTGGGTGTGTGTTTGGAAGGTGTTTGTGAGTTGTTATTTATCTTGATGCTGCGTTTGTCAGGGTATGTTGGGATCATGTGGATTGTCATCTTCAGTTGGGATCATGGAGATGGGAATCTGTTTTATTGGTAATATACTAAGGATTGCACTAAGGGGTGCACAAAGGGGAGTGCCCCTTTGTCCCGCTCCTTCGGCGTGCGATGCCTGGCACGCAATGCCTATGGCGTTGGGCAGCCTTTTAAATGCCGCTCTGTTCGGCGGCATTGATGATGAGAGTTTGGGGGCGTGGCTGACTTCCGAGGGGAGAGATGCCACTTCGGAGGGCGCTGGGCCAGTGGGCCTCAGATCAGCTGGGCCAGTAGGTGGGGGCCAGGAACCTCAGGGTTCCACGTTGCAGGCTGCATTCAGGTGCTTGCCTGTTCATTGTGTTGCCTCTTCTCTGGCGTCAGTCAGCCTTTTTTTTACATGTGACATCTGCTTGTGCATGAGAGCAAGAGAGCCTGCATGTGTGCATGAGAGAGTATCAACATGTGCATGAGAGAGAGTGCCTGCATGTACATAGACAGAGAACCTGCTTGTGTGTATGAGAGACAGAGAAAGCCTGTGTGTGTGTGTGAGAGAGCCGCATGTGTATGAGAGAGAGAGATAGAGAGAGCACCTATGTGTGTGAAGGGGGAAAAAAGAGGATAAACTTTGTGCAGCCTCCTTTTCCAAAATCCACTACAATCTCTGTGTGACTGGATATCAAAAGATCTCAGGTATTTATATATTTTATGGTATACAGAACTAGAGATTTTTTAATTCCATTATTTTAAATTTTGGGGTGTTTTAATGTGTCTGCTGTTTTGAAATATTTTATTGGTGTTTAGGAAATATTAGAACAAGTTTACATGTCTTTTTAAATTATTGGATGTTTGTCAGCTGTTTTGACTTAGTTATTCTTTCTGATAGTATGGTTTTAATATTATAAATGATGTTTTATATCTCTTGATTTTGTTTGATATGTTCTTAGGAATGATGATTTTTCTGTTTTTCCATTGTTGCACTGCATAACACAGTCGGACTTGTGGTTTCCAGAGCCTGTGTGTGAGCGAGAGAGAATGAGTGAACCAATGATCATATGTGTGAGCAGAAGGACTATTTAAGCCAGTGATCCTGTGTGTAAGCATAAAAGAGAGCAATTGAGTCAGTGAACATGTGTGTGAGCCAGTGAGCATGTATATGAGAGAGTGGGGGAACCACTGAGCATGTCTGTGAGTGAGAGCATGATAGAGTTTGTGACACAGTAAGCAGGGGTGAGGGGAGAAGAAGGGAGAAGAGGGGAAAAGGGAGGAAGGGTAGGTAGGGGGGATAGGGAAGTTCCCTCTCAGTCTGATCCCTAATTGGAGTGGACTGGGAGGGAACTGGTAATCGCCTGATCGTCTTGCTGTACGTTTTTTTTAGAAAATGACCCGCCTGCACATGCGCATGCTGATATAAAAAAGCGGGCTTGCATGTGCGCACAGGTATCGTGTTCTATAACATGTGCGTGGCGACGCATGCATGTTATAAAATCGGCACATCCATGTTTCTATTTATGCTTTACTATCTCTTTATTCTATATCTCGTGAGGGTTTGTCTGTGTTCTGCATGTGTGACTGAGGTGAAGTATTCTGCTAGCAAGTAGTTTCTGTGTAGGGATCTATAACAGCTTGGCTTGTTCTGTTTTCTCTTATGGTAGGTGTATTGGTGTTTTAGGGCCTGGTGTAATATTTACAATGTCTTTTCATAGGTATGGTTATTACTGTAAATGCCAACAGTTAGTGATGTTTTAGTATGGAAGATTTACTATATTGTAATTGTAGCTCAGTTTACTCATGGTTTTCTTTTAAGAACATAAGAACATAAGAAAATGCCATACTGGGTCAGACCAAGGGTCCATCAAGCCCAGCATCCTGTTTCCAACAGTGGCCAATCCAGGCCATAAGAACCTGGCAAGTACCCAAAAACTAAGTCTATTCCATGTAACCACTGCTAATGGCAGTGGCTATTCTCTAAGTGAACTTAATAGCAGGTAATGGACTTCTCCTCCAAGAACTTATCCAATCCTTTTTTAAACACAGCTATACTAACTGCACGAACCACATTCTCTGGCAACAAATTCCAGAGTTTAATTGTGCGTTGAGTAAAAAAGAACTTTCTCCGATTAGTTTTTTTTTTCTTTATTTATAAAATTTTTTGAATTACAAACAAAAAACATTTGTTTACAGAAATCTGTGGATAAACACAATCATTCTTAATAAACCAAAACATTCCAGACATAATCTCTATTTCACTTCCCAGAAAAAATATAATAAGAAATAGGGGGAGGTAGATGCAATTTAAAGGGAGAATCATTAAGGAAAAATTACAAAAGTAAGGCATTAACACAATTACCCAGCATTATTCTATTTTACATACTTAATGGAGAAGAAGTAGCCGGTTTCTTAGACTCCAAAAACAATTTTAACTGTTCAGTGGATAAAAATAAAAAACACTCATTCCCTTTTCTAATTACGCAGAAGAAAGGAAAAACCTAATGCAATGGCATCTTGGCGGAGGGTTAAAAACCCTCTACATTGTGCTTGAGTAGTTGAGGCTAAATCTGGATATATCTTTATAGGAGACTCTAAGTAACTAATCGTATATTTCCTGAAATAACTTTTCATCACTTGATTTATATCACCAGTGGTAATAAAATAAACTAATAGCATTCCTCTGCCATTGACTTCCATTGCAGAATTTTCTAAAAAATTGGATAAATCATTTTGAACATTTATAGCCATTCTGGAGGATGTAGATTTTGGAAGGGAAAAACAGGTATTTATTAAAGGTTAATTGTCCATAGTAAACCCCAAGATATCTTGCAGAAATGTCTTCACTGTTAGATAGGGAAAGTTAAGGAAACGTAGATTAAGATGTCTAGCATTATTTTCTAAAATCACAACAAATTGGAGCCTAGAGTATGCACTCCAAATATTAAATATCAAACACCAAAGGAGATGCAGGAAGAATTGGAAGGTCCAAACTTAATGACTGTATATAGAAAACAAAGTTTCTTTAATTCAAAGCAGCAACACCATTGCTCAATTGTCAAACTATAGCAGTTCTCGTTAGTGTCCCCTGACACGAACCCCGTGTTTTTCCTGAAGGCTGCATTGGGAGGGACAAGTTAAATTTTTTGAAACAAATGCAGAGTGATATTCATGAAGATGACAAAGAAATGAGAATTTGGACCTTCCAATTCTTCCTGCATCTCCTTTGGTGTTTGATATAGCATTATTTTCTAGACATTCTATACGTCTTGCCAGAGCTTCTCTATCCTTAACTGTTACAGCTTTAAATTCTTGAGTTTTCTTTTCTTTTTCTTCTATTCCAGATACTTTACTTGATAGTAAATTAACCTGCGTTTGGATTTCCAATGATGTTTGTTGGCATTTCAAAGCAGATTGATCTAGTTTAATGTTTAAGTGTTTAATGTTGTCGCAAAACTGGCCACAAGGTCCCACAAAGCAACTAAAATCACCACCTCAGGGCGAGCTGGGATCTTAAATGGCTCGTTGCCACTAGTGACCTCCAGTGTGGTCAAAAGATTCCCCATGTTAGAGTTTTCACTCGCGCCCCAGCCTCTAACCCAGTCCCTGATGGTCCTGTACCAGTCAGCTCAGCCGGGGAGATCACCGAAGATGTAGCCAGCATTGCTGCGGTCAGCGTTATTCCTCCTGCATTTGACCGGGAAATGAAGTTGTTACCCGGCACTCTGGAGGTTATCACCATGCTTGCCCTTTACGACGGTGGTTGTCTGAGTCCTGGGCTCAGAGGCACCTCCTCTGCCGGCGTGACGACTCTCCCGAACCGCCCCGCACATCAGGCTCCTCAGCTCTCGGAGTGAATGCTGGTGAGGCCATAAATGAGTGATTTCCAGCTGGTGTATCGGGGATGGGAGAGAAGCAGAAGGGTATACCCGCACCTTTTTGCTTAGGGGGCATTTCAACTAAGGAGAAACAATTTTCAGAAACCAAGCTGGAGCCATTCGCACTCACGACCTCAGTGTGCCGTCATCTAGACTCCTCCCCCAGCCTTCAACTCATGGAAGCCTACATCCAAAACCTGTTAAAATATGCCTAATACTATATTTTTACAAATTATTTGGACATTTGCTGGCCGACAATTCTTGAAGTAGGGAAATAATATGCTATCTTTTATATTTGTTTTATTTATGTGAAATATGGATGTTAAATTTATACACTGCTTAGAACTGTAGATAAGAACACAAGAACATAAGAAATTGCCATGCTGGGTCAGACCAAGGGTCCATCAAGCCCAGCATCTTGTTTCCAACAGAGGCCAAAACCAGGCCACAAGAACCTGGCAATTACCCAAACACTAAGAAGATCCCATGCTACTGATGCAATTAATAGCAGTGGCTATTCCCTAAGTAAAATTGATTAATAGCCATTAATGGACTTCTCCTCCAAGAACTTATCCAAACCTTTTTTGAACCCAGCTCCACTAACTGCACTAACCACATCCTCTGCCAACAAATTCCTGAGCTTTATTGTGCGTTGAGTGAAAAAGAATTTTCTCTGATTAGTCTTAAATGTGCTACTTGCTAACTTCATGGAATGCCCCCTAGTCCTTCTATTATTCGAAAGTGAAAATAACCGAGTCACATCTACTCATTCAAGACCTCTCATGATCTTAAAGACCTGTATCATATCCCCCCTCAGCCGTCTCTTCTCCAAGCTGAACAGCCTTAACCTCTTCAGCCTTTCCTCATAGAGAAGCTGTTCCATCCCCTTTATCATTTTGGTTGTCCTTCTCTGTACCTTCTCCATCGCAACTATATCTTTTTTGAGATGTGGCGACCAGAATTATACACAGTATTCAAGGTGTGGTCTAACCATGGAGCGATATAGAGACATTATAACATTTTCCGTTCTATTAACCATTCCCTTCTTAATTATTCCTAACATTCTATTTGCTTTTTTGACTGCTGTAGCACACTGAGCCGACGATTTTAAAGTATTATCCACTATGATGCTTAGATCTTTTTCCTGGGTGGTAGCTCCTAATATGGAACCTAACATCTTGTAACTACATCAATGGTTATTTTTCCCTATATGCAACACCTTGCATTTGTCCACATTAAATTTCATCTGCCATTTGGATGCCCAATCTTCAAGTCTTGCAAGGTCCTCCTGTAATGTATCACAGTCTGCTTGTGATTTAACTACTCTGAATAATTTTGTATCATCCTCAAATTTGATAATTTATTTATTTATTTATTTATTTATTTAAAACTTTTTTATACCGGCATTCGTAGGACACATCATGTCGGTTTACAAATAACTGAGAAAGGGAAATTACAATGAACAGGGGAGGGGGTTAACTGGATGATATACAAAAGTACAGGAGAGGAGAGTCAACAGGCAGCGTTATAGCTATTTGCATTCGATTAGGATTAGATATGCAAAATGAACTAATATACAAAGTTAAGGGGCATGTGCACTTGAGACACTTAACATATGAAGCTTATTTACGGTAGGACCACACTCGTCGTATTCCTTTCCAGATCATTTATATGTATTTTGAAAAGCACCTGTCCAAGTACAGATCCCTGAGGCACTCCACTGTTTACCCTTTTCCACTCAGAAAATTGACCATTTAATCCTACTCTCTGTTTCCTGTCTTTTAACCAGCTTGTAAACCACGAAATGACATCGCCTCCTATCCCATGACTTTTTAGTTTTCGTAGAAGCCTCTCATGAGGGACTTTGTCAAACGCCTTCTGAAAATCCAAATACACTACATCTACCGGTTCACCTTTATCCACATGTTTATTAACCCCTTCAAAAAAATGAAGCAGATTTGTTAGGCAAGACTTCCCTTGGGTAAATCCATGATGACTATGTTCTATTATATCATGTCTTTCTATATGCTCTACGATTAGATAGGTGGTTAATAAATATTGTAAATAAATAAATAAGTATATAAATATGGGTTCCAAGTATCTTTTTTGCAGGGTTTTGTGATTGGTACCCCAGGGGTAAATATAAATATATAAACATTTTCAGTGATGTTTTTGCCTCAAAAGACTGTACATTTAATATTTTTTTTCCTGTAAACTATGTATGCATAATTTTTAATTATATGTGGGAAGTGGCGAGGGAACAAAGCTGTAAGATTTGTCTGGGGCACTTATACTCCCTCAGGTTCAGTTCAAGGGTATTGTCACACATTTTGACTGATCTGAACCCTAAAAGATTCCTCTGTGAGCATTTTGGCCTCTATTATCAATGCTTCTCTTTCCAAAGGTGTCCTACCGAACCAGTTGCAAAAAAGCTATAGTTCAACATATACTGAAAAGAACCCATAAGGAGATGTCACCAGTTCTTTTAATTGCTGATCCATCTCAAACATCCCCACTATGAATAAAACATTTGAGAAGGGAGTATTTATACCAGTTCAAGAAGTTTCTGGAAGAGCATGGGACCATGGTATGGAGACATATTTGATCTCTGTCCATGATCACCTGCTGTGCACACACGAAAGCTCATTAGCTTTTCAAACAAATCATGCTATCTTTCTGAATGGGTTGCAGGAATTGGACAATGATCAGATGTCACATAAGTGGTTTGGTTTCTGTCTCTCAGATAGGTACCAAAAAGGTGAGGGTAGGGAACAAATGCTCTTCCTGGCAAATCATGCCATTTGGAGTGCTGCAGGTTTCTTACTTGTCAATAACATTATTTATCACTCACACATACACACACACAGACATTCTCTCCTTGAAATATGCAGAATACAGGCAATAGTAGCCTCCAGCTTGGACCTGTAAAATGCCTCTCATAAACATATACACTATCTCACATGCTCATACAGACACAAACACAAACACACACACACACACACACACACATGCTCTCTCTCTTACACACATACGGCCGGATTTTAATACCTACGCGCGGGCATACATTTGTGTGCGTAACCCGGCGAGCACAAATGCATGCCTGATTTTATAACATGCGTGCGCAGCCGCGCACATGTTATAAAATCCGGGGTCGGCGTGCTCAAGGGGGTGCACAATAGTGCACCTTGCATCTGCTGAGCCCTTGGGGAGCTCTGCTGGCTTTCCCCATTCCCTCCAAGGCCGCTCTGAAATCGGAGAGGCCTTGGAGGGAACTTTCCTTCCGTCCCCCCACCTTCCCCCACCTTCCCCTCCCTTCCCCTATGTAACCTGTCCCCAGCCCTACCTAAATCCCCCCCCCCCCCACCTTTATTTTATGTTGCGCACAGGCATAGGTTGCACGTGTCGGCTGATTGCCAGCGCAAGACCCTGGCACAGTGGCAAAGGCCACTGTGCCATAGGCCTCAACTCCACCCAAGAACCGCCCCTGCCCTGCCCCCTATCCGCCCATTCAGTAAAGCCCCAGGACTTACATGCATCCTGGCGCTTTATGCGCACCGCTGGGCCTTTTGAAAATAGGCCTGGTGCGCGTAACTCCCCTAAGCACGTAAATCCTACGCGCGTAGGGCTTTTAAAATCTGCCCCCATACTCTCTTTACCCCAGAACATGCAGGTAACAGGAGCCTCCTCCTCCTTGGGCCTGCGCAGATGCTCACAGATGCTCTCACTCACACATACTTGCTCTGTCTCTCTCACACATACTCTCTCATATGCTCGCATGCACACATACTCTATCTCTCACACAGAAGTTGTCTCATATGCTCTGTCACTCAAACACATACATACTTATTCTCTCCCTAGAACATGCAGGGTACAGGCAGGAGCAGTAGCCTCCTCTCTTCAGTCACGCAGCCTGCCAACCTATCAGCCTGTTCCTACGCTCAGCGTGAACCAGTTGATGCTGCAGCTTTCTATATTTGGCCGTGCAGCTGGCCAATGCGCCAGTCTCTTCTTAAATTTGGCACAGTCCCAGCTGATGCAGTGGCCTCCTTTTTCCAGTTGGCTTAGCGGAGTAGAAGCAGTGGGGGATTGAAAAAGAAAATTAACGGTGGCTGTGGATGAGATTCGGGGCACATTCAATGGAAACATTACTTCTTTCTTCCTTTGATTCAATATTTCGAGGCTTTGATTCTAATATAGTTTTCTGCCGCTTTTGACACCCTTGATCATCATATTCTTGTATCGGGTTTACATTCCATAGGCATCTTCATGACAGTTTTAAATTGGTTCTTATCTTATCTATCAGATCACATGCAACAAATTAATATTGGTAATCATTCATTTGATCGATATATGATTTCTTCTGGTGTTCCACAAGAATCTTCTCTTTCCCCTATTCTTTTTAACATTTACCTGTTTCTGCTCTGTCTTATTCGTTCCTCTTTAAACATTCAATTTAAAATACACACTGACGACATTCAGTTTTTGGTTCCTTTTAATACCTCATGGTCCTCCACCCTCTGTATGGTTACTATATATATAAATACAATCAATGCCTGGCTATCGCATAACCGTCGAAACTAAATCCTTGCAAAACAGAAATAGTCTACCTAACATCTATATCTAACCCCACAACTAGTCCTCTCTCTCATCTTTATGTGCCTTTATATAAACCGTTGTGACGGTACCCACCTTAATGACGGATTAGAAAAATATTTAAATAAATAAAATAAAATAAATCTTTCTATAAATGGCTTATCCATCCCTATCCTAAATCAAGCATGCAACCTAGGAATACTGATAAATTCTGATCTCTCACTGTCACAACACATCTCTGCTGTAACAAAAAAATCATTTTTCAAGCTACATCTATTAAAACGTCTTTGTCCCCCGCTTTTTCATCAAGATTTTCGTACAGTCTTTCAATCCCTTTTTTTTAGGACTTGATTACTGTAACGCACTCTATCTGGGTTTACCTGACTCAGATATTCATCCCCTGAAATTAGTCCAGAATGTTGCTGCTCGTATATTATCTGGTACCTCTTTAAGAAACCATATATGTCTGTTCTCTTCATTGGCTTCCCATAAAATTCAGGATCCAATATAAAACATTGTCCATAAGTCACTCACTTATATATAAAACCCATCATCAGCTTGGTTATGCTCCATCCTATGAATCTATAAACCAACACGATACCTAAGATCTTTAACCAAAAATTTATTGGATATTCCTTCACTCTGTCTTGCAAGGCTGGACATTACACGAAAAAGAGCCTTCGCTGATGCTGGTCCATCCATTTGGAATTCTCTGCCAAATTCTCTTAGACAAATTTCAAACTCACAACAATTCAAGAAATCATTAAAAACATATTTATTTCAAATAGCCTTTAATATTCCAGCATCAGAACACACTTAATCACCTTCGACGTTTAACTTCCTTCACCAACCCAACAACTCTACTTACATATACATATGCAGTTTGGTGCTCAATACTAGATTAGATATTGGGGCAGATTTTAAAAAAGTACGCATGTACGTACTTTTGTTCGCGCACCCGGCACAAACAAGAGTACACCGGATTTTAAAATCCAGGAACGGTGCTAGCAAAGCTGCGCAAAATTGGCAGCCTGCACGCGCTGAGCCGCATAGCCTGCCTCCGTTCCCTCCGAGGCCCCACTTTCCCTTTCCTTCCCCTAACTAACCCGCCCCTGGCCCTAACTAATTCCCCCCTACCTTTATTTCAAAAATTACGCCTGCCTGAGGCAGGCGTAACATGTGCGCACAGGACAGCTGCTGGTACGCCATGTTCCTCCCCCCGGAATGCCCCTCAATGATGCGCCAACCGTGACACGCCCCTGACATGCCCCCCAGGAAAGCCCCGGGACATATGCGCGTCCCGGGGCTTGTGCGTGCAACATAGGCTCGGTGTGCGCAGGGGGTGGAAGGGGAAGCTTTTGGGGGGTTACACGCATATCTTACGTGCGTACCCCTTTGAAAATCTGCCCCATTATTTTTAATTTTTAGTAATTTTATTTTTTCTTTTCTTTTTTAAATGTATTCTTTATTCGATTTTCATTCAAAAAAGATTTTAAACAAAAATATACATAAGTAATGTTGGTACAATAAAATAAAAGGAAAATACAAATATATCTCAATAGCTTGTATCTCAATTATATCACCAATAATGGGGGGAAAAAACATATATTTGTATAACAAATCATAATTATAATTGAGAGGAGAGAGAGAGAATATTTATTTACTTTTGACCATCTATACTACCACCTTCTATATTTTTATCCCGTAAAAACTTCTACAAATGTAGTGGATCAGAGAAACTATACTTATTTCCTTGATAAGTCACATAACAAGCACAGGGATACTTCAGAAAAAAACTAGCACCAATTGCTAGCAATTTTGCTTTCAAGGAAAGGAAATGTCTCCTCTTAGCCTGGGTGGCCCTAGAGACTTCCAGAAACATAAATATTCTGACCACAAAAATTAAGGTCTTTATGTTTGAGAAAATCTCTAAACAATCTTTCTTTGTCAGACTCTAAATATAGAGAAACAAAAAGGGTAGCCCTTTTCTGTAGGATGTCTATAGACTCCTCGAGGAACGTTGAAACTCCAATAGTTGAAGTCTCAATCTCTTCCTCTTTCTGTTCTACCAATTTATCAGGAAAATAAAAGATCTTAGAAATTAATGGCAAATCTTTATCTCCATACTGCCGAATGTCTCACATATATTTTTAAACATTTCTGATGGAGATAAGAGCCTAGTCTGAGGAAAATTAGTCAGACGTAGGTTTTTATACCTCATCATATTTTCTACTTTTTCCAGTTCTTTATGAGTGGATAGACTATCTCATATGCATTGTTTCAGTATCTTCCAAAAGTTTTATTTTAATTGTTATTTTCACCATATCTTCCTTTAAATTGGAAACATCCTTTTTTTGTTCCTCAATTTGCAACTTATTTGAATTTACAACACCAGACAATGACATATTCATTTGTGAAACATTTTCATTCATTTTTTACAACATTTTCCAAATGTCTATTAATGTTACATCTTTAGGTGGGTCAATTGGCCACTGCTCAGGCCTCTTTGATTCTCCTTCAGGATTAACAATCGTCTTAACATTACAAGAATCAATGCAGTCATTTCCTTTAGGTAGACTGCCTGATTCTAAATGTAAAAAGCAATCTGGTAAGGTTGCCAATGGTTGTGGGGGGAGTGATGGTCCAGCTCTGGGGCTCAGGGAAGCTGAAAATTGCCTCCTGAACTATCCCCTGATGGTGATTTAACCCATCTAAAAACATGGTTGTCCATCGGTCCCCTAGATGTTATTGGGGATATAGGAAAACTTAACTTTTCTCTTCCTCCCCATAAATATGGGTTAGAATAGGCCAGAAAAGTCCACCAATATCCAAAGCAAATCTTAGACTCACCCACTGCTTCTCCGGACTTCCGATCTTCTCTGGGCTAAGCCAGGAAAAGCTGCACGCCGGCAGCAGCGATGCACTGCTTTCCTGCCGATTTTATGGACAGTCTCAGGCCAATGACGTCACTAGTCCTGCCCCCCACTCGGGGCTCAGCTGTTTTTTCGCGGCACTAAGATGTTGTTCAATCGGGCACAAAGTCCAGAATCGCTGGGGGACCTCTCTCTCTCACCTCTCAGCAGGCTCCCCCAGTAATTTTATTTTTTCTAATGTTTTTTTGTTTTTAATTTTTACAATATATTGTTTGAGATGTTATATTTATTATGTATGTTTTGTATGTAAGCCATTTTGATACATTTTTATATTGTAAAGACGGTATGTAATTTTTTTTAAAATAAATAAATAAATAGACTTATGTGTCCGGTGCTAATGACGACCCTGTTTTAGATTATTAGAATCCAGCCAAGACAAGTCATAAATTGACATAAATTATTTCAAGGGTCTCATGATCTAACTTGTATAAATTCAATCTTTCCTGGATCAACTTGAATCAGCATAGTCACCTAATGCTGGTCTCGATGACCTTGCTTTGCACTAATATGTAAAGTATGTGAAGACTGGAAATATCTTAAAATGCTTCAAGTGTCAGAATCTACAAATATCTGCATGCATTTGTATGTATTTATTGTTCTGACTTATTATTCATCTTTCTGAAGGAACTCCACCCAATGTGGTATACAGCATATGCGAATAACATTAAATAAATATATACCACTCTGCATTAAATATAAAAGAACAAAGCCAAAACATAAACATAAATTCAGCATACAGGGAGGGCAATTTTCAAGATGCTGCATAAAGCAACATATACAGATATAATTTGTACATTTGAAGTTACAGCAGTATTTTATAAATTGTGTGGCTCCCGCTAAGACAAGTATTTAATAAAGTTTTTGCCTATTTCCTTAAGAATATAGGGGCAGATTTTCAAGGACTTACGCACGTAGGGGGGTTACGCGCGCTGGGCCTATTTTCAAAAAGCCCAGCGGCGCACATAAAGCCCCGGGACGCGCGTATGTCCCGGGGCTTTTCTGAATGGGCAGACAGGGGGCGGGGCGGGACGGGGCAGATGGTCCGGGGGCATTGTGGGGTGGTCTGGGGGCGTGATGCGGCAGTCCGGGGGCAAGGCTTAGTGGTCCGGGAGGCGTGGCCGAGGACTCCGGCACAGGGGGATCGCGTGCTGGCACTCGGCCAGTGCGTGCAAGTTATGCCTGCCCAGGCGTAATGTGAGATAAAGGTATGTTTTGGTTTTTTTTCAGGCTGGGGGGCAGGACTGGTAGAGGAAGGGAGGGGAAGGTGGGGGGGGAATGGGGAAAGCCAGCTGGTCTCCCCGAGAGCTCGGCACGTGCAAGGTGCACTAGTAATGGGATGGCAAAATAGCTAGGCTTTCTCTGCTTCCTAAAACACAAAGGGGCAGATTTTAAAACCTACGCGCGTGGCCCACAAATGTACTCCCAATTTTATAACTTGTGCACGCCGGTCGACTGCCAACGGGCCATCTCCCGGCCAAGCAGCTCTGCAGAGGCCTCTGGCCATGGCCCAAGCCCCATCCCACCCATTTTTTCAAGCCCCGGGACTTACATGCGTCCCGGGGCTTTACGCTCGCCGCTTGGCCTTTTGAAAATAGACCCGTCGCGCGTAACCCCCCCCTACGCACTTAAATCCACCTGGATTTATGTGCGCAAGTCTTCTAAAATCTGCCCCAAATAATCTAAATGTAACTCTACTTGAAAGGAGTTCCAGGAGTTGCTTCCATAAAGCTCCTGTGTGAGTATTGTACCACTTGATTTCTTTCAATGAGGAGATAGCCAGAGAGGATCCCTGAGAGAACCCTAACAACTTAAAAGGATTATAAAGGGACGACCTCTTGCTAAGGTACATTCTCTCAGGGCCTTAAAGGCCAGTTTCAGTGTCTTAAATTTTGCCCTATACAATACTGGTAACCAATGAAAATCCTGCAAAAAAGAATGTGATACGATCACATCCCTTGGAAGCCTCTAACCTCTGTGCCACTGCATAACTATTATATATCTCACTGAAGTATGCCCGCTGAGAGACTAGCATGGCATGAACCATTGCAACTAGGCTTGCTCTCTTACTAAATGATCATGGTGTGCGCAGTTTGGCAAATATGAAAAAGGCAGTTATTAAAAGTTGCCATAATTTGATTGTGAATATTAATGTTGAATCCAATAGAACTCCAAGATTCCTAACCTGAAATTTAAAAAAAAAAAAATATTTTTCCACTCCAAACCTATCAGAGAAAACATGTATTTTTTCCAAAAATTTGCACAATTGATATAAAACCCAATCAAAACTGTCCAATTATCCAGCAAAAAGTTGAAGTTTAGAACAGATTACAATTTAGTTAAAGTTAGCTATCTCTGTCTATCTTTTGCAGAATTTATAAATCAATAAGGAAATTATTTCATATTTTTATATGGTATTTGTACAATGCAAAGAATGGAACACTAGAAAATGTTATTACAGCTTTCCCTTGATTTTGTTTTGATGCATTAATTCACAACTATATTCCATAATTGGCTACCTTGTATAGAAATGAAATCCAAGGGGGGCGCCTACATTTTACATTAATCATTTCATGTAGCTCTCTATCATTTTGTTTTATTCTGAGAGCCTTTTGTAAAACCGAAATAGTTTATGAAATGTTAGTCACTTTACATTATTTATGGTTTAGAGCTGGAAAGCGTCACTAAAGGTCAAAGCTCTGCTACATCAGAATCAGAGTCTATTAAACTGAAAAGGGTTCAGGCATATAGAAAGCTTTTGTTTCTGCTTCTATGCAGATGCCTGTCACCTTTCTAAATGGATGTTTTTACAATGTGTAGACTGAAATGCCCTAGTGTCCATGTCCACCATAACAATAACAGAAACCAGGTGGTATGAATTAGAGAGAGGAAACTTGAGGAATCACATTCCTAGTGATACACTGCAATAAATTAGATGCAATTTGATCTAGGTGAAAGGAAAAGGAAAAACACATTTTTGACTGGAGCTTATACCGAGTGTTTCTGGAGTTAGCAGATAAGGAATGCATTTACTTATGCTAAAATTCATAACCAATTTCTAACCAAGAAAATGTAAGCAGTCTGTCTTCATTTCACTTGTCATGCTTTTGAATGACATTTTTTTAAATCTGTCACACACAAATGCTTTAAGGTCCATATTCAACAAGGATCTTTTTTTTTTTCTTTCACGGATACAAAATGGAAAAGACTCAGGAGCAGTAACTTTCAAAGTAGTGCACGGGCACATTGGCGTGTGCGTCAGCCTGCGCCCAGGGGCATGGCTATTTTATAACTTGCTCACTTTTATGTGTGCATGTTCATGTTATAAAATAGCCTGGCTGTGCACACTTGTGCAGCTAATTTTAGTGGGCACGTGTCTGCTTCTACCTCATGAGTCCGGGAAGTTTAAAGGGGGCACACGCCCTTGCCATTGCCAGTTTATCAGTTCATCCACCAGCTGGTCCAGTTAACAGCTAAGTCTTCCAAACCCCTCTGGTTTGATAGCCTACACTCCCCCCAGTTACCCCAGACCCTTTAAAACCTTCAGAAATGGCTTGTTCCTTTAATTTTACAACTTACACATCATCCATAGCAGAAGTAAAGTTACTCAACAGGGGACCTTGGTGTGGACGTGTAAGTATTTATGTGCATATCACTTGGCTAGGTCCAGAAATGCCCTCCCTTCCCAGACCATGCCTTCGTCCCGCCCCTTTCTGGAAGCTTTTGAGATATGTATAAGCGGGATTTATGCATGTATCTGGGTGCTTTTTAAAATATGGTTGGCACACATGAGCCTGAATTCTTCACACATCCCCTAATTGATGTGTGCTCCAGGCTTTTAAAATTCAGCTTTTAGTAGCTAGGGCTGTTGGTGATTTAAAAACAGTATCATCCTCACCAGACAAATAAATCAGTTTTTTTTAAACCAGTACTGGAGTGCCCCTAACCAGTCTGGTATCTTTAGGATATCCATAATGAGATAGATTTGCAAGGATTGCCTTCATTATATGGAGATCACTCATGAAACTTCATTATAGATATCCTGGATATCCTGAAGCTCAGCAAAGAACAACGAGGTGGAATCGGTAAAACATGGACTTTATGTTTTACCGATTCCACCTCGTTGTTCTTTGCTGCTAGCCATATTGGATCGGTTACCGGTTTGTTTTCTTGGACTATCCTGAAGCTCAGACAGGCTCGTGGGTACTCGAGGACCAATTTGAGAAAAATAGACTTAAATCATTTTCTTGACCTCACATCTGACTACATTTCTACAATTTTTGGAAATTGTGCACAGGGAGCCTAAATTTAAACTTATCTATAATACATTTGCATTTATGAGTAGATGCTACTCATGTCAGTTGCACAAGTTATAAAATACTAGAAATGTGCATTTGTTTTTGCAAAATTAGACAATTTTAAAGCACGTATTAATGGCAGTTAGTGCGCGCTAACTTTAAAATGTTAGTGCACGCTAACCCAAAAATCGGAGGCCCACGAAAAAAAACAAACCACCGAACCATGGGAAAACCAAAGTTTCCCATGGGGGCCCGAAATCGAAGCCTGAAACGAACAAAGAACAATGCACATCTCTATAAAATACTGCGTATTTCTGGTCTGAAAAAAAATATGTTTCAGTATGTGCACATATTTCCAATGCAAGAAAATGCATACTTTCTCTATCCATTTTATAAACATATGCACATATATTTTGTGCAAATTAATCACAATACTGCTTGAATAAATACCCCAAATTAAGTGCAGAGGCAGGTATTTTATAAACTATTGTCATACACTGTTTTGAAAATATTTACACATATACTTGGAATAGCTGGTTTACGAAATCATCTGCCAGTTCACCCAGCCTTTCTGTTGTTTATCTACATCATCTAGGAATTCATCCTGAATCCCCACTCTCCCCAGTTTACACAGATCTCTGCAGAGGAGCCAGACAGACTATTAGATACTATATCTCAGCCCTGAAAGTACATGCATATGTGCTAGTATGCACAAGTTTATACAGAATTATGCATATAGGGGTAGATTTTAAATGGGTGTGCGCAGGCGTACATGTGCACATGCTACCCGGCATGCACACATGTACACCCAATTTTATAACTTGCACGCGCAGGCCTGCGCAAGTTATAAAACCGGGGGTTGGCGCGCACAAGGGGGTGCACAATTGTGCGCCTTGTGCGCGCTGAGCCGCACTGCCTTCCCCCATTCTCTTACCCCCACCCCACCTTCCCTTCCCTTCACCTACCTTTTTCTTTTTTTCGATTTTATTTCAAAACTTACTTCAGCCCTGGGGCTGAAGTAAGTTGCGCGTGCCAGCCAACTGCCGGCGCGCGATCCGAAGCACAGTGGCAAATGGTCGTTGTGCCTGGACCCTCTGGCCTCACCCTGCCCCTGGACTGCTCACGCCCCACCCCCTCCCCGCCCCTTTTTGCAAACCCCAGGACTTCCACTCATCCCGGGGTTTTACTCGTGTCGCTGGGCCTTTTTAAAATAGGCCCGGTGTGCGTAACCCCCCTCTGGATTTACGCGCGTAGGGCTTTTAAAATCTGGCCCATAAGTTTTGCAAATATTTATAAAAGTATGCACATATATGTTGTCATTAAATAATTGTATTGTGTGCATAATAACCCTCATTGTATGTGCTGAAGCAGGAATTTTATAAAATTGTTTGATATATGCCAATAACTTATGAAAATAATTTTATGTGTACTTCCAAGCACTTCTCTGACCCAGACCTTCATCAGCTATCCCACACCCTCCACCATTTACTGCATAACCTCCCACTGAAATACTGCACAGAAAAGAGAAGTCACTTAAAATGGAGTGTCTGCCTAAGGAATACTATGTTAGTGATGAGACCATGAATTCAGTTTTTTTCAGTAAATTGTATTCTTTGAAAGAAGAAAAGATGGACAAATTGTGCATTCTTTTAAAATGAAAGGGTAAAATGCAAGAAAAGAGACAATTTTCATTTCATCCATGGACCTCTGAAATGAATAGAGGGTGCCAACAAATTTGATCAAAATGTTGTGTTTCATTCATTTGTGTTTCCCATTCAACTCTATATCCCATTGAAACGTGGTGCATTGAAACTGTAGCAATCAACCAATTCCTTTATGAGATAGTAGACAGTCCAGAGCTAAGGTGAGAGACCTAGGAAAGTAGACAGGATGAAGGACCAATCAAGGTAAAGCATTTATTTTAAACTATCTTATAGATGATATATGTATCACATGACACTGATATCCTCACACTGAAAGATCTGAATATGTGCAAAGAAAATCCATCTTCTCTGATACATATTAAAGGGGAAGCTTGCCTTTTTTTAAGCTGTCTTAGAGTCAAAGAAAAGCTATAAAAAATAATTTTGGCATTGGCAAAGGGCTTTACTGTTGCAATCTCAGGGCTCTCACTGTCAGAGAGAGAGGTACTGATTTCTTTCTGTTCACTGGGGCAGGGCAGACCATCTTAAGGCATGGGCCATCCATTGCTCCTACCATGAGAGAGGGCCAACCAATGGCACCAGTAGCCCCTGTCACACGGTAAGGGCAAAGGGCCACCGGTGCTATTTTGATTACTAACAGCCAACGGCCCGAGAGGGCGAGATTGCTCCCTGGACCCCCGCGGGACTACCAGGAACTTTTGGCAAGTCTTGGGGGGGGGGGGTCGGGCAAGTCTTGGGGGGTCAGGATGGTGGGGGTTTGTAATTAATTAATTCTGAAGGGTTGGGATGGGTTTGGGTTTTGGTTTTTTTTAAATGTACCCTTTCTGCCCCCCCAAAAAAAGGATAGGAATACCACATGAAATTTTGTGGGTTTTCCTTTCGTTTTGTCAGCCCCCTGAAATGCAATGAAATTGGAAATATCGTCTTTATTCTCTATTTCATTACCACCAAAGTACATCCCTAATATTAACAGGTGTAAATATGTATAAGTAATTTTTGTACCATCATTTTAAAGGGGAATGTACGCACATATTTTCCCTTTAAAAATTAGTATAAAGTCTGTAGTAAAAAGTACCCATTTGCTTTATACCAATACAGGCACTTACAAAATGATATTTTATTTTTCTCAGTACAGAACTGCATATATTTGATATGTGCTACACAAAACTCAGGTGTGCTTCCCCTTCCACTCAGCAGCCCAGCAAAAAAGCTGCCCGGGACTTCTATGGACTAGTGGCTGAAAAATATTATGCTAGTATTTTAAGCTGGTTTGAGTAAGGATATCTATTTTAATCTTAGGGGAAGGGGACTGTTTTAGGATGATAATAACATGGCCTTTAGAGGACCAACAGAACAGAAGGTAAATCTATTCATACACATATTTCAACAATATTTGCTGGAAAAGAACAAATGAATCAGTCTGAATTTGAAACTATTGTACCCTACACAGCAGCATAGCACCCATTTTGAGTACAGATTTGGAAAGGCAAGTAACTAAATCTAACATGCTAAAATGCTAAATCCTATATCAACTTTGGATTATCAGAAAGTACAGTGGCACCACAAACTAAAGCCTAGATTCATCAAAATGCTATAAATTTCACATGAATAATTGTTACTGCACCATGTGCTATGCATAGCTATTTTATTGTGATCCATGTTAAATTTATTACACCCATGAGATTTGATATTCTCACTTTACAGTGCCCAGACAGGCATTTTCTTATGTTGGGCAGAGAAAGATAGACTCTTTATAAGATCTTCATTTATTTATTTATTTATTTATTTATTTATTTATTTTAACATTTTTCTATACCGTCGTATGGTGGGGATCGTCACAACGGTTTACATTAAGGCACATAAAAATAATGCTAATGTATTTTAAGTTACATAGGTGCCATTAAAGATCGGTAACATAGTTTGTAATAATATTAATTGGTAAGTGTAATAAATCATGTCCAATTCACCTTGTATTGGTTTAGGCTACGAGATTACCTTTATCATTGTACTTTTACCTTTTATTGCTGATCTTAAGCTAAATAAAATAATACACATATTGATGTTGGTTATGTGTTTGTTGTTCACCTGTTTCTACCTGCTTTCCACTGGGCATTATTCTCCTTTCTCTTTCTGATAAGCTAGTTTAAAGAGCCATGTTTTTAAATTTTTTCTAAAGGTTTTGTTGTTACTTTGTAGTCTTAACTCCAATGGCATTGAATTCCATAGTACGGGTCCTGCCAAGGATAACGCTCTCTCTCTTACCTGTGTAAGCCTTGCTGTTTTGATTGATGGAATGGTAAGGAGTGCTTTGTTGGCTGATCTCAGGTTTCTATTTGGAACGTGTACACGAAGGGCTGTGTTCAGCCAATCTGCTTTTTCATTATGTATTAATTTGTGTATGGTGCTTAGTGTTTTGTGCTGAATTCTTTGTTCAATGGGTAGCCAGTGTAATTCTGCCAGGGTTTCTGTGATGTGATCTCTTTTGCTTTTGCCGGTTAAGATTCTAGCGGCTGTGTTTTGCAATATTTGTAGCGGTCTTAACGAAGTGCCCAGTGGAAAGCAGGTAGAAACAAATAAACAGGTGAACAACAAACACATAACCAACATCAATATGTGTATAATTGTATTTAGCTTAAGTAGGAGGGCGTTACAGTAATCAGTACTTGCAAAAATCAGCGTTTGTAGTACTGATCTGAAGTTGGCGGTTGTTAGAAGAGGTTTAAGTCTTCTAAGCACCATGATTTTAGCGTAACCTTCCTTTACTTTTAAAGATATATGTTGTTTTAAGCTTAGTTCCGTGTCAAGTATTACCCCTAGGTTCCGTACTTTGTCAGCTATTTTTTGGATGTTGTTGAGTATTATTGTTTTTTTGAATGATCTGCGTGTTTTTTCGTTCTAAATGTATAAATTCTGTTTTCTCAATATTAATTACTAGCTCCATTTGGTTTAGTAGTTGTTTGATGATATCTAGGTACATATTTGCTATTTTTAATGTTTTTTCAATAGTGTCATCAATGGGTAGTAGTCAACTATTATAACAATATAGTAGGGTCAGCTAATAACTCATAGTGAGGTTTTGTTGGTGGTTTAGGGTTTTGGGGGCAGTTTGACATGCAGAGTGAAACGTACACGTATAAATTAAGAACTGTTGATTTTATGATGAATTTTTCAAATTAATATTCAACCGATCATCATATTCTACCATCAGGGTAAACCGAAGCCTGTTATGTTAACAGACGGTGAGACCTCATATGTACTATGGCAGGCTATTTAATATATGCCCCTCAGTGCCAGTAGTTTAATCTTGCGGTGATAAACTGAATATTACACCGTCTGTAACTTTGTAATCATTGGTCTCACTGTCTATTAGGAGTACTGACACTTTGTGTCCGTTAAACGTTATTGTATAGGCAGTAGATAGGAAAAACCACTTATCGTAGCAGGTAGTGCAGTAGGGATGTATCACTGGCGTGTTGGCCCGACACGGCTCGTGTTTCTGGAGAACCTTCTTCAGGGGCTGCAGTGTGCCAGTACTGTGAATATAATAAAGCAAAGTTAATGCGTCCTGAATGCCATCAAACTGATTCCTGCACTGATAGCAAACGATAACCTACTGTTCCCAAAACTGCCGGTGCGTTCTGCTACTCGGCTGCGGCTAAAGTCAGGCAGCAGGATCCGCCATGTTCAAGACCTAGTTATATAGGTCTATATAGATAGGTTTTTCCTATCTACTGCCTATACAATAACGTTTAACGGACACAAAGTGTCAGTACTCCTAATAGACAGTGAGACCAATGATTACAAAGTTACAGACGGTGTAATATTCAGTTTATCACCGCAAGATTAAACTACTGGCACTGAGGGGCATATATTAAATAGCCTGCCATAGTACATATGAGGTCTCACCGTCTGTTAACATAACAGGCTTCGGTTTACCCTGATGGTAGAATATGATGATCGGTTGAATATTAATTAGAGTGAAACGTACAGACAGCACAGTACACCTCAGTGATGATTTGATGTGATTTGGAGTGAGGAAAGTCTCACAAAGATGATATTTCTACAATGTTCTCTCACCCTAGCTTGATGGACACACTCTGCATGTCAAACTGGCCCCAAAACCATAAACCTGGAGTTATTAGCTGGCCCTCTTATACTGATATAAATAGTTGACTACTATGAAGGTCTTATAAAGAGTCTCTGTCTCTCCCCCTCAGCCCCAAAATGCAATCTGAATTGCATTTTGGGCTTATTGCACAGCTTAACGCCAGAAAAAAAGGTGTAGTTATTTCTAGCATTAAAAACATGCGATATTGCCATTTATTTTCATTAATCCTGCAAAACTTTGCATTTATGTACCACGATCATCGCATGCGTTATGGAATTAAACATCAAAACTCATTGTGATGAATGACCCTGTAAGCTGCTAGCCAATTCTGAAATTCTCCAGAAAAATTGTCTTTTCCCCATTAATAGTTTAAAAATACATGCACTGTACTTTGCTTCCACTAAGCAATGTCCTTTCTAGTCAATAAATTAGAGGGTAGGATGGAATATAAATGTGACTGGAATGCAGAAGCAATATGTTTTTTGGATCCTGACCTCCCTATGATGGATGGTATTATCTGTGTCATTCATTATGATTTTCATACCAGTAAAATGAAAACTTAAGCCCCCCATGCTGCCTTCACTTATTCCCCATTTTTCTTGCATTTTCTCATAATATCTGAACAAACAACTGAAGTGATGGAATGAGTTTTTAGCATTTTACCAACTTCAGTAGGATATATAGATCTAAAAAAACACAAAAACCCTTTTACCAGAGAGGAGGCCGGCAAATTACAAAGCTAGGGTAGTTTTTCCTAGAAGGGATCAGAGTTTGTAGACAAAGGACAATGCTGTGCTCCATAGTGCATATCTCATTAATGTCCACCCATTCTCACCCCCTCTCTAAAAGCTTTTTATTTTTGCAGTGTTTCCATGCTTAGAGTAATTTCTGAATGATCTGCATGCATTTCTATTGAGCTATAGTACTTTAAATTCTATATATTTTTCTTTTTAAGCTACCAGATCTTTCCAAACCCAGGTGAGATAAGACATAAAAAGAATGCTGTACCCCATTCAGCGAACATGGATATTGCCTGTTAGGTAGAGCTCACATCAGCAGAGAAGCACTTGATTCAGTATCTCGATGAAGAGAGCCTTTTTTTGTCCTACAGTGTCTGCCTCTCATGGCAGATTAGGTATCCTTGTACCTCCAATGAGCTGGAGACAAAAGACTATCCATATACAATTATAGTTCATTAATAATTGCATATGAATCTCTGTTCTTGTATTTTTATAGTGTTTCTTCTAACTAGCATAACTGAACAAAACAAACCTTTCTGAACGTGCATATACTTTCTGACCTTCTTCAGTCCAAAGGTAGCCTTCCATATATGGCAATAATCTAGAAGGCCAGAAGAGAATATGTTTACAGACTGATAAAAAGTGCCATTTGCTAGAGATTTTAGAACTCTGGCTCAATTCCAGCATTTGCATTTGTCCTAAATGGATGTGAAGTATACACATTCAAAAGAGAGACTTGTTATCACACAAAGGCTTCTGTTGTTTGAAAGCTCCCATTAATTAATAACCCCCCCCCAAAAAAAAACAACAAAAAAACAGCAAAAGCCCAGGTTGATGGGCAGACAATGTGCAAAATCTCACAATATGCCACTCTGGGTTGGATCTTGTGGAATTTTACATTAACACACAGAGCAGTTATTACAACCTGGATTATCTTTCTGCACAAAAAACGCATGGGTACCAGGCAATGCACTTTCATTTCTGTGCTTTTTTGTACTCTAGGGACCCTTACACAGGGAAAATAAACAATCTAGAAAAGACAGAGCTGCATACTCTTAGTGTTTGACTGGATTATAGAAGAGTTCTTACCTGCACTAGAAGTGCCATTAAAAAAAGTCCTAATTTTCATTAATATAACCTTTTTTTGGTTTGCTTACCCTGTTTAAAAATCTCTGAGCAGATTACTTTAAAATTTGGATTAATAAATCAATGCATTTATAGTATTAGAGAATAACTTTCAAACAACTGCATAGAGTGCATATATGTGCGTACATGGCCATGTGTATTTTTAACATGGTATTTTATAACCCACGCATATTTTTAAAATATGCGTATTTTAACCCTGCAATGTACTCGCATATATATGCGCAAATGCATGCAATGCATTGAAACCATGTTTAATTTAAGTACATTGAATGCATGTACTTTTCTTACCGATTTAAAAATATACACAAGTATATTTTACACATACAAGTAGGACTTCCTTGTATAAGTCCCAATTTATGTGCCTAAGTCAGCCAATTTTAAAACGTGTGCATCAATGAAATTAACCAGTTTACCAATTAGTCCACCAGTTCACCCAGTCCTTCTCCAGGTCATCGAGAGCTTCCTGGTTCTTCAGCCTGAACTCCTTCTACTTCATCCAGACCTCCCACCCAGTCAGCACTACAAAATAAACATGCTTAATATCATATTCGTCAGATAATTAGCAAGTGTAAAAGTTGGCAAATGTGTACATGTGTTTTCTAAAAAAGCAACTTATGGATGTAAGTGTTGGTCCTGCCCCAGAATGCCAATAAACCAGCCCTTTTTATGCCTGTATATGTGCGTGCTAAAGTGAAAATATGGGCAGATTACAAATAGATCCTGCTTATGCTCATATGTACTAATTTTTATGCTTGTAACAATTTGAAAATTTACCGAGTATTTTTCAAAATTTATAAAAGAATTGCAAATTTTACCTTCTAGAAACAATTAATGTGAAAAAGGGGCTATACTGGGTCAGACCAAAGGTCCATCAAGCCCAGTATCCTCTTTCCAACAGTGGTCAATCCAGTCACAAGTAGCCTGGTAGGATCTCAAATAATAGACCCAATCCCTGCTCCTAACCAGGAATAAGCAGTGGCTTTCCCAAGTTTGCCCCTAGATTAATAAAAAATGCCCGTAATATCACAGGCCTAAGGAAAAGGGCATGTTTAGGGTAATTTTTTAGTTACCATATCACCATAGCACTTTGCATAAGTAGTATCGCATGGTATGATACTTCCTCTTTCACATCTTGTGCTGAGAGAGAGAGAGAGAGAGAGAGAGATATCTCTATAGGAGGGGCAACTAATGGCTCGAGGTGAGGTGTCAATGGAGGTTTAGGGTTTAGGAGCCAGGTTTTCATTCATTAGGGCGAGATAATATAGTACAATATTTCATCTTTATGAGACTTTCCTCACTCCAAATAATGTCAAATCTTCATCGAGATGTGCTGTTCATACGTCTCACTATAAATGAAAACCTGGCTCCTAAACTCTAAACCACCACCAACACCTCACCTCAAACTATTAGCTGCCCTTCCTATAGAGATATAAATAGGTGCATACTGTGAAGGCCTCATAAGAGGCTCTCTCTCCCCCCACCCAAACCCAGAAATGGCCAAAATACAATTTAAAAAATGTATTGTGAATTGCTTTATGGCCATTTCAGTCATAACACACAGATTAATGCCAAGAAAAAAGGTGCAATATTGCCCCTCATTTTCATAATGCCTCCCTAATCCCACCCCTTCCCAAAATTTGCATTCGTGCAGTGCGCTAGTGCTATTATCGCACGCATTTTGGCGTTAATGCACACGTTATCGCATGTGTGAACTCCATAATGCATTTTGATGAATGATCCTTTTAAATGGCTAATAATAGTTTGAGGACATTTCCTCCAGGAACTTGTCTAAAACCTTTAAAACATATATATGCTAACTGATCCCATCATCAATTGATCTTTATTCCTATATATCCAAGTGATCCAACAAAGCAACCTCACTAATTTACTTTGTTATTTAACCAAAGCTAAACAACATCTTAGCTTGATGTATTAACTGGTATCATTATTGCTGATAGTGCTTTGAATGTTGAGGAGCTAGACATACATTTATTTATTTATTTATACATGCATATATGTGGAAATAGGTTGGGGAGGCAATTTTTACAATTACTTTTAATTGAGTCCCTGCAGATCTTGATGGACGTGATCATGGTTTGTGTGGGAGGCAATGACTTTTACTTAATTCTATTTATGCTTGATAACAGAAGTACAGAGTCAAAATCAATCTAAATTATGGCTAATGAGAATGTTTAACTACCTAGACCATATGCCTATTGCTAATAAAATGTAAAGTAATGTAATGCAACTATAATATGCTCTCCTCACTGGGTAAAGGATACAAAATGCAAAATACTGTGCTTTGGTACCAATCATCATTTTTCTGGTTGTCATATCAAACCTTCTAGACACTTCAGGCAATGATCTATCATCATCACGAACATAAGAACATAAGAAATTGCCATGCTGGGTCAGACCAAGGGTCCATCAAGCCCAGCATCCTGTTTCCAACAGAGGCCAAAACCAGGCCACAAGAACCTGGCAATTACCCAAACACTAAGAAGATCCCATGCTACTGATGCAATTAATAGCAGTGGCTATTCCCTAAGTAAAATTGATTAATAGCCATTAATGGACTTCTCCTCCAAGAACTTATCCAAACCTTTTTTGAACCCAGCTACATTAACTGCACTAACCACATCCTCTGGCAACAAATTCCAGAGCTGTATTGTGCGTTGAGTGAAAAAGAATTTTCTCCGGTTAGTCTTAAATGTGTTACTTGCTAACTTCATGGAATGCCCCCTAGTCCTTCTATTATTCGAAAGTGTAAATATCCGAGTCACATCTACTTGTTCAAGATCTCTCATGATCTTAAAGACATCTATCATACCCCCCTCAGCCATCTCTTCTCCAAGCTGAACAGCCCTAACCTCTTCAGCCTTTCCTCATAGGGGAGCTGTTCCATCCCCTTTATCATTGTGGTTGCCCTTCTCTGTACCTTCTCCATCGCAACTATATCTTTTTCGAAATGCAGCGACCAGAATTGTACACAGTATTCAAGGTGCGGTCTCACCATGGAGCGATACAGAGGCATTATGACATTTTCCGTTCTATTAACCATTCCCTTCCTAATAATTCTTAACATTCTATTTGCTTTTTTGACTGCTGCAGCACACTGAGCCGACGATTTTAAAGTATTATCCACTATGATGCCTAAATCTTTTTCCTGGGTGGTAGCTCTTAATATGGAACCTAACATCGTGTAACTACAGCAAGGGTTATTTTTTCCTATATGCAACACCTTGCACTTGTCCACATTAAATTTCATCTGCCATTTGGATGCCCAATCTTCCAGTCTTGCAAGGTCCTCCTGTAATGTATCACAGTCTGCTTGTGATTTAACTACTCTGAATAATTTTGTATCATCCACAAATTTGATAACCTCACTCGTCGTATTCCTTTCCAGATCATTTATATATATATTGAAAAGCACCGGCCAAGTACAGATCCCTGAGGCACTCCACTGTTTACCCTTTTCCACTAAGAAAATTGACCATTTAATCCTACTCTCTGTTTCCTGTCTTTTAACCAGTTTGTAATTCACGAAAGGACATTACCTCCTATCCCATGACTTTTTAGTTTTCGTAGAAGCCTCTCATGAGGGACTTTGTCAAACGCCTTCTGAAAATCCAAATACACTACATCTACCGGTTCACCTTTATCCACATGTTTATTAACCCCTTCAAAAAAATGAAGCAGATTTGTTAGGCAAGACTTCCCTTGGCTAAATCCATGTTGACTGTGTCCCATTAAATCATGTCTTTCTATATGCTCTATGATTTTGATCTTGAGAATAGTTTCTACTATTTTTCCCGGCACTGAAGTCAGGCTCACTGGTCTATAGTTACCCGGATCGCCCCTGGATCCTTTTTTAAATATTGGGGTTACGTTGGCCATCCTCCAGTCTTCAGGTACAATGGATGATTTTAATGATAGGTTACAAATTTTAACTAATAGATCATACATTTAATTTTTGAGTTCCTTCAGAATCCTAGGATTCATACCATCTGGCCAGGTGATTTGCTACTCTTTAGTTTGTCAATCTGACCTACTACATCTTCCAAGTTCACAGTGATTTCGTTCAGTTCGTTTGACTCATCACCCCTGAAAACCATCTCCGGAACTGGTATCTCCCCAATATCCTCATTAGTAAACATGGAGGCAAAGAATTCATTTAGTCTTTCTGCAATGGCCTTATCTTCCCTAAGAGCCCCTTTAACCCCTCTGTCATCTAATGGTCCAACCGACTCCCTCACAGGTTTCTTGCTTTGAATATATTTAAAAAAGTTTTTATTATGTTTTTGCCTCTATGGCCAACTTCATTTCAAATTCTCTCTTCGCCTGTCTTATCAATGTTTTACACTTAGCTTGACAATGCTTATGTTTTATCCTATTTTCTTCAGATGGATCCTTCTTCCAATTTTTGAAGGATGTTTTTTTTGGCTAAAATAGCCTCTTTCACCTCACCTTTTAACCATGATGGTAATCGTTTTGCCTTCCTTCCACCTTTCTTAATGCGCGGAATACATATGAACTGCGCCTCTAGGATTGTATTTTTAAACAATGTCCAAGCCTGTTGAACACTTTTAACCTTTGCAGCTGCACCTTTCAGTTTTTTTCTAACTATTTTCCTCATTTTATCAAGGTTTCCCTTTTTAAAATTTAGTGTTAGAGCTGCAGATTTACTTATTGTCCCCCTTCCAGTTATTAGTTTAAATTTGATCATGTTATGATCACTATTGCCAAGTGGCCCCACCACTGTTACTTCTCTCACCAAATCTTGCATTGTAGATTTTATAACATGTACGCGTGGCATACATGTTCGTGCGCTACCTGGTGCACGCACATATACACCCAATTTTATAACTTGCTTGCGCAGGCACGCACAAGTTATAAAATCAGGGGTTGGCACGTGCAAGGGGGTGCACAATTGTGCACCTTGCACGCGCCGAGCTGCGCTGCCTTCCCTTGTTCCCTCCCAGGCCGCTCCAAAATCGGAGTGGCCTGGAAGGGAACTTCCCTTCCTCTTAACCTGACCTTCCCACCCCTTCCCCTAACCTTTCCTACTCTAGCCCTACTGTAACCCCCACCAAAAATTGTATTTTATCTTTTGTGCCTGCCGTTGCGCACAATCCTCAGCACAGTGGCAAATGGCCGCTGTGCCAGGAGTCGCTGACCCCGCCCCCTCCCCTTCCCTTTTTTCAAGCCCTGGGACTTACGCGCGACGCTGGGCCTTTTTAATATAGGCCCGGCGTGCGTAAGGCGATTTACGTGCGTAACTTTTTAAAAATCTGGCCCAAAATATTTCATGCACAGCAGAGACACTGTTTACAGTAATTGCACATTTGTCACTAATCATCGAATTACTGTGGTGTAACAAGATTTAACACAATGAAAAGATGATGGAGTTATACACAGGAGTTGAGGTATGTAAGTGGGTTGTAGCATATTTAAAAGAGGCATATTTGTTAATAATAGGTAAGGGTATTACTTTGAATGTATTTACTGTATCCAGAATGGTGGTATCTGCTAATAGCAGCTAATAGAAAGCAAAGACAATGCACAGTAGCACAATTTATGCTTTGTGTAATCTAGACATATGCGAAAGCTTCAGGTTGAAGACTGATTTTTAGTGCAGGAGTCACCACTGTCGGAGAGAATACGGAATGTAATTGATGCCAATGCAGATACTCCTGGCGTTCTTCCCAACAGAGCTTAGAACTAAATGTAGAATTGAAAAGACTAGTTTTCATTTTGGTATATAAAAAAAAAGTGCTTTCTTAGGTATGGTTATTTATGAAGTGTTGAGCATGAGAAGGAAAAACCACTGTAAGGGAAGATGAATAAATATGCTTTTATCTGATAAAAATGTGAGGCTCAATAAAAGATAATGAGATGTTACATGGAAGTTCTGCACAGAAAAGTATAAAGAATATTTGACAGAAACTGCATTTTTTTTTCTTTGCTTGTAGAGGCATCCATTTGCACCAGTATATCCTGGTATTTATGAGGCTTTTAGCCCCTAAAATAGTAACACAAGACAGACCATAAAACAAACTCCTAGGAGCCCTAATTTTTCAGTTTGAGGCTTAAAACATAAAAGGATTCTGCAGTGGAATATAGCAATGAATCAAAAGAGGTTAAGAGAATATTTCCTGATCCTTGGAGGACAGATCTGTTGAATTTTTATTTTATGCAAATCAGTGGGTAGAAAAGCAATAAAAGTAGAACATATAGCTTAATTAAAAGTAATATAGCCAAAATATGTATACTTAATAACAACTATGGTGTTATGTTCAAGGAGTAAACTAAAAGAAAGGTCTAATATAGTGAATGCCAAAAATAAATCGAAGAATGAGTTTTCAAAGAAGAAATTCATCATAACAAGCTTTGGGGTAGATTTTATAAATGTACGTGCGGGCGTACTTTTGTTCGTGCACCAGGCGCGAACAAAAGTACGCTGGATTTTATAAGATACGCGTGTAGCCGCGCGTATCTTATAAAATCCGGAGATGGCGCGCGCAAGGGGGTGCACAGTTGTGCAACCTGCACGCGCCGAGCCCAGCGTGCGCTGCCTGTTCCCTCCGAGGCCGCTCCGAAATCGGAGCGGCCTCGGAGGGAACTTTCCTTCCGCCGCCCCTCACCTTCCCCTACCTAACCCACCCCCCCGGCCCTATCTAACCCCCCCCCCACCTTTGTTGGCAGATTTACACCTGCGGAAAGCAGGAGTAAATCTGCGCACGCCAGCGGGCTGCTGGCGCGCCATCACCTGATCCAGGGGCTGGTCCGGAGTCCTCGACCACGCCCCTGGGCCCGCCCCCGAAATGCCGAGTCACTCACGGCCCGTCCCCGAAATGCCGCATCACTCGCAGTACGCCCCTCCATGCAAGCCCCTGGACTTACGTGCGTGCCGCCAAGCCTATGCAAAATAGGCTCAGCACGCGCAGGGGTTGGGTTTGGGGTAGGTTTTCAGGGGGTACGCGCGTACCCCCTGAAAACCTACCTCTAGTATCCTGGATTCTAATTCGTAGGACATTTCATGGGCAGCTATGCAATAAGGGGCGGATTTTAAAACGAGCGCGAAAAGCCTACTTTTGTTTGCGCTCCAGGCGCAAACAAAAGTACGCTGGATTTTAGTAGATACGCGCGGAGCCGCGCGTATCCGCTAAAATCCTGGATCGGCGCGCACAAGGCTATCGATTTCGTATAGCCGGCGCGCGCCGAGCCGCGCAGCCTACCCCCGTTCCCTCCAAGGCCGCTCCGAAATCGGAGCGGCCTCGGAGGGAACTTTCCTTTGCCCTCCCCTCACCTTCCCCTCCCTTCCCCTACCTAACCCACCCGCCCGGCCCTGTCTAAACCCCCTCCTTACCTTTGTCGGGGGATTTACGCCTCACAGAGGGAGGCGTAAATCCCCGCGCGTCAGCGGGCCTCCTGCGTGCCGGGATGCGACCTGGGGGCGGGTCCGGAGGGCGCGGCCACGCCCCCGGGCCGCCCCGGGCCTGCCCCCGACACGCCCCGAGGTTCGGGCCCGCCCCCTGACACGCCCCCTCCGAAAACCCCGGGACTTACGCGAGTCCCGGGGCTCTGCGCGCGCCGGTAGGCCTATGTAAAATAGGCTTACCGGCGAGCAGGGCTCTTAAAATCCACCCCTAAAGGTGCATGGGAATAGTTACCCTTTTAGTTCAATAATTTTTACCTTCCTGCAATATCCTAATTCCAGAAAAGACCTTATATGGAACAAAGATTTTCTTTATGTCATCATTAATATCTGGATTCTGGGACCTGTTCCCCACTTCTATTGACAAGTTGCGATTTTAGACAGTAAGGGCCTCATTTTCCAATATCACAGTGGTAACACATGAGGGGGCATGTCCTATGCAGTGGGGAAACATCACTGCACACGATGTTTGCACCATAATGATTCATTGCGGTGCATGATGTTTGAGAGAGAGAGAGAGAGAGAGAGAGAGAGAGAGAGAGAGAGAGAGAGAGAGAGAGAGAGAGAGAGAGAGAGAGAGAGAGAGAGAGAGAGAGAGAGAGAGAGAGAGAGAGAGAGAGAGAGAGAGAGAGAGAGAGAGAGACTTCCTATAATGCCTATGCCCTAGACAGGTATTTGTATCCCTATGGGAGGGCCACCTAGTAACTCGAGGTGGGGATTAGGTATGAGCGTCGGGAGTTGTGGGCCACTTTCACATTCAACATGAGACCTACGGAAAGAACAGTAGTCTCTAGTGAAGATTTGCTGGCCGTCGGAGTGAGGAAACTCACTCCAAGAAGAGATTTGGGCAACGTTCTCTCCACCTAGCTTGTTGTTGCCCAGGTAGAGTGTCCATCAAGCTGGTTGGAGAGAACGTTGTCCAAATCTCATCTTGGAGTGAGCTTCCTCACTCCGAAGGCCTTCAAATCTTCACAAGAGACCACTGTTCTGTTCGTACGTCTCACGTGGAATGTGAAAGTGGCCCCAACCCCCTACATTCTTACCTAATCCCCATCTCGAGTTACTAGGTGGGCCTCCCATAGGGATACAAATACCTGTCTAGGGCATAGGCATTATAGGAAGTCTCTCTCTCTCTCTATCTCAGCCTGTTAGTGTGATTTGCAAATTTATCATGCACGGTAACTCCTTGGAAAATCTGGCCCACTAGACACTGAAACATTTGCTCTACAATTATGCTACCTTTCTTCCTGGAAAGGATGGATGTATGGAGATCATCCAGTGGAGACGATGTAAGCAAAAACAGTAATGGAATTCAAGTAAAAGCCTGGGATAAACATAGAGGATCCTTAGTTTTGAGGAAGTGAAGAGAAAGCCCAGGTTAATGGCACTGCAATAGGAAGTAATTTGTGTAGAGCAGATGGACCTCATGTTCCGTATCTGCCATCAGAACTGAACCCTGGTACTCAGCAAATCTACCCCAGAAACACCCTACACAACACTCTACATTCCTATTCTGTATGTCCTCCTCCTTCAAAATCCATCACTGAGAACATTTTCAATTCCTGCAGTTATTAAGGTGAATTTTAAAAGCCCAACACATTTATTAATAAGTTGGATTCATGCTTGCTGAGTGGATTTTACAAGCCACCCAGATATGCACTTAAATTCCGCAGCACGCACATTTCAGATGTTTTCAAAAAGGGGCGGGGCATGGGTGTTTCGGGGAGGGAACATAACAAGTGCGCATAAATACTTATGCGATCCAGCGTGCCTTGAAGCTCCCTACCACGTAACTTTACTTCTGCTATGGATGCCATGTAAGTTTAAAAAAATAAAAAAACTAGGCTGATCTGCAGGGTTTGCAGGGTTGGGGCTAACTGGGGGGATTAAATGCATTTAAATTAGGGAAGTTTAGCGAAGCTAGCTGTTAACTGGGTGAACTGGAAATGAACTGGTTTTGCTGGCAATGGCATCAGAGTGTGCCTCTTTCAAAATCCCCCCACTTCGCAGTAGAAGCAAGATTTGAGTGCACACGCGCAGGGCCACTTAAAATTTGGCGCACATGTGCATATGGCAAGACTATTTTACATGTGCGCATATGTGCACATACGTTATAAAATGGCTGCATCCCTGCACACAGGCTGACGGACACGTCACATCTGTGCCCACACACCAATATGAAAGTTATCATTCTTTGTGCTGTCGACCTGCTGTCTAATTTTAAAAGAGAAACTCCTTGTGGCATTTCCCTTTGAAAATGTGTGGCCATTTAGGAGGACTAGTTAATTTATTTATGTTAATGAATACATTATTTTAGCAATTATTTTGAACAGCTAAATTATAAACTACTGCACTCTTTTCTTTGATAGTATTTTAGCTGTTTTTACTATTTACTGTATTGTGTTTTCCAACTTTATTTGATTGTAAACCATTGTGAAGGCTCTGCTGATGTGATGGTATATAACAGTGGCGTAGCCACGGGTGGGCCTGGGTGGGCAGGTGCCCACCCAACTTAGACCCAGGCCCACCCAACTGGCACCGGAACTGCAAGGCTGTCGCGGGATCCCATCCCCGCGACAGCGAACAAGAGAACCCACGCCTCACGCGCCATCACGGCACACAAGGGGAAGCGCTGCTGCGGCCGTATGGCCAACCGGTCTTCCTGTTCGGGGGGGGGGGGGGGAGGTGAAGCGCCGCGTGCAGCTTCCGCTTCCTCCCCCCAATGCAGGAAGATCAGCTGCCTCTCCTGCTGCCACCCGTTCTCCTGCTATCTTCGGACCAAACGGCCCGCCGAATTTCCTGTTTGGGGGAGCGGAAGCGCCGCGCACAGCTTCCGCTTTCTCCCCCAAAGCAGGAAGATCAGCTGCCTCTCCTGCTGCCACCGGACTCCTGCTATCTTCGGGCGTCGGGCCGTACTGCCCGCCGATCTTCCTGCTTGGGGGGGGGGGGGGGAGGGAGGAAGCGGACGTTGTGCGCTGCGCTTCCGCTCCCCCCCCCTCGACAGGAAGTTCGGCGGGCTGTACGGCCCGACGCCCGATGATAGCAGGAGTCCGGTGGCAGCAGGAGAGGCAGCTGATCTTCCTGCTTTGGGGGAGAAAGCAGAAGCTGTGCACGTGCTTGAATGTGTATGTGTGGATGAGAATGGGAGTGTGTGTGGGTGAAAACTGGAGCCTGGGTGTGTATGTGGGTGAGAATGGAAGCTTGAATATGTGGGTGAATGGGAGCTCGAATGTGTGTATGTGTGGTTGAGAATGGGAGCCTGGGTTTGTGGGTGGGTGAGAATGGGAGCTTGAATGTGTGTATATATGGGTGAGAATGAGAGCCTGGGTTTGTGTGGGTGGGTGAGAATGGAAGCTTGAATATGTGGATAAGAATGGGTGCTTGAATGTGTGTATGTGTGGGTGAGAATAGTACCTTAAATGTGTATATGTATGGATGAGAATGGGAGCTTGAATATGTGTGGGTGAGACTGGGAGCATGGGTTTTTGGGTGAGAATGGGAGTCTGGGTTTATGTGTGTGGGTGAGAATGGGTGCCTGGATGTGCGTCTGTGTGTGCATAAGAATATAAGCCTGGGGAGGGGTGAGAAAGTGAGAACTTGAATGTGAGCTTGTGGGGGGGGGGGGGAGGAGAGCATATGAGAGTGAGAGCTTGAGTGTGTGAGAGGGAGTCTGTGAGAGAAAGCATGTATGTGTGTGTGTGTGTGTGTGTGTGTGGAAGGGAAGAAGACAGTAATAGAAGAAAGACAATGAAAAGGAATTAGGAAATGAGCTATAAGGGAAAAAATGGGAAAAAGAGACCAGGACCAACTGATTAGAAAAATACAAAGATCAGACAACAAAGGTAAAAATATATATCTATATTTTGAGATGTTAGCAATTTAAATAGAAGCAACACAACCGCTCTCTCAAAATTTATGGACAGGTAGGAGCCGTGTATAAAATCGTAATAATAAGAAGGCTAAAGTACCACAAATCACCGTGAATTATGTTTGTATCATTAAGTAAACCTCATACTTAGGCGTAGATGTGAATGCTGTGCTGCATAATTTGGCATTATTTATCAGTAAAAAAACAACTAGTAGACCTGCATGCCTACAGCCCACCCATGTTAACCTTGTGCCCACCCAAAAAATCAATTCTGGCTACGCCACTGGTATATAAAACTAATAAACCATAAACCATAAAATTACAATTGTGATAATTTAAACAAGTAGAATAGTATATTTTTTTTAAATCTAATTTGCTCATTTAAATAATTTTGCCCTAGTTCTCATTACATCCATTTTAGCGATAATATATGCTATGTGGGCCAGTGCACTAAAGTGTCATAACTATCACAAAGTGTTAATTGATACCATTTAATGAGCTTTAATGTTTCATTAAAATTAGTACTCTTGGTTCCACAATAAGAAAACAATCATCTTAAAATATAAAAAAACACTGTAGCTCTGTAGCAAAATTATTAGCGTTTGTTTTTATGTCAAAGTTGAAGGAGGGTCAATATATTTATATATATTAGTTCCAGGACATTTGATTGCTGGATTAGATTAGCTTGACTGTATTTTCATTAAGATTATGCAATCTTTGTGAAAACAAAATTGTAATCAAATTTGATGAATTCATGGGAATCCCATTATCTGAAATGAATCCTCAAGCCAGTTTCCTCCCCCACATGGTGTTTTGGATTTAGCAAAAAAAAAAAAAAAAAATCTGACAAATGAATATACAAATGTTGATTAAATCTGCTGATATATGCACAATCCAAGTTAAAAGCTGCCCTGTTCAATTTGGGGGCATTAAAAAAAATCCATGCTTCATGCTTGGTCCTTTTCAGATGAGAAATAAAGCAGTATAGCTCTGCATTCCTATTCTGCAAATAGATCTTCCTGGTACAACTACTCCTAGGTCACTGTTAAAGTCCTGTTTTAAATTAAATTAGGTTTCTAATCCTGTTTTGCTTCATCTCTTTGGGGGCTATTCATCTCCTTCATGACTCCCTTACATGCAAGACCAAGCTCAAGAAATTCTCTGCATTGACATAATGATTTTAAGCCTCAGTCTTTGTCCAGTGGTTTTTACAATCAGATCCAGTATGTTTTCCATTGAAATCTACACCTGCTATTTGTTTAGATATTTAAGATACAGATGGAATTGAAGCCATAGGGCAAGAATGAATGTTCTTTGAAGAGGGTCTATTGTAATGTGATTTATTTAGTTGATGTTGGCAGCTCCTGAAAGGGGTATAAAAGTTTGAGGCATTTGTGTAGAAAATCTTGTTTCCATATGCATGCACATATTTTTTAAGATAAAAGAGTATTAAGTTTAGTTTTAAGAAAAAAAGAAAAATGGAAACTCTGTATGTGTGTGTGTGTGTGTGTGTGTGAGTGTGTATACAGATAGATTCTTAAAGATTCCATTTACTTTACAAATCATATAGGAGGAGTGCACTGTAGTATAGAAATGTTTCCTGCTATGACTGGAGCTAAGGACAGGGAGAGAGAAGAAGGATTGCACCTCCTGCAGCAAGAATGTCTAGGTTCAGTTCAACAGCAGTTAGTACAGAAATGGGGAGGGGACTGGGAGGGAAAGAGAGCATCCTGCCACCCTCAGCAGGAATTGTAGTAGTGAGAATGAGGAGAAAAGTAATGTCCTTGATATGCTCTACTAATGCATGTTAGACCTGCTCAGTGTGGAAGAGCTGAAAATTATGGGAATTTCATTTTTAAGTTCAATCAAAATTGATATTTCAATATGGTTTGCATAAAAAATCTGAGCCAAGTAGTGTTGTGCAACTGTGAGCTGAACACTAAGGGGTAGATTTTAAAACACGCAATGCATGCGTCCGTGTGCATGCGGTGCCTGGTGCATGCACATGGATGCACCGATTTTATAATATGCACACGTTGCCGCGCACATGTTACAAAATACGATATCTGCACGCCCAATTTTAATATTGGCACGTGCATGTGCAGGCGGGTTGTGTCTCGCACATGCAGGGGAGCGGATTTTTTTAAGTACACGCGGTGACACGATCGGGCCTTCCCTAATCCCCTAACTACCCTTCCTCCCTTTTCCCCCTCTACCCCAACCCCTACCTAACTACACTATTTTTTTTTTTATTTTAAAACTTACCTGCTCCTTTGAGCATAAGTAAGTTGTGGTGTGTGCTTCCCTGGGACAGGACCTAATGGCAGCTGTCCCAGTTGGCCTCTGCTTCACCCAGACAATGCCCCCTCCCCCAACTCGCCCCTTTCAAGGAGCCCAGCAATTCGGTGCTTATCGGGAGATACATGCATCGCTGGGCACTTGAGTAAATGCACTTTTGAAATTGCTACAGTATATGCCATTGAATTGTCCCTAGGATTTACTCGTGTAAGTGCACTTTACTCAAGTAAATGGATTTTGGAAATTGGTAGAATAGTATGTATATTTATGTGCATAACTCCTTTGAATAGTACCCCCTAAGAGTGAATTTTCAAAGCTGATGCATGTATAAAAGTAGTATATATTGCAGCAATTTTCAAAATCCCATTTATATGAACAAAACCTTTTGAAAATTCAGCCTTATGGAATGAATTTTCAAAGGAGTTTTGCACATAAATGGCCTGATTTTAAAAGCATTTACACACATACAATTGGGTTTTACATGTGTAAATTCACTTTACACTGTGGGGGTAATTTTCAAAACGGTTTACACATGTAAATATGACTACTATTGTAACAATTTTCAAAAGCCATTTACCTGCGTAAAGCGCACTTATGCAGGTAAATCCTATGGACAATTCAATGTTATATATAGTAGCAATTTTCAAAAGCCTACTTACATGCATAAAGTGCATTTACACATGTAAAACCCATTTTTAAGCGTGTAAATGCTTTTGAAAATCAGGCCCTGTAAGTGGGCTTTTGAAAATTGATACAATATATGCCATTCAATTATCTTCAGGATTTACCCATGTAAGTGCACTTTACGTGCATAAATGACTTTTGAAAATTGCTATGATAATATGTTGCATTTATGCACATAACTCCTTTGACTGTTTACCTGTAAAGTAGCAATTTCAAAACCCTAATATTATGTTTTATACATGTAAATGCTCTTTAACCATGTAAGTGGCCTATTGAAAATAGTTACAAGATATGCTATTGAATTGTCAATAGGTTTACTCATGTTAAATGCACTGTGGGATAAATGGCTTTTCAAAATTGCTAAGATAGTACATTACATTTACATGCATAATTCTTGAAAATTTATCTGATGAAACATAGTTTTATGAAAATTATCTACAAATTTCTACTCTGTTGATAAAATGGATATAATGGACAATTGTGAACGCAGATATTGCATTGGCCTGTAACAAAGTTATGTTAAACCATTAATTTTAAAATGCATTACTTTTATGAAATTAGTTCTAAGTATACAGACTATGCAGTTCTATTTTATTTAAGTTGATTGCATATGACAGAGTATATTATTGTTAAGATTTTTATGTATTATATTATTTTATTGTTATATTTGTTGCGATTCTGGCTGCGAATGCCACGACCAGACCCTTATCTCCATGCTCCTGGACCTGTTCCCGCTTCCCGAGGCCTGGTTTGCGGCCTGTTTGGCGGTGTCCCCACGGGGGTTACGCCGCCGGGAAGCTTGCCATGGTCGCCCTGCTGCTAGGTGCGTGCTCGCGTCACTTGGGCGCGTTTCTAGGCCGTTTCCCACCAGTGGTGACTCCGCCCAGTTCCTGACGTCAGACGCCGCAGCCTTGATAAGCCGGCTGCGGACACTCAGTCTTTGCCTTGCAACAGGTTCACCTCCTGGTTCCCTGTTGCGTTGTGCCTCGGAGTGAGCTGCCTTGGTACTCGCTCCGTTCCTGCTTACCTGCTACAGTACCTGCTTGGTATCTGTTTGCTGCTACAGTACCTGCTTGGTTAAAGTACCTGCTTGGTTCCTGCTTGCCTGCTACAGTACCTGCTTGGTTCCTGTTTGCCTGCTGTAGATCCTGCCTGGTTCCAGTACCTGAGTCTTGCTACAGTTCCTACCAGCCTGGTTCTAGTACCCGAGCCCTGTTACAGTTCCTGTCTACTGTTCTAGTCTGGTTCCAGTTCCCAGACCTGATCCACAACCCGCCTAAGTCCCAGCGGCCGGGCCCCTACGGGCTCCTCCCGGGGGGCTTCGGCTTCCAAGGGTGAAGCCGCCTAAGTCCCAGCGGCTGGGCTCCTACGGGCTCCTCCCGGGTGAGTACCAGCTTCCAGGGTGAAGAGCACCTCTACGTCCAGCCTGAACATCTGCCTCCTGGCCTGCCACATACTAGAGACATTGAACATCTTTCCCAGTCTCCTGCAGGTCGGCCCAAGGGTCCACTAAATTGAGACTCCATAACAATATTTATATTTATACTTTGTTATACTATACCTTGAGTATCTGGTCAAAAAGGTGTACAAGAGATAAAACTGGAATTAGAAAGAACTTTAAAGCTTTCAAATTATATACATTTGGAGTAATAATTCAGATAGTTGTAGTCTCTGAATCAAATGCCTATTGCTATGCATCACTGAGTTTTAAACCCTTGTGCTTGTCAAAAGTGCTAACAAAACTGGCTTTTTGGAGCTTTTTTCAATTTAATAAAAAATTGCTTATGTATTCACTTTGTCTGTCTATGTGTACAATATTGCCAGAGACATTCAACCTCCAGCAACCACATTTTTAGGATAGTTATATCTATAAATAAGCTATAAAACAAAATCATGCTTTCCCAGAAACCTTCGGGATCTAACCCCAAATTAAGAAATAACATTTTTCCATTAACCAGAATAACCATTGTTCATGCAATTTCTTATCTTACCTCAGCATTCTTTCTTAAGACATTCGAGAAAATGGAATACATTGTAAATCTGGACTGAACTTTCACTTGACCCTTCCCTTCAAGAAACGCCCCGCCTGAAAGCTAAAGCTAACACTTGAGCCTGGAGATTTTTTTCCTCTTTACTTTAAAAGTAATACAGTATAAGCAGAATTAAGGTTCTTTTTTCTACAGTTATTATCATGTATCTTGAGAGGACAAGTTTCAAAGGTATTTTTACATATGGAAATTGGTTCTTTCAAAATTCCCTGCGCTCTCTGCAAGTTCCAGTAGATGTGCATTTCTTTTCTCAGAGAAAGAGGAGGAGTTCCCAGGTTCAGAGTCCGGGAGGGTATAGCATTTATGAAGCGTAGGTGCAAAGTTATCTACGTACGTACATAATTTCACTGGAAAAAGTACCTGTACAGGGGTTAAATTTCTGCCAGGGTGTAAAGTCTTCATGTACATTTTATTAAGGATATATAGCCATTACCTTCCTTTTTGGGGTTTGTGCACAATTTTGACATGCCAAAATTCAATTTTATGCATATAAGTACCATGTATGCTCAGGGATCCCAATTGTAAACAGCCTGTGTAGGGCTGAAGTCCATGATGGTAACTTTCAAATGAGCACACATGCGCAGATATATGCGTGTGTGTGGGCATGCAACCAGATCCATGGCAACTGTATACCCTGCACACACATTTGTGAGTATGTTATAAAATAACTCTGGCACATGCTTGTGTGCTCCTAATTTTACGTGTGCATGCACAGCCATGTAAATAGGTGGGACTCACCTGCTCGGAGCCCACCCTTAACCGCGGTGTCGGCCCCACGCGATGGAGAGGAGAAAAGGGGGGCGCCAGCACGTACTCCCTCGCGGGTGCTGGCGCCCCTCCCGGTCTCTTTCCGTGAGGCAAAATAAAAGCTCCAGCGTCATAGCCCCGCCCAGGGCTGTGACGCGAGAGGGGAGCGATGCCGGCGTGGGCGTATGACATCGCAGGCCCCTTAAAGGGCCACGATGCCTGGGAGGCGATCCCTTTTTGGATCCCTCCCAACGGAAAAGGCAGCTTGCAGCCCATCCAGCGATAAGCAGCTTGCAGCCCATCCAGAGGAGCGCAACGATTCAGATCCAGCGGGAGCCAGAGACAGCTTTATCCCGCCTGCCGGCAGCTCGCGGCCCCCGGGTTCCCCTCGCTCACCTACCGGGTCCTGACCCAGCGGGCTCTTGGACCCTGTTGCCAGCCACCCCCTTCCGCATCGGACCACACAACCCCGAACCTAGCCGGCTGCCCCATGTGGAGAGAGACCCACTCGCAGCGGCCCATATCCGCGGCCCTGCCGGATGTTTTCCAGCCGCACAACTAACTGCAAGTATAAACAACAACAACAAAATTTAATAAAAAATAAAAAAGTCCTTTGAGTTTTGTTCCTTTGCTGTATATTTTACTGTGTATTTCCCTGTGTTCCTCCATAATGTTTTGTGACCCTCCTCCATGGGTGTGCTCCCCGCCACCGCTGATTCCCCCCCCCACCCCCCCGGGCATCTGGCTTTCCTGGCTCCTTCCCATTCCACCCCCGTGGTGTATATATATAAAAAAAAAAAATGGAAAAAGGCGTGCTGGTTTGCTTCTGTATATACTGGCCGGCGAAAGAGGTCAATGTTATTCCACTCTCCACCGCTCCATTTGCAGCTGTGGAGAAGGGATTGCTGCGCCTCCAACTCTGATTCTATGCCTGTGGTGGCAGAGCAAGTGGGCCCAGATCGGGCCTTCCCAGCTGACCTGGCCCGCCTGGCACTAGAGTGAAAGGAACATGTTTTAAATGACTTTTGTGCAGAGAAGATTGAAGGAGGGAGATCCAGAGGGGGCGTAGATACAGCTCAAGGCAGCGGGAAGGTCCATGAACATCTGGCCGGACGTCCGAGGTCGCAGCTTGGACGTCCAGCCAGGTGCTCAAGGCAGCGGGAAGCTGACTGAACACCACACTAATGCCAAGGTCAGGGTAGGCGGTAAATATGCAGGTTAAAGACGTGGCAAATAAGCTGGTTAAAAAGGCGATAATCTGGGCGCACGTTACTGTAGCAGAGGGAATAGCTAAATTGATCATTAACATATCATATACATGCAGCGGGTGGTACGGATACGGGTCCATTTCGGCAAGTGGTAAGGACGCGTAAAACCGGATACTGAATTGCGGGTTCACCTTACGCGTCCAAATTGTGCGTCCAAAGCGGGTTAGAAACAGGGTAACTGTGGTCGCGCTTTACTATATCGTCCTGATAGCTGGATAAGTAAAATAAAACACTAAAGTGGATAAGTAAGATAGATGGATAACTAGCATTTTGAAGACATATCCAGCTATCTTACTTGTCTGGCTATGTAGTGCTTTTTAGACTAATCCAGTATGTGACAAGTGAAAAGGCCACATAGAATGGTCGGCCCGCGGAGCATGCTGGGGCCCACGCCTTACCAGGGGCCGTGGGCTGAAGGCAGGCGAGAGGCACTGGCGGAGCAGCGCTTGATGGTGGCCTCAGAGCGCTCCTGCGCTCCAGGGGTGGCGTGGGTTGGCGTCATCAGGGCGCTCCGGCACATCCCGATGACGACATCAGCGTCGTGGCGCGATTTGGGGGGCGTTCCTATGGGCCGGCGTCATCGAGGGCAGCCGTGGCCAGCCCTGATGACGTCGGCCTGGCATATTTAAGCGGCGAACTGTATCGCAGCCGGCCCTTTGCCATCTCCCAGGGGACCGACATCGATCGGGCATGGCTGTGGCGCGATTCGGCGCACACAGCACGTGGTTGGGCCAGGTAATTCGCGGCCAGATATTTCGGCAAATATCCTTATAGGACCTAATTTGGCCGCAAGTATTACTTCGTGTCTGGGGTGGACATGGTCAGAACGCTGTTAAGCGGGGCTCTTGGGAGAGTCAAAACACCGCAAAAAATCTTGGCGACTCTGGGAGGAGGGGCAAGGGCCGCGAAAACAAGGTACATTATAAAAAAAAAATAAAAATAAACAGGGAGCAAGCGCCGCACGTCCACTCCCTGCTGCCCATCAGCAGACAGGGGGCAGTTACCTGCCTCCCCCCCCCCCTTTTCTCCTTAGAAGCTGGAGAGGCTCTGGAGTGGGAGGAGAGATGGCTTCGGGTAGGATTGAAGCGCCAGGGGGCCAGCAACCTTTGCCCTTGCCCAAGTCTGCAGAACTTCCTACATAATTGTCTTTCCTACTTTGGGATCCTTAGCATGAAGTACGGTGTAAAAAAAAAAAAAAATAGCCGCAAGTAAATGGACACTTGTTTTGTAGGTCCCCCTTCAGACTGTGTCCAGAACGGGTATATCCTCGGCATTCATGATGCCTTGTATTGCTACATGGTGTGACCTCACCTAGAATACGAGGTACAATTCTGGTCGCCGCATCTCCAAAATAAATAAATAAATATAAATAAATAAATGAATATACATATGGAACAGCTTCCTTATGAGGAAAGGCTAAAGACGTTAGGATGTTTCAACTTGGAGAAGAGACGGCTGAGTGGGGGATATGATAGAAGTTTTAGAATCATGTGGGGTCTAGTACGGGTAGACGTGAATCGGTTAATTAATTTCAGATAATAAAAGACACGGGGACACTACATGAGGTTAGCATGTGGCACGTGGTTAGTGCAGGTTAGTGCAGTTAGGTAGCAAAAAAAAGAAGAAGATTGGATATGTTCGTGGAGGAGACATCCATCACCTGTTATTAATCTAGTTGACTTAGAAAATAGCCACGGCTATTGCTAGCAACAGTAACATGGAATAGACTTTCCTGTGTGAAAAAATCCTTGCTGAATTGAGTAAGTTTTGCGCCCAGAAAATGTGTGTTCAAGTGCAAGCAGAAAAGTTTGTTCACTCTGCATTGCCCACATCGCTGGATAACACTGAAACATTTGTGCTAACTGGCAAACTAGCAACGGTAACATGGAATAGACTTAGTTTTTGGGTACTTTCCAGGCTCTTAGGACCTGGATTTGCCACTGTTGGAAACAGGATGCTGGGCTTGATGGTCCCTTGGTTTGACCCAGTATGGCATGTTCTTATGTTTTTAGGTTCCTTGTCGAGGGACGCGGAGTCTAGGAATTTGTTGTATTCCTGGATGGCTTTGCTTTCCCTGGGTTCCCCCTTTGGCCCCTCAATCATATTGTGGACCGACCAGATCATCTGGCATGCTCCCTGATTTGAAGGTATTTTGGTTAAACTTTATTTATGGCTAAAGTATTTTCGGGTTCTCTTGGCCTGTCTCGTCGATGTTTTATAGAAACATAGAAACATAGAAATGACGGCAGAAGGAGACCAAATGGCCCATCTAGTCTGCCCCGCAAATTTTCTCTCTCATACTTATCTGTTTCTCTTAGCTCTTGGTTCTATTTCCCTTCCACCCCCACCTTTAATGTAGAGAGCAGTGATGGAGCTGCATCCAAGTGAAATATCTAGCTTGATTAGTTAGGGGTAGAAGCCGCCGCAATAAGCAATCTGCACCCATGTTTATTTGTTTTACCCAGACTGTTATACAGCCCTTATTGGTTGATTTTCTTCTCCCATGCCGTTGAAGCAGAGAGCTATGCTGGATATGCATCGAAAGTGAAGTATCAGGCACATTTGGTTTGGGGTAGTAACCGCCGTAACAAGCCAGCTACTCCCTGCTTTGCGAGTGCGAACCCTCTTTTCTGGATGTGTGAAGTATCAGTTTTTCTTCTCCCCTGCCGTTGAATCAGAGAACTATGCTGTATATGCATTGAAAGTGAAGTATCAGGCTTATTTGATTTGGGGTAGTAACCGCCGTAACAAGCCAGCTACTCCCCTCTTTGTGAGTGTGAATCCTTTTTTCCACATTTCCTCTTGCTGTTGAAGCTTAGAGCGATTTTGGAGTCACAGTAAACCTGTGTATGTTTATTTAATAAGGGTATTGACTCCAGGCAGTAGCCGTCATTCTGGCGAGTCACCCACTCTTCATTGGCAGCCTCTTGACTTTATGGATCCACAGTGTTTATCCCATGCCCCTTTGAAGTCCTTCACAGTTCTGGTCTTCACCACATCCTCCGGAAGGGCATTCCAGGCATCCACCACCCTCTCCGTGAAGAAATACTTCCTGACATTGGTTCTGAATCTTCCTCCCTGGAGCTTCAAATCGTGACCCCTGGTTCTGCTGATTTTTTTCCTTCGGAAAAGGTTTGTCGTTGTCTTTTGATCATTAACACCTTTCAAGTATCTGAAAGTCTGTATCATATCACCTCTGCTCCTCCTTTCCTCCAGGGTGTACATATTTAGATTCTTCAATCTCTCCTCATACGTCATCCGATGAAGATCCTCCACCTTCCTGGTCGCCCTTCTCTGTACCGCCTCCATCTTGTCTTTGTCTTTTTGAAGGTACGGTCTCCAGAACTGAACACAGTACTCCAGGTGAGGCCTCACCAAGGACCTGTACAAGGGAATAATCACTTCCCTTTTCTTACTCGATATTCCTCTCTCTATGCAGCCCAGCATTCTTCTGGCTTTAGCTATCGCCTTGTCGCATTGTTTCGCCGACTTCAGATCATTAGACACCATCACCCCAAGGTCCCTCTCCTGCTCCGTGCACATCAGCCTTTCCCCCCCCATCGAATACAGTTCATTCGGATTTCCACTCCCCATATGCATGACTTTGCACTTCTTGGCATTGAATCTCAGCTGCCATATCTTTGACCACTCTTCCAGTTTCCTTAGATCCAGTCTCATTCTCTCCACTCCTTCCGGCGTGTCCACTCTGTTGCAGATCTTAGTGTCATCCGCAAAAAGACAAACCTTACCTTCTATCCCGTCCGCAATGTCGCTCACAAAGATATTGAACAGGACCGGTCCCAAAACCGATCCTTGTGGTACACCGCTTAAAACCGCTCTCTCTTCAGAGAGAGTTCCATTTACCATCACACATTGTCTTCTGGTTTGGCAATAATGGTGTTTTTCCTTCGGGTAAATCCTTCTTACAATTTAAGAATAAGTAGGAGCGAGAATGTCCTAATTTTCTTTACCTTTTAGCCATGCCTGCAGTTATCTGTCAATCTCTGCATCCTTCTGATGAGTCGAATACATCTGGACTGCACTGTCAAGATGTCCAGGCCTCACATTATCCTAAGGGTTTAGGAGGAGGTGAACAAACAGGAGAGCTAATTCGACCCTGTAGAAGTCCTGGATTTAGAATTTTGATGACATTAAACATTGAGCTGTCAATATGCAGAACAGCAGCCACCATTTGCATCACTAGAGTGGAGGAGTAGCCTAGTGGTTAGAGCAGTAGACTATGAACCAGGAGACCAGAGTTTGAGTCCTGCTGTTGCTCCTTGTGACCTTGGGCATGTCACTTTTCCCTCTATTAAAACCCAGTCCAAATAATCCAGGCAGCTGAAGGACAATTCTGATAAAAGACATTTTAAGGTGTCCATCTTAGCATTGTTTTCTTATTCTTTTACAAAGTGATATGAAATATTAAGAGGAAACAAGCAGGTATGGTCCAATAGGAGGAAAGAACATAAAGTCCACATTTTTCATCCCATACATGAAATAATGGAGGGCAGGCAAGGAAAGGAAAGGTCCTAAATGTTCCTTCTGCCTTGAGCAGTAATAAATATCTCTGGAGGGATCCATGAAATCGGGAGGTACAGCCAATGTTGGGAGCATTTAAATTTGCCTGCTGAGTAAGCCCAATGGGCGCAGTCTTCCTGCACAGACTAGCTGCTTAACTTTGCCTGCCGAGTAATCCCAAGGGCCTTATCCTGCCTGTACAGACTAGCCGCTGAATCAATTCATCTGAACATCCCAACCCATATGTGATAACACTCGTTCCTGAGCAGTTACAATGTCATATCGGTCTGGCAGGAACACCCGGTCTCAAGCCTGGACTGGGACATTTATTTAGACACTTCAGGAGGTTAGGATTTGGCGTTGATGCTTCAGGAGGTTGAGGAGTTGGCATCTACGAGCAGGGTTCATGGTCCGCCATGCAATGGAAGACGTCATGGGTGGACGAAGGAATAACAGCAAATACAACATTCCTGGAATTTTCCCTCATATGGCTGGCACTGGTAATCTGGGGGAGCGGTTGCGGGACGAACACATCGTCTTCTGGTGTGACAAACAAGCCGTGGTTGCTGTCATCAAAAGGCAGTCAGCAAAAATGTCAATGGGCGGCGGATATGTTTCGGTAGGTAGTCCTAAGTAGCCTGCTATGTTAATAAAAGCTGTGGCCGATTTCAAACCAAGACAAATGTGTAATGTGCAATTATTTTGGGCATGGGAAGGGGGCAGGGTGCCAAAGGAGACAAAGAGGTGTCATGGCTCCCAGAGTAAAGAGTCAGATGGGCAGTGCTATACAAAATGATCCTGATGCACTGGGACCCAGTGGCATTAAAGGACAAGGCAGTATGCATAAGTGCTGCAGGACAGTCCTGAGGAACAGAGTGAATCATAAGAGGAGGGGCTCTGTGGAGTCTTCAACTGACAGAGTGGAACCTGAGAGGCATGTGACAACATGAGGAGCATACCCAGACTTTGTCACAGGATAAGTTTTTGCCAACCTATAGAGAACTACCTACATGATGTCTTGGGACAAAATGATGATGAGATGGAAGGCAGATTAAAGGAAGAGCCTAACTTTGCTCCAAGAGTTGATGAGTTGCCTTGCACTCCATCTAAGAGCCATATGCTGCTCCAAAATGAGAGTGGCAAACCTGCTGGTAGAACTAAAGCAGGACATATAGGGCCACAAGGAAATGGCACAGAAAGAAATGCATGGAGTATAGCAAGAGATGCAAGGTATTAGCTGGATGCTGTGGGAGGAATTGCAATCCATGACTTCTGTCTGGAGGGAGATACTACATGCTTCCATGTCAGCCACAGCCAGCATAGAATGCTCCCTGGCAGCTACAGGTACCCTGGATGCAACCTTCCCCTACATTTGCACCATCACCATCACCATCACCATCACTATAATGTATTCCTCCACCTGCTCTAGCTCTGTCATCCATCTGTGTGTCCCAACATCATCAATAATGCTGACTCTTCCTGTCTCCAGAATATTGAAGAATGCTTCTTCCAACAAAGCCACTACCTTCTATCAGATGATACAGATAAGAACATCCCCCTCTGCTGATACGGGGATGGCCACATTACGTACACTAGTAATTAAAGAGGAGCGGTACACCAGTGTAGACAGGCTATCACCCTTTGCCCCCTCCTCTGCCCCCAAACATCAGCATTCAGAAACCCCTCTCCCCTCTGGAGAATTATTGCAGTTATCATTCCTTGTTACTGCCTTCAGGGTCCATGGTCTCTGAAAGCACTGTGAAGCAGTGATCAACCATTGTTGTATAAATTCACAAGAATTGTGCAGATGAAAGGACAAGAGCCACCCCTCAAAATGAGAGGCCCAAAGAAAACTAATTTGTTACCTACGCACATATCACTTTGTCTTATAAATAAATGCACCTACACTCTTGAAAATGTCTTTGTATGAAAGGTTCATTTCCTCTAAAGTCTTGTTGCGCTTGGAGATGGATACATGTCCTGGGGCAGTGGAGAACAGCTCCCTGGTAGGGACCAGGAAGCAACTGCCCCCCAGGGGGCAGAGCACAGGAGGAGACAGAGGCTAGGATGAGCTTCACCACTGGAAGCCCGAGGTCCCCCCGGGTGGAGCCCGTAGGGATCAGGCCGCTTGGACTTAGGTGAGCCTCTCAGGGTCTCCCGAAGAGGTAGTAGAGAGGCATGCCCATGATCAACAAGAGAGCGCAGTCGGACTTCACACTGTCGGTCTGGAGAAGCAAGGAAGACCCAAACAGCGTAGATGCCTACAAGGCGAGGGACAGAGCCAGAATCAGGAGACGTGGTCAATCAGGCAGAGGTCAGGTTCCAGAGGTCAGATGAGGTCACAAGGCAGGCAGAGGTCAGTATGCAGGCAGCAGACAGGAAGGTCAAGGAACAGACCGAGGTCAGTACCAGAGAGACAGTCCTAGGGTACTACCTGGGAGACGAACAGATAGATGCAGGAACAGAAGGATGCTGGAACAAGGCTGGAAAAGTAGGATCCTGGAACAAGGCTGGAACAAGACTGGAACAAGGCTTAGAACGCAGTGACAATCTAGCACACAATGCCGATCCGAATGCCAAGGCAAGGAAGTGCAGGCAGGAACTTCCTTATGTTGTTCCTTCAATCAGGGCGTGCTGCAGAGCTAGCACCCGCCCCTGGCCCTACAAGAGGCCGGGTGGTCCACGTGCGCGCACGTAGGGGCATAGCCAACACCATGGGAGACGCTGAACTCTGACGTGAGGCCTGGTGCACAGTGGAAGGACTGGCGTTGGCCACCGCGGGACGCTGAGGCCTGGAAGAGCTCGCGGCCACCACTGAGGAGGTCAACCCGGGCTCTGCAGTGGATCCAGAGAGGTGAGCAGGCACGTGCTCAGGCCAGATGTGGACGAGGCGTGCAACAGTACCCCCCCCCCCCCCCACACACACACACACACTTCTAGGCCTCCCTCTACACAGCCATGGCTTGTTAGGGTAAGTCCTATGGAAGGCTTTAAGGAGTTCTTTATCAAGGATATTGTGGGAAGGTTCCCACAAGTTCTTTTCGTCCCCATAACCCTCCCAGGCTAAAAGATACTCCCATTTCCCTCACGCCGACGAACATCGAGGACCTCTCTTACCTGGTGATGCGACTGCTTCGGTCGGTAGAGACCCGTGGAGGAGAGGGAACTCTACGTGAGGGCCTGGAGAGGACCAAAGGCCGGCTGGGCAGATGCCCATGGCACGTGGCAGCTGGAGCTGGTATGATACTGCTCCCACTCTTCGAATCACCGGAAATGGGCCAATGTACTTGGGAGCCAAGCGATGATTGGGAAGTCTCAATTTTATGTGTTGGGCACTCAGTTACACCTTCTGGCCAGGATGGAAGAGTGGAGCAGGACATCTATGGGCATCAGAGGTACGCTTGGAGCATTCAGCGGCCTGGGTAAGGCGTTCTTGAACTTGATTCCATACCTGTCGGATGGTGTGGGCCATGAATTGTGCAGCTGGAGAAGGGGCCATCAGAGGAACTGGAAGTGGTAGCTGAGGTTGTCGTCTGAATACAATGGAGAACGGAGATACATCTGTGGCAGCAGCAACATGAGTATTATGCGACAACTCACCCCAGGGTAGCAAATCAGACCAGTTGTCCTGCTGGTCATTCATGTAGGAACGAAGGAATGTTTTCAAGGTCCAATTAGTCCTTTCAGCTTGACCACTGGCCTGTGGATGATAGGCCGACATGAAATTCAATGTAATATTAAACTTCTTACATAAGGAGCTACAGTACCTGGCAGCAAGTTGTGGTCCTCGATCGAAGATTATTTCTTTTGGGAGTCCGTGGAGGTGAAAAATGTGCTTTAAGAACAGTTTTGCTAGCTCTGGGGCAGATGGGAAGCCCAGCAAGGGAATAAAATGACCCATTTTTGAAAAACGGTCAATGATAATCCAAATTACGATATTGTTCTAGGACGGAGGCAGGTCTGTGATGAAGTCCATTGAGATGCTGGACCATGGCTTGGTAGGTGTTCGGAGTGGCTGGAGTAGGCCCCAGGGCTGTCCGATAGGTGGCTTCTGTTGGGCGCAGACGGGAGTCTTGTACCATACTGGACCACCAGTAGTATCTCTGCAGCATCTCCAAGGTTCTGGTATGACCCGGGTGTCCTGCTAATTTGGAATCATGGGCCCATCTCAGAACTTGTTCACATAATTTTCGGGGAACAACTGTTTTTCCCACAGGAATTGTGGTAGTCGCGGCAAGGGATATGCAGGCAGGATCTATGATGTGTCTGGGAACATCAGGGACATCCTCTGGCTCAACGGATCTGGACAAGGCATCAGCACAGAGGTTCTTGGGACCTGAGCGGTAGCATAAGATCAAATTGAAACGTTCGAAGAAGAGTGCCCATCGGGATTGTCTAGGATTCAAGAGTTGAGCCTCCTTTAGGTGCTCAAGATTCTTTTGGTCGGTCAAAATGGTAAATTTGTGTTGCGCCCCTTCCAACCAGGGATGCCACTCTTGGAGTGCCAACTTGATGGCGAGGAATTCTCAGTCACCGACAGTGTAACGCTGTTCTGTGGGAGATAACTTATGGGAGTAGAAAAGACAAAGGTATCAATTTACCCTTTGGGGAAAACTGACTTAGGACAGTACCGGCTCCAATTGTGGAGGCGTCGACTTCAATGATGAATGGACGTCTTGGATCTGGATGCTGGAGGCCCAGAACAGAAGACTTCTTTCAAAGTCTGAAAGGCAGCTTCTGCTTTTGGTGTCCACACATGAGTGTTAGCCCCTTTCTTGGTCATGGCAGTGAGTGGAGCAGTTAGGGTAGAGTAATTGGCAATGAAGCTTCGGTAATAGTAAAACCAAGGAAACATTGTAGGGCCCGTAGGCCTACTGGCTGGACCCAGTCTCGGATCCCTTGGACCTTCTCAGGGTCCATGGAGAACCCCCGATCCAATATGATGTACCCTAGTAAGGGTAAGCGGTTTTACTCGAAGAGACATTTTTCTAACTTGGCATATGGATGATTCTTTCTTAGACGCTGGAGGACGATCCAAATGTGATCTCTATGGGAGTCAAGGTCTTTGGAAAAGATCAAGATGTCATCAAGATATATGACTACAAACGTGTATAAGAGGTCTCGGAGTATTTTGTTCATAAGGTGTTGTAAGAATGCAGGGGCATTGCATCGCCCAAAGGGATACATCCCTCGTAGTGACCATCCCTCGTATTGAATGCGGTTTCCAGATATATTCGGGTTGGATGCATACCAGATTGTACACACCTCTCAGATCCAACTTGGTGAAGATTCGTGCCCCTTGTAGGAGGTCAAATAGCTCACTGATCAGAGGCAGGGGATAACGGTCTTTGCGGGTTATGACATTGAACCCTCTGTAATCAATACAAGGGTGTAGACCGCCGTCCTTCTTCTTAACAAAGAAGAAGCCCACTCCGGCGGGAGAATCAGAAGGACGAATGAACCCTTTCTCTAGGTTCTCCTTGATATACTCAGACATAGCTAGTGTCTCAGGGTGAGACAATGGGTAAGTTCTACCCTTGGCATCATGCCCGGCAGAAGCTCTATGAAACAATTGAACTTGCATAATGGAGGCAAGGTATTCGCCTTCTGCTTTGAGAAGATGTGTTACGAGCGCACGCGGTCGTCTCGGGCGGGTGGTGAGCCCTTGGGCCACGGCAGGACCCCAGGAGGAGCCCAAGGCCACACCGTGGGAGGTGAGCTGAGCAGGCATGGTGAGCCAGGCAGGCAGGAACAGAAGCAGGAAGTCCGGCCCTCAGCCGGACCTGCATGCCCATGGTAGCCAACACGGGGAAGTTGACTAATGAACGGTCCTCCGACTGTTCCCGGCCCTTTCGGACCTGCCGCAGGGAACGGCAATGGGCAGCAGGCCGGACAGAGGCGAGGGCAGACAGAGTCCTTAAACAGACAACATCAGACAGGGCAGAAGCAGGCTGAAGCAGACGGAGACATCAGGACAAGGGCTGAAGCGAGACACTAGAAGGATCCAGGCGAGTAGGAACTCCGATGCTGGGATACTCACATCCGAAGCCCCCTCGGCTGGCAGAGGAAGACATCAGGGTACGGGCTGAAGCAGACACTAGACAAGGCTGGACGGGAACATTGCACTGTCCATCAGGGCGCCCTACTCAGCCCACCCATGGGACTGAGTCGTGGACCACCCTGTCCCAGACGCGCCCTACACAGCCCTGAGAGGCTGGTCGCGGACCACGCTGAGAAGGAGGGCACGGGGAAGACCCAGGCGAACAGGACTCCGATGCTGGGAAACTCACATCCGAAGCCCTTACGGCTGGCAGGCACAGGAACAAACATCTAGGCAGGGTCAGAGACAGACATCAAGGCAGAGACACTGGACATCAGGAACAGCAAGCAGAGACAGGACAAGGCGCCATCAAACATGGAGGACCTGGATCGGCTAGGTTACAGGCGACTGTAATGCTCAGATCCAAGGCCCAGACACAGTGAACAGAAAGTCCTTAAATACTGGAGGTAGAAGGCAACACCCTGGGAGGAGCTTGCCAGGACCGCCCACCGCTGGTCCTATAACTAGGGTAGAGAGCTGCGGGCCAGCCCCTAGGGAAGGGCGTCGCCCAACAGGAAGTCCAAACACTGAGGCTGCAAGCCACAGGCACAGCTAGGCCTCTCAGGCCCTGGAACAAGTCCCGGAAGATGCGCAGGCGAGGCCCTGGCTTCAAGGCGGCCTCTGGAGGAAGGTAAGAGACCTCCTGCAGCGCAGCAGCAGGGGGGATCGCAACAGTACCCCCCCCTCAAAGAATCCCCCCCCTCACAGAGGGACCAAAAACAAAAGCCAAGCAAGAAAAGCAAACAACCACACACCACAAGCAAGCAAGCAACAACCAACAACCACACACACCACAGGCAAGCAACCAAACACACGACGAGAGACCGACCAAACCCAAGGAAACACGGGACCATGCGAACACGAGACCGAGGGAACAAGAGACGACGTGAACACGGGACCGAGGGAACAAGAGACTGAACGAACGGAGACCGCGGGAGCAGCGACCGAGCGAACGGAGACCGCGCGAGCAGCGACCGAGCGAACGGAGACCGCGCGAGCAGCGACCGAGCGAACGGAGACCGCGCGACCGACACACACAAAAACAAAAGAGGGAGCAAGGGAACGGAGAACGAGGGAGCGGAGAGCAAGGGAACAGAGAGCAAGAGAGCAGCGAGCAAGGGAGCGGAGAGCAAGGGAGCAGCGAGCAAGGGAACAGAGAGCAAGAGAGCAGCGAGCAAGGGAGCGGAGAGCGAAGGAGCAGCGAGCAAGGGAGCGGAGAGCGAAGGAGCAGAGAGCAAGGGAGCGGAGAGCGAAGGGCGAGAGACAGGAAGCAGGGGAAACAACGCGGGAACGAGGAGGACGGGAACCCACAAGCAGGAAACAACAAGCGGGAAAACAGCACAAACGAGCAACACAGGGAAAACAGCACAAACGAGCAACACAGGGCAAACAGACAACAAGCGGGAAAACAGCACAAACGAGCAACACATGACCAACAGCACAGACAAGCAACACAGGGCCAACAGCACAGACAAGCAACACAGGGCCGACAGCACAAACAGCACCCACGCAGCACACAGCACAAGCAAGCAAGCACGCCGCACACAGCACAGACGAGCACACCCAGGCACACAGCAGAAACAAGCACACCCAGGCACACAGCAGAAACAAGCACCCACGGCAGAAGCAAGCAGAAACAGGCAAAAGCAAGCAGAAGCAAGAGCAAGAACAAGAGGGGGGGAGGGCGGGCAGAAACTACAGCAACATCAGGAGGAGCGCAGGCGCCTCCTGCAGGTCGTGGAACTCCATCCTGGGAACAAGGAAACGATGGTTTGGGCGCAGGCACCTCCTGCAGGTCGTGGGAACCCAAACAGCTGGCGCCTCCAGCAGGTCGTAAGCAAAAGCAGAAGCTGGCGCCTCCAGCAGGTCGTAAGCAAGAGCAGAAGCTGGCGCCTCCAGCAGGTCGTGAGACGAAAGCAGACAAAAGAAAAAATCCTGGAACTAGACAAGTCCATCACGAGCACAGCCCACCGAGCTCATGGCCTTGGATTCTGTTACGAGCGCGCGCGGGCGCGGTCGTCTCGGGCGGGTGGTGAGCCCTTGGGCCACGGCAGGACCCCAGGAGGAGCCCAAGGCCACACCGTGGGAGGTGAGCTGAGCAGGCATGGTGAGCCAGGCAGGCAGGAACAGAAGCAGGAAGTCCGGCCCTCAGCCGGACCTGCATGCCCATGGTAGCCAACACGGGGAAGTTGACTAATGAACGGTCCTCCGACTGTTCCCGACCCTTTCGGACCTGCCGCAGGGAACGGCAATGGGCAGCAGGCCGGACAGAGGCGAGGGCAGACAGAGTCCTTAAACAGACAACATCAGACAGGGCAGAAGCAGGCTGAAGCAGACAGAGACATCAGGACAAGGGCTGAAGCGAGACACTAGAAGGATCCAGGCGAGTAGGAACTCCGATGCTGGGATACTCACATCCAAAGCCCCCTCGGCTGGCAGAGGAAGACATCAGGGTACGGGCTGAAGCAGACACTGTAGACAAGGCTGGACGGGAACATTGCACTGTCCATCAGGGCGCCCTACTCAGCCCACCCATGGGACTGAGTCGTGGACCACCCTGTCCCAGACGCGCCCTACACAGCCCTGAGAGGCTGGTCGCGGACCACGCTGAGAAGGAGGGCACGGGGAAGACCCAGGCGAACAGGACTCCGATGCTGGGAAACTCACATCCGAAGCCCTTACGGCTGGCAGGCACAGGAACAAACATCTAGGCAGGGTCAGAGACAGACATCAAGGCAGAGACACTGGACATCAGGAACAGCAAGCAGAGACAGGACAAGGCGCCATCAAACATGGAGGACCTGGATCGGCTAGGTTACAGGCGACTGTAATGCTCAGATCCAAGGCCCAGACACAGTGAACAGAAAGTCCTTAAATACTGGAGGTAGAAGGCAACACCCTGGGAGGAGCTTGCCAGGACCGCCCACCGCTGGTCCTATAACTAGGGTAGAGAGCTGCGGGCCAGCCCCTAGGGAAGGGCGTCGCCCAACAGGAAGTCCAAACACTGAGGCTGCAAGCCACAGGCACAGCTAGGCCTCTCAGGCCCTGGAACAAGTCCCGGAAGATGCGCAGGCGAGGCCCTGGCTTCAAGGCGGCCTCTGGAGGAAGGTAAGAGACCTCCTGCAGCGCAGCAGCAGGGGGGATCGCAACAAGATGTCTTCGAACTCAGCACACTGAGTAGGTAAACCAGATAGAGTGGTAGACTTCATGACGGATACTGTGGGGGATACTTGACATAGGCATGTCTTCTGGCATTGGGAACCCCACTGCACCAACTGCAGGGAATGCCAATTGAACTGAGGTTCATGGACCTGGAGCCAGGGCAACCCCAGGATGACTTGATGTCTAGAACATTTTAACACATAGAAGGACATCTCCTCCTCGTGTAGAGTTCCCACGGTTAGATGGACAGCCACTGCTTGATGGATGATGAATCCTGGAAAGTGTTCCCCTTGAATAGAGGCGATGCGGAGACTCACATCCAATGGCTGAAGAGGAATGTTCAGAAGCCTGACGATGTCATCCATGATGAAGCTGCCACTTGCTCCTGTATCGACAAGAGCAGTGGTGGCCAAGGAGTGGGCCTTGATGCCCAGAGAGACTGGAAGCAAGAGTTGGGGGCCGGTGACAGTCGCGCCTAAGCTCGGGACCCCTGCTGAACTCAGGCATTGCAGTTTTCCGGCCGAGCCGGACAAAACTGTCGAAGATGTCCGGATGTGCCACAGTAAAGGCAAAGACCCTCCTTCCTCTGACGAAAATGTTCGGTCGGAGTCAGTCGCCTATGGTTCACCTCCATAGGTTCCACCACGGACGACAGTGTTGGTGCTGGAATCTTGGCAGGAGGAGTCAGGACACGCATGGGGTGTGGAGTAGGAGAGTGGGAAGACATTACATCTAGGCGCCTTTGCCGGAGACAATGGTCGATCTTCCCGGTGAGGGAAATCAGGTCCTCTAGAGATGTGGGAGTCTCACGGATGGAGAGTTTATCTTTGAAAGCACTGGAGAGTCCATCTAGGAAGATGGCTTACAGACAATCTTCTTGCCACTCGAGCTCAGTAGCCAGGGTCCTGAACTCCACCGTATACTCAGAGAGGGTCTGTGACCCTTGGCGGAGGTGGAGTAGATCATGGCTTGCTACAGCTTGACGGCCTGGGTCTCCGAAGGTCTGCTTGAAGAGTGCAATAAACTCGGACAACTTGGAAAGCATATGATCAGATCATTCCCATAAGGGAGAGGCCCATGCCAGAGACTTCCCTTCCAGGTGGGAAGGAATGAATGTTACTTTGGTTATTTCCTTCAGGAACAAGGATGGTTGCAGTGCAAATTGCATGAAACACTGATTGAGGAAGCCACGACAGGAGTGTGGGTCCCCATTGTATCGAGGAGGAGCGGGGAGCACCAATGATGCTTTGGGTAGCATGGAGGCCGATAGGCCCACGGGATTGGCTAGGGTTGAATCTCGCAGCTGGGAACGGAGCTCTTCCACCAAAGAGGCCACCGATTCCAAAGCCCTGTGATATTCTTGGACTGTGGCAGCCAAACCCGGTAGGGCCATGGAGGCGGGAGACTCTGCTGAGTCCATGGCCTTGACAACCTGTTGCGCTTGGAGGTGGACCCTTGTCCTGGGGCAGTGGAGAATGGCTCCCTGGTAGGGACCAGGAAGCAACTGCTCCCAGGGGTCAGAGCTCAAGAGGAGACAGAGGCTAGGATGAGCTTCACCACTGGAAGCCCGAGGTCCCCCCAGGTGGAGCCCGTAGGGACGCGGGCCGCTTGGACTCAGGTGGACCTCGCAGGGTCTCCAGAAGAGGTAGTAGAGAGGTGTGCCCATGATCAACAAAGGATCGTGGTCGGACTTCACACTGTTGGTCTGGAGAAGCAAGGAAGACCTAAACAGCGTAGATGCCTACAAGGCGAGGGACAAAGCCAGAATCAGGAGACGTGGTTAATCAGGCAGAGGTCAGGTTCCGGAGGTCAGACAAGGTCACAAGGCAGGCAGAGGTCAGGATGCAGGCAGCAGACAGGAGGTCAAGGAACAGACCGAGGTCAGTAGCAGAGAGTCAGTCCGAGGGTACTACCTGGGAGAGGAACAGACAGATGCAGGAACAGAAGGACGCTAGAACAAGGCTGGAACAGTAGGATGCAGGAACAAGGCTGGAACAGTAGTATCCTGTAACACGGCTGGAACAAGACTGGAACAAGGCTTAGAACGCAGTGACAATCTAGCACACAATGCCGACCCGATTGCCAAGGCAAGGAAGTGCAGGCAGGAACTTCCTTATGTAGTTCCTTCAATCAGGGTGCGCCGCGGATCTAGGACCTGCCCTTGGCCCTATGTAGGGGTGTAGCCAACACCACGGGAGACGCCGAGCTCTGGCATGAGGCCTGGTGCGCAGTGGAAGGCCCAGCAACCGCTGCCGCGGGACGCCGGGGCCTGGAAGAACTTGCAGCTGCTGCTGGGGAGGCCAACCCGGGACCTGCAGAGGAGCCAGAATGGTAAGCAGGCCCGTGCGCAGGCTGGACGCGGATGGGGCACGCAACAAGTCTGCTGGCATGTCTCATGAAATTTCTCCTCACTCAGGTCATATGCACCCTCCTCCTCTTCATGATTGGGCCCTATAAGATGATCATTTTGTCACTCTGGAGGAGGCAGGCCTCCACATTTGGCCAGGTTATAAAGCAAGTAGCAGGCTAGAAAGATCGCACAAACCTTTTCTGGGTTGTAGAGAAGGATTCCCTCTGATCTGTTCAGGCAGCAGAAGTGTGTTGTGAATAGGCCAAATGTTCTCTTGATGACAGTCCTGTTCTGCCAGTAGGTCCTATTGTAGTGGGCATCTGCTGTAATCTGTGGGTATGCTAGTAGAATCATGAGCTAGGTTTTGAGGGGAGAAGGCAGAAAAGAACAGAGTTAGATATCCCAAGCTGGTAAGCAGTGAAGCTATCCTCTGTTAGAGGCTGGAGCATGCCTTCTGGACCAAAGAAGTAAGACCACCCAGAAACAAAGGGAGAGAAAACAGCAGAGTTTAGTTGCTGTGCGCTGTAGTGAGAGCAGCAAACATGACTAGATGCCAAACCCCAGTGATGAAACCTTCCTGGAAGTGGTCATGAAATCCTGACTGTGATATGATTTTACAATTTATCCAAGATACATAAATCCATGACTCTCCCACCCAGATGCCCATTTGTGTCAGGGATAAGATCCATTTTAGAACCTCTATCTAAATTCGTAGATTATTTTTTTTAAATCATTGCTGCCATTAGCCCAGTCATATATATGAGATTCAAGTCATTTTATATCCATAGTTGAGACTTTAGTTACCAGCAGAATGTCTTCTCCTTGTAACTGGATATTGAAGCTTTGTATTCTAATATCCTCCGAACAGCAGCCTTGGCCATAGTTGATGCAGTTCTAGTCTGAAGACTTCAACCATTGTTTGGCCCTAACGTTTTTTTCCACAGGTAAAAAGCACGGCAACGGGGGCTACCATGGCCTCCAACATTGCCTTGCCTTTATGTCTCAGAATTTGAATTGACCTATTTGTACACCACCTCCTGTAACATGGTTATATGGTATAGATTTAGGGGCGGATTTTCAGAGCCCTGCTTGCCTAAATCCGCCCAAAACCGGGCGGATTTAGGCGAGCAGGGCCCTGTGCGCCGGTGAGCCTATTTTACATAGGCCTACCGGCGCGCGCAGAGCCCCGGGACTCGCGTAAGTCCTGGGGTTCTCCGAGGGGGGCGTGTCGGGGGCGTGTCGGGGGCGGTCCCGGTCGTCGTGGCGTTTTCGGGGCATGTCGGCAGCGTTTTGGGGGCGGGTACGGGGGCGTGGCTACGGCCCGGGGCGGTCCGGGGGCGTGGCCGCGCCCTCCGTACCCGCCCCCAGGTCGCGGCCCGGCGCGCAAGAGGCCCGCTGGCGCGTGGGGATTTACGCCTCCCTCCGGGAGGCGTAAATCCCCCGACAAAGGTAAGGTGGGGGCTTAGACAGGGCCGGGTGGGTGGGTTAGGTAGGGGAAGGGAGGGGAAGGTGAGGGGAGGGTAAAAGGAAGTTCCTTCCGAGGCCGCTCCGATTTCGGAGCGGCCTCGGAGGGAACGGGGGTAGGCTGCGCGGCTCGGCGCGCGCCGGCTATACAAAATCGATAGCCTTGCGCGCGCCGATCCAGGTTTTTAGCAAATACGCTCGGCTCCGCGCGTATCTACTAAAATCCAGCGTACTTTTGTTTGCGCCTGGAGCGCAAACAAAAGTAGGCCTATTCGCGGAGTATGAAAATCCGCCCCATATTGTTGATGTCTTCTTCATTTGATGACGGTTGAAGATAAAATGGTTTCCTTTTATTGATTGACTTAATATACAGGGTCTAAATCTCAAATTTACCCACACTTTCAGTACTTCTCAGATATCTTTTCTAAATGTTTTGGTAACTTTTTATAATGGAACGATTGACACCTCTATATTCAAAAAACTGACTGATAGGAATATTACTTTACTCTAGCCATCACCCACGTTCCCTATGGTCAGTTTTTTATATTACATCATACTGCTCCTCTCATTGAAATATCATTTTTCAGGCTCAGTATATGATAAAACAATTTTTGGAACATGGGTTTCCTTGTCAGGTAATAAAACAGGCCTATAAATGGGCATTATATGTCAATCAGGACCTACTTTTTATGCATTGTCAGAGAGAGTCATCTACTCGAATAACATGTCTTAACCTTCTCATCACAAGTGAGATGGATCTGCAAGATCATTCGCAACAACTGGCAGATGTTATCACCTTTGGGGAGTTTTTCTGAGATACCCATATTTGCATTTTACCATGATCATAACCTAAGCCACAAACTGGTGTCCTCTGATCTCATGTCAATTTCTAATATTTCTTTGACACATGTTGGCCACAAACATGTGGTCCTTGTTTGGCATTTAATTATTCTCTCACATTAACTTGTTTTACTCATCCATCTTTCCATGTCACTTTCACATTACGATAGTCCTCTGATTGTGATTCTTCATGGCTGGATTATATTATCATGTGCCCTTGACCCCCTTTTTATATTGGCAAAACCTCTTGGCATGTGAGAACCTTGATCTACAAACATTGTTTTAATATTCATAGAGGTAGTGAGAATACTCTTCTAGTTACACAGTGGCTTGCTACTAATCACATAATTTCAGATGAGATTTTTTGTTATTGACACAGTTTGAATTTGTTCTGAGGGGGCAATAGAGACAGATTTCTAATACAGCATGAACAATGCTGGGTTTTTATACTACAATCTATAGTCTTAATCGTGATACAGAGTGGTCAGCTTTTGGCTGATACCTTTAGCTAGACTATAATCTGATATCCTGTTATGCTATTGGTTGAGATGAACCATGTAATTCTTTTGTACCATATTTTGACATTATTTCACTATGCAAAGAACACAGCCTTTATTCAAATGTTATCTCCTAGTGCTGCACTGTTCAGTTTATTCCACCTCTTAAGGTTTTTCAAAGGTACATATTTTTGCTTTGTAATCTGTACTTTGTATTCCTTAATTGCTAGGTACTTATCTGTAATAACTCTTTATATGTTTTCTTTTCTTTTAAACCTTTTAGCTTTGTCCCTCCTGAAGAAGCTAGCAGGCAAAACATGACAATGTTGAGGGACTTAGTTCTGTTGAATCCGATTACATTTGGAGCATCTGACATTTACAGAGCCCTACTGAATTACCATGGAGCACCATATTTGGAGGAAAAAAATTATGCACATTAAAGTTATTACTTTGAATATGACAGCCTCATAATATTTTTGTAATAATGTGATATGATGTAGGCATCATGACAGGATTCTGGAAATCTGATCCCCTTGGCATTCCTGACCACCTGCATTTTGAGGGAGTGGAAGCCCTTGCGGTTTTGTAAGGTGATGTTGTTCACAGGTGATTTTATAGGCATGTGAGTGTAATCGATAACCTCCTAAACTGAGGAGAAACATACATTTTGGTACAAATCAGTAATAATTTGTTGTTGTTGCTATGTTCTCTGAGGGAAAGACACCTAGTGATGTGTTTTCATGAGATATACATCCAGAAATTGATCAATACTTGTGGAAGAGACTGACTGACTTATTCCATCCATGACCCTAGAGGTGTCTGAAAAGTGCGTTTGGTAAAAAAAGGCCAGTGCCATTGTGAGGTGTGGCAAGGCATGGTCTCTCTGAGTGGAAGGGTGTAAGGTTTTTAAATTTTGCTGTGTTCTCAGTTCGGTTGGGAGGGTGTTCCAGAGTTTGGGGATTCCTAGGGAAATGGCTCTCTTCCAAGTTGAGGTAAGTTGTTTGTGGCGAGCAGGTAGAATTTTTAATAGCCATTTGTTAGCTGAATAGAGATTTCAGTTTGGTGAGTGGAGTTTTTTGGATGCACTTAGTCAGTTTGTTTGTTTTTCATATATTATTTTGTATGTTATGGATAGTATTTTGTAGTCTATCCTGCATTTTATTGGGAGCCAGTGTAATGAAATGAGAGTTGGAGTAATGTGATTGTATTTTTTTGTTCCTGTGAGTATACTGGCGGCTGGCGGCTGTATTTTGAAGAATTTGGAGAAGTCGGATGGTGGTGAGAGGTAAGTTGAATAGCAGGGAGGTGCAGTAGTCCAGGTTGGAGAAGTTGAGTAGTTGGAGGACTGCTCTGAAGTCGCTGGGGGAAAGGAAAGGTTTTTAGTTATCATAGGGTTAGGAGTTTGTGATATCCATCTTTGATTTTAGCAGAGATGTCATTCTTGAAGGATAGTTCCTTGTCGATTATGACTCCTAGGTTGTGGGCATGGGTGCCAGGGAAGATTGCAGTCTTTTGATTTGTTATGTTGAGTGGTGGTATGTGCATGAGGCTGTTCTTTCTATCCAGCATGATTATTTCTGTCTTATCATTGTTTAGGATAAGTTTCATGTTGGTTAGTAGTTGCTTTATTTTGGTGAGGTAATTGGCTGTTTTTTTGTAGGTGTCTTCCAGAGAGTTGTGTATTGGGATAAGTATTTGGATGTCATCAGTATATATGAAGTGAGTCAGTTTAAGGTTTGAAAGGAAGTGGCATATAAATGTTGAAGAGTGTCACCGATAGTGCGGAGCCTTTGGGAACTCCAGTGTCAAGGTTTATTTTCTTTGAGAGGGTGTCGTTGATTGACACCTGGTAGGTCCTTTGTACTAATGTTCACCTCCACTCAGACATCCCTCAGTCAGCCCCAGTGACTTACACTCAATCCCAAATAGCCCTAGTCATCCTAAGTCAGCCCCAGTAACACACAAACTCATCCCTGACACCCCAATCAGACCACCCACCAGACATGCACACACTCAGAAATACAGTGCCATTCATGGCAAGGTTCCCCAAAAGAATAGAAGCAAATCTAGTATCAGACAGAAGTACAAACCCAGCAAAAAAAACCACCATTACAGCCAAACACAATTGTAGATAAGCACAACAATTTCCCAGTTTGCCCCCCTCCTCCTAGAAAGCTGACTTCACTCACCAGGACAAGCCAGCACTCCAAACACCAGGTCAAAACAAACAATGCAAAGTTCAATTTAGTGCCTTAAATAGCAGGTGTTAGTTTTGCACATTCTTATCATTTGTGAGTACGTTATTTATAAAATAGTAAAGTATGCATAAATATCAAACCTCTCCCCAACATGCCCGCTTTGGGGCTGATGCAAAAAAGGCGCAGAAAGCGGTCACTGAAAAGTCAGCGCCCGCTTTCTTAATGCGCGCATGGCACCCACAAGGGGGGTTCCATGCTATATTATAATTAGGGGGTTGCGGTTACTGGCGGTCTGCCAGTTATGAACACCGATGCCAATAAACCTGGCGCCGGTTTTCATAAGTGCAGTCCGCCAGTTATGAAAACCAACGCCGAGTTTATCAGCATCGGTTTTCATAATGCAGCCAGCCATTCAGAAAAGCAGTTTTTTCTGCTTTTTGGTACTTCTTTTCAATGCGCTCAGCTATTAACGCCTGCTCCAGGCAGGCGATAATAGCGGAGTGATAAATGTGCATTTGGAGTGAATGAGCAATAGCCTCATTCACATGCATTTGCATGTGATGAGCGCTATCCCATTCACTCCGTGTTGGACGTGCATTAAATAGGTGCTAATCCCCCCTATTGATTTAGGGGTTGGATTAGCGCCTATTTAGCCCACGTCCAATTGCGGGTTTTACAGTGCGCTCTGATGGCTGGATTTTAAATGCCCTGCGCGCGTAAATCTGGCCGGATTTACGCGCGTAGGGCACTCGTGCGCCGGTGGCCTATTTTGCATAGGCCGCCGGCGCGTGCAGAGCCCCGGGACGCACGCAAGTCCCGGGGCTTCATAAAAGGGGCATTTCGGGGGCATGACGCAGCATTTCGGGGGCGGGCCCGGGGGCATGGTCGAGGCCTCCGGACCAGCCTCCGGGCCGGCCTGGTGCGCGAACAAAAGTACGCGCTCACGCAAAATTATAAAATCTACCCCTGAGTGCACTGTATTGCATCGGCCCCTTTATGTGCATGCACTTTTCCATTTGAACACCTAAATATACACCAACTCGGAGTTTTTTGAAAAGCACTTATACATGCATATGTTGAACTTATGCATGCAAGGTACTAGCTGCAAAATCCCTTTGAAAATGTATTCTTAATTTTCTAAAAGAAACTCTCCTGTGGAGTTTCCCTTTGAAAATTCAGGGGAGCAAAAACCAATAAAAGGGTTCCCATGGACTTTGCATCTGATATATCTGATATTTGCAGGTGCAAATCTCATGCAGCAGAATAAGCGCAGGAATGTGAAAATTGTATCCCTGCCCATTCCTGTTCCAGGGTCCACAACATTTGACCACTGCTAAAATAACATGTGGTGTGAAAACATGCATATATGTCTACCTGCTAATGGGAGGGCAATGGTGTAGGGATTTATCTAGGTAACTGATTAGGGCAAATTCCTTTGAAAATTGCCAATCCCATTTCTTGTCTTAATAATGCCATGTATCCTAAACAATTGGTTACTTGGCATCAAGCTGTACATTATGATTTATTTAATATAAATATAAAGCAAATACATTTTTTCTGCTTGTTTTTATTGGTATCGAAAGATGTATTAATGGATTGTTTTCTCATTCTGTTTCTGTGAAAAATGCATAATCCATTCATCTCTTTGTATCCTTGTGCTTTGATTTTGACTTAAAAAAGGTTTTAACATCTTCCTGCTTGGCATATGGCATTGTAATACAGACTTTCAAATACTAATGGTTATTGGTTTTGCCCTAGGTATTTCAATGTCCTTGAAGAGTGATGTCCTTTTAATATACCAGGATATAAATCTTGCATCCTGGTGAGGGTTATATTGCTTATCCATAATAGTCGATGTAGTTTGGCTTTCTAATAGAGATAGGTTAATTAGCAGGTACACATTATGTTAAAAAACATCCTTTGAAATGGAACAGGAAAAATTAAACAAAAAATACTTCAAAATGTATTCCTACAATAGCTTAGCAAATGGATGGGTATTACACATAAAGCTGTTTAGGTCTGAATTAGGGCCCAGTAGAGACATAACAAATTTAGTACTTTTTTGACAGCTTTTCTATGGTCTCGGTTTATTCTCTTTCTACTCTTTTTTTTTTAGAGTAGAAATGTACAAATGTCTTTAAAAGAGGTTTTTGAATGAGTTTTTGAAACTGTGGAAAATCCTTGAGATTGATGATTTGGTTTACCAAACCTCATTCAAAGAGGTAGAGGGTTGTCACTGGCAAGATCTGAAGAATTATAGATTAATGGACATCTGAATATCCACTGTAGATTTTCCTCTAGATCCCTGGCATAAAGTCTAATGGATTTTTCTGGTTGATCATGGTCCAATTATTATTTTTTTGGAGTTGAACAAAGTTAAAATTAATCTGATTCAAGTGCAAAATGTTTCATATCCCCCTTTCAGAGGTTTCGGTTTGATCAGCTAAGCCTGTGCTAGCTTTTACTAGGGATGAGCACAGACATTTTTTCATTTCATTTTTTTATTTATTTTTTAAATTTATTTAAATAGAAATACAAATGAATAAACAAGAAGCAAAATTAAAAATCATAACAAAAAATAACAAAAAAATATTGGGCCCCATCAGAGAAAATAACTCCTCCTAGGCATCTCCTCTGCACATCTCTACCACCCAAAACTCTCTTACCATATTATTTTCTTTTTGTTTCAAGTAGGAGCAATCCAGGTCACTTCTGCCCCACCAGAGGTATGCTTGGAAATGATACAAGCAGACCAAGTCCGGTTCCATTGTTAATTTGTTCCATACAAAATGGTGCCAGCTGAGTCTTTCCCTGGCTGGCATGATTTTATATGAAATAACTATGCTGCCAGCCTTGCTCTGTTGGTGACATTTCCAAGCATATCTCCAATGGCACAGGAACGACTGGGGGATTCTTCCTGTTCCAAGAGATAAAAGAAAAATATTGCAAGTGGATTTCAGTAGGAGGGGGATGATTAGAGGAAGACCCAAGAAGGGGTTTTTTTTGTGTTCAGTAGAAAATGTTTTAAATAAAATGAACAAATTCCATTTTTATATTGCTTTAAAAAATAAATTGAAATTAAACTATAATAGACTATAATGGTGGGTTTACTATTTACTTTTTTATAGTTCTTCTGAGGCAGGCTCTTGTGAGGCGAACCATGGGCACATGTCCAGAGATTAATGACATTCTGAGATGAAGGGAGATTAACAGCAGTGGCATTATGTGATAAATGGTAGTTGCAAGATACGAGAGCTGTATTGGGAAACAAGCAGGATTTATATTTGCTGTATCCTGCTTGTTGCTTAAGCCTGGATTTGTGTGCAACTCATTAAAGCTGATATCTAGTGCACCACCATACTATTTTTGACATTGTTGAGTCTGTATTTTGTAACTTTCTGGAGGTTTTGGGTATGGGAGCTTTTTTTTTGTTGGGGTGCTGTTTTATTGTATGGGGTTTTATGATATTGATTGGGTCTTCATGTCATATTGTGGGGCTGGTTTTTATGTTTCTTGTGTAATGGATTGGGTGGGTTTAATGTTTGTTATTTTGTATCTGTCTCTATAAAGTATTTATTTAAGGTTTTGTTTATGTGATACATGTTTTGTGAAAACATTGTTTAATTATTTAAAATTGATTTATAACCCGCATTTGTCCTATAGTTCATAGCAGTTTACAATGAACATACACAAAAAACACTGAGTAAATAACAAGTCAAACAATAAACAATTAAATCAGTATAGAAATATTACATCTGCAAAAAATCTAGATTTAGGTAACTCCAAATACTTGCATAAACAAGTGTGTCTTCAATGTGCTCTTAAAACTTTTGTTTCAGGAAATCAGATGCAGCTGCTCTAGAAGGGAATTCCATATTTCAGGTGCAGCTAAGGAGAATGCTATCTTTCTCATAATGCCAGCCTTGTTACTTTAATTGAAAATATCTCTAGTATATTCTTATTTCCTGACTGCAACACACGGTTTGGTTTATAGATTCTTAAATGCAGTGTTGAACAATGGGATGGAATCATTTTATATTAGTTTATGGATAATTGAAAGTATTTTATATTGTACTCTGAAGTTTATGGGGAGCCAGTGTAGTGGTGAGAGTACAGATGTTATATGCTGATGTATCTTGCTTCTTGTAAGTAAACGGGTTACAAAATTCTGGACAATCTGCATAGCTCTCATTGTGGCCAATGTAATAAGCCATGCTCTACCTGTTGTGGGTTTTTGCGATAACTGCACGTGTTTTCCCATGCTGACCTTATGTGCGAATGTAATAACATGCTCAGCGCAGGAAAAATGTGCAAACAAACCCGAACTAAAATCCTGGGGCAGGTATTTTTTTACGAATACATGCAAATTACATGTAAAAGAGGCAATTTCCATTCATGGGCTATGCAGGGAGCCATGCTAGCAGGGAAAACAGTCAGTGCAAGGGCTTTTAAGCTATTTTTTAGTGCCCGGGTCAGGGCAGGAGTTAAGTTAAAGTGCCTGTCAGACCATTTTTCTCAATGCTGGCATTGAGCGGATTTGTGTCCGTGCAGCTTCTAGTGTAATCATGGATTACATTCACTTTTTGCTGATGCCATGTTACATTTTGCCAGTCAATTCAAAAAAAAAAAGGGGAGAAGAAAACTGAGTAGCTATGTAACAATAAGTGGAAAAGAAGCCCTCAGTAACCTATGCTCAAGTGCACTGGTAATTGTTCAAATTGGAGGAAAAAACTTCAGATGCCTGATCTCAGCAAATAAATGTTTACGATCAGGTGATTTAGGGCACCATTATTAGTTTGAAAAACCTCCAAAAAGAATTTTAACTATTGTAACTGCTATTATTTTTCAAAAAAAGTTTTAGACCCAAAGGCTTTTTTTTTTAGAAAACAAATTCATACTACGTCCATAATATTTCTTCTTATAACATGTGGAACCTTCAATTGTGTGTGAAAAAATAGTCCATATCTTCTTATATGACAGAATAAAAGTAATTCTGATTATGAATTCAGAATAAAGAAATGTTGCAGCCTTATTCTAAAAAATTTCATACAAAAAAAAAACTTAGTTGAATTTTCTTGATGGTAATAAATCCACAGGTTCGAGGAGGGCCCGAGAGGAATCCCATTTTCTTTCCCACACTCCCGATCACTGTCTTGAAAGGGAAATGCTTTCACCCTGATAATCATCAGTCATGGGTCTGCACAGGTTTCTGTCCAGATGTCTGCACGGGTTGCTATATAGGGCCTTGGGCATATGGTTTTTCATGCATAATGGCACGTGTAATTGTTTCTGTGCAGATTTTCTGTGCATATCTCATTAGCATACCCCTTCATTATTACAGCCCGTGTAGTCGCTTTTCTTTGCTGCGCATGCTGAAAAAAAATATGTGCAGAAAAATAGCACTGATTTCAGCACGAGTCTTATTACATTGGCAGACCTAAAAGTAGAATATCTATTGGGGTGTCCTTAAGAATTTGTGAGATATTGGGCTTGGGTGGTGTTGGTTGAGATTAATGTATTATTATTTGAAATTGTTTAAATATATTTTTGATTCATGTGAATTTATTTTTGTATTCATTATATTGTATAATTTTTATCTTTTGAAATTTATATATAGTAAAATATTATGTTGTATTCCACTTTATCTGTTATATATGATTTAATGCGGACAAGTGACATCAGTGGATACTGTGGGGACAGTTTGCTGCCAAAACTTGCTTGTCAGCTGTTCTTGTGGTTGTCCTTTCCCTCCCTCCTTGGATTTTGGTTTTCTTGAATGGATTGGATTTTGATTGGACATTACTGTAGGTGTGGTAGTTGGGATTTTGTCACAGCTAGGGTGGGATTTAACCATTTCACCACCACTCCAGGTATCAGTTTAAGAGCATGTTTATTATTTAGAACTGGCTCTAGGAGTACTCTACAAGTGAAATGTATGTAAAGCAAAGTGTCCTCAATGATTTGAAAGTCTTCCTCAGCCTAGTGGCACCACAAGTTACAAAGTATTCATTGAAGTGAGCAGCTGAGGACAGTTATCTCATCAAGGCTAGATCATCACTGACTTGTCAGGTGACTGAGTTTGGCAGTGGACTGTGATGGGCTAGTAGCCCAATGAAGGACATGGTTTTGGCTAGTAGCCATATAACATATTAAGTATAGTATAAAATGTTTGGCTGATCTGGGGGGGGGGGGGGGGGTTTGAAGGGGAAGATTATTATTTCTTTGATGTTATGCAAATTTGATTTTCCTAATCTTCCTAATTGGTAGTCATGTTTGTATATTGTTATTGATGCTTGATATGTTGGGTTGGGACTGAATCAGGGTAGAATGCAAATACCTATGTTATGACATACCTGTGAATATTTACATCCAAATCAGATATAAAGTTCTGGATTGAGTGAATATAGAAATTTAAATTCCATTTATCCACATCAAACTACAAGTGGTTTAGATTAGTGTTTCTCATGCCAGTCCTCAATACCCACTAGCCAGCTGGATTTTCAGAATATCCACAATAAATATGCATAAGCTAGATTTGCATACAATGGAGGCAGTATATGTAGATCTAGCTCAGTCATATTCATTGTGGATATCCTGAAAACCCATTGGCTTGAGAAAGACTGGCTTAGATTAATCTGAGCTGCTTTCCATCTTGCCTGATTATTTTACCCTTTCCCTGGATTAGACTACATTTCTGGTTTTACCCAATATTTATTTTATTTATTTATTTAAAGTATTTTATATACCGTGGCAAGTTCAGAATATCACCTTGGTTTACAAGTAACATAATGCAGCAACAGGCTTTACAAGAAACACATAGAATAACAGGAACTGATTGACAATGTAGAAATGCACAGAAACACTATGTTGATAATAGCAAGGCTTTACCAGGGGAGATGAATTCATGGGGCGAGAGGTGTTACAGGAGGAATATGTTCTAGGCTAAATTAGAAGAGAGTATTGATAGGGAGGTAAATATTTAGGATTCCCCCAAATGCTGATGTTGCTTTTCCTCTTTATTCCTACCAGATGGACCTGATCATTGTAGTAAAAGCAGCAGCAGCAAAAAAAAAAATTTAATGGAGCGCATTCCTGTTCTCTAACCTCCTTAAAATATGCGAGAAGATATTTTTAAAAAGGCAGAAAAGAGGGGAGGAAACATGGTAAAAGAGAATATATTAGGAAGCAGGGCAAGCTTGTCTTGCGCTGCTGAAGGTAACATGGCCATGAGGGGCCGGGAGCCTAGTAAGAGCGGGGGGTTGGGAAAGAGGCGGGAGGAGTGGAGGCAGGCAATGGCAATGACAATAATTTTGAATTGCTGCATTGCTGCGGGGCATTTCAAAGCTGGTAACAGCTAGGAACGTTGGCAGTTGGGCAGCAACAGCGAAGCAAAGAGCAGAATCCTGCTTCCCTCTCTCCCGCCCTTCAAAATACACATGTTAATGTTTTGCTTGAGCACAATTGTTTGTCGCAGTTTTGGGAGGCGGAAAACCCGAGCCATAAGTTGGAATGTATTGTATTTCTATTGTGAAGGATATTGGAGGGGGGGAAATGCCCGTGTAGTTTTGGGGCTGCTACACGGGAAGGCCTAATGAGCGGGGGGGGGGGGGGGGGAGGCAATGCTCAGGCCGCACGCTTACCCTCGCTGGTGCAGTGGCGGGGTAAGTTATGGGGGGATGGAGCAGACTTACCATTGGGACGCGGTGGTAAGTGAAGAGGAGCACAGCAAAAGGGGGAGGGGGGGCAATGTTTTGGATTATTGTATTAATGCGTTGCTGGCTTGGGTTATGTTGTTAAACTGTGGCCTCAGTTTTAAGTTATAAGGTTGTGGGTGTCTTCATTGTACAGGGGGGATAGTAGGAAGGGGAGAAGCGATCGGCCGTCTTGCTTCCTCATGTTATGTAGGATTATGTTAAAAATATTGGCATGTTTTTTCTCCCTCTGCCTGTGACCTCTTTAGATCTGCTGCCAGCACATTAGCATTGTCTGAAGAAATTATATTGTCATTTTCATGTAATCTTTCCCCTCCTGCTCCTAACGGCTTCTGAGATGAGCAGTTGCAGAAGTCCTGATGCTTTCATAACATGGATGACAACCTTCATCCTCCCCTTCACATATCTCCAGAACTGGTTTGCAGATATAATAGTTCTTATGTTCTTAGAGATCAGACCTTGGTGCAAGAGTCACAGAACTGAATGACATGTCCATCAGTCCCACCTGTAGAATAGCAAAAAAGTAATTACACAGATCAGGAATTTTTCTTTAATACCTTAAAGTAAGCATAGTTGTAGATGCAGAGCAATTAGAATAATGTAAGCAGTGATAAAAAGAAAAAGTAGACCATATCATGAGGGTTAGCCTGAAGCCTGCTGTTTTCTAGCAATGTCTTACAGCATTCTGGGGCATGCATTTTTGCTTTTCAATGAGTTTACATGAAAATCCAAACTACAAGGCTATGAATGACCTGAGTGAGAAATAAGAAAACATGACAGACTGTGATTGACCTTTCTAAGGTATGATGTTTGGTTGTCACCTTTACTCTCTGTTGTTCATAATTATGCATGATGGTTTCTCCAGAGGAAGACAACAGTCCCTGGAGCTACAAGAGATAGCTTGTAGGGATGTGCAGAAGGAAAAAAAAATGTTTTGTTTTGTTGGGACCCCAATTCATTTCATTAGTTTCATAGGAAAAAAAACCCAATTCATTTATCAATTTCATTCATTTTCGTTTGTCATTAAAGTCAATGGGGGATGTATTTGCAGCTTATTTTTGGCTGCAGGATTGGGGTTTTCTTATCAATTTGGATGAAATATCTGGGGACATATCATCAGAACAAGAAAAGAGCTCCAAGGTACTTATGCAGTGGCAAAGTAGCACCAAAGTGGCATGAATAGCCTAAGGCACTGTAAAGGGGCAAAGGGGTACCAGGAGTGGCAAGAGTGCTTTAACAGAGGTGGAAAGCAGCAGCAAGAGTGTCAAAAACACACCACAGCATCAATAGAGAGCACCGATAACAGATACATGAACCCTTGAAGGCAGCACGAGAGGCAAAGTGGCAAGACAAGTGGCATCAACATCCTACAGCACAATGAAGGGGGAACATAGCAAGCAGAAAGGGTGTCAGAAAAAAGCATAAGCTGCCGATAAAGGGACAAGCAGCAAAGAAAGACTAACATCAATCAACACATTGAGGAACCATGATAGTGGCAAGAACACCACAAGGAGTAGAGTGATCTGGTGTATGGCAGGAAGGCAGAGTGGCAGAAAGTTGATAGGGGCAAGACCGGCTGGCAGAGTGGAGGTAGTCAGGTCACAGTGGTGTTGATAAGGGCAAGACAGGCTGGCATGGCTGAGGTAGTTAGGTCGCTGTGGTTTTGATAGGGGAAAGACAGGCTGGCAGAGCTGAGGTAGTCAGGTCACAGTGGTGTTGATAAGGGCAAGACAGGCTGGCATGGCTGATGTAGTTAGTTTGCTGTGGGGTTGATAGGGGCAAGACAGGCTGGCAGAGCTGAGGTAGTCATGTTCCTGTGGGGTTGATAGGTGCAAGACAGGCTGGCAGAGCGGAGGTAGTCTAGTCCCTGTGGTTTTGATAGGGGCAAGATAGGCTGGCAGAGCTGAGGTAGTCAGGTCACAGTGGTGTTGATAAGGGCAAAACAGGCTGGCAGAACTGAGGAAGTCAGGTCGCTGTGAGGTTGATAGGTGCAAGACAGGCTGGCAGAGCAGAGGGAGTCAGGTTGCTGTGGGGTTGATATGGGAAAAACAGGCTGGAAGAGCAGAGGTAGACTAGTCCCTGTGGTTTTGATAGGGGCAAGATAGGCTGGCAGAGCTGAGGGAGTCAGGTCGCTGTGGGGTTGATAGGGAAAAGACAAGTAGGCAAGGCAAGACAAGGCTTAGCCCGCGGATGGTGTTAGGCCGGTAGTACTGGCCCCCGGTGCGCCAGGACCAGGTCTTCTCGGAGTCGGGTTGTTTGTGAATGCAGCCAAACGTGGGTAGAAAGGCAGTGAATAAACAAGTTAGACTGTTTGCATTTTTAAATAGTCAGTCAATAAGGTAGCAGTAGGTAGGCAGTGAATAAACAAGTTAGACTGTATTTTTAGTCAGTCAATAAGGTAGCAGTAGGTAGTGTGATTATTTTTAAAAGTCTTCAGGACTGAGTGTTCTCCAGACTTTTAAAGAGCTGAGTGTTTGTATTTAATACTGAGTGCTTGTATTGAAAAAAAAACAAAACAAAAACCACAAAAAAAAAAAACAAAAACCAACCCAACAAGTAGCCAGAAGCTAGAAATAAGCTAGGAGCAGTGTATACCAAAGTAAAAAAGTTGAATAGTTCAGCTCAGTTACTCACCTTGGAAAGGTGTTGAGGTAGTGTTGAGGTAGTGTTTAATAGTAGTTCAGGTAGTGTTTAATGTAAACCGGTTTGATTTGTATCTAATGCAAGAAGATCGGTATATAAAAAACTAAAACTAAAAAATAAATAAATAAATAAATAGTGTGATTGGGTTTGAATAGGGACCAACATTTGTTAATCAAGGGAGCAGTGAGTCACTTAGGCTGACTAACTGAAGTTAGACTGTTTGGATTTCCCAACCCTAGCTCATCCCTTAATTTATAGGCATGTGCCACTTTCACAAAAAAAAAAAAAACCCAAACATCAACAAAAACTTTATTGAGAATTCGATCAGACCCCGGTAGGCCACTACCAGACACATAGTGAATTCACTAATACATTTAAAGGAATTTAGACACATTCCTACTCTCACAGCAACCTAAAACTTAACTAGGAACTGATCAAAATTGAGATGAAGGCAGCAGTCCAGCAGCAAGAGAGAGGCTTCCCATGCTTTTGCATCGAGTGTCACATGTATGATTTTTTTACCCACCGGTGAGAAGTTGTACATGTGCATGCGATGCAAAGAGCTCCTGGCTCTCAGAGAATGAGTCCAATCTCTGGAGGCTAGAGTGGCAGACCTGGAGGAGCTGAGGCAGACAGAGAGGTATATAGATGAGACCTTCAGGGATATAGTAGTCAAGCCAACACTTCAGACTGGCAGCCCTGGTGCTGCCTTGGAGGAAGAAGGTCTCATGATGGGAGAGCACCAACCAGGTGTAGCAGTAAAGGATCCTGTAGCAAGGACCTGCTCTCCAGGTGATGCATTGTCCTTTCGCACTGAGGATATCTCCCCAAGGCCTACTGCCCAGGAGGGAAGGGTTAGGTCGGCCGTCATAGTTGGTGATTCGATTATTAGGAATGTAGATAGCTGGGTGGCTGGTGGGCGTGAGGATCACCTGGTAACATGCATACCTGGTGCGAAGGTGGCGGACCTCACGCGTCACCTAGATAGGATTTTAGACAGTGCTGGGGAGGAGCCGGCTGTCGTGGTACATGTGGGCACCAACGACATAGGAAAATGTGGGAGGGAGGTTCTGGAAGCCAAATTTAGGCTCTTAGGTAGAAAGCTTAAATCCAGAACCTCCAGGGTAGCATTCTCTGAAATGCTCCCTGTTCCACGCGCAGGTCACCAGAGGCAGGCAGAGCTCCGGAGTCTCAATGCGTGGATGAGACGATGGTGCAAGGAAGAGGGATTCAGTTTTGTTAGGAACTGGGGAACCTTTTGGGGAAGGGGGAGTCTCTTCCGAAGGGATGGGCTCCACCTTAATCAGGGTGGAACCAGACTGCTGGCACTAACCTTTAAAAAGGAGATAGAGCAGCTTTTAAACTAGAACAAAGGGAAAGCCAACAGTCGCTCAGCAGCGCATGGTTCGGAGAGAGGTATCTTTAAAGGATACTAATGATGCATTAGAATTAGGACATCCCGACAGTGAGGTTCCAATAATTAGAAAAGTAGTCCAAGTGCCTGTAACTAAAAACTCACCTGAGCTAAAAAATTCTAATTTATCCCTATCAATTAAAAAGCAGAATGAAAATACAAACAAAAAACAAACTTTGAAATGTTTGTATGCTAATGCCAGAAGTCTAAGAAGTAAGATGGGAGAATTAGAATGTATAGCAATAAATGATGACATAGACTTAATTGGCATCTCAGAGCCATGGTGGAAAGAGGATAACCAATGGGACAGTGCTATACCGGGGTACAGATTATATCGCAATGACAGAGAGGAGCACTCGGGAGGAGGTGTGGCGCTTTATGTCCGGGATGGCATAGAGTCCAACAGGATAAACATCCTGCATGAGACTAAATACAAAATTGAATCTTTATGGGTAGAAATCCCTTGTGTCGGGGAAGACTATAGTGATAGGGGTATACTACCATCCACCTGGTCAAGATGGTGAGACGGACAGTGAAATGCTAAGAGAAATTAGGGAAGCTAACCAAATTGGTAGTGCAGTAATAATGGGAGACTTCAATTACCCCAATATAGACTGGGTAAATGTATCATCGTGTCACGCTAGAGAGATAAAGCTCCTGGATGGAATAAATGATAGCTTTATGGAGCAATTGGTTCAGGAACCGACGAGAGAGGGAGCAATTTTAGTTCTAATTCTCAGTGGAGCACAGGACTTGGTGAGAGAGGTAACGGTGGTGGGGCCGCTTGGCAATAGTGATCATAATATGATCAAATTTAATTTAATGATTGGAAAAGTGTGCAAATCCAAGGCTCTCGTGCTAAACTTTCAAACGGGAAACTTTGATAAAATGAGAAAAATTGTTAGAAAAAAACTGAAAGGAGCAGCTACAAAAGTAAAAAATGTCCAAGAGGTGTGGTCATTGTTAAAAAATACCATTCTAGACGCACAGTCCAGATGTATTCCACACATTAAGAAAGGTGGAAAGAAGACAAAACGATTGCCGGCATGGTTAAAAGGGGAGGTGAAAGAAGCTATTTTAGCCAAAAGATCTTCATTCAAAAATTGAAAGAAGGATCCAACAGAAGAAAATAGGATAAAGCATAAACATTGGCAAGTTAAATGTAAGACATTGATAAGACAGGCTAAGAGAGAATTTGAAAAGAAGTTGGCTGTAGAAGCAAAAACTCATGGTAAAAACCTTTTAAAATATATCCGAAGCAGAAAGCCTGTGAGGGAGTCAGTTGGACCGTTAGATGATCGAGGGGTTAAAGGGGCACTTAGAGAAGATAAGGCCATCATGGAAAGATTAAATGATTTCTTTGCTTCGGTGTTTACTGAAGAAGATGTTGGGGAGGTACCCGTAATGGAGAAGGTTTTCATGGGTAATGATTCAGATGGACTGAATCAAATCACGGTGAACCTAGAAGATGTGGTAGGCCTGATTGACAAACTGAAGAGTGGTAAATCACCTGGACCAGGTGATTTACTAGTTCCTTCAGAATTCTGGGGTGTATACATCCCAGAGTTCTGAAGGAACTAAAAAATGAAATTTCAGACCTATTAGTAAAAATTTGTAACTTATCATTAAAATCATCCATTGTACCTGAAGACTGGAGGATAGCAAATGTAACCCCAATATTTAAGAAGGGCTCCAGGGGCGATCCGGGAAACTACAGACCGGTTAGCCTGACTTCAGTGCCAGGAAAAATAGTGGAAAGTGTTCTAAACATTAAAATCACAGAACATATAGAAAGACATGGTTTAATGGAACAAAGTCAGCATGGCTTTACTTAGGGCAAGTCTTGCCTCACAAATCTGCTTCACTTTTTTGAAGGACTTAATAAACATGTGGATAAAGGTGAACTGGTAGATATAGTATACTTGGATTTTCAGAAGGCATTTGACAAAGTTCCTCATGAGAGGCTTCTAGGAAAAGTAAAGTCATGGGATAGGTGGCGATGTCCTTTCGTGGATTGCAAACTGGCTAAAAGACAGGAAACAGAGAGTAGGATTAAATGGACAATTTTCTCAGTGGAAGGGAGTGGACAGTGGAGTGCCTCAGGGATCTGTATTGGGACCCTTACTTTTCAATATATTTATAAATGATCTGGAAAGAAATATGAAGACTGAGATAATCAAATTTGCAGATGACACAAAATTGTTCAGAGTAGTTAAATCACAAGCAGATTGTGATAAATTGCAGGAAGACCTTGTGAGACTGGAAAACTGGGCATCGAAATGGCAGATGAAATTTAATGTGGATAAGTTCAAGGTGATGCATATAGGGAAAAATAAACCATGCTATAATTACACAATGTTGGGTTCCATATTAGGTGCTACAACCCAAGAAAGAGATCTAGGTGTCATAGTGGATAACACATTGAAATCGTCGGTACAGTGTGCTGCGGCAGTCAAAAAAGCAAACAGAATGTTGGGAATTATTAGAAAGGGAATGGTGAATAAAATGGAAAATGTCATAATGCCTCTGTATCGCTCCATGGTGAGACCGCACCTTGAATACTGTGTACAATTCTGGTCGCCGCATCTCAAAAAAGATATAATTGCGATGGAGAAGGTACAGAGAAGGGCTACCAAAATGATAAGGGGAATGGAACAACTCTCCTATGAGGAAAGACTAAAGAGGTTAGGACTTTTCAGCTTGGAGAAGAGACGACTGAGGGGGGATATGATAGAGGTGTTTAAAATCATGAGAGGTCTAGAACGGGTAGATGTGAATCGGTTATTTACTCTTTCAGATAGTAGAAAGACTAGCGGGCACTCCATGAAGTTAGCATGGGGCACATTTAAAACTAATCGGAGAAAGTTCTTTTTTACTCAAAGCACAATTAGACTCTGGAATTTGTTGCCGGCGGATGTGGTTAGTGCAGTTAATATAGCTATGTTTAAAAAAGGATTGGATAAGTTCTTGGAGGAGAAGTCCATTACCTGCTATTAAGTTCACTTAGAGAATAGCCACTGCCATTAGCAATGGTTACATGGAATAGACTTAGTTTTTGGGAACTTGCCAGGTTCTTATGGTCTGGATTGGCCACTGTTGGAAACAGGATGCTGGGCTTGATGGACCCTAGGTCTGACCCAGTAAGGCATTTTCTTATGTTCTTATGTTCTTATGTAACAGACACGTCAATATTTGTCCCTAAATCGAAATGGTGTCCGTCTGGAGCTTTAGATCCAACAATTAGCACTTTTCGGGACCTTGCATTAAAAGATCTAAAGGGAGTAAAGCGTTTTCCATCTGATACAGAGTCAAACCTATTGAAAATGGAACAGAGAGCTTTATTAGAGCTGGCCAAAGATCCTTCTATTATAATAAAAGCCGCAGACAAGGGGGACGCAGTAGTCGTGATGAATAAAAATGACTACTGTGAGGAAGTTGCTCGTCAGGTAAATGATAACACATACTATAGAAGATTGACGGAAGATCCCACTAGCAGATTGATAGTTATGTTGGTGGATGCTGCATTTAGCAAGTTTTGGATCACATCAAGAGAAAGAAGTTTCTTGACTGTTGATCATCTGAAAGTGCCTGTATTATATGTGCTGCCAAAAGTGCATAAGTCATTAGATAAGCCCCCAGGGAGACCTATTATGTCAACAAAAGGCTCATTATTGGAGCCACTGTCGATATTTTTTCATGAGATTGGCTGCATTCAGTGCATTTCAAAAAAATCTTATTGCTGATACGTTGCATTCTGGTATTCGTGCCAACCTGTGCAACCCACTCTGATAGGGCTGTGAGGTCAATGATGACTCACAGGAAAGGGCTGGTTTTTGGCTCTGGATACACCCAAATGGCGTTCTCCGATTACAAATGGCGGCGAGGAAAAGTGTGCGGCGCCAAACATATGGAACGGATGATATGCTATATTCGTGGGGAGTCGCAATACGTTTCGCTTCCCCACAAATACAACGAATAGGGACATATACGTTGTGGACTGCCAATATGTCGAAAATGAATGCACACCCCTAACAAGCTTAAAGCTCAAGAAATGATGAGATGTTTTGAACCGAGGCTATCCTACCCTTATTATAAAGAAAGCCTACAAGCGGGCTCGCTGGGTGAATAGAGACTTACTATTCAAACCTCCACAGAGAGAAGAAGATAAAGAAAGAACAGTTTGTGTTTTACCATTTTCACCGCATATTTATAGGATACAAAGTATTAAGAAATATTGGCACATTTTAAGATTACATGATGCATTGCAAGAGATTCCGAGATTTGAGTTAAAACACGGCAAGAACTGTTGCGTTCCCGGTCGCTAGACTTGCGATCGGGTCCTTAAATTCCCCCCACGCCGTGGCCTGCAATGGGGTCCGGCGTTCCTCGGGCCTACCAGGCCTCTTTCCAGTGGCGTCTCCACGAGGGAGACGCCGCCGAGCCCCGATTCTGACTCCGCCCCTCCCAGGGGTACGCGCGTGCGCGCGAGGGAGGACTTTTTAAAGACCCAGCTGCAGGAAACTCCGGCCCACCTCCTTGATGACGTCAGATGCCGGCAGGGTATTTAAACCCGGCATCTGACTAGGGAGGTCACCTTGCAATGAGGTTATCTCCTTGGAGTCACTAGTTGCTGTGTTCCTGATCCTGCTGTTCCTGGTCTTGCTGTTCCTGATCCCTCTCCGCTTGTTTCCTTGGTTCCTGACCCTGGCTTCGCTTCTGATTCTCCGTGTCTGCCGCCTGCCTTGACTTCTGGTCCGTCTTCTCTTCAGGTCTCGCTGCTGCCGCCTAAGTCCCAGCAGTCTGGGTCCTCACAGGCTCCTCCCAGGGGGATCTCGGATCTCCAGGGTGAAGACTCTATTTTCTCTTCAGGTCCCGCTGTTGCCGCCTAAGTCCCAGCAGTCCGGGTCCTCACGGGCTCCTCCCGGGGGGATCTCAGATCTCCAGGGTGAAGAATTCATCTTCTCTTCCAGTCTCACTGCGTCGCCTAAGTCCCAGCCATCCGGGTCTTCACGGGCTCCTCCTGGGGGGTCTCGGATCTCCAGGGTGAAGACTCTGTCTCTGCATTCGTCTTGGTACCACCTCCCAGCCTGTTCCATCTACGCGGAGCCCTCTCTTCCAACCATCACCCTCTGCCAGGCCGGCCCAAGGGTCCACCATTCAGTCCGCAACAGTTTGCAAGGCCATTGACCCGCGGATATCTCTGGCCTGCAAGCCATTCTGGGAATGGCCCAATGCTTGTAACAGCAGCAACATTGTGTCGACGTTCTGGCGGCCACCGTCGAAAGGCTGGTGAATTGCCTGGATGCCACACCACCAGAACCACTGCCATTACCTCCTCCGGCTCCCACTGTGAACATAACTGCTCCCGCTCAGTTGCTCCCTCCCTCACACTATGCAGGAGATGCCAAGGGCTGCCGAGGATTTTTGAACCTGTACTACATAAGGTTCTCAGTACTCCTTGGCCAGTTTCCCTCGGACTCTGTGAAAATAGCCTACATCTTGTCGCTATTAGAATGGAAGGCGTTGAGCTGGGCCTCACCAATGTGGGAGTGCCTGGATCCCCTATTAAATAATCTGCAACAGTTCGTCCTCAATTTCAAGCAAGCATTCAATGAACCCGCACGCTTGCCCACTGCTACGTCAGAGCTATTACAGATGAGACAGGGTGCTCGCTCCCTGGCAGACTACGCTATTGAATTTCGCACCCTCGCTATGGAGGTAGGGTGGCGCGAAGACAGCCTTCGGGGAGTTTTTCTGGAGGGTCTGTCGCCTCGCATTAAGGATGAGTTGGCGGCCAGGGAAATTCTGGACAACCTCAACGGAGTACTTGATCTAGCTGACCGGATCGACCGTCGACTCCAGCAGAGAGCAAGGGAAGGACGTCCGTCACCTCGCCTCATATTGTTGGCACCTGTCTTTGCCAGACCTTTGATGACCTCGTCAAGTCCTGGGGCAATGCACTCTGACTCTTCTACGGAGGAACCCATGCAGTTGGGCCGCACGCCTTTAACTGCAGAGGAGAGGTGAAGGAGCTGGGCTTTGGGCTTATATTTATATTGTGGCAGCAAGGGCCACTTCCTGGCCCAATGCAAAGAGCTTCCAGAAAACGCCAAGGCCTAGGCAAAACTGAGGAGCTACTCCTAGGCTGTGCTAATTCTGCTCCTCAATGTACTGTACCAGTGACTCTAGAATACCCTGGAGGGTCTTTCAATACCCTCGCCTTTATTGATTCCGGAGCGGGTGGGAACTTTATTCTTTCCGATTTGGTACATCAACTTCAATTACCTACTCGTCCTAGAACTCCTTCACTAAGGATTACTTCTATCCGGGGTACAGTGTTGCCCGGTAGTATTTCTAACTCCATGGCTCTGCTTACTCTCCGAACCTTTAGCGCTTCATTCTGAGGAGATATCCTTTTTGATCCTGGAGAAAGTGGTTCACCTGGATTATCATGGCTACAACAACATTCTCCCATAATCCATTGGGACTCGCTACAAATCGCTCGTTGGAGTCCCTTTTGTTTCTCTAACTGCCTCCAGGTTCTGTGTCCACCGACTGTGCCCATGTTGAATACTTCCGTCATGCCACCTGCACCGTACTCCGAATTTGCGGAGGTCTTCTCCAAAACGAAAGCCGAGATTTTGCCTCAGCACCGACCCTTTGATTGTGCAATAGATCTTTTACCGGGAACCACCCCGCCGCGTGGGAGGATATACCCACTATCCTTGCCAGAGACATGCGCTATGTCAGAGTACATCTCTGAGAATCTCGCTAAAGGTTTTATCAGACCCTCCCGATCTCCAGCCGGGGCGGGGTTTTTCTTTGTGGGAAAGAAAGACGGCTCGCTTAGACCTTGCATTGATTACAGGGGTCTTAACGCTATAACCAAGCAATATCGGTACCCGCTGCCATTAATCCCAGATCTTCTGGACAGATTGCAAGGGGCCAAGATTTGTACCAAACTTGATCTACGAGGGGCCTACAACCTAGTTCAAATCTGCCCCGATGACGAATGGAAGACTGCCTTCAACATGAGAGACGGGCATTACGAATATTTGGTAATGCCCTTTGGCCTATGTAACGCTCCGACAGTCTTCCAAAATCTCATGAATGAGGTGTTGCGTGAAATGCTACACTCCTACGTAATAGTATATCTAGATGATGTTTAGATTTATTCACAAGATCTGAAGTCCCATTGTCAACACGTTAAACAAGTACTGCAAGTCTTCAAGGAGAAATATAGCTGGAGAAATGTATGTTTGAATGTGAGTCACTCCCCTTCCTGGGATATATCGTCTCGTCTACCGGGTTTCACATGGACCCGGAAAAAGTGTCCACCATTAAGACTGGCCCCACCATGTGGGGGTGAAAGTGTTTTGTTTCCTTGGATTCGCAGATTTCTACAGACAGTTCATTCCTCATTATTCCCTCAAAGTGGCACCTCTTACCGCGCTAACCAGAAAGGGGGCTGATGCTAAAGTTTGGCCCGAAGCAGCTTGTCAAGCTTTTGAGGATCTAAAACAAGCTTTCTTGTTGGACACTTGTTTATACCATCCAGATCTGCATCATCCTTTCATTGTAGAGGTGGATGCCTCCAGCATTGCAGTAGGGGCAATCCTGAGTCAACACTCTTGCACGGGTAAACTGCTTCCATGTTCTTACTTTTCCAAGAAGTTCTCGGCAGCTGAGTGCAACTACAGTATAGGAGACAAGGAACTCTTGGCAATCAAATTAGCATTTGAAGAATGGAGGCAATGGCTGGAGGGGGCAGTGCACCCGATCACGGTATATACCAATCATAAGAATCTACAATTCTTGTGCCAAGCCCAGCGGCTGAACCCTAGACAAGCTCGGTGGTCCCTCTTCTTCAATCGCTTTGACTTTACCCTTCGTTATTATCCAGCAGCCAAGAATACTCGTACGGATGCCTTGTCTCGAACTACAGAGCTAGAAGAGGAGGGGGAGCGCCTCCAGTACATGTTGGACCCAGCAAGAATCAACATAGCGGCTGTGACAGTGAGTCCACTAGGAAGGACAGTAGTCCCAAAACGTCTCCAAAAGGAGGTATTAAGGTGGGCCCACGACTCCATTTCTGGTGGTCATGCTGGCCGAGAAAGGACGCTAGACTTGCTAAACTGCTATTATTGGTGGCCAAATGTGAGAACCGACGTTCGCAGCTACGTGAGTTCCTGCCACACCTGCGCCATACAAAAACCTCGTATTGGCCAACCTTGGGGTTTGCTGCCTGTAACCACGGAACCATGGACTCATATTGCCACGGACATTGTGGTGGATTTACCTTCATCGGACGGGAAGTCGGTTGTTTGGGTAACGGTGGATCGTTTTTCAAGATGGCCCATTTTGTTCCGTTGGCCAAATTGTCATCTGCACCAGAGTTAGCACTGCTATTCACACAGCACATCTTTTGGATTCATGGACTTCCGCAGGACATTGTTTTGGACCGGGGCCCTCAGTTTACGGCCCGTTATTGGAAAGCCCTGTGCAAGAAGTTTGGGGTTCACTCTGTTTTTCCACTGCCTTTCATGCCCAGAGTAACGGCCAGACTGAGCGCATGAACCGCTCTCTAAAAACATTTCTGCGCGCCTTTGCCAATGAGAGACAGAACAACTGGGTAGAATTACTACCATGGGCCGAATTCTCTTACAATACCCATATTCACTCGGCCATGGGAAAGTCATCCTTTCAAGTAGTGTATGGGAAGCAACTTAAACCCCCGCTACCCTTGCCTGTGACCATTCCGTCGCCGGCGGCCCAGCTGTCTGCTCAGCAATTGCATAGACTCTGGAATTCCATCTAAACCAAGTTAACCGCATCAGCAAGCTCTGCCAAGAGGCATGCCGATCGGCATTGTCGACCAGCATCAGTGTTTCTTCCAGGAAACAAAGTCTGGTTAAGCACAAAGAACATTCATCTTAGGTTGCCTTCGAAGAAATTGGCTCCCAAGTTCTGCGGGCCATTCCGAATTGCTGAAAGGGTTGGAATGGTTTCCTATTGCTTACGTTTGCCCACTTCCTTATGTATTCATAATGTGTTTCATGTCTCCCTTCTTAAACCAGTAGTTTTTTCTAGGTTTCATCGGAGACCCCCTGATCCTACGGATACCCTCGCTGCTGCTGCTGACCCTACATACCAGGTTTGGGAGATCCTTGATGTCCACTTCTTCCACTGCCGCTGGGAGTACCTGCTGGCTTGGGAGGGTTGCGGTGTGGAGGAGAACACCTGGGAGCCCGCTCACAACATCCTGGACAAATCTCTCCTGCAACAGTTCCATCTGGACCATCCTGGTAAACCGGGTCCCTTGAAGAAGGGGCGTAAGAGGGGGGGTACAGTTGTGGTCCCAGTCGCTAGACTCATGACCGGGTCCTTACCTTCCCCCCACGCCGCGGCCTGCAACAGGGTCCGGCATTCCTCAGGCCTACCAGGCCTCTTCGTGGCGGCATCTCCATGAGCCCCGATTTTGACTCAGCCTCTCCCAGGGGTACGTGCGCGCGTGAGGGAGGACTTTTTAAAGACCCAGCTGCAGGAAGCTCCGGCCCGCCTCCTTGATGATGTCAGATGCCGGCAGGGTATTTAAACCCAGCGTCTGACTAGGGAGGTCGCCTTGCAATGAGGTTCTCTCCTTGGAGTCACTAGTTGCTGTGTTCCTGATCCTGATGTTCCTGGTCCTGCTGTTCCTGATCCTGGTCCTGCTGTTCCTGATCCTGATCTTGCTGTTCCTGATTCCGCTCCGCTTCCAGATTCTTCTCGGCTTGTTTCCTGACCCCAGCTTTGCTTCTGATTCTCCATGTCTGCCGCCTGCCTCGACTTCTGGTCCGTCTTCTCTTCAGGTCTCGCTGCTTCCGCCCAGCAGTCTGGGTCCTCACGGGCTCCTCCCGGGAGGATCTCGGATCTCCAGGGTGAGGACTCCATCTTCTCTTCCAGTCTCGCTGCATCGCCTAAGTCCCAGCGGTCTGGGTCTTCACGGGCTCCTCCCGGGGGGATCTCGGATCTCCAGGGTGAAGACTCTATCTCTGCATTCGTCTTGGTACCACCTCCCGGCCTGTTCCATCTCCGCGGAGCCCTCTCTTCCAACCATCACCCTCCGCCAGGCCGGCCCATGGGTCCACCGTTCAGTCCGCAACAAAGAACATCAGAGATACCATTACCCACTCTGACTTTGCAGATGAAATGCAAAGACAGCCTTGTGGAGAAACTAATAAAAAGGAACATTATGCATGTAAGAAGTGTCCCATTTGTGCACAATCTTTTGAGGGTGAGAGACTGCCGTTTTTTGCCAATGGAAAATTTAAACTTGAGGTGTCGACAAATTGCGAGTCTACAGGGGTGGTGTATGGTATCTGGTGCCCTTGCCCACTACTATATGTATGTAAAACCAAACGTATCCTGAAGACCTGGCTTATAGAGCATCGTAGTGCCATCATTAGGAATAGGGTAGAGGCAGCTCTGGTACAACATTGTCTGGAGAAAGAACATGTGTTTTCAGATCTGAGATTTGCTGTGATCGAAAAACCAAGACCATGTAACCGTGGTGGTAATTTTGATAATTACTTGCTACAGAGGGAACAAAAATGGATATACTATTCTGACATGGTGGTCCCGAAAGGGTTGAATAAAGAAATACACTGGTCGGTCTTTTAAGTCTTTGATGTGGTGTGACTTTAAAATTGGAATTGTCGTTATGTTGAAGAGAGTGGGATTTATAGTTTGAGTGACAAAGGGAGTTATGACTTCCAGTGATGTCAGGAAGGATAGGTATTTAAATCTAAGGCTTTAAACCAGGAATGGAATTTAGACGCTGAGGCACCATGATGTGGTCTTGATCTTCAAGAGACGTTGTGTACTGTTCGGGTGAGCTATTTCTGTGATTCAATTGTGTGATATTTAAGGAGGTATTTTTGTGAGTCTTATTTGAGATGAAGTTAGATTATATAAGTATATTTAGTGAAAAGCCGATATGAGCAGTGAAACCAGAGGTGTTTTTGGGTTCTGGGTTAGTGTGTGTGAGGAGATTCATTGTAATCTTTTGGTTTTAGGACAAGAGAATATTTTGCCAGTGATGTATAATAAAAATACTTTCCCCTGAAGAAGGCTGTTTAGCCGAAACATGGCCCATGTCCGGTGAAATTATGAAATTTTTCAAGTCAGAATTTTGAGTGGTGAACGTCTGATTTGGCTAAGTATTCCATTTTATCAAAAGTCTTTTGGATTAAAAAGTAGATGCCTAATAAGATGGTGAAAAACTACAAGTAAAAAACTGTTTTGAATAAATTTTGAGAAGATGGTTTTCTAGCAAGAGACAATAAATAATTCTAAGAAAAGCGCTTACAAGGCTGAGACTGCCTGGGGCCCATTGTGGGCGAGAGACAGTAGATTAAAATCTTTAAGCAGGTGCATATGATATTGTCTCTTGGTTTAATTATAATGTGGTAATAGAATTTAATTCTGTTCCCTCTCATTTGGTGTTCTTTGTGTGAGCATTTTATAATATATGCATGTATATACTCGCATGTTATAAAATAATCTGCCCACGCACCCATGAGCATGCAATTATAAGTAGACACATGCCTAGCAGTGCAAATACCACTTCCATGCCATTACCAGTTTTCCCAGTTCATACCAGTTTGCTCAGGTAAGGGATAGGACTTCCAAACACCCCTAGTTTAATAGTCTTCCTTCTCCTCTGTTAGACCTGATTCTTAAAACACTGCTGACCTGTGAAGATTTTTTTGTTTGAAAACTTACATGTCATTCGTAGCAGAAGTAAAGTTACCTGGCAGAGGACTTCGGCGTACCCGTGAACATATTTATGCCCAAATTTCAAGTTTAAACCCAGGAATGGCCATGCCCCGCCCTGAGCAAGTCTATGCACCGCCCCTTTTTTGAACTTTTCAGTTGTGCACACAGGGGTGGATTTACAAAAAATGTGCGTTCGCATACTTTTGTTGGCGCACAAGTCGCAAACAAAAGTATGCTGGATTTTAGTAGATACGCGCGTAGCCACGTGTATCTGCTAAAATCCAGGATAGGTGCGCGCAAGGCTGCCGATTTTGTGCAGCCGGCGCGTGCCGAGCCGCGCAGCCTGCCTCCATTCCCTCCAAGGCCGCTCCGAAATCGGAGTGGCCTTGGAGGGAACTCGCTTTCGCCCTCCCCTCACCTTCCCCTCCCTTCCTCTATCTAACCCACCCCCCCGGCCCTATCTAAACCCCCCCCTACCTTTGTCGGGAGATTTACGCCTCCCGGAGGGAGAAGTAAATCCCCGCGCGCCAGCGGGCCGCTAGCGCACCGAGACATGACCCGGGGGTGGTTCCGGAGGGGGCGGCCACGCCCCCGGACTGCCCCCGAAATGCTGCGCCCCGCCCCCAAAACGACGCACCGATCGGCCCCCGCCCCCTGACACACCCCCGGCACGCCCCCCTCAAAAAACCCCAGGACTTACGCGAGTCCCGGGGCTCTGCGCACGCCGGCAGGCCTATGGAAAATAGGCGCGCCGGCGCGCAAGGCCCTGCTCGCGTAAATCCGGGTGGATTTACGCGAGCAGGGCTTTTCAAAATCCGCCCCACAGTGTCAAGTACATGCGTATCTGGGCAGCTTTTAAAATCTGCTCAGCTTGCACCAGCCCAACATATTTTCATATCCCCTAATTTTGGTGCACATTGGGCTTTTAAAATTCACCTTTTTTTTTTTTTTTAATTGAAGTTTGACATTATTCAAATACAATTATATTTGAAAAGAAAAACAGTGGTTATATTGCTTTCAAGATAATGCTAAAAAGCAAAGGGCTAGATTTTATAACATGCACGCGGGCGTACATTTGTGCGTGCAACCCGGCGAGCACAAATCTATGCCCGATTTTATAACATGCGTGCACAGCCTCGCACGTTATAAAATCCGGGGTCGGTGCACACAAGGGGGTGCACATTTGTGTACCTTGCAAGCGCCGAGCCCTAGGGGAGCCCCGATGGCATTGGCCGTTCCTTCCAAGGCCGCTCCAAAATCGGAAATCGAAGCGGCCTCGGAGGGAAATCAGAGCGTCCTCAGAGGGAACTTTCCTTCCACCCCCACACCTTCCACTCCCTTTCCCTATCTAACCCACCCCCCAGACCTACCTAAATCCCCCCCCCCCCACCTTTATTTTATGATTTACGCCTGCCTTCGGACAGACATAGGTCCCACCTTGCCCCGCCTCGTCCCGCCCCCGCCCCTTTTTTTCAAGCCAGGGGTCATACGATGGCGGCGGCAATCTTTACGATGGTGCTGGCCATCTTTAAAGATGGCGCCGGCCAGCCAGTGCTCCTACCATGTGACAGGGGCCAGCCAATGGCACAGATACCCTGTCACATGGTAAGGGCAAAGGGCCATCGGCGCCATCTTTATGAGTGGCAGCCGACGGCCTGAGAACGGGAGATCGCTCCCGGGACCACCAGTAGACCACCAGGTAATTTTAAAATGTTTTGGGGGGCTCGGGAGGGTGGGGGAAGCTAAGGGGTCATTTTTAAAGGGTCGGGTAGGTTTTTTTTTTAATCGGGCCATCGGCGCCATTTTTGAGTGGCAGCCAAAATGGCGCTGATGACCCGAGAGCGGGAGATCGGTCCCCGCACCCCCACTGGACCACCAGGTACTCATAAAAAGTTTTGGGGGGGTTCGGGAGGGTGGGGGAAGGTAAGGGATTAGTTTTATAGGGTCGGGGTGGGTTTAGGGGTTGTTTTGGTGTGCCGGTTTTCCCACCCTCCCCCCTTCCCCGATTTACGATTTTTCACGATAAATCGGGGGAATTTCTATTGTATCGCGACTCTTAACGATTTTTGACGATTTAAAAAATATCTCACGATTTTTTTAAATCGTGAAAAAACGATTCACATCCCTAATGCATACTATCCCTTTGAAATTTATCCCACCAACAGTACCCACACACAATTATACCAGCTAATTTTTGCACAGATTTGGGCGGATTTTAAAAGCCCTGCTCGCGTAAATCCGGGCGGATTTACGCGAGCAGGGCCTTGCGTGCCGGTGCGCCTATGTTCCATAGGCCTACCAGCACGCTCAGAGCCCTGGGACTCGCGTAAGTCCTGGGGTTTTTCGAGGGGGGCGTGTCGGGGGTGTGCTGGGGGCGTGTCGGATCGGGCGGTGTTTTGGGGGCGGGACGCGGCGTTTTGGGGTCAAACCCGGGGGCGTGGTTTTGGCCCGGGGCGGTCCGGGGGCATGGCCGTGCCCTCCGGAACCGCCTCCAGGTTGCGTCTCGGCGCGCTAGCGGCCCGCTGGCGCGCGGGGATTTACTTCTCCCTCCGGGAGGCGTAAATCCCCCGACAAAGGTAGGGGGGGTCTAGATAGGGCCGGGGGGGTGGGTTAGATAGAGGAAGGGAGGGGAAGGTGAGGGGAGGGCGAAAGCGAGTTCCCTCCGAGGCCGCTACGATTTCGGATCGGCCTTAGAGGGAACGGCGGCAGGCTGCGCGGCTCGGCGAGCGCCGGCTACACGACATCGGCAGCCTTGCGCGCGCCGATCCTGGATTTTAGCTGATACGCGCGGCTACGCGCATATCTACTAAAATCAAGCGTACTTTTGTTTGCGCCTGGTGCGCCAACAAAAGTACACGAAGGCGCACTTTCTTAAAATCTACCCCATTGTTTTTTAGGAAAATGAACGTACATATTTTAAAAACTGGAAATCCATCTCTTGCCCCAACCCTGAGATCACTTGCATATCTGGTAGGGATGCAAATTTATTTTTAATGAATGCAAAATGCAACAAATTATGCTATTTTCAGTATGTTCCAAATGGAATGAATCAAAAATGGTATCCAGCAAAAATATCCCAAAATGTTCAGATATTTTAATATTCATTGCAAAATAACTCCCCAAACTTGAACTCCACCCTTTCACACTACAAAATCCTACCTGGCATTTTGGTTTGCCTAGCTGGGCTAAGCAAGACTCACCCAGGGCTTCCCCCAGGCTCCTCTGTTACTCGAATTCCTACCCTAAATTCAAAGCAAGCCTGGGGCCTGGGTCTATCCTGCTGAGCCTCCCTGAGGCCAGGCAGGGCTTCTCTGGACCCCTCCCATCCCTTCATAAAAGTGTATTGGGGCCCCTCTCTGGCCTCCACTTACACTCTTCCTGCAGTATGGCTGAAAGCAATGCTAAGGGCACGAGCAATGCCCATCCACTGTGACCAGATGGCTAGATCTTTACAAATGGTGTCATTCATCTGGAGGATGACACCAAAGTAACATCACTTTGGCACCTTTCTCTGATGTGGCTTGTGGCATTATATTATACAGTCAAATCCTTGGCTCAGGCCACAGTGAAAAATGCTGTGATGAAATGTATCCTATAGTGGTGATGCACTCATTCCCATAGAAGGATGGAAAATGGTTGTAAAAATTACATGTAGCACTAGCAAATGTCATCAACATTCCTGTCTTATCTAACTGAATCAGCAGTTCTCTTTTCTGGCCATTTCATGTCAGCAACAATACTAGAAGCGTGCCCAGAATCAGACAGTCCTCTCTATTTGAGTTGTCCTTGTCTTACTCTAAATTCCTTCTCCCCAGCTATGCTGACTGAATCTCTTTCCAGCTAGTGGGAAGCTGCTTAGAGAAGCAATAGATCCAATCAGCCCGTAGTACAATATTGCTGCTAGGATCACAGAAGAGGAAGCAGCTGTTTTCAAAACAATGATTGTTAAATAATTTAATTCAATCAGAGGCAGGGTTGCAATTGGTATGTATATTCTGTAGTGACTTATTCATTTTGCAGTGAGATCCTAATTTGCTGGCCTTTCCCGCAACTGTAGAATTGCAGGAAACCGGGGCTTATGTCTATACTTCACTGCTACAGCAGGTAAAATATCCTTTTACATTCATTCACTGTCATTCTAGCTGTTTCTTTTCACTTTGATCTCCTCATCTATATGGCCTATGTATTCTAACCTGCTTCTTTTTATCATAGATTATTTTTGTGACTCCCTCTCTCTTTAAAATCACTATAAAGAGGATACATCATACATATTATATTCCAAGAAACTAATGCAGATTACATGATGAAAGTGAAGAATGGAAAAAAAAAACACTTTTGTTCCTATGATGCAGACATCTTTGAAGAAAGATCCTGAGAAATATGAAATATTTTCAAAGTTACTCCCAACAATTAAAAGAAATTCCAAAGGGATTTACTCATCTGTATTCAAATCTTCAAAGAAAGACTTACACATAAATACAAAGTTTCTCAGCAGGAGAGCAGTTACACAGTCATGTAAGGTTTGAAGGATATGTCTACACTAGCCTGTCGTTTTTTTTTGTTTTTTTTTTTAAGAAATCATCTCAAGAATTTTAAAATGTTTAGGTAATTATTCTAAAGATAACCCTTGCATTATGGAAAGCTTTAAAAGTGTCAGCAATAATAATTAAGAATAACTTTATAAAAATACATTCTATGAATATTTCATTAGAAGCACTAGCTCATATGCTAAGGTGTGGACACAAAGAATGTATGACTAATACTGGCTCATTCCAAATCAGTATATAAGAGAACCAACAGAAAAAATGCGTATCATAAACATGTCTTTCTACTTGTGCATTCCAACATCCTATGATAACATAAAAAATAATGCACTAAAAAGCTAATTTGTTCATAATGGCTGTACTGAGATACTTCAATTTAATTGTTAACATTCCTAATGACATGCAAAGTTAGCACATTCTGTAAAACATAATATAGTTTGTTTTTTTTCTTTTAAAAATCAAATGTTAACTGTCATTGTTTATTATAAGTGTTCTAAAGAAAAATACCGAGCCATACTTTGTGGGTAGAGAAGGACAAGTGATTGATGAGACTTATCTGTGACAAAAACCACCAATCGTTTCCAAATAAGATAGAGTTCTATTAACCATATTGATCTTAGAGAAAACTGGAGTTCTTGTAGCTGTGATACCATTTGAAGGACCAACCTTAAAAGTTGGGATAGATGAGCTTTACAAACCTCAAAGGCCTTTTTCTCATCTGAAGAATGAAGAAGAAGCCTGTAGGGTCTAGAAAGCTGATGTGTTACAACAACTTTAATTTTTTGGCCTTTTAGAAGATATCATAACTTAGGGATGAACACAGAAAACCACAATTCATTTCATCATGTTTTTTTTTTTGTTTGTTTTGCTTGTTTCCACTCCCATCAACTCACATACCCTAGTACTACATGAATAAAAAAAAAACAAAACACCTCCTGGCATTTCCAATCCCCTTCTTACCCTATCCCACACCTTAGCAAAATGTAAGAGCTCTGTCATTTCTACCCTGCTGGGTCTTGTTTTCAAAATGGTGATGACCAGCCCTGAGGCTGTTGCCATTCTGTGGTAAATCTTAAATGTTTGAAAATGTGACCCAGCAGGGCCCCATTTTGACTTTTCTGCCTCACAGATGGGATAAAATGCATACAGGAATGATAGATGAAAGGGAATGGTCTGCAGGGAGTTAAATTTTTTATTGCAGCAGCTTGGGGGGGAGTGGAGTAAAACTTTGGCAATTTTAGTAGAGGTGGCTATGGTGATAGACTGAGGGCAGCATTCTAAATGGCAAAGGAAAACAGGAGAAATGTTACTTGTTTTTGATTTTCATATCATTTTGAAATGACAGAGTATTTTGTTGCATTTGTCATGTTTTTTCAAAATGAATCCACAACCCTATCATAACCTACAGTTATTCCAAATGTGGTATTCTGGAATTAAATTCAGAGACTTCAGAAATGGCTATAGTTTCCAATGATTTGATGTCACATACTAATGAAGATGTTTACCATCACCTCCAGCATCTGTTTCATCAAAAGCACCATTAGAGCCAGCCTCTGCTTGGACGTAACTTATCATTCAGTGGTGCAACCTTTTAAGCCTCAAGTCAAAGTGATAGGGTTGTGCATTCATTTGCAATGTACTGGCAATCTGCAACGTATATGCCCATATTTGTTGTATTCGTGGGGTCGCGAAACGTATCGCGATTCCCCATGAATAAAACATATCATCCGTTCCATACATTTGGCATGCTCGCAGTGATTTCTTAGCGCCATTTCAAATAGGAGAAAGCCATGTGGGTGTATCCAAAGCCAAAAACCAGCCCTTTCCTGTGAGTCATCAGTGACCTCACAGCCCAGTCAGACTGGATCGGACAGGTTGGCAAGGAGACCAGAATGCAACGTATCAGCGATTAGAATTTTTGCAGTGCAGCCAATCGCGCTCTCACTCAGTGGTCGGTGACACTTTTGCTGATGACCCAGCACTATATATACTTAAGCATGCTGCATGCCATGCACTTTCTTTGCAGGGGTGGTGTGGGGATGTGGTGGTCTCTGCGGAAGGTGGCTGCACTCAGAGCTAGTCTAAGTTCTCAAATCTGTATTCAATTGCTAGCTAGGCTAGCTACTTCAATAGAAAAGCAATTTGATCTGCATTTGGCTGCAGTGCCAATTAGCCCTGTTTTTTTTTCTTAAGCACTTTTTTTAGTTGATCTGAGATGGTCTCTCTGTGCCACAGAGAGAAGCTGCTGTTTAATTCACCCCTGGGGTAGATTGCAAGCACCATTTGGGTTTTGTGGATGGGAGAGATATATTAAATTTCTAGCTAGTTTACTAGAATTTCCATTGAAAAATATATTTCAATTTTCCTGCTGTGCCAATTCCAGCTTTTTTGTTAACTGCATTTTCTTAATTGAACTCACTCAGTCTCTCTCTGCACTGGGCATCAGTGCCAGTGGGAACTGGGTAGTTTTGCAGACTCAAGTATACTGGGATAGTGGGTGTCTGTGAAGCCAAATCCCCAGTGGGCCTCTTTTGTAGTTACAAGCTTGGTGTGTGCACACACATTACATTAGTGCACATCAAAGCACTGTGCCTGTGGGCAGGCAGTTTAGGAGACTCACGTATATTGGGATAGCAGTGGTCTGTGAAGCCAAATCCCCAGTGGGCCCCTTTTGTAGTTACCACTTTGTTGTGTGCACACACATTACATTAGTGCACATCAAGGCACTGTGCCTGTGGGCAGGCAGTTTAGCTTCTCATGTATATTGGGAGAGCGCTGTTCTCTGAAGCCAAATCCCCAGTGGGCCTCTTTTGTAGTTACAAGCTTGGTGTGTGCACATAAATTACATTAGTGCACATCAAGGCACTGTGCCTATGGGCAGGCAGTTTAGCAGACTCACGTATATTGGGAGAGCGCTTCTCTCTGAAGCCAAATCCCCAGTGGGTCTCTTTTGTAGTTACAAGTTTGGTGTGTGCACACACATCATATTAGTGCACATCAAGGCACTGTGCCTGTGGGCAGGCAGTTTAGCAGACTCACGTATATTGGGACAGCAGTGGTCTGTGAAGCCAAATGCCCAGTGGGCCTCTTTTGGAAATACTTCTTTTAATTGAAATCCCTAGTAGGCAGTGTCAAATCCATAATGTCAGGGAAAGCTAGATGTGGTTGAGTGATTGGGACTGGCAGAGAAGACACTTCAAAAGGCACTAGGGCCAGTCCCCTATTAAAGTTAAAAAGGGAGCTGTTGCAATCTAAACTCTTTGGAGGGACAGGCAGTTCCAGCCAGAAAAAAATGAAATCTAAACATGATGCATCACCACCACCTGTTTCTGACCCTGTAGTTTTGGAGGTGAGGGAAGGGAAGGCTGAGTCATGCAAGACAAAATGTTGACACTCAAAAGCAGCAGTGGGACAGCAGTCTCAACTTAACGTTGTCAATGTAGCGCAGGGACTGTTTGCTTCTGATTCCGATGAAGAATCATCTTGTGTGAGATTCTCATCAGAAACGGAAGAAGTAATAGCTGACGAAGTTTTAGGAGGATTCGGTAGTCCTGTCTTAGCCTCCACTTCAGTGCAGCAGGGGAGAAATGAAACTGATGATTATGAGGAGGAAGAGCAGTCAGCACAGGCACAGAGTGTGACTGATGCCCCTGGCATTGCTTCTGAGGGTGCACCCACTACTTGAGCTCCAGTACCAGCATCCACCCCCAAGGCTATACAGAAGGGAGGATCACGAAAGACATCTGCGATCTGGAGCCACTTTAAAGTGATGGAGGACCCGTGTTTTGCTCGGTGCTTGTTGCTTGTTATTTTTGGTTTTTATTTTTATTTTATTTTATCTTTAGTTCTCACTGTTTTTAGCTATAACAATTTTATTTTAGTTATCTATTTTTTTATTTCTTTTTTAACCTAACTTTGTAAATTGTTTTGGTCAAACCTTGTTTGTGAAAGACGGTATAGAAATATTTTTAAATAAATAAATAAATAATTACTGTGGCAGGGCTATTAGCAGAGGCTAGCAAATGGGACATCTATCTAATTTTGGCATGAAGCATCATATGAAGAGGCAACACCCAAAAACAGTACTGTCACCTGGGGATGGTGACAGTACCAGTCAGGGGACCCCTTTCAAGCAGAGAGTTGTGCTAGCCCAAGCAGGAGCAGCACTCTGTCAGTGACAGCTAGTACCTCCTCCTCCTCCTCCACTTCAGTATGCCAAAGGCATGTTGCCCATAAAGATTCATCTTTTGTGCTATGGGCTAGAGAGAAAGCAGCTGGCATGAGTGACTCTGAGGCCACCCAAGCAAAGGAGACACCAGAACAACTGTCAGTGACACGGTATCTTTCAGAGCCCACAGAGGACATGCAGACAGACCCTCTGGCATATTGGGTACACACGTCCACTGTCTGGCCACACCTAGCCAAAGTGACTCAGCAATATCTGTCATGTCCACCAACCATTGTGCCCAGTGAACGTGTATTTTCAGTGACAGGGGATATCATGAGCCCTCACTGCTCAAGGCTGTCACCAGAGTTGATGTAAATGCTAGTGTTTTTGAAAGTAAACCTGCCTTTGCTTGAGTTTCCAAATTTTCCCTGTGAATGGCACTCGCGCGCCGGCGCACCTATTTTGCAAAGGCTGCCGGCGCGCATAAAGCCCCGGGACACGCGCGCCGGCAACCTATGCAAAATAGGTGTGCCAGCGAGCGAGTGCCCTGCGTGCATAAATTCGGAAGGATTTACATGCGCAGGGCTTTTAAAATCAGCCCCAAAGTGTTTGTTGTAGCGTACCTTACCAATACTATTACCTGTTGGAAAAAACTGGGACTCAAGATGCGACCAGCTAGCAATCTTGACTGTCTGGCTGCCCGATGGTCCTCTACTTTGAACTTTCCAATTTCAGCTCAACAGATGGCAGCGTACTTTACAGCCTTATATAAACAATTACCCGATTTAAGTCTTCGAGAGGTACAGTTCAAAATTCTGCACAGTTTATACTGCGATGATGTTCGCCGGTTCCGGATGAAGCTCAGTCTCTCACCTCTATGTCTTAAGTGTGGAAAAACAGATGGCACGCTCTTCCACCGCCTTTTTGAGTGTGAGTTATTAAAGTCCTTTTGGATGTCCGTCCTGGATATTATTGCTAAAAGTACAACTACTGTTATATGTAACACGGGCTGGATACTCTTGACTAGCTCTTTACCTCAGGCTCTTCCCGGGACCGGCTCAAAAACAAAATTTGAGAGAATGGCTGTCTTGTTGGCATGCAGAACTATATTGGCAGATTGGGCAGATTTGAAAGCATTGCCAACACTTGCAGCCTGGTTTGGTAGAATGGCATCCCTTCTACAGCTGGAAAGACTGGACTTCCTAGCCGGCAAGCAGAAGACAGATAAAATTTATACTTAGTTAAGGTGGTTACTGTTTGAGTGGTGGAAATTGGTGCTATTTTGAAATGGGATTTATTTATTTATTTATTTATGCAATTTCTGTTCATACTCTTTCCTTGTGTCATTCTTAACAATAAAAATAATACTGGGTCTTTATTTTATATTTACGCCGTGAATTATAATGAGCAGTGTGTTACACATGTGATCGTGGTCTGTCAGGTGTGTCACGATGGGAAAAGGTTGAGAACCACTAATCTATTCAATGCTAGTGTACTTGCCAGTTCTTGTGACTTGGATAGTGTTATGTCCGTCGGTTCCCGTCTCCCTCTCTCTGACCTCCTCACTTCTTTGGCACCTCCCTCTTCGGCCGCGGGAAGATTGGCTGCGGCGACGTCTTCCTGCCGAGGCTCTCCGGCATCCCCATACCAGCTCCATGCTGCTAAACACCATGTTTCTTGGAGGCCTAGGGGCGCGCGCGTGGTGCGGCCCCGACTGAAGTACCGGCGATGGCGCAAACTTCGGAGGCGTCCCCTGAAGATGATGTCACCCGCGACGGATATTTAAGGTCTTAGAATTTGCTAACACATCGAGTTAGCAAGGAATGACAACGGACTTGCTTCGACTTTCCAAGCTACTCTGCCTCCTTGGACTAACCAGGGGTACCCGCTCCTCGGGGGCCTCGTTCTCTCTCTTACTTTGTAGATTGAAGTCTGGAACCGGCACTCGCTCCTCGAGGGCCCTTGTTCCCGGACTTCTTCGAATTCACTTCTGCCAGGAAGTCAGCACTGCCTACTACATCTGTGAGTTACCATTGCTCTCTCAGAGCTTTCCCTGGAACCAGGTACTCGCTCCTTGAGGGCCTATACATTCCAGCTCCTGGGCTTCTATGAGACATTGTGTGAGCCTTACCATCAGGTTCAGTACATGAACTCTACTTACCCTGCCTACGCACTAATTTTCAGTTTCTCTTCAGCTCAGCGTCCAGGGATCTCTGTTCCAGCTTCTGAGGGACTACAGCCCAGCCGGGCATTCCAGCTCACTACTGCCAGCACTGGTGGTTCAGTATACTGTCTAATAAAAGAGCTAGTGTGTGTCTGTCTCCATACTCTGAGCCTGACCGGTAGTCCCTCTCGGGGTCTTCCCCGGGGGCATGGTCATCTGCCACTGGTCCAAAGATCCACCCACAACTCTCTTTAATACTATAGATTGCTAACTCCTATCTGATTGCTCCTCCCATCAGATAGTGGTTTCATTACAGATTGCTAACTCCAAGCAGACTGTTAGCTCTGATTCATTACAGATAGGCCACAGTTTTAAGATGGCTGTGTGCATGTTATTCTGTTCTCATATCCTAGGTACAACCCAGAACCATCCGTAGACCCTGCAGGCAACATATCATTTGGCCACAGATAACTCTCCTTGGATTGCCCAAGATTGAAGTGGTGTGAAGATACCATCTCAGTTCTTGGGCAATTTTAACCCTTTATGTGGACCTGCATGAGGACATTGACCCCCTCTTGCAGCCATGCCAACCCTGAGTTGGTGAAACTTATGTACTTTGTATTTTTTTGCAACTGGAAGTTTCTAGAATATGGTTAGAGAGATCGATCAGTCCTCATTCTCATGGCACAAGTCTTGAGGGCAATGATGAAGTGCATAAAACAGTATATCTCATATCCACAGGACCCAGTGCAAATCCTGGAGATACAGACAGAGTTCTTTTAAATTGCTGGAATGCCCAATGTATTGGGCACAATAGATTGCACCCATATCATAGTAACCCCGAAGCCAGAACAAGAGAGTGCATTCCACAATGGTAAGCACTTCCATTCCATGAATGTGCAGGTTGTGTGTGATGCACATCTTCGAATCCTGCACGTAGTGTTATGATTTCCTGGAAGCTTCCATGATTCCTTCATCCTTGTCTGTTCATTGCTTGGAGCTGGTTTCCCCATGGGGCTGCATGGTAAATAGCAGTTGCTGTGGGCCAGAAATGAGGGTATGTGGAGGGGTTATAGAAAACCTGGTGGGTTGGTGCGGCCCAGTACAAGATCATTGTCTCACTAACATGATGTATGTTATTGTATACTTTTGTTTTCTGAAAGTTTTTCAGTCGTACTATATTGGTATGGTGGTGGGGTTTTAAATGAGCCGGCTATGTATATGTGTTAGGCAAGTGGAGTAGTGTATGTGTTTGCTGGTGTCATGACATTGTTTTTGATTCTATATTGGTTAACCTTTTGTTATGCTCACTGGCCGCAGCAACCCACGGCCGGCACCACTCATCCACCGCCTCTTGCTCTCTCCGGCTCCCAGTGCCCTCGTGATAGCAGTGAGCCGCTGCCGCCATGCTCCGCCTCTGGTCCGGGCCTCCCGCAGACTTCGTGGTGGCTGAGATGCCGCTGACCGCTGCTCCCATCCCCAGTGGCAAGAAAACAGGGTCTGGCCCCTTGTGATGAAGTCAGGCTCTCTGGCCTATTTAAGGACCGCCTTTAACTCCAGCTGACTAACTTGACAATGAGTTCCATGGTTCCTGCTTCAGCTTTCCTGCTTCGGAGGTTCCTGCTTCAGTGTTCCTGCTTCGGAGGTTCCTGCTTCAGAAGTTCCTGCTTCAGTGTCCTGGCTTCAGCAGTCTTCTCTCCACGCCTTGGTGACAGACGTCAGTACCAATGACTCCGGCTCCGGCCCTCTCTGGGCCCTCCTCTGACTCTGGACTGGACCTCACCACTGCCTACTGCTGCCTGCCTTTGACCTCGGACCGGACCTGACCATCGCCTTCTGCCGCCTGCTTTGACCTTGGACCAGACCTGGCCTCTCTTCCTCCTGCCTACCTCCAGCTTTGCCCATCTCGGGCCCAAGATCCAACACCGGCATTCTCGGGCTGGTCTCCCAGGACCAGCCACGCAGAGGCCCACCTAAGACCTGGCACCCAAGGGCTCAACCTGCGGGGAATGTGAGCTGGTACTGGCGAAGCTCCTGATGGTGGGGACCTGTGGGGCTCACCCTCCACAGGTAGCGCCAATACCACCTTGGACAAACTCTAACAGATTGCTATGGCCTTGGACCCAGTGGAGGCTTCTGCCCTCCAGGCCATTCCAGGCCTGGCCCATAAAATCCTTGAGCAACAAAAGGTCTTCGAAACTCTTGCAACAGCAGTGGAGAATCTTGGGGTCCACCTCGACTCAGCCATTTCAGCGGGTCCACCGACGCCTCCTATCCCAAACTACTCGGCTCCCATGCCGATCCCTCGACCTGTCATTCTGCTCCCCGTGCCTCCGCCCTTCTCCGGGGACCCTCAACTGTGTTGAGGCTTCCTAAATCAATGCAACATGCATTTATACCTCCAGCCTGCACTCTTCCCAGACGAGATGATGAAGACCACCTCTCCCTTCTGGATGGGAAAGCCCTGGCCTGGGCGTCGCCCTTGTGGAGCATGCGCACCCTATCCTCCGGGACTTGTCCAGCTTTCTAACCCTCTTCCGCTCCATTTTTGATGACCCTGGCTGGCAGTCAGCCTCAAGATCAGCCCTTCTCCATATACGCCAGGTTTCCTGATCCCTAACTGGTTATGTCATCGAATTCCAGACCCTGGCCTCAGAACATTAGGGTGCAGACTGCCTTTGATCCATCTTCCTTGAGGGCTTGGGTGCCTGGATAAAGGATGAACTCGCAGCCCATGAGTTACCCAGCTCCCTGGATTCCCTCATCAATCTCGCTGGGCACATCAATCGACTTCTTCAGGAGCGCTCCCACGACTTGCAGTCTCCCAGGATACAGGCTTCTGCTTCCCAGCACCTCCAGCATTCCCCCTCTCCTAAATCAGATCCTGCCTCAGTGGGGATGGCCGGACAGCAACCCATGCAGTTGGGTCGCGGCAAAATCACTCCAAAGGAACGCCTTCAACGCCAACAGTCTGGCCTCTGTTTGTACTGTGGGGAGTCTGGCCATGTCCTAGCCTCTTGTCCTGTGTGACTGGTAAACTCTTGGGCCTAGGTCCTGAAGGAGGAATACTCCTAGGCCTGAATTCCCCAGCTCCTCCACTAACTCTTCCAGTTACCCTCACAGTAGGATCGCGGGTCTTCCACACCCTGGCCCTGGTGGATTCGGGAGCAGGGGGCAACTTTATCTCCAGATTTCCACCTACCGCTCCCCGGTGCCCCTGATGCTCTCATCCATTCAAGGTGAACCCCTGCCAGGCAGGGTCACCCACACCACTGCTCCACTCCAGGTCCACACCGGCTCCCTGCACATGGAGTCCCTCTCCTTCCACATTCTCGACAAGACCATACACCCTATGGTCCTTGGCCTTCCCTAGCTGTAACTGCACTCTCCAAAGTTCGACTGGGCCATGCTGCAACTGTCCCATTGGGGCCCGTCCTGTCACATCTCCTGCCTTGAAGTTGTTATTCCCCAATACTGCCTTGTGACCTCGATCCTCCCTCCTGGCTTACCATCTCAGTATGCGTCCTTCTCTGATGTCTTTTCCAAGAAGGCTGCCGACACTCTGCCACCTCATCGTTCCTATGACTGTGCCATTAACCTCATGCCTAACATGGAGCCCCCCCCTCCCCAGGGCAGAATTTATCTGCTGTCTCCTGCAGACACCCAGGCTATGTCCAAATATGTCCGTGAAAATCTGGCCAAGGGCTTCATAAGTCGGTCCACCTCTTCTGCGGGAGCTGGGTTTTTCTTCATAGGAAAGAAGGATGGGACGCTTCACCCCTGTATCAACTATCATGGCCCGAGCACCATTACTCTGAAGGACCACTATCCTCTGCCGCTCATCGCAGAATTCTTAGACCGACTCCAAGGGGCAAAAATATTCTCCAAATTGGATCTCAAATTGGATCTCCAAGGGACTAGAATTTGGTCCGCATCCGAGAGGGTGATGAATGTTAGACGGCTTTCAACACCAGGGACGGCCACTACGAATGTCTTGTTATGCCTTTCAGCCTTTGTAAAGCCCCGGCCATCTTCCAAAACCTGATGAATGAGGTGTTCTGGGACATGCTGTATGAATGCTTGGTAGTATACCTCGATGCTATCCTAGTATTTTCCAAGGACCTCCAGACCCACCACTGGGACATCTCCCACATTCTCCAATGCCTCCGGGAGAACAAGCTGTTTGTGAAGCTAGAAAAATGCTCCTTTGAGAAGGAGACCATACCACTTGTGGACTACGTCGTGTCCAGCCAGGGCTTCCGGATGGACCCAAAGAAACTCAAAGGCATTCAGGAATTGCCCCAGCCCTCTGGCCTGCACCCTCTGCACAGGTTCCTTGGCTTTGCAAACTACTACCGTTCCTTCATTCACAACTACTCCTTGTTGATGGCCCCCCTCACTGCTCTAACCCACAAGGGGGCGAACCCCTCACAGTAGCCTCCCGAGGCTGTCACTGCCTTCCAGAACATAAAGGCTGCCTTCCTCTGCGAACCCTGCCTCTGGCGCCCAGACCCTCAGTGCCCATTCATTGTGGAAGTAGACGCCTCCTCCGAAGGGGTAGGGGGCGGTCTTGAGCCAGTATTCCACCAATAACACTTTCCATCCCTGCTCCTTCTTTTCCAGGAGGTTTTCACCAGTTGAGCAAAATTACGCCATAGGCAACAAGGAGCTTCTAGCCATCAAACTTGCCTTTGAGGAATGGCGCCCATGGCTAGAAGGGGCCCAGCATCAAATCACCATCTATACTGATCACAAAAATTTAGAGTATCTGCACCGGGCCCAAAGCCTCAAACCACGCCAAGCCCACTGGGCACTTTTCTTTACTCGGTTTGACTTTGTGCTATGCTACCAGCCCACCAGTAAAAACCTCAGAGCGGAAGCCCTCTCACGGTCTTTTAGCACCGAAAATGCGCCTGACCCTCCTCGACACATCATTGATTCTACCAGGGTTCTGCTGGCTGCCACCACTCCTGTTCCTCCAGGGAAGACGTTAGTTCCATGCAGACTCCGCAATAAAGTGCTTTTTTGGGCCCATGACTCCCGTGTCACGGGCCACCCCGGACAAGCCCGGACACCCGCCTCCCTCCAATGCTATTTTGGGTGGCCCGACATGAAGAAGGACATCCAGTCCTACGTCGAGTCCTGTCATACCTACGCCCGACACAAACCCCCAGTTGGCCAGCCCTGAGGATTACTGCACCCTCAACTGATCCCCAATGAGCCCTGGACTCACATTTCAACAGACTTTATTGTTGACCTCCCACTTTCAGACGGCAATACCACCATCTAGGTAATAGTGGATCGCTTCTCGAAGATGGCACATTTTGTTGCCCTTCCTGGCCTTCCCTCGGCCCCACAACTAGCCCAGCTCTTCGTCCGCCATGTTGTCCAGCTCCATGGGCTGCCCAAACACATCCTTTCCAACCGCGGGGCCTAGTTCACCGCCAAATACTAGAGGTCCCTCTGCAACAGTTTAACATCACATTGGATTTTATGACCGCCTACCATCCCCAAGCCAATGGGCAGGCAGAAAGGACAAATTGTACCCTCAAACAATTCCTCCATGCCTATGTTAACACCACGCAAAACAATTGGGCGGACCTGCTCGCCTGGGCAGAATTCGTCCTCAACTCACACCCTTCGTCAGCCACTGGCTCCTCACCCTTTCAGGCGGTCTAAGGCAGACAGCCACTTCCTTCGCTGCCACTACCTCTATCAATGCCCTCACCAGCGGTACAGCTGACCAACCATGAAATACACCATTTCTGGGACCTCACACAGCAATTGCTATGCAAGGCATGACAAAATGCCAAGAAATTTGCAGAGCAAGCCCACAATTCAAACCCAGCGAGAGAGTCTGGCTCAGCGCATGGTACATCCACCTCAAACTCCCGTCCATGCGCCTTGCATCATGGTACATTGGACCCTTCCAGGTGCTCCGCCGTCTGTGTCCAATCACATATCAGCTCCGATTACTGCCCTCGCTAAGGATCCACAACTCCTCCCACTCTCTTGAAACTTCTGGTGCTATCCTGGCCATCTAGGAAATCACCTGAGCCACAAACACTTTCCTCCAAGGCAGATATCGCCTACCAAGTACATTGTGTCCTGGATGTGAGGAAACATGGTCAAAAATGGGAGTACTTGTTCGCCCGGGAGGGATTCGGCCCTGAAGAAAATAGATGGGAACCAGCTTCTAATATTTTGGACAAAAACCTCATTGCACAATTCCACACCTCCAATCCACAAAAGCCTTAACCTCCTGGAAAGGGGTTTAGAAGGGGGGCTACTGTTATGATCACTAGTTGTGGCAACCCGCAGCTGGCACCAACAACTCTTGCTCTCCGGCTCCCAGTGCCCTCGTGGCAGCAGCAAGCCACTGCCGCTGTGCTCTGCCTCTGGTCCAGGCCTCCCACAGAACGCATGGTGGCCAAGACACTGCCGACTGCTGCTCCCATCCGGGCCCTCCCTAGGCGCCTTTTAAAGGGCCAGCGGTGGGAAAACAGGGTCTAGCCTCTTGTGATGATGTCAGGCCCTCTGACTGCCTTTAGCTCCAGCTGACTGACTTGGCAACAAGTTCCATGGTTTCTGCTTCAGCATTCCTGCTTCAGCATTCTTCTCTCTACGCTTGGTGACGGAAGTCAGTATCAATGACTCCAGCTTAGGCCCTCTCTGGGCCCCTCCTCTGACCCTGGACTAGACCTCCCCACCACCTGCTGCTGCCTGCCCTTGACTTCGGACTGGAATTCACCACCGCCTGCTGCCGCCTGCCTTTGATCTCGGACCGGACCTGACCATCGCCTTCTGCCACCTGCCTTGACCTTGGAATAGACCTGGCCTCTCTTCCTCCTGCCTACCTCCAGCTTCGCCCATCTTGGGCCCAAGATCCAACACCGGCATCCTCAGGCCGCTCTCCCGGGACCAGCCACACAAAGGCCCGCCTAAGACCAGCCGGCCCCTGCACCCAATGACTCAACCTGCTGGGAATGTGGGCTGCTACTGGTGAAGCTCCTGTCGGCCTCTGCTTCCTGTCCGACTTCACCTCCCGACGATGGGGACCTGGGGGGGGGGGGGGGCTCACCCTCCATAGGTAGTGCCAACACCACCTCGGGCCACACAAACCCTAACACCTTTCTTTAGGTGACAGAGGCTATGGCTGTAAACCATGGTTGCTTACTCCTGGCCCCACGCACTGCAGCTGAAAGATGGTACAATGAGACACATACCAGCATGAGGTCTATGATCAAGCAGACATTTGGTGTGCTGAAAAGCTGATTCCGATGCTTCGATGGGCTGGTGGTGCCCTGCAGTACAGTGCTGAACAGGTTGCCTGAATTGTTAAGGCCTGCTGCATGCTATATAACATTGCATTGCACTTTGGGCTGGAAGAGAAGTTAGCCAATGACTTGCCACCAGATTCACCACTACAACCAGTAGCAGAGGTGCACATCATAGTACGGGGCTCCGAGGTTCATTGCTGATCATTGCTGATTATTTCTCATGTAAGTTCTTACCAATGATACTAAAAACCCCTCTTTTTTTGGCAGATATTGATGTTGTCTGGTTCACACAAACTGCTATTGTGTGAACATCTAATTGTTTTCTATTTTTTTTCAGGAGTTTCAATCGGCGGAAGATGGAGGGATGGACCTGGCACCCCAAATTTATTTGGTTTCTTTTCTGGTAACTTTTATTACATTTATTTCTTATTTTACTAATAAATTACTTTGATTTCTTTAATGGAGTCCATCCTGTGCATTAATGTATCTGTGATCACTATGTCCTTAAGATAATCTCAGACATGGGCATCCCTTGCACAAACTCCCATCGCCGGTGTGTGCCCCCTCTCCATCTCACCAAGCATCCTTTCACCCTCTCACCAACTATATTCACTGTCATGCATCTCCTATCCCTCTCACCAAATCCCATCACTGGTGTGCACTCCCTCGCCCTCTCGCCAACTCCCATATAAACATAAAAAAAAAAAAAGAACAAGCAAGAAAACATAAGCTAATGGAAGTACAGATCAGCATTATTTGAAAACCTGCTGATAGAGATATGCCTTATTTGTACAGGTCTGAAAAATTTGTTTTTCTATTTTGGTTTAATTTTCAGGAGTTTTTTTTCCCATGAATGTTGGTTTGTGAAATGTTTAAACTCCTTTTCATTTGTGTGAAAAAGCTAAGTAAAGGAAAAAAAAAAAAAGACCAAAAAAGATACCTAAAAAAAATAAACTGGAGTCTCCTAAGGCCTCCCTTGCCTACTATCAAACCCTCCCACCTGCAAAAATGCTGGGGACAGGTAGGAAAAACATGCAGTTAATGGAACCACAAAGGAACAAGCTTCATGGATAGCATAAACAGATCAGAAAACCAACCATAATGGAAGGATGTTCAAAATTTGTGCATCCATTTACATGAACATAAGAAATTGCCATTCTGGGTCAAATCAAGGGTTCAAGCCCAGCATCCTGTTTCCAACAGTGGCCAATCCAGGCTACAAGTACCTGGCAAGTACCCAAAAACTAAGTATATCCAAAGCTACCGATGCTAGTAATAGTAGTGGATATGTTCTAAGTCAACTTGATTAATGGCAGGTAATTGACTTCTCCTCTACGAAATTATACAAACCTTTTCTAAACCCAGTTACACTAACTGCACTAACCACATCCCCTGGCAACAAATTCCAGAGTTTAATTGTACGTTGAGTGAAAAATAATTTTTTCCGATTACTTTTAAATGTGCTACATGCTAACTTCATGGAGTGCCCTCTAGTCCTTCTATTATTCGAAAGAGTAAATAACCAATTCACATTTACCCATTCTAGACCTCTCATGATTTTAAAGACCTCTATGATATTCCCCCCCCTCAGCCGTCTCTTCTCCAAGCTGAACAGCCCTAAGCTCTTTAGTCTTTCCACATAGGGGAGCTGTTCCATCCCCTATATCATTTTGGTCGCCCTTCTCTGTACCTTCTCCATCACAACTATATCTTTTTTGAGATACAGCGACCAGAATTGATCACAGTATTCAAGGTGCGGTCTCACCATGGAGTGATGGAGCAGCATTATGACTTTTTCTGTTTTATTCACCATTCCTTTCCTAATAATTCCTAACATTGTTTGTTTTTTTGACAGCCGCAGCACACTGAGCCGACAATTTCAATGTATTATCCACTATGGCGCCTAGATCTCTTTCCTGGGTGGTAACTCCTTATATGGAACTAACATTGTGTAACCACAGTATGGGTTATTTTTCCCTATGTGCATCACATTGCACCTATCCATTTTCATTGTTGTGGTTCCCGGCCGCGCTCACCCGCGGCCAGGACCCCCTACCTTGCGCGGGCTGCCGGCACGGGGACGTGATCAGGGCAGCCCGCAGTTGATGGGCCTCGGCAACATGGTTCCTGGACGTCGGGGAGCAGCGTCGGGGAAGATGCGGCAAACCCCGCCTCTTAAAGGGGCAGCCGGGCGAAGACCAGGCCGGCCCCGGAAGATGACGTCATCAGCCAGGGAGATTTAAACTCCCTCAGAGGTAGAGTGGACGCCTTTGCAACAGGTTCCTGTGGATGTGGTGTTTCCCTGGTTCTTCGTTTTTGGCTGATTCGGATTGGATACTGGACTGAGTTGTTTGCAGCCTGCCTTGACCCTTGCCTGGATACTGGACTGAGTTGTTTGCCACCTGCCTTGACCCTTGCCTGGATACTGGACTGAGTTGTTTGCCGCCTGCCTTGACCCTTGCCTGGATTCAGACTGAGTACCCGCCTTCGCTCGGAGGATGCCTTCGAGATCAGTTGCAGAACTCCACCTGCCGGAGACGAGTTGCCTGGGTCCTCAGGTGGGTGTCATCTCTCGTGCCGGTCTAAGGGTCCACTATCATAACATTCATCTGCCATTTGGATGCCCAATTTTCCAGTCTCACACAGTCCTTCTGCAATTTATCACAATCTGCTTGTGGTTTAACTACTCTGAATAATTTTGTATCATCTGCAAATTTGATTACCTCACTCATCGTATTTCTTTCCAGATCATTTACAAATATATTGAAAAGTACGGGTCCCAATACAGATCCCTGAGGCAATCCACTGCCCACTCCCTTCCACTGAGAAACTTGTCCATTTAATCCTACTCTCTGTTTCCTGTCATTTAGCCAGTTTGTAATCCACGAAAGGACATCGCCACCTATCCCATGACTTTTTAGGTTTCCTAGAAGCCTCTCATGAGGAACTTTGTCAAATGCTTTCTGAAAATCCAAGTACACTACATCTACCGGTTCACCTTTATTTACATGTTTATTAACTCCTTCAAAAAAAGTGAAGCAGATTTGTGAGGCAAGACTTGCCTTGGGTAAAGCCATGCTGACTTTGTTCCATTAAACCATGCCGTTCTATATGTTCTGTGATTTTGATATTTAGAACTTTCCACCATTTTTCCTGACACTGAAGTCAGGCTAACCGGTCTATAGTTTCCCGGATAGCCCCTGGACCCCTTTTTAAATATTGGGGTTACATTAGCCACCCTCCAGTCCTCAGGTACAATGGATGATTTTAATGATAGGTTACAAAATAGGTCTGAAATGTCATTTTTGAGTTCCTTCAGAACCCTGGGGTGTATACCATCCGGTCCAGGTGATTTACTACTCTTCAGTTTGTCAATCATGGATTTGCTTACTGTCCCCCTTCCAGTCATTAATTCAAATTTGATCATATTATGATCACTGTTGCCAAGCAGCCCTACCACCGTTACCTCTCTCACGAAATCCTGTGCTCCACTGAGAATTAGATCTAAAATTGCTCCCTCCCTCATCGGTTACTGAAACAATTGCTCCATAAAACTGTCATTTATTCAATCCAGGAACTTTATCTCTCTAACATGTTCCAATGATACATGTAACCAGTCAATATTGGGGTAATTGAAATCTCCCATTATTACTGCACTTCCAATTTGCTAAGCTTCCCTAATTTCTCTTAGCATTTCACTGTCCGTCTCACCATCTTGGCCAGGTGGACGGTAGTATACTCCTATCACTATAGTCTACCCCAACACACAAGGGATTTCTACCATAAAGATTTGATTGTGTATTTAGTCTCATGCGGGATGTTTATCCTGTTGGACTCTATGCCTTCCCAGACATAAAGTGCTACACCGCCTCCCAGCTGCTCCTCTCTATCATTGCGATATAATTTGTATCCCGGTATAGCACTGTCCCATTGGTTATCCTCCTTCCACCATTTCTCTGAGATGCCAATTAAGTCTATGTCATCTTTCACTGCTATACATTCTTACTGCTTAGACTTCTGGCATTAACATACAAACATTTCAAAGTTTGTTTTTTGTTTGTATTTTTATTCTGCTTTTTACTTGATAGGGATAAGTTAGAATGTTTAGCTCAGATGAGTTTTTAGTTACAGGCACTTGGACTACTTTTCTTATTATTGGAACCTCACTGTCGGGATGCCCTAATTTTAATGCATCATTAGAATCCTTTGAAGTTACCTCCCTCCAAACCATGCGTCTGTTGGCTTTCCCCTTTGTTCTAGTTTAAAAGCTGCTCTATCTCCTTTTTAAAGGTTAGCACCAGCAGTCTGGTTCCACTCTGGTTACGGTGGAGCCCATCCCTTCAGAAGAGACTCCCCCTTCCCCAAAAGGTTCCCCAGTTCCTTACAAAATTGAATCCCTCTTCCTTGTACCATCGTCTCATCCACACATTGAGACTCCGGAGCTCTGCCTGTATCTGGGGATCTGCAAATGGAACAGGGAGCATTTCAGAGAATGCTACCCTGGAGGTTCTGGATTTAAGCTTTCTACCAAAGAGCCTAAATTTGGCTTCCAGAAACTTCCTCCCACATTTTCCTATGTCATTGGTGCCCACATGAATCATGACAGTCGGCTCCTCCCCAGCACTATATAAAATCCTATCTAGGTGACGCATGAGGTCTGCCATCTTCGCACCAGGTAGGCATGTTACCAGGTGACCCTCATGTCCACCAGCCACCTGGCTGTCTACATTTCTAATAATCGAATCACCAACTATTGACGGCTGACCTAACCCTTCCCTCCTTGGCACTAGGCCTTGGAGACACATTCTCGGTGTGAAAGGATAATGCACCACCTGGAGAGCAGGTCCTTGCTAAAAGATCCTTTCCTGCTTTACCATGATAATCCTATTTATGACTAGGATCATTGAAAAACATAGAAACATAGAAATGACGGCAGAAGAAGAACAAACGGCCCATCCATTCTGCCCAGCAAGCTTTCACACTTTTTTTTCTCTCACATACTTATCTGTTTCTCTTGGCTCTTAGTAACCTTTTTTTTATTCTATTTCCCTTCCACCCCCGCCATTAATGTAGAGAGCAGTGTTGAAACTACATCTAAGTGAAATAGTTTAATTTAGTTAGGGGTATTAACCACCGCAATAAGCAAGCTACACCCATGCTTATCTGTTTATTCAGACTATGTAATTCAGTCCTTGTTGTTTGTTGCCTGAATATAGATGCAATTTTCTTCATTCCCCCCTGCCGTTGAAGCAGAGAGCCATGCTGGCTATGCATTGAAAGTGAAGTATCAGTCTTGCTCCCCTGCCATTGAAGCAGAGGGTTATGCTGGATATGCGTGAAGTGTCAAACTTCCTCCCCTGCCGTTGAAGCAGAGAGCTATGCTGGCTTTGCATTGAAAGTGAAATATCAGACTTGCTCCCCTGCTGTTGAAGCAGAGGGCTATGCTGGATATGCGTGAATTGTCAAAATTTCCTTCCCTGCCATTGAAGCAGAGGGCTATGCTGGATATGCGTGAATTGTCAAAAATTTCCTCCCCTGCCGTAGAAGCAAAGAGCTATGTTGGATATGTGTAAAGAGTCAAACTTCCTCCCCTGCCGTTGAAGCAGAGAGCTATGCTGGATTTGCTTGAAAGTGAAGTAACAGGTATTTTTTTGGTTTGGGGTAGTAACCACCGTAGCAAGCAAGCTACTCCCCTGCTTTTATGTGGTTGCAAATCCTTTTTTCCACATTTCTTCTTCTTGCTGTTGAAGCATAGAGCAATGTTGGTCACATTATTAAATAAGGATATTCATCTCCAGGTAGTAGCCAACATTCTCTCAAGCCACCCCCATGCCTCTTGTCTTCATTCATATCCTCTAGACTTTATGGATCCACAGTATTTATCCCACGCCCCTTTGAAATCCTTCACAGTTTTGGTCTTCACCACTTCCTCCGGAAGGGCATTCCAGGCATCCACCACCCTCTCCGTGAAGAAATACTTCCTGACATTGGTTCTGAGTCTTCCTCCCTGGAGTTTTAAATCGTGACCCCTGGTTCTGCTGGTTTTTTTGCAATGGAAAAGGTTTGTCATTGTCTTTGGATCATTAAAACCTTTCAAGTATCTGAAAGTCTGTATCATATCACCCCTACTCCTCCTTTCCTCCAGGGTATACATATTTAGATTCTTCAGTCTCTCCTCATAAGTCATTTGATGAAGACCCTCCACCTTTTTGGTCGCCCTTCTCTGGACCGCCTCCATCCTGTCTCTGTCCCTTCGGAGATATGGTCTCCAGAACTGAACACAGTACTCCAGTTGAGGCCTCACCAAGGACCTGTACAAGGGGATAATCGCTTCCCTTTTCTTATTTGATATTCCTCTCTCTATGCAGCCCAGCATTTTTCTGGCTTTAGCTATCGCCTTGTCACATTGTTTCGCCGACTTCAGATCATTAGACACTATCACCCCAAGGTCTCTCTCCTGCCCCGTGCACATCAGCCCTTCTCCCCCCATCGAATACAGTTCTTCTGGATTTCCACACCCCATATGCATGACTCCACTTCTTGGCATTTAATCTCAGCTGCCATATCTTCGACCACTCTTCCATTTTCCTTAAATCCCATCTCATTCTCTCCACTCCTTCCGGCATGTCCACTCTGTTGCAGATCTTAGTGTCATCCGCAAAAAGACAAACCTTACCTTCTATCCCGTCCGCAATGTCGCTCACAAAGATATTGAACAGGACCGGTCCCAACACCGACCCTTGCGGCACTCCACTCAACACCGCTCTCTCTTCAGAGTAAGTTCCATTTACCATCACACATTGAATTCTGTCTGTCAACCAGTTTGCAATCCAGGTCACCACCTTGGCACTCACTCCTAAGCTTTTTATTTTATTCACCAGTCTCCTGTGCAGAACCGTATCAAAAGCTTTGCTGAAATCCAAGTAGATGACATCGAGCGCTCTTCCTTGATCCAATTCCTTGGTTACCCAGTCAAAAAACTCTATCAGATTTGTCTGACAGGATCTTCCCCTGGTGAATCCATGCTGCCTCTGGTCCAGCAATTCTTCCGACTGTAGATAGCTCACTATTCCTTCTTTTAACAGCGACTCCATTACTTTTCCCACCACTGAGGTGAGGCTAACTGGTCTGTAATTACCAGCCTCTTCTCTGTTTCCACTCCTGTGAAGCGGGATCACCACCGCTCTTCTCCAGTCACTCGGCACTAGAGATGTGGTTCGTTTTTCGCCCACATTAGGAAATTCAATGAAATTTCCTAATTCGTTGTGGTTTCGGAGGCCCCGAAACCCGAAAAGAATTTTCCCCGAATTTCGGGGAAATTTCGTTTTTCGGGTTTGCATGGGGAGAGGGACACTTTTTTTTTTTTAAATTAAAACCCACCCCAAACATTTAAATAAACTATAATACAACACCCCCCCCCCGATCCCGATCCCTCCCCAAGACTTACTAAGTACATCCCTGGTGGTCCAGCGGGGTCCCGGGTTCCATTTGCCCTCCGTGCCCGTGCTACTGCAAGCCGTGCTCTTTAAAATGGTGCCGAATAGCCTCTGAACTACCATGTCACAGGGGCTACCGGCGCCATTGGTCAGCCCCTGTCACATGGCCATCGGCGCCATCTTGTGCTCCTGTCATGTGACTGGAGCTGACCAATGGCGCCGAAAGCCTCTGTGACATAGTATGGGCAAAGGCTATTGGCGCCATTTTGATTACTGGCAGCCGACAACGAAATCGCTTTCGGACCCCCGCTGGACCCCCAGGGATTATTGGCAAGCCTTGGGGAGCTCAAGAGCCCCCTCCTGACCCCCCCAAGGCTTGCCAATAATCCCTGGGGGTCCAGCGGGGGTCCGAAAGCGATTTCGTTGTCGGCTGCCAGTAATCAAAATGGCGCCGATAGCCTTTGCCCATACTATGTCACAGAGGCTTTCGGCGCCATTGGTCAGCTCCAGTCACATGACAGGAGCACAAGATGGCGCCGATGGCCATGTAACAGGGGCTGACCAATGGCGCCGGTAGCCCCTGTGACATGGTAGTTCAGAGGCTATTCGGCACCATTTTAAAGAGCACGGCTTGCAGTAGCACGGGCACGGAGGGCAAATGGAACCCGGGACCCTGCTGGACCACCAGGGATGTACTTAGTAAGTCTTGGGGAGGGATCGGGATGGGGGGGGTAGTTTGTATTTATGTAGAAAACTGATTTTAAATGCTTGGGGTGGGTTTTTTTTAAGCTTCCTTTGCCGTTTCGTTTTTTGGACCGGTTTCGGGTTTCCTTGTTTCGTTTTTCAAAAAAACGAAACGAGAAAACCCGAAATTTACCACAAAGTATCCGAGTCAAAAAACGACCCGGCAGAAAAAAACGAAGCACATCTCTACTCGGCACCACTCCCTAGAAATGGGAGTGGTGCTGAGTGACTGGAGAAGAGTGGTGGTGATCCCGCTCTTCACTACCACAATGACATAAAAAATTCTATTTTCAGATTTTTCTAAAAAATTTGGATTTATGAACATTTCTTTGCCTTTTAATTTATTTTAGCTTTTTTTTTTTTAATGTGTTTGTTACCACTTTGCTTCAAATCACTTTATATTAGGCTCCAGATGATATTTCTCCTTTGAAGTTGAGTAGGCAGTTGAGGAGACTAAGAACCCCACTTCTGGGAGGTAGTGTGTAGCGATTTTACCCCAAGCCTCAATAAATTTTTGCAATTTCCATACTGTCCTAAATACTATGTTCTTTAATAGGGATGTGAATCGTGTGCCCGATCGTCTTAACGATCAAAATCGTCTGGCAGAAGAAGAAAATCGTGTTTGGCACGATTTTTTAGTTAAAAAATCGGTTTTTCCGATTAGTGCACGCTAATGATACAATTTGACACTTTTCAGGTCGAGACGAGGCGAATGGCTTTGGTTGGAGGGGATTGTAGCGCTCCTTTGTGGATTTCTCTAATCGGTCTGTTGGAAGTATGGAGTTTAAGAGGGATTTCAAGGTCAAGATGAAGATGGTTATGGATGGACTTGTGTATCAGGGTGAGAGATTTGTGAAGGACTCTGTGGTAGACTGGTAACCAGTGTAGGTTTCGGAGAGTGGGAGTAATATGATCTCTCCGGTTGGTGTTGGTTAAAATTCTGGCCGCGGCATTTTGTATCATCTGTAGTGGTTTGGTGGTTGAGCTGGGTAGGCCTGTGAGTAGAGCGCTGCAGTAATCTATTTTTGCAAATATTAAGGATTGAAGAACAGTTCTAAAGTCGTGGAAATATAGGAGAGGTTTGAGTCTTTTCAACACCTGTAGTCTGTGGAAGCAATCTTTGGTAGTCGTATTGATCATAATCTTTAGATTAAGGTGGTTGTCTAGAATTACTCCCAGATCTCTTACTTGAGTGCGGGATATTCAGAGGAATTTCTTCCTTGAGCTGATCAGGACACTGTAAGTAATTAAATCTGGGTGCATGGTGTTATGTATCGGTGGTTTTAGTGTGCCCATGGGCCTCAGCCCGACCCCGGCCATCCAGGGCCGAACCAAGGGTTGACGGTGGCTCCGCATGGCTGGACACTCTACCCTCTGCCAGGCCGGCAAGCTCCCATGGCCAAAAATCCGAGGATGTTGGAAGGTGAATGGTCCTTCGACCATTCCAGGCCCTTTTGGACCTGCTGCGAGCAGCATGGAGCAGCAGGCCTGGCCTGAGGTTGAGGGCAGACGGGCCTTGGCATGGAAACACTGGAGTTGATGCAACGGCATCACATGGCACAAAGACACTTGGCAGAAGACGTGACACCAGGGCTGTAGATACAAGACACCAGGATCGATGCGGACAGCATCGCAGACGAGACACTTGACAAGGATGATGCAGACGGCATCCAAGACGAGGATTCATGGCTGGGATGATGCAGACGGCATCCGAGGCAAGACACATGGCTGGATAAGGCAGACGAAGACACTTGGCATCAAGGCAAGACACAAGGCATGGACATTGGCACTGTCTCTCAGGGTGCCCTACTCAGGCCACCCATGGGACTGAGTCGCGGACCACCCTGTCCGTTACGTGCCCTACACAGCCCCAAGGCTGGTCGCGGACCACGACGGCAGCAGGACAGCGCAGGAAGACACATCAGGCTTCATGGCTCAGGAGCACAGGACAACCGTCCACCGGTAGCCTAGTCCACCCAGGAACTACATCTGGGGAACCCCCGGCCTACCGGTACCAGAAGGCTCCAGAGCCAGGACGAGGCGGAGTGAAGGGAAGAATGTCAGGAAGGCAGGAACACCAGGACAAAGATGAAGAAACCTGGACATGGACCTCAGGCGAAGACATGGACATGGCATAGCATGACGAGACGACATCAAAGTGAGGAGCTCCACAAAGAAGACCTTACATGGGCCCTGGCAGGCAGGAGCCTCCAGGGTGAAGACCAACGACGATGCAAGGCCACGAAGAACTGACGGAGCAGCCCCTTTATAGGGCTGGAACCAGGAAACAGTCATTAGGTGGGGCCCAGATACTTCCTGTGTCTGGCCCTTTAAATAGTGAAGAGAGACGCGGCCGCGCATCTAAGGAGCAGGAGCAGGGCTGTGCAGGACCCTGGACAGTGGCCTGCACAGCGTCTGCACGCCGGCAGCATCAGACGCTGCAGAGAAGGCAGGGGAGAGCCTGGACGCAGGCTTCAGCGTCGGCAGCGGCTCCAGCTGCTGCGGGAGGCCCCGGGGGCGGCTCCTGCCGCTAATCGAGCCTGGGGCTGCGGCCTAAACGCTGCAAAGATCCGGATGACGTCGGGGGCACTCCCTGCCCCGTGGGAGGCCGCGGCTCCGACCGCGGAGCCAGGGATGGCGGTGGGCGGCCTCTGGGCCGCGAGGACAGGCCGAGGGTGGCGTCCTGCCGCCTCGGCGAAGAAAACAGCGGTGAGTCAGCTTGCTCGCGGGGGGGGGGGGAACCCCGTGGGCGGCGAATTCATAACACATGGACAATAACATAGCCTAGTTAGGCAGAAGAAAAGAGTTTGTAAATGGAGTATGAAATCTGTGGAATTCATGCAACCAGTATTTGAGATATTTGGAATGTTTTTCTGACTTTACTGTTTTACCTTTGTTTGATTGAAGAACTATGTGGAATAAACTATTGTTTAGTTTGGAGCACAACTTTGTAGAGTGGGCATTGGACAGTGATGCAGAGGTGTTTGTGTGTCCTTGGCCCAGTTTTGCCCCACAGGTTAGCCTGCCCCCAGGCCATGGCCCAAGATTGACTTCATTTTTCCTGACTTTGAGTGGGTTCCCCTCATGCCTCCCAAAGCTGAGAAGGTGGCCATGATGGACCACGGGTTACATATATTTCTTTTTAATGGAGGAATAACCTAAAGGTAACAGCAGCAGGTTGTGAACCAGGGAAGCTAGCGTTCAAATCCCACTAACACTCCTTGTGACCTTAAGGAAATCACCTCACCCTCCATTGCATCAGGTACAAAGTCAGGGTTTCATTTACTAAGCATTTTTCCCATAGCCACAGAATGGGGCCCTTAGACCGTAAGCCTTTGGGGATAGGGAAATACCTAGCACTTGAATGTAATCTCCTCTGAAGTATCATGAGAAACTGGAATATAAATTTAAAAATATTTAATTATGTAAAATATTTTTTACCCGCACCCTCCAAAGTTCGAGACGGGTTCCAAATTGCATGATGATCCATGGGTTAAACAAATATTCCATTACTAAAAAACTTTTAAATGACATTCCCATATGCAAAGACATTCATTGTTACTTATCATATCGTTCCCCCAATATAGTTATCAAGCTATTATCCCTGGAAGTTAAGTAAGTATGGTCCTATAACATTAATTTTGCTGTATCTCTGTTGCTCTAATCACACATAATAAAACTAGTAGTACAATCCCCAATCAGCTTTTCCCATAACTGTTTTGGGTAGTTTTCAGTAAATTCTCAGACCAGTTTTCAAACTGGTCACATACTTTGGGTAAGAAAGTTAAATGAAGACTGCACTGTATGTATAAGTAACCAACAATGACCTGGACTGAGGATTTCGGGCGGGGGGGGGGGGGGGGGGGGGGAAGGCGGAGAAATATAATTTAGAAAAATGCATTTCCTAGCTGAGACTAAAGGAGAGTAAATCTCTGATAACAAGGCTCTATAGCCCTCTTTTCCAGTTTATTTCCCCTTGTGAATTCTCCTCTCAAGCAGCATAAAATGCAATTCCATTTACAAGGATTGCAAATCTGATCAAGATGCTGTCTGAAAGTTCAATGTTTGCTTCAATAGTTTCCTTTAGATCTAAATCAATGTGATGTCTGGATATCAGTGTCCCAGCTTCACACATGGGTTGAATACCACAATTTCTTTAATAGGCAAGACATATTGGCGCTCTGCAATAAAATTGATTCTCTGGATGGAATTTTGTGTTTGCTTTCATAAATTTCAGATAATACATACATTACCAATTCATTCTAATTACATTTACATTTTGTATATAACAATTTGAATTATTGCTGCATAACCAAGACCTTAAAAATCTGGACCCTTTGGGATTGTTTTAATTAAATATGTCAAAGTCGCTACCTTACAGTTATTGATAGTGCATGCTGCCTAGAAAAAAATTATAATACTTTTGTAGAATTTAAAATTTTAGACCACCTTCAATTCTGAAGCTATCTTTTGAGGTTAATTGTTACTTTTTGAGATTAATGTAAACAACCACAAACATTTTCTGACCCAAATATCAACCTGAAAGGAATGTTAGGAGAATGAGTCAGGTATAGAGTAGGACAACTTGTTTCTTTTAGACTTTACAACTCCTCCACCTTGGTTATTATTCAATTGAATTGATCATAAACCTTTTTTTTCATCTTCCAGCTCCCATCTGTGTCTCAGGCCTGGGAGTATCTGTACCATCTATCTGATCAGCATCCTCATTCCTGGATTCTATTCTCACTATGTATTAATATAGCTTTCTTAAGAATACTGAAAGTTGAACAAAAGTACTTAGGCACTGTAGCCTGTTTATGGTCAAAAAGCTCATATAGGCAACCTATTAAATGAGGAAAGGCAGTTAAATGAGCATTGATTTTTATTTTGAGAGAAGCAATGACATCGAGATTTCAACCCTTGTCACATGTTCTGAATGTGAAGGCTGCAGAGCTGAGATGCACAGATATCCAACTGTTAGACCATCTATGTCTGCCAGTTCTGAAATACTTAATAGAATACATTTCTTGTACTTGTCAAGCATTTTGCCAGGCTCCATGACTCTGCCTCCCTCCATTATTATGTACCTCAATTGAAAAAACTATTGTGAATGCATTTACTGACTCTCATAAGTGATGAATTTATCCAACTAGTTTTGTAACTGGAAAGACAGTTGCTAGATAAAAGTATATTCTGAATGTTTGTGTTTGTATGTTTTTAAACTCATCTGGTACTATAGATTTAAATCTGATTACTTGCCTTTCTGAATCTGAGCTCTAGGTGAGACACTGCAGATACAGTAGGTTTTTCCTTGCCCCAGAGAGCTTACAATCTAAGAAGCAAATTTTCAAAGGGATTTTTTGTATAAAAATAGCATATATTACTACTACTGCTATTACTTAACATTTCTATAGCATTACACGTCATATGCAACACTGTATAAACTCATAAAAAGGCAGTCCCTTCTCAATAGAGCTTGCAATCTAATAAGATAAGATAAGAAACGGGACAAGAAACGGGTCACTTCATAAAGCAAGACAATGATTAAAAAAAAATAAAGTTAATGAGCCTAAAAGCAGACAACCAGTCCTAATATTTAAAAGCAGCTTAAAAAAGGTGGGTCTTTAAATGGGATTTAAACATGATGAGAGAGGGAGCATGTCACACCAGTTCAGGAAGACTATTCTAAGTATACGGCACAGCCAAGTGGAAAGCACAGAGTCAGGAATTGGCAGTAGAAAAGAAGGGCACAAATAAGATAAGACTGACTTGTCCAATGAGTGGAGTGCACAAGGAGAGGTGTAGAGAGAGAAAAGAGAGGTAGTGAGGTGTTGCAGAGTGGAGGTATTTGTAATTTGAGAAAAAGAAGCTTGAATTGTAAATGGGAGCAGATAGGGAGCAAATGCAGTAACTGCAAAAGATGGGTTATGTGAGTGTAGTGACTTTAGTGAAAGATACTCAGCTGAATTTAGGAGAGATTGCAATGGAGAGAGATGGCTTGCTGGGAACATAAGAACATAAGAAATTGTCATGCTGGGTCAGACCAAGGGTCTATGAAGCCCAGCAACCTGTTTCCAATAAAGGACAAACCAGGCCACAAGAACCTGGCAATCACCCAAACACTAAGAAGATCCCATGCTACTGATGCAATTAATAGCAGTGGCTAGTCCCTAAGTAAACTTGATTAATAGCAGTTAATGGACTTCTCCTCCAAGAACTTATCCAAATCTTTTTTGAACCCAGCTACACTAACTGCACTAACCACATCCTCTGGCAGCAAATTCCAGAGCTTAATTGTGTGTTGAGTGAAAAAGAATTTTCTCCGATTAGTCTTAAATGTGCTACTTGCTAACTTCCTGGAATGCCCCCTAGTCCTTCTATTATTTGAAAGTGACCTATTAGGAGCTGGTTTCAATAGTCTAAACGGGAGGAGATAAGAGAGTGGATAAGGGTTCTGTTAGGATCCTGCTTGTGGCTGGACCTGCAGGCAGTCCCTCACCTGCTGCCAATGCCGTCCTCTGCGGCCCGGAGACCGCAGCTGTCACTTGTCCCTCACGGCAGGCCGAGCCGCCCATGCTTCCTTTCATCTTCTGCGGCCTAGCGCTGCTGCCTGGACTGCTGCCGCTCCTGTTTGTCAAGGCTGGAGCTACCATCGGGGTTCTTGCTCGAGCGGCAGGGAAGCCGCCTCAGCTGCTGCCTGTTTCCTCCGCACCAGGGATGCCGACGCCGCTGCCTGCTTCCATCTTCTTCACCTGGCCTCCCATGCAGCATGGACGCTGCCGCAGGCTCCTGCTCCCCGATTTCCTCTAGGTGCGGGCGCACACCTCTTCTGTCCATTTAAAGGGCCAGCAGCAGGAAAAGCTCCACTGCCCTCACCAGTGATGTCATCAGTCTTCACCTGGACCAGCCCTATAAAAGAGCCCTGCTTCAGTCTCTCAGGGCCTTTGGATCTGGTCAGCACAGTGGTCTGTGGTCTTTGTTCTGATCCAGATCCTCTGTGGTCTTCCTGTGCCTTGATGGATCTTTGTTTCATGTTTTTCTTGTTCCTGAACTTCTTCACCTTGATGTTCATAGTCTCGTCCTTCATCGGAACTCCTTCGTCGCTTGTTCCTTGTTCCTGATATTCCAAATGTCCTGAAGTTCCAGATGTCCTAATGTCCAGTTGTCCTGATGTTCCTGATGTCTGATGTTCCTGTCCTGACTCCGTCCATCTCATCTTCAGCTCTTCATCCAATTCCCAGGTTCCTTGTCTGTCTACCTTTCCTGGCGTACCACCATCATGGTCCATGACCAGTCCATGAGGGGCTGTGTAGGGCGCCTCATGGCACATGGCCTACCTTCTTGTCTGAGGCACAAGCCTCTGGAAGACTTCTGTTTTTAATGCCAGCTTCTGAATCCTAAGTCTTGAATCCTGAGTCTTGAATCCTGTCCCAGTCTTCAGAGTTTTTTGTGCCTGCTTCCGTCCATGCCTAAGACTCTGCCAGAACCTGCTCCACTTCAGCGTAGTCTGCGACCAGCCACAGGCAGCTGTGTAAGGCGCGCCTCAGTGCAGACCTCTCCTGAATCTTCGTCATGTCCTGGCTTCAAGTTCCACTGCCTTGTCTGGTCTGCTTCGCTTTCGGCGTGGTCCACGACCTGCCATGGGCAGCTGTGTATGGTGCGCTGCGATGCAGCACTCACCCAGTACTTTCTCCTGAATCCTAAACCCTTGCCTGAAACCTCCAAGTAACCTGAGTAACCTGTCTGAATCTCCTGAGCAACCTGAATCATTGTCTGAGACTTCTGAGTAACCTTAATCCTTGTCTGAGTCCTCCGAGTATCCTGAGTCTATGTCTGAGTCCTCCAAGTATCTGAGTTTACATCTGAGTCTTCTGAATATCCTGAGACTTTGTCTGATTCTTCTTGTTCCTGCCCTCAGCCTCCACCTGGTCTCACGCACTCGTCATTTCCAAGTGGCGGGCCCGGAAGGGCTATCAAGTAGCTGGAGGGCTATTCTCGAGCCCCTGTGACATAGTAAGGGCAAAGGCTATCGGCGCCATTTTGATTACTGGCAGCCGATGGCATGAGTGCAGGAGATTGCTCCCGGACCACTGCTGGGCCACCAAGGGCTTTTGGCAAGTCTTGGGATTGGGACCCTCCTGACTCCCACAAGACTTGCCAAAAGTCCAGCGGGGGTCCGGGAGCGACCTCCTGCACTCAGACACATGTGACAACCCCTGTCACAAGGTAGGAGCACAAGATGGTGCCAGCCATCCATTGCTCCTACCATGTGACAGGGGCTGACCAATGGCACCGGTAGCCCCTGTGACATAGTAGGTCAAAGGCTATCGGCACCATTTTGAAACCGGCAGCCGAGGGTATGAGTGCAGGAGATGGCTCCCAGACCCCCCGCTGGACCACCAGGGAGTTTTGGTAAGTCTTGGGAGGGGGTCAGGAGGGTGGGGGGTTTGTTTTAATTGGCACCTTTAGATGGCCCAATAATTCGGTGAAGATTCGTTGTATTCAAGGGGAATCGCAATACGTTTCGCTTCTCCGCAAATACAACAAATATGTCCCTATACGTTGCGGATTGCCAATTCGTAGGGAATGAATGCACACCCCTACCCACCAGCACATCTCTGAACTCTCTCAGTATCCTGGGGTGTATCTCATCAGGCCCCATGTCCTTGTCTACTTTCAGTTTGCCTAGCTTCTCCCAAACATTCTCTTCTGTAAATGGAGTTTTGTCTACTCCATCCCCAACTACAGCCTTGTTAAACAGCAACAGGCCTTCTGCAGGGTCTTCTTTAGTGAATACTGAACTGAAGTATTTATTTAATATTTCTGCCATTTCTTCGTTACTTTCCACACATTGCTCTTTGTCACCTTTCAGTTTCACTATATCACTTCTGGTTAAGATGTCACGTTCATGAAAATCCCATTCCAAAACATTCTTACGTAATGTCTCCATATGTTCTCCTAGTGTGTCTGCTACTCTTATAGTCCTGTTGGTCAAAACACAATCAATATAAAAAAAAATTCCAATTATTAATGATTTACTTGCTGATACTTCCCCTTCCATTTTTGCTATTACCAAAATGTGGCTAAAAAAGAGTGATTATAGTGTTGCTAAATAGTATTAATGATAACAAATATGATGTATTTTCTATACTTAGAATAAACTGTAAGGGAGGTGGAATTTTTTTTATTGCAAAAAAGCATCTCAATCTAACCCACTTTCAAATTAGAATCCCACCCCCCCCCCCCCCCCCTTTGAAGTTGCTCTCTTTGGGCAGAATTTTCAAAAAGCCAGGTGACGTGCGTAAAGCCCCGGTACGCGTGTAAGTCCCCGGGCTTGCAAAAAGGAGTGGGGAGGGGGTGGGATGGAGTGGTCTGGGGGTGGGATGGGGCGGGTCCAGAGGCCTCTGACAGAGTGGCCATTGCTGCTCTGTTGGAGGTTCGCGTGCCGGCAGGTGCAAAAGGTAAGATAAACATTTTGGGGGGGTTAGAGTAGACTGGGGGGGGGGATAAGGTTAGGAGAAGGGGTAGGAAGGTCAGGATTTTGGAGCATCCTGGGATGGAATGGGGAAGGCAGTGTAGCTCAGCACGCGCAAGGTGCACAATTGTTCACCCCCTTGCGCGCGCCGATCCCTGATTTTATAACTTGTGCACGCACATGTAGGCCACGCACGCTCCATTTATAATCTACCCATTTAAGTCCAAAAATTTACAAGTTTGCATCAATTACTCTCCTCTGGGACTTTTGGAACATAACTGTTCACCTTTAATCAAATTTATTATGAACAATCTAAATCCTGAAATTCCATCTATAATTCTTGGTGAATTTAATCTTCACATTGATATCATCCCACTTATTCCTCACTGTGAACTTTTCCTTGATGCACTTTCTGCTATGGGCTGGGTTCAAATAGTTAATGGACCAACTCATAAAGCCGGACATACTTTGGATTTGATATTTACTAACAACACAACAGCAAATAATGCTGATATTAAAAGTGATCCCATTCCATGGTCAATGTGTGTGCAATGTTCTCTCAACCTAGCTTGAGTCCATCAAGCTAAGTTGAGAGAAGCACATATCTCATCTTTGGGTTAGTTTCCTCACTCCGAAGGTCATCAAGTCTTCACAAGAGAGCACTGTTCTGTTCGTACGTCTCACTTTGAATGTCAAAGTGGCCCCTAACCCCTACACTAATAACTAAACCTCACCTCGAGTGACTAGGTGGGTCTCCCATAGAGATATATATACCAATCTAGCGTGAGGGCATTACAGCTAGTCAGTCTCTCACTCCCTCTCTCCCTCTCTCTCTCAGGCCCTGATAGCTTGGCTGGGTCTCCAGTTTTCATAGGCATTTTTTTGCATGTGAAAACACCATATAGCACTTTGATAAATGACCCCCCTTAGACCATTGCAACTTCTTCAAAATGCAGCTGCTAGAGTATTATGTGTAGGAAAAACATTTGACCATATTACCCCAACCCTGATTGATTTGCACTGGTTACCTATAAAGCAAAAAATTGAATACAAAACACTATATATTCTAATCAAATCTATAAATCACAAACTGAATGTTTAAAGGAATCTCTGCATCTTCACACACCACAAAGGAACCTTCGTTCAGCTAATAAGGGACTTTTATCAACACCATCAATCCGATCGGCACACCTATCTGAGGTAAGAAAATGAGCTAGCTCAGTTGCGGGCCCCAAATTATGGAACTCTTTACCAGATGAACTCAGATTAGATTTTTAAAAATCTGAAAACATTACTATTTAGAAACGCGTATGAATTAATGGCAGAGAACTGATTGCCTTGTTTGATGGGTCCTTCACTAGGCTGTTTCTCTCTTTTTTAAATTTTATTTTACCTTGTTTTACTTGTTTTTACCTTAATGATTTTCTAGTTTTAATTCATAAATTTGTATGTAATGTACTTTTTTTAATACTTTACTGATCTATTTTAATAATGTTATTTTTGCTTGTACTTTTTCATATATTTATGATTAATTGTACACCATCTAGATTGACCGACAGATTAACAGTATACAAAATAAATAAATAAATCTCCCTTCTTACACTGATATATCTGAAAAATATTTTGTCTCTTCACTTTACCTCTTTGGTCATACTTTCTTCTGTTTGAACTTTTGCTTTCCTTAATTCTTTCCTCATCTCCATTTTAATATATATTCTCCTCTGTGTTCCTTTTTTGGGGGGATCCTTTATATTTCTTGGAAGCTGTTCTCTTTCGGGCGGATTTTAAAAGCCCTGTTCGCGTAAATCCGCCCGGATTTATGTGAGCAGGGCCTTGTGCGCCGGCGCGCCTATTTTCCATAGGCTGCCGGCGCGTGCAGAACCCCGGGACGCGCGTAGGTCCCGTGGTTTTTGGACGGGGGCGAGTCGGGGGGCGGGGCCGAACGACGCAGCATTTTGGGGGCGGGCCCGGGGGCGTGGTTTCGGGCCAGGGCATTCCGGGGGCATGGCCGCACCCTCCGTAACCGCCCCCGGGTCGGGTCTTGGCGCGCCCGCAGCCCGCTGGCGCGCTTGGATTTACATCTCCCTCCGGGAGGCGTAAATCCATGGATAAAGGTGGGGGGGGTTTAGATAGGGCCAGGGGGGTGGGTTAGGTAGAGGAAGGGAGGGGAAGGTGAGGGGAGGGCGAAAGAGAGTTCCCTCCGAGGCCGCTCCGATTTCGGAGCGGCCTCGGAGGGAACGGAGGCAGGCTGCGTGGCTCGGCGCGTGCCGGCTGCCCAAAATTGGCAGCCTTGCACACGCCGATCCAGGATTTTAGAGAATACGCGCGGCTATGCGCGTATCTTATAAAATCCAGCGTACTTTTGTTTGCGCCTGCTGCGCAAACAAAAGTACGCGATCGCGCAGTTTTTAAAAATCTACCCCTTTGCCTTTATTTTTTCAGCCACTTCCTCAGAGAACGAGATCGGTTTCTTTTTCCTTTTATTTACTTTTCCTCTTCCTCTTATTTACTTTTCTAACATACAGGCCGATACAGTACAGTGCGCACTGTTAACCCGCATTTGGACGCGCATTTTCGACGTGCTAGCTTTACCCCTTATTCAGTAAGGGGTAATAGCGCGTCGAAAATGAGCGTCCAACCCCCCGAAACTAATAGCGCCCACAACATGCAAATGCATGTTGATGACCCTAATAGTTATTCCCGCGCGATACAGAAAGTAAAATATGCAGCCAAGCCACATATTTTACTTTCAGAAATTAATGCCTGCCCAAAGGCTGGCATTAATTTCTGCTGGTGCCGGGGAAGTGCACAGAAAAGCAGTAAAAACTGCTTTTCTGTGCACCCTCCGACTTAATATCATGGCAATATTAAGTCAGAGGCCCCAAAAGTAAAAAAAAAAGTAAAAATTAAAAAAAAAAAAATTAAAAATCGGCCCACGGCCCGTGGGTTGGAAGTCAGATGCTCAATTATGCCGGTGTCCGTTTTCCGAACCCGTGGCTGTCAGCGGGTTTGAGAACCGAAGCAGGCAAAATTGAGCGTCGGCTGTCAAACCCACTGACAGCCGCCACTCCTGTCAAAAAGGAGGTGCTAGGGACACGCTAGTGTCCCTAGCGCCTCCTTTTACCACGGCCCTAATTTGCATACCCTCCTGAATCGCGTGCACGCCAGCTCTCCCGCACGTTTTTCTGTATCGGCCTGATACAGAGTTGTTGCCTTTATAATAGCTCATTTTAACGGCCTATTGTTGTTCCACCTCACCCATTTTCTCCCAGATTTCTAGCTCTTCCTGTAGGTACGTCCCCATTTCAAGAAAGTCTGTAATTTTGAAATTCAAAACTTGTGTCTTCGAGTGTCTTCTCTGTATCTCATTTGCAAAATTGAACTATACCGTCTGATGATCACTGGTGCTCAGTTGAGCTCCTACCAGAATATTAGAGACATTATCACCATTAGTAAGCACTAGATCGAGTATCACACCTTTTCTCATGGGTTCCATTAACATTTATTTGAGAGGAACTCCTTGAAGGGCATCCACTATCTCTTTACTTCTTGTAGATTTCGCAGAAGAGATACTCTAATCCACATCTGGCATATTAAAATCTCCAATGAGCAACACTTTGCCCTTCTTTCCCACCTTTTGGATGTCTTCTATGCTATGTTGAGTTCTTTTGTCTGAGTGGGTGGCCTACAGATCACACCAGTAATAATGGAATACCATCTTCTTTTTTTAGGACAGTCCACAATGCTTCTTCTCTACTCCACTTCCCTTACAATTCAGTTGCTTGGATATTGTTTTTGACATAGAGCTACTCCTCCCCTTTGTCTGTTCTTTCTTAGCAAGTTATAGCCGGGAATGGCCATATCCTAATCATGAGAATCGATGAACCATTTTTCCATAAACATAACAATGTCCGCCTCCATCATTAGGGCCTGCAGGTCTGGGATTTTGTTGACCAGACTACAAGCATTTCTGTTCATAGCGTTCCAGCTGCTCTTCCTAGTCAACTTTTCTGCATTTTTGAACTGATTAATTTATTGCTTTTTCTTCCCTCTTCCTGGTTTGCTTGGGGATGGCTACCCCCTGCCACCCCCGATCCTTAGTTTAAAAGCCTGATAAAATATGATATGAATTTTTCACTTTACAAACTTTTTCCTGCCATTGACAAATGTAGGCCATCATTACCATATAATCTTTTATTGCTCCATACACGGCCCCAGCCTGCAATGTATCCAAATCAAAATTCTTTACATCAGGTTCTGAGCCAGGCAATGAAGTTATCTATATGGTATGACCTTTCTTTTCCCTTTCCATGAATAGTTAGTACTTCTAAAAAGGCAATAGTTTGAGGATCCTGGAAAGCATTTAACTATTGTGTTCCCATCATAATGATTCCGTTGATGATTGAATCTCCCCCAGGGCTGAAGTAAGTTTTGAAACAAAAAAAAGAAAAAAGAAAGGGTAGGGGGAAAAGGGCGAGGGAGGTAGGGGAAGGGAAGGTGGGGTGGGGTGTAGGAATGGGGGAAGGCAGCGTGTCTCAGCGCGGGCTGGGCGCACACAAGGTGCACAATTGTGCACCCCCTTGCGCGTGCAAGTTATACATTCAGGCGCACAAGTATGCCGTGCGCGCTCCTTTTAAAATCTACTCCAATATGTATGGATACCAGCGGTGAAAGTGGGTGTGTCAGGTTTTGTTCTACCAGAGCCCACTGTAATTCAATTATTTCTGGGAATAAGAAGAGGCCTGCAATCACTTCAGAATCTGAGGGTGGGGTGCTAAATGGAAAATATCAATTATACTTGGTGAGGTCCATATTGAAAAGCATTTAGCTGTCTAACTAAGAAATTACTCAGCTAAATGAATATTTAGGCTCATATCTGGCTAAATTCTAGCCGCCTAATAAGTTAGGAGGCTAGAATTTAGCCAGCTAAGTCTTGGATTTTCTTATGGCGCAGAACTCACTGAATCCCGCTGTAAGGGGGGCGGGCCTGCGAAAACCGGTAGCAATCGCACCACTGCAGTGTTATCGCTGCCAGCTTTCACACCCAATAGCGCTACCGTGAAAGGTGGTGCTATTGGGCGCTCTACTGGAGGTGATAACGCGTCTTACCTTATCGCCGCCAGCGAAGTTGCCACCGTATCCGTGTGAAAAGACCCTTTTCACGTGCGAAACCGATAGAAAATTACCCCCTTTCAGAAGCTGTTATTGGGATTAGTTGAGTTAGCTGGCTAAGTTAACCGGCTAACAACTATTCAGAGTTATCTGGATGACTTAGCTAGAAAAGTCTGGTTGAGCCAAATGCCCTAAAGTAAGGTGGTTATAGTTAGCCTGCTAACTTTAAGATAACCAGTGTGGTTTCACTACTGAATATACCTTCAAAGTTAGCCAGATACGTTTATCCAGCTAACTTTCAGGGTCATTCAACAAATCGTTTTAAAGCTCTAATGCCTGCAATAACGCTATAATGCATGTGCTATTTATCGCAGCATGTGCTGCATATGCAAATTTATTCAGATGAGTTGATTTTGGAAGGGGTAATTGAAAATGAGATGCAATAGCACAGCACATACATTATTCATGTTATTGCGGGCAATAACTCTTGAAAAAACTAGCAGGCCGATACAGTACAGTGTGCACTGTTAACCCGCCATTGGACGCGCATTTTACTTTACCCCTTATTCAGTAAGGGGCCAAAAACGTGCATCCACCCCACCGAACCTAATAGCGCCCTCAACATGCAAATGCATGTTGATGGCCCTATTAGGTATTCCCGCGTGATTCAGAAAACAAAATATGCAGCCAAGCCGCACATTTTGCTTTCAGAAATTAGCGCCTACCCAAAGGTAGGCGCTAATTTCTTCGGGCACCGGGAAAGTGCACAGAAAAGCAGTAAAAACTGCTTTTCTATGCACCCTCTGACTTAATATCATGGCGAAATTAAGTCGGAGGTCCCGAAGGGTAAAAAAAGTAAAACAAAAATAAAAAAAAAATTTGAAGTCGGCCCGCGTCTGTCAGGTCAAAAACCGGATGCTCAATTTTGCCGGCGTCCAGTTTTCGAGTCCGTGGCTGTCAGCGGGTTCGAGAACCGACGCCGGCAAAATTGAGCGTCGGCTCTCAAACCCACTGACAGCCGCCGCTCCGGGCCAAAAGGAGGCACTAGGGACGCGCTAGTGTCCCTAGTGCCTCCTTTTGTCTGTTTCTACCGCCGGGCCTCATTTAAATACTGAATCGCGCGCACAGGCGAGAGCTCTCCTGTGGACTTTACTGAATTGGCCCGTAGGGCAAGAGAACATTGTAGAAATCTCACCTTTGTGTACTTTTACTCACTCCAAATCACATCAAATCTCCACTGATGTGTACTGTGCTGTTCATGCATCTCACTGTGCATGTAAAACTGGCTGCAAACCCCTAGACCACCACCAAAACCTTGAGTAACTAGATGACCCTCCTATAATGATATAAATAGTTGACTTATATGAGAGCCTTATAAAGAGTTTCTCTCTCCTTCTCTCTCTCTTGCCAGAAGAAGCCCAAAAATAAGAAAATGCCTGTCTGGGCACTTCACAGCTTGCAAAGTGAAAATATCACAATTGTGATAAATTTAACAAAACAGCACACAGAGTGGTAAGTAAAAGATGATTTTACTTACCACTGTTTTCAGTGGTAAGTAAAGCACTGTTTTCAGGCGCTTAAATTGCAGACGCTTCCCTGGGCGTCCCTCTTTTGCCGCGATCCTTTCTCCGTCTCTCTCCTCTATGGCAGGGGCTTGCGCGGTCGGCGCAGCCCAGTCGGGGCAAGAGCCTGCTCACCCCTCCCTTCTGTGAGCCAGCAGTGAACAGTGAACCGGGAAAATAAGAGAAAAAAAGAGAGAAGAGGACCCAGAAACCTGCAAAATAAAGAGAAGCAGCAGGACCACGTGGTGAGTAATACTGCTCCCACCCCCAACCCAGCCGGTCTAGCCCAGCACTGTTTTCAGGCCCTTAAATTGCAGACGCTTCCCGGGGCATCACGCACCGGGCGTCGCGCACCCGTTGGAGCGCGACCTAAGGGGCCTGCCCCTTAGGTGCCCCTTTGTGAGGATTCAGACGAAAGGCCCTTCTTTCGCTACACTACCCCACCACAGCAGTGCTACACGCAACTCGCAACCAACATACTTGTACTCCTCCCACCTCGGCCTGCATTTGTCCAACTTACATCCTTCTACTTCCAGCACTCATCCTGCTCTCATCCAGATCCTGATTTCATCCATCTTCCAGCACTCATCCAGCTCTCATCCATTTAAGTCCAGCTCTCATCCAGATCCTGATTTCATCCATCTTCCAGCACTCATCCAGCTCTCATCCAGATCCTGATTTCATCCATCTACTTCCAGCACTCATCCAGCTCTCATCCATTTAAGTCCAGCTCTCATCCAGATACTGATTTCATCCTGAAAACACCGTCGCTCCGCTCCTCAGCCCGAGCTTGAAGCTCGGCCCACTGCGACCCGATCAGCCCTATCAGAGGGCGGCTTCAGTGCAGCCAATCGAGGAGAAGCCGGCGGGGATTTAAATTCTGCTCTTCTCAGGTGTCGTGCGACAAAAGGGCCTGCCCCTTTGTGCACCCCTTCGTGTGGCCCCTGAGGACAGGCCCCATCACTAATACGACCGACTTCACCTCCTTATCCTTTGCTTCCCTACGAACAAGTCTCCTCCTGGATTCAACACACACCTATTCCAACCTCACCCAGCTCTTCACGTCAGATTCTGCCATAGGCTCACTGTTCAGTGCTTCCGTTTGCTACTTCCTCACCTCAACTCCACCGAATGCAGCCACTAACCCTAACTGGCTCAATTGGCCCATTTACCCACTAAACTCAATATACCTTCTAGGGTCTTCCCCATACAGCCACCACTTCACCCCTCTCAATCTTACCAACAACATCTTCACCTCAGCTTGACTACAGTTTCACCTTCCTCCCTCTCCAGCTCAAACATTTAGAATGCATCCAGCCTTCCCAATCCCAATTCTACAGCACTGCCTATCACAGAGAAGAATTCCAACCAGACAAGCACAACAACGCAAATTAAAACCCCTTACACCTATCCTGATTGCACCGATAACTCAGCTCCTAGGCCTCACCCTATTCACCTTATCTCTATTCAACACACAGTCCCTAACCAAGAGATCTCTAATCTTCAATGACTATCTCACGGATGCTAAGCCGGATATTTGCGCAATAACCGAAACTTGGCTGAAACCTTCAGATACCGCAATAATAAACCAGCTACCGACGCTAACCTATGACATTTTCTCCCTTCCCAGACAGAAAAAGAGGGGAGGTGGAATTCTCCTAGCAACCAAAAAAGACCTTAGATTCTCTCAACATCCTGTCCACTCAGATACCAAACTTGAAATCAGCTTTTTCACATCACACCAACTACAAATTCTACTCGTCTATGCCCCCCCGGGCCTCCTAGAAACTGATGCCTCCCCTACTGTTGAAATAACTACATCGCTCCTCAACCTGGACGCCCCAGCAATAATCTTAGGAGACTTCAATCTGCACATGGACAACCCTTCACTCTCTACCAGCTGTCAAACCCTTCTCTTAGCTCTCTCAGCAATGGGATTCACACAAATAGTCAACAAACCTGCACATAAAGCTGGTCATACTCTGGACCTGATCTTTATCAACAAAGGCATAAAGTTGACATCCCTACTGAAGAGTAAGAAGGTACCCTGGTCAGATCACTCCCTGATCTCAACTTCCTTCTCGCTGGAACAAACCATCGCCCCTCACATACCCTCACCTTCCTTTCCTTACAGGAGATCATGCTCCTCTGAAGACCTCAACAATCACTTGGTTCCACACCTTCCCTCCATAGACCTCACCGACCCTAACACTGCTCTCCATTCTTGGAATGTCATCACAGAATCCATAGCTAACAAGCTCTGTCCGCTAGCAATAAAAAAAATCCCACTCAAATGCCTCTAAAAGACAACCCTGGTTCACTAACGACCTGAGAAGGCTTAAACAAAGTTTAAGACAGAAAGAAGCCAAGTGGCATAAAACACCATGCGCTAGCACGCTCTCCGCCTACAAATTTACGCTTCACCTGTACAAGACCTCCACTTCCAAATCAAAAAGGGATTTTTATGCGTCTAAAATTCATAACCCGGTCTTTGACGCTAAAGTCCTATTTGCCTATGTATCTAGCCTCACTCAGGTCGCCCCCCCAGAATTTCCCAGCAACCAAGCACAATCCAAAGCTGAAGAACTCGCATCGTTTTTCCAAAACAAAATCATCAGTCTTCTTACCCAACTACCCTCTAAGTTCGCCCCCCTACCATCAGCTCTGCAGCCTCCCATCAAAAATATTCACCTCAAAGCTTTCGAACCCATTTCCTCCTCTGAGATTCAAGTTGTTCTAAGAAGAATGAAACCCTCCTCTCACCCGGCGGACCATATCCCCACCAAACTTCTTCTCACAATCCCAGACTCTATCTCCAAAACACTGGCGGACATTATTAACTGTTCTCTCTCCCACGGTTCCTTCCCAGACGACCTCAAACTGGCGTCACTCAAACCACTCCTAAAAAAACCAAATTTGGACCCAAAAGATCCTAACAACTTCCGCCCAATAGCCAATCTCCCCTTCATTGCTAAGATTATGGAAAGGCTTGTGAACTCCCAACTATCGGACTACATTGAAGATAATAAACTATCCGCCTCGCAATATGGATTCCGTAAAAATCTAGGCACGGAATCCCTCCTTACTTCCCTAACAGACTTCCTCATCCTGGGTCTCGACAAAGGTCAATCTTTTCTGCTGGTCCTTCTGGACCTTTTGGCAGCCTTCAATACCGTCAACCACTCCTTCCTCATCAAACAGTTAGCTGCTATAGGAGTTTCCGGCTCTGCTCTATCTTGGTTCAAATCATTTCTCAGCAACAGAGGTTACAAAGTCAAAATCCAGAACAAAGAATCTTCACACCATGACTCATCCGTAGGAGTCCCACAAGGCTCCTCTCTATCCCTGACACTCTTTAACATCTACCTTCTACCACTTTGCCAACTCCTCACCAACCTCAACCTAAAACACTTTCTCTACGCAGACGATATCCAGATCCTGATCCCCATCAAAGGCTCATACTCGAAAACCCTCGACTACTGGGAATCCTGCCACCAAGAAATCAAATGTCTCCTCAATAGCCTAAATCTAGTACTAAACTCTTCTAAGACTGAAATACTACTCATATCTCCAGAGAACAGCAATCTCACCGCTTCTCATCCAAACAAACCACCAACCACACAAGTGAGAGATTTAGGAGTAATAATTGACAACAGGCTGAACTTCAAAGCCTCCATCAACAGAACGACCAAAGACTTCTTCCACAAACTCCAAGTTTTAAAAAGGATAAGACCTCTCTTCCACACCCAAGATTTCAGAACGATCCTCCAAGCAATTATTTTCTCAAAGTTAGATTACTGTAACGCTATCCTACTTGGTCTCCTTCCTCCTACACCAAACCACTCCAAATGGTACAAAACACAGCAGCCCATTTACTAACAAACACCAGGAAAAGAGACCATATTTCCCCAATTCTAAAATACCTTCATTGGTTATCAATTCACTTCAGAATCATCTACAAATCCATATCCTTGATATACAAAATCATCCATCAACACACCACAATTGACCTACAATTTCCTCTCCGCTTACACAACTCCACAAGACCTACCAGAGATGCATACAGAGGATCCCTCCATGTACCCCCTACTAAAACCACTAGTCACATTACCTTAAGAGATTGAGCCCTCTCCACAGCTGGCCCACTGTTATGGAACTCCATCCCTCCCGATCTCAGACAGGAGCCTTGTCTCCTAACCTTTAGAAAAAGACTCAAGACTTGGCTGTTTATGCAAGCTTTCCCGGACTTAATTAATGCACCTCGCCATCAACATTTCAAACACAGCAGCTGTACCTCTTCTCCTTGTATATAATTTGGTCTCTGCTAAACTATCTTTATTTCCTCTGATCCCAGTTCAATTGTCCTTGTTAATTGTAACTGCTTTCTTCGACACGTTATTTCTGTTTTTGATGTATTTATTGCACCCCTGTTTATTTGTAAACCAGCATGATGTGATCATTTCATGAATGCCGGTATATAAAAACCTTAAATAAATAAATAAATAAATAAATAAATAAAATGATCCTAGCCATGCTCCTTTTCCTTATCACAGGCATTATTCATATGAAATTTATAGCTATTTTATGAATCTAGGGGTTTGCTGGCTGGATTGTGTCTGAATATGGACCTGGGTGAATCTAATTTAGTTTAATTGTATGATTTAGTTTAATTGTATGATTATTATATGTGTAAGCTACTGAAGAGGGGAGGGTGAGAAGGACTAAAGTCCCAGGCCCAGAGACAGCAGGAATAAAAGATAAAATAAGGGCTGGGATTCCATTGTACTCTTGGACATGCTGTTTTATACATGTGAAGATTATGTGCATATTTTCCATTTATGTATACATTTTAAAGGCAGATAAAAGGGGCAGACTAGGTGCATTCTGGGGTTGGGTTAACAAATATGCATGGTAGTTATTTTGTAAGTGATATATGTGTATTCATTACCAATCATATATATTTATACCTGTTAATTGACTGGCACAGATGAAATTGGATTTGTCTGTTTGCATTTTTTATTTTATTTATTTTATTTTAAATATTTGTATACCGTCTTACAATTAGAGAATTGACCAAAATGGTTTACAAAGTAGTAAAAAATAAAAATAGTTATAAATAATAATAGTAATACTAGTAAAAATAAATAAAATAAAATAAAATTGCATAGATTAAGAATTGGGTCTATGCATAATCATAAATAAAATACCTAAAAATCAATAAAAAAGAAAACAAAATAATAAAGATTAGAGAAAAATACAGTTAACTGCCAAATCCCTATTCTAATCTGGTGTTATTATATCCCACATTTTTGGGTGGAAGGTCTTGGTTAATTGGTTGGGTTCAGAGTGAAGTGCTAGTGGTTCTAGGTGAACTTGAGACGGATTGGATGAACTGGCAATGGGATTGACAAACTGGAGATTCCGAGTATGGAGTAGATTTTTAAATGGATGCGCCAATTTTATAACATGCGTGTGCATGTTATAAAATCTGTGGCCTGAACGCCCATGCACACCGGATTTTATAATCCACACATGCATGTGCAGGAGGCGTGTGCAAGGGGGGAGACATGCAATTTTTGCACAGTGACACATCCCGGCCTTCCCCAGTTCCCTCCCAGTCCGCTCCAATTAAGGAGCGGACTGGGAGGGAACTCCGCTACCCCCCTACCTAACTTCCCTTCTCCTTCCCCTCTCCTCTCCACGCACTAAACCCTACCTCTTTTCTTTTTTTCTTCTTTTTTTGAAACTTTCTTAAGCTCCTGAACTGAAGTAAGTTGCATGCGCCGGCAGCTGGCTGGCGTGCGAGGCTCCAGGACAGCGAACAATGGCACTGTCCCGGCCCACCCCCGCCCCACCACTCCTCATCCAGAACATGCTCCCCCAGTCCGCACCTTCCAAGAAGCCCAGTACTTGAGCGTGTACCGGCCTTTACGCGCATGGCCGGGCCTCTTGGAAAATTTGCTCGGCGCGCACAAGGCACGGCCTCATGCATAAAGTCTTGAATGTATGCACGCTAGGCATTTAAAATATGCCTGTATGTGCACAAGTATGTTCAAAATGGCATATGTGCACACTTTATAAAATACCTGTTTCCATGTATAAATAAGGGTTATTATGCATATATGTTATATATTTTTTCTCCTAGGTGGACAAAGTTTTTTTCTTGCACTGGCAATATTTGTGTCTACTAAAACATAATTGCATACTTTCGGAACAGAACTACACAGTATTTTATAAACTATGCAGTTACTACCACACAGATTATAAAATTCTAGGATAAATCTCCATGTGTCCATTTACACATGTAAGTGCTGTTCCACAAATAGGTTGAAAATTAAGCTCCCTGCCTGTACCTGAAGCAATGGAGGTTGAAGTATCTTATTCATGATTACAAGAAGTATCGGTGAGAGAAGCAGGATTGGCTTTCCTGGTTCTCAGCTTGTTGGCCTCCTCAGTGCAAGGAGGAGCTAAACATCTCAAAATATGCATATAGGAGACTGAGCATCCCATTGGCAAATATTTGTCATAGTAATAAGCCCCTTCAAAGTGAAAGCCCAATAAGTAAAAGCTGTGAGGATGTATGGGCAAAAGTTTAAAAGCCAACTCTATGTCTGCCTTTGCCATTAATGTGCCTAGCCCACATACTCTGAGTAATGCAAGGGCACTGTCAAAGGATGCATGTTGAATTGAATAGTATTCCACAGGGATAAAGTCATTCACTGTTGCTCCTTCCAGAAAGGACAAGTTGTGGATCAGCCTATACTTTCTGGGGTCTTTCTTGGGGTCCACTGCCAAAGAAGATAAAATGAATGGTGTGAGGGGAAGCTCTGGAAATGGTCCTGCCACTCACCCAAGTTGTATTTCTTTGCCAGCTTCTCCCAAATGATACTGGTCCTCCGACGCATGGAGAGTGCATTAACTACCACTGCGGAGTGCCAAGGACTTGCATAGAGATTGGTAAAACCATCATGGAAACTGCTTAATATTGCATCCATCCCCATCCTATCAAGGTATCATAATAGCCACATCATCATGCATTACCATTTCACAGGGGACGGAGCAAGGGAAATTGAGCAAACCTCACTTGAAATTATTTTGCATTCCTTGGTTGCTTGTGCACCTTGTGCGCACCGAGCACTAGGGGAGCCCCAATGGCTTTCCCCGTTCCTTCCAAGGGTGCTCTGAAATTGGAGCAGCCTCGGAGGGAACTTTCCTTCCGCTCCCCCCACCTTCCCCTCCTTTCCCCTATCTAACCCATTCACCAGCCCTATCTAAATCCCCCCGTACCTTTATTTTGCTATTTACGCCTGCCTGAGGCAGGTGTAACTTGCGCACGCCGGCCAGCTGCCGGCGCAAGATCCCCCAGCACGGCCACTGTGCTGGAGGCCTCGGTCCCACCCCTAGACCACCCCCGGACCGGCGTCCCACTCACACCCGCCCCCTTTTCACCCCTTTTTCAAAGCCCTGGGACATACGTGCGTCCCGGGGCTTGTGCATGTCCCCAGGCCTATGCAAAATAGGCTCAGCGCGCGTAACCCCCCTGTGCGCGTAAATCCAGCCGGATTTACATGCGCAGGGCTTTTAAAATCTGCCCCACTGATTTCAAAAGTGTTTATATCAGCAATCAGTCACTGAGCAAGCTCCCCAGTTAAATTGTCAATGCATATCTCTTGGATCAGACTTCTCTTAGCATTGTCCCTTGTCCACATGTGTCCTGAAAGGAATGTGTGTTTGCTTTGGCACCATGGGTTTTGACCATCATCTTAATAAGCCACAGATCAATATTGTGGGTACCTTAGGTGATATTATTCTTGCCTTCTATCCTCTTTCAAATAACCTCATTGAAATGTAACCATGCAAACCCATTGAACTTCCTGTAAGCACCAAAATGAAATATTTGTCAGGGGAGAGTTCAGAGGGGGGTGAGTGTTATGTTCCCATAGGATACTAGTTCCTCATCCAGCTTTCACTTGTGCCACAATGCTGTTATCCAATAGCTGGACTATGTCACCACTATGTGTTAGTTTCTTTTGTGGAATGGGAATCCTGGAGGGCTGATTGGCTGCTCTTCCCATGTAGAGACCCCTTGCTTGTGTCCCACCCCATCTCCTTGCACTCTGCCTCAAAACCAGGGCTTCATAGCAGGAATACCGTGAACCTGCTCCATGGAAGGCTAGATGACGGCATCATGGCCTATCCTAGACTGCTTTTGCCTGACCATAAGGCTCTGGTGGCAGCATGGACAACTTACTAGCTCCCTGTTGATCAGTTGTGCCAATGGGCAAGTGAGTAATAAGGTCAGAGAATTTCTGTTCCAGATCATCAGGCACCAAGGGAGTGGGGACTGCTAAAATTATCAGCTACATATTTTTCTAGAGATGTAGTTTGATCAATGGGGCACTACATCGCAAGGGGCAGCCAGATAACCTTTGAGGTAACTGAAAGGCAAGAAACTTCTGACCCCCTCTATTACCCTCTTGTTTACAACCATCACCTCCTTAATTTTTTTTATTTTGCCAATTAGTACCAAGGGTAATGTAAGGCAAATGGTACTCTCCAAGGAGTGAGTCATATGGTCAAGGGTCTGAAAGCCCAGCAGAGCTCATGGCTTCCAAGAGAGCAGGTCACCCAGGGGAAATAGCCAGGATCCCCACAGTCTTATTCTTTTTTCCTCCTGTCCTGCTCCTCTTTCACTCTTTTTTTTGTGGCACCAAACTGCCAAAAGGAGGGTACCCTGCCTACCCTGTAATTGGATTGAGTTGCCCCTTTAAAAGGGGGGTTCGCAGGTCAGGAGAGAAGAAGGAAGAAGTTGTCCTAGAGCCTGTGGCAAAAATAGGGTGCTATGAGAACCAGAGGGTTTTAGATATTCCACTAGCTCTGTCACACCATCACGCCAGCCCCAGGCCAAACAGGGTGGCCAGCACCAGCAGTGGCAGATTATGTTGGTGTACCTGGTACTGAACCCAAACTTGCCACATCATTCCTAGGCACCATGGGAAGAGGAAGAGAAAGGAAGGAAGGAGCACCCACATGTGGCTGTATTGCAGTGCGGTTGATGCTGTGATCATGTCTACATTCAGCTACTCTCCCCACCCACCCAAGGAAGATGCCAGCAGGTAGGTCAAGCAGCCTGTTCACCGTTATTAGGGGAACTCTTTTGTTGCTGGAGGGACTCCTATAACTGCAGTCTTACTGTTGTATAATTAAAATGGTTCAAAAATTCACTCAATACCAAAGGAAACAGAAACTATCTATAGAGCAAGTCCTCCAGATTTCCCAAACAGTGTCAGCAAGTTTGTCAGTGTGCCCTACAATTGGTCAATTCATTCATCCACGTTTGGAAAAAAGTCTATTTTTCAAGAGTTTTTTGTTAAAGGTGCAAATAATGTCTGTGTAGACAATGAGTCTGTTTATGCAAAAATCAAACAACAAGCCCTACACAGCTGGTGTTTTGCAACCAATGCTTCCTCAGGAGCTACATTGTATCATATAAACATGATTCCATTTGAAGAAAGGTAGACTGTTGTCGTACAGCTTCTGGACAAGGCCTTTCCAGGCCTAATAATTATCCAGAGTCAGGTCTGCCACTGTGCCGAGGCTTAACCCTGGGCCAGGACCAGTGCCGAGGCTTAGTTCCATCACTGAAGCCTAATCCCAGGCCAGCCCAGAGCCAAGGCCTTGATCTAGTCAGGGGCCTAGATTCAGAGCCTGCACAAAGCAGGCCAGGGCCAGATCCTTGATAAATGCAGGGGTTGGGGTGCTCCCAACCTAGCCCCCCCTTTCTTTCCAGCATTGGGGGGCAGGAGTCAAACTCAATGGCACATATCATATCCCATTGCTTGAATAACTGCATTGTCTGCCTGGGGACAGCATCAAAGTGGCATCACTTTGGCACCTTCCTCTGGAGTAACCAGTGCCATTTTATTGTATGGTCATACAATAAAATGGCACCAGCTACACAGGAGGAAGACATCAAATTGATGCACTTTAGTGCCACTCCCAAGCAGACAGCATCATTTTTAAAGCTACAAGACATAAGTGGGAACAACTGGGCATCACTGCTGCCCCCAAAACTGGAGCTGGATAGAGAGAAAGATAGAGCAGGTATGGGAGCTCCCCGGCCTCTGTGTTTGTCAAAGATCAAGCCCAGGCCTGCTCTGAGCAGGTTCTGGGGCTAGGCTCTAGCCTAGGCATAGGACTTGGTGCTGGGGCTAGGCTTCAACACTGGCCCAGTCCAGAGCTAGGCCTCAGCACCAGGGCTAGGCTTGACACCAGATCTAGGCCTTCATGCTGGGGGTAGGCTACAGCATCAGGCTATCAGAGTCCCCAGAATACCTTAAGAGGCTAGCTCCTGTCCTCCATAAGGAGCAGACTAGCAAAGGATTATGGACTGGGGAAGTATCCCTTTACCTGGAGAATAAGAAGCTAAGACCTAGGGGGATGGGGCCTGTAGGATGTCAGAAAGGCTATGGCTAGCTTAGACAAGCTATTGTTTGAATGCTGTATACACCACGAAGGTAAGGAGCCTTTCCGGTCAATTGTATGAATAATAAATGTCTGAAGAACCAAGAAAGGTCTAAACTCATTTTCTTCCAAGCCTTGCAAGGTCTCATTTATGGTTATAGCTTGGGGATTTTCAAGTAAATTTTAAAAGCACTGCACGCGTGAAATATGGGGGTTATGCACGTGGCCAGGCCCTGAGCACACCACGCACATTTTTGGAAGGGCTCAACCACGCGCATAACCCCCATTACACGCCAAAGTGCCAGGCCTTTCAAAAGGGGCGGGCCAGGGAGAAGGGTCTGGTTGGGGAGCGGCAGGGTATGGGTGGGCTGGAACAGTGCCATTAGACACTGTCCCAGGAAAGCGCGCGCTGGCCAGCTGCCACCACCACACAGGGTTTACTTGTGCTCCCAAGAAGCAATAAGTATAAAAATTAAAAAATAGGGAAGGCAGGGTTAGGGGTTGGGGAGGAGAGGAGAGGAGAGGAGAGGGAAAGAGGGAGGAAGGATAGGGTTAGGGTTAAGGAAGATCCCTCACAGTATGCTTCTAAATTGGGAGGGAACTAGGAAAAAGAGTGATCACGTCACCACACATAATTTGAAAACCCCCTTGGGGACGCAAGTCGCAGGCTGCCCACATATGTGTGCACGGATGTTAAAATATGGCACATGCTGCCATTGTATTTTATAACAGGTGCACATTGCTGCTCGCATGTTATAAAATCGGCACATCCATGTGTACATGCCAGGAACCACGCACACATAGATCCATGCACGTGAGTAATAAAATCGACTCCTTTCTGTGGTAAGTGTTGCACAGCCAGAGATCTATGTCTTAGAGAAAAAAAAAGAAAAGAAGAGGACATAGAAAACGTTTGTTTGGAAGCCAGTTTATTAAAGCAGTGCACAGAGCTGAGACTTGTGATACAGATATTTCTGATCTAACTAGCAGCACAAACCAGTGAACTAGATGGAGAAGAGAAGGGAGAGACTTTTTTTGTTTGAACTTGTGCTAAGGAATTTTGGGCCAAAGCAGTGCACAGGCCTAGAGAGTCACACTGGGAGAAGAGAAGGGATTTTTTTTAAATTACAGGCTAAGGGAAGTATTCCTGACTGAATAGTTAATAAGTGCCGAATAGGCAGGACATCAATTCCTTCTCACTTCAGATGGGAGGTTGGATTCCCCTTCCCCACTTTTGGGAAAACAAAGTGGAAATGTTTCCCTTTTACCTATTTAATTTCTTAGCAAATATCAAGATGCTAATGAAGAAGACTCCCCTCCCAGGGAAACAGAAAATACAGTCAGTGATCCAGATACTAGCTACCCATCAGCAAGCACTGCTAGAACAACTTGGCCAGTAAATGATGGTGTTAACAAAGGTAGCACAGGTGGTGCAACTTACTGTGACACAACTGCTCTTCTTGACACCAATAATTCTTAAGATGACCTCTGGGGAATACCCCAATGATTTCTTGAGAAATTTCGAGTGAACAGCCTAACTGGCAGACTGGCCAGAAAATACCTGGACTATTTATCTTATTAACCTGTTGATAGGCAGACGTCAAGCTGCCTTCCAAGCCATCAAACCAGATGGAAGATTCACTTATGAGATAGTTAAAGTGGCAATCCTTGAGAAAGCAGGCTTTACCCCAGAAGCTTGCAGACAATAGTTCCAAAGAAGGAACCTCCATCTTGGGAAAACTACCTGGAACCTTTTCCATAGACTGAAGGATCAGGAATAGAAATGGCTATAGCAGGAAGTGAAAACTAGTATAGAAGTGTCCAATGTTCTCCTCCTTGAAAAGTTCATAAAAGCCCTGCCCTCACCTATGAGCTGATGGGTATGCCAACATTCCATGTTCACTGTAGAAACTGCAGATAACTATTTCCAAGTTCAATTAGCAGCAGAACATTCATTCACTCAAGAGAAATGATACATACCAAAGGCCAGAGACCCTGAGAAGCAAAAATCCTGTGGTGGAACACAAGTTGAGACAACCTTGAACTTCCATTACAACCAGAAATCCCAGAGTCCTTGGCATATTTCAATTGTGGCTAGAGACTGGAACTGATGAGGTCATTAGGTCAATATCCATTGGCTAACTCTTCTCAGAAAAACAGAGTTGGAATTCCAAATTTGTGAAATACCACATCTTGAAAAGGAGAGACTACTAAGTACAAAGTTCCTATTGTGGCCAAAAATGGCATGTGGCCAAGGAAGATGAAGAGTGGGAATGCAAGCTTGTGAACCACTCGACTTGCAATTTTGTAGATATTCCTTGTTCAGGACTAATTAACTTTGTAATTCCAGCAGTACTTGATGAAGTCCCTATTCAAGTGTTGCTGGATTTCAGAAGTGGGGAAACCACTTATTAGGAAGGAACTAGCTCAGAGGGACTGTGTTAATTACAAAGTGCTATATGGCATTTTCACATGCAATAAGCACCTTTAATACATGCAAAAGCACCATAACACATGGTGCGATGCAAATCAGTAAAAGGGGAGCGGTTAGCTCCTGGAGAGCCAGCCTGGCCCTTGAGAGGGGAGAGAGAGAGAGAGAGAGAGAGAGAGAGAGATTTGTGCAGTGTTCTCTTAACCTAGCTTGATGTTACCCAGGTAGAGAGTCCATCAAGCTAGATTGAGAGAACATTGCACAAATTTCATCTTTGTGAGTTTCCTCACTCCGAAGGTCATCAAATCTTCACAAGAGAGCACTGTTCTGTTCGTACATCTCACTTTGAATGTCAAAGTGGCCCCTAACTCCTACACTAATACCTAAACCTCACCTTGAGTTACTAGGTGGATCTCCTATAGAGATATAAATACGTACCTAGTATGAGGGCATTATGGCTAATCTCTCTCTATCTTTCTCTTTCTCTTTCTCTTTCTCTCTCTCTCTCCCCAGCAGCTTAAACTACTAAAAAATGGTCCCTCCAGTGGTTGAATGTAGGAAATACAACAATTCTGGTACTTATCACAAAGTACAAAAAAGTTATCGCAATTTGTGCTAATACCTATACATAGCACACTTTGCAATAAACTTCCTATTACCATAAAACACACCCCTTTTCCTATCACATGCAATATTTAGTGCATTTTGATAAATCTAGGCTTTAGATTGTAAGCCCTCTAGGGATAAGTAAATACCCACAGTACCTGAATGTAATCCGCTTTGAAGTGCTGAAACAAGTACAAAAAGCAGAATGTAAAAAATATAAATAAATAAATAAAACATAAGAAAAGTGTAAGCCTTGCCTGTATACATGGAGATCAACAGCAATATCTTTAATTAAAATGTCTTAATCACCTATGCCGTTGCCCTAGGTGATCTACAAAATTGAACATGTACATTAAATAAAAAATCAGAAAAAAACAACATCCTTTTACAGACAAATGAAGAGGTTCTGGGAAAAGTCAGTGTCAGTTATAAATTGAATGCCAATCTAAATAAAGTAGTTTTAAGCTCTATTTTAAAAGATTTTAAACATTTAATGCAACAAAGAGTCTCAGGAAAAGAGTTCCATAAATTTGGTACAGATATGGAGAATGCACAGTATCTAGTGATAGGCAGCTGAGCCTGCTGAATAGATGGGACATCAAAGAGATGCCTTTGTGATGACCTCATCATGTGCCTTGTTTGATAAAGTCTCAACAATGCGTTGGCCCATTGCACTGAATTGGCACTAATCTATTTATGTACCATCAAACACATCGTAAACTGAATTTTATAGGAAACAGTCAACCAATGTAAATCTAAGACTACTGGCACGATGTGCACAAAATGCTTGATGCCATCAATCAAACCTGCTACAAATTTTTGAAACAGTGGTAAAGGACTCAGAAAAGCATCAGGAAGACCAACATATATATTGTTACAATAGTCTAAAGTAAAAATTGCAGCTTGCAAATAAACAAAAATCTTAATGATCACTCAACGCACAACTAAGCTCTGGAATTTGTTGCCAGAGGATGTGGTTAGCGCAGTTAGTGTAGCTGGGTTCAAAAAAGGTTTGGATAGGTTCTTGGAGGAGAACATTAACTGCTATGGATGTGAATCATTTTTTGACGATTTAAAATCGTCAAAAATTGTTAGAGTGCGCGATACAATACAAATTCCCCCGATTTATCATGAAAAATCGTTAATTGGGTACAGGAGTTATTTGGGGGGAGGGCAGGAAAACTGGCACTCCAAAACAACCCCTAAACCCACCCCAACCCTTTAAAATTAATCCCTTACCCTCCCGAACCCCCCCAAAATGTTTAAAATTATCTGGTGGTCCAGCGGGGGGGGGGGTCCCGGCACGATCTCCTGCTCTCGGGCCATCGGCACCATTTTTGGCTGCCACTAATAAAAATGGCGCCGATGGCCCGATTAAAAAAAAACCTACCCGACCCTTTAAAACTTACCCCTTAGCCTCCCCCACCCTCCCGAGCCCCCCAAAACTTTTTAAAATTACCTGGTGGTCCAGTGGGGGCGCGGGGAACAATCTTCCGCTCTTGGGCCATCGGCTGCCACTAATAAAAATGGCGCCGATGGCCCTTTGCCCTTACCATGTGACAGGGAAGCCATGCCATTGGCCGGCCCCCTGTCACTGCATGGCCGGAGCCATCTTTAACATCTGAACATCTGAACAAGGATTATCTACAAAATTGCAAGTCGGGTGTTCACAAGCCCCCATTGGACCACCAGGTCTACTGCTCATTTGGATTTTCTCTACTCAGCTACGGGAGTATGTTTAACATCTGCCAGTCTGTCTCTCCTACAGTGCCTTATTGGACATCTGCATTGGGGCCTTACACCACCATTGTGGGACGGGTCTCCCTCGCCAAGGATTACAGACTGCTACCAGCTAACCTGCTCTCTACTGCCATCCTGGTGGTCATCCTAGCTGTACAATAAAATAAACTATCTCTGTGTCTGTGCTATTGAGTCTAGCCTGGTGCATCAGTCTCCTTACGGGGTTCCTCCCCGTAGGAGATAACATCACTGATGCCCGAGAATCCAAACACCTTGATATCGTAACTGATTGCTAACTCCATGGATTCGGCTCAGCTCACAGTGTTACAGGCCATTCCAGGCCTGGCCCAGCGAATCACTGAACAACAGAGCATGCTGGAAAGCTTGATTGTGGCCTTTAATCTACTGCATTCACAGATGAATGCTTCTACTACCTCAGGTAAAGAAGAAAATCTGTCAGAGGTGATGGTAAAGACTGTTGTACTCCTTTCCGCTCCTATTCGCTTCTTTGGAGAGGCCTGGAGATGCAGGGGATTTCTCAATCAATGCTGTATGCATTTTGCACTTCAGCTTAACAATTTTCCCACAGCCTACGCCAAGACAACATACATTCTGTCTTATCTGGATGGAAGAGCACTGACTTGGACTTCTCCACTGTGGGAGCATGATGACCCTATTTTGAAGGACCTTACTGGATTTTTGGAACTAGCCTTGGGTTTTCTGACAAAGACCCATCCCGCTGTGCCTTAGCTTCTTATTCTCCAGGTGAAGAGATACTCCTCTGCTCTATAGTCATTTGCTAGCTTGTTCTTAAGGAGGACCAGATCAATTACATGGAGCCAACCCCTTAAGATATTCTGGGGACTCTGCACATTCTGTCACATCCCACCTATCCCCCCAGTTTATCTTTCTCAGTGTAAGTGCTTACCCATTTTAAGGAAACCTCCTTGGAATGGGAATTGTCTTTTCTGACCCCTATTGAGGGATTTACTAGGTAGGTATACTGGGCTTGCTGGAAGCTAGGGTATTTTTATTGTTACCCAAGTTAACCTTCTTGTCCCCTTCTGGTGGGGTTCTGTCTATACAAGTAGTGTGAAAAGCTAAACTTCTTTCTTCATTGCTTCCTTCATGGTATGTTCACTTCCGCGTCCTTGATCGAATTTTGATTATTGTCAGTTAGATTGGCTTGATTATAACTGCTTCCAGAGTATCTCAAAGTGAAGATAGTCCTGTCCCAGAACATGGGTATAGGATTTGAGGAAGTATTCCTACTTCTATATCTACTTGTCCAGCTGTGGTTGTTAAAGCAACTCCATCATGTGCAATGAGGGTCAATGAAGCTGAGGACTATGCCTGTGCAACTAAAGTTATCTCACTTGAATGTTCACTCATTCCTAACATTCTTCGATAAGGCAAGTATGGTGATCTCTGTAACACCTGTGAGAGGCAGTCATCTTGCCTCATTTCTATTCCTACTAATAATATTAATATATATGAATCATATACTTCATTTGTTATCATGTTGATAAAACGGCCTGGTTTTAAAAGGGCCACTTGCATGTTACACGCATTTTTGGAAGGACCCAGCCATGCACATAACCCACATTACGTGCCAAAATGCTGGGCCTCTCCAAAGGGGAGGGTGGGGGGCTGGGTCTCAGCAGGCCAGGACAGCACCATTTAATGCTGTCCCGGGGGACGTGCGCGCCAGCAGCAGGCCAGCATGCGCAACTTACTTCTGCTCATCAGAGCACGTAAGTTACAGAACAAAAAAAAATAGGGTAGGTAGGTAGGGGTTAAGGGTCAGGGTGGAGATAGGCAGGGCCAGGTAGCTTAAGTACAGCAGAGTATAGACATCATCTGGAGGGGACACCCCCGAGGTTCCCGCGTGATGTGCTTAATACTGGCCCATGCGTGCGCTCTTAAGTGATCCCATGAGCAAGATATCGTTCCTCAGTGCCCACGCTGTCCCGGGAACGCCATGGAGGTTGGCAGTAACTAGCAGAGGCCGCCACTTTCCCAAAAGATGTTAGGGCTGCATAAAAAGAGGTGAGCATTAGTGGTCGCAGCCATTTACGACCGATGGGCGTAACACCAAGAGGATATTTGCAAACTCTACAGGTACATTTTTTTGATTTTGTACCAGCTCTTAAAGAGAAAGTATGCACATATTTTCCCTTTGATAACTACCTAGGGAAAAGTACACACAAGATTTGCTCTTACCTTTTTCTGCATATAGCATATGACCAATTTAAAAAAAAGAAATAAGGTTCACCAAATTAGTTATCAGAGATATATTATTTAGAAGGATAAATGTCCTGCTCAATATCCTTGAATAAAGTCATCGAAGCCACACAACTTTGAAACCCAGTTATCTTTCAGTATCACCAGTTAAGTTTCAAAGTTGTCTGGATAATATCTAGCATTAGCTGAATATCTCAACTGTCCCAGAACAGCTCCCATGTATCCAGATAAATGACTTATCTGGCTAAAATTTATCTGGATAAGTGGCAACAATATTCTAACCTTGGCATTCATCTGGATAATTCAAAAGTTATTTGGATAAATGCTTTTTATTATAGACCTCAATAAGTTTTGGTTTTGTGCATACAAACGCATATTGAAAACAAAATGAGTGTATCACATGTTAAGTGACATTTTTGCATTCATGTTAAAAATTAAAGGCCAGATTTTAAAATCCTGGCGGCGTGAAAACTAGGATTATCAAATGCCTGTGGCCATGCACGTATCTCCTGGTATGCGTAAAAGAACGGGTTTGGCAAAAAGGGGTGGACCAGGGGCATGGTTTGGGCTGGCCGGGAGAGTGCCATTAGGCACTGACCCGCTGAAGTGTGTGCCGGCAGCCGACCGTCCCGCGCAACCTGCTACTGCTCTGGAGAGCAGTAGATCTCCATTTTTAGATTTTATTGTTCTTTGTATATAACTTTAATTCTTATTGATTTTATCTGTATTATTATATTTTTATGTTGCATGGTTTCTGGTTTATTTTAATTTGAAATTGTGAACTGATATGACAACAGAATATGGGTATACAAAATAATACAAATAATAATACAAATAAATAAAAAATACATTCTAAAACAAAAATATGCACACGGGTAGTGGATTTTAATGTTACGCCAGTCGTTCACAGACGGCTGAGACCGCTGTTGCTCACCTCTTTCTTCACATCCTCGACTCCATTGGAAAGACTTGTGGCCTCAGCCAGCCATCGCTGGCCTGCCTACTGCTTCCAGGCCTCTCAGGTTGGCACGGACTTCACCGACCGCCATCTTGTCTTCGGAATCACTTAGGCACGCGCATGGGCCAGTCTTAAGCACATCATAGTGGGAACCTCGGGGGCGTCTCCTCCGGATGATGTCAATCCTCGTGCACATTTAAGCCAGCTGGCCCTGCCTACCTATGACTTGGCATCGAGTTCCCTCTTGCTAATTCCGCTTCGCTCACTGAAGGACCCTGCGTTCCAGTTTCTACTTCCGTGGCGTGAGACGTCCAGGGTACCCGCTCCTCGGGGGTCTCTCCTTCATCTCTGGCTATCAGCTCCTCGGAGGGCCTAACGCCTGTTCCCCAGGGATTCTCTGGATCCATCACTACTTTTGCAGTGAGAACTCCGCTCTGCGGACCATTACCTTCTCTATTGAGGACCTCTCCGGTGTACTCCGCTCTGCGTTCTATTACCATCTCTACAGAGGACTTCATCGGTGTACCCCACTTTGATGGCCATTACCATCTCTACAGAGGACTTCATTGGTGTACCCTGCTCTGTGGACCACTACCATCTATACTGAGGTATCCTCCTTGGTTATCCCACATTCCATTGATCAGTGGTACCTCAGTGTCTGTGAGACTTTCTCTGGCACCCCCCTGCTCAACGGGTAGTGCTGCTCTATCTCTTTGTACTGTGTCTGACATCAGCTGAGACTTCGCCTCCCGATGGTGAGGCTCATGGGGCTCCTCCCCGTGGGCAGTACCATCTCTCACCTCGGCCCAGGGCCCACACACCCACTAATCCTAACATTTAATACATTTATTTATTTATTTAAATTCTTTTAATATACCGATGCTCAAGACCAGGTCTTATCGTACCGGTTTACAGTAAACTAGGGGTAACCAGTTAACAGAGCAAATAAAAACAAAAGTTACATTATAACAGGGAATGTAGAACTAGGCTGTTAGAGAAAAAATAAGTTAAACAAATTCTAACAAATTCTAAAAGTTAAGTTAAACAAATTCTAACGGGAGAGGAGGGTAAAAGAGAAGAGGGTGCTTACAGGATAAGAATTATGTACAAATTTACCTAGTGTATATGAAATACATGCATGTGTCGGCGCATGCATGTTATAAAATCCACGCTCACATGGATACCTATGCACGGGTCTTAAAATTTACCTTTTAGGAGGTAATTTTCAAAGGAGTTACACATGTAAATGTAACTACTAACATACCAATTTTCAAAACCCGTTTACTCGAGTAAAGTGCGCTTATATCCTATGAACATTTCAATAATATTTATTGCAGCTATTTTCAAAAGCCCACTTACTTGGGTAAAAGTGCATTTACTCGAGTAAAACCCATTTTTACACATGTAAATGCTTTTTAAAATCAGACCCTACATGAGTGCACGCTAAAATGTTTCAGCATGATTTTTAGTGCATAAGCCCTATAATACATATACAGCTAGAAATACACGTCTTAGGTGATGTTCAGAATGCAGTATTTCAGCTTACAAATATAGATTCTGTGTTTTGTCACGCTTTGCATTAAAGTGCAGAATTTTTATTTTTCAGTAGCTAGTGGGGAATACATTCCATATCTTTGATATGGGTTTAAATCCCCCCGTTTATCAAGTGTGAAAAGAGAGATTTCTCTGAACTCTTTGAAATAGATGCTGTTTCACTTTGAAGACTGCAATACCTCCCTATTTCCATTTCTGAGGATAGGAGACAGGAACTGACTGACTAAGCAAACTCTTGAGAGAATATGATGATAATATTAAATGAAACAAATGAATCTTTGAGCAGGATGTCTCTATAAATTCTTCACAAAGAGAATACACTCTGTAGCAAAGTTTTTTTCATGCAGGTTAAAGGAAGGCTTCATAATTTTTGCTATTCTTGTTAAAAAAGAACAGACATTAAACTGTCAAAGAAAGGGATAATAATATTTAATATGGAAAGGAAGAAAGAAAGAATGCTAATTAGTAGAGATGTGAATCGTGTCCTCGATCGTCTTAACGATCGATTTCGGCTGGGAGGGGGAGGGAATCGTATTGTTGCCGTTTGGGGGGGGTAAAATATCGTGATAAATCGTTAAAATCGTTAAAACCCGCTAAAATCGTTAAAACCCGCTAAAACCCACCCCCGACCCTTTAAATTAAATCCCCCACCCTCCCGAACCCCCCCCCAAATAACTTAAATTACCTGGTGGTCCAGCGGCGGTCCGGAACGGCAGCGGTCCGGAACGGGCTCCTGCTATTGAATCTTGTTGTCTTCAGCCGGCGCCATTTTCCAAAATGGCGCCGAAAAATGGCGGCGGCCATAGACCAACAGGATTTGACGGCAGGAGGTCCTTCCGGACCCCCGCTGGACTTTTGGCAAGTCTTGTGGGGGTCAGGAGGCCCCCCCCAAGCTGGCCAAAAGTTCCTGGAGGTCCAGCGGGGGTCAGGGAGCGATTTCCCGCCGCGAATCGTTTTCCGTACGGAAAATGGTGCCGGCAGGAGATCGACTGCAGGAGGTCGTTCAGCGAGGCGCCGGAACCCTCGATGAACGACCTCCTGCAGTCGATCTCCTGCCGGCGCCATTTTCCGTACGGAAAACGATTCGCGGCGGGAAATCGCTCCCTGACCCCCGCGGGACCTCCAGGAACTTTTGGCCAGCTTGGGGGGGGCCTCCTGACCCCCACAAGACTTGCCAAAAGTCCAGCGGGGGTCCGGAAGGACCTCCTGCCGTCGAATCCTGTTGGTCTATGGCCGCCGCCATTTTTCGGCGCCATTTTGGAAAATGGCGCCGGCTGAAGACAACAAGATTCAATAGCAGGAGCCCGTTCCGGACCGCTGCCGTTCCGGACCGCCGCTGGACCACCAGGTAATTTAAGTTATTTGGGGGGGGGTTCGGGAGGGTGGGGGATTTAATTTAAAGGGTCGGGGGTGGGTTTTAGCGGGTTTTAGTGTGCCGGCTCACGATTCTAACGATTTATAACGATAAATCGTTAGAATCTCTATTGTATTGTGTTTCATAACGGTTTAAGACGATATTAAAATTATCGGACGATAATTTTAATCGTCGTAAAACGATTCACATCCCTACTAATTAGTACTGTACATGCAGAAAAAGTTTAAGAATTAATTATACCTCTTTTCATATTTATTTAGGGGCCTACTCTCATTAAGGTGAATTTTAAAAGACCAATGTGCGCCAAAATTAAGGGATGCAAGAATATGTTGGGCTTGCACTCACCAAGCGTATTTTAAAAGCTGCCCAGATACGTGTGAAAATGCTGCTGTGAACACAAATCGAAACTTTTCAAAAAGGGGCATGGCGTGGACATGGTCTGGGTGGGGAATTGGTGGTACATGAGTGTTTTGGAACTTTAACCAGAAATTTGCCCATAAATACTTAGAGGTCTATTTTCAAAAGGTCACACGTGCGTCCATGTGCGCGCAGTTCCCGACACACGCCCATGGATGTGGCGATTTTATAGCATGCAGGCATCGCCATGCGCATGTTATAAAATACAATTCCTACATGCACATGTGCGCTGGATTTTAAGATCTGCGCATGCATATGCGAACGGATGGCTTCTTGCGCATACAAGGAGGAGGATTTTAAAAAACAATGCACTGCGATGCGAGCAGGCCTTTTCCAGTTCCCTCCCAGTCCACTCCAATGAAGGAGCAGATTAGGAGAGAACTTTCCTATACCCCTATCTACCCTTCCTCCCTTTTCCCCTCTCCTCACTAACCTCTAAACTAACCTTATCAATCATAGAATTTTTTGTTTTAAAACTTACTCGCTCTTCTAAGCAGGTGTAATTTTCAGGCGACGGCCGGCTGCCAGCATGCGCTTCCCTGGGACAGGGCCTAAAGGCCGGTATCCCGGCTAGCCTCCGCCCCGCCTCCTAGCCCACTGCTTTCATCGAGCCAGGCACTTCTGCACAAATTGGGAGATACACACACGGCAAGGTTGTTTTTAAAATGCACTTGGCGCGCGCAAGGCCCGGCCATGCATGTATCTCCTGGAGTTTATGCATGCCAGTGTTTGAAAATTTGGGTGTTAGGTGATCCGTCCCCTAGCCGTGTAAATTAACTTTTGCTATGAATGGTGTGTAAGTCCAAAAAAAAAAATGTATTAACCACTTAGACCTACATATGTATAGGCAGTATAGAAGAACTTTTAAATAAATAAATACAATAATGAGCCATTTCAGAGGGGTGTAAAGGGTTTGGAGTAACTGGGAGGCATACAGGTTATCAAATCAGGGGGGTTGGAGGACCTAGCTGTTAACTGGGTGAACTAGGAACAAACTAGTAAAATTGGCAAATGTGTCAGCACACATCCCTTTTAAAATCCCCCCATTTATGCAGTAGAAATGGTATTCACATGCATCAGCACATGCCCACTTAAAATTCAATGCACATGTGCATGCAGTCAGGCTATTTTATAACATGTGCACATACATGTGCATGAGTTTTAAAATAGCCATGTCCCTGGGCGCAGGCCAACAAACACACATACATGTGCCCATGTGCCAGTTTAAAAACCATCAATATGAAGGCAATTTTCAAAACTATGAGGATAGTTGCAAAGTCTGTGGACATTTTCACCAATTAATTTTGCACCAGTTCTCAAAGGGAGGGTACATACATGATTTCCCTTGAAATTGCTCCAGGAAAAATCACCCACGAAGATTTGCGTCTGCTTTTTCTGCAGATAAATTTTCCCATGGGGAAAAGCAGATGCATGATTGCTTGCCATGGGTAATTTTGCCCATGTACAGGGTAGGCAATTTTCAGACTGTCATTTACTTGAGTAGATAGCTCTTGACACATGTAAATGGCTCTTCAAAATTTCCCTCTCTTTCTGTGAGTAATTTTCTAACTGCCTGCATCATTGCTAAGTCTGCCCCATATACATGTGCTTTCTCTCTGAATATTATCCCTGGAAATCTATATCTCCAACATTTACAACTGCAAAATTGACTGGGTACTTTTCATTAGAAAAAAAATATTAGTATATATTTGAAAATTCAAAAACATATGCATGAGGACAAACCCCTCCCCAACCCCACCCCTGGGAACACCTCACCGCATTTTATGCAGGCAGTGGCATTACAAGTGTAAATTTGCCCGCAGACTGGAAGAGAAATATTTGCTCTACCCAAGCAAATGGTTATGGAAATTAACCTCCCTGTGTTTATGGATGAAATGGTTAGGCATGCGCCAAAACCAAGAGATATGCAAGGATGTTCGGCCGGCACACACCTAACAGATTTTAAATGTCTCCTAGTACGCGCACAAAAAAGAAGTTGCAAAATAAGTTGCAAAAGGGTTGCGGTGTGGGCGTGGTCTGGGCGAGAAATGGGTGGGACAAGGGCATTCCGGAATTTTAACCTGAAATGTGTGCATAAGTATTTATACTCACAAGCTCGTGCCAGGGTCCCCTGCTGCGTAACTTTATTACTGCTATGGATGGTGTGAAAGTAATGATAAAATTATAAGGATGGATTTTAAAAACCCTACGCACGTAAATTACGCGTGTGGCCAGGCCTTGCGTGTGCCGGGCGAATCTTCAAAGGGGCTCTGCCCTGAGGCGTAAACGCTGGTACATGCATAAGTGGCAGGCATCTTCGAAGGGCGGGCCAGGCGGCGTGTTCTTGGAAGGGAAGGGCAGGGCATGGGGTGGGCCAGGACAGCGCTATTGCTCTCTGTCCCGAAGACTCGGTTCCCGCCGCGTGCAACTTACTGCAGTTCGGGCCCTGAAGTAAGTAATAAAACAGCAACAAAAATAAAGAATAGGTAGGGTTTAGAGGGTGGGGAGGAGAGGAGAAGGGGAAGGAAGGTTACATAGGGGGGTAGGGAAGTTCCTTCCCAGTCCACTACTTAATTGGAGTGGACCTGGAGGGAACTGGGGATGGCTGGAATGCATCACTGCGCGGAGGTTGCATAATTTCTCCCCACCTTGAGCATGCCGCTGCACATGTGCACACGGCTCTTGGATTTTATAACATGCACGCATGTTATAAAATCAGACTGCAAAAAGACATCAAACTATTCAAAAAGAGCCTAAAAACATGGCTATTTAAACAAGCATACCACAAAGAGAAGGGAGAATAGAATCCAAAGAATTGCAGAAAGCGATGAGTCTTTGACACAACACACCTACTCATTATGAGTGTTTTTTTACTTTTAAGCAGTAACAGATAACATTATTAATAATTTTGAACCGACCTGATAAACCTAAACACACAACCTCACCTAGCATCTTATAGCTATTATGAAACTTTGTACCGTACCTTACAGGCACCTGTCTAGATGTTAAAATAAAGCTACATTTTTAAGTGCCTTATTGTTAACCGTTGTGACGGCTTCTAGCTTAACGACGGTATAGAAAAGAGTTTAAATAAATAAATAAATAAATAAATAAATAAAATAAAATCAGTGCGTCCGTGTGTGCTCGCCAGGAAGCACACCCACATGGACGCGTGCACGCAGATTATAAAATCTATCCCATAGGCTAATAAAAGGAGTTTTAAGGGTTGGTGCTAACAGTGTAAAAAGGAGGTTATTTAACTAGGGAAGTTAGGCAGTCCTATCCATTACCTGGGTGAACTGGGAACAAACTGGGGAAACTGGTAATTGTGTTGGCGCACATGTCTATGAAAATCCCCCCACTTATGTGGTGGAGGCTACATTTGCACACACGTGCATGAGTCCACTTGTGCAGACTACTTTTTACCATGCGCTCATGCACATGTGTATGTTATAAAATACAGAAGCTAGCATATGCATGTGCATGTGCACCAGTATCAAAGTTACCATCTTATGGGTTGATTTTAAAATGCCGATGCGTGAAAATCCAAGCTGATACATGCGTGGCCGCGCCGAGCACATTTTCAAAATGGTCCGGCCACACGCATATCTGCCGGTACACGCAGAAGTGCCAGCAAAGCAAAAAGGGGCGGGCTGGGGGGACATGGCAGGGGCCGGCCAGGACAGCGCAATTTTGCGCTGTCCCTTTGACTTATGTGCCAGCAAATGGCCGGTGCACACAGCATACTTCTGCTCAAAGCAGATAAGTTGTGAACAAAAACTTTTAGTGGAGTTAGGATGGGTTTAGGGATCGGGGAAGAGAGGGGAAAAGGAAGGCTAGATAGGGGGATAGGGAAGTTCTATCCCAGTCCTCTCCTTAACTAGAGCAGACTGGGAGGGAACTGGGAATGGCCTACTCACATCACCATACATTTTTTTTTAATCCCCTCCTTGTGCATGACACGCCACCCGCCCATAAATGCACGTGCCAATATGAAATTGGGTACGCATATGTGCACAGACATCATATATTATAACATGCGCACAGTGATGTGCACATGTTATAATATCGTGCATGTGCTGGGAACCATGCGGACATGGATGCGTGCGTCTCTCAAAATCTACCCCTTAGTGTAGTTAGGGTTGGTTTAGAGTTGGGGAGGAGAAGGGAAAAGGGAGGAAGGTTAGATAGGGGGTGAGTGATGTCCCGATTGCGTTGCTGTGCGATTTTTAAGGAATTCCCCCCCTTACGCATCGATATAAAATCGGACACATATGTGGACGAGGTATCGGATTTTATTACATGCTCGCATTGGCGCGCGTATGTTACAAAATTGGTGCGTCCATGTCCGTGCAATGGAAGCCGCGCACATGTGGAAGTACTTGCGCTTCTTTTAAAATCTACCCCTTAGTATATAGGGCCCTTGGAGAAATAATTCCTTTTTCTGAAGTTCACAGATATTTTAGAAAAGTTTGTGATATGTAGATTTAACGGCATAATAAATATTGTAATTACCCAATTTTATAAGTGTCTGAGAGAGAAAAACAGAATTGAACAATGAGTAGAAATTGGCACCCAGCATCATGGTTCACACAGAGGTACACTTTCTTTCTTGACCTGTTAGATCCTCCTTTTTTCTTTCGCATCCAGCTCAATAATAAACCATGCTGGGATTCTTGCATTATGAGCCTTCATTAACAATCATATGGGGATTTTTTTCCCTAGTCTAGTCATTTTAGCAGTGATTCTGAAACAATGTCATGCATTGTGGCTCCTTCTGAATTCCCTGTATCATGAGCTCTAAATCTGGCCATCAGGTGACTGTCAACCTTAATGCCCTTCCATAGGGATTATGAATGTTTCCTCCCCAACTTGGCCTGCATAGGTTGTAGAGAACCTAGTCTAGGAACTGAAATGGAGAAACTAGCCATATTAGGTGCTACAACCCAAGAAAGAGATCTAGGCGTCATAGTGGATAACACATTGAAATTGTTGGTTCAGTGTGCTGTGGCAGTCAAAAAAGCAAACAATGTTGGGAATTATTAGAAAGGGAATGGTGAATAAAACGGAAAATGTCACAATGCCTCTGTATCACTCCATGGTGAGACCGCACCTTGAATACTGTGTACAATTCTGGTCGCCAAATCTCAAAAAAGATATAATTGCGATGGAGAAGGTACAGAGGAGGGCTACCAAAATGATAAGGGGAATGGAACAGCTCCCCTATGAAGAAAGACTAAAGAGGTTAGGACTTTTCAGGTTGGAGAAGAGATGGCTGAGGGGGGATATGACAGAGGTGTTTAAAATCATGAGAGGTCTAGAACGGGTAGATGTGAATTGGTTATTTACTCTTTTGGATAATAGAAAGACTAGGGGGCACTCCATGAAGTTAGCGTGTGGCACATTTAAAACTAATCGGTGAAAGTTCTTTTTTACTCAACGCACAATTAAACTCTGGAATTTGTTGCCAGAGGATGTGGTTAGTGCAGTTAGTGTAGCTGTCTTTAAAAAAGGATTGGATAAGTTCTTGGAGGAGAAGTCCATTGCCTGCTATTAATTGAGTTGACTTAGAAAATAGCCACTGCTATTACTAGCAACGGTAACATGGAATAGACTTAGTTTTTGGGTACTTGCCAGGTTCTTATGGCCTGGATTGGCCACTGTTGGAAACAGGATGCTGGGCTTGAGGGACCCTTGGTCTGACCCAGTATGGCATGTTCTTATGTTCTTATGTTCTTAACTTCTGGATAGCAGTCTGAAGCATGGCCACTAATCTACTAGGCCGAGCCCTGAGGTCCATTTGCCTAACTGTGGAATTATGTACTAAGAACTTCCTCTTTGAAAATCTACCCCTGTTCAATGAAATTATGTGATTAGACAGACACTCAAATTTTGGGTAATTCTCGGGGCCTAGTTGGCTCAGGGAAAGCAAGTTAAGAACATAAGAACATGCCATACTGGGTCAGACCAAGGGTCCATCAAGCCCAGCATCCTGTTTCCAACAGTGGCCAATCCAGGCCATAAGAACCTGGCAAGTACCCAAAAACTAAGTCTATTCCATGTTACCGTTGCTAGTTTGCCAGTTAGCACAAATGTTTCAGTGTTATCCAGCGATGTGGGCAATGCAGACTGAACAAACCTTTCTGCTTGCACTTGAACACACATTTTCTGGGCGCAAAACTTACTCAATTCAGCAAGGATTTTTTCACACAGGAAATGTGCATTCCTTAATCCCATGCAAATGAGGGCATTAAGCAGTGCTCTCCGATGCAGAGAGACTGCATTTGGCAAACACAGCTTGAAACTTAAGCCCTGGGTCAGAGCTGGAGTTACGTTTCCAGTGCTACACTGCTGGCACTTAAAAGCCTTAAAAAAGTGACAAAAGTTTTGAATAGTATGTGGATATGCAGCAGCAGCTGCCGCCACTTCCCCAGATAAGTACTGATTTATCCATCTATTCAGTGCAAATTTTCATAATTCCTAGAATACTGCATTGACATCAGTTAGGTGGCTATCCCTTAGCACAGGGATAGCTGACTTAAATCTAGACACCTTTCAGGAGTTTAACAAAAGATAGGAATCCAACTATACACAGCAGGCTAACTATAGTCAGTTAATGTTAGGACAATTTTCAACACAAACTAGTTGGCAATTTTGTGTTTTAAAATTTAGTTAAATTTAGGGGATTATAAAATAACCAGCTATTTGGTTGCAGAGCAGCTTACTGAATATCTATCCTACAGTAAACTGCAAGTGACAGATGAACAGTTAAGGGTTTATATCATAAAATGCATGGTAAAAAAATGTTAGTATGTGACTGGTAAAACTGTAACATGCATTTTAAAACAGGACTTAATATTCCATGCAATACATTTTACAGAAAGCATGCTATAACTTACTCTCAATAGTGCAGCTTTGGTATTAATGTGGATGTCAACACAAAAAAGCATAACATCCATGTTAGTTGCTGGTAAATCTCCTCTGCTAAATGGCCTAAAGTGACAGAGGTAGTTAGGGAAGAGGTCCCCCCCCCCCTCCCTGATGTGCACTCATTAAGAAGTGCCCTTCACTAAATCAATGTTGCACCCTCTAGATCCCTTCTGAACATGCTTAATATGAGGCCACCTTTGGGGGTTACCCTCCCTCCCATTTCCATGAAGAAAGAACCCCACCAAGGGCTAGGCCAAAACTTGCTCCACCCACCTATCAAATGGTAGGGATGTGCAGCCAAAAACTTTTCGTTGCATTCGTGATACATATTTGTCGGGGGGCATTTCTGTTGCATTCAGATGTATGGTGCCCCCGATACGTTGATATGTGAATTTGTTTTCCGGTTCCCATTAAAGTCAATGGGGGAAGGATTTCTAGCCTATTTTTGGCTGCAGAATTGGGGTTTTATTATCAATTCTGATGAAACTTCTGGGGAGTAATCATCACAACAACAAAAGAGCTCCAAGGTACTTAGACTGTGGCAAAGTGGCACCAAAGTGGCAGGAATAGCCTAAGGCACTGTAAAGGAGCAAATGGGTACCAGGAGTGGCAAGAGTGCAGCAAGAGTATCAAAAACACACCACAGCTTCAATAGAGAGCACCGATAACAGATGCATGAACCCTCGAAAGCAGCATGACAGGCAAAGCGGTAAAACAAGTGGCATTGACATCCTACAGCACAATGAAGGGGGAACATAGCAAGCAGAAAGACTAGCACCAACACACTGAGGAACCATGATAGTGGCAATAACACCACAAGGAGTTGAGTGAGTCATCTGGTGATTGGCAGCAAGGCAGAGTGGCAGAAAGTTGATAGGGGCAAGACAGGCTGGCAGAGCCGAGGTAGTCAGTTCCCTGTGGTTTGATAAGGGAAAGGCAAGGAGGCAAGACAAGACGAGGCTCAGCATGTGGTGGGACTGTCAACTGTGCATACTGTGCACCCAACCCATCTTGAAACAGGGACCAGGGGGTCTAACATGAGTGCTAGGACCTGAAACATGATGAACTATGCCTGGGTGGAGTGGAGCATCTGCGGGTGCCGATTTTGGTGGTAGTAGCAAATATTCAAACAAGAGCCCTGGGGAGAGTTCCCTTTCCTATGAGCAGGAAAGGGCTCCCTAGAATGGGTTCGCTCCTAGAGTGGGGTGTTTCCATTGGTGTCCAGTGAGCTCTCGCTGGTCTTTTAAAATCCGGTGGATGTAGCTGATATACAAACGAGAGTTTTCAAGGCCGAGACAGAGGAGGGTGAATGTGAACAGCGGTGCAACATTGGTCAGAGGGTAGAAACAGGCAGGGTACATCCGGGGAGAGTTCCCTTTCCTATGAGCAGGAAAGGGCTCCCTAGAATGGGTTCGCCCCTAAAGTGGGGGGTTTCCATTGGGGTCCAGTGGGCTCTCGCTGGTCTTTTAAAACCAGGCTGACTGCACCTGGGATTCCCAGGGACTGTAGTGTGAGAATATCCTTGACAAAAGTCAGGTAGGCCGGAAAGCAGTCAGAGTACAGCTTGGCATAGAAAGAGGCTGATTTCAAAATGGAACAGTGGTTCAACATGGGTAAGAGGGTAGAACCAGGCAGGCTACACCCGTGGAGAGTTCCCTTTCCTATGAGCAGGAAAGGGCTCCCTAGAATGGGTTCACCCCTAAACAGCGGTTCAACATGGGACAGAGGGCAGATACAGGCAGACTACACACGGGACCCCGAGGGACTGTAGTGTGAGAATATCCTTGACAAAAGACAGGTAGGCCGGAAAGCAGTCAGAGTACAGCTTGGCATTGAAAAAGGCTGATTTCAAAATGGAACAGCGGTTCAACATGGGTCAGAGGGTAGTACCAGGCAGGCTACACCCGGGAAGAGTTCCCTTTCCTACGAGCAGGAAAGGGCTCCCTAGAATGGGTTCGCCCCTAAACAGTGGTTCAACATGGGTCGGAGGGGAGAAAAAGGCAGGCTACACCCGGGGAGAGTTCCCGTTCCTACGAGCAGGAAAGGGCTCCCTAGAATGGGTTCACCCCTAAACAGCGGTTCAACATGGGACAGAAGGCAGATACAGGCAGACTACACACGGGACCCCGAGGGACTGTAGTGTGAGAATATCCTTGACAAAAGACAGGTAGGCCGGAAAGCAGTCAGAGTACAGCTTGGCATAGAAAGAGGTTGATTTCAAAATGGAAGAAATTACCGGAGGTTAAACACTAATAAAAAGGACTTCATCACGTGAAATAAAATCCCAAATGCCAGCTGTTGTTTTAGTAGAAACAGAGGCTTTGAAGAACTTTATTATTCCGAAGCTAAGAAGAAGTACTAATAAAGTGTGCTTGGCACCCAGTAACACAGATAGAAGAGAGTACATACAGATGAAGTATACTTTAGAAGAATCAAGATTTGATATGTGCTATCATCTGCACTCTTCCTGGCATTTTGGTGATATGAAACTTGAATATACATACAACAATCATCAATGCCGAGGCGGAGGAGGTTACCATGTAAACAAACAGCGGTTCAACATGGGTCAGAGGGTAGATAGATACAGGCAGGCTACACTCGGGGAGAATTCCCTTTCCTATGAGCAGGAAAGGTCTCCCTGGAATGGGTTCGCCCCTAAACAGCAGTTCAACATGAGTCAACAGGTCCTAAGAGATAGGCTGCAACACCGTGGAGAGTTCCCTTTCCCAAGAGCAGGAAAGGACTTCCTTGGAATGGGTTGGCCCCTAGAGTGGAGCACGAGCCTTCAAAGCGTGGGGACAGGGAGCAGGGTGCCATGTGAACAGCGGTTAAACATGGGTCAACAGGTCCTAATAGATAGGCTGCAACACCCAGGAGAGTTCCCTTTCCTAAGAGCAGGAAAGGGCTCACTTGGAATGGATTGGCCACTAGAGTGTATAATGGTACAAATTGTTCGGATTAAATCATTTGCAAACAGATCATGACTTCATAAGCAAGATGAAGGAAGTTCTCTTCTCTGCCCTGAAACTAAAGAAAACTCTGTTTTATTTAAGGATCAATGCTGTGAACGAGTACTAGTTTTAATTGCCAGAGACTGAGGGTTCCCTTTGCAATGAGGGTTCAGCCATTAGGACTGGACATAAGGCCTGGACGGACAGGCAGAGCAATCGAGGTCAAACACTTGTAGGAACATAAGGCCTGGACTGACAGGCACAGCAATCAAGGTCAAACACTTGTAGGAACATAAGGCCTGGACGGACAGGCAGAGCAATCGAGGTCAAACACTTTTAGGAACATAAGGCCTGGACGGACAGGCAGAGCAATTGAGGTCAAACACTTGTAGGAACATAAGGCCTGGACTGACAGGCAAAGCAGTCGAGGACAGAAGTCAATCCCACCTAGGGACATAAGGCCTGGACTGACAGGCACAGCAATCAAGGTCAAACACTTGTAGGAACATAAGGCCTGGACATACAGGCAGAGCAATCGAGGTCAAACACTTTTAGGAACATAAGGCCTGGATGGACAGGCAGAGTAATCGAGGTCAAACAATTGTAGGAACATAAGGCCTGGGGTGACAGGCAAAGCAGTCGAGGACAGAAGTCAATCCCACCTAGGGACATAAGGCCTGGACAGTTGATGGTCAGGCACAGCGTTTGAGGTCAGGCCCTTGTAGGGACGTACGGACTGAGCAGTGGGTGGTCAGGCACAGCATTTGAGGTCAGGAACATGTGCTGCAGTGCTTATATTATCTGGATCATAGGAGGCAGTTGGAGCTGCTGCAAGGCTTTGAATTGCTTTTATTCATCTTGCCATTCACAGGGAAAATTTGGAAACCCAAGCAAAGGCAGGTTTACTTTCAAAAACACTAGCATTTCCATCAACTCTGGTGCCAGCCTTGAGCGGTGAGGGCTCATGCTATCCCATGTCATTGAAAAGACACGTTCACTGGGCACACTGGTTGGTGGACATGACAGATATCGCTGAGCCACTTTGGCTAGGTGTGGCCAGACAGTGGACTTGTGTGCCCAATATGCCAGCAGATCTGTCTGCATGTTCTCTATCGACTCTGACAGATACCATGTCACTGACAGCTGTGCTGGTGTCTCCTTTGCTTGGGTGGGCTCAGAGTCACTCATGCCAGCTGCTTTCTCTCTTACCCGTTGCACAATTGATGAATCTTTATGGGCAACATGCCTTGGGCGTTCTGACGTGGAGGAGGAGGTACTATCTGTCGCTGACACAGTGCTGCTCCTGCTTGGGCTAGCAGCACAACTCTCTGACGTGCCTGCTGTTTCCACCTCTGCTTCAAGCCTAATCTGTCTCCGCCTATGGCGCTCCTGTTCACGGACTTTTGCTTACAGCAGCTCCTTCACAAATGACAGACAATTGGACTGTAGGGCGAGTTTCCCTTTCACACGGGGATCACAGACTGAGGCGAGCATGTATGTGCGGTCGTCTGTTAAAGGCCTTAATCTGTCTTTCACCTGCTGCTGCAAAATGTCCAGACACTGCAGCACCTCATCTGTCATTCCCTCTTTCCGTTTAAAGGCCTCCAAATGTTCATCCAGGATATTAACTTTAGGGAAGACGTCAGCCAAGGTGGCACTTCTGGAACTCAGCTCCTCCGTGACATCCTTGAAGGGCTGTAGGATATTTACCAGCTGACTCATGGCTAACCAATCATGATGCCCTAGGGGATTCTGCACACCTATGTCCATTGTACCAGAAAGTTCATGAAGGGGTATCTGCAGCTCCAGTAACCTCTCCAGCATCATAAAGGTGGATTTCCACTGGGTGGCAATGTCTTGAATGAGACGCTTGTGAGGCATATCCAAATCAGTCTGCTTTTGTCAGAGAACCTGCTCCGCCTTGACACTTCTGTGGAAGTGTGCTGCTATGTTCCTGCACTTCTGTATTAACCTATGCAGGTATTCATTCTCTTTGTCATTGGACTCCAAGCCCAGAGCTGACTTCACTACCAGGTGCAGAGTGTGGCAAAACATCCGATGTTCTTAAACCGCCCATCGGTTATTGTCTTAACCATGTTTGCACCATTGTCTGTGACAAAGAACCCTGCCTGCATTTTCCTGTCTCGCTGGTGTAGTTGCCAGCCCTCCAGCATCTGTCTGATGCATGCTAGAATATTGGCTGTGGTATGGGCCTGGTCCGTCAGGTGGGTGTGCAGTAAAGCTCACCTCCACCCTGATACTTCTTCAGTAATAAAGCTGCTGGCTGTCCCTGCCTCAGCCATGTCCCACCAGTGTGCTGTCAGAGAGAGGTAAGAGTGTGCAGCATTCATGGTGGTCCAGATATCGCAGGTAAAATGCACTCTTCCCTCTGCCTTAGCTATCAGTGCTTGCATGCGACTGTGACACTGCTTGTACAGGCTGGGGATGACTTTTCTACTAAATGTGGTTCTGCAGGGGATTTTGTAATTTGGAAGTACGAACTTCAAAAAACGCTTGAAACCCACATTCTCCACTAACTGCAAGGGCTGGTCATCAAGGTAATCATTTCCCCAATGGTCCTGGTTACAACTTTTGAGGCTGCCTGCTTCCTACCCCGGGATAGCGTTACTGCACTCCACCCCATTTCCTCCATGGTGGATTGTCGCTTCTGCCACATGACAGGGGGTTGCTGGCCTGCCACCTGACTGCTAGAAGGGGATGAGGGCGTGGGCTGACTCTGCTGCTTTCCTACCACTGCACACTGGTTGGAAGGGGTTCCCTGACTGGTACTGCCACCATCCTCAGATGGCAGTAATCTTGTTGGGTGTTGCCTCTTCATATGATGGTTCATGCCAAAATTAGATAGATGTCCCATTTGCTTGCCTCTGCTAATATCCCTGGCACAGTAATGACACCGAGCATAACATGGGTCTTCCATCACTTTAAAGTGTCTCCAGATCGCAGATGTCTTTCGTGATCCTCCCCTCTCTAACATCTTGGGGGTGGATGCTGGCACTGGAGCTGAGATAGTGGGTGCACCCTGAGAAGCAATGCCAGAGGGGGCATCAGTCACATTCTGTGCCTGTGCTGACTGTTCTTCCTCCTCCTCGTTATCACTTTCATCTCTCCCCTGCTGCACATTTGTGGAGGCTAAGACAGGACTAACTGATTCTACCGAAGATTCGTCAGCTATTACTTCTGTTTCTGATGAGAATCCCACAAAAGAAGATTCTTCATCTGAATCAGAAGCAAACAGTGACTGCGTTACCTTGTCAACGCTAAGTGTTAGTCGAGACTTCTGTCCCCCTGCTGCTTTTGGGTGTCTACATTTTGTCTGGCATGACTCTGCCTCCCCTTCCCTCACCTCCAAAACTACAGGGCCAGAAACAAGTGGTGGCGATGACGATGCATCATGGTCAGATTTCATTTTTTTTGGCATGGAACTGCCATCCCCTAAAAAGAGTTTAGATTGTGACAGTTGCCTTTTTAGCTGTACTGGTGGTGTTGCATTAATGTCTTTTGAGGTGCCTCCTCTGCCAGTCCCAATCACTCGACTACATCTCTCTTTCCCTGACATTATGGATTTAATGTCACTGAGTAGTAACACTGCCCACTGTCATGGTGCCTGGCTGTGCACTAATGTGTGTGGCGTGCACACAGAAGCTGCTTGCTTGTAAGCACAAAAGAGGCAGACTCCCTGGGCACTTGACTGCACAGATCCACCCAATACTTAGGTTCAGTCTGTTAAAACTACCCACTGCCCACTGTCACGGTGCCTGGCTGTGCACTAATCTGTGTGGCGTGTACACAGAGAAGCTGCTTGCTTGTAAGCACGAAAGAGGCAGACTCCCTGGGTACTTGACTGCATAGACCCACCCAATAGTTAGGTTTAGTCTGTTAAAACTACCCACTGCCCACTGTCACGGTGCCTGGCTGTGCACTAATGTGTGTGGCATGCACACAGAAGCTGCTTGCTTGTAAGCACAAAAGAGGCAGACTCCCTGGGCACTTGACCGCACAGACCCACCCAATAGTTAGGTTCAGTCTGTTAAACTGCCCAGTGAAGCCCAGTACACAGAGAGACTAAGTAATTTGAATTTTAAAAAATCAGTTTAAAAAAACTGGAATTTTTGTCACTCCAGAAAAATGGATGAAATTGAAAATAATATATCTCTCCAAGCCAGCCCAACACCCTAAATGGTGGTCAGTGCTAGCTGACCTAGCACAGCTTCTCTTCTCAGTCAGAGATCACCAAAATAATCAGCTTGAAAGAAACAGGACTAGCTGCCTGACCCTGGCACTGCAGCAAAACAAAGAATAATTAGCTTTTTCTTTCCTTAACTAGCTTAACTAGCCTATCTCTCAGTGCAGCCGTCTCTTACACCCAGCTCACCTCCCCACAGCATCGCTGGAAATAAGTGCGTGGCTCCTCATGCTGATGTTTATATAGTGCTGGCTCATCAGTAAAATCGACAGAGAACACTGAATGACAGCACGATTGGCTGCATTTAGTGCAAGTCACAAAATGTCAGTGCGGATACGCTGCATTACGGTATCCATGCCGACCTGTCTGACCCTTTCCTGTGAGTCACTGTGACTCACAGGAAAGGGTCAGACAGGTCGGCATGGATACCGGAATGTAGGGCATGGGCGCTGCCATTTTGTGAAAATCATAGGCAGCTAGTAGCTAATGGGGGCGAAGAAAAGCGCGCGCCGCTGGGCATACCGAATTAAACAGATAATACGTTAAATACGTGGGGAGTCGCGATGCGTTTTGCCTCCCCACGTATTTAACGGATAGGACAAAATACGTTGCGGATCGCCAATACGTCGAAAACGAATGCACACCCCTATCAAATGGTCAGCTACCATTATGGAAGTCATTGCATTCCTCACTGGCAGGAGGCACTGCAGAGCCCTCCTACTGTCCTGGCCACTAAACTCAAATGTGCACAGGCTGCTTTCCTCTTCTGACCTAAATAAATGCACAACTGAATATACACACAAAATGTGTACCTTTAGCTACATTCGAGTAGGGCAGTTCTCATTCAGACCATTTTACCTGGGCAACTGTCTCTTTAACCGGGTACATGGTTTTGATAATTGCCCTTCTGCTTAATTTGACAGAAAATCATTGCACATATTCGCATAGGCCCCACTATGTATCTATGGAGGAATACCTTACTGTGGCATGCAGTATGGAGATGGCAGCTCTTTATTCTGAAGCTTTATTAGTATTAAAGTGCAATCTTGTATTTCAGAAAGTCCTGACAGTCAACACCACTAGATTAAGGATGGTCTCTGTGGCAATGGATACAGCTATAAAGGAAAATATTGATATCTGGTCAAAACCAATAGCTCTTGTTAATTACTGAAATGATAGGCATTAGCATACAGCAAATAGAGCAGGGAGCACACCAACAGATATAAATCTCAACAGAGGAAGGTGTGATCAAATTGTCCACACTGTGCGGTAGAAGCAAATTGCTTTATTCAGAACAAAGATTCTTTCAAACATTGCTGATAGAAAAATATTGCCCGTTGCTATTGGAACAGCAAGTCCCTGCCCCAGCACAAGTCATTTTTTGCTGTAATAATTTTTGAAGGGGAGGCAAACATAAGGCAAAATGTGAGTTAGTTAAAAAGACATTCGCAATAAGTCATTAGCATACACCATATGCTAGTAAAATTTATAAATTTTCTGTTAAGTCAAGATTTCACTGAAGGCTGAAGATGGTGTTATGGTGGGGCTGGAAACATGCTGACTACATATTGACTTCTGCCATGGTGTTAATGATGTAACTGCTTGCAATAAATTACCAAAGGTTAATGAAGTAAATAATTGGTATACAAATTACCATGTCAAGTGATTATGAACTGTCTCTATTATTTTAAATAAATAGTGTCTTGTTTTGGAAGGGTGTGTTCAAATGATTTTTTTTTATTACAAAAATCATAAAAAAGACTGAAAAAAATTTAAAATGAAAACCAGCATTCCTATTTATTCTTTTATTTTGAGTCTTTGAAACTTCCACACTGCAACAGAGCTGCAGGCGATATTGCCACCACTGTTATGGTCATGTACATCTCATTAAATTCAAGACATTTTAATTCCCTGGGATCAATTGTTTTACTAAGTGTTTAAAGAATAAACTGGCAGATGAATGAGTATTTTTGGACTGAATTTGTATTTCATTATTTGGACTGCATTATGTTTGTAGAAATTGGTGGTTTTATTGTGAAATTATATGTTTTTAATATCTGTCTCTCTTCCTCCTTTAATATATGTGTATGTGTGTGTGTGTGTGTGTATACATATAGTCAAAAGAAATACAACAGTACAACAAATCTCCAAGAAAAAATGTTATCAATTATGTGATAATTGTTAATAAATAAAATCATTATTAAACTGTTCACACTACCATAAATCTATATATCTATATCTATCTATCTACCTATATATCTATAAATGTTGAAAATGAAGGAACACTATTATCTATAGGGATGTGTATTCATTTTGAACAAATGTGCAATCCGCAACGCATAAGTCCCTGTTTGTTTGATTCATGGGTTCGCGAAATGCATGGTGATCCCCCACGAATGAAACATATCATATGTTTCATTCTTTTGGTTCACAGTGATTTCTTAGCGGCCGTTTGAAATAGGAGAAGGCCATGTGGGAGTATCCATAGCAACAACCAGCCCTTTCCTGTGAGTCATAAGTGATCTCACAGCCCCGTCATAGAGTGGGTCACTCATGTTGGCAAGGAGACCAGAATGCCACCGGATCAAAGCTAAGCATTTTTCTAATGCAGCCAATCACTGCTCTCAGTGCTCTGTAATGCTGTTCCTGCTGTACTATTTATAACTTAAGCAAGCGGCGTGCCACGCACTTTCTTCTCAGCTGTAGTTTGGGGAGGTGGCTTTACTCAGAGCTAGTCTAAGTGTCTCAAATCTGTATTCAATTCCTATTGCTTGCTACTTTGAAAGAATTTTCCATTGACAAATATATTTGTTCGTTTTTGCTGCTGGCCAGCAAGGCTTTTTTTACTGCACTTTTTTTTATTGAACTCAGACTGTCTCTCTGTCTCTCTCACTGAGACAAGCTGCCAGCAGTGGCATTTTGCTGCGGTTGCAGGCAGGGTATGGGTGGTGTGGGTAAGAGATAGTGTGAGAGTTGCAGTGGCTGTCTGGGAGTTGGTATTTTCAAACAAGAAGCAGCATCACTAGGAATTGTGCTTGCTCAGGCTTCCAGTCTTTTCTCTGAAGTTTTTTTTTTTTTGGTTTTTTTTGTGCACATACAGCAGTCTCAGTTGTAGTGTACAGCAAGGAACTGCACTGTGTGTCTGTGTGTAGCTTTCCAGACTCACAAATACTGGAACAGCAGTGTTCTTTTAATCCAAATCCCCAGTAGGTATCTTCGGGAGTTAACTTTTTTTTTTTTGTGCACATACAGCAGCCTCAGTTGTAGTGTACAGCAAAGCACTGCACTTTGTGTCTGTGTGTAGTTTTCCACACTCATATATATTGGTACAGAGGTGTTAATTCACCAATAAAGAAATAATTATTTTAATTGAAATCCCTAGTAGGCAGTGACATTAAATCCATGATGTCAGGGATAGGTAGACAAGTGATTGGGACTGGCAGAGGAGAACATAGGAACATAAGAACATAAGAAAATGCCATACTGGGTCAGACCAAGGGTCCATCAAGCCCAGCATCCTGTTTCCAACAGTGGCCAATCCAGGCCATAAGAACCTGGCAAGTACCCAAAAACTAAGTCTATTCCATGTAACCATTGCTAATGGCAGTGGCTATTCTCTAAGTGAACTTAATAGCAGGTAATGGACTTCTCCTCCAAGAACTTATCCAATCCTTTTTTAAACACAGCTATACTAACTGCACTAACCACATCCTCTGGCAACAAATTCCAGAGTTTAATTGTCCGTTGAGTAAAAAATAACTTTCTCCGATTAGTTTTAAATGTGCCCCATGCTAACTTCAAGGAGTGCCCCCTAGTCTTTCTACTATCCAAAAGAGTAAATAACCGATTCACATCTACCCGTTCTACACCTCTCATGATTTTAAACACCTCTATCATATCCCCCCTCAGTCGTCTCTTCTCCAAGCTGAAAAGTCCTAACCTCTTTAGTCTTTCCTCATAGGGGAGTTGTTCCATTCCCCTTATCATTTTGGTAGCCCTTCTCTGTACCTTCTCCATCGCAATTATATCTTTTTTGAGATGCGGCGACCAGAATTGTACACAGTATTCAAGGTGCGGTCTCACCATGGAGCGATACAGAGGCATTATGACATTTTCTGTTTTATTCTCCATTCCCTTTCTAATAATTCCCAACATTCTGTTTGCTTTTTTGACTGCCACAGCACACTGTACCAGAGGCACTTCAAAAGGCAGTGCCAGTCCCCCATTAAAGTTAAAAAGGGAGCTGTTCCAATCTAAAATCTCTGGAAGGGCAGGCAGTTTCACCTGAAAAAAAATGAAATTTAAAGACCAAGCACCGCCACCATGTGTTTCTTACCCTGTTGTTTTGGAGGTGAGGGAAGGGGAGGCTGAGTCATGCAAGACAAAAGGGCAAAACCCAAAAGCAGCAGTGCGACAGCAGACTCTACTTAGCACTGGCAATGTAGCACAGACACTGTTTGCTTCTGATTCCGATGAAGAATCATCTTGTGTGGGATTCTCATCATCAGAAAGGGAAAAAGTAATAGCTTTTTAGTATTAATATTATAGAATATTATAGTATAGAAGGTTTAGGAGGATTAGTTAGTTATGTCTTAGCCTCCACTTCAGTGCTGCAGGGGAGAGATGAAACTGATGATGATGAGGAGGAAGAGCAGTCAGTGCAGGCACAGAGTGTGACTGATGCCCCTGGCATTGCTTCTCAGGGTGCACCCACTAGTTCAACTCCAGGGCCACCATCCACCCCGAAGGCTATAGAGAAGGGAGGACCCACGTTTTCCTCAGTGTAATTACTGTGCCAGGGATATTAGAAGAGGCAAGCAAATGGAACATCTAACTAATTTTGGCATGATGCATCATATGCAGAAGCAACACCCAACAGTACTGCCATCTGGGGATGGTGGCAGTACCAGTCAGGGGACCCCTTTTTCCAGGCAGCATAAAGTAGTTGAAAAGGAGCAGAGTCACCCCACACCCTCAGCCCCTTCTAGCAGTCAGGTGGCAGGCCAGCAGCCCCCTGACAAGTGTCAAAAGCGACAACCCACCATGGAGGAAATGGGGTGGTGTTCGGTAACACTATCCCGGGGAAGCAGGCAGGCAGCCTCAAAATTTGTAAACGGGAGCATTGGGGAAATGATTGCCCTTGATGACCAGCCCTTGCAGACAGTGGAGAATGTGGGTTTCAAGCATTTGCTGAAGGTCTTAGTTCCAAATTACAAAGTCTCCTCCAGAACCACATTTAGCAGAAAGGTCATCCCCAGCCTGTACAACCAGTGTCACAGTAGCATCCAAGTGCTGCTGTGGCATCATGATTGGTTAATTATGAGTTAGCTGGTAAAAATCCTGCAGCCCTTCAAAGATGCCACGGAGGAGCTGAATTCCAGAAGTGCCACCTTGGCTGACATCATCCCTATAAACTATTTTCTGGAGGAAAATTTGGAGGGCTTTAAACAGGAAGAGGGAATGACAGCAGAGGTGCTGCACTGTCTGGACTTTTTGCAGAAGCAGGTGAAAGAGTGATTAAGACCTTTAACAAAAGACCATAGATACAGGCTCACCACAGTCTGTGATCCCCGTGTGATAGGGAAACTCTCCCTACAGTCCGATTGTCTCACATTTGTGAAGGACCTGCTGTTAGTAAACATCCATGAACAGGAGCACCATAGGCATAGACAGATTAGGCATGTAGCAGAGGAGGAAACAGCGGGCACTTCAGAGAGTAGTGGAAGCCCAAACAGGAGCAGCTCTCTGTCAGAGACAGCTAGTACTTCCTCCTCCACTTCAGTACGCCAAAGCCATGTTGCACCTAAGAAAGCATCTGTTCTGGAACAGGCTAGAGTGAAAGCATCTGGCAAGAAGGACGGTCAGCCCAACCAAGCAAAGGAGACACCAGCACAAATGTCAGTGACATGGTATCTCACAGAGCCTATACAGGACATGCAGACAGATTCACTGGCATATTGTGCACACAAGTACACTATCTGGCCACACCTAGCCCAAGTGGTTCAGCGATATCTGTCATGTCCACCAACCAGTGTGTCCAATGAATGTGTATTTTCAATTACAGGGGATATCATGAGCCCTCATCGCTCAAGGCTGGCACCATAGTTGATGGAAATGCCTTTGTTTGGGTTTCCAGATTTTCCCTGTGAATGGCAAGATGAATAAAAGCAATTTAAAGCCTTGCAGCAGCTCCAACTGCCTCATATGTTCCAGATAATATCAGTACATGTACCTGACCTCAACCGCTGTGCCTGTACATCCAGCCCTTATGTCACTACAAGGGCCTGACCCCAAACACTGTGCCTGCCCCTCCAACCCTTACGTCACTACAAGGGCCTGACCCCCAAACACTGTGTCTGTCTGTCCAGCCCTTACGTCACTACAAGGGCCTGACTTCAACTGATGTGCCTGCCCATCCAGCCCTTATGTCACTACAAGGGCTTGACCCCAAATGCTGTGCCAGTCTGTCAATCCCTTACATCACTACAAGGACCTAACCCCAAACGATGTGCCTCTCTATCCAGCCCTTACATCACTACATGGGCCTGACCCCAAACACGATGCCTGTCTGTCCAGCCCTTGATTTATTACAAGGGCCTGACCTCAACTGATGTGCCTGCCCATCCAGCCCTCACGTCACTACAAGGGCCTGACCCCAAACACGATGCCTGTCTGTCCAGCCCTTGATTTATTACAAGGGCCTGACCTCAACTGATGTGCCTGCCCATCCAGCCCTCACGTCACTACAAGGGCCTGACCGCAAACACTGTGCTTGTCTGTCCATCCCTTACATCACTACAAGGGTCTGACTCAAATGCTTTGCCTCTCTGCCTCGCTCTTACGTCACTACAAGGGCCTGACCCCAAACGCTATGCCTGACTCAGTTTAGTTCTAGTATCTCTAATTTCAGTTTCATGTATTTGTGCATCACTTCTTTCCAGAAAATTCTTTTTCCTGTTTTGCAACATTTGGAATGTAAGAACTTAAAAAGCTGACAAGATGTTTGGAGCTTGCATATTTCATATGCTCAATAGTTTTCATGACCTTCATATTATGGGCCTTTTCCCCTAAATCTTTCTTAGGTGCCAACATTAATGTTTCTAGCATTAAAGAAAACTGGTGGTAGTTGTCCTCTAGTTCATCCTCTGTGTTCCCATAGTTTACAGAGGGACTGTGAAGGGTACAAAGTCAACGGAGGTTGATATTGTAGATTTGGACATGAGTAGCAGTTTTCTTATTTCTGAGAGCTCTTCAAGTTCCTTTGTCATCAGCTGAAGTACATAAGTACAGTTAATAGCTTCTGGGTATTCACAAATAATCTCCAGCTCAGTTCTTGCTTCAAAAATGGCAGTTTCTATGGCTCTAAAAGCATCCTCTGACTGTTGAATTATCTTTCACATGTGAAAAAGATACCATTTTCTTCTGGCAGTAAACCAGTTCAGGAAGAAGTGACAGATCAAACAACAACATACCTGCATAAAGGAAAGGGAACTCTTCCTGGGTGTCGCCTATCTCGTAACACCCGCTGATACATGTTGAACCAGAACCGCTGTTCACATGGAAACCTCCTCCACGTCGCAACATTTTGAAGGCTCGTGCCCCACTCTCAGGGCAAGCCCATTTCAGGGAGCCCTTTCCTGCACAAAGGAAAGGGAACTCTTCCCGGGTGTTAACTATCTCTTAACACCCGATGACACATGTTGAACCAGAACCGCTGTTCCCATGGAAACCTCCTCCACTTCGCCCCACTCTCTGAGCAAACCCATTTCAGGGAGCCCTTTCCTGCGCAAAGGAAAGGGAACTCTTCCTGGGTGTCACCTATCTCTTAACACCCGATGACACATGTTGAACCAGAACCGCTGTTCCCATGGAAACCTCCTCCATTTCGCCCCACTCTCTGAGCGAACCCATTTCAGGGAGCCCTTTCCTGCGCAAAGGAAAGGGAACTCTTCCTGGGTGTCACCTATCTCTTAACACCCGATGACACATGTTGAACCAGAACCGCTGTTCACATGGAAACCTCGTTCACTTCACCACACTTTGAATGCTCGGGCCCCACTTTTGGAGCAAACCCATTTCAGGGAGCCATTTCTGCGCGTAGGAAAGGGAACCCTCCCTGGGTGTCGCCTATCTCTTAACTCCCGCTGACACATGTTGAACCAGAACCGCTGTTCACATGGAAACCTTCCCCACTTCACCACACTTTGAAGGCTCATGCCCTACTCTCGGAGTGATCCCATTTCAAGGAGCCCTTTCCGGCGCAAAAAAAAGGGAACTCTTCCCGAGTATCACCTATCACTTAACACCTGATGACACATGTTGAACCAGAACCGCTGTTCACATGGAGACCTCCTCCACTTTGCCACACTTTGAAGGCTCGGGCCCCACTCCCTGTGTGAATCCCATTTCAGGGGGATCTTTCCTGAGCAGCAGGGAAAGGGAATTCTCCTCGGGTGTCGCCAATCTCTTAACACCCACTGACACATGTTGAACCGCTGTTCACATGTAAACCTCCTCCACGTTACAAACTTTGAAGGCTCGGGCCCCACTTTCGAGGCAAACCCATTTCAGGGAGCCCTTTCCTGCGCAAAGGAAAGGGAACTCTCCCCGGGTGTCGCCTATCTCTTAACTCCCGCTGACACATGTTGAACCAGAACCGCTGATCGCATGGAAACCTCCTCCATTTCGCCAGACTTTGAAGGCTCAGGACCCACTCTCTGTGCGAACCAATTTCAGGGATCCGTTTCCTGCGCAAGGGAAAGGGAACTTTCCCCGGGTGTCGCCTATCTCTTAACACCCGCTGACACATGTTGAACCGCTGTTCACATGGAAACCCCCTCCACGTCGGAACACTTTGAAGGCTTGTGCCCCACTCTCGGGGCAAACCCATTTCAGGGAGCCATTTCCTGCGCAAAGGAAAGGGAACTCTTCCCGGGGGTCACCTATCTCTTAACACCCGCTGACACATGTTGAACCAGAACCGCTGTTCACATGGAAACCTTCTCCTCTTCACCATACTTTAATGGTTCATGCCCCACTCTCGGAGTGAACCCATTTCAGGAGCCCTTTCCTGCACAAAAGAAAGGGAACTCTCCCTCGGTGTCACCTATCTCTTAACACTCGATGACACATGTTGAACTGCTCTTCACATGAAAACCTCCTCCACGTCACCACACTTTCAAGGCTCGTGCCCCACTCTCGGGGTGAACCCATTTCAGGGAGACCTTTCCTGCGCAAAGGAAATGGAAATCTCCCTGGGTTTCACCTATCTCTTAACAGACGCTGACACATGTTGAACCAGAACTGCTGGTCACATAGAAACCTTCCCCACTTCGCCACACTTTGAAGGCTCGGGCCCCACTCTCAGGGTGAACCCATTTCAAGGAGCCCTTTCTGGCGCAAAGGAAAGGGAACTCTTCCCGGGTGTCACCTATCTCGTAACACCCGATGACACATGTTGAACCAGAACAGCTGTTCACATGGAAACCTCCTCCACTATGCCACTCTTTGAAGGCTCGGGCCCCATTCCCGGTGTGAATCCATTTCAGGGAGCCCTTTCCTGCGCAAGGGAAAGGGAACTCTCCCCAGGTGTCGCCTATCTCTTAACTCCCGCTGACACATGTTGAACGAGCACAGCTGTTCACATGGAAACCTCGTTCACTTCGCCACACTTTGAAGGCTCGGGCCCCACTTTTGGCGCGAACCCATTTCAGGGAGCCCTTTCCTGCGCAAGGGAAAGGGAATTCTCCCTCTGTGTCGCCTATCTCTTAACTCCCGCTGACACATGTTGAACCAGAACCGCTGTTCACATGGAAACTTTCCCCACTTCACCACACTTTGAAGGCTCGTGCCCTACTCTCAGGGTGAACCCATTTCAAGTAGCCCTTTCCGGCGCAAAAGAAAGGGAACTCTTCCCGGGTGTCACCTATCACTTAACACCCGATGACACATGTTGAACCAGAATCACTGTTCACATGGACACCTCCTCCACTTTGCCACACTTTGAAGGCTCAGGACCACTCTCGGTGCGAACCCATTTCAGGGACCCGTTTCCTGCACAAGGGCAAGGGAACTCTCCCCGGGTGTCGTCTATCTCTTAACATCCACTGACACATGTTGAACTGCTGTTCACATGGAAACCCCCTCCACGTCGGAACACTTTGAAGGCTTGTGCCCCACTCTCGGGGCGAACCCATTTCATGGAGCCATTTCCTGCACAAAGGAAAGGGAACTCTTCCCGGGTGTCACCTATCTCTTAACACCCGATGACACATGTTGAACCAGAACCACTGTTCACATGGAAACCTCCTCCACTATGCCACACTTTGAAGGCTCGTGCCCCATTCCTGGTGTGAACCCATTTCAGGGAGGACTTTTCCGCGCAAGGGAAAGGGAACTCTCCTCGGGTGTTGCCTATCACTCTTAGATACTCTTAAGTGTTAAGAGACACGATTTAGTGTGCCGGTTTCCTGCTCTCCCCCTTCCCCCGATTTAGCTACGGACCGCCGCTACGGAGGTAATTTAAGGCTACGGAGGTAATTTAAACTACGGACCGCCGCTACGGACCCCAGGTAATTTAAGGCATTTGGGGGGGGGGGGTTCGGGAGGGTGGGGGATTTAATTTAAAGGGTCGGGGTGGTTTTAGGGGGTTTTAGTGTGCCGTGTTTTAGTGTGCCGCTGGACCCCCAGGTAATTTAAGGCATTTGGGGGGGTTCGGGAGGGTGGGGGATTTAATTTAAAGGGTCGGGGGTGGGTTTTAGGGTGTTTTAGTGTGCCGGTTTTCCTGCCCTCCCCCTTCCCCCGATTTACGATTTTTTGACGATAAATCGGGGGAATTGGTATTGTATCGTGGCCCTAACGATTTTTGACGATTTAAAATATATCGGACGATATTTTAAATCATCAAAAAACGATTCACATCCCTAGTAAATTGCTAAAGTTAGCATAACCCCTGGATTGATGTCCTCCCATAGGACTCCAAGGGCCACTTTTAAATTGAAAAGGCTTACACTGTTGTAACCTCCCATATTTTCCTTAATCCCTCTCTTTCCAGAATTTTCTGTTGGGGGGGAGGGAGGGAGAGAGAATAAACTCCAAGGCCCTGCATATTGTCATAACCATCTTTAACCCTTACAGTAATAATCATGCTGAATGATGAATGTGGTTCCAACATAACTTTACTGACATTGATTTTAAAGTGGAATGAATGACAATGTACAAGTTCTTGTTCAGTCCATTACATACTTAAGTTCCAATAAATATGTGACTTTGTACAGATAGTTTCCCCAACCCTTCCCAATTGCATGGCAGCTTTAGATCCTCCTCCCAGAATTGGAAGACTAGGACACTTAATTAACTTTAGATGGGATACGTTAAAGTTCCATTTCTCATGCCTTGATCTTGATGTTATGATTATATTTCTTACTTCTTATCCTACCTCCTCCAGAATATTCAGATGATATTATAGTGGTTACCACCAAAGAGGTACCACAGTTCTCCTTTCTTCTATACATTCCTCTCCTCCTCTCAGGAATGAATAAAGACCCATTCCTTCCGTTGACCTTTGAAAGGTCCTTGAATCTCCCTGGCTGAGAGACTCCTAAAAACTCCTTTCCAAGTAATGGTGCCTAAATTATCTTGGTCTTGGGAAAATTTAGTTGATTGACAAAAATAAAGCCTATGCTTTAGTAAACCCTGAAAGATGAAGAAAGAGTGGATTAAACTTCCTTCAATACAAAGTCCAAAGGAAGGAAAACTAGGTTTTCTAAAAAGATAGAAGTTACCCTTTCTTCCTCTCTAACCCAGACCTTAATCCTTAAGATGCAAGGGTACTCCTTTCCAAACAAAAGGAACAAAGTGAAGAGCATCCTCAAAGATCAATTAAAAAAATCCACACCCTGAAATGTCGTCTCTGATTTTTTTTTATAAAACCAGGACATTACGAATACATCAGCCCACAAGAGGGAGCTGCTACACAAATAAGGATACTTCTGTTCTGCATGTACAGTCATATTTATTTATTTATTTGCAAACATTTGATATTCTATTATTTGGCCAGCTATGGTCTCAAAGCGGATTTCAGCTAATTTATTTTTATTTATTTATTTATTTAACAGCTTTTAATATACCAGTGTTCGTGCAAGCACATCACGCCGGTTTACAATAAACTTGAGAAGGAGGAAATTACAAAAAACAGGGAGTGGGGGAATGGAGCAGGAGCGAAAAAGGGGGGGGGAGGGGGGAGAGAGGTAAAGGAGGAAAGACAGCAGTTGAGAAAGGTACAAGGAACGTATCAGTATTTACAAAAAAGGTTGCTTAACATGGTGGATTATATTGATAACTTATTAAACAATTAAACACATATATATAAACTCATATGTATAAACTATTAGCTTATTTACAGCAGTTATAGCAAGTAGTAACGGTATCATGATTTAAACATAAAGGTTGAAAGTTTTAACTGGGGGTACAGTGGAGCACGGTAGATAGGTGGGGATGGGGTGATAAGTGGGCGGGGGTATAGGGAAAGGGTGGAGGGAGGGTGGGTATGGGTGGGTTGAAGGTGAGACTATAACATGTGACTTGAAGTTTATATTAGATGTCACAGGGAGACATTACAATGGCAAAGGACCAGGGGCAAGAAGCTTCATTAGTCTTAGTGAAGAAGCTGGGAGAGGGCTGGTTGATTAGCTATGCCTTACCTTCTTTTTCAGTAGAGACCCAGAAAGGCTCTCTGCATTTTTTGATCTATATGAATTCTCTCTGTAGGCAATACATGCCAGATAATTTCTTTTTTTCTTTATTGCCTATCTGAATCTTTTCTTCAGATTAATTTTGTTTACCTCTGTTATCCTTTTGTTTTTAAAGTGTCACTCATGCTGTACTTATATAAGCCTGTATTTGTGGGTTATGTCCAGTATTTTTTAAAATTAGTTTTATTTACAAGGCAGGTACTGTCTGTTTAATATTCAGGAAATTACATACAAATACAATAATCCCATCTCGAGCACGTAAGGGGGGTATTTTAGTACGTACACACAGTGACACAATTGGCCCAATTCCCAGTTCCCTTCGCTCACCCCTGTAAAGGAGCAGACTTCCTAAACCCCCTACCTAACCTGCCTCACTTTTACCCTACTAGCCCCAATCCCTAAAACCCCACTGTCAACCCTAGATTTTTTTTTGTTTTAATTCTTACCTGCAGTCCGCAGCACCAGCAAGTTACGTGGTTGTCAGATCCCGGCGCATGCTTGAGTGCGACACTGACTGGATGGCACTGTACTGGCCCTCCCACACCCCACCCAGCCCCGCTTTTCACCATACCTCCTTTATTCATGTACCGAGAAATACATGCGTGGCTGCGGGCCTCTTAAAATCCGCGCAGCCCCCGCCCGTCCCAGTGATACGAGATCTCCCAGATTTGCCATGCATAGGGCTTTTAAAATTAACCTTTACAGCATAAGTACTTAAGGCAATGGGCTAAAAATTACTCTCCCAAAATTACACAGTTAGAAGTAGCAGAGTCAATGCTGTCTTTCTGGGAAAAAAAAAGGTGCTTGTAGTCAGTCACATGCAGGATGCCTGGGGTTTTTGGGTTTTTTTTGTTGGGGGACCACCAGGCAAATCAAGCAGATGGTCGTCCGTCCCCCCGAAATAAGCCTTGGGCAGAATCATAGAATCTCAGGACTTGTGGTTCCTCCCAGTTCAGTACTCTAACCACTGAGACATTCTGTCCCAGTAAGGGTTCTGTCTAGATTTTCTGTCCTAGATGAAGTATCTACAAGATACGCTTGTTTCTAGAACCTCTTGGGTTTGTTCTATATGGTCTGTTTTGCTAACGTGAATTTCATGATCTGTTGCTTCCTGGACTCTCTCATTGCAAGTTTCTCAGTACAAAGGAGACTAATCTGAAGGCAGACGGAAGTCAGTTAACAGTAAGTAAAGAAAGAGGTTTTGTCTGTTAAAATAAAACTGAGTTTAGACAGCCTGTAAAAAACTGGCACCCCGATTTAGATAAGTAATTACTTTTGCAATTTGCAAGTTGCCTACATCTGCCAGACTTTGCTTTGCCACTAGCCAGAAAGCAAGCCCCGCTCTCTGAATAGCATCATATCCCTGTGAAATTAAACTATGTCCACTACTAAGACATTCAAAATGTTTAGGGGTGGTCACCAACTGTATTAGTGTGAATTAGATGCCAGTGATGTTTTTTGCAGTTTAAAAGGTTCCCTGTAACATTATTTAGCAGAACACACTAAAATACAAAAAATAAAAAAGGAACATAATAAAAAGGTCAGTTGAGGAAAAAGCCCATTAAATAAAACAAAGATTAATAGTAAGAGCTATTTTGTCTAAACTTTATAGATGGTTTCATCCTTTTTTCATTTTTAATAATTTGAATCTTAAATGGCACATTTAAGAATTTGAGACTCTTAAAGATATTAAGTGGTTGATTAGGATATTGGTATTAAGGAAACATGAGTTACTGCAGCTCAGTCTGGGCTGTGGCCTGGTTAGATTCCTTCTGGCTCACATCCTTGTATGGATTTCCAAGTCAGCTATAGCCCAACATTCATATTTTTAGATTGGCTTATATTTTCATTTGCTTAAATTCATACTTTTAGGGGTGCAGCCGCTGGTTTTAATGTAGGTTTTAATAAAGCTTGATATAAATCACTTTTTATTGAACCAGGATGGGTCCAATTTGCTTCTCTGGCTATAAACAGGAAAGGCAGAGAGATTTCTCATGATCTAAGTAGGTTTCACCTCAGCTGCAATTTTATAGCACTTGTATGTCAAGTGAGTATCCAAACATGGGATTTCCTTTTTTCATGGTTTCAACAAGTTGGGTCAGAGAGAGGTACCAGGATGAAGCCAAGGTTGACATATTTTGGGAAGCTAAGTCAAGCCCACTTGGATTTGATCATCACATCAGGACTGTGGCTTAGAAAACCTTCAACCATCAGAGCTTACTCATCATAATACAGTAGGAGATATGCTGTCATTTTGGAATGAGAAGGAAACACCAAAGAAAACTGTTTTACTTTGTGTTATTTCCAATATGAAATGTCACAAAAAAACAACAGCCATTTAGCAAAGGCACTAAATCCATTTAGAATTTATTAAAATGACTAAAATGAAAAAAAAAAAAAAAAGAATGAGAGGGTGATATTTAGCACTACTTATCCTGCTAAGTAGCAGTGGCTGAATAGCTGACCCCGCAGAACAGCTGCCACTTAGCAGTATAACTAGATAGCCAGCCAGCAAAGAAGCGGGTAGAGTGAGGGTGTCTGGGAAGAGTCAACTTAGCTGGATAAGTTAGCCAACTAACTTGGATATTCAGAGTTAGCTGAACAACCTATCCAGCTAAATCTGGTTGGCCCATAGAGCTGTCTTAAACTTAGCCAAACATCCGGCTAACTTTAAGACCCCTGGGTATATTCAATGTTACAGCTGCAACACTGAATATATGGGCTAAGTTAGGGGGTTATTTATTTTCCAAGCTGCATTATGGGATTTTCGCAAGCGTTAAGACATTTTTCGCATGCGAAAAGCACCATTGCGCATGGTGCGATGCTAATTTAGAAAAGGGGTGGAGTTTGTGGCTGGATTTCTGGCCAAGTGGGCTGGCTTCGCAATTTGCAAAGCTACATCACACAGTTTTAATGTGGGAAATAACTACACTTTTTTAATTTTTGTGTTAAGCTGTGCGACATGGCTTTATTGCTTTACCTAGGTAGAGAGTCCATCAAGCTAGGTTGAGAGAACATTGTACAAATCTCATTTTTGGTTGAGTTTCCTCACTCCGAAGGAGCAAGCACTGAAAAGTCAGCGTCCACTTTCCGTGTTTATTATAGCATCGGCCCCAGTGGTTGTAGGTAGGAATTACAATTGTGGCACTTACTGCAAAGTGCGAAAAGTTATCATTAAAAATCATTAAAAACTTATCTATTTCAGAAAGCTTACAGTTTATTCTCCAACTTGCAAAATTAACATTCATTCACATCTCCTTCACACATTATTTTATTTTAATAGTTTTAGTCATAAGATACAATATCATAGATTCAATCTACTTACTGTCTAATGATGCAGGGCATAAATGTTTAGTGAATTATTTATTTAATGATAAATTTTAATTTGTTTTTATTTTGGTTTATTATGTATGTTCGGTTGGATACCGCTTTTTATTTCCATTTTTTCAGTTATTATGTATGTTTGGTTGTAAACCGTTTTGATTAATTCTCTGAATTGTAAAGGCGGTATATAAACATTTTTAAATAAATAAATAAATAAATAATACCTATGCATAGGGATGTGAATCATTTTTTAATGATTAAAATTATCGTCCGATAATTTTAATATCGTCTTAAATCGTTATAGAACACGATACAATAGAAATTCTAACGATTTATCGTTAAAAATCGTTAAATCGTGTTAGTGCGCACTAACTCCGAGTTAGTGCGCACTAACTCGAGTTAGTGCGCACTAACTGAAAATGATACAAATTGACAATTTCCAGGTCAGTAAAGGTCAGTTAGGAATGAATATGTGTTCCTATTGGCTGGCTGCCCTCTTATCTATTGATGTTAACCAGTTTCCCACTGAGGTGATGGTTGGGGGGATGGGAAATGGAAATGGAAACTCAGGAACACTAACAGAAAATGATACAAATTATTGACACTATCCAGGTCAGTAAAGGTCAGTTAGGAATGAATATGTATTCCTATTGGCTGGCTGCCCTCTTATCTATTGATGTTACCAAGGTTCCAACTGAGGTGATGGTTGGGGGGATGGGAAATGAAAACTGTTGGTAGTTGACAAAAAAAGTAATGTGATCAGTCAATATGACTAGAACCTGTGCCCTATTCCTGATACCAGGGGTGTTGTGATCTTCCTGCACTCAGTGCCCTATCCCTGATACCAGTCTGAGAAAGCTCCCTCCCTGCATTACTAGTGAGAGGCTGGCTTCACAGACAGGGGGGAGCTGCCTGACCCTCACTCCTGACTTCCCCCATGTCCCAGCTAGTGAATGGTGTGTGGGTGAGGAAGGGGGGGAGGATGGTGAAGTCTGAGACAGCTCCCTCCCTGCATTACTAGTAAGAGGCTGGCTTCACAGACAGGGGGGAGCTGCCTGACCCTCACTCCTGACTTCCCCCATGTCCCAGCTAGTGAATGGTGTGTGGGTGAGGGGGGGGGGGGGTAGGATGGTGAAGTCTGAGACAGCTCCCTCCCTGCATTACTAGTGAGAGGCTGGCTTCACAGACAGGGGGGAGCTGCCTGACCCTCACTCCTGACTTCCCCCATGTCCCAGCTAGTGAATGGTGTGTGGGTGAGGGGGGGGGGGATGGTGAAGTCTGAGACAGCTCCCTCCCTGCATTACTAGTGAGAGGCTGGCTTCACAGACAGGGGGGAGCTGCCTGACCCTCACTCCTGACTTCCCCCATGTCCCAGCTAGTGAATGGTGTGTGGGTGAGGGGGGGGGGGGGAGGATGGTGAAGTCTGAGACAGCTCCCTCCCTGCATTACTAGAGAGAGGCTGGCTTCACAGACAGGGGGGGAGCTGCCTGACCCTCACTCCTGACTTCCCCCATGTCCCAGCTAGTGAATGGTGTGTGGGTGAGGGGGAGCGGAGGATGGTGAGGTCTGAGACAGCTCCCTCCCTGCATTACTAGTGAGAGGCTGGCTTCACAGACAGGGGGGAGCTGCCTGACCCTCACTCCTGACTTCCCCCATGCCCCATTTAGTGAATGGTGTGTGGGTGAGGGGGGGGGGGAGGATGGTGAAGTCTGAGACAGCTCCCTCCCTGCATTACTAGTGAGAGGCTGGCTTCACAGACAGGGGGGAGCTGCCTGACCAACTAGTAAGAGGCTGGCTTCACAGACATGGGGGAGCTGCCTGACCCTCACTCCTGACTTCCCCCATGTCCCAGCTAGTGAATGGTGTGTGGGTGAGGGGGGGGGGGTAGGATGGTGAAGTCTGAGACAGCTCCCTCCCTGCATTACTAGTGAGAGGCTGGCTTCACAGACAGGGGGGAGCTGCCTGACCCTCACTCCTGACTTCCTCCATGTCCCAGCTAGTGAATGGTGTGTGGGTGAGGGGGGGGGGGGGGAGGATGGTGAAGTCTGAGACAGCTCCCTCCCTGCATTACTAGTGAGAGGCTGGCTTCACAGACAGGGGGGAGCTGCCTAACCCTCACTCCTGACTTCCCCCATACCCCAGCTAGTGAATGGTGTGTGGGTGAGGGGGGGGGGGGGGTAGGATGGTGAAGTCTGAGACAGCTCCCTCCCTGCATTACTAGTGAGAGGCTAGCTTCACAGACAGGGGGGAGCTGCCTAACCCTCACTCCTGACTTCCCCCATACCCCAGCTAGTGAATGGTGTGTGGGTGAGGGGGGGGGGGGGAGGATGGTGAAGTCTGAGACAGCTCCCTCCCTGCATTACTAGTGAGAGGCTGGCTTCACAGACAGGGGGGGAGCTGCCTGACCCTCACTCCTCCGGGGTATTGTGATCTTCCTGCACACAGTGCCCTATCCCTGATAGCAGGGGTGTTGTGATCTTCCTGCATGCAGTGCCCTATCTCTATTAATACCAGGAGTGTTGTGATCTTCCTGCACGCAGTGCCCTATCCCTAATACCAGGGGTGTTGTGATCTTCCTGCACACAGTGCCCTATTCCTGATACCAGGAGTGTTGTGATCTTCCTGCATGCAGTGCCCTATCCCTGATACCGGGATGTGTGCAAGAAGATCCCAACACCCCCGGTATCAGGAATAGGGCACTGTGTGCAGGAAGATCACAACACTCCTGGTATTAATAGGGATAGGGCACTGTGTACATGAAGATCACAACACCCCTGGTGCCAGGGATAGGGCACTGTGTGCAGGAAGATCACAACACCCCTGGTGTCAGGGTTAGGGCACTGTGTGCAGGAAGATCACAACACTCCTGGTATTAATAGGGATAGGGCACTGTGTGCAGGAAGATCACAACACCCCTGGTGCCAGGGTTAAGGCACTGTGTGCAGGAAGATCACAACACTCCTGGTATTAATAGGGATAGGGCACTGTGTTCAGGAAGATCACAACACCCCTGGTGCCAGGGTTAGGGCACTGTGTGCAGGAAGATCACAACACTCCTGGTATTAATAGGGATAGGGCACTGTGTGCAGGAAGATCACAACACCCCTGGTGCCAGGGTTAGGGCACTGTGTGCAGGAAGATCACAACACTCCTGGTATTAATAGGGATAGGGCACTGTCTGCAGGAAGATCACAACACCCCTGGTGCCAGGGTTAGGGCACTGTGTGCAGGAAGATCACAACACTCCTGGTATTAATAGGGATAGGGCACTGTGTGCAGGAAGATCACAACACCCCTGGTGCCAGGGTTAGGGCACTGTGTGCAGGAAGATCACAACACTCCTGGTATTAATAGCGATAGGGCACTGTGTGCAGGAAGATCACAACACCCCTGGTGCCAGGGTTAGGGCACTGTGTGCAGGAAGATCACAACACTCCTGGTATTAATAGGGATAGGGCACTGTGTGCAGGAAGATCACAACACCCCTGGTGCCAGGGTTAGGGCACTGTGTGCAGGAAGATCACAACACCCCTGGTGTCAGGGTTAGGGCACTGTGTGCAGGAAGATCACAACACCCCTGGTATCAGGGTTAGGGCACAAGTTCTAGTCACATTGACTGATCACATTACTTGTTTTGTCAAGCTACCAACTGTTTCCATTTCCCATCCCCCATATATTGTCAGTGGGAACCTTGGTAACATGAATAAATAAGAGGGCAGCCAATAGGAATACATATTCATTCCTAAACTGACCTTAACTGACCTGAAAAGTGTCAAATTGTATCATTTCCCGTTAGTGCGCACTAACTCCCGTTAGTGTGCACTAACTCGAGTTAGTGCACACTAATCGGAAAAAACGATTTTTAACGATTTTTTAACTAAAAAATCGTGCCTAATACGATTTTCTTGCCCTGCCACACGATTTCTATCGTTAAGACGATATGGAAAACGATTCACATCTCTATGCAAAGCGCTAAGATAGCGCACTTTGCGATAAATAAGCTATTACCATAAAACACGCCCCTCTTCCTATCGCATGCGATAGTTTGATGAATCTAGCCTTAGTTGGATAACTTTATACTGTTAACTAACCGAACAGCACAGTGGCTGAATATGGATAAATATGGATGAAATTATTTTAGGTGCACATCCCTATAATTCATAAGCACTAAATCATATATAGAAATGGTCAGATACCTTTTTTCTTGTCTCAGCCATCGTAAATGCACAAAGTCAATAGATTGCTTCTACTCATGCACATTTATAAGCATGGTATTATACCTTAGCAGTTACTGGCACTGTAAACAGGTGCCATGAAATAATGAATGTGGTTACACAATTTGCAGAGCAGTAAAATGTCTCTCTCTCCTATAGAAAATCTTCCTTTTGAGCCAGTAAGGAAGTAGAAATAAGTCAATAATGCATTCATATTCAAAATCTTCATATTCAAATGGATTAACATAGAAACCACAATACTTTTTGCCAGGAAAAAAAACATTCACACTTCATTCTTTAACCTCTTGATCCCACATTCTTCATACTGTACAAATCTCTTCATTCCATCATACAAAATGGCATTTCATCACCAATAAAGAATACTTGAACAGCAAAGAAAAGGAAGATGTAAGTCTCAAGGACACTGCTGGCAGCCAGGAAGACAGATTAGCTTGCGCTGGGCACCTCAGAAAATTATGATGGCATTATGTGGTGTCAAAATTAATGTAATATGAGAATACAGATCACAGGTCTTCAATATAGCGGCAATCCTATGACAGGCAATGGGACCAGGCAATGAGACACCTCAGAATTAAAAAGTCAAGGTGATGGAGTTCTAACCCTCAAAGGGTGTGTTAGAGTTGAAGTGTCTTCTGGCGTTGTGTCAGATCAGATGGGAAAATGATTTGCAGCTTAATTGAAATCTACATGCACAGTCAATCTAATATTGTAAAATTCTAAACATAACATATGTTATTTGTTGCAAAATACTGAAGGGTGAAACACATAAATCAAATTAGAAAGCTCCAGGTATTCATCACATTAATGGTCAAGTGGCTAATTTAATACAGCGTCTGTTACAACGAAGAGATGTTACTGAAATCAAACTTACATTGAAAGGAAAATTATCAGAGGTTTTTGCCTGGCTAAATAGTTGCCTAGTAAAACCACTAGCTGAAAACGTCCCTCCCCTTCTACAGGTAAAAGCCATGTTTCACAGCAGGGGGAAGGCAGAGCTGGCCAGCAGCAGGTGGGGATTTTATTACCCACGTTATAGAGCTGAGGTCGCATCTGCTACAGAGACTCGTCATCAAAACCCTCCAGCCTGAGCACAGACTGCCCACCACGGGCTACTCACCTACAAACCTGTGACCAGAGCTCTCACCGTACATACATTTACTTTTTCCTGGGACAGGAACTTCTCCAGAGGGTTCCTGTTGTGGATATTCAGCCTCATTTATGGATTTTAGGGTAACTTTTACTTCTTTTTTTGTATGCCAAAAATGGCAAACCAAGCCCGAACAAGCAATGCAATTTAACATAAGAACATAAGAAATTGCCATGCTGGGTCAGACCAAGGGTCCATCAAGCCCAGCATCCTGTTACCCAAACACTAAGAAGATCCCATGCTACTGATGCAATTAATAGCAGTGGCTATTCCCTAAGTATAATTGATTAATAGCCGTTAATGGACTTCTCCTCCAAGAACTTATCCAAACCTTTTTTGAACCCAGCTACGCTAACTGCACTAACCACGTCCTCTGGCAACAAATTCCAGAGCTTTATTGTGCATTGAGTGAAAAAGAATTTTCTCCGATTAGTCTTAAATGTGCTTCTTACTAACTTCATGTAATGCCCCTAGTCCTTCTATTATTCAAAAGTGTAAATAACTGATTCACATCTACTCATTCAAGATCTCTTATGATCTTAAAGACCTCTATCACAGCCCCCCTCAGCGTCTCTTCTCCAAGCTAAACAGCCCTAACCTCTTCAGCCTTTCCTCATAGGGGAGCTGTTCCATCCCCTTTATCATTTTGGTTGCCCTTCTCTGTACCTTCTCCATCGCAACTACATCTTTTTTGAGATGCGGCGACCAGAATTGTACACAGTATTCCAGATGTGGTCTCACCATGGAGCGATACAGAGGCTTTACGACATTTTCCATTTTATTAACCCTTCCCTTCCTAATAATTCCTAATATTTTGTTTGCTTTTTTGACTGCTGCAGCACACTGAGCCGACATTTTAAAAATATTATCCACTAGGATGCCTAGCTCTTTTTCCTGGGTGGTAGTTTCTAATATGAAACCTAACATCGTGTAACTACAGCAAGGGTTATTTTTTCCTATATGCAACACCTTGCACTTGTCTACATTAAATTTCATCTGCCATTTGGATGCCCAATCTTCCAGTCTTGCAAGGTCCTCCTGTAATGTATCACAATCCGCTTGTGATTTAACTACTGAATAATTTTGTATCATCCACAAATTTGATAACCACATTTGTCGTATTCCTTTCCAGATCATTTATTCATTTATATATATATATATATATATATATATATATATATATATATATATATATATTGAAAAGCACCGGTCCAAATACAGATCCCTGAGGCACTCCACTGTTTACCCTTTTCCACTCTCTGTTTCCTGTCTTTTAACCAGTTTGTAATCCACAAAAGGACATCGCCTCCAATCCCATGACTTTTTAGTTTTCTTAGAAGCCTCTCATGAGAGACATTGTCAAATGCCTTCTGAAAATCCAAATACACTACATCTACCGGTTCACCTTTATTCACATGTTTATTAACCCCTTCAAAAAATGAAGCAGCGCTCGCGGCCAGAACTGTAACAGTTATGACATTCAAATCGAAGATTTCCAATAGATAGAAATTGATCTTGTTTGAAATCTTTGTCCTTCTGCCAAATACCGTCAGTCACAACCTGCATGATGTTAATAATTATACTGATCAATGTATAATCTATTAAGAACATAATTTCTGTTCTTACAGATCTTTTAGTTAAGGAGAACCCTACTTTTATTTGTGTCACTGAGACATGGTTACTTGAGTCCGACCAGGTAATCCTGATTCAGCTCACCACTAATAACTATGTTGTGCATTCTCATCCTAGAATAGGAAGAAGGGGAGGAGGATTATTAATAATGCACAAAGAACAGCTAGATTTTTTTGTATATCAGGTTTTGATTGCATTTCCCTTTGGAGTATTGATACGCTTTAAGACAGAAACTTTCAAACAGCCGCATGGGCGTACATGCCAGCTTGAGCCCAGAGACACAGTCATTTTATAACATATGCGCATATATGTGTATATGATATAAAATTGCCTGTACATGTGTGCACAATGTTATGCGGACCTGTGCATGTGTGCGCAAATGCTGACTCTACCATGTAAGTGGGGGGGATTTTATTAGATATGTGCACTAATATAATAGCCCTTTTTCCCAGTTCACTTCCAGTTTGCCCAATTAATGGATTAGATTCCCTAACTCCCCCCTGTTATTTAGTCTCCCTTTTACCCTTTTAACCCTGACCCTTAAAATCCCACTGACTTGCCTAGAGTTTTTTATTTTAATACTTAGCAGAAGTAATGTTACATGGTAGGTAATCCTGGCACACACTTGTGCGGGTAAATACTAGGGATGTGAATCGTGTGCCATATCGTCTTAACGATAGAAATCGTCTGGCAGGAGAAGAAAATCGTGTTAGGCACGATTTTTTAGTTAAAAAATTGTTAAAAATCGTTTTTTCCGATTAGTGCGCACTAACTCCTGATAGTGCGCACTAACAGAAAATGATACAATTTGACACTTTTCAGGTCAGTTAAGGTCAGTTTAGGAATGAATATGTATTCCTATTGGCTGCCCTCTTATTTATTCATGTTACCAAGGTTCCCACTGACAATATATGGGGGATGGGAAATGGAAACAGTTGGTAGCTTGACAAAAAAAGTATTGTGATCAGTCAATGTGACTAGAACTTGTGCCCTAACCCTGATACCAGGGGTGTTGTGATCTTCCTGCACACAGTGCCCTAACCCTGGCACCAGGGGTGTTGTGATCTTCCTGTACACAGTGCCCTATCCCTATTAATACCAGGACTGTTGTGATCTTCCTGCACACAGTGCCCTAACCCTGACACCAGGGGTGTTGTGATCTTCCTGCACACAGTGCCCTATCCCTATTAATACTAGGAGTGTTGTGATCTTCCTGCACACAGTGCCCTAACCCTGACACCAGGGGTGTTGTGATCTTCCTGCACACAGTGCCCTATCCCTATTAATACCAGGAGTGTTGTGATCTTCTTGCACACAGTGCCCTAACCCTGGCACCAGGGGTGTTGTGATCTTCATGTACACAGTGCCCTATCCCTATTAATACCAGGAGTGTTGTGATCTTCCTGCACACAGTGCCCTGTCCCTAATACCAGGGGTGTTGTGATCTTCCTGCACACAGTGCCCTATTCCTGATACCGGGGGTGTTGTGATCTTCTTGCACACAGTGCCCTATTCCTGATACCGGGGGTGTTGTGATCTTCTTGCACACATCCCGGTATCAGGGATAGGGCACTGCATGCAGGAAGATCACAACACTCCTGGTATCAGGAATAGGGCACTGTGTGCAGGAAGATCACAACACTCCTGGTATTAGGGATAGGGCACTGCATGCAGGAAGATCACAACACCCCTGGTCTCAGGGTCAGGGCACTGTGTGCAGGAAGATCACAACACCCCTGGTATCAGGAATAGGGCACAAGTTCTAGTCATATTGACTGATCACATTACTTTTTTTGTCAACTACCAACAGTTTCCATTTCCCATCCCCCCAACCATCACCTCAGTTGGAACCTTGGTAACATCAATAGATAAGAGGGCAGCCAGCCAATAGGAATACATATTCATTCCTAACTGACCTTTACTGACCTGGAAAGTGTCAATAATTTGTATCATTTTCTGTTAGTGTTCCTGAGTTTCCATTTCCATTTCCCATCCCCCCAACCATCACCTCAGTGGGAACCTTGGTAACATCAATAGATAAGAGGGCAGCCAGCCAATAGGAATACATATTCATTACTAACTGACCTTTAGTGACCTGTAAAGTGTCAATTTGTATCATTTTCTGTTAGTGCGCACTAACACGATTTAACGATTTTTAACAATAAATCGTTAGAATTTCTATTGTATTGTGTTCTATAACGATTTAAGACGATATTAAAATTATCGGACGATAATTTTAATCATTGAAAAACGATTCACATCCCTAGTAAATACTTACATGTACATTTCAAAGTAGCTTCCTGGAACACCCATGTCCCACCCATGCCCTACTCAGACCATGCTCATGCCCTGCCCTGTTTAAAAGTTTTGGATTTGTGCGTGTACCAGGAGATACTCGTGTACTTGTACGCTTTTTAAAATCTGCCTGCATATCTCACGGCTTTGGCGCATGTAGGGCTTTTAAAATCCAGATTTAAATCCCTCAATCTATGCCCTAGATTCATCAAAATGTTATAAATATAGTGGAAATAGTGCCCGCGATAAAAAGAGGGAATGGTTAGGCTAATTTCCCTGCTCCCGCATCACATAGGTAATTTCCGCAACGTTTGATACATTTATTGCGCCTGTGCTGTTTTTCACATCACACGCTGATTAATCCACTGCAGGCACATTACTGATCGAAAAGGTTTTCATCACAGTTAAGGAGGAAAGGGAAAGGGAGAGGGAGAGGGAGAAAGAGAAAGAGAAAGAGAAAGAGAAAGAGAAAGAGAAAGAGAGAAAGAGAAAGAGAGAGGGAGAGAGAGAGAGACACTCTGTAGAGCGTTTTGCTGTCTATACCACTGTAAGAGTGGCACTTTTACCTCAGGGTGAGGTTTGGGATGTGGGGTAGGTTTTAGGGGGCAGTTTTACATACGCAGTCAGAGGTTCGAACAGCAAAGTTTACATCAGTGAAGATTTTCTGTCATTTGGAGCAATGAAAGGTAAAAGGAATAGATTTGTATAATGTACTCTCTATCTAGCTTGATGTACTCTCTACCTAGCTACATTTTGCCCTTTAAATGCAATCTAGGTAGGCTCATTTAAAGCGATCTGTCAGGATATTTGACCTTTCATTGCCAAAATGGTGGTTATCATTAGAAGAAGGTTATCTACCCAACTATTTAAAAAAAGCTTCAATAAGACCTATTTTAAAAAAGTCACAAATGAACTAGAAGCCTCGAGTTATTGACCAATATCCAACTTGCCCTACCTGGCCAAAGCAATTAATAAAGTAGTGCATAAACAACTTTGTGAATACCTGGAAGATAATTCTTTCATTTCTTTTATTATTTATATACCACACAAACATGCTTCAATAGCTGATCAAGGCAGTTTACAACATATAAAATACATCAAATAAAAAATATATAAAACAGGTTAAAAATACAGCCCCTCCACCCTCAAAAACTGTAATCCTCATGCCAGCTTGCCATACTCACTTAACTCCTTTACTATATCTCTCTAAACAACCATGTTTTCACCTTTTTCCTAAAAGATAAGTAATCCTTTTCCTGCCATACATCTTTAGCTGAATTCCGCAATTCCGCCCAATTACAGAAAACAACCTCTTACAGTTTTTCTTTTTTCCAACCTCTCTCCAAGAAGGCACTTGTAACAAATTTTCATCCCCTGACCAAAGTCTCCTCAAGGAAGTATAACTGCTCAACAGATTGCTCAAATATCCTGCGCCCCTACCATGTATTGCTTTAAAAACTAGGCTCATAATCTTCAAATGTATTCGTGCCTGCACAGGCAGCCAATTTAATTGAAGTAATAAGGGACCTGAACTAACCTTCTTGGAACATCAAAAAATTAGCCTAGCTGCTATATTCTGAGCAACTTGCAACCTATACAGCATTTCCGGCAACCCCACTAATATAGCATTGCAATAATCCAGCAACAGTTTAAAATAGGTTTGTAAAATCTTTCGGAAGAAATACCTACTCAAGACAAGTAGCAAAGGGCATAACTGATGCAATTTGAAGAATGCACATTTTAAAACATTTGAAACATGACTTTCTAATGAAAAGGCAGAGTCTATTAGAACTTCCTATGGATTATCATTTTAATGTATAGTTTTAACTGTAAATGGCTTCAATCTGTGCAGTAAACAAGCCGTTTTAAATAAATAAATACATACATACATACATAAATAGAAGCAGGTGCAAAGAACATGCATGAAACTGTGTATGAGGTTTTCAAAATTAGATCTCTGCATGTACTTTCCCTCTTTTAACCAAACCCTGCTCCTTTTTTCCCCCACAGGTAAATGTCTGCATGCTGTTCTAATCTTTTACCCTCAATATCGGGGAACCCTCTGGTGGTCATCTCTCTTCTTCCCTCCCAGACCATGGATGACTTTTATCCCTAAGAAGAACATAAGAAATTGCCATGCTGTAGACCAAGGTCCATCAAGCCCAGCATCCTGTTTCCAACAGAGGCCAAAACAGGCCACAAGAACCTGGCAATTACCAAAACACCAAGAAGATCCCATGCTGCTGATGCAATTAATAGCAGTGGCTATTCCCTAAGTAAACTTGATTAATAGCAGTTAATGGACTTCTCCTCCAAGGACTTATCCAAACCTTTTCTAAACCCAGCTACACTAACTGCACTAACCACATCCTCTGGCAACAAATTCCAGGGCAACTGTGCATTGAGTGAAAAAGAATTTTCTCCGATTAGTCTTAAATGCGCAACTTGCTAAGTTCATGGAATGCCCCCTAGTCATTCTATTATCTGAAAGTGTAAATAACCAATTCATATCTACTCATTAAAGACCTCTCATGATCTTGAAGATCTCTATCAATTCCCCTCTCAGCCGTCTCTTCTCCAAACTGAACAGCCCCAACTTCTTCAGCCTTTCCTCATTGGGGAGCTGTTCCATCCCCTTTATCATTTTGGTTGTCCTTCTCTGTACCTTCTCCATCGCAATTATATCTTTTTTGAGATGTGGCGACCAGAATTGTACACAGTATTCAAGGTGCGGTCTCACCATGGAGCGATACAGAGGCATTATGACATTTTCCGTTTTATTAACCATTCCCTTCCTAATAATTCCTAACATTCTGTTTGCTTTTTTGACTGCTGAAGCTCACTGAGCTGATGATTTTGAAGTATTATCCACTATGATGCCTAGATCTTTTTTCTGGCTGGTAGTTCCTAATATGGAACCTAACATCATGTAACTACAGCAAGGGTTATTTTTCCCTATTTGCAACACATTGCACTTGTCCACATTAAATTTCATCTGCCATTTGGATGCCCAATCTTCCTGTCTTGCAAGGTCCTCCTGAAATGTATCATAATCCACTTGTGATTTAACTACTCTGAATACTTTTGTGTCATCCGCAATTTTGATAACCTCACTCGTCGTATTCCTTTCCAGATCATTTATATATATATATTGAAAAGCACTGGTCCAAATACAGATCCCCGAGGCACTCCACTGTTTACCCTTTTCCACTGAGAAAATTGACCATTTAATCCTACTCTCTGTTTCCTGTCTTTTAACCAGTTTGTAATTCATGAAAGGACATCGCCTCCTATCCCATGACTTTTTAGTTTTCTTAGAAGCCTCTCATGAGGGACTTTGTCAAATGCCTTCTGAAAATCCAAATAGACTTCATCTACCGGTTCACCTTTATCCACATGTTTATTAACCCCTTCAAAAAATGAAGATTTGTTAGGCAAGACTTCCTGTTAGGATAGTGGAACCTTGGGCCGGCTGTGGCTGCGGGTATCGTGCTCTGCATGCCCACAGTGGGTGTAGCAGCTGGCAGGCAGCGCTGAGAAGAGGCTTCGGAGACGGCTTCACCACTGGAAGCCAGAAGTCCCCCAAGGAGGAGCCCGTAGGGACCCGGACCTCTTGGTCTTAGGTGCTTAATATGCGACCAAGGATCAGAAGAACAGCCTGCCGAGGTAATCCAATGAAGAGATGGCGCCCAGGAGGTCAGAAGAGACTTCACCCTTGGAAGCCCGCGGTCCCACTGGGAGGAGCCCGTGAGGACCCGAGCCGCTGGGACTTAGGAGAACCCTCTGGGCAGATGACGAACAAATACCTGTGGCAGTGGAAGAGACAAAGCCGAAGTCCAGGAACAAGCCAAGGTCAGGAGCCAGAAGTCTGATGTCAGATGCCAAAACCAGGGATGGAAGCAGAAGCCGGAGACGGAGAACGAAGCAAGGTCAGGAGCCAGGAATCAGATGTCGAATGCCAAACCCAGGGACAGAAGCAGAAGCCGGAGTCAGAGAACGACGCAAGGTCAGGAGCCAGGAATCAGATCTCGAGAAAAAGCAGGAACCGGGAACAGGAAGCACAACTAGTCACTCCAAAGAGTCAACCTCATTGCAAGGCAGGGTAGGAGTGTGACTGCAGGGTTTAAATACCCTAAACCGTCTGACATCAGCTGGAGGGCGGTGCTGTAGTTTCCTGCGCTGGTCCCTTTAAATTGGGAGCTCCAGCGCGCACGCGTAGGGGGCGGGTTTAGCCGCAGCAGGACGCCGGTGTCTCCCTCGAGAGGGGAGTGCCATGTCAGTGGCCCGAGCAGGCCCAAACGAGGTGCCAGTGGCCCAGGCTGGGGCAGAGGTGAGTGAAGGTCCCGGGGCACGGCCCGGGACCGCAACACTTCCCTTTGGTAAATCCATGTTGACTGTGTTCAATTAAACCACGTCTTTCTATATGCTCTATGATTTTGATCTTTAGAATAGTTTCCACTATTTTCCCAGCACTGAAGTCAGGCTCACTGGTCTATAGTTACCAGGATCAACCCTGGAGCCCTTTTTAAATATTGGGGTTACATTGGCCACCCTCCAGTCTTCAGGAACAATGGATGATTTTAATGATAGGTTACAAATTTTAAATAATAGATCAGAAATTTAATTTTTGAGTTCCTTTAGTACCCTTGGATGCATACCATTTGGTCCAGGTGATTTGCCCTCCCTCTTTCTCTCTACCTCTGTCCAGCATGATTCCTGGGGGTCTTTTCCTTCTCTTCCCAAAGAATCTGCCATCCATTCTCACTCCTCTTAACCAGGTCAATGATGGATTCCTCTCTCTATCCTCCATTTCTTATTTATTTATTTCATTCTTTTTACTATACCGATATTCAAGACACATGTCTTATCATACCGGTTCACATAAAACAAGGGGAAACCATTGATATCGGAGAAAGTTACAAAAAACAGGGGTGATGAATTCAGGGCAACTAAGAAAGGTAGAATTAGCTTAACATAGAGCTAAATTAGAGTAAAACAAGTAATTAGAGTAACAGCGTGAGAATGGAATTGCTCTCAATCAGTTCTTAATAGAGTAATTAAATCAACAAAGAGCGTTAAAAACGGAATTGGAGTCTGACCTTAGAGGAGAAGGGGTGGGAGGGGAAGGGGAGTGGAAGGAAGGACGAGACAAGGTTGGTGATAATGGAATGGAGGGCTGAAGAGCCAGCAGGGTGAAGGACATTATTACAGGTTTAAAGCAAGAGTGTAGCATGAATAATAACGGTTCTTAAAGGATTAGAATTGTTCTAGATGGAATCGGAAATGATGACTGATGTACGAGATAGGATTAGAGGCTTGGCATTCTTCTGTCATTCTTGTCATTCTGTCATTCTTGTCTTGTTTCTTCTCCCTTCTGTCTTTCCACTCATATTGTCAACCCCAATCACATTTCTTCCTTTGAGCCATTCCACTTACTCTTTTGGTGTATCTCTCCTCATTCTCTCTGTCAGGCCAGTGGCACAGCATGTGGCAGTGGTGGGAAATGTTTCTCCCCACTGTGATAACCCAGTTTTCCTCAATGTGCAACAGAGAGTGCTAAGGTTCTTACAGCCGCTGTCAGTTTCTTTCTTCCCCACATTTTCACAAAGTGCAGCAGAGAGGTTTATGATTCTCGAGGGCTTCAGTCTATCCTTTTCTTTCCCACCTCTTCTAAACATGCGGCAGTGTGGGTCAAGACTTCTAATGGGTGCCAACAGCCCTTTTCGGTCCATCATTCTCCTGGTCTGCAGCACTGTGGGGTGAAGTTTTCAGAGCCATAACAGGTCACAGTCTCACTCTCCTAGCCTGTGGTGGCAGCTCTACAAATCACAGGCTGCATCAGACCTCTCATTTTCTCCCTACATAAACTTTCTTGCATCCCTTATGGAAGACCCCCCTGGGATAGTCTTGTGGACCCCTGGGGGGTCCACTGACCCCAGGTTGGAAACCACTGAACTGGGAAAATTGGGTGATCACCTAGAGCGCCGACCCTTAAAGGACACAAAAACCGACAGCATGACTCCTATGCCGGTCGAAGATAGGAAGGATAAATGGTCACAGGTGGAACCCATCCTGCCCATTGCCAGAGAGGAGGAGAGAGGGCTATGGGTGGAGCCCATCCCACCTGTGTCCGAAGAGAGGATTGCCTAGGAGGACTTCCTGTGGAGCCCATGTCACGCACAGCACAAGATGATGGGGAGAGACTTGGAGCCAGAGAGCAACAAATGGGGACTTTAGGAGGAAGAGGCTGCTGCTGCTGTCACATGGGCTTGTAGGGGAAGGGGGAGAGAGTGAATGAAATAGCATGTATGTGTGAATGAAAGCATGTGTGTGTGTTTGTAGTGTGATTAAAAGTATATATGGAGAGATGAATATGTGCATGTGTGTATGATTGAAAGCATGTGTGTGTGTGTCATTGAAAGCATGTATGGAGAGAGATGAATATGTGCATGTATGTGTGATTGAAAGCATGTGTGTGTGTTTGTAGTGTGATTGAAAGTATATATGGAGAGATGAATATGTGCATGTGTGTATGATTGAAAGCATGTGTGTGTGTGTCATTGAAAGCATGTATGGAGAGAGATGAATATGTGCATGTATGTGTGATTGAAAGCATGTGTGTGTGTTTGTAGTGTGATTGAAAGTATATATGGAGAGATGAATATGTGCATGTGTGTATGATTGAAAGCATGTATGGAGAGAAATGAATAAGTGCATGTATGTGTGACCGAAAGCTTGTGTGTGTGTGTGATTGAAAGCATGTACGGAGAGAGATTAATATGTGCATGTATGTGTGATTGAAAGCATGTGTGTGCGTGCGTGTTTGTGATTGAAAGCATGTGTGTGAAGGAGCATGTGTCTGTAGATGAGAGAGAGAGAAGGGAGAAAGTATGTGTGCAGCAACACCTCTCCAGCCACCGCTAATCCATGACAATCTCAGGGCATCTAGAAATCAAAAGTTCCCAGGTATGAAGAGAGGGTAATTAGTTTCATCAGTGTAACTATTCAGTAGCTAAGCGGCTTGTTAAGTTAGCCGGATACCCTTATTTTTAAAATGTGGCTAAGCCATTTAGAAGGATAATTTTTCCTGTTGTCTGTCTAAATAGCTTTTCAATATGTACCCAATCCTTTTTAGTTTTAATTTTATTTATTTATTTATTTAACATTTCTTATATACCGATATCCGTTCGCACATCGTATCGGTTCACAGTGAACATAAAACTTTGGGCATTGCCCTTACATATAACAAATAAAGATGGTGAACTCAGTAACATATAGATAATCTTCGGGAGGAGCCCTTAGATATAACAAGCATCAATGGGGAGATGCTGATTATAATAATTATAACTAGAACTATATACATGAAAGTGCACAGTACAGAATCAGCAGACATAAAGGCGTTCATACCAGGATATCAATCTAACAATTCACATGGGGGTTTATGTAATAGGGGGTGAAATGGAGTAGGCTTGCCGAAAGAGCCAGGTTTTAAGTTTCTTTTTGAAAATGGGGGTATAAGTCTCTATTCGAATATCATGGGGCAGTGAGTTCCATAAGGTGGGTGCGGCAAGAGAGAAGGCTCTGTTAATAGTAGAGGAGAGTTTAAAAGATTTGATAGAATGGGCATGGAGTGTTCCTTGGAGTGCTGGGCGGGTGGGTCTATTGGAGGAACGGGGTGAGAAGGGGGGTTAATCCAGTTCAGGTTAGAATTTACTAGACTCTTATGAATGATCGAGAGTGTTTTGTAAAGAATTCGTGACTGTATAGGGAGCCAGTGTAGTTGAATAAGTGTGGGGGTGATGTGGTCTCTTTTTTTTGTGTTTGACAATATCCGAGCGGAGGCATTTTGTAGGAGTTGAAGGGGCTTGGTGTGTGATGCAGGAATGCCGAGTAAGAGTGCATTACAGTAGTCGAGCTTCGATAAAATAATAGCCTGGAGGACTGTGCGGAAATCGTTGAAGTGTAGTAGGGATCTGAGTTTCTTTATTGTTTGAAGTTTAAAATAGCAATCCTTTATTATGGATTTGATGAATGGTTTGAATGAGAGGTGATTATCAATAATAGCTCCTAAGTTGCGAGTGTGCGAAGGGAAGTTGGTAGCTGAGTAAGCAAGAGGGATGTCAGGGAGTGGTTGTCTATTCGATATGATTAAAAGCTCAGTCTTGTTAGAGTTGAGAGCAAGGTGCATGTCCTTTAGGAGTTGGTTGATTGAGGAAAGACAGGATTCCCAGCTATGTAAAGCAGTTTGGATGGAGTCAGAGAATGGGAAAATGAGCTGAACGTCGTCAGCATAAATAAAATGTTTGATATGCAGGTTAGTGAGAAGCGTGGTCAGGGGAAGCATGTATATATTAAAAAGCGTAGATGAGAGTGAGGAACCTTGGGGTACACCTTGGGGAAGACTGATGGGCTCAGATTCATTATTGTCCATTGAGACAGTGAAAGAGCGATTCTGGAGATAAGATTGAATCCAATCAATGGCCTTGCCTGTGATCCCAATATTTCTGAGAATGTTGAGTAGGACATCGTGATTGACTGTGTCAAACGCAGCTGAGATGTCAAGAAATGCGATGAGATAGGAGGATCCTGAGTCGATTCCTTTGATAAGGGTATCGTGTAGGGAGAGGAGCAGAGCTTCAGTGCTTAAGTGTTTCCTGAAACCATATTGGGTGGAAGGGAGGATGTTGTTCTGTTCAAGGTGATCGGATAGACGTGAGTTCACTAGCTTTTCAAGAACTTTAGCTAGGAGGGGTAGATTGGACACCGGTCTGTAATTAGAAAGAGTGCTGGGGTCAAGGTTGGATTTTTTAAGTAGAGGTTTCACAATTGCTTGTTTCAGAAAGTCTGGGACGGTGCCATGCTCTAGTGAACAGTTGAGAATATTTGAGAGGGGTTTGGCGATCACATTGTGTATGGATAGTAGGAGTTTAGAGGGGATGGTTTCAGAGGGGTGAGTGGATGGTTTCATTTTCTTTAGTATGTTCTCCACTTCTAGGGAGGAAGCGGACTCAAACAATGAAAGGGAGACTGGAGAGTTGATATTGGGAAGACAGATATTGAGGTTATTGTGCGAAAACTGTGCTGTGATGGAAGATACCTTGTTTTTAAAAAATAGAGCTAGTTCGTTGCAACGATTTGTGGAGGAGTTAGCTAGTTGTTGTGTGTGTATGGGAGAGGTCAGGTCAACAACCATGGTGAAAAGGGCCTTGGGGTTGTATTGCAGACCATTTATTTTTTTGGCGTAGTAATCCCGTTTGGAATGCAGGATGGAATTTCTATATTCATGCATGCGTTGATAGTAGAGGGTTTTGGTGGCAGGGGATTGGTGTTTGCGCCAGGACCTTTCGGAGGCTCTGAGTAGGGTTTTGAGATTTCTGAGGAGAGGTGTGTACCAAGGTTTTCTATTTTTGCGATTGGGATTGATAGTCTTTGTTACTAGGGGGCAATGATTATTGGCAATGCTGAGCGTACAGTTCACCCAGGAGGAGAATGCATTATCTGGGGATGAAAGGTCAATGTGTTTGTCTATGTCTGAGCATGCAAGAGTGATGGTTTCTACATCACAGGGTTTGCGAAATTTGAAGGATATGGGTTGACGGGGCGCAGACAAAGAGCTTTGAGGAAGTGAAAGAAAGGTCTTGATCAGGGAGTGATCAGACCATGGTACTGGTGTACACAATGGTGGACTGTTCACACTGATGGAGGAGTTGAGTGCTTTGGCTATTAATTGATGTGTCTGATGTATTGAAATATTTTATTGGCATTTGTAAAAGTTTTATGAGTATGTTGCCAGTGAGTTGCAGTTTCCCCTAGGAAAATAAAAGTATTTTTTTTTTTAAATCGGGGCTACTCTCTCCATTCTACCCCTTCACTCTGCAGATCCCTGGGAGGGAGTTCTTGCTCGGGGGGTAAAGAACGCTTTCTTGGCCCAGGTGATGGGGTGTTTCTCTTTTAGTGTGTGAATTTATCTGGCAGTGTATTCTCCTCAGTGGCAAAAAGGCTGGACACAACTGGGTGTTTAAAAAAAAATGTACTGATTATTTCCAAAACCTCGATCACTGTCCCACATACTTTCCACAAATGAAACTGTACCTTTGAACTATTTACATAGTCTTTCTGCAGGGATGCTCACATCCATCTCTCTAGCTCCTGGGAAGAAGCTTGTCACTGTTTCCTCATCATGGTACAAACAGCCCAGTCAGACAGGAAAATCCAAGGGGGGAGCCCCAAATCACGAAAAGATCCTACCTGAGTCCAGAGTTCTGTCTTTTTCCCTCAGCCTGTGTCCTGGTCCCTTGGGAGTAAAGATCCAGTTGGGAATCTCTAGATCTTAATGCTTAACTCCGCTCTGTCTTTCAATTCTGTGTGACTTATCTGGGGAAAAAGTCTGATGTTTCCAGTCTTGAACAGTGTCTCCTTTCTCCAAGCTGTGAGGAAGAGTCGGGAAAAACAACCTCCACAGTAACAAAAAGGGGAGAAATCCAAATTGTTCAAAATCCAAAAATCTCATGCTGGGTAGTAGTGTCATTGCTTAACGTCTAGGGAGTAGAGGGGTAGCTCACAGGTCTCCGGCCCCTGCCCTCAGGATTGGGGCTTGTCCCTCTCTCAAAGTACAGAAAAGAAAAATCATAAACCTGACCAAAATCTTCAAAAATCTCTCTTCCAAAAATGAGGCAGACCCTCTTACACAGGGAATGTACTGATGAGGAATCTCCTCTGAGTACAGGAAAAATACCAAGTTGGGTTCGTGGATAGGGATGTGAATCGTTTTAGGACGATTAAAATTATCGTCCGATAATTTTAATATCGTCTTAAACCGTTATGGAACACAATACAATACAGATTCTAACGATTTATCGTTATAAATCGTTAGAATCGTGAGCCGGCACACTAAAACCCCCTAAAACCCACCCCCGACCCTTTAAATTAAATCCCCCACCCTCCCGAACCCCCCCCAAATAACTTAAATAACCTGCGGGTCCAGCGGCGGTCCGGAACGGCAGCGGTCCGGAACGGGCTCCTGCTCCTGCATCTTGTCGTCTTCGGCCGGCGCCATTTTCCAAAATGGCGCCGAAAAATGGCGGCGGCCATAGACGAAAAAGATTGGACGGCAGGAGGTCCTTCCGGACCCCCGCTGGACTTTTGGCAAGTCTCGTGGGGGTCAGGAGGCCCCCCACAAGCTGGCCAAAAGTTCCTGGAGGTCCAGCGGGGGTCAGGGAGCGATTTCCCGCCGCGAATCGTTTTCGTACGGAAAATGGCGCCGGCCATACGCGTATGGCCGGCGCCATTTTCCGTACGGAAAATGGCGCCGGCAGGAGATCGACTGCAGGAGGTCGTTCAGCGAGGGTTCCGGCGCCTCGCTGAACGACCTCCTGCAGTTGATCTCCTGCCGGCGCCATTTTCCGTACGGAAAATGGCTCCGGCCATACGCGTATGGCCGGCGCCATTTTCCGTACGAAAACGATTCGCGGCGGGAAATCGCTCCCTGACCCCCGCTGGACCTCCAGGAACTTTTGGCCAGCTTGTGGGGGGCCTCCTGACCCCCACGAGACTTGCCAAAAGTCCAGCGGGGGTCCGGAAGGACCTCCTGCCGTCCAATCTTTTTCGTCTATGGCCGCCGCCATTTTTCGGCGCCATTTTGGAAAATGGCGCCGGCCGAAGACGACAAGATGCAGGAGCAGGAGCCCGTTCCGGACCGCTGCCGTTCCGGACCGCCGCTGGACCCGCAGGTTATTTAAGTTATTTGGGGGTGGGGGATTTAATTTAAAGGGTCGGGGGTGGGTTTTAGGGGGTTTTAATGTGCCGGTTTTTCGATTTTTCGATTTTTCGATTTTTTAACGATTTTTCACGATTTTTCACGATATTTTACCCCCCCAAACGGCAACAATACGATTCCCTCCCCCTCCCAGCCGAAATCGATCGTTAAGACGATCGAGGACACGATTCACATCCCTATTCGTGGACCCAAACTCGGCAGGGTGAAAAGAAAAATAGCTCCTTACTCTTCAAAAGCCAACTCAAAATGATCGCCCTCTGTCCACCTTTCACTGCACCTTATGCCCTTGGGATAACCAATTACAGTCAGCTCATTGGAGAGACTGAAAAAGGAATGGAAAATACCACTGCACTGTTATAAGTCCTGGTGGTAAGAGACCAAGGACCTTCCAGTGGCTAACCAAAGGGTCAGCCACATGAGCTTTTAATTTTTGGTTGCTAATCTATTGTCACCTGTTTTGAAATATTTCTTTTTATTAGTCTTTCTGCTGTTATAATTAATGATTAATATTCTTAATTTTATTGTTTTATATTCTATGAGGAATGGTGATTGTTTCTGTTTTTCCATTTTTGAACTGTATACACAGTCTGGCTTCTTTTGGTTTCTAGTTCATATTTTTTGTTTGCACATTTCTATTTATATTTTATGGTCTCTTTATTTTGTAATTGGTCAGAGTCTGTCTGCGTTCTATATTTATGACTGAGGTGCGGTATTCTGCTAGCATGTTGTTTCTATGTAGGGATCTATAGCAGCCTGGCTTGTTCTGATTTCCTAATAGGAGGTGTATTGGTGTTTTAAGGCCTGTTGTAATATTTGCAGTATTGCCTTTACATAGGTAGGCTTGTTAATGTTTGAGTGCTGGCATTGAACTCATTAGAACTAATTTAGGTCTAGTTAGAGAGTAAGGTAAAAGCTCTATTCATTTTGAGGAAGCAAAGTTTGAATCCATTCACATTTTCTGGTCTGGGCAAAGAAGAGGACTTCCATAGACTCCCTGAGGATGGAAGGAAGCTCCTGTGGAAGTTGGGATCCAGGCGTGCCCCACTTTAGATTTCATTAGTATTTAATTCTGAGAGATTTACTCTCCATCCTTTCATGTTGGGTACTTAATAAACAAAAGAAATGGGCACACTGGGTGGATCAAATGGTATCCTGCATAGAGCAGCCCTTTCATCCTAAATGAAAGGCACAGCTATAACAGGAGGGGAGGAGGAATAGCCTACTGGTTAGAGCAGGGGGCTACAAACCAGGAGACCAATGGTTGAGTCCTGCTGTCACTCCTTGTGACCTTGGGCAAGTCACTTTACCCTCTATTGCCTCCACTACAAAATTTAGATTATAAGCCCACTGGGGATAGGGAACTACCAATGTGATATTTCAGATCAAATGTCAGTATATAAAAATAATAAATAACCTGCACAGAGTAAGGGTTACAACCTTAAACAGAAAGTATGCAGGTAAAGTGCATGGAGTGGCAGTTATACCCCTAACCAGAAGGCATGGGGATAACCTGCACAGGAAGACAGGATGGGCCAGTTCAGTCTTTTTATGCTTTCGTTTATGATGTTGCTATGTTCATCTGTCAAAATCTGTGTCCCTGTCTTTGCATCAATATATTTTATGGTGACAGTTTTAAAAAGGAGACAATTGAATAGAATCCCTTCAATTATTATCCTGTATAAAATATATCTAGTCACAGTGGTAAACATTTATTATCCTCTGCAGAAATTATAACTTAGGATGGAAGAATAAAGATTAGCAAGTAGGTATGTCTACCATCATTTATTTGAATGATGAATTTTAGCTAAGTGCAAAACCTCGTTTTCCAGGGTAATTATGAACCACATCCATAACTATTTAAAGTCCAATATGTCATTTTCAGAGTTATTTATAATCCTAATGTATCACTGCAGTAACAGAGACTAGTTTAATATTGGGCACTGTCTTCCACTATGTTTGATAGCTCTTGCAATATGCCAGGACTTGCAGCTCCCAGTTGGAGCCCTCGTCTTACAATGTATTATTCAAAGCATGACTAAGCTCACATTGGATATCATCATTAAAATAGTCACATTATTGATTGCATCCAGGTCCAATATAGTCAGGGCTTCTTAAACTGGCTTATGTGGCACCAGGATAGGGTTTGAGAAGCCCTGACCTAGGAATTTGCAAGGGCACTTTGCATTAAAGCAATGAGTCTCCATTTCAAAGATTTCTTGTTACTATATATATATAATTTTATGACTTAGAAAATGTTTTTACTGTATGCTTGTTTATATAAACATACATATTACAGGAGGGCTAAACCAATTCTTTAGTAGCTTTACCAGCTGGAAAACATTTGTAAAATTTCCAACTAGTGTGCTAGAATTTTTAAATGAAAAAGAGAGTTGTTTACAATTATTTGTTCACTGAGGCCATGCATACCTCTGATATGCTACAATTGTAAATACTGGAAAATTACTCAAAGCTAATCATACAGCCTAATGCCCAGAGTGGTCTCTGGCATATCAAAAATAAGTTAACTTGGAGATATTTCTATATAATGTACCCTGAGTGTAACTAGTAAATTATTTGTTAAGGAATTCATTAAGTCCAGTTATTGGAGAGTCAACTATGCTGTGTTCTTCTGCCTTCATACATTACCACAGGGTTGATCTTGGAGTGTCATCTAGAGGAGTGCTGCTTGAGATTGAAAAGCCTCCTCAGATTAAAAACATAAATAGTAAGTGGAAGTTCTTTCTGGCCCATTTCAAAGCGTAGCTTCTACCACTCTTCACTGCACAAGCTGCAGCAGATTCCAAATGCTGGCGCAGACATGAGGTGGAACAGGAAGTGATGTCAGCCATCCAGTACTGGGTGGGAACTGTTCTGATAGTGCGCGGTCTTCCCAGGCATGGCTCCATATCACCAGCAGTGATCAACAGCAAACATTCTGAAGGAGTCCAATTTTCTCTCTGCATGATTTTCTTTTTGCTTGGGTGCCCCTCTGCATTGCTGCCTCTCAGGGCCGGTGCAAGGGTATTAGGTGCCCTAGGCGAAACGTCAGCTATGCCGCCCCCCCCGCCTCCACACACAATTAACTTACATTGTGCATTAATGAAAATAACGAAGTCTGTATTTATAACAGAACACTTATTTGACATTTTTATGCCATGTAAACCATTGAGATGATTTGTCTTATCGACGGTATAGAAACTCTTTTATAAATAAATAAATAAAAATATATAAAATAAACATAAACCAAAGCTATACTTGTTGCTCAAACAAAAAAAGCAGACACATCACATAATATTAAATAATTAAAATGGCAGTCAATCAAGAAAAATGAACTTAAAAAGCCATCTTTACTTATCCCCTCCAGCAGCTCTCTTACTCTTCTTCCATGCAGGCTGTAGTACACACCAGAAGCAGCAGTAGTGGCTAAGCTCTATACCAGGGGTCAGGAACCTTTTTGGCTGAGAGAGCCATAAACGCCACATATTTTAAAATGTAATTCCATGAGAGCCATACAATATGTTTAAAACTAAATACAAGTAAATGTGTGCATTTTATGTAAGATCACACTTTTAAAGTACAATAAGTCTCTGAAAATATTACACCAGGCCTTAAGACACCAATACATCTCCTATTAGGAAAACGGACCAAGTCAGGCTGCTATAGAGTCCTACACAGAAACAACACGCCAGCAGAAAACCTCACCTGAATCACGTGCTGTCCCTCACCTAACATAGAATAAAGAGACCAAAACGCATAACAAGAAGCATGCAGAAAAAACTGAATTGGAAACTGCAACAAGCCAGAGTCTCTGTATGCAGTTAACAAAGGAAAAAAGAAACATCACCCATCCTTATAAAACAAATCAAGAAATATAAAATCATCAGCAGTAAAACTGTACTAACAAAAAGAACATATTTCGAAACAGCTGATGAGTGGAATATCCAATAATTAAAAACTCATATAAAACATTTCCAGATACCAACAAAATATTTAAAAATAGCAGACACAAAGACCCAGTAATGAAAAATAATAAGGATACAAAATTTTTTTTGCTCTGCATACCTGGGAACATTTGATATCCAGGTGTCCTGAGATTGTTCTGAATTAGCAGGAGGTGGGGTGGTTTGCTTGGAACTTTCTCCTCTCTCAGTCACATACCAGCGCTCTCTCTCACACTGGCTCTCAATGACACACCTATACACACATGCTCTCAGTACTCACATATACACATGTTTTTTCTCTCTCATATAGGCTCTTAATTACACATTTACACACATGCTGTCTATCTTTTCACGCTTACACACACACACAGGCTTTCAATCACATAAATACATGCTGTCTTTTTCTCTCACACACAGACTCTCATTCACATGCTTACAAACATGTCCTCTCTTTCTCTCATTTACACACAGGCTCTCAATCACATACTCACATGCTCCATCACCTAAACCAGCTGTCAATCAGACACACATGATCTCTCTCTTACTTATACACACAGGCTCTTAATCATACATACATATGATCTCTCTAACACACAAAGGATCTCAATCACACACACATACTCTTTCACACAAACTTACACATACAGGTTCCCAATAGTAAACTTACATTCATGCTCTCTCTCTCACAGGCAGGCTCTCAATCACAGACATACTCTCTTTCACATACACAGGCTCTCAATCATTCACATACATGTAATCTCTCACTCACCCACACAGGATCTCAAACACACATGCTTGCTCGTTCATTCACTCTCTCTCTCCCCCATCCCGGGAACTCGCGGCAGCAGCAGCCTCCTCCCAACGCTAACCTCTTCATTTTCAGCCCTCGCGGAGGCGGAGTCCCATCGGCCGCGGTTGAAACTCCATTTTCCTCCAAGCCACGCTGCAGTCTTCTTCCCGTCGGACACTAGCGTGGCCTCTTCTTCCCGCGCAGGCACGCGATGCTCTCCACTTCCTCTTCCGGGCCGCGGGAAGAAGAGAGCACGCCGGTGTGCTCTCTTCTTCCCGCGGCCCGGAAGAGGAAGTGGAGAGCATCGGGTGCCTGCGCGGGAAGACTCCCGCGCAGGCACCCGATGACTCCAGCGCAGGCACCCGATGACTCCAGCGCAGGCACCCGGCTGACACCTGATGACTCCCGCGCAGGCACCCGGCTGACTCCAGTCGTGCCCGGCGTGCTCTCTTCTCCTCCCCCCCCGCGGTCCGGAGGAGGAAGTGGAGAGCATCGGGTGCCTGCGCGGGAAGAAGAGACCACGTGGTCTCTTCTTCCCGCGCAGGCACCCGATGCTCTCCACTTCCTCCTCCGGACCGCGGGGGGGGGGGGGGGGGCGGGAAGAAGAGAGCACGCCCGGTGCCGCTGACTCCAGCTGTCCTGCCGCGTTCCGCCCGGGCTGACAGCAAAGGACTCACATGCTTGAAAGCGTGGCTCTCTTAATTTTACCGGGGCAGTGCCGCCCCCGGGAAGCTGGCGCCCTAGGCGACCGCCTAGTTCGCCTAGTGCTTCCGCCGGCCCTGCTGCCTCTGCAAATATTGGAAGTTACTAAGGTAGGCAAATGTTATAAGGAAGTCAGAGAAGAAATACACATATACAAGGCTATTTTTCAGGTGTCTGCAATTTGGAGCCACCACTGCTGCTGCTGCTGCTTCTGCCTTCTTACCCAACTTCTTGCAGCATGACTGCCTCCCTCAGTCTGCTTTGTTCCTGTGGATCATGATTTGCACAGCTACCATTGCTTCCTTCATCCCAGTGGCTCAGACCACTTTTCTTGCCAGCCTGGTAAGGACTGTTCATGCTGGGGCCTTTAAGTAGTTGCACCAGCTCCCTCTTCATCAGGAAGGTAGTTCCACGTTTGCAGTCAACTTCAGCAGGCCAGGCTCCTCTTTCTCCCCCTTCCCCACCAGTCAGCAGCAGCGGTAGTTGTTAAAAATACTCCTGCCACACTCTCTCTCTCTAGGCCCCCTTCAAAACACACCGCTGCTACTTGCAGGTTCAAACCTAGACTGCTAGTTTTTGTTGTTGCTGCTGCCACTCTTTTCTCTCATTGTCTATCCTGCTGTGATCCTTTAACAGCTGATCAGGCCATGGCAAAATCAGCTCAGCTGAGCCTCAGAATCTTGCAAAGAAAGAAAGAAGAACAGGCCGTCAATGTTTTTGTAGCCATTGAATTTGCTGCCAATTTATAATACCCTTAAAGTGGCAGCGTGATGTAAAATAAATACTTTAGGATAAAAAAATGTAAATTAATTACCTGCTCCAGTAGAGGCCTGGTATAATGCTGGAAAATGCTCTGGGCTGCTGGGGAATGTTGCTGAGGGAGGCCTGTGGTGGATCCGATGCAGGTTTTAGCTAGCATATATGGCCTGGGTATTTTTTTTTTTTTTAATGTGGGTAGGCCCAGCAGAGGCAGCAACTGGCTGTTGTCGGCGACTGTTGGTTGCATATGTGAATGGGGCCGCTGGATCCTATGGAACTGTTCACAGTGATTGGAGGGGAGAAGAGATAGTCAGAGAGAGAAGGCCTGGAATGAGCAGCTGATTTTGCTGCCGCTGTTGCTTTAAGCCTCCAATCAGCTGACGGCCTGGGTGGTAAAAAAATGAAAGTGTGCATCACTAGGGGAAAGGCCCAGATAAGCATACTAGCCCTGGGGGAGCTGCTGCTGCATAGTGCAGTCACTGTGAGGCATCAGGGGCCTTGTGAAACCCTCAGTATGTTGAGATGAAGCAGACTGCAACCGCTAACATCATGAATGATGTCAGTGGGGTCATGAGGTTACTGGCTTGAAAGTATTTTTAAAAGTTCAAATAACAGAAAATTACAAAACTGGTGTGATTTAGGTGGGGAGCCCCACTGGAGTACTGGGAAACATTTTGATGAACCTGGTACTAAAATCCCCAAAAAATGCATTAAAATCAACACAATTTGTATAATTTGATGGTTATAGTCAGGGATGAGAAACTGAACTAAACAAAGTGTGGGGTCAAAAGTGTATGTTTTGGACAAAATCGAACCTGTTTTTCTTTAAGCATCATTTAGATTTAAAATAGGGCAAAACAGTTCAGGGTAATCTGGGAAGTGATGGTGTTCATTTAAAGAGGTAGTGGAAGTGCCAATTTGACCATTAATTAAGGTTGGAATAATTTATTTCTTTGATTATGGGTATGGGTGTCTTTTAGATCATTTCTGTGAAGTTTTATGGGCGTTTGAGGATTACAGGACACCTGTGGATGATGTCTGAGTGGGGATGGAGTGATGTAAACCAATCTTGGATTGTTTTAATGGGATTTTTAGGTTGTGTTTAATGGGTTTTATTCATTTTAATTTTAATTTTTGGATGCTTGGTTGAGTAAAAATAAGATCCATCAAGGAAACACCATAGTAACTATATTTATTTTCTTTTTCCATGCTTACTATTTTATCTCCTTCCTTGTAAGAATCTCATTCAGTACTCTAGAGTGTTTTTATAGTTGCATTTCATCATTCTACTTTGTTTTCTATTTTTTCCTACTCTCCTTCAGGTTCCAAAACCACGCCATATTAAAGGGAATTATTACTACTGAGCTCTAAGACATTTTTTTGAGCAACAGACAGGAAATTAGGAACTCCACTCGGCATATATAATATATAATATATAAAATATTATAAGAAGGTAGAACTTATTATTTCTTTTTTTTCAATTTTTTCCTGTGATACTGAAATTTTTCTTAATCATTGCAATGTCACTATGTCTTTTACAAATATTTTTTCTTAAATTTTTCTTTTTGAATAAATATATAATAATATAAAGAATGTAGGCATGCTTATTTTGTGATATTTCAGTTTCCCTTGCATTTATCTTCTCAAATGTCTTTCTATTCATAATTATAAGTTCAGTTGTTGGAAATCTGGCTAAGGATTATGGTCCTGATTTTTAAAATAATTTGCTTGCAAAAAACTTGCTTTTATATATGTTAATGGCTCTTATAAAATAGACCAGGGCTCTATGTGCATAAAGGCATGCACATAATCCTGTTACTCCTGTACTTTTACAAAAACTGCAGAGAGGCGTTCCAAAGCGAGGGGTCAGAGCAGAGTTGAAACTTACAGGGAGTGAAACTTTTAAACAACTCTGCATGGCTCCATATATGCACTAGGGGTGTGCATTGGTTTGTAACGTATTGGCAATCCACAACGTATAGGTCCATATTCGTTGTATTCATGGGTTCGCGAAACATATCGCGATCCATCACAAATTTATCATATCATAAGTTTTATTCTTTTGGCATACTCGCAGTGATTTCTAAGTGGCCGTTTGAAATAGGAGAACACCTTTTGGGTATATCCATAGCCAAAAACCAACCCTTTCCTCTGAGTCATCAGTGACCTCACAGCCCTGTCATAGAATGGGTCGGACAGGTTGGCAAGGAGACCAGAATGCAATGTATCAGCGGTAAGAATATTGGCAATGCAGCCAATCGTGCTCTCACTCAGTGGTCGGTGACGCTTTTGCTGATGACCCAGCACTATATATAGTTAAGCACACGAGAGCCATGCACTTTCTTTGCAGGGGTGGTCTGGGGAGGTGGTCTGCGGAAGGTGGCTGCACTCAGAGCTAGTCTGAGTTCTCAAATCTGTATTCATTTGCTAGCTAGGCTAGCTACTTTGATAGAAAAACATATTTGTTCTGCATTTGGCTGCAGTGCCAGCTACTAGCCCTGTTTTTTTTTTACTGCAGATATTCTTATTGATCTGAGATGGTTTCTCTCTGCCACTGAGAGAAGCTGCTAGCACTAGCAGTGGCATTTTGCTGCTTATTTTACCCCCTGGGGTCAGTTGCAAGCAGCATTTGGGTGTTCTGGGTGAGAGATATATTCAATTTCTAGCTAGTTTGACAGAATTGCTATTGGAAAAGGTATTTCATCAATTTTGTTGCTGTGCCAAGCAAGGGTTTTTTGTTAACTGCAGTTTTTTTTTTTAAATTGAACTCACTGTCTCTATTTGCTTCTTTAATCAAAGAAGGCAGTGAGTGCACTGGGCATCAGTGATAGTGGGCACTGGGCAGTTTTGCAGACTTACATATATTGGGACAGCGGTGCTCTGTGAAGCCAAATCCCCAGTGGGCCTCTTTTGTAGTGACAAGCTTGGTGTGTGCACATACATTACATTAGTGTACATCAAGGCACTGTGCCTGTGGGTAGGTAGTTTTGCAGACTCACGTATATTGGGACAGCGGTGCTCTGTAAAACCAAATCCCCAGTGAAGACAGATACTTCACGCATATCCAGCATAGCTGTCTGCTTCAACGGCAGGGGAGAAAGACTGATACTTCACGCATATCCAGCATAGCTGTCTGTTTCAAAGGCAGGGGAGAAAGACTGATACTTTACGCATATCCAGCATAGCTGTCTGCTTCAACGGCAGGGGAGAAAGACTGATACTTCACACATATCCAGCATAGCTCTCTGCTTCAACGGCAGGGGAGTAAGACTGATACTTCATGCATATCCAGCATAGCTCTCTGCTTCAACAGCAGGGGAGAAAGACTGATACTTCATGCATATCCAGCATAGCTCTCTGCTTCAACGGCAAGGGGAATAAAGATAAGTGGATCTATATACAGACAACCAACAAGGACTGAATTACATAGTCTGGATAAACAAATAAGCATGGGTGTAGCTTGCTTATTGCGGTGGTTACTACCCCTAACTAATTAAGCTAGATATTTCACTTAGATGTAGCTCCAACATTGCTCTTTGCACTAATGGTGGGGGTGGAAAGGAAATAGAACCAAAAGGTTACTAAGAGCCAAGAGTAACAGATAAGTATGAGAAAAAAAAAAGTGCAGAACTTGCTGGGCAGACTGGATGGGCCGTTTGGTCTTCTTCTGCTGTCATTTCTATGTTTCTATGTTTTATGTTTGTAGTTACCACATTGTTGTGTGCAGATACTTTAAATTAGTGCACATCAAATCACTGTGCCTGTGGGCAGGCAGTTTTGCAGACTCAAGTATATTGGGACAGTGGTGGTCTGTGAAGCCAAATCCCAAGTGGGCCTCTTTTGTAGTTACCACTTTGTTGTGTGCACAGACATTATATTGGTGCACATAAAGGTACCGTGCCTGTTGGCAGCCAGTTTTACAGACTCATGTATAATCGTATATTGGGACAACAGTGCTCTGTGAAGCCAAATCCCCAGTGGGCAACTTTTGTAGCTACAAGCTTGGTGTATGCACATACATTACATTAGTGCACATCAAGGCACAGGGCCTGTGGGCAGGCAGTTTTGCAGACTCAAGTGTATTGGGACAGCGGTGGTCTGTGAAGCCAAATCCCCAGTGGGACTCTTTTGTAGTTATAAGCTCAGTGTGTGCACACACATTACATTAGTGCACATCAAGGCACTGTGCCTATAGGCAGGCAGTTTAGCAGACTCACATATATTGGGATAGTGGTGGTCTGTGAAGCCAAATCCCCAGTGGGTCTCTTTTGTAGTTACAAGCTCGGTGTGTGTGTGTGCCCACACATTACATGATTGCACATCAAGGCACTGTGCCTGTGGGCAGGCAGTTTAGCAGAGTCATGTATATTGGGACAGCAGTGGTCTGTGAAGCCAAATCCCCAGTGAGCCTCTTTTGGAAATAATTCTTTTAATTGAAATCCCTAGTAGGCAGTGACATTAAATCCATAATGTCAGGGAAAGCTAGATGTGGTTGGGTGAGTGGGACTGGGAGAGGAGGCACCTCAAAAGGGTGTGCCAGTCCCCCATTAAAGTTAAAAAGGGACCTGTTGCAATCCAAAATCTTCGGAGGGGCAGGAAGATCCATCCGGAAAAAATGAAATCTAAACATGATGCACCTGTGATATCTGGACCTCCATGAATGCTGCACAGTCTTACCTCTCCCTGACAGCATACTGGTGGGACCTGGCTGAGGCAGGGGCAGGCAGCAGCTCTATTACTGAACAAGTATTAGGGTGGAGGTGGGCTTTACTGCACACCCACCTGACGGATCAGGCCCATACCACAGCCAATATTCTAGCATGCATCAGACAGATGCTGGAGGGATGGCAACTACACCAGAGAGACAGGAATCCTCAGGCAGGATTCTTTGTCACAATGGTGCAAACATGGTTAAGGCAATAACAGACAGACACTTTAAGAACATCCGATGTTTTGCACACACTCTGCACCTGGTAGTGAAGTCAGCTCTGGGGTTGGAGTCCAAGCACCAAGAGAATGAATACCTGCAGGACTTAATACACAAGTGCAGGAACATAGTAGGGCATTTCCCCAGAAGTGTGAAGGCGGAGCAGGTTCTCCAACAAAATCAGAGTGATTTGGAGATGCTCACAAGGGTCTCATTCAAGACATTGGCACCCAGTGAAATTCCACATATATGATGCTGCAGAGGTTAGTGGAGTAGCAGACACCCCTTCATGAACTTTCTGTGGCAATGGACATAGGTGTGCAGAGTCCCCTAGGGCATCATGATTGGTTAGTCATGAATCAGCTGGTAAAAATCCTACAGCCCTTCAAGGATGTCATGGAGGAGCTGAATTACAGAAGTGCCACCTTGGCTGATATCATTCCTATAGTGCATTTCCTGGATGAAAATTTGGAGGGCTTTAAACATGAAGAGGAAATGACAGCTGAGGTGCTGCATTGTCTGGACGTTTTGCAGCAGCAGGTGCAAGAGAGATTAAGGCCCTTCACAGAAGACCACACATACATGCTCGCCATAGTCTGTGATCCCCGTGTGAAAGGGAAACTCGCCCTACAGTACGATTGTCTCCTATTGGTGAAGGACCTGCTGTTAGTAAAAGTCCATGAACAGGAGCACCATAGGCAGAGACAGATTAGGCATGAAGAAGAGGAAATAGCGGGCATTTCAGAGATTTGTGCTAGCCCAAGCAGGAGCAGCACTGTCAGCGACAGCTAGTACTTCCTCCTCCTCCTCTTCAGTACGCCAAAGGCATGTTGCTCACAAAGATTCATCTTTTGTGCTACGGGCTAGAGAAAAAGCAGCTGGCATGAGTGACTCTGAGGCCACCCAAGCAAAGGAGATACCAGCACAACTGTCAGTGACCCGGTATCTCTCAGAGCCCACAGAGGACATGCAGACAGATCCATTGGCAAATTGGGCACACAAGTCCATTGTCTGGCACACATAGCCAAAGTGGCTCAGCGATATCTGTCATGTCCACCAACCAGTGTGCCCAGTGAACGTGTATTTTCAATGACAGGGGATATCATGAGCCCTCACCACTCAAGGCTGGTGCCAGAGTTGATGGAAATGCTAGTGTTTTTGAAAGTAAACCTGCCTTTGCTTGTGTTTCCAAATTTTCCCTGTGAATGGCAAGATGAATAAATGCAATTGAAAGCCTTGCAGAAGATCCAACTGCCTCCTATACTCCAGATAATATAAGCACTGCAGCACATGTACCTGACCTGAAAAGCTGTGCCTGTCCATCCACTGTCCAGGCCGTACGTCACTACAAGGGCCTGACCTGAAACGCTGTGCCTGTCCACCCAATGTCCAGGCCATACGTCCCTACAAGGGCCTGACCTGAAAAGCTGTGCTTGTCCGTCCACTGTCCAGGCCCTACGTCCCTACAAGGGCCTGACCTGAAACGCTGTGCCTGTCTGTCCACTGCCATACATCCCAACAAGGGCCTGACATCTAATGCTGTACCTGTCCGTCCACATTTTGAATGTAAGAACATAAAAAGCTGACTTAAGATGTTTGGAGCTTGCATATTTCATATGCGCAATATTTTTCATGACCTTTATAATATGGGCCGTGTTCCCTAAATCTTTCTTAGGTGCCAACAGTAATGTTTCTAGTACTATCGAAAACTGGTGGTAGTTGCACTCTAGTTCATCCTCTGTGTTCCCATTGTTTACAGAGGCACTGTGTAAACCACAAAGTCAACATAGGTTGATATTGTAGATTTGGACTTGAGTAGCGGTTTTCTTATTTCTGAGAGCTCTTCATGTTCCTTTGTCATCAGCTGAAGTGCATAAGTACACTTAATAGCTTCTGGGTATTCACAAGTAATCTCCAGCTCAGTTCTTGCTTCACAAATGGCAGTCTCTATTGCTCTAAAAGCATCCTCTGTTGAATTATCTTTCAGAAATGAAAAAGATGCCATTTTCTTCTGGCAGTGAACCAGTTCAGGAAGAAGTGTCAGGTCAAACCACAACAAACCTCCACAAAGTAAATCCTCTAATGCTGTGCCTGTCCATCCAGGCTTTAAGCCCCTACAATGGTTTGACCTCTAATGCTGTGCCTGTTCATCCAGACTTTATGTCTCTATGAGGGTTTGACCTCTAATGCTGTGCCTGACCATCCATGCCTTATGCCCCTAAAAGTGTTTGACCTCTAATGCTGTGCCTGTCCATCCAGGCCTTACGTCCCTATGAGGGTTTGACCTCTAATGCTGTGCCTGTCTGTCCAGGCCTTATGTCCCTAAAAGTGTTTGACCTCTAATGCTGTGTCTGTCTCTCCAGGCCTTAGGTCCCTAAAGGTTTTTGACTTCTAATGCTGTGCCTGTCCATCCAGGATTTATGTCTCTATGAGGGTTTGACCTCGAATGCTGTGCCTGTCCATCCAGGATTTACATCTCTACGAGGTTTTGGCCTCTAATGCTGTGTCTGTCCGTCCAGGCCTTATGTCCCTAAAAGTGTTTTACCTCTAATGCTGTGCCTGTCCGTCCAGGATTTACATCTCTACAAGGGTTTGACCTCTAATGCTGTGCCTATCTGTCCAGACTTTATGTCTCTACGAGGGCTTGATCTCTAATGCTGTGCCTGTCCATCCAGGCCTTATGTCCCTAAATGTGTTTGACCTCTAATGCTGTGCCTGTCCATCCAGGCCTTATGTCTCTACGAGGGTTTGAACTGTAATGCTGTGCCTATCCGTCCAGGATTTATATCTCTACGAGGGTTTGACCTCAAATGCTGTGCATGTCCATCCAGGCTTTATGTCTCTATGAGGGTTTGACCTCTAATGCTGTGCCTGTCCGTCCAGGCCTTATGTCCCTAAAAGTGTTTGACCTCTAATGCTGTGCCTGTCCGTCTAGGCCTTATGTCCCTAAACGTGTTTGACCTCTAATGCTGTGCCTGTCCATCCAGGCTTTATGTCTCTACAAGGGTTTGACCTCTAATGCTGTGCCTGTCCATCCAGGATTACGTCTCTATGAGGGTTTGTCCTCTAATGCTGTGCCTGTCTGTCCAGTCTTTATGTTTTTACGAGGGTTTGACCTCTAATGCTGTGCCTGTCTGCCCAGGCCTTATGTCTCTATGAGGGTTTGAACTTTAATGCTCTGCCTGTCCATCCAGGCTTTATGTCACAATGAGGGTTTGGCCTCGAATGCTGTGCCTGTCCATCCAGGCTTTATGTCCCTATGAGTGTTTGACCTCTAATGCTGTGCCCGACCATCCAGGAGCCCTTTCCTGATCAAAGGAAGGGGAACTCTCCCCGGGGTAGCCAGACAGCCTATCTCTTAGTACCTGTTGATCCATGTTAAACAGCTTTTCACAGTGAGACCTCCTCCACATCACCACACTTTGAAAGCTCGTGCTCCACTCTAGAGGCCAACCCATTGTGGGGAGCCCTTTCCTGCTCAAAGGAAAGGGAGCTCTCCCTGGGTGTAGCCAGCCTATCTCTTAACACCCTCTGGCCCATGTTGAACCGCTGTTCACGTGGAAACTTCCTCTGCCTCTGCCATGAATATTCTCATTTGTATGTCCACCAGATTTTAAAAGACCAATGAGAGCTCACTAGATGCCAATGGAAACACCCCACTCTATGGGCGAATCCATTCTAGGGAGCCCTTTCCTGCTCAAAGAAAAAGGAACTCTCCCCAGGGCCAGCCTGTCTTTCCCCTATCAAAACCACATGGACCTGACTACCTCAGCTCTGCCAGACTGTCTTTCCCCTACTTGATCAACTTGATGCTGTTGATTGTAGAGAGAACTACAGTATCCATTGAAGATTTAAGGTCTGAGATTACAGAAATTAAAACCCAGCTTCAGACATCTTCTGACCAAGAGATTTATGAGGCTTCATGCAAACAGATTGAAACATCGATGACCCAGTTCCGATCTCACCTTAAACAATTCAAAATTCAGGAATTTCGACGAGATGACCTGGATTATAAGTCAGAATGGGTGTATTTTTGGAATGCTAAAAAAAGTGTTGCCAAACGTCCACACATTACTTTTCAGGACTCGTCAGGAGACTCTTTGTCTTCCAGTGATGAAGAGAAAAATGATAAGAATGATAAAAATGAGGGGTCTGGACAAGGGATGCCGAGAACCACTAATAATAACAATCCTTTTTTAGGGTATACTCGAGATTACAAGAACCTCGGCGGGAAGAATTTTTCACAGACAAGGACCAACAAATGGGATGGACCCCGCAACAGAATGACCGAGTGGGAAGATCCAATCACATGATTTCGCATTCAACAGCGGTATTGAATCTTACTGGTAAACCTATTGATACAGTTACTATCCAGGCCTTGGAGATGGGTTTGTCTTTTATTCCCGAGAATCCATATGATCCTTTTCAAACTAGAATCGATTTGTACCGGTTTTTTAGGACTCTTCAGATTAAGGTGTTCTTTGGGGATCAAAAGGGACTTGATAACTCAGTTATTGTACCTAAATCTAGATGGATTCCTCCAGGTCCCATTGATCCAGTCTTAGACACTTATATGAAACTAGTTCTTCAGGACGTTGAAATTATGGAACATGATCTTAGCTTCAAAACCAGATTTAGGTCATACGAATGGTCTCAGCCACAACAATTAGCTATCAAAAGATTGGCTGAAGATCGAGAGATTGAAGGCTGCAGACAAAGGGGGTGCGATTGTCCTGTAAAGTCAGATGAAATATGTCCAGGAGATATATTGACAACTAAGAGATACTGCATATTATCAATTACTTTCTACAGACCCCACCAGTGAAATTCAAAATTGTATTGACAAGATTATCTCACAGAATGTAGATAAAGGTTTCCTTTCTAATCGAGAAGTCCGGGCTTTAAGGGTGGAGCATCCCACATGTGCTGTGATAGACACCTTGCCTAAAATACATAAGGATTTGCAAGCCCCCCCCTGGACGACCTATTGTGGCAAGTAGAGGTTCGATTTTAGAACCACTATCCAATTTTTTGGACTATTTTTTAAAACCTTTTGTATTGCGCACTGATTCTTTTGTTCAGGATACGACCCAAATGCTAGCCTTAATGGAGAGTGTTACATCTTTACCCAAAGATTGTATTTTAGTGACTCTAGACGTGGAGTCACTTTATACAAATATAGCTCAGCAAGAAGCATTTGACCTTATGATAAAGATCCGTAAGTCACGTGAACGCCCCCACAGGGTTCCCACAGATTTTTTGAGATCGCTATTGGAACTAGTTCTTTTCAAAAAATGTTCATGTTTGAAGGAGATTTCTACCTCCAAGTGAAATGGGTAGCAATGGGGGCCATGGTTGCCCCTGATATAGCGAATTTGTTTGTGGCAGATTTTGAAGTAAACCTAGTATATCCTTCAGAGTGGTTTAAAAACATTCAATTTTTGCGTCGCTATATCGATGATATTTTTTTCATTTGGTTGGGCTCATGTGAGGAATTGAATAATTTTGTGATATGGTTAAACAAACAAAGTCCTCATTTGAAATTCTCTTCAAAATTTAGTGCTTTCTCTTTAGTGTTTTTGGACATTACCATCACCAAATGTGGTGATCGATTATCCACTACATTGTATCGAAAAGAGACAGATCGTAATCAATTCTTAAAGTATTCGAGCTGCCACCCAAGACACCTCAAGGACAGTTTACCTATTAGCCAGTTTCTTTGCCTCAGAAGGCTATGCTCCTCGTTGGAAGAATTTAAAGCGCAATTGAAAGTTATGTGGGCTAGGTTTTGCGAATGAGGTTATCCCCGTTTGGTTATTAAGAGGGCATATAAACGCACTTTATTTGCTAATAGAGAACTCCTCTTGGGGTATAAATCCACCCAGGAATTCAAAGATTTGGTGTGTGTGTTACATTTTAGTAATAAAGCTTAAACATTGTTAATATTGTGCGGAAACATTGGGACACAGTTTCCCTTCATCAGGGGTTGCAAAATTCCCCCCGTGTTTCATTTGCAAGAAACCAAAACTTATGAGACAAAGTTGTAAGAGCCCTGGTTCAACCAATAACTGAAAATGTTCATCAAGATCAGCACCTAGGGCTTTCCCCTTGTGGCGCTTGTGAGATGTATGAGCTGTGTCTAACAGGCACAGTGTGGTGTGTTCCGAGTTTGAAATGCAAGGTATTTTTAAATCATACCACAAATTGCAGTTCAACTAATGTTATTTATGCTGTACAGTGTCCTTGTAACATGGTATACGTGGGCCGGACAAAGCATATAATTCGGACGAGACTTGTGGAGCACAAAAGTTGTATTAAAACCCAGAAACTCACTGCCCCTCTAGTAGCCCATTGGATTGAAAATAATCATCAATTTTGTGATCTGAGATGGACAGTCCTGGAAAAAATGTCTCACCCCGAGGAGGAGATGGATTAGCTTTGATGAACAGAAGAGAACAATTCTGGATTTTTAATTGAGATGTAATCGCGCCTAAAGGACTTAATGAGATTATCAATCGGTACTCTTTGATCTGACTCATGACATCATGACGTCTTTGGATGCTCCAAATGAAAAGGAGTCTGATGCTATTTTAAAGGTTTTCAATATATATCAAAAAATAGAGACAGGCAAAAGCACTGGGGACAGACCTAGATGTTAAGAACATGGCGATAGCCACTGAGAGCATGGTGAATTTGGAAGAAAAACCCCCTGAAGCAGAACCCATGGCCATGTCTGGGTGATGAATAAATTGGACATTTGAGCTAAGTTTTGAATATTTTTCTTGCTCTCTTCCTTGGGTTAAAAATAGAGTGTGATCTATCTGTCCCGGGACTTTCATGACTTTGAATATAAAAATAAGTTATTGAGAAAATGGTTGATAATAAATTAAAATAAAGGTGGTTCAAAGGTCTATACAGCTTGTTATTTCCAAGCTGTGGTCAATAAGGTCCTACAAACTCTGGCCTTGTTAGGAACAGAGGAGTGGACCCTTGGTCCGGCGATGTCTGATTAGGCCACCGCCGGTAGGCGAGGCCGATTCTCGGGATTACAGGCAGGACAGAAGAAGATCTGGATGCAGGCGCCTCCTGCTGGTCATAAAATCCAGATGCTGACGCCTCCAGAGGGTTGAAGAGCCACCCCAAGGATCCCTCAGAAGTTCAGTCCATAAGTCAAGAGCCAGAGAGGTCCGCAGCCAGTCCAGGAAACGAGAGCCAGAGATGTCCGCAGCCAGTCCAGGGGTCGAGAGCCAGAGATGTCCGCAGCCAGTCCAGGGTCGAGAGCCAGAGAAGTCCGCAGCCAGTCCATGAATCAAACACAGAAGAGTCCACAGCCGGTCCAGGGGTCGAGAGCCAGAGAAGTCCGCAGCCAGTCCAGGAATCAAGCATAGGGAAGCCAAACAGGAACCAGGAACAGAACAAACTAGTAGCCAAGAAGCCAAGGCAAGGTCTGAGGGTACAGACCTTGCTTAAATAGTCTCCAGCCAATGAGAGAGCGGCAGGAAGGAACCAGCTCACATCCTATGAGTGTTCCTTTAAAAGAAGAGCCAGAGCCGCCCACACGGCCCTAGCAGAAGTCAGGGGGCGGAGCTAAGCCACGCGAGAGAAAGCGCCGTGGCCATCTTGGAAGGGCAGCGGCAGCTACCGCTGAGAGAGCACAACTGATCCGCTAATGCCGACGGTTTGTCCGGCCCCTAGGGGCGGCGGTAAGTCCTCGGCTGACATTCATAACAGGCCTAGATGTATCAAAATGGCAAAAGGGGTGTGGTTTATGCAAATATTACCTATGTGAAGAGCTAAGTTAGTGCAAATTATTATAGGTGTCAGACCTGTTGTATGACCTGCATACAACCACTGGAGGAGGAGGAGGAAGAGAGAGAGAGAGAGAGAGAGAGAGAGACTGACCATGATGTCATCTCCCTAGATAGGTATTTGTATCCCTATGGTAGGCCCACCTAGGTATAAGTATAGGGGTTAGGAGCCACTTTGACATTCAAAGTGAGACGTACGAACAGAACAGTGCACTCTTGTAATGATTTGATGTCCTTCGGAGTGAGGAAACTCACCCAAAAATGAAATTTGTACAATGTTCTCTCCACCTAGCTTGATGTTCCCAGGTAGAGAGTCCATCAAGCTAGGTTGAGAGAACATTGCCCAAATATCATCTTGGAATGAGTTTCCTCACTCCGAAGGTCATCAAATCTTCACAAGAGACTACTGTTATGTTAGTACGTCTCACTTTGAATGTCAAAGTGGCCCCTAACTCCTACACTAATACCTAAAACTCACCTCAAGTTACTAGGTGGGCCCACCATAGGGATACAAATACTTATCTAGGTAGATGGCATCATGGTCAGTCTCTCTCTCTCTCTCTCTCAAGGGCTAGGCTGATGGTCTGGGAGCTTCAATTCACCTAAAATAGGCCTTGCAGGAGACATCACATAAGGCAATCAAACCTTACCACCTGGTCATGGCAGCTATTGCACAGCTTAATGCAATTCAAAAAGGTGTAGTTAAGTCTGTGCAATAGCTCTTCAAAGACAGGCAAATCCAGCCCACCCCTAACTCCTCCTATTTGTGTATGCAAAAATGACTTAGTGCATTTTGATAGATGACCCCATCTGTCTGCAAAAGTTTTCTACTGGGGATTTGTTGGATAGTTAGTGTTTCCCCTATCAAAACCACAGGGACCAGACTACCGCCTGCCTTGCCATACACCAAACGACTCACTCAACTCCTTGTGGTGTTCTTGCCACTATCATGGTTCTTCAGTGTGTTGGTGCTAGTCTTTCTGCTTGCTATGTTCCCCCTTCATTGTGCTGTAGGATGTTGATGCCACTTGTCTTGCCACTTTACCTGTTGTGCTGCCTTCGAGGGTTCATGCATCTGTTATCGGTGCTCTCTTTTGAAGCTGTGGTGTGTTTTTGACACTCTCGCTGCTGCTTTGTGCCTCTGTTAAAGAACTCTTGCCACTTCTGGTACCCCTTTGCCCCTTTATTTTATTTATTTATTTTATTTAATTTCTTTTACTATACCGATGCTCAAGACTAGGTCTTATCGTACCGGTTTACAATGTAACTGAGGGGAAACCAATTAACATCAAGGTAGAAAGTAAAGTTACATTAAACAGGGAGCGTAAAACCTGGGCAATGGAAGACAGTACAGAATTTAAACTAAGAAACAATTAGAGAGAGATAAATATATAATCAACAAAAACTATAAGATACGTAAACATAGATTTATCCTAGGCAGTTATTAGCATGGTATGTCCAGTGGGAGAAGGAAAGGGTGAGGTTGGGTGGGGGGGAAGGGGAGAGGGAAAAGAGGGGGTAGGGATTAGGGAGGGGTGGGAGAATGAGAGTCAGTGATGGTTGAGGAGATCCTTCAGCGGTAGGCTTCTGCAAACAGCCAGGTTTTCAATTTCTTTCTGAATGTTGAATGGCATTGTTCTTGGCGTAAGTCTTGGGGAAGTGAATTCCAATGTAGTGGACCTGCTGTTGAAAGAGCTCGCTTGTGAATAGAGTTGTGGACCGATGATTTGTTGGGGGGGGCCTTGAGCGAACCTTTGTAGGCAGTTCTGATCGGTCTTGCGGAAGTATGTAATTCGAGTGGGAAGGTGAGTTGGAGAGTGGATTGCTGGTAGACGGATTTGTGGATGATGATGGTGAGAGCCTTGAAAAGTATTCTATATTGGATGGGCAGCCAGTGTAGGATTTTTAGGATTGGTGTGATATGGTCCTTGCGACGAGTGTTTGTAAGGATCCTAGCCGCTGCGTTTTGCAGCATCTGAAGAGGTTTGGTGGACGAAGCGGGGAGACCAAGTAATAGAGCGTTACAATAGTCGATCTTTGAAAACAGTATGGCTTGAAGCACCGAACGGAAATCCTTGAAGTGTAAGAGCGGTCTAAGTTGCTTCAGGACCTGTAGCTTGAAGAAGCATTCTTTGGTTGTGGCGTTAATTAATTTTTTGAAATTCATTCTAGAGTCAAGGGTGGCCCCAAGATCTCTGACCTGGTTTGCTAATGGGATGCTAGCATTATTTGCGAGGGGGTTGTTGTCACTAGGGGAGATAACCAGTAGTTCCGTTTTGGAAGTATTTAGGACCAGGTTGAGACTAGAGAGCAGAAGGTTGATGGCGTGTAAGCAGTTGTTCCAGAAATTTAGAGTAGAGATGGGGTCCAAGATGGGGATTATGATTTGTACATCGTCCGCGTATATAAAGTGGGTGAGATTGAGACTATTGAGTAGCTGGCATAAAGGGAGTAGATATATATTGAACAGGGTAGGGGAAAGTGACGAACCCTGAGGTACGCCTTGGTTTGATGGAATGGAGTGAGATTCTTTGTCATTTATTTTGACTTTGTAGTGTCTGTTGTTCAGAAAGGATGTGAACCAGAGCAGTGCAGAGCCGGATATGCCTATTTCCATTAAACGGTTTAAGAGGATAGTGTGGTTTACCGTGTCGATCGCGGCAGAGATGTCGAGAAGGGCTAGCAGGTAAGATTGTCCCTTGTCAAGGCCCATCAGGCCCAACAGTGCCTTAGGCTATCCATGCCACTTTGGTGCCACTTTGCCACAGTCTAAGAACCTTGGAGCTCTTTTCTCGTTCTGATGATTGCTCCCCAGACTTTTCATCAGAATTGACAAGAAAACCCCAATTCTGCAGCCAAAAATAGGCTGCAAATACTTCCCCCAATGACTTTAATGGGAAAATGAAAAACGAATGAAACTAATAAACAAATTGGTTTTTCCCCCTATGAAACTAATGAAATGAATGTTGGTCCCGGTGAAACGAAAAACAAAATGAAGCTAATTTTTTTCCTTCTGCACATCCCTACAATGCACCAGTTTTCAAAGCATACATACTAATACGTTTGTTTTGAAAATTATATGAGAGTATATGCAGAAACTCACCCATACAGTGATCCATCTACTCTTTGTAATACATAACTTGTGCACGTGAATTTACATGCATACATTTTAAAATCAAAAGTATGCCTATAAATCCAAGCTCCAAGAATGCCTATAATTAGACCATCATACTAGGCATCATCAGAATAAAATGTGTTCAAAACATTTCATGCTCTTCTGCCTTATTTATAATCATCGGTCTCTGAGTGTTAAAGAATATTTGGTTTTTTGTGTTTTTTATCTGCATTTAAAAACACATTCAGCCATCTTTAAATATTAGCAAAAGTCCAAAACTACTTAGCTTCTGAGATCTGACTGCCAAAGAAATTCCCACGCATGCCTTGATATTCCCGACATGTTTCAGACCGCAGTTCTTCTTCAGGGTATAATAAAGTCAGTCTAGAAATCAAAGGCTGAAAATAAAAAACTGTTCAGATAAATCTTTTGAAATTAGAAAACAGTTTGAACAACTCATTGGCATAATGGCAGATAGACCGGAAGTTATGTCTAAGTTAAAAGTCTACTTAATATAAGACCCAATAGAAATAGCAGGAAACAAAAATCAAAAAGTGATAAGACGTGCTATATAGGAGAATCCTGAATATGATCAAATATGTACCTTCATACGTAGCTGTGAAAGATGTAGCTATTGTGTCTATAAGCCAATTACTCTGAGGCTTTAAAAATCATTAGGTACCTTGATCATTGTTGGTAATTTTTTGCCACACCGATGATGTTTACAAATGGTGATTTTTTTGTCATTCAAATGGTGTTTACAAATGTTGATAACCTTGACTTGTTTGCTTGCACTTACTTTTCCACATAGAATGGTAAAAGAGTTTTCGTGTGTCTCGATATGCCACTTATCTTATGTTGTCCGATGGACTCAGACGGATGTAGTTGATCTCTGGCGAAAATTATATAGCCGACATCTAGATGTTTCAGAGCAAAAAGCTCCTTCTTCATGAGTTTGAAACTGCCAGGGTGTCCGGCAGCAAAAGGCTGCTCTATAAAATGGCTCAGCTGACTGTAAATTTGCTACGTGACAAGGCAGCAAAAAACTGCTCTTCAGTAGAAGTTTTTCCAAAAAGATTGTAAATGGTGCGTTGTGCACTGCGATTAAGTACACTTGGAAAGAAACCCCATTGTTCCCTGTTGGGGATACTTCAAGCAATGACAATGCTATCACTCATGGACATGCGCCAGAATTCAACTACATCCATCTGAGTCCATCGGACAACATAAGATAAGTGGCATATCGAGACACACGAAAACTCTTTTACCATTCTATGTGGAAAAGTAAGTGCAAGCAAACAAGTCAAGGTTATCAACATTTGTAAACACCATTCGAGTGACAAAAAATCACCATTTGTAAACATCATCGGTGTGGCAAAAAATTACCAACAATGATCAAGGTACCTAATGTTTTTTAAAGCCTCAGAGTAATTGGCTTATAGACACGATAGCTACATCTTTCACAGCTACGTATGAAGGTACATACTTGATCATATTCAGGATTCTCCTATATAGCACATCTTATCACTTTTTAAGTTAAAAGTCTGTCAGGTACCGGTAATCATGCTGTCTGAACTATAAATCAAATGACGTAAAAAGGATTCAGCGCTAAAGACTGCTTTGATGTCATATTAGAGAATACAATTGATATTAATCCAGCAGGTTCTATGGTATTCAAAACAAAGTTCCGATGTTATTCATGGTAGTTCAGTCGATGAACAAGATCACCACTGCGCTTGGTGACATACACATGCTCTGTTATATGCCTCTTTAAGTCAGTAAATAAGTGAGCACAGTCGATATAGTGTTGTACCAGTGGAGCTTGCAATTTATTAGTAATAATGCAACTGCAATGTTCTATGACGTGTTTACGGACAGGATGTGCGGCCAACATACTTCTTCTCACAGGGACAGATAATTACATAAATCACATTAGATGTAGTACATTTGGAAAAACTATGTGCTTTATAAATCTTCCCCATGGATTGGTCACACCAAGAGACACCCGTGATAGATTGACTACAAACAGAACATCCATTGCAGGTCCAATTTCCGACCATAGTAGTAATTTGATCCACATCTGTGAGACTGTCGGCAGCCATAAATAAACCACAAAATCACATATATTCTTGCTGCATTTATAGGCTATTAGTGGTTTTTGAGAAAATGTAGAATATAGTTGAAGTAAAGGCCAATATTTAAAAATAAGTGACGTCACTCGAGGCACTATGGCAGTATATTTTAATGTGCACACAAGGCAATCTTCTTCGCAGTCCTCCTCCTTATCCAATAATAGCCACTGTCGTTCGGCATGCTTAGCTCTTTTGAAAGTACATTTTATGATTTTAAAATGATAGCCACGCTGCAAAAGGCAAAAGGCGTCTGAATAACAATTCAGAATGATATAAAAAATCTGAAATAGTAGAACAATTATGGTTGGGTCTTAGAAACTGACCCATGGGAAGATTCTTTTTCAAGTAATAAGGATGAAAACTGCAGAAATGTTAAGAGTATTCCTATCACTGCTTTTTCGAAAAATTGTGGTGTTTAAACATGTTCCCAATCTGCCACTATGCCAGTGAGTTGTTTGAACTGTTTTCTAATTTCTAAAAATTTTTTCTGAACATTTTTTTAATTTTCAGCCTTTTATTTCTAGACTGACGTTATTATGCATTGAAGAAGAACTGCGGTTTGAAACACGGCTCCATGTCTGGAATATCAAGGCTTGCGTGGGAATTTCCTTGGCAGTCGAAAAGGTGCTTTTGCCAAGATTTCAGAAGGTAAGTGGTTTTGGACCTTTGCTAATATTTAAAGATGGTTGAATATGTTTTTAAATGCAGTTTAAAAACTCAAAAAACAAATATTCTTTAGGACTCATAGACCGATGATTATGAATAAGGCAGAAGATCATGAAATGTTTTGAACATATTTTATTTGATGACGCCTAGTATGATGGTCTAACTATAGGCATTCTTGAATGTTATATATGAGGAGAGTTTATTGCCTTGTCAATTTTATAATAAGCCATTTATGTGGACAAACTCTTGTTTTATATGCTTAAATAGCTTTGATAATTCATTCCTAAATGTATGAATCCAGGGAGAATAGTGAAAGCTCTTCATGCCCTGCTGAATTTTCTAATATAATGATTGCCACTAAAAAGACATTTTGTATAAAATTATTGCATTTTTGCTATTTATTCTTGTGTCAGGGATGAGAAATATTATAAATACCTCAGAAAAAGCAGGAATTCTAAATAACAAGGGAGACAAACTGAAACCTCCTTACCATTGTTGCTTTTCTCCATTCTATATGCCTCCTTTCCCTTCACCACCCCCTACTATGTGTCTCCTCCCATCCCATTGGTCCTCTGTGTAGCTCTTCTACCCTACCATTTTTCTTTGTCTCAACCTTATATGACCAAGAAAATATAAAACTAATTAAGCAGATTGTATATTCTCACAGGACAAACAGGATGGTAGTCCTCACATATCGGTGACATCACAGGATGGAGCCCAATCACGGAAAACTTCTGTCAAAGTTTCCAAAACTTTGACTGGTCCCTACTGGGCATACCTAGGATGGCACTAACCCTGCAGCCAGCAGGGGTCCCCCTTCAGTCTTCTTTTTTCATGCAGCAGTAGCCTCACGGTTAAGGAGCTCTGCAGAGATTCCTAACAGGAATTTTCCTCACGGAATTACTAAAAGTTAATTTGCCCCACAGGGGTCCCTCCTCTGACTTTTTTTCAAGCCACGGTACTCCGGTAAGTTTTTACCCGTTTTCCGTCGATTACCGTCGAGTTTGGCCCTCGCAGTCTAATGGCCGTCGACCATACCGCGGCTCAATTTTTGCCATGGCGTCAGGGTTCCGACAGTACCAGGACTGTAATCACACCATGTCCATCACATAAAGTCTGTGTAATGTGTCTTGGACGAGAGCACAATGTCTTGACCTGCACCAAATGTGCCCTAATGACATCAAAAGGTTGCAAGGCCAGAATGGAGAAGATGGAACTTCTCTTCTGTGCTCAAACCCCGACTCCGTCCATTGCATAGACGTCATCGGAACTGGCACCGTCAACTTCATGCCAGCATCGTCCACCGACCGGTGACCATCAGGCATCGATGACATCTCGGCCTTCAACACCCTCTACTCCCCCTAGGACCGAGGGGATCGTAGAGACAAACATCACCACCGGAATAGAAAGTCTCGGACCATTGAGGGAGAGAAATCATCGACTTCGCCATCATCCAAGCCGCCGTCGAAGAAACCCCGTCCGGAAAATGCACCGACCTTTTTGGCGACTGGGTCACCAAGGCAACCCTCCCCCCAACGGGGCATCGGGAGCCGCGACTCTGCCTTTAACGGTGGTCCCTCCGGCTATGCCTCTGCCTCCTTCTTCTGTTCCAGAGCCGGGGCTGCTTGCTCCAGGTGTCGAAGAAGAACTGGACCAGATGGTTCAGGAGGCCATCGACAAGGCGATGCAATGACTCCAGGTTCCTCCGGCACCGACACCAGTACCGATTGCGGAACCAATCACCGACCCGATTCCGGCAGCATTGGCACCGCTGCTCTCCAGGATGGAAGCGCTAATTGCCGTTTTTCCACCGATGGACTCTGGGTCACCAATGGTGCCGGTGCCCTTCCTGCTCACTCTGTCATCGGGAGGATAAACACCATTTCACATTCCTTCTTAGGGAGTTCTTCCTCAGCCATCGATGCCGATACGTCCATTGCCACCGATCCAACCATTGGTGCTGATATGCCCGTCGGCGCCACTGAGCTATCCATCGATGCCTTCGATGCCTTCATCGATGCCTCCAATTATTCCTTCGATTCCTTCGGAGCCTAGACCAGGACCTTCAGGTATCCTACCATCCCGTCCCCCTCTACATCCTAGAGGGGCAGGTGCTGATCCCTATGATACCTGGACTGATGATTCCTCACCAGACACCGATGATTTGCCTTCAGCACCTTCACCCACTGAAAGTAGAAAGTGTTCTCCTCCAGAGGACTTTTCCTTTATAAATTTTGTGAAGGAAATGTCTGAATTGGTTCCCTTCCAATTACAGACTGAACAGGATGATAGGCATCAGATGATGGAGTTGCTCCAATTCTTGGATGCTCCCAAGGTAATAACCTCCATACCTATCCTCCAGGTTCTTCTAGATCTCCTGAAGAAGAACTGGGAACATCCTGGCTCCATTGCTCCAGTCCACAGGAAAGCTGACACTATTTAGTGCAGTCAGCTCTGGGCTTTCAGAAACCATAATTAGATCACCCAATATAACAGGGTCATTTTTAAACAGATACAAGACTTGATGGATTCCCTGCCTCAGCAATTTCAAGAACAGCTCCAAACCTTAGTAAACAAAGGTTTTGAGGCAGGCAAGCATGAGATCAGATCATCTTATGATATCTTTGGTACTGCTGCTAGGGTATCTGCAGCTGCTATTTCAGTGAGAAGGTGGGCCTGGCTCAAGTCTTCTGACCTTTGCCCTTAGGTACAAGACAGTTTATCTGACCTGCCTTGCATAGGAGATAATCTGGAGAACAGATTCAACGGACTGTGGCGGAACTTAAGGACCATCATGAGACCCTAAGACAGCTCTCTCTGATGCCTTCTGACTATTCTTCTAAACAGCACTTCAGAAAGGACTCTAAAAAGTCATTCTTCTGCCCGAAGCAGTCCTACCCGCCACCAACCAAATCCCGTGCCACAAGACCTTTTCAAAAAGCACAGTCTCGTCAAACGCGTAAACAAAACCACAAGCAGCTCCTCAGCCAGGGCCTGCTTCAGTTTTTTGACTTCTACCTAGAGAGCAGCAGCCAGATTCCACTGCCTCACATACCAGTGGGAGGTCGATTGTGCCACTTCCACAACATATGGCACTCAATCACCTCAGACCAATGGGTACTGGCGATAATTGCTCAGGGTTACCATCTGAACTTTCTCTCTGTGCCACCGGACTCCCCACGTCTACCGATGTGGAGAATATCCGATCACTCCATCCTTCTGGATCAAGAGGTCTCCCTCCTTCTCCAGTCCAAGGCAATAGAACCCGTACCATACTCTCAGCATGGCCTAGGGTTCTATTCCCGGTACTTTCTAATCCCCAAAAAATCGGGAGGCGTTCGTCCTATTCTGGACCTACGGGTCCTCAACAAGTACCTCCAGCGAGAGAAGTTCAAGATGGTAACCTTAGGCTCGCTTCTTCACCTTCTACAAAGAGGAAGACTGGCTCTGCTCTCTGGACCTCCAGGACGCATACACTCATATTGTGGTAACTCCATCTCATTGCAAATACTTGAGGTTTCTAGTAGGCCCCAAGCACTATCAATACAGAGTGCTTCCATTCGGCCTAGAATCTGTGCCACGAGTCTTCACAAAATGCCTCGTAGTAGTTGCAGCCTTCCTCAGGACCCAAGGTGTTCACGTCTACCCCTATCTAGACGACTGGTTAATCAGGGCTCCCACTCAGCAAGCTGCTCTGTCGTCCTTCAATCTAACCTTACATACTCTAATTTCATTAGGATTTCTCGTCAACTACGACAAATCCTACTTAGTCCCATCTCAAACCTTGTCGTTCATTGGGGCAGACTTGGACACCTTGCAGGCAAAGGCTTTTCTTCCTCGACAGCGAGCTCTCACTCTCGTGTATCTTGCACACCAGCTGAATTCTCAGCACTCTGCGACTGCACTCCACTTTCTCATCCTCCTGGGACATATGACGTCCTCAGTTCAGGTCACACCAATGGCCTGTTTGACCATTAGAGTCATGCAGTGGACTCTAAGGTCTCAATGGACTCAAAGCGTTCAGCCCCTGTCGACCATTGTCCACGTAACCGACTCACTCCGTCAGTCTTTAGCCTGGTGTTAAAATCAGAGCAATCTCCTCCATGGCTTGCCCTTTCAGGCTCCAAAACCTCAATTAATTCTCACCACCGATGCTTCCAACCTCGGATGGGGAGCCCATGTGGCCGATCTACAGACACAAGGACCTTGATCTCCAGAGGAAGCCAAACACTAGATAAATTTCCTGGATCTTTGAGCAATCAGATATGCTCTCAGGGCATTTCAGGATTACCTCTCAAATCAAGTTATCCTGATCCAGACGGACAATCAGGTGGCGATGTGGTACATCAACAAACAGGGAGGCACGGACTCCTTCCTTCTGTGTCAGGAAGCTGCACAGATTTGGGCGGAAGTTCTCTCCCATACGATGTACCTCAGGACCACCTTCTTGCCGGGAGTGGACAATGTGTTGGCAGACAAGCTGAGTCGCATCTTTCAACCACACGAGTGGTCTCTCAACCCCTCGGTAGCGAACTCCATCTTCCAACAATGGGGATATCCTCAGATAGACCTCTTTGCGTCTCCTCAAAACCGCAAAGTAGAGAAGTTCTGCTCTCTCATTCGCAGCAAACACTCTCAGCCCATAGACTCATTCTCCCTCTTGTGGGCATCCGGTCTACTCTACGCATTCCCTCCACTTCCTCTTCTGCCTGGAGGCAGGCGCAAAAGGTAAAATAATGATCGGGGGGGGTTAGAGTAGGGCTGGGAGGGGAAAGATTAGGGGAAGGGGTGAGAAAGTCAGGCTAGGGGGAAGGGAAGTTCTTAGGCAGTTCCGATTTCAGAGTGGCCTGGGAGGGAACGGAGGAAGCTAGCGTGGCTCGGCGCGCACAAGGTGCACAATTGTGCACCCCGTTGCGCGCGCCGACCCTGGATTTTATAACATGCGCACGCCTGCGCGCATGTTATAAAATCGGGTGTATATGTGCGCGCGCTGGGTGCACTTCTTTTAAAATCTATCCCTTTCTGTGTTGGTCTCTTTCAAGACAAACACATCCTGCCGTTTGAGGGTTCGAGAGGCCCATGTCAATACCTGTGGCAAAGTGCTTAACATATATGCTTCTCACAGATGTCTATCATGCTGGCAGGTGTACCTAGTTTTCTATGCATACTTTGCACTATGATTCCATCATTATCACGAAGGGACCAGGCAACTAGAGACATCAATAATGTTGGATTACACACATGCCAGGAACATACTCAATGGCCATGTGTAGATGCACAAATTGCTGGAGGTAGTCTGTCCCCAAAAAAGGGCAAACACTTATCGGTGAGTGACGTGCTGTGTTAACCTTGGACTACATCTGTTTCTGCAGGTGATGTTTGCCTTGTTGTTCCCTCCATTTCCACCCTTATTCATACCTCAGAGTAGGCAGTTTGTATGTGCATCCATTTTGCCCAGACTGTCTTTTGACACAAGTGATCCTGTGCTTCCACTGTTTACAATGGGTGCCTCAGAGATACAATTGTATCATTGGGTGAGAAAATGGGCTCTCACTTAAAGACCATTCCACCTGCTGCTCACACTGTTTATTCCTTGTGTTGAAGGGGGGATGGGGGGATGGGAAACTTGACAGCGTCAGACCTCAGATATGGTGTATCTCATTTCCGAATGAATAGATATCTGCCTGTAGTGTACCTCTTCTAGCCCTCGAACCCTGATGCTCTTCCATCTAGTACTTGGAGTGGGTCTAATTGTCCTGTTACTTGGGGGTGTGCATGGTTCCAAGAGCTTCAGCTGCCAGAGAGGGTTTGTGGATTGGGTTTTTTTTTTTGGTTTTTTTTTTTTTTGGGGGGGGGGGTTGCTTGAGGCCTACTAGTACTCCTATTAGATGTTCCCTTTTTCCAGACTGTGGCCTAATTAACCTGCTCTCTGTAGAATAGATCCTGGACATTCCACAGAGGCTGCTACACCGGGCCACATCTTTTGTGCCTTTCTCTGGCAGATGTATATGTTGGCAGATTATACCTACAAAGTTGCTGCCATAAGTGGCTCGATATGTTTTGTGTGCATACATAGAAGTGGTTGCATATTTCTGCTGCTGATTTTAGGGAATAGGGTTAACAGCCTATTTTCCCAGCATCACTTGTCTTAAGAACATAAGAAAATGCCATACTGGGTCAGATCAAGGGTCCATCAAGCCCAGCATCCTGTTTCCAACAGTGGCCAATCCAGGCCATAAGAACCTGGCAAGTACCCAAAAAACTAAGTCTATTCCATGTTACCATTGCTAAAGGCAGTGGCTATTCTCTAAGGGGTATATCTTTAAAAAATACGCGATCGCGTACTTTTGTTCGTGCACCAGGCATGAACAAACGTACGCTGGATTTTATAAGATACGCGCGTAGCCGCACTTATCTTATAAAATCCGGGGTTGGCGCGCGCAAGGGGGTGCACATTTGTGCAACCTGCGCGCGCTGAGCACAGCGGCGCTGCCTGTTCCCTCCGAGGCAGGCCCGATTTCGGAGCGGCCTCGGAGGGAACTTTCCTTCGCCCTCCCCCCACCTTCCCCTCCGTTCCCCTACCTAACCCACATCCCCGGCCCTATCTAACCCCCCCCTACCTTTGTCGGCAAACTTCGCCTGCAGAAAGCAGACGTAACTTTGTACGCGCCGGCCAGCAGCCCCGCTCCGTCCTCCGGTCCCGGGGGCTGGTCCGGAGGCCTCGACCACGCCCCCGGGCCCGCCCTTGAAACGCTGCGGCACGCCCCGAAACGCTGCGTCATTTCGGGAGCGCCCCCAGACACGCCCCCTCCCGCCCCTTTTCGAAAGCCCTGGGACTTACGTGCGTCCTGGGGCTTTACGCGCGCCGGCGGCTTATGCAAAATAGGCGCGCCGGCGCGCGCAAGCCTTTTAAAATCCGCCCCTTAGTGAACAATAGCAGGTAATGGACTTCTCCTCCAAGAACTTATCCAATCCTTTTTTAAACACAGCTATATTAACTGCACTAACCACATCCTCTGGCAACAAATTCCAGATTTAATTCTGCGTTGAGTAAAAAAGAACTTTCTCCGATTAGTTTTAAATGTGCCCCATGCTAACTTCATGGAGTGCCCCCTAGTCTTTCTACTATCCGAAAGAGTAAATAACCGATTCATATCTACCCGTTCTAGACCTCTCATGATTTTAAACACCTCTATCATATCCCCCCTCAGCCGTCTCTTCTCCAAGCTGAAAAGTCCTAACCTCTTTAGTCTTTCCTCATAGGGGAGCTGTTCCATTCCCCTTATCATTTTGGTAGCCCTTCTCTGTACCTTCTCCATCGCAATTATATCTTTTTTGAGATGCGGCGACCAGAATTGTACACAGTATTCAAGGTGCGGTCTCACCATGGAGCAATACAGAGGCATTATGACATTTTCCGTTTTATTCACCATTCCCTTTCTAATAATTCCCAACATTCTGTTTGCTTTTCTGACTGCCGCAGCACACTGAACTGACGATTTCAATGTGTTATCCACTATGATACCTAGATCTCTTTCTTGGGTTGTAGCACCTAACAAGGAATCCAACATTGTGTAATTATAGCATGGGTTATTTTTCCCTATATGCATCACCTTGCACTTATCCTCATTAAATTTCATCTGCCATTTGGATGCCCAATTTTCCAGTCTCACAAGGTCTTCCTGCAATTTATCACAATCTGCTTGTGATTTAACTACTCTAAACAATTTTGTGTCATCTGCAAATTTGATTATCTCACTCGTCGTATTTCTTTCCAGATCATTTATAAATATATTGAAAAGTAAGGGTCCCAATACAGATCCCTGAGGCAGTCCACTGTCCACTCCCTTCCACTGAGAAAATTGTCCATTTAATCCTACTCTCTTTTTCCTGTCTTTTAGCCAATTCGCAATCCATGAAAGGACATCACCACCTATCCCATGACTTTTTACTTTTCCTAGAAGCCTCTCATAAGGAACTTTGTCAAACGCCTTCTGAAAATCCAAGTATACTACATCTACCGGTTCACCTTTGTCCACATGTTTATTAACTCCTTCAAAAAAGTGAAGCAGATTTGTGAGGCAAGACTTGCCCTGGGTAAAGCCATGCTGACTTTGTTCCATTAAACCATGTCTTTCTATATGTTCTGTGATTTTGATGTTTAGAACACTTTCCACAATTTTTCCTGGCACTGAAGTCAGGCGAACCGGTCTGTAGTTTCCCGGATCGCCCCTGGAGCCCTTCTTAAATATTGGGGTTACATTTGCTATCCTCCAGTCTTCAGGTACAATGGATGATTTTAATGATAGGTTACACATTTTTACTAAAGGTCTGAAATTTTATTTTTCTATTCCTTCAGAACTCTGGGGTGTATACCATCCGGTCCAGGTGATTTAATAGTCTTCAGTTTGTCAATCAGGCCTACCACATCTTCTAGGTTCACCGTGATTTGATTCAGTCCATCTGAATCATTACCCATGAAAACCTTCTCCATTACGGGTACCTCCCCAACATCCTCTTCAGTAAACACCGAAGCAAAGAAATCATTTAATCTTTCCGCGATGGCCTTATCTTCTCTAAGTGCCCCTTTAACCTCTCGATCATCTAATGGTCCAACTGACTCCCTCACAGGCTTTCTGCTTCAGATATATTTAAAAAAGTTTTTACTGTGAGTTTTTGCCTCTACAGCCAACTTCTTTTCAAATTCTCTCTTAGCCTGTCTTATCAATGTCTTACATTTAACTTTCCAACGTTTATGCTTTATCCTATTTTCTTCTGTTGGATCCTTCTTCCAATTTTTGAATGAAGATCTTTTGGCTAAAATAGCTTCCTTCACCTCCCCTTTTAACCATGCCGGTAATCATTTTGCCTTCTTGCCACCTTTTTTAATGTGTGGAATACATCTGGACTGTGCTTCTAGAATGGTATTTTTTGACAATGACCACGTCTCTTGCACATTTTTTACTTTTGTAGCTGCTCCTTTCAGTTTTTTTCTAACTATTTTCCTCATTTTATCAAAGTTTCCCTTTTGAAAGTTTAGGACGAGAGCCTTGGATTTGCACACTGTTCCTCTTCCAGTCATTAAATCAAATTTTATCATATTATGATCACTATTGCCAAGCGGCCCCACCACCATTACCACTCTCACCAAGTCCTGTGCTCCACTGAGAATTAGATCTAAAATTGCTCCCTCTCTCATCGGTTCCTGAATCAATTGCTCCATAAAGCTATTGTTTATTTCATCCAGGAACGTTATTTCTCTAGTGTGTCCCGATGATACATTTACCCAGTCAATATTGGGGTAATTGAAGTCTCCCATTATTACCGCACTACCAATTTGGTTAGCTTCCCTTTTTTCTCTTAGCATTTCACTGTCCATCTCACCATCTTGACCAAGTGGACGGTAGTATACCCCTATCACTATAGTCTTCCCCGACACACAAGGGATTTCTACCCATAAAGACTCAATTTTGTATTTAGTCTCATGCAGGATGTTTATCCTGTTGGACTCTATGCCATCCCAGACATAAAGCGCAACACCTCCTCCCGGGTGCTCCTCTCTGTCATTGCGATATAATTTGTACCCCAGTATAGCACTGTCCCATTGGTTATCCTCTTTCCACCATGTCTCTGAGATGCCAATTAAGTCTATGTCATCATTCACTGCTACACATTCTCTGAAATGCTACACATTCTCTGAAATGCTCCCTGTTCCACGCGCAGGTCACCAGAGGCAGGCAGGCAGAGCTCCGGAGTCTCAATGCGTGGATGAGACGATGGTGCAAGGAAGAGGGATTCAGTTTTGTTAGGAACTGGGGAACCTTTTGGGGAAAGGGGAGTCTCTTCCGAAGGGATGGGCTCCACCTTAACCAGGGTGGAACCAGACTGCTGGCGCTAACCTTTAAAAAGGAGATAGAGCAGCTTTTAAACTAGAAGGGGAAAGCCGACAGTCGCTCAGCAGCGCATGGTTCGGAGAGAGGTATCTTTAAAGGATACTAATGATGCATTAGAATTAGGGCATCCTGACAGTGAGGTTCCAATAATTAGAAAAGTAGTCCAAGTGCCTGTAACTAAAAACTCACCTGAGCTAAAAAATTCTAACTTATCCCTATCAATTAAAAAGCAGAATGAAAATATAAAAAAAAAACAAACTTTGAAATGTTTGTATGCTAATGCCAGAAGTCTAAGAAGTAAGATGGGAGCATTAGAATGTATAGCAGTAAATGATGACATAGACTTAATTGGCATCTCAGAGACATGGTGGAAAGAGGATAACCAATGGGACAGTGCTATACAGGGGTACAAATTATATCGCAATGACAGAGAGGAGCAGTCGGGAGGAGGTGTGGCGCTTTATGTCCGGGATGACATAGAATCCAACAGGATAAACATCCTGCATGAGACTAAATACAAAATTGAATCTTTATGGGTAGAAATCCCTTGTGTGTCAGGGAAGACTACAGTGATAGGGGTATACTACCGTCCACCTGGTCAAGATGGTGAGATGGACAGTGAAATGCTAAGAGAAATTAGGGAAGCTAACCAAATTGGTAGCGCAGTAATAATGGGAGACTTCAATTACCCCAATATAGACTGGGTAAATGTATCATCGGGTCACACTAGAGAGATAACGTTCCTGGATGGAATAAATGATAGCTTTATGGAGCAATTGGTTCAGGAACCTACGAGAAAGGGAGCAATTTTAGATCTAATTCTCAGTGGAGCACAGGACTTGGTGAGAGAGGTAACGGTGGTGGGGCCGCTTGGCAATAGTGATCATAATATGATCAAATTTGATTTAATGACTGGAAAAGGAACAGTGTGCAAATCCAAGGCTCTCGTGCTAAACTTTCAAAAGGGAAACTTTGATAAAATGAGAAAAATTGTTAGAAAAAACTGAAAGGAGCAGCTACAAAAGTAAAAAATGTCCAAGAGGCGTGGTCATTGTTAAAAAATACCATTCTAGAAGCACAGTCCAGATGTATTCCACACATTAAGAAAGGTGGAAAGAAGGCAAAACGATTACCGGCATGGTTAAAAGGGGAGGTGAAAGAAGCTATTTTAGCCAAAAGATCTTCATTCAAAAATTGGAAGAAGGATCCAACAGAAGAAAATAAGATAAAGCATAAACATTGGCAAGTTAAATGTAAGACATTGATAAGACAGGCTAAGAGAGAATTTGAAAAGAAGTTGGCTGTAGAGGCAAAAACTCACAGTAAAAACTTTTTTAAATATATCCGAAGCAGAAAGCCTGTGAGGGAGTCAGTTGGACCGTTAGATGATCGAGGGGTTAAAGGGGCACTTAGAGAAGATAAGGCCATCGCGGAAAGATTAAATGATTTCTTTGCTTCAGTGTTTACTGAAGAGGATGTTGGGGAGGTACCCGTAATGGAGAAGGTTTTCATGGGTAATGATTCAGATGGACTGAATCACATCACGGTGAACCTAGAAGATGTGGTAGGCCTGATTGACAAACTGAAGAGTAGTAAATCACCTGGACCAGTTGGTATGCACCCCAGAGTTCTGAAGGAACTAAAAAATGAAATTTGAGACCTATTAGTAAAAATTTGTAACTTATCATTAAAATCATCCATTGTACCTGAAGACTGGAGGATAGCAAATGTAACCCCAATATTTAAGAAGGGCTCCAGGGGCGATCCGGGAAACTACAGACCGGCTAGCCTGACTTCAGTGCCAGGAAAAATAGTGGAAAGTGTTCTAAACATCAAAATCACAGAACATATAGAAAGACATGGTTTAATGGAACAAAGTCAGCATGGCTTTACCCAGGGCAAGTCTTGCCTCACAAATCTGCTTCACTTTTTTGAAGGAGTTAATAAACATGTGGATAAAGGTGAACCGGTAGATATAGTATACTTGGATTTTCAGAAGGCGTTTGACAAAGTTCCTCATGAGAGGCTTCTAGGAAAAGTAAAAAGTCATGGGATAGGTGGCGATGTCCTTTCGTGGATTGCAAACTGGCTAAAAGACAGAAAACAGAGAGTAGGATTGAATGGGCAATTTTCTCAGTGGAAGGGAGTGGACAGTGGAGTGCCTCTGGGATCTGTATTGGGACCCTTACTTTTCAATATATTTATAAATGATCTGGAAAGAAATACAACGTGTGAGATAATCAAATTTGCAGATGTCACAAAATTGTTCAGAGTAGTTAAATCGCAAGCAGATTGTGATAAATTGCAGGAAGACCTTGTGAGACTGGAAAATTGGGCATCCAAATGGCAGATGAAATTTAATGTGGATAAGTGCAAGGTGATGCATATAGGGAAAAATAACCCATGCTATAATTACACAATGTTGGGTTCCATATTAGGTGCTACAACCCAAGAAAGAGATCTAGGTGTCATAGTGGATAACACATTGAAATCGTCGGTGCAGTGTGCTGCGGCAGTCAAAAAAGCAAACAGAATGTTGGGAATTATTAGAAAAGGAATGATGAATAAAACGGAAAATGTCATAAACCTCTGTATCGCTCCATGGTGAGACCGCACCTTGAATACTGTGTACAATTCTGGTCGCCACATCTCAAAAAAGATATAATTGCGATGGAGAAGGTACAGAGAAGGGCTACCAAAATGATAAGGGGAATGGAACAACTACCCTATGAGGAAAGACTAAAGAGGTTAGGACTCTTCAGCTTGGAGAAGAGACGACTGAGGGGGGATATGATAGAGGTGTTTAAAATCATGAGAGGTCTAGAACGGGTAGATGTGAATCGGTTGTTTACTCTTTCGGATAGTAGAAAGACTAGGGGGCACTCCATGAAGTTAGCATGGGGCACATTTAAAACTAATCGGAGAAAGTTCTTTTTTACTCAACGCACAATTAAACTCTGGAATTTGTTGCCAGAGAATGTGGTTCGTGCAGTTGTAGCTGTGTTTAAAAAAGGATTGGATAAGTTCTTTGGAGGAGAAGTCCATTACCTGCTATTAAGTTCACTTAGAGAATAGCCACTGCCATTAGCAATGGTTACATGGAATAGACTTAGTTTTTGGGTACTTGCCAGGTTCTTATGGCCTGGATTGGCCACTGTTGGAAACAGGATGCTGGGCTTGATGGACCCTTGGTCTGACCCAGTATGGCATTTTCTTATGTTCTTATGTTCTAATTCTCCCATCTTACTTCTTAGACTTCTGGCATTAGCATACAAACATTTCAAAGTTTGTTTTTTGTTTGTATTTTCATTCTGTTTTTTAATTGATATGGATAAGTTAGAATTTTTTAGCTCAGGTGAGTTTTTAGTTACACGCACTTGGACTATTTTTCTAATTATTGGAGCCTCACTGTCAGGATGCCCTAATTCTAATGCATCTTTAGTATCCTTTGAAGATACCTCTCTCCGAACCATGCGCTGCTGAGCGACTGTCGGCTTTCCCCTTTGTTCTAGTTTAAAAGCTGCTCTATCTCCTTTTTAAAGGTTAGTGCCAGCAGTCTGGTTCCACCCTGGTTAAGGTGGAGCCCATCCCTTCAGAAGAGACTCCCCCCTTCCCCAAAAGGTTCCCCAGTTCCTAACAAAACTGAATCCCTCTTCCTTGTACCATCGTCTCATCCACGTATTGAGACTCCGGAGCTCCGCCTGCCTCTGGTGACCTGCGCGTGGAACAGGGAGCATTTCAGAGAATGCTACCCTGGAGATTCTGGATTTAAACTTTCTACCTAAGAGCCTAAATTTGGCTTCCAGAACCTCCCTCCCACATTTTCCTATGTCGTTGGTGCCCACATGTACACAACCTGTGCATTATGCCTCTGTCTACTTGCTGGCTGCTGTAACACTGTGTCAGCAATGTGTGACAACTGAGGAGGAGTTGTGTAGGTTAGACCAAATCAACAGCCTAAGAGCAGACAGCTAGGAGACATGCTGTTGCTTGGGAGCAGGCAGACCACAATGTGACTGGAAAGGTTGCCTCAGTGTTCTTCAGTTTGCAGAGGATTTTTGGATTACTTTTTTTGATATTCCCTGGATCACCTGGTCTTGCCTCAAGGAGGAAAAAAAGATGACCTGCTTCTGGGCTGAACAAGGACATCTCCAGTATGAGTGACTAAGTAATTTTGTGGAGCTTTTTGTCTTTTGCTCTGGGAAGAAGCTTGCTGTGACCCTTTCTGGCCCAGAGTAGGGAAAAGAGAAGAGTTATTATTCCCTGCCACACTAGACCTTTCATCTGACAAAGCCCGTTTACCATCTGAAGAAGAAAACTGTGAGTATGAATTGTTTGGAGACCTCCACTGGACCGAGCTCCAGGAGAAGATTTGAATGCTTCAAGAATCTGAAATACATCTGGACTTCAGATATTACCTGGGACGGGATCCAATGCATAAAGAAGACCTCTGCCTAACTGGGATACTTGGCTTTCCATGCCAATGAAGGTATTCCAAGAAGTCAATGCCAATGGGCACCTTCATAGATAGAGAAGCTATTTAATAATAACTTTGGGACATGAATGTAACCAGAATCAAGTGTGTATATAGTGCCAATTACTTTGGAAGCACTGCAGAAACTCTGAACACCCAGCCAGAGCATCCAGTCTGTTTATTCTGATGCATTCATCTGGTCAGTCATCTCCCTCCCTTCAGAGAATCCGCACCCTAGGTTTGTTGAACTGTAAAGGGACTTAGCCCTAGGACCGAGTGTGACCCCTGCCTTCAAGGATAATAGTACCAGAAGAGTGGCTACAGAAGATATTGCTAGGATATTGCTAGCAGACTTGTTTCAAACTGACTTGCATTTGGAATTAAAACATTATGTTAGGTTTCATTTAGGGCTGTATAAATTTCTTTGGCATGACTAATGCTGACTTTTAGTTTCTTGAAAATTTAACCTCTTATTAGCCTCTTACTAGCATGCCAAGAGTACTTGGAGCAGTTAGTGCTTCTTTCAAGGAGTTTGGCTGGATTTCTTTGCCACGTCAGATATTTTTATCCTGCATTCATCTAGTTCCAACCCAGGAAGCAGTTCCAGTATTTAGCTGAACCATATGTTAATCAAAAGGGAAGCAAAGGGTTAAGCCAAACCAAAGTCAGCCATGTAGCCAGCCAATAGATCTATTTAAAACAAAACAAAACAAAAAAAAGCAGACCTCAGGGACTTTAACCAAGGGCTGCAGTTAACTATAAACAGCTGTTTCAAGATAACAGCCTTCCACTGGTAAAACTAGTTCATTTTTCTTTACAATGAAGCCTTTCTTGTAAGAAGCATTCAGCAAGGGAAGGGCTGGCTGTCTGGCAATAATCAGAATTAAAGGGGTGGGGGAGGTGAATTGTCAGATCTCCCAGCAAAAGCTGACATTTATATAACAATTCTCTGTCCTCTCCTGAAAGCTAAAAAAAAAAACAGACATGCATTTTATTTGAAATTCCTTTGGAAGAAGACTATTCTGCTCCTTTTTTTCCCTAGTGTCAATGTTAACTCCGAGTCATGGAGATACAAATTAAACAGGTTCTTTATTTTTCTTCCTTTTATCCTTGCTTGAGGCACAGAACAGACAAAAGCACGCACTGCATTAGTATTTATCCTAAATTTTGGAGCAACTAATAGTGTAATTTAAGAAGCTCTTGTAGAAAGAGGAGCTTTAAAAACCTCTAGTTTTTTTCTGGTATTCTTTGTTTCATTGTTCTCGCATACATTTTCTCCCTCTCTGCCTTTTTTTCTCTTTCTCTCTTTCTCCCTGTCCCTCCTTCCAATCTTCCTTGCAAATTACTAATCATGGGTTACAATCACATTTTTTTTAAATTAAAGAATTGTTTAAATGAGCATTATTTTGAAGGGCAATGCAATAGAAACCTCACAATAAGATTAGTTTGAAGAGTACTTTGTATTTTCTCAATTCCACTTTCCCCGAAACAAGTTTGAAATGCATTAGATTTTGAGGTGAACCAAAGAATCGTGGCATTTCTGTCTCATTATGTACAGTCTGCTCCTCAATGAACTCTCCTACCAATAAATCTAAAATGCATTCCATCTAAGTTCCAAACACATTTGAGCAATGTGTCTACAGCTGAGGTACAATGCATTCTAAATGGAATGGCGTAAAAGAAATGGTAAGTTTTACTTAGTTTACCTCAAAGGAACTATGGAAGGAGGAGAAGCCTGAGAGTCAGTTTACGAGATTATAGGGATGTGCTGTCTTTATAAACAATATGAAAACTTCTACAATATTAGTTATATCATTTTGCACCTTTTCCCATTCAATATGGTATAAAAACCCAACTTTTTTTTTTATGTCATTTTAGTATGTGCTAAAACATTTTAGTCTTCACTCGGGCCGATACAGTAAGACACGCAGGAGAGCCGGCGAGTGCCCGCTCTCCCAACATGTGCCCAGGCCACTCTCCTGGGCGCGCAATTCAGTAAAGAAAGATATGCAAATTAGGGCCCGTGATAAAAGGAGGTGCTAGGGACACTAGCGCATCCCTAGCACCTCCTTTTTGACAGAAGCGGTAGCTGTCAGCGGGTTTGACAGCCGACGCTCAATATTTCCGGAGTCGGTTCTCGAACCCGCTGACAGCCACGGGTTCGGAAAATGGACGCTGGCAAAATTGAGCATCCGTCTTCCAACCTGCAGGCCGCGGGCCGATTTTTAATTTTTTTTTTAATTTTTTTTTTTTTTTTGGGGCCTCCAACTTAATATCGCTATGATATTAAGTTGGAGGGTGTATAGAAAAGCAGTTTTTTCTACTTTTCTGTACACTTTCCCGGTGCCAGCCGAAATTAACTCCTGCTTTTAGCAGGTGTTAATTTCTGAAAGTAAAATGTGCGGCTTCGCGGCACATTTTACTTTCTGTATCGCGCGGGAATAATTAATATGCCCATCAACATGCATTTGCATGTTGATGGGCATATTTACGCACTTTACTGCATCGGCCCAATAATTAGTAAAATTGTTTGCATTATAAAAATGTACAATTTTTTTTTTAAATATAGCATGGTTAACATTAATGAACAAACATACACATACAAAAAAATGAGAAAATGAAACAATACAAATTCCATATCATCCAAAATGAAATAACACAAACCATTTTTTTTCTATTGACACCTCTTCTAGACTATAATTCAGAGGAGAAGTCTTGGTATATGAATTCAGTGCTCCCTGTTCTCTATAATTGTCTGTGTGACTTTGGACTGGCTATACTTTGCATCTTTTTCATAGACACAAATGGCTGGATTTTAAAACCCCGGTGCATGTAAATCCTGGGGTTTACGTGTGTGGCCAAGCCTTACACGCACCAGGCCAATTTTCAAACAGGCCCGGCCACGCACGTAAACCCTGGGATGCGGGTTTGTGGCAGGGCTTGAAAAAAGGGCGATCTAGGGGGCGGGGCTGGAGGCGCCAGTACAGCAGCCATTTGCCGTTGTGCCAAGGGAGTGCGCGCCAGCAGTTGGCCAGTGCGTGCAAGTTGCTTCTGCTCCGGAGGAGTAGCAACTTAAACAAGAATTAAAAACAGGTACGGCAGATTAGGTTTAGGGGGTTGGGAGGAGAGGGGAAGGAGAAGAGAGGCTGGGGTAGGGAACTGGGGAAGGCTGCGACGTGTCGCCGAGCGAAAGTAGCCAAATTCAACCCCCCACACACGTAATTTATTTATTCAAATGGGCAGATTAAATAAAAATGAGATGTGGTAATACAGACCTGGAACTAACAAGAGAGCCTCTAATGCAGCACACATATTAGTCAACTATTTATATCACTTTAGGAGGGTCAGCTAGTAACTCAAGGTGAGGGTTTGGTGGTGGTCTAGGGTTTTAGAAGGCAGTTTTACATACACAATCATAGGTACGAACTGTACAGTACACATCAGTGATGTGATTTTGAGTGAGGAAAGCTACACAAAGATGAGATTTGTGCAATGTACTCTCGTCCTAGCTTGATAGTAGCTAGGTAGAGAGTGCATCAAACTAGGTCGAGACTACAGTGAACAAATCTCATCTTTGTGTATCTTCACTCATTCCAAATCACATCAAATCTTCACTGATGTGTACTGTGCTGTTCGTACCTCTGACTGTGCATGTAAAACTGCCCCCCGAACCCTAGACCACCACCAAAACCTCACCTCGAGTTACAGCTGATCTTCCAACAGTGATATAAATAGTTTACTTATATGAGAGCCTTACTGGCATTTCATTAAAAAAAAAAAAAGTGGGACCACTATAGAGAATAGAAAACATGCATTTATTGAAATGTATGTTTATATAAATATGAACATGCTAATAAATAAAAGAAAATTAAATCCTTATAGGATCTCTAAATTCTTTAAAAAATCCAAACAAAACATGCTTTCTAAGTTATTTTGAAATACTGAAAAAAGTAAAAAAAAAACAGTAGGCTTACTCCATATTAATTAAAAGGTTAACTTCAATGTCACTTTTAATAAATTATGTCAGTTGGTTTCCTGTAATCTTATACAGACTTTGAAACAACCATGTTTAACTTGTGCAACCATTTGTCACACTACAACCAACCCAGAACAATTTAATCCAGTGAATATGAGGTGATTTGTAATTCTCTTGCTAATATAGCAGTTCTCAGGACTGTAGGAAAATAGCAAGGCAGTCCCTTAGACATCATTCTGTCGAGTTACATTTTTAAAATTGATACTTGCCCTATGTAATTCAGATGTATGTCCGAATATGCTGGGGATACTATTGTATTTTTTAAGTTCCCTAAAACTCTACAAAGACCAGAGGAATCCTCATTCAGAAGAGATTCAAGGACTAGCTAGTATACTTGTATAGAGTGAGAAAGTAATTTTAATCCTATGAGCCTTGTAAAAGTAAAGTATCTTCTGTAATCTGTCCAATAAATCAACATTCTGCATTACTAGTTTATAATGAACATGCCCTTTCATATTGTATGTGAGAAAAATAATATAAAGAACCAGAAAGAACTAGAGATTTGTAAACCTCCTCTTTGTATGAGAGCTTCTTAAATTACATGATTAGCTGCTCCAAAATTTAGGTTAAATACTTATGGAGTGCATGCTTTTGTCTGCTCCATGCCTCAAGCAAGAAAATTCTCACGGCTGAGGTTGGAATTACTGAATCAATTGATTCTCTGAAATCTAACTCAAATCCCTGTCTTAGTTTTTTAAACAAAGGACTTTTTTTCTTTCTTTTCTTTCCTTCTTTCACACTTTTATTACTCTGCTCTATTATAAAGTGCCTTTGGGTATGTTCAACATTTCAAGAAGATATATATTTTTTGAAATACAATGAAGTGTATGAGTTACTTTTGTGTGCTCTGCCCAATGGTTGTTAGATATCAGCTAGCTCATAGTTTTCAATCACAAAAACGTATTCTACTATTGTAAATACTGAATTAAAAAAAAATTCTAATATACAGAAAACAGTGATATCAGTAAATAAAGAAGAATTGTTGGCTAATAAATATTTTAAATGTACTATGTTCACAAAGTGATATGCTTTCCTAAGCAACTTTAAATTGAATAATATAGTTGCCATATAAGTCCACCTAATTATGTAAGAAGAAAGGTTGATAAGTCATGGCATTTTTTTCATTTGGCTACTGTAATATAATGCCTTTGTGACTAGCCAGAGTGGGCAGGAGTATTGAGCAGGGTAGACGGTGACCTAAGACGCTGGATGTGGCTGGGGCAGCAGTTTTGAAGGCATGGAGAAGATGATAAGTGGTGCATGTCTGTTTTGGGGAATGTATTTCTTTGAAGAGCTGGGGGTCATTTGTTGTGTGCAATGAGAGAGAGATCAAGTGACAACATCACTGCCTAGGGCAGACATCACACTTCCACCAGCACTGCGACTAGCATTCAAGAGATACTCATATACTCTGTGCAAAATAGCACCATTCCTTGATCATTTAGCACAGCCTTCCAATGAAGAAAGCATAACTCTCGACAGTCACTCATATATGTGCTAGGTTAGTCTAATAAAAAGGAATCACCTGTGAAGCCCTAAAAAGGGCTTAAAGCCTGAAGACCATGTGATCAAATTTTATTTTTATGAATTCCCAAAGCAACATTTTTGACAAGCATTTCATTTTTCACAATGTTTCACAGTGGTCCCTCTTTATAATGAATGAGAAGGAAGCCAACAGATATGTTTGTTATAATGACACTATGTTATAGCAAAATGTGACTGCTATAACACATGAAGCATGATTTATGAAAGGGTTTCTCCTGTTCTGTGCCTATGGGAAAGAACTGTGATAAATTGGAGCCTTAATGTGCAAGAATTACTTCTAGAAACAAGATTTTAGTTTCTTAAAGCCAGGGTTTGCCACAGCGAGGTTTGTATGAGGACAAACACTGTGGGGTCAATTTTAAGATGGTTCCCGGCAAGCGCACATGGATGCGCACATGTTATAAAATCCAAGGGCCACGCGTGCATGTGCAGGCAGCCTGCGACTCGCTCGTGCAAGGGGGGGGGGAGGAATTTATAACCTACATGCAGTGACGTGATCGGCCGGTCCCCAGTTCCCTCCCAGTCCACTCTAATTAAGGAGCGGATTGGGAAGGAACTTCCCTAACCCTAACCCTATCTTTCCTCCCCCATCCTCCCCGCCCCCTAAACCTACAATAACTATCCCCAAATTTTTAAGAACATAAGATCATCAGAAATTGCCATGCTGGGTCAGACCAAGGGTCCATCAAACCCAGCATCCCATCTCCAACAGAGGACAAAATAGGCCACAAGAATCTGGCAATTACCCAAACACTAAGAAGATCCCATACTAATGATGCAAGTAATAGCAGTAGCTATTCCCTAAGTAAACTTGATTAATAGCAGTTAATGGACTTCTCCTCCAAGAACTTATCCAAACCTTTTTTGAACCCAGCTACACTAACTGCACTAACCACATCCTCTGGCAACAAATTCCAGAGCTTTATTGTGCGTTGAGTGAAAATGAATTTTCTCCAATTAGCCTTAAATGTGCTACCTGCTAACTTCATGGAATGCCCCCTAGTCCTTCTATTATTCGAAAGTGTAAATAACCGATTTACTGTTATGGTCCTGGGCCGTGCTCTGGTCCATCCACCTACCTTGGGGCCGGCCTGGGCCGCTGGAACCTCTCTTTGGCCGGCAAGGCCCGGCCTAGCCTCTGCCGCGGCGTTCCCTCCTCGAGGGAGCGCCATCGATCCTCCGTGCTTGGCCCCACTCCCTACACGTGCTCAAGGGCACTAGATTTTAAGGGCCCAGCGCGGGAAGACGGAGGACAGCCCAGAGATGATGTCAGATGCTGCAGGGATATTTAAACCCTGCTTCCACCTCTGTGGCTTGCCTTGCAACAAGGTTCACTCTCTGATTAGAGTCACTAGTTGCTGCTTCAGACTTCGGCTTCTGACTACGGCTTCTGAATAGTGGCCTCTGTCTTTGGCTTCTGACTACTGGCTTCTGACTTCGGCTCGTCCACTGGTGATTCCGGCTTTCGTCCACTGGTTCCTGACTCCGGCTCTCACCAAGGAGACCTCTCCAAAATCCAAGTGGCTCGGGTAAAGTTCCAGTTGGCCTCCTGGCTTCAGCTCTACTCTTCTCTATCCTCTGGAACTCCTCTTCAGACACCGACCCACAGGAGACCGCACGTAAGTCCAAGCGGCTCGGGTCCTCATGGGCTCCTCCTGGGGGGACCTCGGGCTTCCAGTGGTGAAGATCCCTCCGGTCTCCTGCCTTGTGCTGCCCCCCGGCTTCGACTTCCACTGTGTGCCTTCCCACAGTGTTTCATGATCTGTCCCAGTTGGCTCAAGGGTCCACAAATCCAACAGTTTGCAAGGCCATGGCCCTGGTGGATGTGGCAGGCTTAAAGGCCATCCCCGGAATTGCCCAACATTTGCAGCAATAGCAAGTCTGCCTTGATGCTCTAATGGTAACTGTAGACAGACTGGCCAATCGTATTGATGGAACACTGGCAATCGTACTTCCTGCGCCAGTTGCCATGGCTGATCCTGGACCAGTGATGCCCACACAGCTGCCGGCACCCTCACAGTACTCGGGAGGAAGCGAAGTACTGCCACGGATTCCTCAATCAGTGTTTTATCCGATTCAATCTGCTGCCTTCTCAGTTTTCGACAGATCAGTTATATTATTTCTTTGTTGGACGGGAAGCTCCTGGCCTGGGCCTCTCTGCTATGGGAGCGTAAACATCCCCTTCTAGGGAATCTGGAACAGTTTGTCTCGGCCTTTTAACATATCTTCAATGAGCCTTCTCGCAGGCCCACTGCCGCCTCTGAGTTACTTCAGCTACGCCAAGGCAACCGGTCCCTTGCTGAGTATGCGGTGGAATTCCGCACCCTGGCAGCCAAGCTAGACTGGAGGGATGATAGCCTCCACGGCATATTCTTAGAAGGTATCTCTTCAAGACTCCAAGATGAGCTAGTGGCAAGGGAGCTCCCGGATGACCTGAACTGCCTGATTGATCTGGCTGGATGGGTGGACCGCCGTATCCAACTCCGTTTTTGGGTCGTAAACCCACTAATTCTGGGCCTACATTTCCCCAACTGTAGACGTAGAGCCTATGCAGTTGGGTTGAAGTCCAATCTCGCAGGAAGAGAGAAGACGGCGCCGCGCTCAAGGTCTGTGCCTATATTGTGGTGGCAAGGGGCACTTCCTAGCCCGATGTGGTGAGCGGCTGGGAAACGCCAGAACCTAGGGATCATTGGGGAGCTTACCCTAGGTAATACATGTTCCGCCTCCTCATGTACTGTACCGGTTACCCTCATCTACCCCAGGGGTACATTTGATACACTGGCTTTGGTTGACTCCGGAGCCGGAGGGAATTTCATCCTCACAGACCTCGTCCAGCAGTTGCAGATTGAGGTCCAACCCCAAATCCCTCCTATCCGGTTATCTTCTATTCACGGTACTCTCCTTCCGGGGAGCATTACTACCTGCATTAAGCCCTTGGTTCTTCACACCGGCCTCCTGCACGTGGAAGAGATCTCTTTCCTTATACTGGAGAAATCCATGCATCCCATCATCTTGGGCTTACCCTGGCTGCAGAAACACTCCCCAGTCATACACTGGGATACTCTTCGGATAGCATCTTGGGGCCCGTCTTTTTTTGACTCCTGCCTGGCGAATATTCCTCATCCCAGTGTACCCCTCTTGACACACCCATGGCACTCCCGCCACAGTACCAAGACTATGAAGATGTCTTCTCTAAGGAGAAAGCTGAACTTCTCCCCGAACACCGGCCCTTTGACTGTGCCATAAACCTGGTTCCTGGCACCATGCCTCCCAGGGAGCGGGTTTACCCCTTGTCGCTTCCGGAAACTCGGGCCATGTCTTCGTATATTCAAGAGAATTTGGACAGAGGTTTCATTCAGACGTCTAACTCCCCTGCCGGAGCCGGGTTCTTCTTTGTGGCCAAGAAGGATGGGTCACTCTGACTTTGTATTACCGCTGCCTCAACGCCATCACGCGACGGAACAGGTTCCCTTTCCCTCTGATTCCAGAGTTACTAGACTGGCTGCAAGAAGCGAAGGTCTTTACCAAGTTGGACCTCCGGGGTGCCTACAATTTGGTATGGATACCACCCGGCGACAAATGGAAGACCGCCTTCAATACTAGAGATGGGCACTACAAATATTTGATCATGCCCTTTGACTTGTGCTACGCCCCTGCGGTCTTTCAAAACCTCATGAGGGTTATGTTGCATACCTCGGTTATAGTGTACCTCGATGATGTGTTGATATATTCTAAGGATTTGTCCACGCACCGTGTACAAGTGCGGCAAGTACTACAGAAACTTCAGGACAATCGTCTCTTTGCCAAGTTAGAGAAGTGCCAGTTTGAGCAGGAATCCTTGCCATTCCTCGGATATATAGTCTCATCCACGGGCTTCCAATTGGACCCTGATAAAGTGGCAACCATTCGGGATTGGCCACAGCCGGTAGGGGTCAAGGCCCTACAACGCTTCCTCAGCTTTGCCAATTTCTATCGCCAGTTCATACCCCATTACTCCCGGGTGGTGGCACCGCTTACAGTCCTTACCAGGAAGGGTGCCGATGCGAAGAATTGGTCCCAGACGGCAATATATGCTTTCCAGAGGCTGAAGGAAGCCTTTATCCTTGATGTCTGTCTCCACCACCCAAATCCACAGCATCAGTTCATTGTGGAGGCAGACGCATCTGATTTTGCAGTAGGGGCTGTCTTGAGCCAGTTATCCATGATACATGGATAACTGGCTCAAGACAGTTATCCATGTACCATGGAACATGGTAGGGCAAACCCCTACCATGTTCTTATTATTCCCAGAAATTCTCTCCGGTGGAGAGAAATTATATTATCGGTGATAAGGAGCTCCTGGCCATCAAGCTTGCGCTGGAGGAGTGGCAGGAATGGCTGGAGGGGGCTCAATACCCCATGATCGTCTGTACGGATCACAAGAACCTGGAATCCTTGTGCCGAGCCCAATGCCTTAATTCTCGACAAGCCCGATGGTCGCTCTTCTTTAGCCTGTTCAATTTCCTCCTCCGGTACAGGTCAGTCTCCACGAACATTAGAGCGGACGCCCTCTCATGCATGACAGAAACAGAGGATACCCTGGATATGCCCCATTATATCCTCAATCCAGCCAAAGTCCTTCTTGCAGCTTCAGAGGTGGTTCCTATAGGTAAGGCGGTCGTACCCGTTTGCCTGCACAAGAAGGTGTTGTCATGGGCTCATGACTTCTTGACTGCAGGGCATTCGGGAGTCGCTCGGACTTTGGATCTGCTGACCGAATATTACTGGTGGCCTCAGGTAAGGAGAGATGTTTGACTTTACATCAGCTCCTGCCCGACCTGTGCTCGACAAAAGATGCCGACGGGTCGCCCGTGGGGGCTCCTTCAACCATTGCCTATCCCCACCAAGCCATGGACCCATTTGTCCACCAACTTCATCGTGGACTTGCCACATTCAGAAGGGAAAACAGTGATATGGGTCACGATTGACAGGTTTTGAAGATGGCCCACTTCGTCCCCCTCACTAATTTACTAATGGCACCTGAGCTCACTAGCCTTTTCACCCAGCACATCTTTCGCCTACATGGACTTCCTCTCCATATTGCCTCCGACAGGGGCTCACAATTCACGGCTAAATATTGGAGAGCACTTTGCAAGAAATTTGAGGTCCAGTTGAACTTTACGACCGCCTTTCATCCCCAAGGCAATGGCCAAGTGGAGCGCACAAACCGGACCTTGAAAGCTTTCCTCCAAGCCTTCGTGGGAGACCTACAAGATGATTGGGTGGCTTTACTCCCATGATCAGAATTCTCCTACAACCAACATAGGCATTTGGCCACCAGTAGGCCTCCCTTCCAGGTAGTGTATGGGAGATGTTTCCGACCTCCTTTGCCTTTGCAATTGGCAGTCCCATCACCAGCCATGCAACTCACAGCCAACAACTACACAGCCTCTGGGGCTCTATTTGGGAGAAATTTCAACACACGGCAGTCACGGCTAAGAGGTATGTGGACCGTCTGCGACATCCAGCTCCAACATTCCTTCCCAGGGACAAGGTATGGCTAAGTACCAAACACCTTTGCCTGCGGATTCCTTTGATGTGCTTGGCCTTGAGGTACATTGTTCCCAATCACGGAATGGGTGGGTGCAGTCTCCTACCGATCCACCTCCCCTCTATGCTCAGGGTTCATAATGTTTTTCATGTCTCGTTGCTCAAGCCGTTGGTCTTGTCCATCTTCCATAACAGGATCCCTGAGTCCGCCGCTCCCGCAGCCCAGGAGGACACGGTCTCCCAAGTAAAGGACGTCTTGGATGTACGGTTCCACCATCGTAGATGGGAGTAACTCCTTTCCTGGGAGGGCTACGGCCCCAAACAGAATACGTGGGAACCAGCCACTAAAATCCTGGACAAGGGGCTGCTCCGCCAGTTTCACTCGGATCATCCAGCTAAGCCCAAGCCCCCGTGAAGGGGGCGTAGGAAGGGGGGTACTGTTACGGTCCCGGGCCATGACCTGGTCCCTCCACCTACCTCAGGGCCAGCCCGGGCCACTGGAACCTCTCTTTGGCCTAGCCTCTGCCACGGCGTTTCCTCCTCAAGGGAGACACCGTCGATCCTCTGTGCTTGGCCCTGCTCCCTAGACGCGCGCGCACGCGCACAAGGGCTCTAGATTTAAAGGGCCCAGTGCGGGCAGACTGAGGACAGCCCAGAGATGACGCTAGATGCTGCAGGGATATTTAAACCCTGCTTCCACCTCTGTGCCTTGCCTTGCAACGAGGTTCACTCTCTGATTAGAGTCACTAGTTGCTGCTACAGACTTCGGATTCTGACTACTGGCTTCCGACTACTGGCTTCTGACTTCAGCTCGTCCACTGGCTTCTGATTCCGGATTTCGTCCACTGGTTCCTGACTCCGGCTCTCACCCAGGAGGCCTCTCCTAAGTCCAAGCAGCTCGGGTCCTCACAAACTTCTCTCGGGGGGACCGCGGGCTTCCAATGGTGAAGTTCTAGTTGGCCTCCTTGCTTCAGCTCTGCACTTCTCTATCCTCTGGAAATCCTCTTCAGACACCGACCCACAGGAGACCACACGTACGTCCAAGCGGCTGGGGTCCTCACGGGCTCCTCCTGGGGGGGGGGGACCTCGGGCTTCCAGTGGTGAAGATCCCTCCGGTCTGCCCTGTGCCGCCTCCCGGCTTCGACATCCACTGTGGGCCTTCCCACGGTGTGTCATCATCTGTCCCAGCTGGCTCAAGGGTCCACGAATCCAACATTTACATCTACTCGTTCAAGACCTCTCATGATCTTAAAGACCTCTATTATATCCCCCCTCAGCCGTCACTTCTCCATGCTGAACAGACCTAACCTCTTCAGCCTTTCCTCTTAGGGGAGCTGTTCCATTCCCTTTATCATTTTGGTTGCCCTTCTCTGTACCTTCTCCATTGTAAGTATATCTTTTTTGAGATGCGGCGACCAGAACTGTACTTAGAATTCAAGGTGCAGTCTCATCATGAAGCGATATAGAGGCATTATGACATTTTCCGTTTTATTAACCATTCCCTTCCTAATAATTCCTGTTTGCTTTTTTGACTGCTGCAGCACACTGAGCCGATGATTTTAAAGTATTAACCACTATGATGCCTAGATCTTTTTCCTGGGTGGTAGCTCCTAATATGGAACCTAACATTGTATAACTACAGCAAGGGTTATTTTTCCCTATATGCAACACCTTGCACTTGTCCACATTAAATTCCATCTGCCATTTGGATGCCCAATCTTCCAGTTTTGCAAGGTCCTCCTGTAATGTATCACAATCCGCTTGTGATTTATCTACTCTGAATAATTTTGTATCATCCGCAAATTTGATCTCACTTGTTGTATTCCGGTCCAAGTACAGATCCCTGAGGCACTCCACTGTTTACCCTTTTCCACTAAGAAAATTGACCATTTAAACCTACTCTCTGTTTCCTGCTTTTAACCAGTTTGTAATCCACGAAAGGACATCGCCTCCTATCCCATGACTTTTTAGTTTTCGTAGAAGCCTCTCATGAGGGACTTTGTCAAACGCCTTCTGAAAATCCAAATACACTACATCTACCGGTTCACCTTTATCCACATGTTTATTAACCCCTTCAAAAAAATGAAGTAGATTTGTTAGGCAAGACCTCCCTTGGGTAAATCCATGTTGACTGTGTTCCATTAAACCATGTCTTTCTATATGCTCTACGATTTTGAGCTTGAGAATAGTTTCCACTATTTCTCCCGGCACTGAAGTCAGGCTCACTGGTCTATAGTTACCCAGATCGCCCCTGGAGTCTTTTTTAAATATTGGGGTTACATTGGCCACCCTCCAGTCTTCAGGTACAATGGATGATTTTAATGATAGGTTACACATTTTAACTAATAGATCAGAAATTTCATTTTTGAGTTCCTTCAGTACCCTAGGATGCATAATATCCGGTCCAGGTGATTTTCTACTCTTTAGTTTGTCAATCTGGCCAACTACATCTTCCAGGTTCACAGTGATTTCATTCAGTTCGTCTGACTCATCACCCCTGAAAACCATCTCTGGAACTGGTATCTCCCCAACATCCTCATTAGTAAACACGGATGCAAAGAATTCATTTAGTCTTTTTGCAATGGCCTTTAGGGATGTGAATCGTGTCCTCGATCGTCTTAACGATCGATTTCGGCTGGGAGGGGGAGGGAATCGTATTGTTGCCGTTTGGGGGGGTAAAATATCGTGAAAAATCGTTAAAAATCGTTAAAAATCGAAAAATCGAAAAACCGGCACATTAAAACCCCCTAAAACCCACCCCCGACCCTTTAAATTAAATCCCCCACCCTCCCGAACCCCCCCCCAAATAACTTAAATAACCTGCGGGTCCAGCGGCGGTCCAGAACGGCAGCGGTCCGGAACGGGCTCCTGCTCTGAATCTTGTCGTCTTCAGCCGGCGCCATTTTCCAAAATGGCGCCGAAAAATAGCGGCGGCCATAGACGAAAAAGATTGGATGGCAGGAGGTCCTTCCGGACCCCCGCTGGACTTTTGGCAAGTCTCGTGGGGGTCAGGAGGCCCCCCACAAGCTGGCCAAAAGTTCCTGGAGGTCCAGCGGGGGTCAGGGAGCGATTTCCCGCCGCAAATCTTTTTCGTACGGAAAATGGCGCCGGCAGGAGATCGACTGCAGGAGGTCGTTCAGCGAGGCGCCGGAACCCTCGCTGAACGACCTCCTGCAGTCGATCTCCTGCCGGCGCCATTTTCCGTACGGAAAATGGCGCCGGCCATACACGTATGGCCGGCGCCATTTTCCGTACGAAAACGATTCGCGGCGGGAAATCGCTCCCTGACCCCCGCTGGACCTCCAGGAACTTTTGGCCAGCTTGTGGGGGGCCTCCTGACCCCCACGAGACTTGCCAAAAGTCCAGCGGGGGTCCGGAAGGACCTCCTGCCGTCCAATCTTTTTCGTCTATGGCCGCCGCCATTTTTCGGCGCCATTTTGGAAAATGGCGCCGGCTGAAGACGACAAGATTCAGAGCAGGAGCCCGTTCCGGACCGCTGCCGTTCTGGACCGCCGCTGGACCCGCAGGTTATTTAAGTTATTTGGGGGGGGTTCGGGAGGGTGGGGGATTTAATTTAAAGGGTCGGGGATGGGTTTTAGGGGGTTTTAGTGTGCCGGCTCACGATTCTAACGATTTATAACGATAAATCGTTAGAATCTGTATTGTATTGTGTTCCATAACGGTTTAAGACGATATTAAAATTATCGGACGATAATTTTAATCGTCCTAAAACGATTCACATCCCTAATGGCCTTATCTTCCCTAAGAGCCCCTTTAACCCCTCTGTCATTTAATGGTCCAACCGACTCCCTCACAGGTTTCTTGCTTTATATATATTTTAAAAAGTTTTTATTATGAGTTTTTGCCTCTATGGCCAACTTCATTTCAAATTCTCTCTTCGCCTGTCTTATCAATGTTTTACACTTAACTTGACAATGCTTATGTTTTTTGTACTTACTGTTTCTCTGGAGCAGAAGTAATCTCTACACACTGGCTAGCTGCCAGCGCATGATTCCCTGGGACAGCATCGAATGGCACTGCCCCGGCCTGCCCCCAGCCTTCCCCTTTCTTTCGGCCCGGCACTTCGGCGTGTAACAGGAGTTAAGCGCATGGCTGGGCCTTATGTAAAATGTGTGCCATGCACACAAGGCCCTGCTATGCGTGTAACCCTGCAATCTTACACATGTGGGCCTTTAAAATTTACTTGTGTGTTTAACATGCAGATTTGCTTTATTGTAGCTGCACCATTTTAGCTTCAGGTTGTTGTCCAAGAACTGCCAATGTTAGAAATAGAATTTGCACAATGGGTGGCACTGAAGTGAGTCCTGATTGCAATGTAAGGGTGCAAACTTAAGCTGCCAAAATGCTTTCTTAGATTTCAAATAATAACTTACATGGTTTCTCATAATTCTATGTGGGGAGAGGAAGGGATTTATTTTTTAGCAGTGGTCCTCAGTCTGAAATTGGCAGCTATATGGTCTATTTAATTAAAATGCATCAAAATCAGTGGTCGGTTTCATAATATGGCATTATCCAGAATTTTAATGCCTGATTTACTGAAAAAGTATAAAGCTTTTAGTAAATCCATCAACATTATTACCTGTTTTGTAACTTTTGTAATAATCATGCATTAACACTGGTGATGGTAATGCAAAATCTCCATAGGCCAATCCCCCCCTTCTCTCTCACACACACTCACACACATTCTTTTGAGACACCAGAGAAGGCCCTACCTGAGCCAAAGTTTCCCCATATCCCACTTCCATAGAGTTCAAAGGAGGTCCAGTGAGCCAATCCCCCCTTTCTCAACTCTCGAGACACCAGAAAATGTCCATCAAAGCTCCCTCACCTCCATCATCACAATCAAGGGTCTCCAGAGCCCTGATCTACCCCAGGCCACCTTGTTTTTCACTTGAGAGACTTTCAATTCTTAAGCTGGGGCAGGAGAGAGCAGTACTGAGATCCAAAAGGGGCTCAATGGCCTTAGACACTCCTTTCCTCTGCATACATGCCTTACATTTTAAAGACTTCCCAGACAAGGCAGGAGACTGGGGAAGGGAATGGATAATGGCATCCCTTGATGTCTCAAGACAGTAGGACATTTGGGAGTCTGGGGTAGATGGGATTTTAGCTTCAGTTGGGAGGGTGAGGAATGGGAGATCAAAGCCCCAAAGGAGCTTGTGTTAGCCATCCAAAGCTAACAATACAGCTTAACTACACTTCCTGAGATGTAGTTTTTAGCTTTAGCAGGTGGATTAATGCAAATTCCATTTTTAACATGATTAGTGTTAATCTATTTTAATATTAATGAGTCGATTTGCATGAATTTTCACATAATGGAGCTCATTAACATTATTTTGTGTTAGTCATCTAAGTCCACATTAACATTAATATGGATCTCTGTGCTAACTTGCATTAAATTATACAAACATTAACATGTGTTAAGAAGTGTTAGCATTAACTGGTATATTTGCACTAACACACTTTAGTAAATAGACCCCTATATATTGGTAAATGTAATCTGAAGTGGTTAAATATATCTGGAAGCCTACAGCAAAGCATTTCAGTTAAGAACCCCCTGAAATTTATCATACCTACAATTTTGTTGATACCCCAAATGTACCTCCAGGTAAACTAAGAAAAAATTGCATTCTAGTCCAAAAATATCCAGACTCGGAAGTATGAATAAATAACACGCTATTTATGATTAAGGCATATAAAGCACAAGGATAAGCATAGAATTTCCTAGACATAGATGCTGATGGGAGACAATCCCACAGCTCTTTTGTTATACACTTCCTCAATCTGTTCCTAAGTGGTACCGTCATTTCTCTTCTGCCAGTCTCTCTGGTTAGGATCTTTTCTGCATATTATATCTTTGTGCTTTGATAAATTACATAACTATTCATATATCTAAAGGACTGATTCACTAGGGCTTTTCTCCCATTCTGTAGCAAAGAGAAGTTTAGGAGCACTGAGCTGTCAAGATATCTGGCTCTGTTAAAGAACATTTTAAGCTGTAACCTAGCCACTTGGATTACAGCATCCTAAAACATAGATGGCTAGATGTCAGCTATTTATTTATTTATTTGTTATGTTTTTAGACCGTTCATATCTTGCTATCCCCAACACCACCTTAGCAGCCAAGTTCTGGAGCAGTCATAAAGGCTTAATTACATTTTTTTGAAGACCCAGAAGTGCATTACCATAATCCATTTTTTTAAAATTAACATCTGTAAAACTAACTGGAAATCGTCTCTCTCAAGATATGGTTTCAAACGCTGTAACATATGCAATTTATAATACCCCACTTTTGCTACTTTTCAAACATGCTCCATCATTTATAAACTAGAATCTAATTGAACCCCCTAAGTCATGAACAACCACAAATTTTCACATCTATTCCCTCAAAAGAAAAGGAAGACAAAACATCAACCTTCAAATTATTCTTAGACAAATTTGCAGATGATACAAAATTGTTCAGAGTAGTTAAATCACAAGCAGATTGTGATAAATTGCAAGAAGACCTTGTGAGACTGGAAAATTGGGCATCAAAATGGCAGATGAAATTTAATGTGGACAAGTGCAAGGTGAAGCATATAGGGAAAAATAACCCATGCTATAGTTACACAATGTTAGGTTCCATATTAGGTGCTACTACCCAAGAAAGAGATCTAGGCGTCATAGTGGATAACACATTGAAATTGTCGGTTCAGTGTGCTGCGGCAGTCAAAAAAGTAAACAGAATGTTGGGAATTATTAGAAAGGGAATGGTGAAAAAAACGGAAAATGTCATAATACCTCTGTATCGCTCCATGGTGAGACCGCACCTTGAATACTGTGTACAATTTTGGTCGCCGCATCTCAAAAAAGATATAATTGCGATGGAGAAGGTACAGAGACGGGCTACCAGAATGATAAAGGGAATGGAACAGCTCCCCTATGAGGAAAGACTAAAGAGGTTAGGAGTTTTCAGCTTGGAGAAGAGATGGCTGAGGGGGGATATGATAGAGGTGTTTAAAATCATGAGAGGTCTAGAACGGGTAGATGTGAATTGGTTTTTTACTCTTTCGGATATTAGAAAGACTAGGGGGCACTCCGTGAAGTTAGCATGTGGCACATTTAAAACTAATCAGAGAAGGTTCTTTTTCACTCAACGCACAATTAACCTCTGGAATTTGTTGACAGAAGATGTGGTTAGTGCAGTTAGTATAGCTGTGTTTAAAAAAGGATTGGATAAATTCTTGGAGGAGAAGTCCATTATGTTTTTATGTAACATAATTTCTGTTCTTTTTTTATATTTAACACAAACCTATTGTGACCCAGGCATTTTTTTATTGTTTGAATATAATATGTTAAAGCTTGCAACATTTCTGATGTAGAATCATAAATAAGGAACTAAAATTGAATGTCATTCGCAAACAATTTAAATTCCACTTCCAATTCACTTAGGGGAGGATTTTAAAGGATTTACGCACGTAACTGCTCCTGTGCAAGCCGAGCCTATTTTGTAGGGATGTGAATAATTTTTTGACGATTTAAAAAAATCGTCCGATATTTTTTAAATCGTGAAAAATCGGTACAGTGCGTGATACAATAGAAATTTTCACGATTTATCGTGAAAAATCGTTACTCCCGTTAGTGTCCACTAATGGGAGTTATTTGGCGGGAGGGCGGGAAAACCGGCACACTAAAACAACCCCTAAACCCACCCCGACCCTATAAAACTAATCCCTTACCTTCCCCCACCACCCCGAACCCCCCCAAAACTTTTTACGAGTACCTGGTGGTCCAGTGGGGGCGCGGGGACCGATCTCCCGCTCTCGGGCCATCGGCGCCATTTTGACTGCCACTCAAAAATGGCGCCGATGGCCCGATTAAAAAAAGGGGTCATCTTTAAAGGGTCGGGTGGTTTTTTTTTTAATCAGGCCATCGGCGCCATTTTTGAGTGGCAGTCAAAATGGCGCCGATGGCCCGAGAGCGGGAGATCGGTCCCCGCGCCCCCACTGGACCACCAGGTACTCGAAAAAGGTTTTGGGGGGGTTTGGGGGGGTGGGGGAAGGTAAGGGGTCAATTTTAAAGGGTCGGGCCTCACTAAAAAAAATTAACAATGTAAACCGGAACCGATTCCGATTCACATCTTCAGCGATCAGATTTTTTTCTCCCTCCAGCCGAACCCAATCGTTAAGACGATCGGGCACATGATTCACATCTCTACTATTTTGCATAGGCCTGGCAACGTGTGCAAAGCCCCAGGACGCGCGTATGTCCTGGGGCTTTGTAAAAGGGGTGAGGTGAGGGCGGGGCAGGGGTGTGACCGAGGCATCTGATACAGCGGCAGTGCCGGGGGATTGTGAGCAGGCAGCTGGCCAGCGCACGCAAGTTACACCTGCCAGAGGCAGGCATAATTTACAAAATAAAGGTAGGGGGGATTTAGCTAGGTCTGGGGGGGGCGGGTTAGATAGGGGGGCAGGTTAGATAGGGGGGCAGGTTAGATAGGGGGGCCGAAGGAAAGTTCCCTCCGAGGTTGCTCCAATTTCGGAGCGGCCTCGGAGGGAACAGGGAAAGCCATCGGGGCTCCCCTAAAGCTCGGCGTGTGCAAGGTGCACTAGTATGTACCTCCTTGCACGCTCCGACCTCGGATTTTATAACATGCGTGCAGCTGCGCGCGCATGTTATAAAATTGGGCATACATTTGTGCACGCCGGGTAGCGAGCACAAATGTAGGCTGCATGCATAGGTTTAAAAATCCAGCCCTTAGCACTGTACATAAATGTGCAATATATAGATTAAACAAGATGGCACTTCCTTGTTTGATATTTATTTATTATTTATTTATAGATTTTTTTCTCCCTCCAGCCGATATATATATATTGCACCACCCCGAGGTTTTATTCTTGTAACTCATTTCGAAATATCTCTTTCATAGGAAGGAAGAAAACCATTTTTTAAGTTTCGGTTATACACAATTTGGCTAATCGATGCAGCAACACAGTGTGATACACTGTGTCAAATGCCACTACAATGTCTAAACGTACGAACACAAATGCTTGTCCCTGTTCAAAACCTTTTAAAATCGTATCATTTAAAGCTAATAACAAAGTTTCAGTATTATAGGCTTTCCTGAATTTAAATTGATTACAATTTAAAAGCAATGGGGTAGATTTTGTAATATGCGCGCGCGGCCTACATGTGCGCGCGCTATCCGGCGCACGCACATGTACGCCTGATTTTATAACATGCATGCGCAGGCACGCACATGTTATAAAATCTGGGGTCAGCACATGCAAGGGGTGCACAATTGTGCACCTTGTGCGCGCCAAGCCGCGCTGCCTTCCTCCGTTTCCTTCTGCTTACCCTGACCTTCCCACCCCTTCCCCTAACCTTCCCTCCCCCGCCCTACTGTAACCCCCCAAAAGTGTTATCCTACCTTTTGCGTCTGCCTCCGGGCAGGCGCAAGTTGCATGCGCTGGCAGACAATCCCTCGACACAGCGGCAATTGCCACTGTTTTGCAGGCCTCTGGCCCCGCCCATGCCCCACCCCCAGACCACCCACCCCACCCACGCCCTGCCCCTTTTGTAAAGCCCCAGGACTTACACGTGTCCCATGGCTTTAGGCGTGCCACCGGGCCTTTTTAAAATAGGCCCGGCGCGCATAACCTTTTGAAAATCCGGCCCAATATATTCATCTAATTGGTTATGAACTACCTTCTCTATCACCTTAGCCACCAGGCGCTGTTACAGAGGGGCAGCCCACTACCATTGGGCACTTAAAGAAAACTACATCTTGTGAGAAAAAGACACAAAAAAATAGTAAAAATGAACTGAGATGTTAAAAGAGAAAATCAGCAATGTGAAGACTCCCCCCCCCCCCCGACGTCATGACGACCAGCCAGCGGCGACCCGATTAACGGCGCAATTCCACCAGGCGCTGTTACAGAGGGGCAGCCCACTACCATCGGGCACTTAAAGAAAACTACATCTTGTGAGAAAAAGACACAAAAAAATAGTAAAAATGAACTGAGATGTTAAAAGAGAAAATCAGCAATGTGAAGACTCCCCCCCCCCCCCCCCCCCGACGTCATGACGACCAGCCAGCGGCGACCCGATTAACGGCGCGATTACACCAGGCGTTGCATGCCGGGCGTGACAAAGGGATTTTCCCCTTTGTGCTCCCCTTCATGCTAACCTTTGTGCTCCTTCTAATATAATTATATTTATGTTTATGTTAATAATTTAACTTTTATTAATGTTATTTAGCTTTTTGCTTTGTTTAAAATTATTTCATTATTGACGTTTAAATGTATTAGACTAAGGAATTTTACTTCCTGCTCATTCTGTTTCATTGGAAACCGGTTTGATATGCATTTTATGCAGGAAAATCGGTATAAAAAAACTTAAAATAAATAAATAAATAAAGGCCAAGTTAGATATGGGACAGTAGTTCAACACATTTGTTCAGTCCAATTGCTCATTTTTCAGTAATGAGTGCACTATCGCTCTCTTCAAATGGTCAGGGAAAAACCCTTCACTTAGCGATAAGTTCACCAGCCTTGTTATATATGAAGACATTTCTGTCTTAATCTCCTTCAAGGAACTAACTTGGATTGGATTCAATTCACAAAATGCTGGGTTCATTTCTCCTTTTATTTTTGGGACCTCAAGCGATGATACCAATTCAAAAGAACCACACTGGGGCCCTAAAATTATCTCATGTCTCTCATAAACCCCATCTTCCTTGAAAAAATTACAACAAATACCTTCAAGTCTTTTTTAAAAATGTCACTTGAAAAGCCTGACCCTCCATTAATCTAATTGACAAAGTAAGAAATTTTACTGTCAAAAAGAGGAATTTGCTACTAAATTTCACCTCATGAATTTTACTAAAAAAATACATTCTTTTTGCTGTCTCAATGCCCTTCCTATATTTTTCAAGCTGATCTCTATAGTTTCCAAGATTTCCAATGCTTTTGTCTTTTCGATGTCTTTCTAGCCATCACAACACTCTATTTTCCTCTCTAAGAGCTTGGGTATACAATGGTTTCTTATTTTGTGGCTGCCTTTTAAAATACTGCCGAATTGGGGATAATTCATCCACTAAGGGTACAACATTTTTCTCCCACTTATCAAACGAAACAGTGGCATAAAGTAATCCATCTAATCTGATCTAACATATATATCTACCATTCAACTTCTCAATATTTCAATATCCGTCACTCCTCTAGATGAGATAGTTGATCTACTATTCAACCCCTCCTTTTTTCCTGTATTGAAAACCCAAATATAATTAACTGATCAGACCATGGAATTACCCTGCTCTCAATCCATCTCTGTTTACAATTGATCTTAGCACTATTTATGAACACCAGATCAATAATATGACCAGCCATCCTTAAAACATCTCAACTGCAGATGTTAAAGGATCAATAACTATTTGCATATTAAAACTTGCTAAAACAATTGTCGAAGTAAGATCAACATCCAAATTTGAAATAACTTCATTCAGAGGTGATAAATCTTGCATTAATTACCCTGGGAGACAGTAGGATAAACATATAGAGAAATACCTAGATCTATCAGCATTTCATACGAAGGATTTAGTTCAATCTCCACGCTTTTTAAACCAAATTACTTTTCCCCCAAAATCAGTAAACCTCCACCCTTCTTACCTTTCCTACTCTCCAAAATAATATCATTCTCTTCCACCTCCATTTGATTAACAATAACTAACAGGGTCATTTTCAAAACACAATGAGCCGTTATTGCATGCATTAGGGCCTTATCATGTGCGATAACGCCCTAACGCATGCGATAACAACTGCATCACGACAATAACATTTAAATGAGGAAAAGGGGAGGAGTTTGGGTGGGGTTTGGTTGGTATTTTAAAAAATTTTGGGCCCAGTTGCGCTGCAGGCAAAAATGTTTTACATATTATTGCCGGAAATAACTACGCTTTTTGCAGGGGCACTATGGGGGTGATGGTGTGAGCTTCAGCTGCAACCGCAACAGGTGAAAACATACCACCATGATGCAGCCAGGTACACACTATTACTCCCCCACCCATCCCTTTTCTGGCCATGGCTCTTCATTCCTCTATGTCAGAGCTTTCCAAAATGTGTGTCGCAACACTTTAGTGTGTCGCCTGCAGTGTGCCGGTGTGTCGCGCAAACCCGGTGCGCGTGACGGGGTGGAGCAAGGAGAGGTCAGGGGGAGCCAATGCGGCTGCCGGTAGACCTCATCCCACTGGCGGCTGAGTAGTGAAATATCGCTGTGCTATGCCGGAGACACACAGCAGGAAGATCGGCAGGGCTGTGGTGGAGCTCACGTCACCACGGCCCGAAGAACAAGGTCACGTCTAAACGTGCAGGTGCTCCTCCTCCTTCCTGCCTGTGTGGCCCCGGAAGAAAAATGTTTCCGGAGCTGCGTGGGCAGGAAGGAGGAGGAGCATCAGCCACGTGCAGAAGAGGAGCAGCGGGCTGAGAAGAGGAGGAGGTCCGGTAGCAGGGCCGCCACTTCAGATTGGCCCGAGAAGATCAGGGCCACCACCGCCACCGCGGATCGGCCCAAGAAGATCAGGGCTGCTGCAGAGCCCATCCTGCAGTGACCCGTGAAGAGGAGGCCCAGAGGTAAGAGAGAGGCTGAGGGCCAGTAGAGTGTATGAGATGAGTTGAGAGATTGTGTGCATGTATGAATTGAGTTGAGAGATTGTGTGCGTGTATGAGATGAGTTGAGAGATTGTGTGTATTTGTGTGAGAGTGAGTTGAGAGATTGTGTGTCTTTGTGTGAAAATGAGTTGAGAGACTGTCTGTGGGAGTGAGGACCTGAATGTTTGCAGAGACAGCATGTGAGAGCCTGTGTGAATGTGAGAGAGACAGCATGTGACAGTGAGAGCCTGTGTGTATGAATGATTGTATAAGAGAGAGCATGTGACAGTGAGAGCCTGTGCTTGAGCAAGACAGCATGTGGGAGTGAGAGAGAGCCTGGGTGTGTGAGAGTCAGACAGCATGAGCAAGAGAGAGACTGTGTATGAATGATTGTATGAGAGAAAGAGCATGTGAGAGTGAGAGCCTGTGTGTGTGTGTGAGAGAGAGAAAGCATGTGAGAATGAGAACCTGACTGTGTGTTTGAGGGAAGAAGATAGATGGAGAGAAAATAAATAGAAAAAAAGGCAATATGAAAGGAATTGGCAAAAAAAAAATAAGAAAGGGAAGGTGGAACAAAAAAGCCTGTGACCAACCGATTAGAAAACTAAGATCAGACAGCAAAGGTAAAAAAAAAAAAAATTACTTCTTACTGATTGGCACATGTAATCTTTGGTAATGTGCAAGAGTAGCACTTTCTCTATGCGGATCTCACAATGTACGAGATCAACATGGAGGAAGTGGAAATCCACAGGGCCTGCACAGAGGAGGCAGCAGAATGGGCTTCAGTGCCAGTAGCAGCAATCAGCGCCTCCCCAATAGCCATGTGGCATCAGTGACAGTGGCAGAAGAGGAATGAGAGAGGCTCCGAGGTTGCTGGCAAAAGAAAGAGAGGGGGTCTGCCTTTAGTGTGTGCATGTGTATGAATGGGAGTCTGCCTGGGGGTGTATGTGTATGAATGCATGGGTGCCTGCCTAAGGGTGTGTCTGTGTATGAGAATGAATGGGTGTCTTCCTGGGGTTTGTATGGGTGAGAATAGGTGCCTGCCTGTGTGTGGTGTATGTATGTATGAGAATGAATGGGTGCCTGCCTGGGGGTCTGTGTGTGTGAGAATGAATGTGTGCATGCCAGGGGGATGGTGAGGGAGTGGTTTGAAAATGAATGGGAGCCTGCCTGGGGTCAGTTTCAGTGTGTGAGAATGACTGGGAACTTGCCTGGGTGGGTGTGTTTGTGTGAGAATGACTGTGAGCTTGCCTGGGTGTGTGTGTTTGTGTGAGAATGACTGGGAGCTTGCCTGGGTGTGTGTGTGTTTGTGTGAGAATGATTGGGAACTTGCCTGGGTGTGTGTGTTTGTGTGTATGAGAAAATCCAGGGGAGTAAGAGTTTGTGTGAGGGGTGTGTGTGGAGGGGGAGGGAGTGTCTTAGAGCCTGAGAGTGTGTCAGTGTCTGTGAGAGCGAGAGGTTATGGTGGGTATAAGAGCATGAATGTGTATGTATGTGACAGTGTATATGTGAGAGAGAATGGACACGTGAGTATGTGTGAGAGAGAGAGGATAACCTCCTAATTCTTGACAATATCAGGGTGACTGGAAATCAAGAGCTCCCACGTGTGGACAGCAGGGGCTTTTTAAAATCCTTATTAGTTATAATTATTGCATGTTATTTGATATATGTGCTGTTTTGAAATATTTTATTGGTGTTTGGGAAATTGTAAAAAATGTATATGATTTTAATTAATAGAAATTCTATTTATCAGTAGTTTTAAAATATTCTTTTATTAGTATGGTTTTACTATTATAACTGATTCTTTATGTTTCTTGATTTTATTTGTTTTATGAGGAATGGTTGTTCTGTTTTTCCATTGTTAATACACAGAGTCTGGCTTCTTGGGGTTTCCATTTCAGTTTTTGTCTAATTTGTGCTCCTTTATTTTGTATTCTGTATTTGGTGAGGGTCTGTCTCTGCTCTGTGTGTGTGACCACGATGAGAGATTCTGCTAGCATAGGGATCTATAGCAATCTGGTTTGTTTTGTTTCCTCAGTAGGTGGTGTATTGGTATTCTAGGACCCAGTGTAATATTTACCCTTGCTTTTTCACAGGTAGGGTTATTGTTGTTTGAGTCCTTGGTGTTATTACTCTTATGTTACGATGGGATTGCAGTATAGATTTTGAGTGTCTTTTTTGCGGGGTTTTGTGTTAGTTCACAATGTGCCTGGCAGTGGAAGGTGTTTGTGCTGCTGTTACTGTGAGGTGACACCAGAATTTGAAAATATTTTTTAGTATGATGATCTGTAAGGGAAACATCCAAGCTCCATTGTTTGGGGGAATTTCAGTGGATGCACAGAGTTACAGAACTGGAGGTGCAGGATTTATATTGACATTCTGTCCCTTCCTATAAATTCCAGACTTCTCTCTCATAGCCATATATAATTAGTTGAATGAGGCTATCAAATAATTATATAGTGTGAAACTGGCCAGCTTTTTAAAATTACGCAGAAGACCCTTTGGACTTTTTTATTAACACCAAATATTCAAAAGCTGTGTTCATCCCATCAAGCTCATATATCTCATTAAAGAGGTAAATTGAATAACACAATAACTTTGTTTTATTATTGTTACTCATAAATTATAACAATAACATTAATCTTGGGATATTATATATTTTTAATATAAATGAAAGGTTTTTACAAGATAGGTTGTGTCGTGAAACATTTTATTTATGTATATATTTAAGGAAACATACATAAATTGTTGAAATACATTTCGTTTGTTTATCCTTTAACCTCTGGTTTGCTAGTAGACTGAATTACTGTGTCACGAAATTATGTTTGTCCAAAAAGTGTGTCACCAACGTGAAAAGTTTGGAAAGCTCTGCTCTATGTTTATAGTGGAATGAAAATCTAGGCCCAAGTCAGTTTCCTTATTCCATGTCTCCATAATACACACACAGTCAGTTTTTTCATATCTAATTAAATCATTTTTTAGAAATTGACTGTGCATTAATCAAAAAACATGTTAAAAATAGTCCAGTAACCGCCATCGTTCCCTGCTGCATCTTATTTTATTTAAGAAGAGAAGGTCTTCATACAATACCATTCTTTCCGACCGTCCTTTCATACCCATATTGACTCCCCCTTCCCTTGCCCATATCTATCTTGTTCCATAATAATTGGAATTATTAATTTTCTCTGGGCTACGCCATGCCTATCATCACCATTAAAACAAGATATAGGCATTTTCACAGTTTAAGTTGCTTTCTCATCAACAAACAAATATACCATACCACCCTTCTCTCTTTCAAAAGCACTATATAATCTCACCTCTAAAATCACTTTCAGAGTCTTGTTTTCAGGGTCATGTGAAGGGGCACACAAAGGAGTTATGCACCTTTGGCATGCACACAAGGTGCATGAGGTCTTTCGCTTTGTTACCCCCTTTTAATTCGGTCCCCTCAGTCCCGCCAAGGGAGGAGCAGCTGCAGGACAGCAAGATCACCCACGCTAGTTATTCAAAAAGTAAACGTGTAGGAAGCAACAATTTCTCCATGGCAGCAGCTCAAAATTAGAGAGACAAGAGCTTTTTTTTAGCTTTTGCAACATTACCTCCTTTTTTTTTTGTTTTTTGAAAAATCATCTTTATTGTGAAGATGTGCAGTTCCAAAAGTACAAAAAGGAATATCAAAATGAGGCCAACAACTGACCTCTCTGGCTCCTCTGCAGGTCCCGGGTCGGCTTCCCCAGCGGCAGCCGAGAGCTCCTCCAGGTCTTGGCATCCCACGGCAGCTGTCGCCGGGCCTTCCACTGCGCACCAGGACTCACGCCGGAGTTCGGCGTCTCCCGTGGCATTGGCCACACCCCTACGCATGCGCGCATGGACTGCCCGGCCTCTTGTAGGTCCTGGGGCGAGTCCTAGCTCCGTGCTGCGCCCTGATTGAAGGAACTACTTAAGGAAGTTCCTGCCTGCACTTCCTTGCCTTGGCAATCGGGTCGGCATTTTATTGTGTGCTAGATTGTCACTGTTCCTGTCTCATTCCAGCCTTGTTCCAGTCTCGTTCCAGCCTTGTTCCAGGATCCTACTGTTTTAGCGTCCCTCTGTTCCTGCGCCTGTCTCTTTGTCTCCCAGGTAGTATCCTCGGACTGTCTCTCTGGTACTGACCTCGGCCTGTTCCTTGACTTTCCTGTCTGCTGCCTGCATCCTGACCTCTGCCTGTCTTGTGACCTCATCTGACCTCCGGAACATGACCTCTGCCTTGTTGACTACTCCTCGGACTGACCCTCAGATTCTGACCTCTGCTTGATTGACCACGTCTCCTGATTCTGGCTCTGTCCCTTGCCTTGTCATCACCTACATTGTTCTGGTCCTCCTTGCACCATCTGACCTACAGTCTCGAGTTCGACCGTGCTCCCTTGCTGTCCGAGCCTATCTACTATCTCTCCAGGAGACCCTGTGAGGCTACCTAAGTCCAAGAGGCCCGGGTCCCTATGTGCTCCACCCAGGGGGACAGCGGGCTTCCAATGGTGAAGCTCATCCAAGCCTGTGTCTCCTCCAGTGCTCTGCCCCCTAGGGGCAGCTGCTTCCTGGTCCCTACCAGGGAACCATTCTCTACTGCTCCAGGACAAGGGTCCACCTCCTAGCGCAACAGGTTGCCAAGGCCATGGACTCAGTGGAGTCTCTTGCCTCCAGGGCCCTACCAGGTTTGGCCGCCACAGTCAAAGAACACCACCAAGCTTTGGAATTGTTAGCCTCTTCGGTTTAAGAGTTTCGTTCCCAGCTGCAAGATTCAGCTCTGGCCAATCCCGTGGGCCTATCTGCCTCTATGCTACCCAAGGCATCATTGGCACTCCCTGCACTTCCTCGATACAATGTGAACCCTCACTCCTGCCGTGGCTTCCTCAATCAGTGCTTCATGCAATTTGCATTGCAACTCTCCTTGTTCCTGAAGAAAACCACTAAAGTGACCTCCATTCTTTCCCGCCAGGAAGGGAAGACTCTTGCATGGGCTTCTCCCTTATGGGAATGCTCTGATCCCATACTTTCCAAGTTATCTGAGTTTGTTGCCCTCTTGAAGCAGACCTTCAGAGACCCAGGCCGCCAGGCTGTAGCCAGCCATAATCTACTCCACCTCCATTAAGGGTCATGGGCCCTCTCCGAGTATACGGTGGAGTTCAGGACCCTGGCTACTGAGCTCAGGTAGCAAGAAGATTGTCTGCAATCCATCTTCCTAGATGGACTCTCCAGCGCTCTCAAAGTTGAACTCTCCATCCGTGAGACTCCCACATCTCTAGAGGACCTGATTTCCCTTACCGGGAAGATCGACCATTGTCTCCGGCAAAGGCGCCTAGAAGTAAAGACTTCCCGCTCTCCTACACCGTGTCCCATGCGTGTCCAGAGTCCTCCAGCCAAAATTCCAGCACCACCGCCTGCTTCTGTGATGGAACCTATGGAGGTGAACCGTGGGTGACAGTCTCAGATCGAACACCTCTGTCAGAGGAAGGAGGGTCTTTGCCTTTACTGTGGCACTTCCGGACATCTTCGACAGTTCTGTCCAGTCCGTCTGGAAAACTGCAATGCCTGAGCCCAGCAGGGGTCCCGAGCTTAGGCGCTACTGTCACCGGCCCCCAACTCCTGCTTCATGTCTCTCTGGGCACGGAGGCTCACACCTTCACCACCACTGCTCTTGTCGATACTGGAGCAAGTGGCAGCTTCTTCATGGATGACATTGTCAAGCTTCTGAACATTCCTCTTCAGCCATTAGATGTGAGTCTCCGCATTGCCTCCATTCAAGGAGAACCTCTCCCAGGGCTCATCACCCATTGAACAGTGGCTGTCTGTCTTACCATGGGCACTCTCCATGAGGAGGAGATGTCTTTCTATGTATTAAAGCATTATACACATCCAGTTATCCTGGGGCTGCCCTGGTTCCAGGCCCACGAACCTCAGTTCGACTGGCATTCCCTGCAATTTGTGCAGTGGGGCTCCAAATTCCAGAAGACATGTCTACAAGTATCTCCAGTAGTCCCTGTTCTGAAGACTATCACTCTATCTGGTTTGCCTACTCAGTATGCTGACTTCGAAGATGTCTTCTCGAAGCAGAAGGTGGATACCTTGCCTCCGTTTTGCAAGTTCAGTTGCCCCACAGAACTTCTGCCAGGCATTACGTCCCCCAAGGGCAGAACTTATCCATTGTCTCACCCAGAAACTCTAGCCATGTCGAGTATATCAAAGAGAACCTAGAAAAAGGGTTCATTCGTCCCTCTGATTCTCCTTCTGGAGTGGGATTTTTCTTCGTTAAGAAAAAGGATGGCAGTTTATGCCCTTGTATTGATTAGAAGGCTTAAAGCCATAACCCGCAATGACCGATACCCCCTACCCCTTATCAGCGAGCTGTTTGACTGCCTTCAAGGGGCACGGATCTTCACCAAGTTGTATCTGAGGGGTGCATACAATCTGGTACGCATCCAACCTGAAGACATCTGGAAAACTGCATTCAACACTAGGGATGGTCACTATGAATATACCGTGATGTCCTCTGGGCTATGCAATGCCCCAGCAGTCTTTCAACACCTTATGAATGAAATTATGCAAGATCTCTTGTACTCCTTCATAGTCATATATCTTGATAACATCCTGATCTTTTCCAAAGACCTTGAATCTCATCGAGATCATGTTCAGATTGTCCTCCAACGTCTAAGAGAAAACTATCTTTATGCCAAGTTAGAGAAGTGCCTCTTCGGGCAAAATCATTTACCCTTCTTAGGGTACATCATATCTGATCGAGGTTTCTCCATGGATCCAGATAAAGTCCAGGGGATCCGAGACTGGCCCCAGCCAGTGGGCCTACGGGGCTTACAATGTTTCCTTGGTTTTACTAATTATTACCGGAGCTTCTTTGCCAATTCTTCTGCCCTAGCTGCTCCGCTTACCGCCATGACAAAGAAAGGGGCTAACACTTGTGGTGGATTCCCAAAGCACAAGCCGCCTTTCAGATGCTCAAAGAAGCTTTCTGTTCCGGTCCTTGTCTTCAGCATCTAGATCCAAGATGTCCATTCATCATTGAAATTGATGTCCCTGCAATTAGGGCAGGAACCGTCTTAAGTCAGTTCTCTCCCAATGGTAAATTGATACCTTGTTCATTCTACTCACACAAGTTCTCTCCTACAGAGCAGTGTTATACCATGGTGATCGAGAACTTCTCGCTGTCAAGTTGGCACTCCAAGAGTGACGCCCCTGGTTGGAAGGGGCACAACATAAGTTTACCATCTTCTCCGACCATAAAATCTTGAGCACCTTAACGAAGCTCAACTCTTGAATCCTTCACAAGCCCAATGGATGCTCTTCTTTGAACAGTTCCACTTCATTCTATGTTATCGTCCAGTTTCCAAGAACCTCTGTGCGGATGCACTTTCAAGATTCTTTGAGCCTGAGGATGTCCCTGATGTTCCTAGATACATCATAGATCCTGCCTGCATATCCCTTACCATGACCACTACACTTCCAGCTGGGAAAACCATCGTTTCATGTAGATTAAGTGATCAAGTTCTGAAATAGACTCATGATTCCAAGTTGGGAGGACACCCGGGTCGTGCTAGGAACCTAGAGATGTTACAGAGATACTACAGGTGGCCCAACATGGTGCAAGACTCTCGTAACTATGTAGATTCATGTCCCATCTGTGCCCAACAGAAGCCGCCTACCAGACGGCTTTGGGGCCTACTCCAACCACTTCCAGCACCTACCGAGCCATGGTCCAGCATCTCAACAGATATTATCACAGACCTACCTCCGTTCCAGAACAATACCGTAATCTGGGTCATCATCAACTGTTTTTAAAAAATGGGTCACTTTATTCCCTTGCAGGGCCTCTCATTGGCCCCGGAGTTAGCCAAGTTGTTTCTGAAACACATTTTCCATCTCCATGGACTCCCAAAGGAAATTATCCGATCTAGGACAACAGTTTGCTGCCAGGTACTGACGCTCACTATGTAAAAAGTTTAACATTGCCTGTCACCCAAAGGCCAATGGTCAAGCTGAAAGGACCAATCAAACCTTAAAAACATTCCTCCTTTCCTAAGTGAATGATCAGCGGGACAACTGGCCTGAGCTACTACCCTGGGCTGAGCTGTCGCACAATACCCACGTTGCTGCTGCCACCGATTTAACTCCATTCTCCATGATATTCAGACGACAACCTCGGCTGCCACTTCCAGTTCCTCTGACTTTTCCTTCTCCAGCTGCACAATCCATGGCCCACACCATTCGTCAGGTGTGGATTCAAGTCAAAGAATGCCTTACCCAGGCCGCTGAACATTCCAAGTATACTTCTAATGCCCATAGACGTCCCGCTCCACTGTTCCGTCCTGGCCAGAAGGTGTGGCTGAGTGCCCGACACATAAGATTGAGATTTCCCTCTCATAAGTTTGCTCCCAAATACATTGGTCCATTTCTGGCGATTCAAAGAGTGGGAGCAGTATCATATCAGCTCCAGCTGCTGCATGCCATGGGTATCCATAACACATTCCATGTTTTGCTGATGAATCCTTTGGTCCTCTCCTGGCCCTCACGTAGAGTTCCCTCTCCTCCACGGGTCTCTACCAAACCAGACACATCTCTTCAGGTAAGAGAGATCATCAACGTCCGTCAGCGTCGAGGGAAATGGCAATTCCTCCTAGCCTGGGAGGGTTATGGGGCCAAGGAGAACTCGGGGGAACCTTCCCACAACATGCTTGACAAGGAACTCCTGAAGACCTTCCATAGGACTTACCCTGACAAGCCATGTCCGTGTAGAGGGAGGCCTAGAAGGGGGGATACTGTTGCGCGCCCCATCCGCATCCAGCCCATGCACGGGCCTGCTCACCTCTCTTGCTCCTCTACAAGTCCCGGAACAGCCTCCCCAGCAGCAGCCGCGAGCTCCTCCAGGCCTTGGTGTCCCACTGCGGCGGTCGCCAGGCCTTCCACTGCGCACCAGGCCTCACGCCTGGTGCGCATGGGAGTTTGGCGTCTCCCATGGCATTGGCCACGCCCCTATGCATGTGTGTGCGGACCACCCGGCCTCTTGTAGGGCCAGGGGCAGGTCCTAGCTCCATGGCACGCCCTGATTGAAGGACGTACTTATGGAAGTTCCTGCCTGCACTTCCTTGCCTTGGCAATCGGGTCGGCATTGTATTGTGTGCTAGATTGTCACTGCATTTTAAGCCTTGTTCCAGTCTCGTTCCAGCTTTGTTCCTGCATCCTACTGTTCCAGCGTCCCTCTGTTCCTGCGTCTGTCTTTTTGTCTCCCAGGTAGTACCCTCAGACTGTCTCTCTGGTACTAACCTCGGCCTGTTCTTTGACCTTCCTGTCTGCTGCCTGCATCCTGACCTCTGCCTGCCTTGTGACCTTGTCTGACCTCCGGAACTTGACCTCTGCCTTGTTGACTACTCCTCGGACTGACCCTCTGATCCTGACCTCTGCCTGATTGACCACGTCTCCTGATTCTGGCTCTGTCCCTTGCCTTGTCATCGCCTACATTGTTCTGGTTCTCCTTGCTCCATCTGACCTACAGTCTTGAGTTTGACCGCGCTCCCTTGCTGTCCGTGGGCATGCCTGTCTACTGTCTCTCCAGGAGACCCTGCAAGGCCCACCTAAGTCCAAGCGGCCCACCTAAGTCCACCTGGGGGGACCGAGGGCTTCCAGTGGTAAAGCTCATCCAAGCCTGTGTCTCCTCCAGTGCTCCGCCCCCCTGGGGGCAGGTGCTTCCTGGTCCCTACCAGGGAGCCATTCTCCACTGCTCCAGGACAAGGGTCCATCCCCGAGCGCAACAGACACTTATCTGGATGTTCCAATTTATGCAGCTAAGTAATGGCATTTAGCCTGATATGTCTGGAGATTTTTACTTGTCCATCTAAGTAGCACTTTTTGGACTTATCTGGGTATGCAAGATAGTCAGTAAAGTCTAAAAAAAAGTGCTGTTTATCTGGATAACTTCACATTTGTCTATCTTGTTAGTGGTGAAGGTGCTACATAGCCGGATAGGTTGGAACTTAGCTGGATAAGTGTGCGCAAATGATATACACACATATTTGTACTTTGAATTTTAAAGGGATACATAATTAGATTTTACTCATGTTATTTAGTTGCATTTACCCACATAAATCAGCTTTTCCATGGGTAAGTAAGGGGATTTTATAACATGTGCATGATAATGAATTTGCTAGTTTTACCAATTAGTCTACTAGTTAGCCCAGTCCATGTGTAGCTACTAGCTCATGACGACCTTCCTGGCTCTTCATCCTGAAGTCCCCCCATATCATCCAGACCCCTCCCCCAGTTCATTTTTCACTTTTAAGATTTTTACTATCTCTTACACCAGACATAGATCAGAAATAAATATAAGCAAGCAAAGGTTTTAACGAGCATCACTCTGGCAGGCTGTAAAATACTTGTGTAAATGTTGGCTCCACCCTGGGACTTCCCTGGCTACCCCTTTTCTGTAAGTATAAATTTACTTGTGGTCCCTGAATCATGTGTATATGTTGTAGTAACTTAACTTACCTCCTCGTCCCCATGAATCCTCTAGAACGATTAGAGCTGCTTACAAAGGCACTCTCTATGTTCCCCCAGTAAAGAATGCCTTAAGGAAGCGTGCATTATCCACCGCTGGACCCTCTCAATGGAATGCTCTCCCTCCAGAACTCCAGCAAGAATCCTGCCCACTGACTTTCAAAAAGAAACTCAAAACCTGACTATTCTTCAAACAAGCCTTTCCATAACCAGACGAACACTACCATCACCATAACACTCAAACAAGCTTATCAACAACCAGACGAACATTACCATTATCAAACCACTACGAACTTTACCATGACCTCCTTCACAGGCTTTTATTGTACATTATTTAATTTATCTCTACATATATTTATTTTAAATTACTCTGGTGTTGATGTACAGTTTCCTGCTCTATTGACTCTTTGATCTCTTAATCTCTCTCTGGTTAACGAGCTACCAATTCTTCCACCTATTTTCATCCATTGTTTTCCCTGTTCTATGTAGCCCCAGTTCTATGTAATGCTTGTTGCAATAATTGTTCCACTGCTCTCCCAGTTCTATCCACTGTTTTTCCCATTTCTACCCATTGGTTTTCCCAGTTCTATGTAACCCCGGTTCTATGTAATGCTTGTTGCAATAATTGTGTTCTATTGTAAATCAATATGATATGTCTCTTGCCACATGAATGTCAGTATAAAAAAGTTCTAAATAAATAAATAAATAAATAAATAGTACTTAAAATAGCAAGTCCTCGTGTATGTGCTATTTTACACATGCATCTTTTGAAAGTTCATCTCATTGTTTTTATTCTTTTTCATAAGCTGCTTATTGTCAATTGAGTCAGGTAATATGGAATCAGCTTTTTTCTATATCCTTACTGTGAGACACTCTGAATTCCCCTTTCTAATTGTATCCTTTGTAAATACCTTATTCTTAACCTTGATCTCCTGATTGAGGGTTGGTTTTCCCCTTATAATCTATTTTACAAGCTGCTCTATTTCCTTTTTAATTAGCCAGCAGTCAGGTTCCAGTTTGGTTAAGGTGGAGCCGATTTCACTGAAATAAGGTTCCCCCTCCCAAGAAGTTCCCTAGTCCTAATTAAC